>NW_027507748.1:626199584-627437084 GCF_037356315.1 Lithobates pipiens | reverse complement strand
ATGAGTGGAGGATTGTGGAAATAAAATTGTTTCTCTTGTTCCTGTAGACCAGGGGTGCCCAAACTTTCTAGTCACAGGGCCAGTTTACTGTCCTTCAGACCTTAGGGGTGCCAGACTGTGGCCAGCTGGAATAGAAATTTTCCTAGCATCAGTGGGAGTATACAGCGCCCCGTCTTTGGTATTAGGGGGAGGAATAGAGTCCAATTGTTGGTGTCAGTAAGAGAAATAGTGGCCCATTTTAAAAAGAGAAGTATGTTTTTTTTTTTTTGTTTTTTACATCAAACTTACCAAGCTGGACGCAACATCGGTCCGATGCGGCATCTGTCCCCTGCCGGCTATAACATTGAGAACCGAGCGATCAAACACCGCTGGTCGCTTAGTTCTCAGAGCTCCTGGAGCGCTGGGCTGCAAAGGGGACAGGAGCAGCCAGCTCAGGCTCTCAATGGCTCACTGAGAGGCTGAGCCAGGTGTCAGATCAGACATTTGGATGGATCCTGACAGTATGATCGAGATCCTTCTCGAGTCTGAGCTGGTTCTGTGATGTCAGCTGCTGAAAATGGGTCACAGGAATGCAGAACAAGCTACACTCCTGTGATCCATACGAGAAGTACAGCCAAATGAGCTTTACTTCTCCTTTAATGTCTGCCTCAGGAATTATAGCCCATTGTTGGTGTCGGTGGGAACAATTTTGTCTCACTTCAGTGGAATGAATAGTGGCCCAAGGGTCAGATAAAGGCAAGCAAAAGGCGACATCTGGCCCCTGGGCTGCAGTTTGGCGACCATTGCCCTAGACATAAACAAGGATATAACCCTTGCATTGCGGGGGAAGCCTCGTTTCGAGGGAGAATTTATAATTTTTATACTATTGAAAAGCTTGGGTGTTCTCCGAAATCATCTCTAACCCCAACTCTGAACTCCGTTTTTTTTTGTACACAAATGAGCCGGTCATTCTCCACCTTGTAGCTCGCAGAAGCTGAGCAGGGAATGATTTACCTGCAATTCCTTGGAGTATAAAGAAAGCAGAGTTCTATTAAGAGATGAGTTTAGAGGACATCTACTCTCATCTCTACTCCTAACTTCATCAATATGGCAGTAGCAGCCCCAATTTTGCTTTTATCACAGGTTTCCGTTAAAGCTACCCTGTTGCAAAGGAACTCACAGTCATTTAGAAGCATCCTGGAAAAGCTTTTTGGCAGGTAGTGACTCCAATCCTCACACTGCTTAAAAGTTATGGCCCGACCTGCTATCCAACACTTTCAGGTTTGTAGAATATCGTGTTCCCTGTTATGGGCTGAGGTACCTTCCTGGGCACTTTGCCACTATTTTGCCATGTGGTGGCGTAAGGACCAGTGGTAGGTACCACAGCATACAGCGGGGTACGAGGAATTTGAATCGCTCTCAAGTGTCTGATTCCAGTGGTGGCCGTAGCTCATAGGTAGAGCAAGAGCTGAAGTGGCCACCAGACAGTTACATTTAAATAATCATCTTCTGCAGGCTGCATCTATCTGACTGTAAGTTTCCTAGTAATAGGGTCACTTTAAAGTATAACTAAAGGCAAAACTTTTGGATAGAATGGAGAGGGATAAGAACCCCTGTCAGTTTTTATTGCTGTCTGCACCCCCATTAAGGAGATTCACCCTCTCTTTGTCATGTTTACCATTATCACTGAAAGTGAAAGTAAAAGAATATCCCAAATTTTGGGTTGTCCCCAGAAAAGTAAGAGAGGGGAAATCTTCCAATGATGAGACTAGTTCTGGGGACCTGGGGACCCCCAAGGGATTCCCTTAATTTTCAGGGATTTCCTCTTACTTCCCGTTTGGCTATGGGACAGGAAGTGAAGGGAAAGCTCCTCAATGGGGCACAGATGGTGAAAAAAATCTGACAGGGGTTATAACCCTTCCTTGCTCTGTCCAAAATGAGAAAAAAAAGTTTTGCCTATAGTTATACTTACATAGTTAGTAAGGTTGAATAAAGACACTAGTCCATCCAGTTCAACCTGAGTGAGTGTCTACAATTGTCCCTATCCCTGTACATTGCACACTCACATCAGTCCCTACCCTCAAGGAGCCCACAATCCAAGGTCCCCATTCATATACTAGGGTCAATTTTGGACAGAAGCCAATTAACCTACCTGCATGTCTTTGGAGTGTAGAAGGAAACCGGAGTACCCGGAGGAAACTCATGCAAGCACAGGGAGAACATGCAAACTCCAGGCAGGTAGTGTTGTGGTTGGGATTCAAACCAGTGACTCTTTTTATTGCTAGGTGAGAGTGCTACCCACTACACCACTACACCACCCCTAAACTTGAAGATCTGTATTTAGCACTCTTATGTGGCGTACACACGGTTGGATTTTCCGACAGGAAATGTTGGATGTGAGCTTGTTGTCAGAAAGTCCGGCCGCGTGTATGCTCCATCGAACATTTGCTGTCAGACTTTCTGCCAACAAATGTTTGCTAGCAGGTTCTCAAATTTTCCGCCAACAAAACTTTGTTGTCGGAAAGTCTGATCGTGTGTATACAAGTCCAATGCACAAAAGTTCACTCATGCTCGGAATCAAGCAGATGTTGCCGCACTGGCTATTGAACTTCCTTTTTCTCGGCACGTCGTACGTCTTGAAAGTCACCACGTTCTCACGTTCAGAATTATTGTCCAACATTTGTGTGACCGTGTGTACGCAAGTTTGAGCCAACAACCTTCGAACAAAAATCCACAGTTTTGTTGTGGGAAAATCTGATTGTGTGTACGGGGCATTAGACTAGCCATAAAGATTAAGATTGTCTCTCGTTCAGCTGGCGGGATCAATATATTCAGTAAAGTCCCTTACCCATGCTAAAGCTGATAGATGGAAGAGTCTTCCCAGTCGGCTATGGTATTCTGACAGCTACTGGCCATGGCTGACAGGATTCCCGAAGAGTGACTGTATCTATATGGCTGCAGCCACTGTTTGGTCATTCATTTTCCACTTAGCTAATTGAATATTTCAGATCAAAGTTTTTCGAGCTAAAGCCCCGTACACACGAGAGGACTTATGTCCGACAGACTTCCGAAGGAGTTCCGTCGGAGTTCTGCTGGAATTCCGACGGAGTTCTGACAGACTTTTCGGCTGAGCGGACTTGGCCACACACGATCACACTAAACTCCGACGGATTCGAACGTGATGACGTACGACTAGATTCGAATAAGGAAATTCATAGCCAGTAGCCAATAGCTGCCCTAGCGTCGGTTTTAGTCCGTCGGAGTAGCATACACACGAGCGAATTTTTCGAAGGGACCGGGTCCGGCGGAGTTCCTTCGGAAAAATTTGAAGCATGTTCCATATTCTAAAGTCCTTCGGACTTTAGCGAGTCAAAAGTCCGTTGCAGCCCACACACGATCGAATAGTCTGACGGACTCAGTCCGTCCGACTTTGGATGTTGAAAAGTCCGCTCGTGTGTACGGGGCTTTAGTGTTGCCAACAGAGCCACCCAGGGCTCAAATCTCGGTTTGTTTAGCAGGGCTCTTCCGAAATTTCAGCTGTGTATGGCTAGCATTAGTCTGGAGCTAATTGTTGCTTTAAGATATCTAGAAAAATTAGCTTGACAATAACGCTTTGGGCCTTCTGCACAATGGACGTTGTTTTCCTATCTCTCCTAGATGTCTTTTCTCCTGGCAGGGGCATTTTGGCAAGAAAATAACGCTTGTAATGTGTAACGCATTTAGCCACGTCATGTGATTGGGCGTTAATTCATTTTCTTGGCCAGAATAATAATTTATTCTGCCCATTGAAATGAATTAACGCTCAAGCACTAAATGCACCTATCGTTAAAGCTTGTTTACACGCGTTTAGAAGTGTCAAGCGTTTTTTCTGCCAAAACTCTGCTGCTTCTGGACGCATTGGCTGTGTTTTTTTTTTTCTGCCTCTAAACTCCTCTAAAAGCCTATGTGTGCATTGGCACATAGGCTAACATGCAGGAAGGTTTAGAGGCAAAAAAAAACAAAAAAAGTCAAACGTCCGTAGGAGCAGCAGAAAAAAAGGTCCAATGTGCATGAGGCCTTGTAATTGCTTTGAACGTGTAGAATAATATCACCTACTTCTGCTCAGTGATTAAAAGCTAAACATGCCAGTGTGTACTGGGCTTAAGTGTTCTTACCGTGCTCCCCATAATGCTAAATATATGAAAAGAGACCCATCCTTAGTGTGATCTCAGAAGAGTTCTTTCAGTACCACTACTGACTGTACCACAGAGCTTATGACTAAAATAAATAACCCTGAATTTATCATGAGCATGAGAAAGTATCTAATAAACAGCTTCGTGTATCTTTTTTCATTGTCTACAATTATATACAATCTACCATTGTACTTGTCAGATGGCTCAGGGATCACACCTTATCATCAATTGTTACATTTTAAATAATACTCCTTCAATGAACTTAGATGTTGCAAATAGTACCGTAATTGTCTATCTGTCAATGGGGCCTCTTCTCACCAGCATTGCAGCGAGTTCTGAAAATATCATGCGACTTGCAGTTTAGGTGCGCAAACCTGCACATTCCTATTCAAATCAGTTGAACATGATCCCTCAAAAATGTATCTGTTCATCTCAATTATATATTAAATTTTGCCACTTTCCTGGGCAAGGTCTGGAATGAGGTGGTGCTTCAGCAACTGTTGGTAGATTGACCACATGCCTGACGAAGAGGTCCTCTGTGGCCTCAAAATGTTGCACCTGCACTTGTAATATGATCGCTTTAAATAGATGTTTATGAATATTGATCGTGGTTCCATGGTGTGCTGGCAGTATACTGTATGCTCTTATCAGTGTATCTCAAAGCACATGGTAACTCAGGGATATGCAATTAGCGGACCTCCAGCTGTTGTAAAACTACAACTCCCATCATGCCTCTGCCTTCGGGTGTCATGCTTGTGCTGTCAGAGTCTTGCTATGCCTCATGGGACTTGTAGTTCTGCAACAGCTGGAGGTCTGCTAATTGCATATCCCTGTGGTAACTCATGTTCCATTGTATGTAGTACAGCGTATATATTCAACCACATCTGGTGGGAATGAGCCCAATATGATCAAGATATCCGGTTAGAATTGGAAACTTGGCTGTAGAGTTGTTTCTGCCTAAAGGAAGAGTATATCTAAAGCTTTTTTTGGCTATACTTCTCCTATAGATAACAGAAATGCAGTTAGTTTTGCACTCCTGTGGCCTGTTTTCAGCTGAAGCCTGCTGTCGGCTGACATCACAGAGTCAGTCCAGGCACTGAAAAGATCCCGACTGTATGGTTGGGATCCACCCAAAAGCCTGGATTGGCACCTGGCTCAGCCTTTCAGCCAGCCACCGAGAGCATGAGCCAGCCCCTCCCACCCCCCTCCACAGCCCAGTGCTCCAGTGAGTGCTGGAGGGGAGAGCACAGAGATGGAGACTGACAGTCTTGGCTCTCTGCTCAGAGAAGAGGGGGAAAACAGAACGATCAGTGGTCTTTGATTGATCAGTTCTTACTACAGAGCTGGCGGGTGGGCAAATGAAGCATCTGAACAAAGTTGCATCCACCTAAATGAGTATAAATTTTTTTTTGGAAAGCCATACTTCTCTTTTAAATCAGAAATAAACTCTGCTATTTTTATTTTTATTTTCATTGGCCTTCACATGGTTTATTCTATAATGTTCTATCATGCACTGCATATTAGCACATTATGGCATTATTATCAGTCTAACGAAGCCCTTCATCCTAATTCCCCCGTACACACGATCAGAAAATCGTATGGAAAATACCGCTTTCGAAGCGATCGTACGATAATCGGATCGATAGTACAGAGCTTTTGAGAGCCGATTAGGACAGTTCATCCGATATTATTCTATCGGACATGCACGGAATTTTTTTTTGTACGATGCCAGATCGTACGATTTTCGTTTAATCAGTACAGCTACCGTTCGAAAATGCAATACAAATGCATTACAACACATGACATCACTTCCGAATTTTTTTCTGTTGTAGGGGAATTTTCGTGACTTTAGTAAACTCATCAGATTCGATCTGAGATTAGCATAAAAAACGGAAGATCATTCGTCCGATAATCTCATCGTGTGTATGGGGCATAAAGGTGTCATGTCTCCAGCTGGTCCCAGGTGCTTCCAATTTCGCCTGATCTTCCTGCTGGGTTTGGTCTGTTCGGCTGCTTGAATGGCTGGCCTATGATGATGCCACTCCTGCGCATGTGCACATTAGTCACTTCATCATGGCACAGGGTGGTAAATGTACTCTGAGCTGCGCATGCATGGCCCAGTGTATATTACCTCTGACAGGCAGGAGAAACATACAGTGCCTTGAGAAAGTATTCATACCCCTCAATATTTTCCACATTTTGTCATGTTACAACCAAAAACATAAAGTATTTATTGGGATTTTATGTAATAGACCAACACAAAGTGGCACATAATTGTGAAGTGGAATGAAAATGATAAATGGTTTTCAACATTTTTTACCAATAAATATCTGAAAAGTGTGGTGTGCATTTATATTCAGCCCCCTTTACTCTGATACCCCTAACTAAAATCTAGTGGAACCTATTACCTTCAGAAGTCACCTAATTAGTAAATAGAGTTTACCTGTGTGTAATTTAATCTCAGTATAAATACAGCTGTTCTGTGAAGCAACCTTAGTGAACAAACAGCATCTTGAAGGCCAAGAAATATACCAGACAGGTCAGGGATAAAGTTGTGGAGAAGTTTAAAGCGGGGTTAGGTTATAAAAAAAATATCTCAAGCTTTGAACATTCTCCACTCAACACTCACGAAGTACTGTTCAATCCATCATCTGAAAATGGAAAGAGTATGGCACAACTGCAAACCTACTAAGACATGGCCATCCACCTAAACTAACAGGCTGGGCAAGGAGAGCGTTAATCAGAGAAGCAGCCAAGAGGCCCATGGAGGAGCTGCATAGCCCCACAGCTCAGGTGGGAGAATCTGTCCACAGGACAACTATTAGTTGTGCGCTCCACAAATCTGGCCTTTATGGAAGAGTGGCAAGAAGAAAGACATTGTTGAAAGAAAGCCAGAAAAAGTCCCATTTGCAGTTTGCGAGAAGCCATGTGGAGGACACGGCAAACATGGAAAAGAAAGTGCTCTGGTCAGATGAGACCAAAATTTAACTTTTTGGCCTGATAGGCAAAACGATATGTGTGGTGGAAAACTAACACTGCACATCACTCTGAACACACCATGTCCACCGTGAAACACGGTGATGGCGGCATCATGTTGTGGGGATGCTTTTCTTCAGCAGGAACAGGGAAGCTGGTCAGAGTTGATGGGAAGATGGATGGAGCCAAATACAGGACAATCTTAGAAGAAAACCCATTTTCTTTCCATTTCACAATTATGTGCCACTTTGTGTTGGTCTGTCATATAAAATCCTAATAAAATACATTTATGTTTTTGGTTGTAACATGACAAAATGTGGAAAATGTCAAGGGGTATGAATACTTTTTTTTCAAGACGCTGTATATGATAAAAAGACCACTAGGGACTCTTATGTCATAAAAACCCCACCTGTCAGCATTTATCTAAAATGTAAGAGTTTATTTCTGCTTTAACATGGACCTTTTAGTATTTTTACACGTCTACATTAATACATTGCCAATATGTAACTATATACGGCAACAGTATAATGTTTCAGAAACAGCTCCACATTTTATCGTTAAAAAGCAAACTTTGAGCTCCAGTCCAGTGACTTTGCCTTAGGCCCCTTTTACACTGGGGCGGTTTTCAGGCGTTACAGCGCTAGAAATAGCGCCTGTGTAGCGCCTGAAAAAAAGGCCCCTTTCACTCCAGTGTGAAAGCCGGAGGACGGTAAAAAAAGTCCTGCTAGCCGCATCTTTGGAGCCGCTCCTACCCATTGAAATCAATGGGACAGCGCGGCAATACCGCGGCACTTTGCGGGCGGTTTTAACCCTTTTTCGGACGCTAGCGGGGGTTAAAACCACCCCGCTAGCTTCCGCAGACCACTGCTAAAAATAGCGCGCTTTACCGCCGACGGCCGCACCACCCCAGTGTGAAAGGGGCCTTAGTGAGATGATGTCACCAGTCTGCTGCAGACAGGAGGAAACCTTTCCTCAATCTCTTCTCCCCAGTCACCATTGTATTTTTGCAGGAAGTCACAAGGTGAGTGGCTGCTGCGGGGACTCATCATTGTTGGACATTTATAGTGAAAAAGGACCTGGGGGTCCTAGTAGATGATAGGCTCAGCAGTGGCATGCAATGCCAAGCTACTGCTAACAAAGCAACAGAATATTGACATGCATTTAAAAGGGGATCAACTCCAGAGATAAAACAATAATTCTCCTGCTCTACAAGACTGGAGTATGCTGTCCAGTTCTGGGCACCAGTACTCAGGAAGGATGTACTGGAAATGCAGCGAGACAAAGAAGGGCAACAAAGCTAATAAAGGGTCTGGAGGACATTATTTATGAGGAAAGGTTGTGAGCACTAAACTTATTCTCTCTGGAGAAGAGACGCTTGAGAGGGGATATGATTTTAATATACAAATACAATACTGGTGACCCCACAATAGGGATAAAACTTTTTTGCAGAACGGAGTTTAACAAGACTTGTTGCCACTGATTAAAATGATAAGAAAAGAGGTTTAACCTTAAACTTCTTTACTGTAAGAGCGGCAAGGATGTGGAATTCTCTTCCACAGGTGGTGGTCTCAGTTGGGAGCATCAATAGCTTCAAGAAACTATTAGATACGCACCTGAATGACCGCAACTTACAGGGATAGACAATGAAATACTGACATATATAATCACACACATAGGTTGGACTTGATGGACTTGTGTCTTTTTTCGACCTCACCTACTGTGTAACGCAGCCAAGAACTGCACAGGCACCAATATTTACATGATGGTGTAATCTCTTGGCCAGCATCTCAGCATCTCAGTCCAGAAAGTAGATGCTGACCCTGGATGATGCCTGAACAAAGATGGCTCCATCCTGGGAAAAACATCAGATGAAGGCATTCTCTTTTGATATATATGGAATGTAATGAACACTTGAAAGTGTCACACATTACTTAACACGCATGAACTCAACAAAAAAATACATGTGAATCTAGGTCGACTCATGTAATATAAAAGTACTAAGTAATGTTTGCCTATTATCGTATATTGTTGGGAAAGTAGATTGCTCAGTTTGGCTAGCTCAACCGCAGAGCCATTTGTTACTCTTGACTCTAGTTGACTTTTTTTTTTGGTTTGAAGGAAGATTTAAAGTTAATCAAAATACAGGGCTGTCGGTAAATGTGTGTTCTTTATTGGAAATCAATCCTAGAGTTGATATACATGTCTCGGTTCTTGCAGTAAGCCGGGAATCTTGTCTTTCAGTATAACATATGGTGTACAGTGTGGGGGAAGTTGTGAATTTGTAGGTTCTTTTTTATTCTTTTTTGAACTATGATCGTTTCTAGAATTTTCTCTGCAGTCATTGGGATCCATGCCTTTGTCTTTTTTACTACGGAATTTATCTTCTGTGACCAAACAAATTAGAAAAATGGCTTCACATCTGGTCTTGGAATATTGCTTGGCCGTACAGGACAGATTTTAGGCTTTATCATACAGAACCATTTAAAGAAGAATTCCAGGGATGGATTTTTTTTTTTACATAGTTACGTTGGTCCAGCTTTGTCCAATATAACCATGTATATACCATACCTGACCGATGCCCCTGGATGCTGGAAATCGCTGTAGCAGACACAACTTCTACAGTGATCTCCATTAGATTACAGGTCCCGAGAAGTTGCCCTGAGAGATTGCTTTGTATAAACACAGTGAATGCAAAACATTCTCTGATTGGATGAGGTGTGGTGTTGATGTCATTCCATATCATCCTTATTCATCTTCCTTATTAAATGGTCCAACCCAACTCCAAAGACACGTTTGTAGGTATGCTGTAGGGTTCTGTCTAAATTGTCCTTAGTATGTGCAAATGGCCTATGCATGCTGTTATCACATTCTGGATGCCGGTCCAAAGCCTTAACAATTGGGGAGGGTTGAGGAAAACCTGGCGGCCTACCTCAGAAAAAAAAGTTCTATGGAAAGGGCTATCAAGTGTATCATGGTGCCCAGAGAGGCAGGTAGACAGAACAAAACTCTGGATAGCCGCACACTGGAAGAAGACTTGAAATCCCATGTTTTATTAAAAAATCATAGGTCACATCACATCAAATATTCACAGCAAAAAAAAGGGGGGGGGGGTGCAATAGAGCTGACGCGTTTCGAACTGAAATCAGTGATTACTCAAAGCTATGAGTAAGCACTACGTCTACCTGCCCATAGTGTGTGTAACAGCCAGCACCTGGGGCTCATCAATAGGAGAAAGAGCTTTTGCCCTGGAGGGCTATCTTGGAGCGGTAGTTTTTCCTTCTCTATTAATCATAATCTATGGTGCCCAGAGAGTTGGACCATAGAAACACTGCAAGAGTTGCATTGAATTGAACGTATATACTGACACGTGTGTATGCATAAAAGTAGGCCTCAGCAACCAATCAGCAACCAATCAGAATTTGAGATTTCGTTTTTTTTTACGTTCACCCCACATAATATTTTAATCATTTTACCTGTTTAATCTCATTTAGGTCTACCAACAACTAATTAGAGCAAGGGCCTAATTGGATACAGACTGATGGGACATTTGAGGCAGGTCCATATCTTATATAGTTTTAGAAAGGAGCATCTGATTAATGTGTGAACACATGCAAAAATGCACATATTGCGCATTTTCCCTCCTAGTTACTATCTTTCCTTTCCATTGGCTAAAAATAATAATAAAAAACAAATGCTCAGGCCTTAGTCACCCACAAAAACGACCATATAAAACTCTAAAAAAAAAGAGCCTGCAAAACGATTAAAGAGGCTCAGCTCAAGTGTATAAGCAACCTTATAACCAATGACTAACCACTGAGTTAAAGTGGTTGTAGAGGCATTCTATGCATTTAGATGAAAAGTCTTCTGTGGACAGCAGTTGTCAGAGCACCACCCAATGTTTACCCGATCCCCATCTCTGTCCAGCGATGTCCACGAGTGTCTCAGCCATCCAAGACCCTCCCTCCTGATTGGTTGAGACACAGCAGATGTGCCATTGGCTCCCGCTGTCAATCAAAGTCAGTCAGACATCAGGAGAGAGAGGGGGCGGGCCGGGCCAGCCGCAGCTCTGTGTCTGAATGGACACAGGGAGCTGCGACTCGGCTCGGGTGCCCTCCTAGCAAGCTGCTTGCAGTGGGGGCACTCGACAGGAGGGAATGGAAAGGAGCAGAGAAGAGGGACCCGAGAAGAGGAGGATCGGGCTGCTCTGCACAAATCCACTGCAACAGAGCAGGTAAGTATAACATGTTTGTTATTTTTTATTGAAAAAACAAGACTTTACAATCACTTTAAAAAGGAGGGCCACCCTAAAAAAAAAAAAAAAAAAAAAAACATTAATATTCTTAAAAAAAAAAAAAAAAAAACATTTGAAAAAAAATATTTTTTTACCTGGCCAGAAATCCCTGTTGCTAGGCAGTCTTCCTAATCTGCCTTCTTCCTGCTCCTCGGTGATCTTCATCTTCTCCCATTCTCCACGTTGTCTTCTGGGTAATGGGGCTGTGTTCTGGGAACTGTGTGTTCCCTAACACAGCGCGTCCCATTCACAAAGCGCAGAGCGACTCGCGCATGCGCAGTAGGAAACGGGCAGTGAAGCCGTAAGGCTCCACTGCCTGTTTCCCTTAGTGAGGATGGCAGCGCTGGGACCCGAGAGCCGAGAGACATGTCAGCCACGGCGGCCGACATCGCGGGCACCCTGGAAAGGTAAAACTCCTTATTAAAAGTCAGCAGCTACTTTTGTTTCAGCTGCTGACTTTTACAATTTTAGGGCTGAAACACCGCTTTAACAGATACAATATGTGCCTAATTTGCCTGTATTGATTGGTAGGTTATTCAAACACTCCCTCCCTAGTCATTTTAAAGAATTTCACCAGGCGATATTAAAGTGGATCTTTACCCATAACAACTTGATAAAAAAATTATGTTCATTAGCCAGGAACATACATTCCACAATTATAATTTATACTACTGAAATGAATGTATGCTGTAAATTGCCTACAGCATTGCTCGTCTTTCTTCTTCCCAGAGGCTGCCATTTTGCTGAAGCCCAGAGCCCCTGAGCAGCAGTAAATCTTTAGGCTGTTAGCATATTCCCTATAGTGGTTCTGATTTTTGGCATAATGACAAAAATTGAGAGCAGCTAAGCATGTGCAGAGCAGGGTGAGACAATGTATGACTGAATATTAAACACTATAGGCACTTATTTTTTATATTTTGCATAGCTATACCTGCAAATGGAGCAAACATGAAGTAATCTAACAGGACATCATTTTCTGACTAAAGTTTCATGTTAAAAGGGAGTTGTAATATGTCTAGAGCAGAATCAGGTAATAATCTGAAATAATGTTTTTAATATCCTGCAGTATAGCATGTAATATACCTTTACAATAAAGCTGGAGTTTCACCTAAAAGATAAAAAAAATAAAAATAAAGTTTGTGTTAAATCTAAAGTCAGGCAAGCAGCCAAATACACAGTTTATGTACACATGTATTACCTGCCAAAAGATTTGTAATTGCAATGTACAGCCAGTGTGTATCAGTAACCCTGTGCCGACTGAACCGCACAGCCCACACAGCTGAAGGTTTTCAGTATTTGGCTTTTGTAGTGTGAAGATAACGGGGGCATAAATAGGCTAGTTCCTGGTAAGAGGGTAAGTTTGTCAACTTTAGGTACCTGAGGGGTCCCAAATAATAATGTTACCCACCTACAGTATGTTAGTCTTCTATATCTTTATAAAAGTCGTATTTATATTTGTGTTCAGATGTAAATGATATCGGCAGTATGTCAGTCCAAATTCTACATTTTCTAACCAGGACAGAGTCCGCCCAAGTCTTATCAGTTATGGACAACAAAAGACCCTTATACATACAAAAAATCATAAACCTTCCCCAGGAACTTATCCCAGGACTAAACGTGCTTGGAGCAGACCAAAAACTGAGCGATCGTCAGTTCTTGGTTTTAGGGCTGACGAGGGACAGCTGCAGCATTACACAGATGCTGCAGCATGGAGGTAAAGTATATATATATATATATATATATATATATATATATATATATATATATTTTTTTTTTTTTTTTTTTTTTTTTTAATCCCATACTTCTTCTGGGAAGCCATTGAAGGTTAAGTAGCAGGTATTGAGGATATTTTTAAGGGTCTTTGCATTATATTTTTTGTCTCAATGGCATCATCAAAAGTTTTGCCAAACAAATTTCGTATGAACAAAGCGGCATAAAGCAGAAACAATTTTGTATCAGTTCATTTATGTTTAAATATGATCCCGTACACTACAGTGCATGCGGAAAATATTCACAGTTCTTCACTTTTTCCACATTTTGTTAAGTTGCAGCCTTTTATGAAAAATTGATTATATTCATTATTTTCCTCAAAATTCTACAAACAATACCCCATAATGACAACGTGAAAGAAAGAGTGACTTCCGGCTGGCCACTCTACTATACAGGCCTGATTGGTGGAGTGCTGCAGAGATGGTTATTCTTCCGGAAGGTTCTCCTCTCTCCATAGAGAAACCCTGGAGCTCTATCAGAGTGACCATCGGGTTCCTGGTCACGTCCCTGACTAAGGCCCTTCTCCCTCGATTGCTCAGTTTGGCCGGATGGCCAGCTCTAGGATCTTTGTCCATTTCCGGATGATGGAGGCCACTGTGCTCATTGGGACCTTCAATGCTGCAGACTTTTTTCTGTACTCTTCCCCAGATTTGTGCCTCAATACAATCCTGTCTTGGAGGTCTACAGACAATTCCTAAGACCCCTTTCACACTGGGCGCTTTTCAGGCATTTTAACGCCTGTAAAGCACCTGAAAAGCACCTCTCATGACTCTCCAGTGTGAAATCCTGAGTACTTACACATTGGGGCGGTGTGGTTGCAGGATGGGTAAAAAAAATCCTGCAAGCAGCATCTTTGGGGCGGTGCGGGAGCAGGGAATTGAAATGAATGTGCAGTGCTGCCGAAGCGCCACAAGTCAGGCGAATTTAACCATTTCTTTCGATGGGGGTTAAAAGCATAGAGGCTGAAAAGCACTGCTATAACAGTGGTAGAGCACCCCAGTGTGAAAGTCGCCTCAAGCCCCGCCCACACGATCGGATTTTCCGACAGAAATTTTCGACGACAGGCTGTTGTCGGTAAATCCGACCATGTGTACGCTCCATCGGACAATTGTCGGATTTTCCGTGGATACAAATGTTGGATGGCAGGTTTTTAAATTTTACATGGACAAATGCGTGTTGGATTTTCTGAGCGTGTGCACACAAGTCCTTCAGGCAAAAGTCCAAAGTACAAACACGCATGCTCGGAAGCAAGGGCGAGCCAGAAGCGGTCGGTTTTGTAAACTAGCGTTCATAATGGAGAATTAACATTCGTGACGTGGGAAATTATGAAATCTCCAAATGCAGCGCACATTCTCTTCTTCTTTAATGGGATAATAATGAAGCTGCTTTGTTGGTGATACTGATGGAGTTATTGCAAACAAATTTGCAAAGTCTTTTTTTTTTCTAGTGATATCAAGAATAATATTATTATGCTTTTTTTAATTTTTTTTAACTGTGCAAATTACCACAACACCATTATGCCGTCGTTTTTAGGATCAAAGATACAACTATGTTGGAGTTCCTTGTCAATTTTACATTGTATTTTTTTAATTGTAACTGCCTACTCCCAAACTGTCATTTGAAGTAAAACACATAGCCAAGTATTATTCTACACAATTTTTTTATTGTGCGTTAAAGAAAAACAAATAAAATTAGACATGCAATCTGCCAATAGAACTTAACCAAAAAGTACATTCTATGCATCCAAAAATATAGAAAATATACCAAATCATTATTATTCAACCAAAAAAAAATCCAAGCAATAACTGTAAGGTTGGTAATAAATAACATGTTATCTCATTGATTCCACAACATGGCTAGTTGAATTAATGGCTGTTCAGAAACTACCTTAAAAGAAAAGCGCAAATCAACACTCACCAAACTTCTATTAACACAAAATTAGCAGAAGGAGCCCAAAGGGTGGCGCTAAAGAGCTGAAAGACAACGTAGTATGTCTGTAATTGTTGGCCAACATTTGTGTGGCTGTGTGTGTGCAAGACAAGTTTGGGCCAACCCCCTTCAGGGAATAGTCCACAGTTTTGTTGGCCAACAATCTGATTGTGTGTACGAGGCTTTAGACTTCATGGCTTGGTTTGTGCTCTGACATGCACTGTTAACTGTGAGACCTTATATAGACTGGTGTGTGCCTTTCTAAATCATGTCCAATCAACTGAATTTACCACAGGTGGACTCCAATTAACTTGTAGAAACATCTCAAGGATGATCAGTGGAAACAGGATTCACCTGAGCTCAGTTTTGAGTGTCCTGGCAAAATCTGTGAATATTTATGTACATGTGATTGTTTTGTTTTTTATTTTAATACATTTGCAAAGATTTCAAACAAACTTCTTTCATGTTGTCATTATGGGGTATTGTTTGTAGAATTTTGAGAAGAATAATGAATTTAATCCATTTTGGAATATTTATGATTGTATTCTAGGGTAGAGGCAATGCTGTATAGTTTTAGTATACCGGGCGTGCATCGGGGTCTTCTTTTATCTGCTTTGGCTGTCTTTATACTCTTTTTCATGTTTTCTTATCCTGATATACTCATTCACTAATAGCAATCCACCTCCAGTGAGAAATCCCTGGTACTATATATAGTGAGTAGAGCTAGCTGTTCGCACAACTGGCATTTCCTTCCACAACAGCATTATTACTATTCAGGGTGATCTGAACTTGTCCTGGGTACTGCAGTAACAACACAAACGAGCTCAGGTACCTACCACAAGACAACCCTGGCAGATGCCTAGAGCCTGGTGGATGTCCAGGGAGCGCCAACCTTCATTCTCCTGCAGTGAACCAGGCTATGAAGTGGTAAGAAGAGAATACTCCGTTAGCCGTTGTACACACGGTCGGATATTCCAACAACAAAATCCGTCGGATTTTGTCACACGGATTTTGTACGAAACTTGTGTTGCATCCACACGGTCGGACAAAGTTGTCGGAAAATCCGATGGTTCAGAACGTGATGACGTTATTTCGTTACGACGGGACTATGTTCAGGTTAGTAGCCAATAGCTTTGGTCTAGGAATTTGATCTGAGCGTGCGTGGCACTTTGTCCGATTGTGTGTAAAGAATTCAGATCGGACAAAGTCCGATCGGATCATGTTGTTGCAAAGTTTTATAGCCCAGCTCTAAAACTTTGTCCGTCGGATATTCCTACGGAAACAGTCCGATGGAGCCCACACACAGTCGGATTATCCGACAACACGCTCCGATCGGACATTTTCCGTCGAAATATCTGACCGTGTGTACAAGGGCTAAGAAATCACAGGCTCCACACACTGCTCTGAATTTTATAAATGATTTGTACAGTAGAGCCTTTTGAAAATAAAATGTGTTTTTTGCTCACTTCCCTTATAGATCCAAAAATATGAGTTTATTTTTATTTTTTACAATTTCATTTTTTACAATTTATTTTTTTTATATTTTTTTGCAATTTATATTGGGGGGGGGGGGGGTGGACGTTGACATTGTTTTTATTTTTTTATTATTTTTACAATTTAACCTTTACATTTTTTTTTATTACAGTTTTTTCCTTTTTTTAATTTTTCATTTTATTTTATTAGCTCTGTTGGGAGGCGGGGCTTTGGTGAGTTTCAGGGGTCTAAACAGACCCCTGACATCTCCCATTTGAGACAGGGAAAGGGATTAAGGACAGTGAAAGAAGTAAGCACTTCTCTTATGGCAGAGCTGGAAAAGGGAGATTTTTCCCATTTCCTTGCCTGCACACAGAGCGATAATCCTAATGCGCACATGGGGATTAGGGTGTGCCCAGGCACACTCTGCACACCCTGTGCACACCTGTGGTGCTCAGCTAAAGCTGGTCATACACCTAGAGATTATCTGCAGCTTTTCTATGGTTAGATGGAAAAAGTGCAACAGATTTCTCCATGTATGCTAAACTGTGTGGATGGAGGAATCTCCCACTGGGCCAAGCTTCAGTATCTTGCTAGTCAGCCCCGCTGGCTCTCAACCTAAACAATGTCTGCACCCAATTAGAATGTTCAGGTATTGTGAGAGCCAGTCGGGCCAACTAGCAAGATATGGAAGGTTGGGCAAGTGGGAGATTCTTCCATCCACACAGTTCAGCATAGATGGAGGAATCATTTCCACTTTTTCCATCTAACCATAGAAAATCTACAGATAATCTATAGGTGTATAGCCAGTCTTACTGTGGAACCATGCAGAACTGCAGACAGAATAAAATTCTAGCACACTAGGTTCCAATGTAAAGCTCCATAAAACCGACATAACACTTTGGAGACATGAAGGTCCCCTTTCTCAAGGTGATACACAGGAATAGTAGCTAGTCTAAATCTGTCCTGGTTATATACAAGTAGAATTGTGTTAAAGGATTTTCATTTAAAGAATATTCATTTGATTTTATAACCGATAGTGGGATCGCTCGACATTTGTTTTGAACCATAGTGACGAGAAAATTCAAAGATGGAGAATTTTCTTGAACGCATGAATTTCAAACAGTGAATATGGGTTTCATTTGAGAAATTACACTCCGAAATTGAATTTCGAATGACATTTGTCAAGTCATCAGACGTCCTGAGAATGTTCAAATGAATATTCATAGGAACCTTTGCCAGACAATCTACTGTGTATGGCCAGTTTTATGTGTATGACCAGTTTAAAGGATACGTTCACCTTCACAAACAAAAATAATAAATGCACATTTATTTGCAGGTAAAAAAAGCATTTTATTTTTTTTTTATTTTTTTTAGGAGCCTGTAAAGCTTTGCACCCACAATCTGCTGATGTTTGCAATGCCATGGTCCTACATACTGTCTGTGTAGCTATCGGCCCGTTCCTCCAATATGGGCAGACAGGGGTGATTTACTAAAACTGAAGAGTGCAAAATCTGGTGCAGCTGTGCATGGTAGCCAATCAGCTTCTAACTTCAGCTTGTTCAATTAAGCTTTGACAATGAAACCTGGAAGCTGATTGGTTTTTATGCAGAGCTGCACCAGATTTTGCACTTTCCAGTTTTAGTAAAGTTGATTTACTAAAACTGCTCAGCAGCCCCCTGGTAGTTCAGCGAGAATTATAAGCTGACTGCTGCAAAGGATGTTGGTACTTGTAGTTTTCCCATTCACAGAACACTGTGAATGAACGATGCAGCCAGGTGGGCGGAGCCCATGATTGTGACAGATTGTGACATCAGGCTAGATTGTGACATCAGGCTGGGGGAGAACCCCTGCTTGCTGTCAAAATCGGAGATCGGGGGGTGGGGGGGGGGGGTGTGGTAGACTGGTGAATCTGTAACATGTTACTGAGTATGGGTGAAAAGGGGAATTTATCCTTTAATAGCTGCCAGTAACCTAAACTAACCCAAAAATGGTCATCCTACAAATAGAAAAAGTGAATCTCCCCAGCAGGGACAACAATCAAAACATGACAGAGGTTCCAACCCCCACAATTCTACCCAAACCCCAAAGATACTTTTGACTTGAGTTGGGCTTTAAATGTTGAAGACCACAATATTTTCGTTACAAAAAAATATTGTTTGTTTTATTCCAGATGTGATAGCTGCTTTGTTTTTATTGGGTTTGCATGGTTTGTTCACAATGAAGGACAAATAATGTTTCAGTCTTGTAAGTAATAAGTTTGTTTATTTTCATAGTATCACATTTGGACTTGAGTTTGCTAGATCAGCGGAATTAAGGCACATTCCTGTGGTTATGCATTGCAAATGTTGTAGCAGTTTAATTACATTAGGAGAAATCTGAAATCTAAATTGTATTTATGTAGTCAGGCAAGGACTAAACATAAATTCTCCTTATAAACGGCTCAGTCAGCACCTTGTTAGATTGACAAGGTTGTCACGCTTTTTGTAGAGTAGACGTTCCCCAGTGTTGAAAAGCAGTATTTCTGAATGTGAAAGGTATTGCAAAAAATGTATTATCTTAAGAGGAGCTGCACCTAAAAAAAAAATATTAAAAGCCAGCAGCTACTAATATTGCAGCTGCTGACTTTTAATAAAATCACACTTACCTGTCCCAGGTTCCAGCGATGTCGGCGGCAGATGACGAGCGATCGCTCGTCTCGCTGCTGCCACCGCCGCCATCCTCTGTCAGGGAATCGGGAAGTTAAGCATGACGGCTTCACTGCCCGGTTCCCTACTGCGCATGCGCGAGTCGCGCTGCGCGCCTCTTATGGTCCCCCGCTGTGTCTCTGGGAACTGTGTGTTTCCCAGAACACAACGGGGGGGGGGGCGGAGCGTCTGCGGGGGTCTGCGGCGGTCTGGCCGGAAGTGGGTGCAGTTACCTGGATTATCCAGGTAACTGCACCCCCCTCCCCCCTGAAAGGTGCCGATTGTGGCACCGGAGGGGGGGAGGGATAAGATTAGCGGAACTTCCCCTTTAGGGTGAAGAACCGCTTTATGATGGTAAGATCAGGAAATGACCACATGCCGGGGCAACCGAAAGAATACATTTTCCTGAAAGTTGCACCTGTTCCCCTAGGGATGAACAAGGTAGGCCAAACATTAATTTTTTTTCCCTTCACCCAACAGATGTCCTGCCAGCAGGGAGCCTTCTCCACCGGCAGAATACAATGATTAGTTTTGCCGGCTATAGCCAGTGACACTGATTTTATTGGGAAAAACCCAACAAGCTGGTTGTATATAAGTCGATAGACAGATCTATCCACCACCATCAAAATTCTGTTAGTCCCTGCCAAATTGGACGAATTTAGGTGTCTGCACAGGGCAAAAACTTGGCTGGTGCTGGCCCATTTGTTGTCGGCGCTCCCTCCTCTCCCTTGTAGCGTCACGCTGACTGACACAGGGATTTGGACCGGAACAGTCTGTGAATAAGTGCGTATAGAGATCTTTCTTCCACTTTGATTCATCTTCCTGATATGTCAGAACTCCAAGCTACATCACCAATCTTATCTCCAAATATCACCCAAACTATTCTATCCACTCCTCTCAAGACCTTCTGCTCTCAAGCTCCCTTGGCTCCTCCTCCCATGCTCATCTCCAGGACTTCTCCAGAGCCTCTCCCATCCTCTGGAACTCTCTACTTCAATCTGTCTGGCTATCTCCTACTCTGGCTGCCTTCAGATGATCCCTGAAAACTCATCTCTTCAGGGAAGCCTATCACGCCTCCAACTAATCTCCTATCACTTCCATCAGTTCATTACCCATAGTTACAAACTTATGTATCACTTGCCCCACCCTGTTAGATTGTAAGCTCTTCTGAGCAGGGCCCTGTCAACCCTTTTGTATTTTTATTGTATTGTCTCCCTTTTACATTGTAAAGCACTGCGTAAACTGTTGACGCTATATAAATCCTGTATATTAATAATATAACTCGATTTCTCTTGGTGACATGTCTAGACATCATACATAAATACATAAAGTGATTGCAGATCACCTTTCCACAAGCTCTTTTTTTTGGGATAAATTATTTTTATTCATTTTGTAATAGTATACAACTGTGCAGTGCTACAGCACTTAAAGACATAAACATAAAAATCAACACAGAAAAGGAAAAAAAAACACACATTGTGCTTCAATAGGCCTAACAAACATCCAATCAGAATCGTTTACTCAAACAGGAGAGGGACAGAAGTACATGTCAAGTGCCAAGATACGAACAAAGTCCCAGAGCTATAATACATCAAATTAAAATAAAGTCATCAAGCTTTAGAAGCCTCACAACAGCGGATGGTGACCCCAGAACCATGGCAAGGCCAAAGTGAACCCGCCAGGAGGAATATGGGCATTACATCACATGGCATTAGCAGGGCTCTCTACCCACACTTACCAGACTTGATCAATATCATTGATATGGTATTCATAAGAGCTATTTTATGTAAGGGAAGTTCCAAAAATATGGCCGTTGGGAGTACTTGAAGACTGAGGTTGAGAACCACTGCTCTAGATGATGTTTTTGGGGCTAAGGGGTCCACAAGGTCCAAGAGACAGTACAGCATGCCATTGGGCACTGGAATAGTTGTCACAGCAGAATTAAATTGAAGGACTTAGGACCAATAGGGTCCTATTCAGGACATGCCTGAAATATGTGCAAAAAATCTGCATTAAGCAGGAGTATCACCAACACAAACCACCCTGATCGGTGGAATATTTGCTAAGCCTCACAGGAGTAAGCTTATTTCTATGCACAGTTTTAAATAGTACCAATCAATCCCTGGCGGAGATTGAATGATTAAGCGGGTATTCCTATATATCATCCCACTCATCATTGTCCAAAATAGGCAAGTCCAGTGTCCACGTTTCCCTACATATAAGGATACCACAGGAGGACGGAGATTGCAAAGCCTTATATATTACTGAGTGGGCCTTAGGCAGCCCCTTCTCTTGCAGTATGGTCTCTAGACCCGTGGACACTAAGCGAAAGGAGACAAAGGCTAACTGGGAAAGGCAGGCATGGCTAAGCTGGAGGTATCTAAAAAAAAAATACCAGTTCAGTAAGGTGTAACAGGCTTTTAATTTGTCAAAAGGGGCAAATGTGCCTAAAAAAAACAAATCATAAAGGCTCTTTATAAGTTTAGAAGCCCAGAGACCAGGTTCTGTGAGCTGGAGGAGGTGGCCGAAATTCATATTATTCCATTATGGGGTGTGAGGAGACCAATGGTTAGTGGAGGCAAGAGGAAGCACTTGGGTCTTGTCCAAAGCCCTAAAGGTGGCCTTCATAGTGCGAGTAAGGAGATATGGGGCAGTACAGCCTCAATATAACAAGGACTGCAGTGCTTCATGCAAGCCCAGTACTGCGGCCTCTGCCTTGACCGAAGCCTTATCTTTCTGCAATGAAAGCCAATCATTAGCATGAACCAATTGACCTACCGAAAAATGTTGATAGAAGTTAGGTAAGGCTAATCCCCGGAGGCAGACGATTGCTTAAGAGTAGCTAAGCTAAAACGAGGAGCTCTACCATTCGCACAAGCTCTTCTTTAACAATTTTAGCAGCTTGTGAAGAAAATAGAGTCTATGGGAAACCTCTGTAGCCAACAGCTTGGCCAACCATCAACAAGATTTGAGTGGATCTCTACATTGACTACTTTGAAAGTACAAATATACATCTAATATTAGTGCTACTTAAAAAGTGTAAAACCTTTTGACCCCTCTTTAAATATTATAACTGTTAGGCCGCGTACACACGGGCGGACTGTTCGCCCAACCTTGTCCGCTGAACAGTGTTTGGGCGGACAGTCCGCTCGTGTGTGGGGCTTCAGCGGACAGTTTCAGCGGACAGTTGGACGAACAAGGTCTTACGGAAATTCCGAAAAACTGTTCGCTCGTGTGTAGGCTTGTTCGGCCAACTAAGTCTCGCGCATGCTCAGAAAGGATTTCCACGTCGGAAGGTTGCATTGCAGTGTATTGGACGTCGAAATTTTCGATCCGTCGTGCGTGCCGAAACGTCATCGCGCACGGTTTCAGCAAACTGTTCGTCCGTCGTGTGTGGCCATGTCCGTCCATGCTAAGTTTGAGCGGACTGTTTGCCGAAACTGTTGGACGGACAAAGTTGGGCGAACAGTCCGCGCGTGTGTACGCGGCCTTAGAAAAGTTACAAAATTTTGCTAAATTTCAGGCAGTGAACTGATTATGCAGTTGAAAAATATTTATGTGCAATGTCTTACCTGCCAAAATATTTGTATTTAATTTCAAACAGTCCTAGGATCCAGGAACCCTTGCCAAGACAGCATAGCCAGGTCACGTACTCCTTGAGACTACCCTACTGACTAATACAGCCTAGTGTAGGATCCACCCAGCCTACCACTGGTCAATTAAGGGGAAGCAGCTCATTGAAGATATCATCACTCCTCCTCTCCACTGGAGCAGAACCTGTTTATCTCCTAGAGTTTACCCTCCTCACCTCCTTTTTGTCGTTCAATTTCCTGACAGCTCAGGTCGGAGCTGCCGTACTAGCAGTACGATGTTAGTACAATGATCCCCCACCAGAACACTCCAGCGCTGGTCGGGAGCTTCTGTCCGACCGGCTGCCATACACACGGGCCGAATGTCGGCTGGTTTCTATTGAACCGGCCAATGCCGCCTGACATTCGGCCCGTGTGCTCTAGGCTTAAATGCTGTTGTGCTGGGTTTTGCAGAAGGTTTAGGTACTTTTGCCAGCTGTACCTAAAAGCATATTTAATTACCAGAAATGACTGGTATTTTTTTTTCTATCTGATTGTAGTTAGTACAAAGGATTACACAGTGCATCTGTTTGAATCCCCTGAATTTCCAGGACTCCTTAGTGAGGGGGGAGCAAGCTCATGGGAGGCATTCAGGAAAATAAAGGCTGCAACATCCTTGCCGACATATGCCGTGACCTTCATTTTGTTTTTTTTATGTTATGGTTCAATTATTTTCTTTTGTCCTAGGTGATAGGGAGTGCTCAGCAGGCAGTCACAATGCATGTAACCCATTTTGATGCCTATGTGTATGAGCTTTAAATATTTGTATGCCCCACTTATGCTCTTATCTTTCTCCCATTATTGCTAGTTGATGAAATATACAGAATCTCACCTTTGTCACACAGTAATTTTATAATGAAAGATTTGCATACTGTTCAGACTGGAATGCTTATTCACATTCTTGGCTTGTCTTCCTGTATATACATCTGGCACAAATACAGACAGCTAAACCGCAATTTAATCTTTTCAGGACAGATCCAGCCATCCTTTCCTACACATAAATAATTCTACAGGTGTAGGTCGTGCCGTATTTTCCAGCTTAGACTTATTCATTCAGTTGTGTTTCTCAGGTTTTACATTCCTGGCATGTGAAGAAGACTACAGTTACACATAAGTACGCTTTACAGATACATTCTATTCACCTTGGAAAATGTTGCATCTCCCTGACTGCTCAAAAAAGAAGCCATTTATCTTGTTGTAGTCTACATAGTTACATAGTTGGGAAGATTGAATAAAGACACCAGTCCATCCAGTTTAACCTGTGGGTGTGAGGGTGTATGTGTAGTATGTCTCTATCACTTCCCATATCCCTGTATATTGTGTTCAATGAAATGCCCATCTAAGAATTATTTTAAATTAGCGTCATTACTTGCTGAAATCACTGATTGCGGAAGGGAATTCCACATCCTTACTGCTCCAAAGGTAAAAAAATTCCTTACGCAGTTTAAGGTTGAACCACGTCTTATCCAACTTCATTGAGTGGCCAGCTCTACAGAGAGCTTAAATTCCAAAATATATAGGCATTGATTGTGTTTGGAGAATTATTGGGAATAGGTTGCAGTTCCCTTCCCAGTTTAGAAACACTATTGCAGATCATGGAATGCTCTGAGTTTCCTATTGTTTAAAACATGCAATTAATAGAAATATTACTATAGAACTCTTATAAGTTTGGTACGCTGCACCTTCCTTCCCATCTACAAACACACATTTTATTCAAAGCTCCTTTTGGGTGAATTGCGAGATGTGGAAGAGCCTTTTGGCCTGGTGTTTTGAGTGGGGGGCGGTCCACATTGTTTGGCCCTTTCCTCTTAAAAACCCATTGACTGGAATATGGTAGAGCACCATTGTGCCATACTTGTGGCCAAGGCTTTTTTTCTTAGAGAATAGATGCAGGTTCTCCTCCTCTTCTGAGTCACTCCTTTGGCTCCGTCCCTACCCTTTCAGTACCACCCCTTTTAGAGAATACAGAACTATGTATAATTTTGTTGTGGTAAGTAATTTGTATGGGATTTGTTAATGATTGCAAGAAAGGCAGTAAAATGCCCTGCAGCCAGCATCAATAAATCCCACCCAACAACAATTGATCCCCCAGCAACAATAGACCCCCACAACAAAATATTCCCCCAGCAACAATAGACCCCTGCCAGCAACAATAGATGTTCTAGCATTATTAAACCCTCCAGTAGCCAGCTACAGTAAACCCCTCTCTCAACAGTAGATCTCTCCCAGCAACAATTCACCCTCCAGCAACAATTGTCCCCCACCTGCAACAATAGACCTCCCCGCAACAATAGGCCCCCCCCCCCCACCATCAACAATAGCTAATCTAGCATACACCGCTCCTTCACCGCTCCGAAGATACTGCTAGCAGAACTTTTTTTTACTGTCCTGCTAGCACACCGCTTCAGCGTGAAAGCCCTCTGGCTTTCACACTGGAGTGAAAGGAGCTGCTTTTCTCAGGCGCTATTCAGGCGCTATTTTTAGCGATGTAGCGCCTGAAAAACGCCTCAGTGTGAAAGAGGCCTGTGAAAGGGGATGCGTTCCAGATGCTTTTTCTGCATGCACGTTTTTGATGCGTTCCAGTGCATTTTTGGTGTGTTTTTGATGCAGTCCAATGCATTTTTCCTCCCTCTTCTTTTCTTAATCTTAAATAAGGACATGTGTGTTCCAGTGCATTTTTGGTATGTTTTTGGTGTGTTCCTGTGAGTTCCAGTGCGTTTTTGATGTATTTTACAGTGTTCCAGTACAGTCCAGTGCAGGAAAAATGCAGCATGTATTTTTTTTCTGCAACTGGAACGCACTGGAACTGCAAGCACTAGTGTGAACTATGCCATTGAAAGCCATATAACCTACTTTACAATGTGTTTTTGATGCAGAAAAAAAACGCAATGGACTACATGTGGTGTGAACTGGCCCTAAATGTATGTTGCTACAGTAGAGAACCCAGTACAAGCCCAACACATTCAAGCAATACCCCTTAGCATTTAATATGTGTTTAGGAATGTAGCTGCACTATGGCAGACAAAAGTTGGAAATTGGACTGTCAGAAATTTAAAGCAGAAATCAAAAATAACAAGATAAAAATGATTTCCCCATTTAAAGATAAAGTAACAAGATTGGATTGTGCTGCTATTTTCACTCTTAATCCAGAGGTTTCCCTTGCAGTACTTTTATGTTTCCACTAGATTTCCTTGGCCTGATGACCAGCATCATTCAATCCACTTTTTCCGAACAGAGGTTGTCCTCAACCCGCCCCAGCCTAGGACTGAACAGTAAAAGGAGATGCAGTACATCTCTCTGTCACTCTTTGTCACTCTGCTTTACTCAG
Source organism: Lithobates pipiens (assembly GCF_037356315.1). NCBI lineage: Eukaryota > Metazoa > Chordata > Amphibia > Anura > Ranidae > Lithobates > Lithobates pipiens. The sequence goes on along the minus strand of NW_027507748.1, from coordinate 627,410,850 downwards.
CTTTAACCCCCCTGGCGGTATTCCCGAGTCTGGCTTGGGGTGAAAATTTAGCACCATTAGCGGTAACCTCAAGCCAGACTCGGGACTGCATCGCTGGATCCAGGATGAGTTTATTTACCTTATCCCCTGGATCCAGCGATGTCCCCCCCCGCAGTCCGAGCGAGCCGTCCTCCGCTTGATATATCACACCGCCGGGCTCTGTTCCCTGCGAGCGTTGCGACGCACGGGGACGGAGAACGGCGCCAAATTCAAAAAGTAAAACCCACACATTAAATACAGTATAATGTAATCTTACAGATTACATTGTTGTATGTAATAATTTCACATCCCCTTTGTCCCTAGTGGTCTGCCCAGTGTCCTGCATGTAGTTTTATATTATAAAAACTGTTCTTTCTGCCTGGAAACTGGAGATTGTCCATAGCAACCAAAACTGTCCCTTTGCATCAAAAGAGGTTTTAGACCAGCTAGAAAACAGCGATAATAAATTAGAATCACTCACAGAATTGAGCGATAGCGATTTGTGCGGAGATCCGTCATCAAATACTGAAAAGTAATGACAGTGACAATTCTGCAACTGAGCAAATTTCTGTGTTTTTGATTTTATTACATTATTGATTAATTTTTATTATTATATTATTATTTGGTATAATTATTTATAGTTATTTATTATATTATAATTTATGATTTATTTTTCAAACTTCATACCTGGGATGTCTACTAGACTCTTGTTTGGACAGATTTAAGTGAGTTATTCCTAAGAATTACAGGACTACAATATAAAACGCCAAATTTTCATGCAAAAAAAATGGTACCACTTTCAGCACCTAAAATCCAAAATAATCATACCGCCAGGGAGGTTAAAGTGGTGGTAAGCCCTTACATATACCCTATGAAGACACTGCCCTTGGATGATACGCAGAGATGAAACAAACCCTCCTACATAAGTTGTACCTCTTAATCTGCAGTCTTCTCTTCTTTGCACCTGTTCATAGTCCAGAATTTATAAAGCTTGTTTGAGATTTCAGAAAACAGGGTGCATGGAGGGGAAGTTACACTCTGCAGAGCTCAGCAAGTAGAGCTCTAAGAGCCGATTGAAGGGAAGAGGCCCAGCCCCCCCGCCCCCTTTTTTCTCTTGGTGTTGGGAAAACTTGTCAGTAAGATAAGATGGTAAGTAAAACTAAGTGCAGGAAGAGGAAAAACTACTCAGAATTTGTTCTTTCTTATTGTGCCAGGGCTATCTGAAATTGAAAAGCATACAAGGACTTCATCCAGATCATAAATGCCCTTGGATGTGAAATGCAGTAGCTAACAGTTACCATCCTGGGCTTTGGAATACAGTTGCTGAAAACCCAACAGATTACATGTGGAGTGACACGCTTTGTTCTGTACATAATAAACACAGCTGGAGGTCTGACATTACAAAGACTATTGTTCACCAAGTTGCTTGTCTTCCTTATTCAATCAAGTGCTAAAGATAGAACTTAGCAAACTGATCAATAAGAATAGGGGTTCTAGCTGTGTCCTCTGAAGTTACCATAGCACATAAAACATTGATGTTCAATATCACATGTAGGAGCTTCAAGTACAATGTAGTGGTATAATGAACATTTGTGCAGACTAGGCACACTAAAATATTTCTATATATTCTAAAGAAGCACTTTAATGCCGCGTACACACGACCGGACTTTTTGATGGACTAGGTCCAACGGAATGAATCAGTCGGATATTACGATTGTGTATGGACTCCAGTGGACTTTTATTACCCAAAAGTCAGACGGACCTAGAAATAGAACATGTTTCAAATCTTTCCGATGGACTCGAGTCCAGATGAAAAATCCGTTTGTCTGTATGCTAGTCCGAGAGACGAAAACTGACACTAGGGCAGCTATTGGCTACTGGCTATGAACTTCCTTATTCTAGTCCGGTCGTACGTCATCACGTTCAAATCCATCAGACTTTGGTGTGCTTGTGTGTGGCCAAGTCTGTTCATTCGGAAAGTCAGTCGGAACTCCGGCGAAAGTCCGTCGGGAAGACTGTCGGACCTAGTCCGTCCAAAAGTTTGGTCGTGTGTATGCGGCATAAGACAATCCCTCATTCATCTCTCTAGCTGTTGGCATTGTGGAAAAAATTTACTTCAGTTGTGCAACAGGGGCACAGAAATCTTTATTTGTTTTCCTAATACTTCTATTACAGCAGAATCTTGGCAGCCTTCCAGCCAATGTAAGCAAACAGGAGGTGTTTCTAAGATCAACGCTTGGTGAGCTTCTGAAAAAGGATTTGCGGTGGATCGTTTTTCAGAGGTCGGTTGTGCAGCTGCTGTGAGACCTTCAGAAGGTGATCCTGCTTCCTCCTAAATGCTTGTTTTTTTTGCCTATCCAATAAAAAATTGCTAGATATTTTTGGTAAAAAAAAAAAAAAAATAGGCATATATTGATTGGTTTGCGCAAAACTTATAGCATTTACAAACTATGAGATATTTTTCTTTATTTATTACTAGAATTGGTGGCGATCAGTAACTTATAATGGACAAATCGGACACCTACCTGGCACTCGTGACACTTTTTGGGGACCAGTGACACTACAGTGATCAGTGCTAGAAAATATGCACTGTCACTGTACGAATGACACTGGAGGGTTAACATAAGGGCGATCAAACAGAATGCAATATTCCTTGTTTACAGGTAGAATGTTATTCTGCCTGTGCCCTGTACAATCGCTGGGTCCTGGGTTCTGGCAGACATAGTGTCTTCGGTAGAGCTGCACGATTCTGGCTAAAATAAGAATCACAATTTTTTTGCTTAGAAGATAGATCACAATTCTCGCACGATTCTTGCAGCGTAACATCATCTTTCACATTAAGACAAAAAAATTGGGCTAATTTTAGGCCGCGTACACACGGGCGGACTGTTCGCCCAACTTTGTTCGTCAAACAGTTTGACAAACAGTCCGCTCAAAATTAGCATGAGCGGACTTGACCACACACGACGAACAAACAGTCCGCTGAAAACTTGCGCGATGACGTGAACGGAACGTACGACGGGACGAGAGATTCGAAGTCCTATACACTGCAATGCAACCTTCGGCGTGTAAATCCTTTCTGAGCATGCGCGAGACTTAGTTTGACGAACAAGCCTACACACGAGCGGACTGTCCGCTCAAACCAAGTTTCAGCGGACAGTCTTACGGAAATTCCGAAAAACTTTGTTCGTCAGACTGTCCGCTGAAACTGTCCGCTGAAGCCCACACACGAGCGGACTGTCCGCTGAAACACTGTTCAGCGGACAAAGTTGGACGAACAGTCCGCCCGTGTGTACGCGGCCTTACTGTTTTTTTTTTTTCTATTCATTGAAGTGTATTTTTCCCAAAAATTGCGTTTGAAAGACCGCTGGGCAAATACATTGTGACATAAAATATTGCAGCAGTTGACATTTTATTCTCTAGGGTCTTTGCTAAAATATATATAATGTTTGGGGATTCCAAGTAATTTTCTAGCAAAAAATATTGATTTTAACTTAAGAAACAAGAGTCAGAAAAAGATTTAGACTTTAAGGGGTTAAACTTCCTGCATTTACACGTTGTTAAAAACTTGGCAGACTGCCTGGATTTTTTCTTTACACGCAGAAGTTTATGCCTTTGATCTAAGAAGGAAGAGTTAGAGTCGGGTCACACTGAGGCAGCACGAATTGCAGCGCGACTGCCTCAGGTGACCTGCATCTGACTTCATCGGCGGCTTGCAAAATGACTTCTGTATAGAAGTCAATACAAGTAGCCAAAAGTAGTACAGGAACCTTTTCCTACGTCGGAGCGACTCGTGTCGCTCAAATTAGAACAGTTCCATTGTACAGAACGGGACGCGACTTGTCAGACGGCTTAGTCGCCTGACGAGTCACCCCTGTGTGAACCGACTCTTAGTTACAATGTTTCATGTTGAAAACTTGGCAGACTGCCCGGATGTTTTCTTTTGACAGTTGAGTGAGTACATAAGTCTCTCCACTTGTTATATGAAAGAATCGGCAAACTCTGCAATAGAGACCATCGGGGGGGTTGAATCGATTTTTTATTGATTAATTGTGCAGCTCTAGTCTGCGGTACTAGCTGCTCGCGCATGCCCTAGCCCCGAAAATGTCAGATTATGTACTAGGTACGTGATCTGGTGCAGAGCGGCCGCCCTGCCGCAGTATATGTGCATTGGGAGGTCAGATACTGGTTAAATTTGCTGTAGCAGTAACGAAAGCTTTGTGGCCGCAGTATGTGTACAGTCCTTTCCAGCTGTGCGGTAGCTTTTAGGTGGTCATTCATTGTGGTAAAACCATGGCTCAGCCACCTGTTTTTACTGGCCTCTGGCCACTTGTGTGAAAGAGGAATACATTATTATTTATAAACTGACTTAAACCAGACCTAAAGTGTTTGTAACCTTCAAAAAATATTTACTGCCAGCCCCTCTCTTTTATGCAGCCATAACACACAGTGTAAGCCCTTGTACACACGGTCGGACATTCCGACAATAAAATCCGTCGGATTTTTTCCGAAACTGGTGTTCCGTTCATAACGTGATGATGTTTGTTCATTGGGACGGGACTACGTTGCGGCTAGTAGCCAATAGCTTTAGTCTCGTAATTTGATCTGAGCATGCGTGGCACTTTGTCCGATCAGAATTCTGTACAAATGATCGGACTAAGTCCGATCGGATCATGTTGTCGGAAATTTTTATATCCAGCTCTCAAACTTTGTTGGTCGGACATTCTGACGGAAAAAGTCCGATGGAGCCCACACACAGTCGGATTATCCGACAACGCGGTCTGATCGGACATTTTCCATTGGAATGTCCGCCCGTGTGTACAAGGGCTAAGTGTTTGTTGAAAACCTGAAAAAGCCTGTGAACACCTTTTTTTCAGATCTTTTTAGGCAAGTCACGTGACTCCCGGCCGCTCTCCTACTCCATCTACAGGTTACAGTGGGAGGGACCGAGATCTCCCTCTGATCTCAGCCGGGAAGATCACGTGACCACTGTGCTGGCCGCTCAACCCCCCCCCCCTCCCCACTGTAGCCCTTAGATGGGGAGGAGAGCGGCCAGGAGTCACGTGACTGGCCTGAAGAGGTCCGACAAAAAGTTATTTACATGCTTCAATTTCAACAAACACACTTCAACAAACACTTACCAGATTTTTGCTTTTGACTGCTGGTGATTGCTGCGTTTGCATTTTTAGGTTCTTTTTGGGGTCTTTCCTTGCAGTTTTTAAACATTTTTTATGTCACTTTTTAAACAGACTTTTTTCCCTTCCTTTAGACTACTAATTAAGGGGAGTGGTTAATTGGTCACGGGTGCTTGAGGCCTATATAACTTTCTGTAGAACTAATTTCTGAGCCTGCTCATCCTTGAGCTTTCCACCTTTTTGCTTGCTGGAACTCTGAGCAAGTGGAAATGGATTAAGTGGTGAGTTAAAAACCAGAGTTGAAAACAGGAGTCATCAAACCTGTAAGTAACATCTGAGATTGAAGGCTTTGTGCAGTGCACAGTGTGCCACATGTATACAACAATGGAGCAACAGCTCCAGGTTGGATACCGCTGCGACAGATGTGAGCAGGTTGCCCTTCTGGAAGCTCGCATTGGAGATCTGGAGGAGCAAATTACAACACTGGGCAGAATTGACAACCTTGAAAAGGGTGGCCAGTGGGTTTAATGGGGAGGGTGGAGGGGTAAGTCAGGATTGTCAGGTAGGAAGATGGGTTAATATGGTTAGAGGAAGTGGTAGGGGCTCACAGAAAAAGAAAGCTGGCCCTGGGTTTGAGCACCCTAACAGATTCGCCAAGTTGGGTGAAGATGTGGGGGTATCAAGCTCAGAGGTGGTAGCCCTAGATGTCATTGCTCCCCCTAACAGCTGGGAGAGCAGCCCATCTAGTAGGGGGGTGAGGAGAGTGCAGGTAGGCCTAGATAGTTGGTAGAAATAGGGGATTCTATAATCAGAAGGAATAATTTGTCACCAGGATCGCCTTGACTGAATGGTTTGCTGTCTCCCTGGTGCCAGGGTTGGATATGTGGCTGGTGATGCGGCAGTGATACAACAAGGTGAGGGAAGTGGTGGCAGCGGGTGAGTGGATGCCCGCTAACAGGCCCTGTCATTATGGATCTGAAATGACAGATGCTCTTTAAATGTAAGGACTCATTCTTGCCGGCAGCTAGTATTTTTAATATTTGCAAATAAAGCTGAGGTTTCCTAATTAGAATAATAACCTGTCAGGTTAGTAAAACAGCGATATCAGGACTGATTCAGTCATACAGATTGTAGTGTACATAGATTTGAAAAACAATAGGATAAAGGAATATTCCTGAACTTTGTTTTATCTCATGGTTACTGTGAAATTATGGGAATCCATTAATGCAGTGCATGTTATTTCAGCTTGCAGAGCTTGGATTCATTGAATGAGTTTACCAAAAATGTAAATATTGCACAATATACAGCCTCATGCTAAATTATTAATGTATCTTAAATAGAAAACTATCTTTAGATTGATTATTTTTACCCCAAAAGCATTTTATTAAAATAAATTAGATATAAATCAAAAAAAAAATCGATTTAAATTAAAAAATCTGATTTAAATTAAAAAAAAATCTGATTTTTAAAAAGAAAATCATTGATTTATACCCACCCTGCCTATTATAAGACAATTTTATGCTCCAGTTTATTGAGGCCCCAACTAGGAATGATGCTCTGCTGGACCTTATAATCTCAAACCATGCAGAGCGTATTACCAATATTCATATAAAAGAACATCTGGGTAGGAGTGACCATAACATGATTTCATTTAAAATGGAAGTAAACCCTTCCAAACAACTTTGACCTACAGGTAAGCCTAGATTAAGGCTTACCTGTAGGTCCAAGTAATATCTCCTAAACCTATATGGTTTAGGAGATATTTGCCCGAAAATGGGCACCGCTGTCTACGGCGCATGCGCCGTAGACAGCGGCGCGCAGGCGCACTAAATGCGGCAAGTCCAAGAATGGATTTGCCAAATTTGTCTACTCCCGTGCGCATGCGCGGGAGTGACGTCATCGCGGCTCCGGCGAATGGCAGCGTCGGAGCTCCGAGACGCGACTCCCGTGCGCATGCGCGGGAGTGACGTCATCGCGGCTTCTCCGCTGTCATTCGTCGGAGCTGCGAGAGACGCCACAACCAAGATGGATGCGGCGGACTACAGGTGACAGCGGCGACTTCGCTGGCTCCTGTGTCAGGTAAGTGACACATAATGAGCTACTATGCGATGCATAGTAGTCCATTATGCTTTACCTTTGCAGGGAAAAAAAGAGGAAGTAAACCCATCAGGGTTTACTTCCTCTTTAATGTTAGCTGTAAGCAACAAACACATACGGGTAAGATAAAACACTTAACTGTAGGAGAGCAAATTTTACAAGGATAAGGGCTGCTCTCTAGGACTTAGGAGGGAATATTGGCATTGATGAACACAGAACACAAATGTGAATTCTTCAAAGTGACCATATGTAAACTCACTGCAAAGTATATTCCCATGGTAAGTTGGGAAGTTTAAAAGGCTAAAAATAAAATCTATTTGGCTCACGGCCAAAGTTAAAATGTCTATAAATAATAAAAAAGAGCTTTTAGAAAATATAACAATGAAGGAATGCTATCATCGTTTAAATGTTACAAAGAATATAACTGAATATGTAAAAAGGAAATCAAGGACACAAAAGATAGTAGGACAAACCCCCAAAAATTCTTCAAATGTATTAATAGTAAAAAGGTCACGTCTGAGCATGTAGGCCCTTTACAAAATAATCTAGAGTGGGTGACTGGGGACAAAGAGAAGGCAAATTTATTAAATACTTTCTTCAGCTCTGTGTATACAAAGGAGCATGTGGGAGCTCATGTCCATAATGGGGGTGGAAGTGAGATCATTTTGCCCCTGTACAAATCATTAATAAGACCTCATCTGGAATATGCAGTTCAGTTTTGGGCACCAGTTCTCAAAGACCATATCAGGGAACTGGAGAAAGTGCAGAGAAGCTCAGCTATGAGGAAAGATTAGAGGAACTAGAGGAGAAGGAGAGGAGAAGAGGAGATTAAGGGGATATGATCAACATGTAAAAATACATAAGTGGTCCATATAGCGAACTTGGTGTTGAGTTATTCAATTTATGGTCATCACAGTGGACAAGGGTGCACTCTTTGCATCTAGAGGAAAAAAGATTTAATCTCCAAATACAGAAATGTTTCTTCACAGTAAGAGCTGTGAAAATGTGGAATAGAGGGGGTTCTGACAATCTCAGTAGATTGCTTTAACTGCTTTCCGTCCAGCCGCCGCAGTTTTACTGCGGCAGAATGGCACGGCTGGGCGAAGCAACGTTACCTTACTTTGCTTTTCCTTCTGGCCACTAGGGGACAAAAGGCGAAGGCACACCCGCAGAGTGTGCCTGGCGTGCGCGATGACCGCCGGGCACCCGCGATCACTCGTGACAGAGCAAAAAACCGGGATCTGTGTGTGTAAACACACAAATCCCGGTTCTTTCAGGGAAGTAGAGACAGATCGGGTGTTCATAATAAGTATGGTTTTTCACTTTCCTGGTAGATTCCAAAATCTTTGGTTTTGGATCTTGAGTCAGAGCTGTGTTTGATATTGCTCCTCTATTGTCTCCTTTTTAAAAAACAAATCAAAAAAAAAAAAAAACTTCCAAGTCCTTGGATTTCTCAGCACCCATAATAATTGCTGTCCACAGAAAAACAAATGGGAAGATATTTTCTGCTTGAGTTCCCAAGTTTTTTTAAAAAAAACAGTGGATTAGTCAACTGACCAGTATCCACCAATTACTCTAATATCAAGTTTGATTGACCTTTGCATTCGACTTCTTTTTCTTTTTCTTCCATGAACTTTTTTCCTATAACATGTAATCACATTTGGTAACGCCCATAATTTTACTCTTGTGTCCACACAGTAGTGAGATGGGCTAACATTGTATATGGTCTTGTGACTCCCTTGTGAACAATTTTGCTGTGTGAATAGAACATTGATATGTAGACACAGAGCTGACTGAAAGGAGATTGTAACATCTTCTGTTTACAGATAACTCCTCTGGAGAGATTGGACTTCTGTGCTGTCATTTCATCAAGTAATACATTTCCATGTTAACTTTATAGAGTACAAGATGCTGTCTGTGTCTGTGAAATAGTTTGTAGATGAAAAATAAAATAGAGAAGTACAGGGTAAAAGGAAATGCTTTGCTAATAATAATGTAGGTGTCAGAAAAGATAAGCCGCATGAAAGACAATTAGGTATACTACACAAAGGTCTCCTTTACAAGGCTTAAAGGTTGTACTGAGCTGCAGAGCTTACAGGTTTTCCAAGCTTGGTAGGTCCCCCAACGTCCTTGGAAAGGTGATATAAGCATGGTTGAATACTCTCCCAAACCTGTGTCATTCGGATCAGCATGTGAAAAGACTGGTGCAAGACAGACAGCATTGGCTTGTCAGGCTCCAGCAGGCTTCAACAAAATGGTGGCCGTCTGCACACAGACACCGACTCTCTGTTGCATAAAAGTGAATGAGATCTGTAAAAAGTTTGCTTCAGTTCCTGTTCTCTACTTGTAGTGTACTCCTTAGATGCATTTCACTCTTTTCGGGGAAGCATCTACAATTGGGACCTGAAAAGGGCACCTCGAGGAGTACAGGTGAAGAACAGGAGCGAAAGCCATCTTTTAACCATCTCATTCACATTTATGCAACAGGGAGTCAGTGTCTGTGTGCAGATGGACACCATTTTGTTGATGGACAAACATAAGCTAAAAAACAAGGGCAAAATGATCCTTTCCTACATCAACTGCTTCTGCTAACAAATTCAAATTTTAAATGGACTCCTGGAGAATAGCAGGGCAGTCTGGAGTATTTGGCCAGTATATTGGAGGGAGGATTGTTTTTGGTCCCTTCCTTCTGAAATGATGTCCTGATGCTAACTTGCTTAGACCCTCATGATGTAGTGATACCAACCCATATGACCCATAGCCCTGTGCTGGTAATTTTTGGAATGGAGTAAAATCAATTTTTCTGTCTTAAATTAAAGACATTTTATTAAAAAAAAAGGGGTTGATCATTACAATATTTATAGTATTCACTGGCAGATTATAGTGGTACATTTTTGATGCAGTATTTTTATGCAAAAGTTACATGCAGTATTTTTATGCAAAAGTTACATGCAGTATTTTTATGCAAAAGACTCATCTTACTCATTTAGAAGCCACTTTAAAGGCTAAGGCCGCGTACACACGGGCGGACTGTATGGCCTACTTAGTCCGTCGAAACACATTTCAGCGGACAGTCCGCTCGTGTGTGGGCTTCAGCGGACTTTTTCAGCGTGCAGTCTGGCGTACTAAGTATTTTCTGAATTTCCGTAATTCTGTCCATCATACTTTGGTTTCAGCGGACAATCCGCTCGTCAGTAGGCTAGTTCGACGGACTAAGAATGGCGCATGCTCAGAAAGGATTTACACGGCGGAAGGGTGCATTGCTGTGTGTTGGACTTCCTATTTCTAGTCCCGTCGTACGTGCTGTACACGTCATCGCGCAAGCTTTCGTCGGACTGTTTGGCTATCCGTGTGTGGTCAAGTCCGTTCATTCGAAAGTATGACGAACTGTCCGTCGGATTGTATGACGGACTAAGTAGGCCATACAGTCCGCCCGTGTGTACGCGGCCTAAGAAACATTCACTACAACCCGAATACATGATATAAAATGAACCAAAGAGCCTTTCCAAGATGTAAAAGAGATTCAATTGAATTGTGTCCAGGAGATTGTAATAGATATGGTGCGAACTTGCAGATCCCAGAAGCAGAGTTCGTGTGGGTTGCATTTTCCTTACAATGGCTTATGCACTAAGATAAGAGTGGTGTTGGGCACGTTCACTTGCATGCTCATATCCTGGTCTGTTCTATCCCTTTCTGTCTGCCATCCTATCTATGTGGCCGCTGGGAAAATTGGGCACGGTTCAGTGCTTGGATCTTTGCAGAAGTCCAGTCAACATCTGATACATGTGCAGAAGCCTAGTGTTACCACTTAAAAATGAGCCAAATATGGAAAAACAATGTTTATTACACTTAGATATTCTTCTAAAAGTGATACCTTTACATTTTTTAAATATTTTTTTTTTTCACATTAGAGCCAAAAATTTTAATTCAAGATTGCAGTGGGAGTGGTTGATCTGTAAGCCCAAGCAGAAACAGATGTACTTAGGTGGGCCTACATACTGTAAGCATGAAAAGCTCAGGGTGCACAACTGAACGGTGGTTGAAATGCTTACATGCATACTGCATACATGTGTCACCCTACTTATCCTGTGTAGCCATAAATAACCCAAACCATCTCCTGATAGAACAGTCTCGAGGCCAAGCTGCACATGCTCAGTTTTGTGTGTAATTCTGGAGAGTTTTTTTTTTTCCTTGGAAGAGTGCATGTGATCAGCACAGAGCCAATCAGTACTGCCCAGACAGAGGGTCGGGGGTCCTGCAGCCTCATAGGACAGTCAAAGTAGAATGAAAACTCTTCTACAAGCTTTAACCAGACACTGATAGAAGTTACAAGACTGCTATATACTGCTGATGAGAAAAGGTAATCAGCAGTTTATATTTATTAAAACTATTGCATTTCCCAGTTCTGTGTACTGTGGGAGACCAGATATAATGAATCCTGTGTTTAGTAACACTTTAATGATTCATTTCTCCACTGCACCGACAGCTATGCAGGTCAGCAAGAACTTTGTTTTAAAATGAATTTACTGCTTGTTAAGAATATGTAAATACTTGAATGTGAATAGTATGGCCACAAGCCCACGTGTGCTCCTACAGAATAAAGTTCACATATTTAAACTATTTTTTTCCCAATCTGCTCACTTTAGATGGTATCCTGCTCCTTAGTACAACATTTATATTAGATCTTGTAGTATAAACCTCATTTTTCAGGTATACCATCTGGAACAAACATTAACACAGGAGGCTCAAGTGTTATAGCATTATAAAAATGTTGTGAAACTTCTCACTGTGTATGTAAAAATATTTCATATTTGCCCGCACAAGCTATATTTCAGCTGATCTCCCACGTATCACTCTCCTTCTTAAAACGCATAATTTTCCACTAAACCTGCAAATTGTCCATATGGTATTTTTTGGTAACTAAATCTGATACTTACTGATGCCCCTCAGGCAGCACTGTGTAAAGTCTTGGCTTTGAATATGTGTTCAGCATACCGTGTCTTCCACACCAGAGGCTGTTTCAGCACCATTTACAGCACAAATTAGATGAAATTGAATAAAGATACAACCACACTAGTCAATGATTGGTCAACAGGAGAATAAACTCTAAAACAGGGATCAATAAATCTGTATGCTTTTCCTAACATATGTCACATTTACATTATATACTGTATAACACACACTTTTTCACCCTGAAAATTGGGTGCAAATAGCGTGTGCTTGTTATACGCCAATACTTTTAATAATTTTAGCTGCCTCGGAGGGGACAGGGAGGGGGGTGGGACAAGCGCCATCAGATTACATACAGTGAGAATCTCCTGTTTACTTGGTGGCCTCTGTAATAGGAAGTCCTGTCTCCTGGGCCGCCATTGGACCACTGTTCTGTCTGTCATAGGAGATATTTACTGTATGTAATCTGTCTGCACTCATCCCGCCCCCCTCCCTGTCCCCTCTAGGCTGCAGATGGGCATGGATTAGACTGCATTGAAGGTAATGGTGAAGCTGCTGCATTGAAGGCAATGGTGAAGCTGCGGCATTGATGGCTATGGTGAGACTGCTGCATTGATAGCAATAGTGAGGCTGCTGCATTGATGGCAATGGTGAGGCTGCTGCGTTGATGGCGATGGGGAGGCTGCTGCATTGATGGCAATGGTGAGGCTGCTGCATTGATGGCACTTGTGAGGCTGCATTGATGTGGACTGATGAGGCTGCATTGATGTGGACTGATAAGGCTGCATTAATGGCACTTGTGAGGCAGCAGATGGGCATTGATCAGGCTGCATTGGGGGCAATGATTAGGCTGCAGATGGGCACTGATCTTTATTTTGCTTCAAAGTTCCCTATTTAAAAAAAAAAAAATCCCTGAAACTTCCCTCTTAAAATGAATGTGCATGTTATAGGCCGATAAATACTGTAATTATCCATCCATCCATGGAACATTTGGTATATCTCTCTTGAATTTCTGCAATGTGATCCCTGGTAATAATTTCATTTTAATGTATTATGTAGGTATAATATTACACTTTATAAGTTATCAAAAAAAAAAAAAAAAAAAAAAAAAAAATATATATATATATATATATATATATATATATATATATATATATATATTTTGCAACAAAAGTGCAGCCAATTAGTCAGGTGCCAGTGCTATACAGCAAACACTGTGACTTCCTTCCCTCCTGTTTCCTGTGCATATTAATTGGGCAGTGAGAAAACCAATGGCAGTAATGGGATAATGGAATATATGGAAAATAGAAATGTGTGGAAGAAGTTTAAGAGCGTGTTTTCTTTCAGAACAGCCCAGCAATTGAGCATTGGGTGGGGGCAGTGAAAACGGCTGCAGGCATGTGCTGGTACATCTAGGTGCCTTCACTTTGTACTTGCTTGCAGATTTTTTTTTATTTTTTTGACACAGAGAGCCCATTATTCTGAGTTCTCTTTAGCAAGTTCTGTAGCAAGAATGCCAGGCCTCAAGTGTTCACTGCGAATGTAGATCTAGAAGCCTCTTTTCCTCCCTCTGTTTGCTTTCATAACATTTTTATTATTTAGTTAAGAAAAACTCACAAAACAGTGAACAATCGCCTAGGCCAGTAGCTAAGAGTGGTATAAGAATGGCAACATATACACCACAAATGAATGTGTCTCTAACATGGTATAAACAGTAACAACAAAAAGGAACAAAAACTACCAGGTGAGCGTGCCTTGATAGTATTGCCTGCAAATAGGGTAATAGCGAATCATGCAGCACTCAATAATTGCAGCTTAAAGAATGCGCTAAGCCAACATTATTTCAGGAATCCCCCTGTAAAAATAACATGCAGTACCTGAGATTGACCTATGTTGAGGCATGGGATAAAATAGATCCCCTCGGGACGTAAGAAGAACAAATTATATATATTAGGAGAGAAAACTATCTAGAAAGTCTCCCAATGTCTTAGATGTTGGGGCCATTTTAGAATCCATGCTGGTGTCCTCTTGCTGGGTCAGATACCACCCTAGCATATGTGCTTAAATATCCACACTTTTGCACAGTGCTGGTGGAACTGCTATTGTGTCAAGGTTGTTGTGATAGCCAGGGCTTTTTTTCGGGGGGGAACTTGGTGGAAGTCAGTTCCACCACCTCTGGCTCAAACCCTTTGGTGCCTGCTCACCACAATCACTTGTAAACACAGAAGTCTGGTTTCTGTGTTTACAAGTGTAATGCAATCCTGATATTTAAAGCGGAGTTCCACCCTAAATTGGAACTTCTGCTCATCGGAACCCTCCCCCCTCCAGTGCCACAGTTGGCACTTTTCAGGGGGGAGGGGGGTGCAGATACCTGTCTAAGACAGGTATTTGCACCCACTTCCAGGCATAGACTCCCCCGGGAGTCTATGCCTCTTCCTGTCCCGTCGCGCTATCTGCTGGGACACACACGGGTCCCAGAGACAGCGCGGACCAGTCTCATTGCGCAATGCTTCACTTCCTGCTTTCCTCACCGAAAATGGCGGTGGCAGCAGCCGAGAGCCGAGTGATCGATCGGCCTCGGCTGCCGACATCGCTGGACCCCAGGAAAGGTAAGTGTCCATTTATTAAAAGTCAGCAGCTGTAGTATTTATAGCTTCTGGCTTTTAATATATTTTTTTTTCAGGTGGACTCCCTCTTTAATGCTGCTTTAAGACCTTCCTACTGTTTGTGAAATTTGAATGACCACACTCACTATTTGATGTGATTTGGAGGGTGTGTGTAGGGGGAGGGGCTTTGTGGGGTCGTGCTTAAGTTCCAGCACCTATTGTTTGAGAAAAAAAGCCCTGGTGGTAGAACAGCTGCTGCAAGACCTTCTCCTCATGCCAGTGGATTGACTGCCTACTTCACCTCAGCATTCCAAACTCCTTGTTTCTGCATATCACATAAAATTGCAAAGTGCATGGGCACCAAATTGGATGCAATCAAAACTGACAATTGCGTAAACCTGTAAGTATATTTATTAGATACGCATTTGATGCAATGATGTATTTGGGTGTATTATTTCACATGAAATTAAGGCTGCCATTTGTATAAAAAAAAAAAGTTATTTTTTGCTGGCAGACAATTTTTCTTCAGCATAATAAAGCTAAACTCCTTTGTGGTCTCCCAAGCATATCCGCAGCTCAGATATTATTTTAAAAAGATTGTGTTTTATCATTATGTCTATACAGATAAAGAAGATGATCAAGTGCCAACCCATAAAACTGGTCAACGGGGTTACTGTTTGCTGGCAGACACTTTCTCTGCATAATAAAGCTAAACTCTTTTGTAGTCTCCCAAGTGTATTGGCAAATCAGATATTATTTAAAAAATATTGTGTTTGATGTCCATTCAGGTAAAGAAGATGATAAATAGCCAGGCCATAAAACTGGTCAATGGGACATATGCAGCTTTAACAGATGTGCATAGCTAGTAAAGACAATGTCCATTCATAGCAAGTAGTCAAGAGGAATGGGCTATTGTGCGGGAGCAGATGGCACGCTTGTTACATTGACATGCAGCAGCTCTTGACCACTGAAGGAAAGCTTTTTGTCCAGGTCTAGCTTATATTAATGGTCAACGTTATTTTTTTATATATGGTATATACTTGATATTGTTTTTAAACTGGTGTGTGTGTGTGTGTATATACACTATATATACCTCAGGTATATATTTTTTATTTACACCTCAAGTATATATATATATATATATATATATATATATATATATATATATATATATATATATAAAACAGTAGATACAGCACTACAAAATTAGCTCCCTTAGCAATCAGATCTTTGTTTTCTTAATAGCAGGTCTTACTAATTGAATGGGCACAAAAATATATTTAAATGAACTGATGTACTAAAACAATCTCTTCCTCCAAATCAAAACTTTTCTGGGTATCCTCTTTTGATTCCATCTAGCTCAAACTCACAATACATGCTTGTCTGCCTCAGACACTTTTGGTTGGGGAGTTGATTTCAGGTTGTGGTGTTGTATTTTTACTTGTCCTTATGCCATCTGTCATAATTTTCTCCTAGGAGGTGTTAATAGGCAGATATTACCTGAACATCAGTTTAGTTTATTACTGTGAGTTAGTGTTATTCTTAGTAAATTTTGTAGAGTTGCTGGTTTTACAAATGCAAAATTTTTTTGGGCAAAGGTGTTCCTTTTAATAGGTAACTAAGGGGTTTTGTAATTTTTAATATTTTAGTTAGCCACAAAAAGGAATCACTTTGACATAAAAAGCCTTTTCTTTTTTTTTTTTTTTATTAAATCTTTTTATTAAATTTCTTAACAGACAAACAAAACATCATACACACTGAACCAAAAATGTAATAATACAATTTCAAAATCCAATATATCAATTATTAATCCAAAAGGAAAGAGAAAGGGAGAGCAAAAAATACAAAAAGAAAAAAGAAAGGACAAAAAAAATTTTTAAGCAAAAAAAAATAAGCCTTCTCTGCCCTTGTAGATGACAGAAATCATAGGATTCAGGTAGGATATTCAGATATAGCTCTCCCAGTATTTCTCACTATGGCAGATATCTGTCAGGTCAGAAAGGGTTCCTTTGCAGATATCACCATCTGATTTTCTCAGGTGGTTTATTTGACTAATGGTAGGTACAAAGGCTTGGTCTCCAAGCTGCTTTTCTAAGCAGTTGTCTCCCTGGCTAGGGGAAGAGCAAAGCAGCTATTCAGTTATGAGCCAAAACAGCCAACAAGTATTGAGGAACCAACCTCAAATTCAGGGCTTGCCATCCATACCTCTTGCTGTTTGATATGTTCAAAAGGAAGGAATTTTATGTTGTTATAGTAAAAACATTTGGAGGACCATGATTTTGCAGTCATCAGACGTATGAACTTGAGTGCAATATTTGTAACTCAGTCTGTCCTGTGCTTGAACCTTTCCTATGTATTCAAATTGCATTTTTTGGCAAGTGTACGGTCAGGTAGCATTAGCATAATCTAGTCTCATCACACTTTTAAAATTGATTTGCTGTGTCCTCCATTAAAATGTTCAGCTCAGTTGGATGGGAACCTAAATCCTCTTCATTGATTGCATTTTCCAGATGAAAGAGCTTACATCAGTACAGAAATAGGAAGTCTCTTAGGCTAACCTGCGCATATCATTGGTTCAGAGTAGTATTAGGGTTTTCCCACTTATTGATTTCCAGGTAGACACTGGTTAGTGCAGATACACTAGAAAACTTTTGTTGATCAGCCGCAGCAGCCAATGGAAGGATCAGTGTATTCTGACAGCAGTGAAAGCTGCTGTTAGCCCTTGTACACACGGTTGGACATTCCGACGGAAAATGTCTGATCGGATCATGTTGTCACATAATCCGACCATGTGTGGGCTACATCGGACTGTTTCCATCGGAATATCCGACCGACAAAGTTTTAGAGCTAGGCTATAAAATTTTCCGACAACATGATCCGATCTGACTTTTTCCAACCATTTGTAGAGAATTCCGATCTGACAAAGTGCCACACATGCTCAGATCAAATTCCTAGACTAAAGCTATTGGCTACTAGCCTGAACGTAGTCCTGTCGTAACGAAATAATGTCATCACGTTACGAACAATCAGATTTTCCGACAACTTTGTCCGACCGTGTGTATGCAACACCAGTTTCTGATTGCCTGGGGGCCCCATAATCTCCTATACCCCGGGGGCCCCATGAGTTGTCAGTCCGCCCCTGCATGTGCCATTGTCGGTCCCAGCTCTCTGTCCCTTTGAGTCTCGCCTCTCATTTCCCCCTTGTGACGTATGCATGTCACATGCACCTCTACTGTTGTCAGCCCCAGTTCTCCCTATCCAGCCAGCTCTGCCCCACTCAGTCCCGCCTTATTGTGACATAACACATCACATGCTCAGAAGAGAATGCACATGCCCACCAGCCGCTCTAAGCGTAGCAATGCGTAGCAATGCAGGGGGACCGTGGTCACGTGGCAAGGAGTATTACAAGCTAAAAAAAAAGAAAAGAGGTAAAAACTGTGATTTTTAGCTTTTAAGGAGTATGATTGAGATTATTGATTAGTTAGAATTGCGGTGGGGTTTTCATAGCATTAAGCCTTTACAACCACTTTAAGTGCTGCCTAATTGCAGCAAATAAAAAATAGGTCTCAAGCACTGCCGGACATGACTATTCTGTGTAAATTTAATAACTGAATAGATATAAATACAGATACTTTGGTAGGTAATACATATTTCATCTGTATAGTTAGCTGTTTGCCAGGAATCTAGCTTTAGTCTCTTGCTGGGGTCTTCTTTTGTGATCAAAAGTACTTTTGGATCACACAGCGTGGATCAAAGAAATGAATGTAGTTTGCACTATAATGGGGTACTGTATCTGGTTTAGGCCTCATGCCAAACTCTCCTAGACACCATTCCTCTTGGCAGGGCAGCAGTGTTTTGGTAGAAAAAAATGCTTGCTAATGCTTCTAGATGCCTTTAGGTGCATCAGGTGCTTGGGAGTTAATTCATTTCATTGGCCAGAGTAATGATTTATTCTGGCCATTGGAATGAATAAACGCTGACGCGCTTGACGCGCCTAGCACTAACATGCAATTTTAAATGCATTTACATGCAGTTGTTTTGTTCTGCCAGAATGCTGCTGCTTCTGGACGTGCTGGCAGTTGGGGTTGTTTTTCCGCCTCTAAATGACTCTAAACACCTATTTGTGCATGGACACATAAGTCAACATGCAGGAGGGTTTAAAGGAAAAAAAACACCAGATGCTCCTAACAGCAGTGTTAAAAATGTCCAATGTGCACGAGGCCTTGCTTTATGGACAAGCAAATCAATGGATGATATCTGAAGGAGGATAATATTAAATATGAACTGCAATTCCAGCTCAGCTTTAACAGACCCTATGGGGTTGCTTTACTAAAGACAAATAGGTTGTCTGTGCACTTAGCAAAGTGCAGTTGCTCCAGAGCTTAATTAATGAGGTAAAGGTTCACTTTGCAAAGAATACCCAATCACATGCAAGGAAAAAAAAACAGCACTTTTGCTTGCACATGATTGGATGATCGAAGTCAGCAGAGCTTCTGCTCACTTACTGGAGCAACTGCCTCTAGTAAATCAACCCCTATAAGCCAATGCTGTGGGGTTGATTTACTAAAACTGGAGAATGCTAAATCTGGTGCAACTCTACTTAGAAACTAACCAACTGCCAGGTTCTAAGCCTAAACATTTTTTTTTACCTTAATGCATTCCTTGCATTAAGATAAAAATTGTTTAGGAATCAGCATCACTCACTCCCCACTTATTTTACTTACCTGAGCCCTTATTCAATCCAGTTCTGTGCACGTCTGCAGCTCTTCTCTTCCCTCACTTCCACTTCTCGCTGGCTTTGCTGAGGGAACCATGAGCCATTGGCTCCCAGTGCTGTCAATCAAAGCCAGTGACGAGGGAGTGAGGGGCGGACGAGTACTGCTGTCTGTGTCAATGGATGCAGCAGCGGGGCTGGGGAGGGAGCACGTACGAGTGCCCCTATGGGAAACGGCTTCCCATGAGGACACTGGACAGAGGGGAGGGGCCAGGAGCACCGGCGAGGGACCTGAAAATAGGAGGTTTAGGGCCACTCTGTACAATTCGATTGCACAAAGCAGGTAAGTATAGAAATGTTATTTAAAAAAATAAAAACATTTTTTACCTTTACAATTACTTTAATTGAACAAGCTGACGTTAGAAGCTGATTGGCTACCATGCACAGCTGCACCAGATTTTGCACTTTCCAGTTTTAATGAATCAACCCCTATATGTTTAACAGCGTTGTGGATGAATTTATTTCAGCGCTAGTTGTGTTATTTTTTCATATATTTATTTTGATCATCATCTAAGAATGTTGTTCCTTTGCGAATTTAAACCCCAGTCACAAAATTCGAAGGGCAGCGAGGTGAGATTTGATTTTGTGGAAGTGAAATCCCCAGCCACCAGCGATAGACAGAGACTGGAATCAAAAGATATGACAAGTCTCTGAGGATTATAAAAAGATTTGAAACGTCAAAACAAGATCAGATGAGAACTGTAGCTATAACCTCGTGTTAAAGAATGTTCTTCTGTAAGATGTTCCGTATAAAGCCGAGAGATAGTGAGTATGTATGAGCCCAACTTATATGTTTGGTTTTAGTGGAACTTATTTAATAAATTGGAAAGCAAATGCTCCATACCTCATGGCAACCAATAGAAGATTTAATTTTCTTAAATCTGCCTGACAGCCGTGACATATATGATTGTTATGGGTTATAAAACCATTTAATCTTATATTGAGCAGGCCTCAAAAGGGTTTCCTTGCTAGAATGAATAGATAAAGATTCTTTGACTTGTTTATTAATTTGAATTTAATAGAATTATGTATTCTGTAGGTCACTGAGATGTAAGTTACTGCTGCGGTGGAGCTTACAATCTAATGTTCCTACCACTCTCATACATACAGTACATCCACATACATATTTTTTATTGGTTACAGATGGTTGGCACAAACAGCAGGCGGAAGCAGGGTCAACTGCGTAAGGTACAAGACGCAAGGCGCAGAGTCTAGGATTCAGCTGAGACTTGAGCTACAATGCAGAGTAACAACCAGCAGATGGTGGAGGTTCAGGGCTGATAATTAAAAACTCATTGTTTTAACAACCTTTTCTCTCTAGTTACACTCAAATCATTCTCATGTGACACACTATCTAATCCCCTTTAAAGAAGAAGTCTCAACTCACATATTTTAGATTATCCTGCCCCCAGGGGAAAAAGTGCTACATACAAAGTGATACATTTGGATTGGTGCTGTAGATCCAGAGCTAGCATGGTCAACAGTGCTCCCACTGCTGTCTGACCACACTTCAGTGCAGGAGATGGATGCATAATAAGTGGCGATTGACAGTGCTGGTCTCAGGCAAATGCCTGGTGCCCAAGACTAGTGCTGTCAACCACAAATCAAGCAAAGGGATGGGGTTATGTCATCCAGGGGCTGGGGGCGTTTCATCAAGGGGGAAGAAACAGTGGTGTGAAGCCAGTTTGCACTTGTTCTGTGGGAAGAAAGGCAGAACACCTGTGGTCATTTTCTGCTTAGCTATTTGCTGCTCATCGTAATTACTGCTGTGGACAGAGTGGGTGGAAGATGGAGAGGAGCTGGAGAAGATAGAATGGATGGATGTTGTAGAGGACAGAGTGGGTGGAAGATGGAGAGGAGATGGAGAAGATAGAATGGATGGATGTTGTAGAGGACAGAGTGGGTGGAAGATGGAGAGGAGATGGAGAAGATAGAATGAATAGATGTTGTAGAGGACAGAGTGGGTGGAAGATGGAGAGGAGATGGAGAAGATAGAATGGATGGATGTTGTAGAGGACAGAGTAGGTGGAAGATGGAAAGGAGATGGAGAAGATAGGATAGATGTTGTAGAGGACAGAGTGGGTGGAAGATGAAGAGGAGATGGAGAAAATAGAATGGATGGATGTTGTAGAGGACAGACTGGGTGGAAGATGGAGAGGTGGTGGAGAAGATAGAATGGATGGATGTTGTAGAGGACAGAATGGGTGGAAGATGGAGAGGAGATGGAGAAGATAGAATGGATGGATGCTGAAGAGGACAGTGGGGTAGATGAAGCACACAGGGTGAATGGAAGATGGGGAAACCCGAGTAGGGGAGCTGAAGCAGACAAACTGGATGGAAGCTGGAGAGAACAGAGTAGGGGAGATTGAGCAGACAGAGTGGAAGACATAAAATGGACAGAATTGGAGCACTCAATATCTTTAAATGACAATACATCAAACCACACTACATAGACTTTTGGAATAACCCCCATGGAAGGGTGGATTCCCAGTTGAATGGAGGTGCTGTATAAATCCAGCATGCTGATTTCCAGATAGCAAGTAATCATGCTGCAAGTTTAAAAATGACTTGCTAAGCTATTGCTAGACTTGCCAGGCTTCACAAGTTTGTTGCACAATTGAAGAAAGTCCGCATTACATGACTCCAGATCAACTTTCTTTGCAAACATTCTGCAAGTTCTGGTTCAGTTATGTTGTGCAATAGTCATCAAACCACAGGGGCTACTGTGGATGAATTTTAATGCTGTAGACTTGCAGAGCTCTTTCTGTAGACTCACCTCTGCAACTTTACTCTTGCTAAAATCCTACTATGCAAATTTGCCAAAAAAATTGGAAAAGTTTCAAATAGAACTTGTGCTTCAAGTGCTCTGAAAGTGTACAACTTGCCAGTGAAAATGTGCAGCAAGTTAATAGACTTACAATTCAACACTGACACAAATGTGTAGCAAGTTATCCTTGCTATCTGGGTTGTCTTTTATTAGCTTGAATAGTTTGTGACAAATTATTTTTCATTGTACAATGTTCTACAGTCACTTTAAATAAACAAAACTTTCTCTTCGTAAGCTCCACAAAGGGAGCACCCACAAATTGGGCTTCATGCGGGGGAGGGACTAACATGCACTAATACATTGTAGCAACCAAAAATATGTGAATTACTGAAGAGCTGTCCAGTGCGACTTTTTACAAAGTTAAGTATGTAAACATAATTCAATGGAACTGCAGTTTAGTTTTATTACTCTTGAGACCATGTTTTACGCTTTCACACCGGGCGGATCCGCTGGATGGACTTCGCTAGCTCAGCCCGTGATCATTCCGTTGATCCCTGCTGATTTCCGCTGAGCAGGCAGATGATAGGTCCGTCCCACTCAATGTGCAGGGACGGACCTGTCAGAGCCCTGCTGTTCTCTATGGGAAGATCGAATGAAAATGGACAGCCCCTTGTTTTCATCCGATCCAATCTGCTGGACAGATGGCGAACATATCGCCATCCTTATGTTTTGAGCGGATCTTGTTGGGTCGGATGGCAGGCGGGTGTCAGCGGACACATCCCTGCTGACATCTGCCTGCCCATAGAAGTCAATGGGTGGCTGCCTCGGGTTCCGCCTGAAAAAAGGACGGGGGAATCCGAGCAGGCTGATTGTGTGAAAGGGGCCACACTCCTTACTAAGGGTTAGCAGGTCTTTTAAGGTTTTTTTTGTTTGTTTGCATATACATAGACTAGTAGTGTAATGATTATATCGATTAAAGAGGAATGGTACATGTTGATATAATCAAAAAGCAACTTTCTACCTCTGATAAACCTTGCTTTCACGGGGTGCAGTCTGCTTGACTTTTCATTGGATCTGGCCTGTTAATCCAACAACACCCTACCAAAAACATTATCAGTGACCTGCAATGCAGTAAGAAGTGGATACTATAATGTATGCAATATATTGTTGTTCATACAAATGAAAATGATTATACGTATTGATCATGAAATGAGCAATAGGTATTGATCATGACATCATAAACAATTTATTCAACTTATGTTCAAACAGGTGGGCTCTATGATTAAGTAGATGTAAAGGAGATTTAGCTGAAATTGCACAGATTATAATATTCACGTATCTTGACAACGTTCTCAAAGTTGTAGTCCAGGCAAGTGGCTTAATATTTGGTTACAAAACATATATGGGAGATGTCTTTCATGCCAAATTAGATTTAATTGTGTTCAGCCAGTCACATACCAACATAGCCCCCCTGGACCTCCACTGCAGTAGCAGCTCCATTCAGGATAGCCAATTATTATTCATCAGCACTGTGCCCACCTCTCCACTAAACATGTTCACTGTGCCAGACTGACGGCTGAATACATCATTTTATTATTTGGTGTTTTTAACTGATTCTACCCGGGCTATTTGTATCTGATTTTACCTGGAGCTTTAGATTCGGCTTTAAGTGCTTGCATGTCCATGCCTATACCTGGAAATTATTATATGACCATTCATTTCTACTATCTTCCTACTTTACATTAATGCCCTGTACAGACGGTTGGACTTTCCGTCGGAAAATCCGAACGTATGTGGGCTCCATCTGACTTTTTCCGTCCGAATTTCCGACACACAAATTT
This sequence comes from Lithobates pipiens, assembly GCF_037356315.1. NCBI lineage: Eukaryota > Metazoa > Chordata > Amphibia > Anura > Ranidae > Lithobates > Lithobates pipiens. The sequence goes on along the minus strand of NW_027507748.1, from coordinate 627,386,662 downwards.
TTAGAGCAGGATCTAAAATTTTCCGACAACAAAATCCCATCATTTAAATTCCGATCGTATGTAGACAATTCTGACGGACAAAGTGCCACGCATGCTGAGAATAAATCACGAGACAAAAGCTATTAGCCCCTTTATAGTCCCGTCATACGTGTTCTAAACGACTGGGTTTTCCGACAACTTTGTGCGACCGTGTGTATGCAAGACAAGTTTGGGCCAAAATCCGTCAGAAAAAATCTGACGGATTCTGTTGTCGGAATGTCCGTGTACAGGGCATAAGAGGAATGCTGACCTACCAAGCCAAAGCTTTCTTGAAATTTGGTACATGGCTGGACATATCCATGTTTTAATGACTTCTGTGGTTCTCCCACAAAGATCTGACAATTGTAGGTCCAGCTCCATCCTGTCTGCTTCTACCAGTATTACTACTTTCTCATTAATAATTGCATAGTCAGCTCTTACCCTCTAAATTATACATCCATCCCAAAAGAGCAATGGTGGTGGTAGTTGTGCCGGGGGGGGGGGGGGGGGGGGGTGTTGACATCTAAGTGCCTTTTAAAAACAGAATTTAATATGAGCATAAGGATCTAGTGCTTGAAATCCAGAGGAAAGTTAAATGTTTGCATGCTCAGTTCATTCCCGGCATCAATTTCAAAGTAATTTGTAGATCTTTCAAAAGGACTTTAAATATGTAAACCCTAACAGAAGGAAATTTAGTTTGCGTATCCTAAACAGTTGCCATGTTTTACAAATAAAATACTGTTTTTCACCTTTTTTTAAATTATTTGATGCATGTAAGTGTGCCTAATGTTTGCAGCAGCGTCCTGTCTACATTCATGCAGTCTACCAATGACTGCATGACATTTCTGATGGTGACAATAGTGGACCATGGCTTTGTATGTATAGAATATGCATAGTTCCCATTAGAAGACAAGGACAGAGCAGTGTCATATAACAGGGCACATGCACATTAGGTATCTATCCTGTATGCAGACAATACCACCACTTTTTTTGTGGGGCAGAAGGCACAAGTGGCTTCAAATTGGAATAGAAAGCTGGTGGTGTGATACCATGAGACAGATGTATATAGAAAAACAGCAGCATGAAAGCAAATATTTTATTCATCAGTAACAATTGTTGGGTGCTTCTGTCAGGTATTTTCCACAGGGCTTTGGATAATGTTTAAATAAAACTGTCTTTATTGAACACCTAACTTTCTCCTGCACCCAGGGCCGAAACATGTGAGGTGGGGGGCGTGACAAGGAGATGAGGGGAGGGGATTTGTGTTGGAAGGGGGAATTTGGGGGGTGGCGGTATTGTTCTAGGAGGGGAAATTTAGGAGGTGATTTAGGAGGATTTATGTTTGGAGAGGAGTTGGGAGGGAAGAAGATTTGTGTTAAGAGGGGGGATTTGGGGGGAATTTGTGCTGAGATCGGGGATTTGAAGTCGGGGGGGGTGTACTAGTAGGGGAAAATTTTAGGGGTAGAGGATTTGAGCTAGAATTGATTTTTTGGGGGGGGGGGGGATTCGGGGGATGGGGGAGCCTAATTTGTGTGGAGAGGGGATATTTCAGCGGGGGGGGGGCAGATTTGTACTGGGAGTAGGGGGAATGTATGCTTAGGGATTAAGCATGCAGATTAGTGCTCAGTGTTTTTTTGGGGGGGTTTTTGCTGACACATAATGCTCATACATCTTGGGGGGTGGAGCAGTTTGGCATGTTTGCCCTGGGCTCTAGATGACCTTGTCTCGGCACTGACTGCACCAATGTCTCAGGGGGGCATGGGTGCTATGCACAGCATTTAAACTGCCATTTAACAACAATATGAATAAAAGCCCAGATGATAGAAGATTAATAAAAACAAGATATGGAGAGACACAAACAAAGGTGAGGGTTGGGGAGATTAGGGATAGGGCAAAAGAAGGTAGGGTAACCACAGCTCTCAAATCAAATTTGTACAGCTAACTGAATAGAAATGAGCCAATGGCAAAGCTTTGTTGGACTGGTTTATCGGTGTGTCATGAAGCCTACCTGTAAGATGCTTCATATGATGTATATTTTTAATTTTATTTAGTAGATCCTTAATGGAAGGGGTTACATTGTTTCCGTTTGGTGACTATTTGCTTACTGTTTGAATGTATGTGGCTCATTTCTTGGGTGGGTGGGGGTTAAAGTGGTACTAAACCCACAAGTAAACCTATATTATATTGCAGCTTACTAAATCTTATATGTGGTGTCTGCATTTGTTTTCTTTTTTAGGCCATCTTTGCCTTATTTTTCAGTTGGTAATCCAGCAACCAAGTCTGTTGTTTTTCAAAAAAACAAGCTTTTCTCCAGATGTATCAGTTCACAGGGATGAGACAAACTATTTAACAATAGCAGTGGTGCTTACAATGATCAGCTCTTATTTATTCATGTAAAACCTTTAGCCTAAAAAGAAAAAAAAATGTTAATGTATCTAAATCTGATGGTACATTTAATGCTACCCTCCACTCAGACCGACAATGCTGCTGTCCAGAGCCGGCCCCTGTACTCATTTATCCAGGGTGGTGTCTCTATAAGGCTGGATTCACACCTATGCATTTTTAGTGCTTTTTGCAGATTTGCACCACAGAACGTGTTCCATAGGAAACTATGTTAAGTAGACTGTAGTAGAAATCTGCAAAATGCAAAAAAACACTAAAAATGCATAGGTGTGAATCCAGCCTAATACAGGAGGTGTGTTACTAGCCAGATCACCAGGTGAAAACAGAGGGAAAAAAGCCCAAAAAAAGAAAACTAATATAGCCACCACATCTAATGATTGGTAAGCTGCAATATATTACATTTTTGGTTTGCGTATTATAGCACTATAAGCCTTGGATTGGGTAGCCTAATAATTGTGTACAGGTCTAGAAGTGTATCTTTGTCCATTAGCTTTCTCAAAAGTATTGACAAATGTGGGCAACATCAGAAAACATGAGGTACAGAACTCCAGTTGGTGGCACATCTCAAGCATCTCTCTGTCATATTTGGGTTAATCCAATATAGTATCTCTGGGGTGTAGAACCACTGTATTTTTATGTATGCATTTTCATGCATATAGAGCTTTTATTAGCTCTGTTCAAGTTTCCAGTGGTAGTTCATGTCCCTGCACTGTTTCCCTTTTAACAGTATGTATGGATGTGTATTGTGCTTTGTGCAATATTTTGTAGATTTTGGAGATCAGGCCTTTAGCTGTTTTTCTGTTCGAATTCTTTCAAAGTGGGTAAGATTTAGAAAGCATAAGAATTTCGAGAGTATATGGACGTAGTTTGGCATTTGTAAATTGCTATAAAAGGAGGATTTGGGAAGTTTATATCTGTCTTGGATAACCATAACCATAGTTAACCAGGTAGCCATATTTATAAAAAGGACTTTGCCATGGACATGTCATATTGGACAAGAGGACTAAATATATATAAAGGAAAGAAGATACAGGTGTACCCCACTTTTAAGTACACAATGGGGTTTATTTACTAAAGTTGGAAAGTGTAAAATCAGGCTCATTTCTGCATAGAAACCAATGAACTTCTAACCCCAGCTTGTTCAATTAAGCTTTAGTAATAAAACCTGGAAGCTCATTTTTTTTTATGCAGAAGTGAGCCTGATTTTGCACTTTCCTGCCTTAGTAAATAAACCCCATTGTGTACTTAAAAGTAGGGTATGCCTGTATTAAGGAGCTTGGCTTTGTGAGTTTGAATTCATCTTTGCACTGCCTCCAGACCTTTAAGTGAAGATCATTGACAAAAGAAGATTATGTTCTCATGAGAGTAAGGATGAGCCCCACGTTATGAAGTTTGGGTGTATGTGGGGTATTTTTTTTTCTTTTTTAATTTCAGTTTACTTGCTAGGAGAGGAGTACCACCCAAGAGGAAATGTGGGGACAAGTACTATTTGTTTAGATTGGGAACTCCCAAACCACCATTCTCCTTCAGGACATACATAAAAAATTCCTAAAGTCTATATTTTGTGTATACACAAATAAAGTTTAACAGCTATATATGGAGTTTTTGTATGCCCTTCTAAAGGATTTTTTCTGGCAAGGTTAGGTTGTAAAATAATTTAAAAGCCTAAAGAGTATTGACAATTTGTCAAAAGCAATGTAGCCAAAAAGGAGATGCGCCGAGTCGTCTATCCGTTTATAGTTTGAGAGAGTTCTTTAAATAATGCTTTGCGTCTAAACATAATAAGAGATTGTCAGTCGAATTCCAAGATATTTTATCAAATCTGCAAATCTGGGATAATAAGTGGGATGGCTTTCCCTTATACACCAAGAGCAAGCTGAACATGCATAATTCTTTTAGCAGATTGGGTAATATGGTGATTGGTTGGGTATGTGTGAGCTACAGTATAAGTCTTTGGCAAATAATGAAATCTTAAAAGATTTATAATGCAATGGGACACCTTTACTGGTCAGATTGTTGGGAATGAATGTGGGCTACTAGAAGTTCAGTACAAATCACAAAAAAACAGAGGTTTACGAGGGCAACACTTGGCAGGTGCCATTTAGGAGTGAGATTGAGCTGGATGCCGAAAGGTGAAGTTTATCTGGAGCGGACAGAGGATAAATGGTCCCTTTATCCATTTGTGTTGTAGGGTTTAGATCATGAAGGTCCAGCTGAAGTGCCCAAACATCTTTTCAGCATCAAGGCTTGACACCAAGGCCTCTTCTGTTTGTTAATTATGCAAACAGTGGAAAATTTTCCAGTTTTCAATGCAGTAAGACTGAATGGAAATCCACATAGGTAGGTGATGTTGTTGTAAGGTATACCCTTGAAAATCAGGGCACAGCTTCAACTTAAAGTTGTGATGGATGAAGGAGATGAAATAGGTAATATAGGGTAACTGCCTTTGTTCTTTTTGGAGCATGTTGCCAAAAATGCCTTGGGTGTAGAGGAGAAATCGTCAGGTCCTGGCTCAGGAATGAGGTCTTCAGAAAGAATAGCTGCTGGATCTGCTGCGTCTTTGCATATCCATCACATTCTTCTGGGACATTGGAAGATGTGGGCAAGGTTATGCATCAGACATGCCCAGAGAGATAGGCAGGGGCGTAACTAGAAATCACAGGGCCCCATAACAAAATGGTGTATGGGCCCCCCCCCCTGCAAACAGCCCCCGTGTGTTTAATGGGCACAGTGGCTGCGTTTGATGGGCACAGTGGCTATGTTTGATGGGCACAGTGGCTGCGTTTAATGGCACAGTGGCTGTGTTTGACGGGCACAGTGGCTGCATTTGACAGGCACAGTGGCTGCATTTTAATGTGCGCAGTGGCTGCGTTTAAAGGGCACAGTGGCTGTGTTTGGCGGGCACAGTGGTTGAATTTAATGGGCACAGTGGCTGCATTTGTGGCGTACTATGAATGGTGGGGTGGCCGCGGCCTCTGACATCACTGGTTGCTAGGCACCGGGAGGCCAGTGATTCTAGCAACCAGTGCATTCAAGAGGCAGCTTCGGCGGCTCTGCGCCTCTTTTCTGCAGCAGCTTACAGCACCGGGAAGCGCACCTGCCTAGGATCGGCCCTGCTCACTGGGCCCCACTCGACTCCCGCATGGGTCGCTATGGCGGTAGTTCTTTTTTTTTTTTCACAATAGGTTTTATTGATGAAAATAAGTAATAACAAAGGTGACAGGGAAATAATAAGGACATAAAGCGAGTTAAATATGAGTTTTGACATTAGGCAATATTTCAATATGTAACAATATAAATGATAGCAAGGTTCTATTACAATCAAAGTAATCTTGAAATAAATATATTGATACTATTATGATGCAGTAAAATAAGAAATAGAATGAGGACCACTTAAGACTAGTATCATTGGCCACCAGATACCCGAATCAGAGGGTCGGCGGTAGTTCTGCCACTGGAGATAGGAAAGAGGTTCCGTAGTCCTATGTCCTCTATAGAATAGTTGGCCAGGGCATTTTTGGCGTGTTGGTCCCACCAGAAGTGTATGGGCTCCAGATTGAGGTCTGTGAGTCAGGTTTGCAACTGTGGGTGAGGGTTCACTGTGATTTTTTATTTTTTTGCTTTTACCCAGTGGTATGATTGCTAAGCCAAGTTTTTGCAGGCTACAATTGGAACATTGCTAACTTGTATGCTACATGTATTCTTTGGTGAAATAAAAAGACATTGACAGTAGTGAAGCTTATGCAATATTTTAGATTTGGGTATAAGTCTAATTTAATTCTTTCTGCACATAACTTGAGTATATAGTATGTGTTGCCTTTTTAGAATGACTTCATTTGTCCTCACACAATGCAATACTTAACAGCCCTACTACAGCACCGTGTATTTTTCTCGGAACTATTTAATATTCTATTATCAATAGTAAAGAATTGGAATTTATTTTAGGAGATTAGTACTGCAGTTTAATTGTATTAGTGTTTAAATGGAAATGGATTTGTTAATGATTCAGTAACAAATACATGTGAATGTAACAAAGGCAGTGTTAGTCATAGTGCTACTGAAAATAGTAACACTGGTAATGAGAGGGAAGGTTGCTCATTGTAGCCCACAATAGCTGTTTTAAAACTATTATCTGAAAATCACTGCTATTTATATACCGAGAGGAGTTTCTACTTTTCTAATGAAAAATATGTATTCTTTAAATCCACAGAATCTCTGCAATGTCCTTTGGGAGAGACATGGAACTCGAACATTTTGATGAGCGTGACAAAGCGCAAAGGTACAGCAAAGGGTCCAGAGCGAATGGTTTGCCAAGCCCAACCCATAGTGCCCATTGCAGTTTTTACCGAACCCGTACTCTGCAGGCCCTGAGCTCAGAGAAGAAGGCTAAGAAGGTCCGATTCTACCGCAATGGTGACCGTTACTTCAAAGGGATTGTCTATGCAATTTCCCCGGATCGCTTTCGGTCCTTTGAGGCTCTCCTGGCTGATCTGACCAGAACTCTTTCTGACAATGTGAATTTACCACAAGGAGTGAGAACAATCTATACTGTGGATGGAAATAGGAAGATTATCTCCATGGATCAGCTTGTTGAAGGTCAGTTTAGCCTTTTGTTCTCAACAGGGGTATTGACTCTTCAGTGTATATAAACCCTAAAACTGAACGTATCCTATTTTCTCCCTTTTACTCTGTTAAATATACTATAGAAAGCATTTTGTTATGCTCAACAAGTATGACAAAATACCTATTGATCTTGACAGGAAACTTGTGAGCTGATAACTTCCTGTGCTCTCTGCCTGCACTGCTACCAGTTAGATTGCTCCCATCGCTATTTATTACCTATGTTATGGTGGGGGTAGGGAGTGCTCTGTGGTCCTATCCTATGGTTACGACGCTGGTTCTCCATATATACAGTATGGTAGGTGAGCATCTTCACCTTATACCAGGAATTTTGTTATTACAGAAAAAAAACAAAATGAAAAAAAAAGCTAAACTAATCATCGTCTCTAAAGACTAGTAAATTGCAATACTGTATAATATATTTGTGTTACAGTCATGTGTCTTATTATCTCAAATGTAGAGTAAAAGAATGCCTGGAAAGAATAGATATTCTACTTACCTGTCTCGCTACCTGTGCCTTGGATCTTCACTCTTTGCAAGAGCTATGGTGCCTACAGGATCCTCTTTATCCAACAAACTCAGGGGAGGACAGGGGACGTTTGGTCTAGAGGAAGCTAAAACCTAGTGGCCATTTCATGTTGGGGACAGATTCATGAGTGCTAAAGAATGTGTATCACGTAAAGTGTGCCAACGTGGCCTAATGAATGGTGGGTGGATGTTCCTATAGAACGGTGATCTCCAAACTGCAAACCTTTGCTTGCTTTTACTGGCCCTTTACACATTATTTCTCCCACTGATATGAAGCGCTATTCCTCCTACTGCCACCTACGATGAGGCGTCATTCCTTCCACTGATACCAATGATGGGGCCCTATTCCCCCCCCTACTGACCACAGCCACCATGTCATTTTTTTTACTCCCACTAACCACCAAGCCTGAGGCTATTTTTTACTGACCACCATGCTGCATCTCAGTTTCAGGGTCTTGGCAATCTTCTAACTTAGGCCGTCTTTATGTAGAGCAACAATTATTTTTTTCAGATCCTCAGAGAGTTCTTTGCCATGTTGAACTTCCAGTGACCAGTATGAGAGAGTGAGAGTAATAACACCAAATTTAATACACCTGCTCCCCATTCACTCCTGAGATCTTGTAACACTAATGAATCACATGACACCAGGGAGGGAAAATGACTAATTTGTCCCAATTTGGACATTTTCACTTAGGGGTGTACTCATTTTTGTTGCCAGCGGTTTAGACATGAATGGCAGTGTTGAGTTATTTTGAGGGGACAGCAAATTGACACTGTTATACAAGCTGTACACTCGCCTCTTTACATTGTAGCAAAGTGTCATTTCACCAGTGTTGTGACATGAAAAGATATAATAAAATACTTACAAAAATGTGAAGGATGTACTCACTTTTGTGAGATACTGTATATAATGATGAACAAATATCATTGAGCCCAGGTTTTCACCAGTGCGCCTTTGAAATCACACTACTTCAGTGCGATTTCAAAGCTGCCCTATCAGAATGATTTTGCCATTTCATTACGGCCTTCAACTTCATTTAACAGAAGTCAATGGGGGTTGGAAAATACACTTTGCACTGAAAGTGCACTTGGAAGTAAAGTCACTGTAGATCCGAGGGGGACATGCAAGGAAAATAAAAAACAGCATTTTAGCTTGCACATGATTGGATGATAAAATCAGAAGAGCTTCCACTCATTTCAGATCTACCCATTAGATTTAGAGCGACTGCACTTCCAAGTGCATTTTCAGTGCAAAGTGGATTTGCCTTTTGTAACATAACCTCCCATGTACGGTAAGTTTCAATGAAATTGCAAGTGCAGGAACCTATTTCAAACTTGACTTGAGTGGCAGTGATCTGAACTGATCCATTGCCGGCAATGGGGTTCAACTTTTCATGCGATTTTGAACTGTCAAATTGCATGACAAATCGCACTGATGAGAACCAGGGCTTACTGCAGGTCCACTTCTGAATGATGTCTGAAAGGTGAAATACTTCCACATAGGGCCACCACTCCACCATATCTTATCAATCTGGTCCACATAGCAAATGCCCCCCATTTCTGGTCCTCTCCTGTCATGCATTATATTGAGAAACTAAACATTATAAAGTACTTCATGCATTATAATGGTTATTCATACATGACACAGAACCTCATGTATTATAGCAGTCATCTATATATAATACAACACCCCATGCATTTTATTTGACCCCTATACATGACAAACTGCACACATTCCTGGGCATGTCAGAATTCTGTTCCATCCCATGCAGTGGTTACTTCCGCTGGCCCCTACATCAATGTAGGACACAGTAATGATGTACATATGTGCTAGCAGAAGGAACCATAGTGCTTAGCTGGGGCCCTGAAACCCACCATCCCCAGAAGAGGAATCTGTGGGCACCGCACCTCTGGAAGAACATCGGCACCCTGGACAGTGGGACAAGTAAATCATCTATTCTTTGCAACTGAGTTTCTTTTTTTGCATATTAATTTTGTGATAGTGTCACATTGAAGTGGTGAATCTGTATTCCTCAAACGTTAAAAAATAAATGTTTTGCCTAGGGGGGGACACAGCATGATGCCTGTCATTTATTTTAGTAGTTAGAAAACCCTGTTCTGTGCCCTTCTCTGATTTAGTCTTACGTTTATACTGGAGCCTCGCTGTCCCCAACTTCATGGCTAAGCATTGCCAACTGCCATTCCACTGTCCAATTATAGTGCACTTACTGGCCATCTAGGCAGTTCTAAATGGAACTAAATCAGAGAGGAGCACATGAATGGTTTTCTGGCTTATAAAGATTTTAGGCTTTTTATGGTATCTGCTCTTAGGCAGGAATTGTTTTTAAAAAGTGCAATAAGTTGTATGAGTTCACTTTAAGAATTGTTCTTGTCCCATAGTCAACAATCAGATTCAAAGGTTTATGTTTCAGCTCGCATTTTTCAAAGTGTGTGTTTTAGTCCCCGTCCGCACCGGTGCAATTAGTCATGCTATTTGATAGTTCCAAATCGCATGACAAGTTGCACCCCATTGTCAGCAATGGAACCATTATGAAAAAGGTATAGACTTCTGTTGTGTGAAGTTGCAAGCTGCAATGAAATCGGCAGTGCAAATCGCACTAATGTGTGGCTTTTAAATCGCGCTGAAGTAGTGTGATTTTAAAGCTGCACCAGTGTGAACAGGGGCTTAAACTGATTGTTGGATGCAGGGATCTATAATACGGCCACTACTGAACATGAACCTGTGCATTGCCCATGCATGTTTGCTTGAATACCCCACTCTTTGGCAGCAAATACATACACGCTTTTTACTCTTCTGTCTTGCCATTCAACTTCTGGAAGCCAGGAAAGATAGCCATATGTAAGCTCATGTCCACTCTCCAGTCTAAGCTTACACAGGGTTATCTGTTTCTCTGCTTCATGTTGTCACTTGAGTCATTCATGTGCTCCTTCATATCTAGAAGTATATTCTTCACTCCTGGGCTTTAATGTAGAACTTTGGCCCCATATCAAAAAATATATGTGCTGCAGCACTTAAAGTGGTTGTAAACCCTTACAACACACTTTCACCTACAGGTAAGCCTAGATTAAGGGTTACCTGTAGGTGCTGTAAATATCTCCTAAACCTACATGGTTTAGGAGATATTTACAATTCCCCGTACGAGGATTTCTTCGGCGCATGTACTGATGTACTCAGCGCATGCACACTATAGAAGGGTCAGGGCGTGCCATTTTCATTAAACGACATGCCTTGACTGGCGGCTCCCGCGCGCACGCGACTCCGGCCAGTCACAGAGCCGGAGTCCGTGACCCCGGAAGGAAGATAAACGCTTCCAGTCGGCAAGGAAATCAAGGACATCGCTGGCTCCTGTGTCAGGTAAGTGAGCCCTTTATGCTTTACCTTTGCAGGGAAACAAAGAGGAAGTAAACTCATCAGCTTCCTCTTTAATTATAAATGCATTTGCACATTCAGTTTTCTCTTGGTCTCCTTGCAAAGTCCCACAAATACATGTTGAGTCTGCCAGTGAAATTTACCTATGATGAGGTGTCAACAAGGCTGCGCTGCTCCTGAATTAAGAGCAGAGTTGCCACTCTCATTTAGGCCATTCCTGCTAGCATTGTAGTGGTATGGGCAGATGTTGCAGGGGCATAGCTATAAGCATTGTTAGTGCAAATTCATAAGCCTCTATTATTATATTATTATTATTATTATTATTATTATAATACATGATTTATATAGCGCCAACAGTTTACGCAACATTTTACAATGTCGAGGGGGGACAGCACAATTATAGTACAGTTCAATACAGAAGGGACAGGAGGGCCTGAGGGGAATGATTTGATGGGGTTGTTAGGTGGGTGTAGGATAGGCTTCCCTGAATAAATGAGTTTTCAGGGATCTCCTAAAGGTGGACAGGTTAGGGGCTGATCGGATATACCGAGGCAGGGAGTTCCAGATGATAGGAGAGGCTCTGGAGAAGTCCTGAAGTCGAGAATGAGAGGAGGTAACAAGGGAGCTAGAGAGCAGGAGGTCGTCGGAGGAGCGGAGGGGATGATTTGGGTGATATCTGCAGATGAGGTTGATGATGTAACTGGGAGTGATGATGTGGGTGGCCTTGTATGTTGTGGTTAGCATTTTGAAATTTATACGGTGGGGTAGGGGAAGCCAGTGAAGGGATTGGCAGAGAGGAGCAGCAGTCATAGATCGGTTAGTGAGGTGTATGAGTCTAGCAGCAGCATTCATAATAGACTAAAGGGGGGATAGCCTGCACAAGAGCTACATAAGAGTTGTAGTAGTCAAGGCAGGAAATAATCAAGGAGAGAATAAGTTGCTTTGTGGTGTCATTAGTCAGGAAGGGTTGAACTCTGGAGATGTTGCGGAGGTTAAGGCGGCAGGATTTAGCCAGTGATTGGATGTGGGAACTGAAGGAGAGGTCAGAGTCAAGGATTAGACCCAGCACCCTGGCATGTGTGGAGGGACCAATGGTTGTGCTTCTATACTGTCAATCAGTGCCTAGCCACATCTAGTCCTACCCACTGCGTTTTTGAAATGACAGCACTGCCTCTGTTACTGAAACCCTCCCATTGTGGGCTGCGGTGGGAGGTCAAACTTTAGTGTGGACAAGTAATGCTGCAGCACTCCTATTTGTAAGGAGGTCCTACTTTAACATGCAGGCCAAGCTATCTAGAAAATCTTATAGTTGCAGGAGTTAAGGTAAACTGTTATACTGTACTATATATTGTAATATGGATGTCATCCATCCTCATTTTTAGGGATCCATTCTCCTGAAATGGGAGACATTATCTCTTTCAGCCTATAGTAAACAATGCACAGCACAGGTGCCCACTCAGCAATCACCCTGTGCAACCCAGCAATTGAAATTACAAAATGGCGCCACTGGTGCCACCTGCATGTTAGAGGTAAAGCTCACTAGGCACAAATAGGCACACAGCTCTGGAGGCACCATTTTGGAATCTGGATTGATGATTACGCAGGGTAGTTGTTCAGCAGGCACCCATGCCCCGCTAAAATGTTTTTGGCGTAAAAATCTATCTGAAGATAGTTTTTTATTTAGGATACATTAATCATTTTGTTTATTTAGCATGAAATGGAGCATAGTTATGTAGCATGAGGCTGTATATTCTGCAATATTTACATTTTTTGTAAACTCATTCAATGAATTCAAGATCTGCAAGCTGAGATAGCATGCACTGCATTGAGATAAACCAAAGTTTAGGAATATTCCTTTACCCCATTGTTTTGCAACTCTTTGTACACTACAAACTGTATGACTGAATCGGTTCTAATATCACTGTTTTATTAACCTGACAGTTTATTTTTCCAAATGGGAAACCTTCATTCTGTTTGCAAATATTAAAGATTCTAACTACCAGCAAGAATAAGTCCTTACATTAAAAGAGCAATCGTCATTTCAGATCCATCATGGCAGTGCCTTTTAGGTGGCATCCACTCACCTGCTGCCGCCATGTCCCTCACCTTGTTGTGTCACTGCCGCATCACCAGTCATCCCATTAAAGTGAATGGGACTTTCGGTGAGTCAACAGCGGGTCAGAGGAAGAGCCGTTGTGGGACAGAGATGACAGTTGCTCCTTAAAAATTATGATTTATATTGAGTTGATTTAAATCAAGTTTTTTTTACTAGTGATTTAAATCGTGATATAAATTGGCTTGATTTAAATCAAGTCCACCCTGTCTTCAACAAAAACCTATATTACAAATAGAGGTGAACCACTTTTTCTAAAAATGCCAGATTGTCATGCTGACCTAATGTGCATAGGCCCGACTTTAGAGAAAGTAATTTAACTAATGGGGTTAGCAATGGTAGTTGCCTTTTAAAGTGATTGTAAACCCTCCCCCACAACTTTGTCCCATGTAAATCAGCATAAAAACCCTAATGAACATGCTTGTAGATATCTCCTTACTTGCTTAGTATTGTTGTAATCCTTATTGTTCTGTAGAATGAAGTCACTGAGCATGCCCAGATCTCCCCTGATTTACGGCACACTCTCTATGTCTTATCTATCTGTTATCAGGACTTCCTACGGCACACCACTGAATTCTGCTAATCACTCAGAGCTTCCTCCTACACACCATGTGACCATGTGACCTCACATACAGTCTAAACTTGGCCATTACTGCAGTCTTAGCTGAAGCTGATAAGTCTGACAAAGACATCGGCACAAGTAAATACTTTGAAATAAACAAGTGAGCTATGAACAGGGAAGCAGGGTTGCCATAGAAATGTTGGATTGAGAAGGAGGCTTGGTTAACCACTTGAGACCCGCGCTATAGCCGAATGACGGCTACAGTGCGGATCTCCTTTTCCGGGACTACGTCTATTGACGTAGTCCCGTGCACGAGTGGCCTGCGTGCCCCCTGAGGGGCGCGCGCGGCGCGCTCTGTGATCGGCGAGTCTACGAGACTCGCCTGATCACCGATCCGTGCAAGGGATCGATCCCGACCCCTTATCACGTGATCAGCTGTCAGCCAATGACAGCTGATCATGTGATATAACGGAGCCGGTAATCGGCTATTATTCCTCCTCGCGCTTACAGCGCGAGGAGAAAAAAAAAGCCGATCACCGGCGGCCGCGATCGGGATATCGGTCCCGATCACGGCCAGCCCTGCCAGTGCCCACCTGCCCCCTGCTTTGCCTGCCTGAATAAAAAATGTGTCCCCCCTGTCAGTGCCACCCAGCAGTGCCCATAGTGCCACCCAACAGTGCCACCCAGCAGTGCCACCCAGCAGTGCCCACAGTGCCACCCAGCAGTGCCCACAGTCTGCCTCAACAAAGGTGCTGCACCCCAGTGCCACATATCCGTGCCCAGCAGTGCCGCCCATCAGTGCCCATCAGTGCCCAGCAGTGCCGCCCATCAGTGCCCAGTAGTGCCACCTATCAGAGCCACCTATCAGTGCCACCTATCAGTGCCCATCAGTCCCATCTATCAGTGGTACCTATCAGTGCCCCTTAGTGCCACCCATCCGTGCCACCCATCTGTACCACCCATCCGTGCCATCTTATCTGTGCCCGTCTTTGCCCATCAGTGCCGCCTTATCTGTGCCCATCGGTGCCACCTTATCTGTGCCTATTAGTGCCGCCTTAACTATGCCTATCAGTGCCCACCAGTGCAGCCTATCAGTGCCCACCATTGCAGCCTATCAGTGCCCACCAGTGCAGCCTATCAGTGCCCACCAGTGCAGCCTATCAGTGCCGCCTCATCAGCGCACTTCAATGAAGGAGAAAAATGACAAACAAACTATTAAACATGATTTATTTTTTTATTTTTTTTGCATCTTTTTTTGTTTGTTTAGCAAAAAATAAAACTCCCAGCTGTAATTAAATACCACCAAAAGAAAGCTCTATTTGTGGGAAAAAAATGATAAAAATTTCATTTGGGTACAGTGTTGTATGCCCGCGCAATTGTCATTCAAAGTGCATCAGCGCTGAAAGCTGAAAATTGGTCTGGGACTGAGGGGGGTTTAAGTGCCCAGTAAGCAAGTGGTTAACAGTACAGGAAGTGCTCAATGTAAGGGCGGAAATACACTCCACTGTGGACTCAGAAAACAATACTTAAGATGGCACTTCCTTACCCCTGGAAACAAGTTTTTTAAAGTTTCTTTAAACAGTAATATGTGATTTGGGCTGGATTACAGTGGCTATAGTCTGATAATTACTTATTATAATGGACTAAATGAAAAGAAGCATCAGAGTGGGAGAGTACTTCCTCTTTATGTATTAAGTAATAATCAGATCCTCAGCTTGGTCCATGCCGTTGCAGTCTGTAAACTGTAAAAAGTGTTTGAGCCAGGTTTCACCAATAGAATTTCCTGATGCTCACAATGTGCAGCAAAGCAGAAATGATCCTCGTTTCATTTGCATTCATTTGCTAAATTAGACCAGTAAAATTTGGCTTGCAGCACTTAGTTTTGCTTAAATAACTGGAAAATATTTGCGCTTCTCCCCATGGCTATACAATTCGTATAAAATGTTAGTAATGAATAAAATATATTCTGAAAAGTATATTGAAACAAAATAACCCAATTTAAATATATTGCAGCTTACCAGTCCTTAGATGTGGTGGCTGCATTCATTTAAAAAAAAAAAAAATTTCAGGTCTAGTTATTTTTTTTATATTCCTGTTATTTCTGCTAGAATCCATTTTTCTCTGTAAACCAGAATCTCAAACCATGTTTGCAGCTTTCCCAATTTTTTTCTGTGAACTACAAAACGCTGCCCCCCGTGTATTTGGGAAAAAGAGAGCAAAGGTGTTTGTAGTATTGTACTAGGGCAATGATGGCAAACCCTGGCACCCCAGATGTGTTGGAACTACATTTCCCATGATGCTCAACTACACTGCAGAGTGCATGAGCATCATGGGAAAAATGTAGTTCCAAAACATCTGAGGTGCCAAGGTTCACAATCACTGCCCTAGGGTGACAACACTGCTCCTTCATAGATACAGTGAGTGAGTGTTGTCAACCTACACAGGAAGTGTGTTACTGGCAGGATCTCTAGGTGAAAATAAAGGCAAAAAACTAAAAAAAATAAAAATAATAATAATTCAGCCACCACATCTAAGGTCCTATAAGCTGCAATATATTACATTTTTATTCTTGAGCGTAATTATGTTTTAAGCTTTGAAACTTAGCAAAGGACCCAGGCAGATAACGTAAAAAATTCTAGTTGATTATGCTGTGCTATGTGTAAATCTTCGTTATATTTTCCACTGTATTTAAAGCGGGATTCCACCCTAAAGTGGAACCTCCACTGATCGGATCCCTCCCCTCCTCCTCAAAGACAGGTATTTTCACCCACTTCCGGGCATAGACTCCCGTGGGAGTCTACGCCATTTCCTGCCCTGCCGCGCTGTCTGCTGGGACACACACGGGTCCCAGTGACAGCGCGGAGATTTCCTATTGCGCGGCGCGGCTCGCGCATGTGCAGTAGGGAACCGGGAAGTGAAGCCGATTCGCTTCACTTCCTGATTCCCTCACCTAGAATGGTGGCGACAGCAGCCGAGGGCCGAGCGATCGATCGGCCTCGGCTGCCGGCATCGCTGGAACCCGGGACAGGTGAGTGTCCATTTATTAAAAGTCAGCAGCTGTAGTATTTATAGCTGCTGGCTTTTAATATTATTTTTTTTGGTGGAATCCCTCTTTAAGAAGTTGAAACACCTTGACATTCACTCTACCTAGAGTGTGCTGTCCAGTTCTGGGCACCAGTCCTCAGGAAGGATGTACTGGAAATGGAACGAGTACACAGAAGGGCAACAAAGCTAATAAAGGGTCTGGAGGACATTGGTCACTCTGGAGAAGAGACAGGGATATGATTTCAATTTACACTACTATACAATACTGTACTGGTGACCTCACAACAGGGATACAACTTTTCTGTAGAAGGGAGTTTAACAAAACACATGGCCACTCATTAAAATTAGAAGAAAAGAGGTTTAACCTTAAGCTGCGTAGAGGGTTCTTTACTGTAATGTCCTGTACAAACAGTCGGACATTCCGACCACAAAATCCATGCGATTTTTTCCCACAGATTTTGGCCCAAACTTGTCTTGCATACACACGGTTTCACAAAGTTGTCAGAAAATGTATCTTTGACTTTTATCTTTGTTTGCCTTGTCGAAAAAGACAATTTACAGAGTTCAATAGCTCCAGCTGAAATTTATACGCAAATGAATGAGTCAGTGACACCTCACCCTAACTTCAGTCCTAGCTTCCTGCTTTCCTGTTAGACTACTCCATACAAAGCTTCAGTTGGATAAAATAAGTCTTTTATCCAAAACCTCTTCTGCTATCTTTTCTCTTAGAAAACCCATAGGGTTGATTTCCTAGAACTGGAGATTGCAAAATCTGGTGCAGCTGGTCATGATAGCCAATCAGCTTCTAACTTTAGCTTGTTCAATTGAGCTTTGACAAAAAAAATGGAAGCTGATTTGGTTTCTATGTAGAACTTCACCAGATTTTGCACTCTCCAGTTTTAGTAAATCAACCTCAGAGTGTTCAGTGATTTCTGTGTCATGGAAGCACCCTGTAATAAACGTAATGTTTAAAATTAAAATACAAACCAGTATTGTTTCAAAGTGTATGCATGGCTCATTTTATTTTGTTTGAATGGAACTGGTATGGATTAGAACCCCTGTCAGTTTTTTTGCTGTCTGTATTCCTGCTGGGGAGATCCACCCCTCTATTTTTTCTGATTATCATTGTCACCAAGCCAGGCAGTGAGGGGAATCCAAAATGTAAATGAAAAACATCACATGTACATAAGTATTCACAGACTTTTCCATGACCCTCAAAACTGATCTCAGGTGCATCCCTTTTCCACTGATTATCCTTGAGATGGTCCTGCAGCTTGATTGGAGTCCACCTGTGGTAATTCAATTAATTGGACATGATTTGGAAAGCACACACCTGTCCTATATAAGGTCCTACAGTTAACAGTGCATGTCAGAGCACAAACCAAGCCATGAAGTCCAAGGAATTGTCTGTAGACCTCCGAGACAGGATTGTATCGAGGCACAGATCTGGAGAAGGGTATAGAAAAATGTCTGCAGGATTGAAGGTCCCAATGAGCACAATGGCCTCAATCATCCATAAATGGAAGAAGTTTGGAACCACCAGGACTCTTCCTAGAGCATGCCACCCGACCAAAACTGAGTGAATGGGGAGAAGGTCCTTAGTCAGGGAGGTGACCAGGAACCTGATGGTCACTCTGGCAGAGCTCTGATGTTTCTCTGTGGAGAGAGGAGAACCTTCCAGAAGAACCACCATCTCTGCAGCACTCCACCAATCAGGCCTGTATGGTAGGGTGGCCAGACGGAAGCCACTCATCAGTAAAAGACACATAGCAGCCCGCTTGGAGTTTGCCAAAAGGCACCTGAAGGACTCTCAGACCATGAGAAACTAAATTCTCTGGTCTGATGAAACAAAGATTGAACTCTTTGACCTGAATGGCAAGTGTCATGTTTGAAGAAAACGAGGCACCGCTCATCACCTGGCCAATACCATCCCTACTGTGAAGCTGGTGGTGGCAGCATCAGGCTGTGGGGATGTTCTTCAGCGGCAGGAACTGGGAGACTAGTCAGGATTGAGGGAAAGAAGAATACAGCAATGTACAGGGACATCCCTAATGAAAACCTGCTCTGGAGTGCTCTGGACCTCAGATTGGGGCTAAGGTTCATCTTCCAACAGGACAATGACCCAAGCACACAGCCAAAATAAGATAGGTGTGGCTAAGGGACACCTCTGTGAATGTCCTTCAGTGGCACAGCCAGAGCCCAGACTTGAACCCGTTTAAACATGTTTGGAGAGACCTGAAAATGACTGTGCAACGATGCTCCCCATCCAACTTGATGGAGCTTGAGAGGTCCTACAAAGAAAAATGGGGGAAACTGCACAAAAATAGGTGCCCCAAGCTTGTAGCCAAAGGTGGAGCCAAAGGTGCTTCAACAAAGTAAATATTGAGCAAAGGCTGTGAATATTTATGTACATGGTATCTTTTTTGTTTTTTATTTATTTTATTTTGAAGAAAATAATGAAATTAAACCATTTTGGAACAAAACAAAATGTGGAAAAAAAGTGAAGCGCTGTGAATACATTAGAGATGCATCAACCCATCTACATTAAAAAGAAAAGGTTTTGTTGATACGTATACACTAAGCTGTGCTTTTTGCAAAAGAGGAACTCATGAAATTATTTTCAGGTCTTAGGGAATCACTGCTGCAAATGATGATACCCACAACTCATAGTACACTTGGGTGAGCAGTAAGTTGTAGTATAAAGCAATATAAAGAAATAAGAGAAAAAAGAATGTTATTATTTTCACTAATTATATTAAATGAAACAAACAATGACAAATGATGGAATTATGAGAAGAAGAGCAGATAGTGAATAGGGAACTCCCAGCAAGCAAATGGGGAAACCTAGGATTGGTTGAACCTTGGTTGTGAATGACTGTTCTAAGCTCACTATAATTTGTGATACCTCCGATAACTTATTAACCAGTGAGATAAACTCACTCCATTTGCTTCATTTTCAAAACCTTCCTAAAAATAAGGACATTGTTGAAGGGACACTGTTGCCCTAATCAAAATATGGTAATACTTACCTCTCTGGAGTGTGTCACATCCTAACTGTACTTTCCAGAGGAGCTACGGCAACTAAGAATACTCCGTATCCCACACAGTTCCAGGAGTATCATTCCCTGCTGTGGTTCCATCCACTGGGCCTACATCACTACGGAGTACTCCCATAAGTGTGTCAGATGCTGAAAATTCCTCAACTGCTCTAGCTCTTGAATTGAAGTTAGGACCCGCCACCCACCAGGGAGCTAAATATTTTAGTTCTTGCTGTTGCCATTATTTGTATTTTTTTTTGTGACAGCAGTTTCTCTTTAATTGCATGTTCTTAAGTCAATAAAGCTTTCTAGTTGTGGATTAAAAGATACACTGCTGAAGCTGAACTGGATTCATTTACTCCTCAGTGATCTGTCATTCAGGATGTAAATTACTCATAGCACCTCAGTAATCATGACCACTTCATTGGTTTACTTCTTGTAATCGGATTCCAGTACATAGTCACTACACACCAGAGTGTATCGATAATTCATTAGCCAAGGTTTACAGTTACACTGGATAACTTTCCTTCAGATTTTGGACTCCGTGTATTGACCTACTTTACTGTGCATCTGATTACAGAGAGGGAAGTTGGCTACTAACGAAAAATAATATTAAAGGCTGCTACACAGTATACATGGAGTCAAGTGGGCTTTATCACAACTTCTTATACTGTACTTTTAGGGTCTCCAATGGCAGGATCTTCCTGACAAATTTCTTGATCTGTTACCTGTCGTCATAGAGTATTAGGTCAAAATCAATATGTGAATACTCCAGCCTAATCTCTACACCAAAGTTCTTTGTGTCCAAATAAGCAGCTGTTAATTTTACAAAGAAATTATCAGTAATAAAATAATTCAAAATTCTTACCAACATAATGTCACAATAACCAATTGCATAAAAATAAATATTTTAAGAAAATATCCTTTGGAAAATAAATACAATAATTATTTGGTTATGTATTATAACATAATTAACCTATATCCGTGTGCATATATGTTCGTTCTTTCTTTCCCAAATCCTTGATAGTCAAATATAGTCCACTAATTGAATCCAAAGTATAATTTCAGTACTCATCATCAATCATTTCACAATTCAATCCTTAGTGTCATATGTGCAAGTTCACTAAATGCTCACCTCCAAATATTTAGCTATTAATCCAATAGGTCAATGACAGCCTTCCCCTTAACAGGGTGATAAACCTCGGTAACCTCCTCTCCACTCCCGGGATGGAGAGTTGTCTCCAAAGAATCTCTGATATACTCACCAGATCGGCCTTTTTCCCTTTAGAATTGACTGCTCTGAAATCCACCTTCATCCGAGCCACCATTTAATGCTATCAAGATAAATGCAATAACATCATAGTGCTTTCTGTAAACGAACCATACACTTTTTTTAAAAAACAATGAAAGTAAAACTCACATTTATATGTGCCCTATACTGATGCACAGCGATAAAAAGCTCTGTGTTTGCCCTTAAAAGCACCTGAACATCAGCAAGACCGTTCTCCTGCTGCATGCCTCACTTCCTGAAACAGCAGGATCACGTCACCAGCTCAACCATACACGTTACGTCACAGTCAGGTGCCATCCATAAGGTGAAACACATTAGATGGGCCCTCTTCCATGGGTGGAGATCAGACTGAAGCCAATTGATATATTCATGACAGTGGTACACAATAATAGAGTGTAGGAATGCACCATTTTGCTGTGGACTAAAAAGTGTTAGTAAATGCTCACCTCTCCTGCTACATGTGATGTCAGATTCCACCGTAATGAAGAGAAAATGCTGCCCAAGATCCTTCAGAATTCATTCCTGGGAGTGTCCTGGTCCCCCCACTACACTATGTGGTTCACCTTGTTTGCTCCTTTATCATTAATGTACTGTATCTTATAGTGATGTAATCGTTGGTGGGAGGAATTTCTGAGAACAGCAGGGGACCAAGACATCTGCACTGCAAGAAGTGTTGAAATCTAAAGATACGATGTATTGCACCTGACCTGACACCTTCCTTTACTTTGACCCCCCCCTCCCCTCTTTTATTGCTTTGCTTGAGAATTGTTGTGTTACATTAGACAACACTACATGGACCTCAAAGCACTGTAATACCAAATGTGTGTTTCTGTAACTTTTTGCTGCACCTTTAGAAGATGTCACTGGAATCAGAATATCAAACATTGTAACCCCCTTTTTTTTAAATCTGTGACTTTTGAAATTTTTCCTTCAACAAAAATTTTGAATGAGAAAAACTATGCATAGGAGAGTCAGTTATCCATATTAAGAGGTACCAAAACCAAAGGAAAGACCCGTAATGAAAATGTGTACCTTAATTACACAACATTAACATACAATACATATATGCCTAAAATTGTAAAATATTTTTATTGTAGTTAATTAAAAATTATTTTTAATTTACTAAAGTTCTTTATTGCCACTTCCATGCCAACAGTCAATAGTTATCGCTGGATAAAATCAGTCAATCTCGTTATTGGTGGTATAAAATGTTATACTGAATCCAATTATTTCATCCCAAGATCCTTCTTCAAGACTTTTATTGGGGTATAATCCAGCCATGATATCCCCACATTTCACCAATGTAAGTAAGCTGAAATGCTTTCCTGCTCAGATGGGCCTAGGCTAGGCAGGGCTCCTCCTAAACAGTGGGTTGCTCTGATTCAGGATCTCATCACACCAGTGTCTCTCAAGAAGATTGACTTATTATCCAGCGCTAACTATTGAGTGCTAGCGGGGAATAGAGACCACCTAAATATACTGATCATACAAACGTCTTTTAGTCACATGTTTTTGAATAAAGTAGAATAAAAAATTTATTTTTTAAACATAAATCATTTAATATTGTGTAAGTAAGGTATTTAATTTGAATTCTAAAGATCCTCTAGATGGTGCTTATGTTGGCATCTGGTGGTGCAGGTTGTGGGGATGGTGTATAATCACTTTCTTCTTTCCAGGGGCCAAATGCTTTCTGGGACACTGAAACCTCTCTGGCATATGGCAAAAAAATATTTTCTGACAAAGTTCTCAAGAACGCTTTGAGAATGATATAGAATGATATGAGATGTTTATTTTCTGAAAAGTGTGCGCCCAGGCTTGATGTGGCCCTTTGCTTGCTTTTATCTGCCATTTGGGGCACTTTTCCTCCCACTGACGTAACCAACGGGAGACATTTCTTCCCACTGATTTAAACCATTGAACACTATTCCTTACACTGACACCAAAGATGGGGAGCAATTCCTTCCACTGACACCAACAATGGGGCAATATTCCTCCCACTGACACCAACAGTGGGGCATAATTCCTTTCACTGATACCAACACTCCACCTCCCACATAATGGCACTCCGCCTCCCACATAATGCCCCTCCGATGTTGGGGCATTATTCCTCCTACTGACACCAATGATGGGACACTATACCTCCCACTGACACCAAAGTTGGGGCATTATTCCTCCCAGTGACGCCAATGATAGGACACAATGAGGCTGATATAATCAAGCTGGAGAGTGCAAAATCTGTTGCAGCTCTGCATAGAAACCCATCCTCTTCCTGTTTTTTTTTTGTCAAAGCCTAATTCAACAAGCTGAAGATAGAAGCTCATTTGCTACCATTTACAGCTTTAGTAAATCAACCCTAGTGTCTTCCAATGACACCAGCAGTTGGACATAATTCCTTCCACTGACATTAAAAATGGGGCACTAGTCCTCCCATGGACACCAACAATGGGGCACTATTTTTACCCTGACACCCACTATGTGGTGTTATTCCTCCCACAAATACCAATGATTGGGAACTATTCCTTCTACTTACTGCAGCTGCTATGTAATTTTTTTGTTTTTTTGCTGACCACCGAGCATGGGGATGGTTTACTCCCACTGACGCTGCAGCATTTTCCACTCCCACTGGCCATAGTCCAGCCCCCTAATGTCTGATGGACAGTAAGGTGACCTTTTGTTTAGAAAGTTTGGAGACCCCGTTCTATATAAAAATAGCCAATAATTAACCTGCGCAGTAAATTAAAGGAGCTTACTGACACTATAAAGTGTCACCTTTACCTTAAATCTATAACGAAAAACCAGTGCAGTACTACCCTATTATAAATTAGCAATCAATTGCCAACTTAATTTAATATATAAATATGTGAATAACCAAATCAAAATACAGTGTCATCAATATAATACGGTAACCATAATAAAATATATAGTGCATCACATATCAGTGCATACAATAAATGTGCAACAAATATTATATATAAGCAAAATGAACTCTCATAGTGCTCACTGAATAGTTTTATTGTTTAAAAAAAAGTTAAAAACACTCGCAAAGTTTGGGTAGAAATAGCACATATAGTGCCTTGAAAAAGTATTCACACCCCTTGAAATTTTCCACATTTTGTCATGTTACAACCCAAAACATAAGTGTATTTTATTGGGATTTTATGTAATACAACACAAAGTGGCACATAATTGTTAAGTGAAAGGAAAATGATAAATGGTTTTCTACATTTTTTACAAATAAATATCTGAAAAGTGCGGCGTGCATTTGTATTCAGTCCCCCGGAGTCAATACTTTGTAGAACCACCTTTCGCTGCAATTACAGCTCTTTGGGGATGTCTACCAGCTTTGCACATCAAGAGAGGCAAATTGTTGCCCATTCTTCTTTGCAAAATAGCTCAAGCTCTGTCAGATTGGATGGAGAGTGTCTGTGAACAGCAATTTTCAAGTCTTGCCACAGATTCTCAATTGGATTTAGGTCTGGACTTTGACCGGGCCATTCTAACACATGAATGTGCTTTGATCTAAACCATTCAATTGTAGCTCTGGCTGTATGTTTAGGGTTGTTGTCCTGCTGGAAGGTGAACCTCCGCCCCAGTCTCAAGTCTTTTGCAGACTCTAACAGGTTTTCTTCTAAGATTGCCCTGTATTTGACTCCATCCATCTTCCCATTAACTCTGACCAGCTTCCCTGTCCCTGCTGAAGAAAAGCACCCCTACAACATGATGCTGCCACCACCATGTTTCAAGGTGGGGATGGTGTGTTCAGGGTAATGTGCAGTGTTAGTTTTCTGCCACACATAGCGTTTTGCTTTTATGTCAAAAAGTTCAATTTTTGTCTCCTCTGGCCAGAGCACCTTCTTCCACATGTTTGCTGTGTCCCCCACATGGCTTCTCGCAAACTGCAAATGGAACTTTTTATGGCTTTCTTTCAACAATGACTTTCTTCTTACCACTCTTCTATAAAGGCCAGATTTGTGGAGTGCACGACTAATAGTTGTCCTGTGGACAGATTCTCCCATCTGAGCTGTGAATCTCTGCAGCTCCTCCAGAGTTACCATGGGCCTCTTGACTGCTTCTCTGATTAATGTTCTCCTTGCCTGGCCTGTTAGTTTAGGTGAACGGTCATGTCTTGGTAGGCTTGCAGTTGTGCCATACTCTTTCCATTTTGGATGGATTGAACAGTGCTCTATGAGATGTTCAAAGCTTGGGATATTTTTTTATAACCTAACCCTGCTTTAAACTTCTCCACAACTTTATCCCTGACCTATCTGGTGTGTTCCTTGGCATTCGTGATGCTGTTTGTTCACAAAGTTTCTCTAACAAACCTCTGAGGGCTTTACAGAACAGCTATATTTATACCGAGATTAAATTACAAACGTGTGGACTCTATTTACTAATTAGTTGACTTCTGAAGGCAATTGGTTCTACTAGATTTTAGTTAGGGGTATCGTAGTAAAGGGGGCTGAATACAAATGCACACCACACTTTTCAGATATTTATTTGTAAAAAATGTTGAAAACCATTTATCATTTTCCTTCCACTTCAAAATGATGTGCCAATTTGTTTTGGCATATCACATAAAATCCCAATAAAATACATATACGTTTTTGGTTGTAACATGACACATCACAGGACAATACAGAACACACTCCTCCAGCTCACACAGTATGATGACATCATCAAGGTTGGGCTTTGTCCCTTTATGTGGTTTTTCCACCAGCGGAACTTTTTCAGAAGGTTGGAGCACACTTTAAAACGTCTCTTTTCCATATAAACACAATTATACACAATAACAAAGTATACATAATCGGGGGTTACTATGGATGGTAAGGTGGCCCACGCCATGTTTTTTTTGTAAAAGTGAGCTTTTAGAAAACAAATGTTGATTCTTTAGTTTCAATATTTATATCGACTTTTATAGTAATGAACAAACAAAAGGCAAACGGCATGTGTAATACATTCGGACATTGTCAAGAAAATCACATGTATGATGTGAGGTATCAAGTCATAGGGACAGAACTCTCTAACTCTTTAGAGCAGGCATGTCCAAAGTCAGGTCCACTGCATCCTGTGTAAAAGGAAGTCCCATCACCTGTGCTGCCATTGGACAACTGTTTTGTCCATCATAGGAGGCGGGACTTTCAATTAAAGAGGCCGCGATAAAAAAAGGAGTTTCTCCTGTATGTCTGTTGGCGCTCGCCCCCTCCCTGTCTCCTCCAAGGCTGCAGATGGACATGAATCAAGCTGCACTGATGGGAATGGTGAGTCTGCATTCATGTCAATGTGGATGCTGCATTAATGGCAATGGAGTGGGTGCTGCATTGATGGCAATGGAGTGGGTGCTGCATTGATGGCAATGGAGTGGGTGCTACATTGATAGCAATGGGGTGGGTGCTGCATTCATGGCAATAAAGTGGGTGCTGCATTCATGGCAATATGGTGGGTGCTGCATTCATGGCAATACGGTGGGTGCTGCATTCATGGCAATACGGTGGGTGCTGCATTCATGGCAATACGGTGGGTGCTGCATTCATGGTAATACGGTGGGTGCGGCATTCATGGCAATGGAGTGGGTGCGGCATTCATGGCAATGGAATGGGTCCTGCATTCATGGCAATGGAGTGGGTGCTGCATTCATGGCAATACGGTGGGTGCTGCATTCATGGCAATATGGTGGGTGCTGCATTCATGGCAATACGGTGGGTGCTGCATTCATGGCAATATGGCGGGGGCTGCATTCATGGCAATATGGTGGGGGCTGCATTCATGGTAATATGGTGGGGGCTGCATTCATGACAATAAGGTGGGGGCTGCATTCATGGCAATATGGTAGGGGCTGCATTAATGACAATACGGTGGGGGCTACATTCAGGCAATACGGTGGGGGCTGCATTTATGGCAATAGAGTGGGGGCTGCATTCATGGCAATGGAGTGGGTGCTGCATTCATGGTGATACGTTGGGTGCTGTATTCATGGCAATACGGTGGGTGCAGCATTCATGGCAATACGGTGGGCGCTGCATTCATGGCAAGGGAGTGGGTGCTGCATTCATGGCAATGGAGGGGGTGCTGCATTCATAGTACTTGTGAGGCTGCAGATGGGCACTGATTAGGCTGCATTGATGGGCACTGACCCTTATTTTGCTTCACAGTTCTTTATTTAAAATGTCCTGAAACTTTCTTTTTAAAGTTAAAGTTAAGGTGCGTGTTATAAGCCGATAAATATGGTGTATCCAAATAACACACCCAAGCTCATCTATTCACCACACACAGCACAAAGGCAAGAGAATTCTTGTTGGGCAGTGTATTAGTGCTCGGACGAACACACTAATGCCGTGTACACACGACCAGACTTTTCAACAGCAAAGGTCCAACGGAACAAATCCGGCGGACAATTCGATCATGTGTGGGCTTCATCGGACCTTTGCTGTCTAAAAATCAGACAGACTTTAGATTTAGAACATGTTTCAAATCTTTCTGACGGACTCGAGTCCGGTCAAAAAATCTGTTCATCTGTATGTTAGTCCGACGGACAAAAAACGACGTTAGGGCAGCTATTGGCTACTGGCTATGAACTTCTTTATTCTAGTCTGGTTGTACATCATCACGTTCAAATCCGTCTGACTTTGGTGTGATTGTGTGTGGTCCGTCAGAACTCCACTGAAAAGTCCGTCTGACCTAGTCTGCCGGAGAGTCCAATTGTCTGTACGCGCCATTAGACCGAATTTTAATGGTTTAAAGAATGTCAGGCAAAATAGTTGGCCCTCAAGCGTGTTCACGTCATGAAATCTGGCTCGCTTTGAAAAAAGTTTGGACACCCCTGCTTTAGAGAATCTAACAAGTGTAGGGAATAACAGAACCAAGAAGGCAAATTTCTCCTATCAATCTTAAAGTTAACGCTATCAATTACCTACTATACTACAACCGTAAGTCTTATGCCCTGTACACATGGTCAGACATTCCGACGACAAAATCCGTTGGATTTTTTCCGACGGATTTTGGCCCAAACTTGTCTTGCATACGCAGATCGCACAAAGTTTTTGGAAAATCCGATCGTTCAGAACGAGGTGACGTAAAACACGTACAAAGGGACTATAAAGAGGCCAGTAGCCAATAGCGTTCATCTCGTAATTTATTCTGAGCATGCGTGGCACTTTGTGCGTCATAATTGTCTACACACGATCGGAATTTAAACAATTGGATTTAGTTGTCGGAAAATTTTAGAACAAGATCTCAAACTTTGTGCGTCGGAAATTCAGACGGTAAAAGTCTGATGGAGCACACACACGATCGTAATTTCCGACAACAAATTCCGACCGTGTACAGGGCATTACAACTGAACCTTAATAGAGAATTTCTCGGCGTTGTAAAGAAAAAGGGAAAAGAGAAAAGGATAGAAACAAAAGAATAGAAAGGGAGAG
Source organism: Lithobates pipiens (assembly GCF_037356315.1). Lineage (NCBI taxonomy): Eukaryota > Metazoa > Chordata > Amphibia > Anura > Ranidae > Lithobates > Lithobates pipiens. The sequence goes on along the minus strand of NW_027507748.1, from coordinate 627,358,235 downwards.
GCGAGGGGAAATGAAGGAGTTGTTTATTTTATGATCTTTGGGACAAGGAGAGAACTAGGACGAAGATGTGAAAGAGGGGACGGCCTGACGTTCCATCTGAACCCATTCCGGTCTCTTGTGGCAAGAGTACACAACTGACAGTTGCATCAGTTGGGCTGCCTTATGCCGCATACACACAAGCAGACTTCTCGTCAGACTGACCTTCGAAGGACTTTTCGACTGAGTTCTGACGGAGTTCCACCGAAACGGACTTGCCTACACACGATCACACCAAAGTCCGACCGTCTAGAACGCAATGATGTACGACAGGGCTAGAAAAAGGAAGTTCAATAGCCAGTAGCCAATAGCTGCCCTTGTGTCATTTTTGGTCTGTCAGAATAGCATACAGACGAGCGGTTTTCTCAATAGGAACTGGTTTCCGGCAGAAAGATTTGAAACATGTTCTATTTCTAGGTCTATCAGAATTTTGGAAAAAAAAAGTCTGATGAAGCCCACACACAAGCGGAATGTCTGACGGAATCGTTCTGTCGGACCTTTTCTGCCAGAAAGTCCGCTCGTGTGTACGTGCCATCATAATACGCATGAAAGTCAGTTACGCCAAGACCCCCCTTTGCTCTAGGATCGAAAAAGTTAACCAAGCTAATCTGTGACCCTTTCTGCCCCAAATAAACTTTAATACTTTGGACTGAAAATGGATTAAATCCACCCTAGAGACCGACACTGGTAAGGATCTAAATAAATAGAGAAGTTTAGGCAGAAGAGTCATTTTGAACGGTGTATCCTACCAAGCCACGAAAGACCGTATAGGGCTCAGCTAGAAAGTAGTAGTTCTAAACGTTGAAAGCAAGCAGGATAATTTACCGCGTACAATGCCAAGTATGTGGGAGGGAGGTTAATTCACAAATTCATCCATTGAAATGGAAAGGAGTCCCGTAAAGGAGAAAACGTTGATTCAGGGATGTTGATGTTCATGGCAGAGGATTTTGTCTCGTTCACTCTGAGTCCTGACACCTGACCAAACTCATGTAGGGTTCTAAGTATATTCGGAAGGGAGATAATGGGGGAGGTGATGAACAACAACATATCGTCAGCAAATAATGCACACCTGTGTATAGAAGAACCACATCACACACCCTGTATGTTTGTATCTTCTCGGATGGCTATAGCCACTGTCTCAATTGTAATGGCAAAGAGCAACAGAGACAGTGGGCGCCCTTGCCTTGGGCCCTTTTCAATTAAGATGGGGCAGAATGATAACCCAACAATTTTATCTTAGCTTTTGGGCAAGAATTACGTTTTCCCAGGGTACACAAATAAATAAATAATTCCAGGACACCAAATCAAAGGCCTTCTGCCAGTCTATTGACAGAAGAAGTCCCTCTTGCACATGGTCCCCTGACCAACCAGACTGTAGTAATGAGATAATGTCCACTGCTCTGCAAATCTGATCTGGTCCTTGATGCCCCGGGATGAAGCCCACCTGATCCCTATGGACATATGTATTTATGAAGGAGGACAGTCTATTAGCTAACACTTTCGTGAACAGTTTAAAGTCATTATCAATAAATGAGATGGGCCGATAATTCCCAACTTCCCCAGGGTCTTTATTAGCCTTCGGTACCACTGAAATATAGGCCATTTGGCAGACAGGATCCAGAGGGGCCCCATCACGAAGAGCATTAAAATATCGGACCAAATGCGGAACCAGGGAATCTTGAAATGTGCAATTCCTGGGGCAGAACCTGACCTAGTAGACTTAATAGCCTCCAGTATCTCCTGTGCTGTGAAAGGGACTTCCATACGCAACCTATGTAGTGATGAAATAATAGGCAACGAGACACCCTACAGGTATTGGGTACATAATTTTGGCTCCTCTCCACTCTCATTTTTATAAAGAGATGAGTAAAAGTTACTGAATACCTCCAATACCTTATGGGGATTCTGGGAATATTAACCATCAGATCATCGTACCCTGGGAACTGCAAAAGTTCTCGCACGTGGGTTAAGCTTATGAGCCTGTAAGGAACCTATCTTATCCTTATGCATGTAAAATTTAGTGGAGGCCCAACAGACACTCTTCTCTGCCCTAGTCGTCAATGCTAAATTTAGCTCTACCCTGAGCTCGTCAGGGATATGCTTATGACGTTTAAGCATAGATTACAGCTCAGTGTCCAATGTTTGGATCTGCTCCTTCTGGGTTTGATGGATTTGAGATGATGACTGGATTAGTTTCCCGCATAATTCTGCCTTGTGGGCTGCCCATAGAGTAACAGGGGATATACCCTCCATTGTATTCTCACTAAAGTACTGCTTTAAGCTGATCCATATGTCCTCACACCAACATGGAGAGATTCATTGAGCCTCCACTGGTTAGAACGAGGAGGACCTGATAACCCTGACAAACACACAGAGACCATAGAGTGATCTGACCATGCCGTTTCTACAATGGTCGCTTTGAAAATACTGGGTACCAGAGTGCATGAGACAAATATATGGTCAATTCGGGAGTATGTTGCCTGGGGTGCAGAGAAAAAGGTGTAATCTCTCATTACAGGGTGGGACTCACGCCATGTATCAACTAGGTCAAGAGAATGTAACATTTTCGCCACCCGTAAACCAGCCTTTGGGGCTCGCTTAAGGCATGTATGAGTAGGGTTGGATTTATCTAAGGATGGATCTAAAGCAAGGTTAGTGTCCCCCCCCATATATAACCTGTCCCTCTAAATAAGGCGTTAAAGCACCTAGCATCTTGATAACAAACGGGGCCTAACTGATGTTAGGAGTGTAATAAGTGACAAAAGAGCAAAGCTGCTCTCCCATCATACCCTTTACGAAAGGGAACCTACCATCAGGGTCTCTGATTTCCTGTTTAAAAGTGAAAGAGACGCGTTTTGAGAAGCATATAGCCACCCCTTTCGTTTTATCAGTGGCATTAGCCATGAAGAATAGTGTGTATTGTTTGTGGAGAAAGACAGTCGGTTAGACTTAGGAAAGTGGGTTTCTTGTAGGAGAAGAGTATCAGCCTTATAAGAATGATAGCATTGAAATGCCTTCCGGCGTTTAGTAGGGGAATTCAGGCCTTGAGTGTTGTGAGATATCACCATGAAGGTAGGCCTTGGATGACTTAGGGTACTCGTGGTGCGCAAAGGGTAACAAGAACACTTAAATCTAAATTGCCACTCACCCCAATGTATGGATTCCTGCTTGGGATAGACACCGAGGCTCCTCATCACGAAACATCCAGGAAGTGACCTAGTTCTCCAAAAGGAAATAAAAAGAAGAGAAAAAAGAAATTAAAATAAGGGGGGGGGGAGAGAGAAGAGACCAACAAGAACCTCAGCCAGGGGGAAAAAAAGAGGTCCCCAGGCTAGGGCAAACAGAATTAGTGTCCCGAACCGGTGTGACACGAAAGTCAGCCCAAAAGCCTGAAACATCAGGAAATCAGCTCGAGTGAGTGCACATATCTACACGGCCAGGCCTAAGCGACTTCAGCATATGTAACATGGAACTATTAAACATACGAGACAACCTACATTGAGATGAGTTCTAGGATCAAGCCTGTGACCCCCCCCAGAGTGAAAAAGGGGAGGTTAACTGGAAGGGCCAACTCTCAAGGGCCCCTATAAACCCGGATAAGCCCCACCAACCATACAAAAAGTCCCGACACCCCATCTGAGGCATCTAGCCATCACAATGCAAACTGCTTCCAAGTATTTAACAATAGTAAACCTGTGGAAGCATCAACGCTAGGAGGTGCAGACAAGTGAGTGGTCCTAAACCTAAAGAATTAAACCCATAAAATGCATAGAAGTTCCATGTAAATTCCAAGGGGTAACCCATGAGGATATCAAAGTTCCCGGCTATCCAAGGTGTAGTAAGAAAAGGGGACCTGCTTAACAGCAGGGGTTAACATAGGCTTCAGGGAGGCTTGGAAGTTCCACGGCCACCTGAAGACACTTGCTGCCACAACAGAGAGAGTGGATGAGTCAAGCTCCCTGGGCAATCCAGGTCAGTAGAAGGAGGTTGTCCCAGATCCGAGCCATCATGCGAGATGATTCCCAGCCTCAGTAGAAGGGCTTCTCCCTCTGCAAACAATACGAAGGCGTGCTGTCTATTAGAGTAGGTGAAGGACAAGCTGAATGGGAATTCCCATATTTATTTAATTGCTTTGCACATGAGAGCCTCTAGGAGGGGTCTCGGGGTCCTGCGCATCTGGGCTGTAAAAGGGGAAATGTTCCTAAACACTTGGATGTCGTGACCCAGGAGGGACAAAGAAGAAGCCGCTTTAGCTTTCTGCATCACCAATTCTTTAGTCACATAGTAATGAGGCTTGAATATCATGTCCCGTGGCGGACCCCCAGGGTGGGGGGGTTGTAAGGCATGATGAGCCCTATCCAAGCTCAGACAATGAGGAGGCAGGTCAGGGAGCAGGTCCCAGAGGAAGGCATGCACCACAGCATCCACATCCCTAACAGATTCAGGGAGACTTCTTATGCAGAAGTTATACCTCCAAGATCTATTTTATAAATTGTCAATTTTCACTAGGGCTTGCTCTAATTGTTGTTGGAGGCTCTCAATGCACGTCGCGTTCTGATTAGTGCGGGCAATCGTCTCATCAACTGTGGGGGTGATTTGCTGTACTGTTCTGGCTAAACCCTGTTCCAAAAGTGTGGAAGATCTTGCAGAGTCTGTTGTGCCAGATCCACCACAGGGGAGCCAGAGTAGGGGTCTGATGCAGCTATGCTGACAGGGGAAGATGGTGCCTGTGCTAGTAACAGTTCATCCAGAGTCTTTAGCAGGGTCCCTGTGGAAGCAGGAAAGGCACTAACCTGTGCAGCTGTTAATGCTGGGGACAGTGGGTCCGGAGGAGAGAGCTGCGAATCTGCACATGCAGCTGATCCAACTGAGCTGGCTCCACATGTCCCTGCCTGTGTAGGAGCTGACGCCATCTTGGCTGCTTTGGCATAGGAGCGGGTCGACGGCTGCTGCTGTTGGTAGCTGGCCCGATGATCACCCCCCTCGGCCATATGCAGGTGCAGGTGTCCCCGGGGAGATGTAGCAGCCTAGGACAGCGGGATTACGAAACTCCGGGGTCCCGTTAAGGGGCTTTATGTGGCTGGCCGACTTTATGTGGCTCCACGACTAAGTGTCCATCTTGTATCCCGCGTGCATACGCACTCCAAATTTTGATTCTTTAAATACATTTCTTTATGAAGGAATTTAAATAGCCTTGAAAAATGTTGTGATTGCCTATTAATAAACCCTGGTATATATGAATCGCAATACCAAGTTTTGCACATAGGTGGTATTGCACCTCTAAATTCTAGTATTTTGGGGTGAGATGCGGGAGAGGCCGTTCAACTTCACTACACTGAGGCATCTAAGAAATTTATGTTTGAGCCAGAGAGCTTCTTTACAGATTAGCATTTAGCTGCAGACAGGCCCAGATGACTTAATAGGCTAAGCACAGCTGCTGAAGGGACTTTAGGGGCAGCAGTAGACATGGCTGTTAACAAGCGCAGCAATAAATCTGTCTGCAGCATACCATAAATTTCATTTTACAAGCGAACGGCTTTGTTCCGTGTAATACAAGGTGATTATAAGGGAAGAGAGTAGCGGATCCACTTGCTGCAGAGGTAAAGTACACATGTCATAAGAGAATTATGCAGTCTGCCATTGCTGGACTGTTCGTTCCTTGGCTATCATGTTGAAGCTTCGGCCTTACTGCTTTCTGTGACACTGACCCAGGAGGGAAAAGAGATGACACCATGCTGGTTTCAAGTTTGCGACTCAAAAGTATTAAACCCAGATCTTGCCAGACAACTAACATTAGTGGCTCAGAGGAGTACTTTAAAGCTGAATCCAAAGCAGATGCAGTGTAAATACCCGAATTTGACAATCGGCCCTTTGCAGCCCCTGTACAGTAGAGCTTAGATGGAGAGAGGGAAAAGCACTATAAAGAACTGGTTGACAATTGTGCAGCGGTGCTCATATGCTAACAAGGAACACGCTGATAGAAGGAGGGAGCAGAGGACCGGACACATTTTGATCCATGTATGGGCACTGTGGTTGAACAGAAGTCGATTGACAGGGTGCTTTAATCATTTGCTTACAGGGCACTTAAACCCCCTTCCTGACCAGCCCAATTTTCAGCTTTCGGCGCTGTTACACTTTGAATGACAATTGCGCGGTCATGCTACACTGTACCCCAATGACATTTTTATCATTTTTTTTCACACAAATAGAGCTTTCGCTTGATAATATTTAATCACTGCTGTTTTTTTTATTTTTTTATAAAAAATTTAAAAAAAGCTGAAAATTTTAAACAAAAAACTGTTTCATAGTTTGTTATAAAATTTAGCAAACAGGTCATTTTTCTCCTTCATTGATGTGGCTTCACTGATGGGCACTGATAGGCTGCATTAATGGGCACTGATAATGCGGCACTGATAGGTGGCACTGATGGGTACTGATGAGGCAGCACTGATAGGTGGCACTGATGGGGACTTATAGGTGGCACTGAGAGGTGGCACTGATGGGTGGCACTAATGGGCACTGATAGGTGGCACTGATGGGCACTAATAGGTGGCAATGAGAGTTGGCACAGATAGGTGGCACTGGAGGGCACTGATAGGTGGCATTGATAGGCAGCATTGATAGGTGGCACTGATGGACACTGATGGGTGGCACTGATAGGCACTGGTAGGTGACACTGATAGGCAGCACTGATAGGTGGCACTGATGATAGCAGCAGTCAGTGTCCATGTGCGGGACCGATGTCAGAAGCCGGTAATCAGCTTTTTTTTTTCTCCTCAAGCTGACAGCGTGAGGAAATACAAAATCTGATTATGATCTTCTGTTTACATCAAATAATCAACTGTCATTGGCCGACAGGGGCCAGGATCAGGGGCCAGGATCATTTGACTCGCTTATCACAGAGAGCGCCGCACGCCCCACAGGGGGTGTGCAGGCAGCTCATGCATGGGAGGACAAACATGGACGCCCTCTTGGCAATTTAAGCCAGTGCTGTAGCTGTCTTTCGGCTAACATTTTTTTGTATTTTTTAAAACTTTATTATTTATTTTAAAAAACAAGTAAATTCTTGTGAGCTACCATGTAAAGATCCGATTAAACTAATAAAGGACAGCTGCTAGCATTGATCACGTTCCATATGTTTAAATCAATAAACGCTGCGCAAATACAAATGCAATTAAAGGGCTGTCACATAAATTCCAAAATCTGGCGCTGTGAAATGTGGCAATCATATATAGTGAGACCATGCATATGTTACGATCCAATGAAATAAAAAATTGCAGTCTAATACTATATAACCAATGATGATCCTATGCGATTAAAAATTGCAATCTGCGATACTGCTGAAATTCTATGCAGTCAACACCATACACATATTATGACCCCATATAGTAAGAACTTGCAATCTTAAATGTTATACCAGTGATACTTGTGCGACTATTAATGGCGACCATTTGTGATCATAATAATCTTACACAATATTTCCAGTACCAATCAAAGTGCCTATATACAGCTATAAATATAAAGTGAATCCACATATAATAACTACTAAAAAACACACATGTAACGTTCTGAAAAGTGCTCTTGTGCAAAACTAATCATGCATTTGATATGCCATTTAAATGCAACATAAAAGTCCACTCCTTATTAATTCTTTCTTCTGCTTCTCTTAAAAGTGATAAACGACAAGTGCTCGTGTCCACTCTTGTGTTCCCCTTTTGGTATATGCACTCACCTTAGAGTGTGTGACCTCGCACCTAAGCTTGGTCAAGCCACGCTTTTAAACCACCTCTGGGTTTGTTGTCAGCATATAGATCCTTGGCTGGTTGCTTGCACATGCATCAATATAGAAAACAGAGGAAGCTTAAATAGTATAATACCGTTTAAAAATGTATTAAAATGTATTAACAATCTTCCCTATACATAGTATACTCACTTATTGAAGGTGCACCATCCTGTATAAGACAGAGACAATAGTAAAAATTGCTGTTGTGTCCTCTCCTTAGCTGAGACCTCTAGATCTTCTCATACACTGCCCTGTCCCCTCCCCAACACGTGTCGGTACCGACAAATGATGTATCTTCCTCAGGGGGAATTAGCTACATGCCTCTATGATATAGCATGGCTCTTAAAGTCTTTTCTTGCAATGTGAAGGGCTTGAATTTCATTCAAAAAAGATAGATAACCTTGAAGGAATTCAAGTCTTCCGGAACGGATGTGATCATGATTCAGGAGACTCATTTCCAACCTAGGGGATCTGTCTGCATTTCCCTACTGTCTTTGTGCCATCCGACTCCTCTGGGAAAGCTGGAGTTGTTATTTCAATTAAAAGTTCCAGTCCAATGGTCAGTTTGTTCTCCTGAGTTGTATTCACTGCAGTGGCAGCTGATGCTCCAAATTGGGGGGGCGCAAACAAACTGAAAAATACTGAACCCCCATCAAATGCAGCCATTGTGCCCATCAAATGCAGCCACTGTGCTCATCATATGCAGCCATTGTGCCCATAAAATGCAGCCATTGTGCCCATAAACCACATTCACTGTGCCTATTATATGTAGCCACTGTGCCCATTATATGCAGCCACTTGTGCCCCATCATATGCAGCCACTTGTGCCCCATCATATGCAGCCACTTGTGCCCATCATATGCAGCTTTGTGCCCGCCATATGCAGCCATATGTGCCTGTCAAATGCAGCCACTTGTACCTCATCATATGCAGCCACTTGTGCCCCATCATATGCAGCCATCTGTGCCCATCATATGCAACACGTGTGCCCATCAAATGCAGCCACTTATGCCCAGCATATGCAGCCACTTGTGCCCATCACATGCAGCCATTTGTGCCCAGTATATGCAGCCACTTGTGCCCATCAAATGCAGCCAGGCGCATCCCCCGGCTCGGCTGTCACTTCACTAACCCCCGGCGGCCAGGCGGCGGCACTCTGCTCCTCTCCTGGAGTGATGGGGCTCTCCTCCTTGGCGGCTCTCCTCCTCCTCGGCGGGAAGTGGTGGCTCTCCTCCTCGGTGGCTCTCATCCTCAGCAGGAAGTGGCGGCTGCAGCTCCTGTGTCCGCCCAGCTCCTCAGGCTTCCTCTGCCATGTCTCCTCTTCCGCCAAAGCAATAGGCATCCAATAGGATCGCCTAATGCTTTGGCGAATCAGAAGACAGGTCTCACTGACCTACCTGCTGATTGGCAGGGAGGAACGTTAGTGTAAAAATAGCGAAAATGTATTCGCTATGCCACACAACAGGGTGGGATCGGGATGCAGTGCTCTGCACCCCAAGCCCACCCTATTTTGAAGCCTATTAGAGCCTCTGGCTCTAATCACGTGATTCAAAATACACCCCCCCAATCTATCCCCACCATAGTATTGCCTGTGTCCAGCGTCCTGAAAGGGGCTGGGCACATGAATAGGGAGGGCGGCGGAGGTGTCGGGGGGCGCCCGTGTGCTCATAATGCACGGGCCGCCACTGCTCACCTGAATACATCACTTGCTTTGGCTAATATAATCTTTCTCACAACCTTTTATGCTTATAGGAGGAGATTTTAATGTGTGCATGTCCCCGACCAAGGATAGGTATGCTCTGTTCCAAAACACTCCACTGATCCAAGCTCAAAAACGTCTACTTCCTTTCGTAAATTGATTAGATCTAATAATCTTTATGATACGTAGAGAGTGAAACACACTACCCACAAACAATATATGTTTTACTCTCCCCTCATAAACTATATTCTAGACTGAATAATTTCTTTGTAACCGCACTTCTGTTACCTTATGTAGTCTCATAAGAGATAAATCCTATCACTTGGTCGGATCATGCACCTATTAATCTGGAAATTGCTCTATCTGCTCCAAAGCCTAAAACTTGTCATTGGCGTTTCAATTAATCCTTGCTACGAAACCCTGAAATCCAAACTCAATTGCAACAAAAATTGTCAGAATTTTTTTAATTAAATTAAGATTCAGTGTCGGAGATTTCTACCTTGTGGAAGCCCATAAGGCCTTTTTCAGAGGTGAGTGCTTCCCTGTGGGCTCTCGCTTAAAACAAGAGTCCACCAAGCTGATAACTGAGCTCCTTACTCAGCTACGGTCTGCGGAGATGCGCCTACTTCACTCTCCCACGGTAGACCGCTTACAGGCTGTTGTTTCGGTTTGCAACCGTATTAAATCTTTCGACATTAGCAAAATATCTACATCGTTATTGTGGTCTAGGGTCCTTTCATTCAGGCTTTAAAGGCTCTATATTCTAAACCTTCTTCCCAACTGCAGCTGTCTTCTCATCTATTGCAAACAGCACCAGACAGGGTTGCCCTCTGTTGCCCTTGCTTTTTATTCTAAGTTTGGAACTTCTTGCTTTGGCCGTCAGGTCCCATCCGGACATTTGTGGGGTACCGCTGCGGGAATATACTTTGTCACTTTTTGCCAATGACATTTTGTTAACTCTCACCCACCCCCACATATCTCTACCCTCCCTACATGACATCTTGGCCTCCTTCAGCACTATATCGGGGGTTTCAAATTAATTCGGCACAGAATTTGGGCGGCACAGTGGTGTAGTGGTTAGCACTCTCGCCTAGCAGTAAAAAAGGTCACTGGTTCAAATCCCAACCATGACACTACCTGCCTGGAGTTTGCATGTTCTCCCTGTGCCTGCGTGGGTTTCCTCCAGGTACTCCGGTTTCCTCCCACACTCCAAAGACATGCAGGTAGGTTAATTGGCTTCTGTCTAAAATTAGCCCTAGTATACAACTGGGGATCTTGGATTGTGGCTCCTTGAGGGTAGGGACCAATGTGAGTGTGCAATGTAAAGGGATAGGGACAATTGTAGACACTCACTCAGGTTGAACTGGATGGACTGATGTCTTTATTCAACCTTACTAACTATGTAATTCCTCAAAAACTGAAGCTCTAACCATTAACATTCCATCAGACCAACTAATTTCTCTCCAACATAACTTTAAATATCATTGGTGCACTCATACACTTAAATATTTGGGCATCCATATTACACCCTCTTACTCCACCCTATAGCAGGCCAATTTTCCTCCTGTGTTCATGGAGATCACTCGTCTATTGAATCAATGGACCACCCTCCCTATATCTTTTCTTGGAAGAATTAATGTTTTCAAGATGTCGATACTTCCCAAATTGCTTTACTTATTTGAGACCCATCCAGTTTCAATTCCAATGTCACAATTGAGGGCTCTCCAAAGGAAATGTCTCCACTTTGTATGGAACAATGCCTCCCATAGGATTGCAAGCTCAGTAGTCTTGGCGTTAAGGAGTAGGGGGATCTGGCCGCTCTGGACATCATTAAGTATTATTATGCATCTCATTTGTGGGTATTGACTTACTGGACATCTAGGAAGGCCCCAAATAGATGGGCTGAGATTGAAATGGGGATTACCGCCCCGTTACACCCATGTTACATGCTGCGGCCCTCCTTAGGCAAACATACGCCTCAGTTGAGATTCTTATGCCTGGCCCCAATTACCCTAGCAATCTGAAAGAGATGCTCGGAGCAGTATGCCCTTTCCTCCTCCTGCCCTCCATTTTCAAATGTATTTTTTAAACCCGGACATTCCTGACAGTCTATCTCATGGGTGCTCAACCTGTGGCCCTCCAGCTGTTGCCAAACGACAAGTCCCATGAGTCATTGCAAGGCTGACAGTTAAAAGCATAACTCCCAAAGGCAAAGGCATGATGGGACTTGTAGTTCCGGGGGAGGGCCACAGGTTGAGCACCCATGGTCTATCTTATGTTCAGATGCTGCCTTGGACTCAGGTGGGGATTTTTCAATTGCGACAACTTGTACACCCAGTGACACATAGACTTGTCTTTTACAGATCTCCAAGCAAAACAGATTCCCACAACACTCTTGTACTCTTTAATGCAGTTTTAAAAAATAATTCTTACTAAATCTCCCTCATTATCTCTGGAGCAACCCACCAATTTTGAACTATTATGTGCTAATGGCCCATATAAAACCCAATTAATTCCGTACATATATAAAATTTTACATGAAGCCACTCTCCTTCACTCATATTTATATGAAGAATTATAGAACCCCAGACGTTCTACACACTCGCAACCCAGTAGCCTCTAGACAATGTTGGAGATGGGAGTGTCTCTCTATTAGCCCTTTCTGGGTTCAAATCCAAGAGCTTTTGCAGAAGTTATTGAACACCCCCATACCTCTGAACCCCATACACTTTCTTTTAGGTCTCCCTTTTTCAGGTATCTCTAAAGCCTCAGGTAGATTAATGTCTTTCATTTTACTAGCTGCAAAACGAGTTATACTTAGATACTGGCTATCCACTTTCCCTCCTACTTTCCATCAATTTCTTTCTACAGTGGATGATATTCGTAGAATGGAACATCTGACTGCATTGATCGATGACTCATTACCTTCTTTTTATAAGATTTGGAAAGTTTGGGATGAATCTAAGTACTCTCCTGAAAACAATGAATCTTAAGTAATTGTCCCGTATACAACTCCTGTTATGTAACGTTTGCGATATTTGGTCTCCTTGAGGCTAATTATTTGTTATACTGTCTTCATAGTTCTTTGATGTTTTATTTATTTTCATTATTTCGTATGTTATAGTACATATGTGTTGCTGACCTGAGATAGAAAAACCTTATTATTTGATTATGCCATGCTCTTGATATGTCACACCCATCTGTATATGTAATGCTTCTTTATGTTGAAATGCCTTATTCTTTGTACCGCATTGTAAGATTTCTAAAACTGTTATAAAACTGTTATAAATAAACAATTTATTAACAAAAAAAAAAAAAAAAAAAAAAAACCCTCACCAACTCATATAGCTGCAGTTACTGTGGAGTACATTATCCTCAAAATATACAAGAGAAGGTGTGAAGTAATTCAAATCTAGTCTCAGCACTCTGATCTACGCTCCTACCTAGTTTACTTACATAGGAGATTAGAATGCTGTACTCGAGTATATGCAGGCGCTCATGTAAACACAAATACATTGTTGGGCATATGCAAAAAATAGAAAACACTACACTTGTGTTTACACAAGCACTGCTGTTTACCCATGTACAGACAATTATATTTGTGGGTGCTGTATGTGGCACCTATGCTTTTTGATTGGGGGGGGGGGGGGATTATACCAAAATTTACATTGCACAGACTCTGGCACTTGTGTGCAGCCTAAATGTGGATATATGTGTTTGCAAGAGTCCTGCAGTTGAGTGGACAGCCATTCACTGTAAATAAGAGTTTACATTGCATTTGCATAATTCAGTTTTCACAAGTATGTAAAGAAATGACATCAACATTTCTTTTCTTTTAGGTGAAAGTTATGTGTGCGGATCCATTGAGCCTTTCAAAAAATTGGATTATACAAAGAATGTAAATCCCAACTGGTCAGTGAATGTGAAGACCACCGCCAGCCCTCGCTCAGTGCAACCTCTGGCTTCCGCTAAGCCCAGCACCTCCGAGGGGAGAGAGGGCAAAGATTTTATCAGGCCCAAGCTTCTCACCATCATCAGAAGTGGGGTGAAGCCACGTAAGGCTGTCCGCATTCTCCTCAACAAGAAAACAGCCCATTCTTTTGACCAAGTTCTGACTGATATAACCGATGCCATAAAACTGGATTCTGGGGTGGTAAAACGTATCTATACACTGGATGGAAAACAGGTAAGCCACAGAATTTGTGTATACAGATAAACTGGAATATACAATGTCCAGGCAAAATGCAGTTTTGCTCAGTGCTGCTGACCCACTTCATGCAATTACCTGGAATGGTCCAAACTACCGTCACTAAGGGGAATATTCAGTTTTAAAAATGCAGTTATTCCTCTTGTGAAATGGCATGCACATTCGTTCTGCACAAATGCCAGCAAAATTGCATGTTACTGGCCTAATTTCTCTCGAGGTCGGATGTTTTTCATTTATTTTTACAGAATAGCATAAATCTAGAAAGTACTGCATTGTGGCCACTGTAATGCGCTAATGATCATAGGAATTGAATACCTATTTTCTATGAATTTCAACTCCATCTAGTGTACATAGGGTGGTATTTATGAATATATATTTTTATATGACAAATAATAAAGATTTTGTGCATTTTGAGCAATTGGGAGCTGTTCTAATTGCAGATTTAGGCTCTGAATAGTGGTGTAATGTGCCATAATATATATATGTATAAATTCTTACATGAGGATTGGAGGATTGAGAGGTAGAGCATATATTCATGGTTCTTTTGAGATTTTTAGTTTCTGGTATTTATGAAGACCTAACCTAAAAAGAAAATAGCATAGTTACATTTGATTTTTATGGCATTCACACAGAACAAATGTAGTTTCACAGGACAAATAGCTCTGTCATTTTGTTTATAAATACACTCTTATGCCGCGCACACGCGAGCAGAATGTCCGACATAAAAAGTCAGACGGAAGCTTTTCAACGTATATTCCGATCGTGTGTATGCCTCATCCGACTTTTTTTCTCCTCGAAAATTCTAACGGACCTAGAAAGAAAAGATGTTCTAAATATTTCCGACAGAACCAATTCCTATTGGGAAAACCGCTTGTCTTTGTATGCTACTCCGAAGGACCAAAAACGGCTCATGCTCTGAAGCAAGTACGAGACGGAAGCTATTGGCTACTGGCTATTGAACTTCCCTTTTCTAGTCCCGTCGTATGTGTTGTACATCACCGCGTTCTTGATGATCGGACTTTGGTGTGATCGTGTGTACACAAGAAAGTTTCAGCGGAATTCCATCGGAACTCCGTCGGAAAAACCTTTAGAGTTTATTCCGACGGGAAAACCGTTTTGACTAATTATTCTTTTTTATACTTGAAGCAAACACATGTTCTGAAAATATCCATTTTTAATTCTCACCCCAACTGCTGATGACACATTTTATTGTATTATTACCTATTATTATTATTCAGGATTTATATAGCGCCAACAGTTTGCGCAGCGCTTTACAATATGAGAGCAGACATTACACTTACAATACAAATCAATACAGGAGGGATCAGAGGGCCCTGCTCGTTAGAGCTTACAATCTAGAAGGGAGGGTCAAGTTGAAACAAAAGGTAATAACTGTGGGGGTTGAGCTGATGGAGAAAATGAAAATACAGTTAAGTGTGGGTAGGGTAGGCTTCTCTGAAGAAAAGAGTTTTCAGGGATCGTCTAAAAGCTAATAAAGTAGGAGATAGGCGAACAGATTGGGGTAGGGCATTGCATAGGATTGGAGAGGCTTTGTAAAAGTCCTGGAGGTGAGTATGGGAGGAGATGATGAGGGAGCTAGAGAGCAGGAGGTCTTGAGAGGAACGAAGAGAACGAGTAGGTTGGTGTTTAGAGACTAGGCTAGTGATGTAGCTGGGGGCAGAGTTGTGGATGGCTTTGTACATTAGTTGTTAGTATTTTGAATTTAATTCTTATACCTATAAAACAGATAATAGTTCTATGAACACCATTATGTGTACTAAAAAATGTAAACAATGGTGCAACATTTCCAAAGTTGTGTACAAGAGATCTGTGGCAGGGACCCCTGTGGAGAGGAGCAGATGCACAGGGCAAGTGGTTGTTTTACACAGGAGACCCTGTAAGTGTTCCTTTGCAAGTGATCACATTGAAGAATCATTTTAAGTTAAAGTTTTTTTTTTTGCATATTGTGTCTTCATATATTATATATATTATATATAATATTACTGGAGAAAAAGTGTGACATTTTGAGAAACAGGATGAATACAGATGTGTGCACTGGTGCAGTGGCAAAGGGCATGTTCCATGGTGGAGAGTGTAGGAGTGCTCATCAGTGCAGTAACAGTTACATGCTCTGTTGATTTATGTCCATCGAAGTGTCATCACCCAGCATGGGGACTATGCTGGCAGTGTGCAGACATTAGCTGTGCAGACACGCTTTAGCACATGTGTGATTTACTCACTTGTTGACTGTAGGCTGCTATTGAAGCCAAGAATCATCAAGCCGGTGATGGCTCAGGAGTTGGGGGTGGTGCAGAGCTAACTTTTTGTGGTTTTTACTTTACTATAACTGTAGGCTTACTTTTGCATGAGGTACAGAAAAAATATAAATGATGATCAAACTTTCTTGATAAGGGGTTGCCTCAATTGCAGCCCCCGACTTTACTAAAGTCCACACATAAAATTCAATAAATATTATTTATCAGAGACAGCAGACACACAAAAGGATATAGTCAAAGACTATGGGCATGATACGAGAGATCGTCAGATACTGTGAACAAAGTTGGAGACTGGGGACGTGCGTTAGGAGACATGAGCAGTCATAGGCCAGAGACATATTACATGAGGCTCCTAGTAATCCCTACCATGATAGGACAATAGAGAAACACAGATTAGTGTTTGATAGGGCCCTGAGGGCTGCACAAAAATTACCAGAGGGCCACATGTGCCCCTGATTGGGTTGAGCACCAGGGTATAAGGGAAAAAGTCTATGTACCCTGTGAAGGCCCGCTACCTTATTAAGGTTGGAGCCACATGGATGGTCAAAATAGGAGCTTAGCTGGCATTTCTGACCCCTGCCTAATGCCACGTAAACAATGGAGCCGATGTAGTGCACTGAGCTGAATGGGTGGTTGGAATGAAGACAGAATGTTGACTAACATCGCGGCACTGGATGCTGTTCCATGGCCCATGTAAATCCATTATAAAGGTGCACAGAAATAATGGTCATTGCCTGTTTGATCCAGTTACAATTGCATCAGTGGAATGACTATACACAATCATCATCTCCTAGATATTCCCTGGCTAACCCTTCTTGGTGGCAGATGGGTTAGCTGGGTTGAGGTTTTACCTAACATGCATGCATTTAACATTAACATATATCTGATGCAGCAGTAGAATGTTTTGCTCTCCATCTAAAAACAGCCAAAAAAATGTCATTCCACACAACGTCAGCAGGCCAGCCACAGGAACACTGGGGACCTTGAAAGAAACAAAGATGATTGTTCCCTGATAGAGTTGGCCGTTTGTCTCTGTTCTCTATTAGAGTGAGATTAGCAGATTAATACGAATAATAAAGAGGATCAAAGCACAAACAACCTAATGTTCTCATAATTGGATTACATTTTCTTGATAATCACAGAGGTCTTATCAAAAAGTGTGTAAGACAATTGGTAGAGGAATCTGCTGAACACTGTCACATACAAACAGAAGGGGAGATTTACGAAAACTGGAGCACTCAGAATCTGGTGCAGCTGTGCATGGTAGCCAATCAGCTTCTAACTTCAGCTTGCTTAATTAAGCTTTGACAATAAAACCTGGAAGCTGATTGGTTTCTATGCAGCGCTGTCCTGATTTTGCACTCTCCAGTTTTAGGAAATCTCTCCCAATACATTCTAGAGATGTGTGTTTCAGATATGATATCTTTCTTACCATAACATATCATAAATATGCAAGTAAATTGGTTGTTGCAATGACTCTAAGAAAAAAACGTTAAAATAAAATAACAGGGAGCAGGCAGGCTTTTTATTGCCGAAAAGACATGCATTGTCCATCCAGCAATAAAATAAACCTACCTGCCTGTTATCTGTTAAAATATGCACTGACCTGCACAAGTGCAGTTCAATTTACATCCCGGCACAATGACTGTGTTCTGGGATAACTGCCCTCCTGCACATGTGTGGGAGTGATGTCATCCTGCACCAAGCAATCAAGATGGCTGAAGACCAGTACCTGGAGAGAAGATGAAGGTAGGGTAAGCATTTAACACTTTAGTTACACGTCTAGATTTATCTGGCATTTGTTTCCCTGAGTCTATTCAAATATTTGCAAATATCATTGAGCCCTGATGAAGGGAGAGCATGTTTGCCCTCAAAACATGCTGGCTGTTATGTGATAATTTTATGAACAGACAGCATTTTTTTGACTCTTGGTCTGGTGCTCGTGTTATATGTATATGCTTTCAGTAACTTTGCCCAAAGTGTCATTGTCTGTTTAAAGCCACCCTCTGACTCGCTGATACTCGCCTCTCCAGTAATCCCCTGTTGCCCCTTCCTTTGTCTTAGCTGCCACCCAAAATACCCAGTGTTAACCGAGCACTACATCATAAGTAGAAGCGTTGGGTATTTTGTGATGGCTGTGATGCAGAGAGGAGCAGTAGGAGATTGCTGGGGAGATGAGAATAAGTGGGACATGGACATGTTAAGGTGCTCAGACATAAGAAAATTATCTGACAATTTAGGTAATTTCAGACCTAATTTAGCAGTTATTGTTACATATATTGGAATTGCATGAGTTTGTCTTCCAGTCATTATCAAATCAGATATTTTTAGAACTTTTTAACAATAAGTTGTTAAGGCACGTTTCTCCTTATACAGCCCAGATTGGTATGTTGTGTAGCACTGCATGGAATTATCGCTGCATAACAATTCTCTTAGTTTGGAGGTAAGTTTTATGTATAAGGCAGAGAGGAAGATTGGTGATCAAAGGGTATGTGGATTGGCTAAGTCACATGGTCTTTGGAGGGGAACATTGACATAAGCCAGTAATGGGGAAACAGCCTGCAGCCCGGTGGGGAGGTGTTGTTGGTGGTTTTGACTAAGGGGTAGGGTTGCTACCAAGGGACCCCATGCATTAGTGAAATTTTGTTTTTGGGAAGGAGTATTACCTGGTATATTTCCTTTGAACTATTTTATGTGAGAAGGGTCAGGCTGGCATTTAGTAGGGTACTTGCATAGTCTGTGGTATCCAATAAAACCAAGTTCCCTTAATGGTTTCTATCTTATCTTTGAGGAAGTCAGTTATACTCCATTAATATAATGCTGTTAAGCTATAGAGCTATAAGCTATAGTACCATTGAGCTATAGATGGAGATTGTGATTGTTACCAATTACAGAGAATCCAGGCTTTTGCTGGGTTGAGCAGATGGATCAGTGAAGAGCTCTTGGATCTAGATTTTGGGGTTGGTTTGAAGTGTTGCAAGCAAGCTGTAGGTTTGTTCATAAGGTTAATGTCGGTAAGCTGGAAAATAACTCAATTGATGTGGTATAAATATCAAATTTATTTTGCAACAGGTTTGACGGTGCCTTTGTTTTATTTTTGATGATTCAGTTGAAGGTCCTCAATAAAGTGGTTGTAAACTCTTTCATATACCCAATGAAGTGACTGCTCTCACTTACACACAGGGATGAAACAAATCCTCTTACATAGTTTTACCTGTCTATCTGCAGCCCTTTCTTCTCCACATTGCTTCAAAGTGCTGTATTTCAAAGCTTGTCTGAGAGTTCAGAGAAAAGGGGTGGAAAGCTGAACTCTGCAGAGCTCCGTGAGGAGAGCTCTGAGAGCTGATTGGAGGGAAGGAATACACGTTCCTCCACACAGTACACAGGAACAGAGCTGAGGCTGTCAATCATCTGGAGCTCCCTCCCCGTCACCTTTTTACTCTTCATGTCCAGAAAACTTGTTAGAACTGACTCATATTGATAGCAGAGGAAAAAAGCTGCAGACAAAGATGACACTTAGTACTCTTAATTTAGATAAGTACACACTATAAAGGGATATTCTTTGTTCATATTTCATGTCTGAGGTTTAGTACCACTTTAAAGCTGAATTTCAGTGAAGCTATTTTGAAAAGAGCCCTATGAATGGAGGGAGATTGGATGAATGAAAGGTCCACCTCCTCCAGTCAAGATATGTTTTTCATTGTGGTAACTGATACTATGGCTTCCATGAGTGGAGAAAATGGGCATAGTTGGCACTTGATGAGTGCCGTTCAAAGGTGCAGCCATTCATATTAGTAGCCCACAGCACCAGTAAATTACAGTTGCAGTGGTAGAGGGCTTCAGATTTCAACCCAACATAGTAGCCACCAGCACACAGGATGCACACAGGACAGTCTTCATTCATGGGAAGTTGAGGTTGATTTAAAAAAAAAAAATCTCACTAGACTTTAGCTTTAAAGGGTAACTCCACTTTCGTGGGGAAAAAAAATAGCAAAAAATAAATAAATATAGCATATACAAAGTCAAAGTTTACCTTTCCTTCTCAATCTGCAGCTCTGTAATTCTCTGCAAAATGCAATATGGCTACCCGGAGATGTTCTGTGCACAGAATGTGTACAAAACTCCCCCCCAGACACATCACTTCCTGCTTCTGTGATTGGCTCACTGATTTTCCCAGAAGTCCGCACTAAGATACAAATCAGATTCAGGCACCCCCTGCAACAAAAAAATAAAAATTTTGGTGAGATACTCCCAATAGGAAATCACGTCTAAAGGGAAGCAGACCCTGCAATTTTCCTCATTAGAGTCTGCAAGTGCAGCAGCTGATTGATAATTATGAAACCAATCCCATTATATTAACTTTCCTTATGGACACAGACAAACAAACAAACAGCTTTTTCTTCAGAATAACAAAAGATAGAAATTTTCAACATTGTTTGTTAAAGTCCTTGCAATGTACATAGATCACCCAGAGGGAATGTTTCTTTTTTTTCAACAAAAGTAGAGTTACTCCTTAAGTTTTAAATAACTTTATCTACTCTAACATTCCTATCTACAGCCTAAGTAATCTGAAAATGTGAACCTAACTATAGTTTGGGTCTACTTGAAGTTATAAAAAATAAATATGATATTTAAGCCAGAACATATGGAAGATGGTGATTCCCAATAAGGAACATTTCTGGAATTTGGTGTTTCCAGAAGAAGGTATATCTTTTATTAAATGTGATAGACCTAAATAAGGCAAGCCTACATTTACAAGATAGGGAAAGCTCTTTTTCACACTGTTATTTTTCGAAAGCTGGAATACTTTTTTTTGGTGAACAAAAAATCCATTTCCATTTCCATTTACAGAAAGGATGTACAATATTTAGCATTTCATATTCACCTCTAACAATAGTTTAAATCTTGTCATTGTGGTGAACATCTCCAATTAAAAGCTTTGTGATTCAAAGTATAATTTAAGGATGAGCTGCCCACATAAATATGTGGCTTCATCCTACCCATAGAATGGGGTTTGTCACTTAGCCAGACGTCTTCCAGCGTTTAACTTACTCATATATTTTTAGCTACGGAGTTATGAATTGAATGTTTCTGGTTCTTATTATAGCCATTTATGCTTTAGTTTCAGCAAAGTTACTGGCCTCATTTCCTAAAGGGTCTGAGAGAATGGTGCCACAAGGACCAGTCACATTTTTTAAGCTTATTCTCCCTTTCAGTAGCAGGAAAATGGAAGAGACAAGTTGTCGGCAACAGATAGTCAGTGACAACTGTACCTTAATACACTTATTAGAGAAATGATTCCTGTGATCTTTTCAGGTGCATCTATAGCAACCAACCAGAATCTATCTTCTCACACTGCTCATATCCTGAAAAAATCCAACACTCTTGTGATCCATTGAACTTTGGACAATTTCATGCTCCCAACTTTGTGGGAACAGTTTGGGGATGGCCCCTTCCTGTTCCAACCTAACTATGCACCAGTGCACAAACAAGGTCCATAAAGACATGGATGAGTGAGTTTTGGGTGGAGGAACTTGACTGGCCTCAACTTGATAGAACACCTTTGGGATAAATTAGAGTGGAAACTGCAAGCCAGGCCTTCTCATCCACATACGTGCATGACATCACAAATGCTCTTCTGGAAGAATGGTCAAACATTCCCATAGACACATACCTAAACCTTGTGGATAGCCTTCCCAGAAGAATTGAAGCTGTTATAGCTGCAAAGGGTGGGCCAACTCAATATTAAACCCTACGGACTAAGACTGGGATGGCATTAAAGTTCACTTGCATGTAAAGGCAGGTGTCCCAATACTTTGGTAATATATAGTGTATGTGTTTGTATATCCTATTGCTGCTTTTTCTCTACTAGTGAATGCCACCTGGAACAGTTCACCCATAAGGCCGCGTACACACGCGGGGACTGTTCGCCCAACTTTGTCCGCTGAACAGTGTTTCGGCAAACAGTCCGCTCGTGTGTGGGCTTTCAGCGGACAGTTTCAGCGAACAGTCCGCTGAACAAGGTTTTTCGGAAATTCCGAAAAACTGTCCGCTGAAACCTTGTTTCAGCGAACAGTTCCCTCGTGTGTAGGCTTGTTGGACAAACTAAGTTCCGCGCATGCTCAGAAAGGCTTTACACGCCGAAAGTTATAATGCAGTGTATAGGACGTCGTATTTTTCGTCCCGTCGTACGTGCCGTTCACGTCATCGCGCACGGTTTCAGCAAACTGTTCGTACGTCGTGTGTGGCCATGTCCGTCCATGCTAATTTTGAGCGGACTGTTTGCCGAAACTGTTTGACGGACAAAGTTGGGCGAACAGTCCCCGCGTGTGTACGCGGCCTAAGGCAACTTAGGTAGGAGCCTACAATTTCCATAGTTTTACAGTAACCAGGTAAGGGGCAACACAGTTCCTCAACACCGTCATTGCCTGTCACTTCATAAGAGTACGTACATGTAGGCAGTTGGTGCTTGATGGGGTCATCCCAGTAAAGACAATGCAAATGTGGTGGGTTTTCTATGCAATCCCTTTTAAAATTGAAATTTAGTCAAACATAAAAAAAAAAAGAAAACAAATCAGCACAAGAGACATTACTTACTATCAGTGCGGAATGTTCTATGTGCTGATGGCGGCTGCTTTAGTTGAAATCCGAAGTCCTCTGAACCCCGTCTACCCCTGCAATCTTCGAATGCAGTGGGGGTTAATAGATCTGAACCTGTCACTGGCACTCATTGAGATTGCTGAATATGCCCACCTTTCTGTCCCCCTCCCCCATTCAAAGAAGCTGTACTATAGCTTTCATGAATGATAGATGCTCTGTAAATGGAGGACAGGCAGATGAATGAAAGGTCCACCTCCTCCATTCATGGAAGCTATAGTACAGCTTTTATTAATGGAGGAGAAGGGCCAATAGGGTGGATATAGTCAGCATTTGTCTGTTATAGGTTTGTCGACTCGCCCCAGGACACCAGCTGATCACTGCTGCAGGGGTAGGGGGGATCCAAAGGACTTGGGATTTCAACTAAAGCAGCAGCCATCAGCACAACGAACACTTCACATTAATAGAACATACTATCCCTTGTACTGATTTATTTTATTTGTTTTACTAAACTTAGATTTTACGCTCCATTCACATTTGTCAATGGGGTTGTTTGTGATTACTCACAGGATACTAAGCAGGGTCCCCTGCAATTATGTTATCCAAACCCCCATCAAATCATTCTCTGCAGCTATTACCTTTTGTACCACCACCCCCTCCCTTTAGAATGTGAGCTCTACGAGCAGGGCCCTCCTGTACCTTTTGTATTGTACTGTAATTGTGTTGTCCCCTCCTATACATTGTAAATCGCTGCGTAAACTGTTGGCGCCATATAAATCGTGAATAATAATAATAATAAATATGTGTGGGCAAGAAGCCCCATTCAAACCAATGGGAGACTGTAATTGATCATGCAGTGATTACCTGCCGATAATTGGCCCTGGATGCAGACTGTCTGTGTAATTACACCAGCAGAACTGAAAATATGACTTCAAATATTTCTTTAAACCCATATTCATTTTGAAGATCCCCACTAAATGTTAAAACTATTATTTTTCACTCATCTCCAGCCATTCCTTTCCATTTTAGTTTTGATTCTGATTGATGGCTTTTGTATCGTTTTTATTTCAGACACTTTGGGACTTCTGTATTAAGCAGATTATTTGCCACTGGATGCTTATGTGATTTTTTTTTTGCATTGTCTAAAGCTGGATTCTCCCTCATACTTGTAGCTCTAAGACATTTGCTATGCTCTGCTTGAATCTGGAATCCCCTTTCTTCTGTGACAAATTCAGGTCTTAAAGTGGTTGTAAACCCTTTACAACCACTTTAAACTACAGGCAAGCCTATAATTAGGCTTGCCTGTAGCTGCACTGGATATCTCCTAAACCTGCACGGTTTAGGATATATCCCTGTATTTGCATGTGCCGACGCCATGTGGCACATGCTCACTTAAGCCAACTGAAGCAATGGTAGTACGTGCCGTTGATTCAGTTGTACTGTGCCGTTCGCGGCGGCTCCCGCGCACATGCGCGGTAGTGACGTCATAGTGGCTCCGACCAATCACAGCGCCAGAGCTGTGATACCCGGAAGCAAGCCCTGGGTGACATTACAGCAGCCTGAGGGGGAGAGGAGGATGGCTGCGGAGATTCGTTCTCAGGTAAGTAATTCATAATGAGCTAGTATGCTATGCATACTAGCTCATTATGCCTTTATCTTTCAGGGTCTGTTTTTATTTATTTATTTATTTATTTTTTTTTTGCAGGAGGGTTTACTTCCTCTTTAAAAGCTAAACTTCAGGCAGATATAAACGACACATAATAATGCAGCTTTGTAAACATTAGTACATCAGTAAATGTATTTTCTTTTAATGCAGGCAATTTGGTCTAAAACTCATGCAGTCCATTGTAAAGCAGAGCTGAGAATTGATGGGAGAGAAGCAGCACAGGGGGCCAATAATATGTGGTGCAGTGCTGCTGTGCTGAACAAGGATCATTGTATAAGGAGGAGAGATTAGAATGAGAGAAAATTGATCTAATCGCTCTGATGCTTCTCTTTTCGCTGCCCAGCTAGTGACTGGAGGAGAGGCAAGACTTGTATGTGTTTTCTAAGGCAGCATTTGTACAGGTAATTAATCATGCTATAAACTTCATCAGGAAGAATCTAAAGTTCTCTGTAGCTGGGATTTATAGCTGTGTGCAGATAGCTGTAGTAGCTGGCACATACAGTGCAATGACAGCCTGCTGGCAGCCGCAGCTGTCTGTGACTATTCACACAGCCAGCTATTACCTGGTGTGATCATTGCAGGGCACACACAAAGTGCATCCAGCCACTACCACTGCCATGATCACTGTTGCAGCCATGTGTTGCGGAGCCATTCCCCACACATATTGACTGTCCGCAGTGACAGCTTCCTGGCTGTTTGCATAGAGATTTCAAATAGAACTAAACTGCATATGAGCACTACAAAATGACGACGCTATTTAATTCATTTTTACTATTCAAAGCAAACTCACCCATCCATCCATGTCTTCATGCTTTATTTTGTTGAGAAACCACTTTGAAAAACACCCCTGTAGCATTTCAAGCAGTTCCCATCTTGAGCAAGTGTAGATGATTCCTGTAGCTTAGGCATGCAGGTAGATTGCATGCTTGGCTGAAAATGCCCTTCCTCCTCTGCTCCAGATGAAGATAAAAAAAATGCCCATGAAGACTCCTGGGGTGTATGACATCATTTTGACCTAGGCCAGAAACCAGGAAGCAACTAAGGAAATCTAAAAAAAAAAAAAAAAAAGAAGTTTACAAGTAAATATAATCTACCTACTTATCTATTTACTTCTATCCACTTTAATAACGTTTGCTGTATTCATTTGGTCACTTTTAAATATTTGCAATTTTTTTGGTAGCCAGTTGTTGATTTTATCAGCAATTCCCCCATTGATATCGGAGCAAAACCCTTCATTTTCAAACTCATCACACACATTCACCTCACATCTGTTGCCCTACAGGTGAGGATTTTAACCAAAATTCTTATAAAAATGTATACAGAAAATAATTTTTAGATGGTTTAACACTTTGGGAACTTCTTTTTATTTTCCTTTTTCCGCCTTCATGAGAGTCATAAAGCATGTGAAATATCCTCTTGAGGTCCTTTAGAGTGGAGGGCCGTCACGCCCAGAGTATTATGCACAATTTAACCAGAATCGGGCTCTGGTGAGTTTATTTTGGGGATGCACCAAAATTTCGGGCGCCCAAAACATATCAGCCGAAAATTGCAGTTTCGGCATTTTGCTGACAGAGAAAAAGGTGCTATGGCGCCCAAAAACGCACGCGATTTTGTCATGATTTTACATCGATTTTACTGAAATTTTACCACAGTTTTACTGTGTGTGTTTTTCATAGGGCACATGACTCAAAAACCGCATCAAAATTGTAACACGGATGCATTATTGATGCGTTCTTGCTTCATCTTCAGTGCATTTCAACGGGCAGGTGTATTCTTGGTGCGTTTTTTTTTAACTCATCAAAAATGAGCAGTGAGATTTTTAGCACCATAACGAAAGCGCAGCGTACAAGTGTGAAGACATACATAGAATTTAAAGGCATATATTTTTCTTGAGCTTTTCTTGCGCTGAGGTTGCCGATAACAGCCAACAATAAATTCATATTCATTTAAATTCATGATATTAATTAAAAAATCAAATATAATACAATTATATGTAAAAGTATATATATTTTTTTTTAAAAACTGTCATTTTCGGTTTCGGCCAAGTGCATCCTGAATTTTCAGTTTTGGTTTCAGCGACAAAATTTCCATTCTGTTGACCTCTTATTTATTTAGTACATTCGGTGGTGGAGAGCACATTTGTATGAGGTACACCAGAAGAATTTGTTGAAGAACTCACTTAAGACTTTTTGTCTTTGTGTTTAATATCACTTGGCACGCTTATGAACTTGAACGAATGGATTTTGTTTTGCGTAAATTTAACACATTTTTCCAGCATGAATTTTGTATACTAATTCATATATTATTGATGTTTTTTGCACACATTTTGTATTTTGCTTATTGCACATAGCACTTTCTTGCATATTTTCTGATAGTATTTTTTGCCTTTTTGCACATTTACCACTGTGCACTTATCATATATTGTGTATAATAGATTTATATATACCTTATAGGATGTGAATACAGATTGTGGTACTAACTGTGATAGCGCTGTTCACTTGTGTATATATTTTTTGTTATTAAAATTCGTTTTTTTTTTTGTGTTTTTAAATATTTGTTTCTACTTTATTTTTTGTGGCGCAGTTCTATATATTCTCTTAGTAAAAATCTTCCTTTGCATGGATGCAGACATTGGTCTCTGTGCCTCCCTCTGGAAAAGTTGATAACTGCCAAGAAAAATGAATGTGACTGGCGGTGAGTGAAATTGAAAAGTGGCATGAATTTCCCCTTATGCCCCTAATGTGTGTTCCACATGTCAGATCCCTGTGCTGGGTACACTCTTGTCATCGTTATTGCCCACGAAGGAGAAAGAGGACCCGTTCTGTCTGCAGAGAGGCAATGAAACAGCGATTTTAGTGGCTATTAGTAATCATGTCAGGTCTGTAGCAGACTCCACTGGGCTCACCAGCTGAAAACAAATTACTTTGCTGATTCAGTGGATTTAGCATTAGTTCACACCACGGCAAAGCCATGATCAAGGCTGTATATTTCTTTTAATTAATTCTCATTCCTCTTCAGACTGTTCAGCCCAATACCCAATATAATGTAATTTTAATTCTTGGCTCACTTGTTTCCTTTAGCTTTCAGTGAAGAGAGATGAGTTCAGCATATTGTCTATAGAACTCTACTTAGGGCTGTTAGGCTCTAACGTGGTCATATAAACTTCCCGTTGATCATTTGATAAATTAAAAGCATTCATTTCCAAAAAACGTACTTTAGCTGCTTATTGCCCCATGGGAATTCCATCGTGCAGACCGAGAGGATATGTCTATAAGCAAAATACCTGTGAGATGTCAGTTGCTGTTCTCTAGATCCAGGACTATATTCTAGTTCTCTAGCAGTGAGGCTGAACCTGCTTAGCCTTCTACAACCAGTGAGCAGATGGGGAGTCATAGAATAGCAGCGTCCACCCACCTGAAGCTACTAATGCCGCGTACAAACAATCGGAATTCTCGTCGGAAAAAGCTCTAATGGTTTTCCCGACGGAATTCCAACGGAATTCGGCTCAAGCTGTCTTGCTTACACACGGTCACATCAAATTCTGATCGTTTATAATGTGGTGACGTACAACACGTACAACGGGACTAGAAAAAGGAAGTTCAATAGCCAGTAGCCAATAGCTTCTGTCTCATAGTTGAATCTGAGCATGCGTGATTTTTGGCATGTTGGAATTGCATACACACGATCGAAATTACCAAGTTTTTCCGTCGGGAAAATTGAAAAAATGCTATAAATTTTTGGCTGGCGGAAATTCGGACAGCTAAATTCCGATCATACACATGGTCGCATTTTCCGATGAAAAGCTCTCATCTGTCTTTTTCTGGCCAGAATTCCGATCGTGTGTACCCAGCATTAGACAAGTCAATCATGGCAAGGATATGGTTTGATTAGTGATCTGTGAGAGGTTGCATTACGTTGGCAATGACTCTCTCATTCTGCATAGTGGAGCTAAATCCACCAATTTAACAATTTTCCAAAACCGTTATGTACAAAGCAGGCTGTGAATAACTGTCACAGTTGCTTGTGCTTTCAAAAAAACTGTCAAGCCATCCAATGAATGGAGTCATTGTCAGAAACCATGAAATCAGGCCGAGACAGAAGTACAGTTAAATCACACTTGTTTAATAATAAAAGTAAATAGAACAAACGTAGTCAAAACATAGCCAAAGTTCAGTAACCGGAACGGATAATTACATAAGCCAGAAGTCAGGGCTCAATGTAGTGGAACAGCAAGCAGGGTCTGGAGCCAGAAGGGATGTCGGCAAAGCAAGTCTTGAACAGGATCACAGGAGGTAGTTTCTGTGATGTTGACCAAGGTGAAGGTAGAGATCCTCTGGACTGGGCGGCTTAAGTAGGCAGCACTGATGAGCAGGATATCATTAACAGCTGAGTAACTGTGGAGAGATAGGAGTTGGCAATTAGCCGACAGCTGAGCGGCCAGCTCAGAGAAAGGAAGGGATATGCCCAGCCCTAACAGTCCTAACTGATCACATGTGCAGCACAATGGCAACTTCAGATATAACATAGGCTATTATGACAGCTTCCTTGGTGTAAAGCAGGGGTCTCCAGACTTTCTAAACAAAGGGCCAGCTTACTGTCCTTTAGGGGGGCTGGGCTATGGCAAGAGGGAGTAGAAAATGCTGCGGCGCCAGTGCCCCATGACTGGTTTTAATGGGAAGAGTAGTGCCCCGTTGTTGATATCAGTGAGAAATTGTGCTCCATTGATAGTGTCAGTTGGGAGAATATTACCCCATCAGTGGTGGAATTGTTGATTTCAAAAATTGCCCTCCATTGATGGTGTCAGTAGGGAGAGTGGTGCCCTATCATTGGTGTTAGTTGGTGGAATGGTGCCACATTAATGGTGTCAGGTGGCAGGGGCATGGTGCCCCATCATTGGTGGAATAATGCCCCATTGATGGTGTAAGTAGGGCACTATGGTGTCTTATCATTGGTGTCAGTTGTTGGAATAGTGCCCCAAGGGTCAGATAAAGGCAAACAAAGAGGCACATCCGGCCCCCTGGCTGCAGTTTGGAGACCACTGGTGTAAAGAAATTATTCAGACTACAATCCATGGCATTAGTGCTGGGCTCAAGCTATCTGCCCACTACCATCCCACAGAAACACACACAAAGGAGGCGTTTAGGGTGAGGGATAATATAAAATACTGTGGGGACTGGCACCTATAGATTTTAACTATGAAGGCATTCAAAACGTAACAATAAATGCAAGTAGAAGGAAAGAAAACCCCTAAATGCTGGGGTTTAATTATACAAAGGGTACCTATCTGAAGGATAACTCTTAGTCTTAGTAGCTTAGCAGGAAATATTGGTTGGCCATATTGAGAAACACATAAAGGAGTGCCCATGGTGTCCTATTTGGAGACTAATGCACAATCATTGTAGTTTAGTAGGAAGTTATGTTTGGCCATATTCAAAAGCACAGCAAGGTAGCTGGGCACAACCAACATTGTTAGTAGTTATAGTAGCTATTGGAAGCACTGAACCACTAGTTGCATTTCAGAGCTGACACAGAGGTAAAGTCCATGATCCTGGTGAAAGCTGCAAGATCTTGAGCTCATAATTGGCAAAAAATTTACAAACCCCAATCTTAATGTTACTGGGTATTTCTTCTAGATAGAAACAGAGGGATTGTGCCTGGAGGCTGGGCTCTGTGAGATCTAAAATCAAGCTTAAATTGTGTGGCATCACCCTGGAAGATACTTGGGCTCATGTGGAACATCCCTTAAAGTATTACCTAAAAAACAAACTTGGATTATATCGTAGTTTTTTTTTTCTTTTAGTCGCCTGGTGATCAAACCAGTGAGTATGCCATTTTTTAATTTGCAGTAACAGACCAGGCTGTCCAGACAAAGTGGCAGTGTTGAGTGTTTAGACAAACCATTTAACATTGATAGGGGTGTTTAAAATGGTCAGCTTTTACTCATTTATGTAAAACTTTTAT
Organism: Lithobates pipiens; assembly: GCF_037356315.1. Lineage (NCBI taxonomy): Eukaryota > Metazoa > Chordata > Amphibia > Anura > Ranidae > Lithobates > Lithobates pipiens. The sequence goes on along the minus strand of NW_027507748.1, from coordinate 627,328,010 downwards.
CTAAAAAACAAAACAAAAAAAACCTGTTGCTGTAACGCCTTAAAAAGTATTACCTAGAGATGGCTTTAATTTGTCAGTCAAGTCCATCATAGGTGCCTTCACACCTACAGTATCTCCCAAAAGTGAGTACATCCCTTACATTTTTGTGAATATTTTATTATATCTTTTCATGTGACAACACTGAAGAAATTATACTTTGCTACAATGAAAAGTAGTGAGTGTACAGCTTGTAAAACAGTGTAAATTTGCTGTCCCATCAAAAATAGCTCAACACACAGCCATTAATGTCCAAACCCGCTGCATAAAAAGTGAGTACACCCCTAAGTGAAAATGTGCAAATTGGGCCCAATTAATCATGTCTCCAGACCCAAACCCTTTTGAGCATCTGTGGGACATCCTCAAATGGAAGGTGGAGGAGCGCAAGGTCTCTAACATCCACCAGCTCCATGATGTCGTCATGGAGGAGTGGAAGAGGACTCCAGTAGCAACCTGTGATGCTCTGGTGAACACCATGCCCAAGAGGGTTAAGGCAGTGCTGGAAAATAATGGTGGCCACACAAAATATTGACACTTTGGGTCCAATTTGGACATTTTCACTTACTCATGACAAAAATGACAATTTTTAAATTTTTATTTTTATTGCATTCTTGTGTAAATATGAGATCTGAGGTCTTTTTGATCCCAGATCTCTTATTTAAGAGGTCCTGTCATGCTTTTTTTTCTATTACAAGGGATGATTACATTCCTTGTAATAGGAATAAAAGTGACACATTTTTTTTTCAAAACAGTGTAAAAATAAAAAATAGTAAAATAAATAAGAATTTTTTTTAAAAAAACACGTCCCGTCCTGCTAAGCTCGCGTGCAGAAGCGAATGCATACGTGAGTAGCGCCCACATATGAAAATGATGTTCAAACCACAGATGTGAGGTATTGCCGTGATCGGCCCAGTAAGAGCAATAATTCTAGCCCTTGAACTCCTCTGTAACTCAAAACATGCAACCTGTAGAATTTTTTAAACATCGCCTATGGAGATTTTTAAGGGTAAAAGTTTATCTCCATTCCACGAGCGGGTGCAATTTTGAAGCTTGACATTGGGCATCAATTTACTCGGCGTAACATTATCTTTCACAATATAAAAAAAAAATGGGCTAACTTTACTGTTTTATTTTTTAATTCAAAAAAGTGTCTTTTTTCCAAAAAAAGTGCACAAATATGGGATGACAGAAAGTATTGCAACGACCACCATTTTATTCTCTAAGATGTTAGTAAAAATATATATATAATGTTTGGGGGTTCTAAGTAATTTTTTTAGCAAAAAAAAATGTTTTTTAACTTGTAAACGCCACATCTAAAAAAGAGGATCGGTCCTTAAGTGGTTAAATACCAATAAGATGCAATATATACCAGTTTTGTTTTTGGGTTTAATGCCACTTTCTCTAGCAGAACTATATGCTGGGATTTTTATCATGCAAACTTTACTGTTTGAGCTGACAGCTATTCTCTTTCATATGCCGGTTCTTTAGTTCTCATTATATCATTTTTGTGTAAAATTATTGATTAACCACTTGCTTACTGGGCACTTAAACCCCCTCCTGTCCAGACCAATTTTCAGCTTTCAGCGCTGATGCACTTTGAATGATAATTGCGCGGTCATACAACACTGTACCAATTGAATCATTTTTTTCCCACAAATAGAGCTTTCTTTTGGTGGTATTTGATTACTTCTGCGGTTTTTCTTTTTTGTTAAAAAAATGTAAAAAGATCGATTTGAATAAAAAAAAAATTATATTTTTTTATATTTTGTTATAAAATTTTGCAAATAGGTAATTTTTCTCCTTCATTGATGTACGCTGATGAGGCTGCACTGATGGGCCCCGATGGGTTGCACTGATGGGCACTAATGGGCTGCACTGATGGGCACTGATAGGGCGGCACTGGTGGGCACTGATAGGCAGTACTGGTGGGCATTGATTGGAAGCGTTGGTGGGCACTAATAGGCGGCACTGAAAGGTGGCACTGATGGGTGGCACTGAAGGGTATTGATAGGTGGCATTGGTGGGCACTGAGAATTGGCACTAATAGGTGGCACTGATAGGTGTCACTGATAGCTGGCAGTGATGGGCACTGATGGGTAGCAATGATCGGCACTGATAGCTTAAACTGAAAGGCAGCACTGCTAGGTGGCACTGATGAGGCACTGATTGGCATCACTGGTGGGCATTGATAGGTGGCACTTTTGGGCTTTGATAGGTGCCAATTTTGGGCATTGATAGGTGGCAGTGGTGGGCACTGTGGGTAATGGCAGGTGGCACTTGCAGGCAAAGAGGAGGCAGATGTGCCTCCATCCTCTTCAGGACTGATGTCCCTCGAGCATAAGCCGGTGATCAGCTTGTTTTTCTACTCACGCTGTCAGGAGATCACCGAGCTTTTGTTTACACATGTGATCAGCTGTCATTGGGTGACAGCTGATCATGTGGTAAGGGACCTGCCCCTTACTTGGATTGGTGATCACCCGAGTTTTTGGTGACTCAGTGATCACAGCGCTCGCAGGGGGTGCGCAAAAGGGAGGACGTCCTATCACAGCCTGATGGAAATTCAGGTGTGGCCGTCATTCGGCTATAGCGTGGACCTCAAGTGGTTAAAGGTTGCAAGAGCCTTATCGTTCCATTTATAAAATGCTATGGGGTGGATTTAATAAAGGCAAATAGACTGTGCACCTTGCAAGCGCAGTTGCTCCAGAGCTTAGTAGATGAGGTGAAGCTTCACTTTGCAAAGAATATCCAATCACATTCAAGGAAAAAAAAAACAGCATTTTTGCTCACGTGTGATTGGATGGTGGAAATCATCCCTCACTTACTATGCTCTGGGGCACCTGCACTTGCAAGGTGCACAGTCTATTTGTCTTTAGTAACTCCACCCCATAGCATTTTATAAATGTTATGAATGAGAAGGCAACCTTCAATCAATAATTTAGCACAAAAATTCTTTAATGAGAACTAAAGAACGGGCTTAGGACAGAGATAGGAAAGTGCACAGTCTATTTAATTGTAGTAACTCCACTCTTATAGGTCCTAACCTCTAGTTACCAAGGATAACTTGCTGGCCTCATAGAAGGGCAGTCAAAGACTATTTCTGATTGGTTGATGGTAGACTAATCCCAAATGTCCACTTTGTTTTCCCTAATACTGGTATTAATTTGTTTGGTCATGATTCAGCATTAACATAGCTCGATAGTGGAACAGATTGTTTTCATGATCATGCAATGTTTCTTTTTAAAAATATATGGTATTTGTTTAAATAATATGGAAATTCTATCATTTTCTCTCTGTAATATAAATAACATTTTCAGAAGGTTGTCGGAGGACGCGTCTCTTCATACTTTCTCTGAAACGTTCGGTTTTATCGCGTCTCCGTGGTAACCCAGTTGTCTGCTAGTTGCCAAGAAACCGCTCCTTCAGGATGGAACACAAGACCGGACTAAGTGATTTCATTCTTGGCAGGCATATGCTGATAGAAATTGGATATTTTTGTAGCTAATTGCTTCCCTCAGCAGCTTGTACCATAGTTCCCGACTACATAAGATTACCACTTATTGTACGTGTATACCTGTCACTCTCATCTGTGACTGGGAGCAATGTATCTTGGGGGCCTGGGTACCCCCTTCACTACTCTTTTCAATGGTATCGTTTTATATCTTCAAATTGGTTGAAATACTTTAATTTAAGCGGCTATGTATCCTTTTGGTCTTTCACTTCGGTATCTTGTCCAAAAGCTTTGTACACACGTTCGTAAATCTATCTTTTTGTCCCTTTCTCTGTCACACATGAAAATCTTTATTCAAAAATTAACATTTTGGCGGGAATTTATCAAAACTGTAGCAGACAGAATCTGGAGCAGCTGTGCATGGCAACCAACCAGCTTCTATCTTTAACTTGTTCAGTTAACCACTTGCCACCTGCCATATAGCAGAATGATGGCGGTAAAGTGGTTGTGATATCCTGACCGGACGTCACATGAGGTGATCAGGATAACAGAGGCAGCGCGCGCCCGCGGGGGCCTGCGGCATGGCAATCGGAGGTGCTGTGTGTCAGTCTGACACACCGCAACTCCACTCATGGTATGAATGAAGCCTTTGACAGAGGCTTCTTACCACGTGATCAGCTGTGACCAATCACAGCTGATCATCGCGTGAACCAGGAAGTGCCGGTAAGCGCCTTTCTTCGGTTCACACTGACAGGGACAGCAGATCGGCAGCTCTCCCCGTCAGAGGGGGGGGGGGGTCTATGCTGATAATCAGCACATTGATTATCAGCATAGCCCCCATTAAAAGGTGTCTATCAGCTGCCAATCAGTACCCAACACCTGCCAGCCTGTCCCCATAATAAACGCCTGTCAGTGCCCACAACAGTGCTGATCAGTACCTACAACAGTACCAATCAGTGCCCAAAAAGTGCCAATCAGTGCCCCATCAGTAATGCCTGTCAGTGCCCCATAAAAGTGCCAATCAGTACCACTCAGTAATGCCTGTCAGTAGCTACTCATCTGTAATGCCTATTCAGTGCCACCTATCAGTGCCCATCAGTGCCGCCTATCAGTGTCCATCAGTGTCGCCTATCAGTGCAATCAGTGCCACCTATCAGTGCCCATCAGTTTTTTTTTTAATTGTCAGTCTTTTTTCGTTTATAAAGCAAAAATTAAAAACCGCAGAGGTGACCAATACCACTAAAAGAAAGCTCTATTTGTGGGAAGGAAATTATGAAAATTTAGTTTGAGTACAGTGTTGCATGACCGCGCAGTTGTTATTCACAGTGAAATAGCGCTGAAAGCTAAAAATTGGTCTGGCCAGGAAGGAGGTAAAGTGCCTGGTATGGAAGTAGTTAAAGCAGAGCTCCACACAAAAGGAGAAGCTTGTTTTTTTGCCTGGAACAAGGTGCATTGCTCTATAGGAGGCTGTACAGAACAATAGCACTGTTGTTTGGTACCAACAGCTCATTAAGGAGTTTTGAAGTATCAGTGCTACAAAGAAACCTTAACTTTTTTTTTAATAATAATAAACATGTTATACATAACTCCTCTTCTGGTGTCCCCCATTGATACTCCTGGCTCCTTGACTTCCGTCTACCATAGAAAGCTACTTTTGCTCTATGCAATAGTTTTGCGCAGAGCAGCCCCAATCCTCCTCTTTTGGTGCCTCCCCCGCTGTTCACGTCACCCCCTGCTGAGTGCCCCCATCTGGTTCAGACAAACACTGCGTTTGCGACCTTCTTTTAGGGAGTTTTTAACCACTTAATTTGGCACTGCATTGATTTAACTGGTAATTGCGCGATCATACGATGCTGTACTCAAACAAAATTTGCATCCTTTTTTCCCCACAAATAGAGCTTTCTTTTGGTGGTATTTGATCACCTCTGTGGTTTTTATTTTTTGCCCTATAAACCAATTTAAAAAACAAATTTCTTCATCAGTTTAGGCCAATATATATTCTTCTACATATTCTTGGTAAAAAAAAACGCAGTAAGCGTATATTGATTGGTTTGCGCAAAAGTTATAGCATCTACAAATGGTGGGAAAGATTGATAGCATTTTTTTTTTTTTTTACTAGTAATGGCGGTGATCTGTGATTTTTATTGGGATTGTGACATTGCAGCGGACAGATTGGACACTTATGCTATAGAATGCACTGTTACTGTATAAATGTCACTGGCAGGGAAGGGGTTAACACTAGGTGGTGATCAAGGGGTTAATTGTGTGTTCCCTAGGTGTCCTATAACTGTATGGGGATAGGACTGAGTAAGAGCGGAGACATATCTTTGTTCCTATTTACTAGGAACAAACGACATGTCTCCTCTCCTCTGATAGCACAGGGATTTGTGTGTTTACACACATAAATCCTCGTGCTGACGTTCATGCACACGACCGCGTGTGGTTGGTGGTGATCGCGCCCGCTGGCCACGCACATCAGGTTCCTCACTGTGCAGTGGCTCTTAAAGGGCCGACGTACCCATATGGGATTTTGCACACCCATGTAATTTTGCCGATGTATATCGGCGTGAGACAGACGGCAAGTAGTTAACTTTGAATTGACACCTGCAACAAATCAAAACACAGTGGGATTGCAATGCAGTGTGGGAAATGCACAGGGATCGCAGCATTTCCTGCACCACATATGTCTGAGCCGGGGGTAAAACAGGGCCAAGGGCAGCAGAAAGTCCAGTCTGGCTCTGGCATTTGCAGACATGTTGTGGTGCCAACTGCTGAATCAGTAAGCCGGTGAGCACCACAACACAAGCTTGCCAGTGCCAGGCTAGACTGTCATTAAAATATAAGCAAGAGAAAACTCAGTCAACTGTCAGTAACACAAGCAATGCAAAATTTACCCCAGCCAACCTTAATCACTAACTTTGCCCGTTGCCACACAGAATCAGACAGTCTCTCACTGACTCACGATTACCTAGTATGAACAGCAGAATACCAGCAGCAGCACAGCAGTCTGAGCAGTAGTAAGTCTGAGGAGACTCTCTGGGACTAGGCCAGAAAAGAAAGAGGGACATACCTGGACAGGACAGCAGCCTTCCATGTGGGGGGCACGTGGCAACACAGCACTGTACAAGCACTCTGCTCTTCAGGGCCCTAGCCCAAGATGGGAGTGGCAGTGCAAGCCACTGTAGAGAGGGTGTAGAGGGCCGTGGTCGGGACTACATGCACCGCCGGCTCCCACTGTGCTCAGTGTGCTGCCTGGTTATAGATCTGTCAGCCTTCAGAATGAGACTGGCCTGGCGGTGTACCATAATGCGCATGCAGGTATGCCTAATGATCTATTACACTAGCTGCAGCAGCATTTTTACACTCATGTGGTATGGCTATTTATTTTGGGTTGTTCTTTGGTGGTAGGTTATGGTACTAACAAGAAATATACAGCTACATTTTTTTTTTTTTTACTATTTTGGGCAATTATATTCAGCCCCCCTGAGTCAGTACTTTGTTGAATCACCTTTCACTGCAATTACAGCTGCAAGTCTCTTTGGGGATGTCTCCACCAGCTTTGCACATCTAGAGAGTGACATTTTTGCCCATTCTTCTTTGCAAAATAGCTCAAGCTCTGTCAGATTGGATGGAGAGCGTCTGTGAACAGCAATTTTCAAGTCTTGCCACAGATTCTCAATTGGAATTAGGTCTGGACTTTGACTGGGCCATTCTAACACGTGAATATGCTTTCATCTAAACCATTCCATTGTAGTTCTGGCTGTATGTTAAGATTGCCCTTTATTTGGCTCCATCCATCTTCCCATCAACTCTGACAGCTTCCATCAGCTTCCCTGTCTTTGCTGAAGAAAAAAATGTTTCACAATGGGGATGGCGTGTTCAGGGTGATGTGCAGTGTTAGTTTTCTGCCACAAATAGCATGACATTTGTAGGACTCAACCCAGTGTTGTATCTATATACCTCGTAACCTTAAAACCCGGCTTCCCGCCCCCTCCCAACCTTGTCCCTCTTAAAAAATGACTGGACAGATTTTTGGAGTAAATGGCCATCAGGCCTAAACTTTTTTATTATTAACCAAAATATAATCTTTAATAAATACCAACATTAAATACGAAAATAACTTTCCCAGCCTTTCCAAGGGGTCATGGGTACGTAGCATCCCAACATCAAATTGGTCACTGCCTACAACTTCAACTGTAACCTTTTGACCTCCAGACGGCAACCCCTGTCTCGGAGGCAATAACCAACTGTAGCAGTGACCTACCCGTTTTAAACCCTTCCAGGTTAAACCCTCGTAACCTGGAAGTACCTACAACCACTCCCATCCCATGGATGGGTACAACAGGCCTTTTTACCTGTACCTCACTTCTTCATCTAAAGCCCCCTGAACCGCCCAATGAAGCAAACGAGCACCCGAGACCAAAACCCCGTACCAAAAAACCAGGGAGGGTGGGTGGGGATTCCTTCCTCCTCCGCTCTGCAACTGCTATCACTGACCCTTGCTGGCACGAGATGGCCGCCGTGGCTCCGCCCCCGGCTCCGCCCACCCCACGTCCTTAAAGCGGCCACACCTCCCCTTAAAACGGCGACTGTGCAGTCCAGCACATGTCATGCTGTCCCTGCGCCTACCTCCCCCTAGTGGATGCTAGCTGCGGGACTCCCTTTTTCCTTTTAGGCCAAAAAGTTCAATTTTGGTCTCATCTGGCCAGAGCACCTCCTTCCACATAATTGCTGTGTCCCCCACATGGCTTCTCACAAACTGCAAACAGGACTTCTTATGAATTTCTTTCAACAATGTCTTTCTTCTTGCCACTCTTCCGACCGTGTGTACAGGGGCTTACACTTTTCAGCAGAATGATGAAAGGCAACAGTCCCTGCTTACTGTAGCCTACAGCAAGTGTTGTAATGGGAATAGGCTATATATATTAGTTCTGCCCTTGCCCTTCAGTTTTGGGCACCAGTTCACAAAATGGATATTGGAGAACATGTAGAGAAAGGCAACCAAACTGATAAGGCATGGAGGAGCTCAGCTATTAGGAAACATTAGAGGAACTGAATTTATTCTCTCTTGAGAAGAGGCGATGGGGGGATATGATCAACATTTATAAATACATAAGTGGTCCATATAATGACCTTGGTGTGGAGTTATTCACTCCACATCCAGAAAGGCTTCTTCACAGTAAGCCCTTGTACACGCGGTCGGAGATTCCGACAACCAAATCCGTCGGATTTTGTCCGACGGATTTTGTCCACAACTGTTGTATACACACGGTCGGACGAAGTTGTCGGAAAATCCGACATGATGAGGTTATTTCGTTACGACGGGACTATGTTCAGGCTAGTAGCCAATAGCTTTGATGTAGGAATTTGATCTGAGCATGCGGGGCACTTTGTCCGATTGGAATTCTCTACACATGATCGGAGTATGTCCGATCGGAGCACTTTGTCGGAAAATATTTCCGGCAAGTTGGAAAATTTGGTTCGACGGATATTCCGACGGAAACAGTCCGATGCAGACCACACACAGTCGGAATATCCGACAAAATGGTTCGTTTGGACACATTCCCTCGGAATCTCCGATCGTGTGTACAAGGGCTAAGAGCTCCCTCAAGAACTAGTTCCGTTCTGTCCAGCTCAGTAGATTTTCTTAAAAAGAGCTGTACATATTCCTAAATGCACAAAATATATCTAGATATTAAAATTTATACATAATAACAGCATAGACTGTTGATCCCGTGAGTATCTCATTGCCTTTTTCACCCCGCTAGAGCAAATTAGGCCCTGCTTTATAGAATTTTTGGCGTTCCCCTTGGTCAGCTGTGGGTAAAGGGTTTTGCATATGGAAGTTTTCTATTTATTTATTTAATTTTCCTATTAATTGAACTAGGTGTTACCAAAAGTAAATAAAAAAATACATTTTTTCAACCCATTTTTGCTGCGTGTCAGGTAATGTTACAGACCACTGCCAGGTCACAGCCGTGGAAGGGAGCTAGACCTCAAAGCTCACAGCGGATTGGTTGAGGAGGAAGTGCAGCTGTACAAATACCGTAGTTCTTGTTATGTCTGAAAAGGGTTTTGTCCATGAGTTTGAATGTCTTATGGTAATGGTACGTTTTGTGAAAGCTGTGAGATATTAAATGTAATATTTTCTCAATATTACATTTGTATCTGTCTTTGCCGCGTTATTTTTCAAACAGGAAAATCCCTGCGTGTGTTATAGATCATTTCTATTAATGTATTGTAGGCAATAATAACCCTGTGTGTCTGTGCCAGAGTAAATGTCCAGGGGCTGATGTCATACATTAAAGAAGTATATGAGATCACTTCATTCAACAAAGACTACTTGTAGAATGTTCCTTCAGCATTTCATTTATTGCCTACTCATAAAAAATGTAGTTTCTTTTGTTTCCAAGAAGCACCTATAAATAGTTAAACATGTATTTCTCAAAGCAAAAAAGAATAGATATGCAAATAATTCTGCTTTAATCCGTCTGCCATTAATATGCACAGGAGGCTAAGGCCCCTTTCACATGATAAGCCCACTGGGCTCCGCCTGTCCGTTTTTCAGGTGGATCCAAACGGGCCACCCATTGACTTCTCTTGGCAGGCGGATATCAGTGAAGATGTGTCCACTGACACCCGCCTGCCATCCGATTCGATAAGATCCGCTCAAAACAGACAGATGACGATCGCCATCCGTCCAGTGGATCAGATGGGATTGGATGAAAATGAACAGGCGGATCCATTTTTGTCCGATCTGCTATAGAGGAGAGTGGCGATCTGACAGGTCCGTCCCTGCACAGTGATCTCCCGCTGAGCTGGCAGAGTCTGATGAGCAGATCCTCCCTGTGTGAAAGGGGCCTTATGCCACGTACAGATTTTCCGGCAGACTAGGTCCAACGGCCTTCCCGACTGACCTTCAGCGGAGTTCCGACGCACTTTCCAAATGAACGGACTTGGCCACACACAATCAAACCAAAGTCTGGCAGATTCTAACGTAATGGCGTACGACCAGACTAGAATAAGGAAGTTCATAGCCAGTAGCCAATAGCTGCCCTAGTGTCAGTTTTCATCCATCGGACTAGCATACAGACGAGCGGATTTCTCCATAGGAACTGGGATCGGCAGAGTTCCGGCTGAAAAATTCGAATCGTGTTCTATTTCTAAAGTCCGTCAGATTTTTGGACAGCAAAGGTCTGATGGGGCCCACACATGATCAAATTGTCTGACGGACTCGTTCCATCGGACCTTTTCTGTTGAAAAGTCCAGTTATGTGTACGCGGCATTAGAGTATCAGCATTGTAACATGCAGTAAGTGCTAATGCAGGATTCAGAGGTATTATTAATGTTAAAGTGGAACTTTACGCTCTCAATCAACATTGACTATTTTTAAGCCTTATGTTGCTAACATTAGTGAATAGATAAAAAAGTATATCATATTTACTTGTTTTAAACCTTTCAGTTAATTCCTGATTTCCAGGTCTAGGCAAATTATGTCATACATCCCAGGAGTCTTAAGGGGGGGAGGAGGGGTGTGATCAGCTAAGCACACCCTCCTGTCTGCTTGGCTGAGCTAAGGGCAGATAGATTCCAGGAAGTAAATGCTGCATGAATCATTTTCCCTTACTCAAGATGGCCACAGCCAGAAATGCCAGGGGGTGTTTTTCAAAGTGATTTCTCAGCAAAATAAAGCATGGAGACATGGATGGATGGGGGGGATTGTTTTGAATATCAAAAATGAAGTTAAAGCGGGAGTCCACCGGGACTCCGCTTTTTTTTTTTTTTAAAAGCCAGCAGCTACAAATACTGCAGCTGCTGACTTTTAAAATAGTGACACTTACCTGTCCAGCGCGCCCGCGATGTCGGCACCCGAAGCCGATCTCTCGATCGTCTCTCGGGTGCTGCCGCCGCCATCTTGGGTATGGGAATCAGGAAGTGGAGCCTTTCGGCTTAATTTCCCAGTTCCCTACTGCGCATGCGCGAGTCGCGCTGCGCAATAAGGATGGACCCGCTGCCTCTGGGATCTGTATGTTTCCCAGCAGGCAGCGGGGGGACTTTCGGAAAGGGGCGTAATCTACGCCCCTTTCCGCAGAGAGCTATCCCGGAAGTGGGTGCAGATACCTGTACTGTACAGGTACCTGCACCCCCCTCCCCCCTGAAAGGTGCCAATTGTGGCGCCAGAGGGGGGGAGGGTACCGATGAGCGGAAGGTCCACTTTAGGGTGGACCTCCGCTTTAATAGTGTTTTTGCTTTGTAGTGCTGAGATGCAGTGTTTGCTTTAATTGATATATGTTTATAGTCAGAATGTTTTTTAGAACTTAGGCATAGAGCAAGGAAGGGTCGAAATCCCTGCCAGTTTGTTTTTTGCTATCTATGTACCTTTGGGGAAATTTTCATTCACTTCCCTCCAGACCCTCAATAGAAAAATAGAAGAAATCTTCCAAAATCAGGGGAATTCCCCTCTTAGGCCTCATTCACACAAGGCGGATCCGCTTGCACGGAGTCCGCCTCTGTCCGCTGGCTCAGCGGGAGATCTCCGCTGAGCCGGCGGATGACAGGTCCCTCTCTGTTCACTGGGATCCAAAATTTCCACAACAGAGATAGATGTGAAGCCTTCCAATGGGGATATTTTTTGCAGGGCAATTGGCTAAGAGGGATTTCCACTTCTGTTGTGTCTATTGAACAGCATAGGGAAAGTTTCCTAATGGGACACAGATGGGGAAAAAACTGAAGTTATACAGAAATAGTAAGCTATGTTCTTGGCTGGCTTTATGTTTGACAATGTCATCAAGCCAGAGGATAGAACCTCTTTAATGTTGATCCATAACCTCCATATCTCCTGACCAAAGCTGGCAGATTGCCCAGGAAGGGGTTTTGACGGAACAAAATATTGCAAATAATTTTTGTGGCATTTCAGAGAACTCTGAATGATACTTTATAGCAAATATACTGTGTGATCAAAGAGAAAATATCAGAATGTGTCTTGTTAAAGTGACAGTAAACTCAGATTTCTGACTTTTACCTATAGGTAAGCCTATAATAAGGCTTACCTATAGGTACTGTAAATAGGAGATATTTACTCTGCATGTAGCCGGTGATGTCACCGATGCATGCGCTCAGAGTCCTGTGCTGTAAGCGACGCCTCCCACGTGCATGAGCAGGAGTGACGCCATTACATCTCTGACTTCTCACACAGCCGGAGTCCACAAACCTGAAAGGAAGACTGGGTGAAGATGTAGGCCCTCTCAGCCGTGAGAGCACGGCGCTGGAGGGCTTCATTTTCAGGTAAGTTTCACATAATGTGCTAGTATTCAATGCATACTAGCACATTATGGTTTTACCTTGCAGGTTGCAAAAAAAAACACACAGCGGTTTACTACTGCTTTAACTGTTGGATGATTAGTGCTGTTGTTGACCAAATATTTTTAACCCCATCAAACTACTATATCTTGCATTTCACTGATGCCTTGTGGCCTTCCCATGAAAGCTATATACATCTTCAGTCAATTATTGCCTAGTCCACCTCCACTGGGACTAGAGCTGCAATCTGTGTATCCATCACCAACGTGGGAGTGCAAAATCATTCATGTTCTTGTTGTGCTGACATCTATTTAAAGCTGTCCAGTCCCAGAAACCTACAGCAGGGTTCTTGTTTTTTCTAGGACCAAAACTGAGCATGTTCTGGAGGTGCAGAGACAGAATACACTGCAGTTGCTGTGGTATATATAAATGGTCTCCACACTTTCAAAACAAAGGTTTATTGTCCTTCAGACCTTGGGCAAGTGGGAGAAGAAAATGTCTTGATAGCAGTAGGAGTGAAAAATACCACATGTTTGGTATTGGGAGAGGACATTGTTGGTGTCAGTGGCTAGAATTGTGACCCATCATTGGTGTTAGTGGGGGGAAAAGTGCCCCATTGTTGGTGTCAGTGGGAGGAATTTTGCCCCGTTGTTAGTGTCATTGGTAGGAGTTTTGGCCAACCATTGGTGTCAGTGGAGGAAATAGTGCCCTATCGTTGGTGTCATTAAGAGGAATTGTGCCCCATCGTTGGTGTCATTAAGAGGAATTGTTCTCCATCAGTGACAGTGGAAGGAGTTGTGCCTCATCATTGGTGTCATTAGGAGGAATTGTGCCACAAAAGTGTCAGCGGAAGGAGGTTTTCCCAATCATTGATGTCAGTGGGGGAAATAGCGCCCCATTGTTGGTGTTCATGACAGAAATGATTCCCTAATGTTGGAGTTAGTGGATGGAATAGTGCCCCAGAGGCTGGACAAAGCTGCAATTTGGAGACCACTGGTATATATAGATCTTTCTGGAGTTACTGTGATGACTAGAGGTTCAGTGTTTCAGACAAGAGTATCAGACCCTTCTACCTGAACACACTTTCTTTTTCCTTTGAGCAGTAATGACAAGTGCTGTGTTTACATTGTGGTTCCAGCCTTAGTCTTACACCCCTGAGCGTTTTGGCATCTAGTGTTTATTAACCAGTAGTACATCTATTAAAAAAGGAACCAGAAAGGGGGGACCCAAAAGCAGGCCCCAGAAATTTGTACATTTCCAAGTCTGCAGACACGAGATGTGTGATGCAATATTGCTGTACTACGAATACGATTATTTCATTTGTAGTGGTAATACTCTGTTCATGATTTATTCTACTCTCCCATAAGATGTTTTTAGTGGAGTAAAGTCAAAGATTTTACTTCAAAACATGAAATGTTCATGCTGGTTCATTTATCAAAAATGAACGCTTGAATGACAAGGAATTTGAAGGGACATGAACACATACTTCTGCTGTGTTTGATTTGTGATATCACAGGGCAGCAGAACACATGCAACCCATTTTATCTCAATACATGAAGTCATTTCCCATGATGCAGACTGTTACATTTCCTGATTTGTTTCCATTACATATTCAGGAATCTCAAACAGGATACTTAGGGGGTGATTTACGAAAGCCGTGCGCCATCACTAGAGGCGCACGGTGAGGCGCAACACACATTTTCATATTTATATTATGGATCGTGAATCCCTCATTTACTATAGCAATCACGGTGCATGTGAGAATGCAATCTGTGTACCACTATGGACATGGCGCATGGCATCTCCAAATCAATATTGACAGAAGATGGAGGTGACAATATTATGGGTTGATGGGGGGATGTTTATTAACAACTGCCCAAGTAACAAATATGCCCAAAATAGAATGAGAAAGTAACTTTTTCAGAGAAAGCCTGCTGTGCCCGCAAGTATGTTGGAACTGCTAGAGATCAATGTAAGCAAGTGCGCATGCGCAAGCAGCTCTTGCACTCATTCACATGCATTTGTTCACTGTGCAGCCAAAACCTTAGTAAATGTTAAGCAACGCACATGCAATTGAATTAAATGGGCGCACCTCTAAACTTGACAAATTTTTTTAAATTCTGGTTTACCTTTATGTATTTTTTTAAGGAGATTTGCATACAGGTCATATTAGCATGTTATGTTGCCAACATGTGACATGCACCTTGTTAAAATTATGTAAAAAGACTCTCGCTCCTCTAGCACCTCTTAAAAGGGCATTTAACCTCCCCCTCTAATGCATATGATTTTGGGCTAGCTTTTGCTTTTAAAGGGGAACTCCTCACTCCATTCTCCAATGCTCTTGTCTCCCCCCTCTCACTCCTTGGATTTCCATGAGCTAACTTTTGCTTTTAAAGGGGAACTCCACGCACCATTCTCTAATGCTCTTGTCTCCCCCCCTCTAATTCCTTGGATTTCCATGGGCAAGCTTTTGCTTTTAAAGGGGAACTCCACACTCCATTCTCCAATGCTCTTGTCTCCCCCTTCTAACCCCTTGGATTTCTATGGGCTAACTTTTGCTTTTAAAGGGGAACTCTACACTCCACTATATTCTCAAAAGGCTGTAAGCTGCCTTCACCAATCTAAACCACATCCTTTTTCAGAGCATACAACAGGGCCAGCTAGGAAAAGGGCAAGAAGTGTGATCACCCAACCCACTCCTGAACCATACAAGGCCACATGCACTAAACATAGCTGGATGCCTTTGGGGCGTGTTGTGCTCAGCCCATTACCAACCACAAAGCACCTTGTACCCACAAGTTTAATAGTAAGACGCAATTGAACAATTAATTCAAAATCTAGGAAATAAAACAGGCTTTTGCAATAAATCTAATTTATTTAAGATCTAACTGATTGCAGTGTATGCTCACCTTTAAAGATCAAGATCTGAAAATATGAATTTATTGGGTTTAGAAACACTTCTCTGTTCTTTGTAATGTATTGAAAGATTTTGGTAAAAAAAAAAGAAAAAAACTAATTTCAAAGATATATTAGAAGTGATAGGAATGAGATAAGCATCAAAAGGGTTAATAAACCAAGTACACGTAATATTGCCTAACAAGACACGTCTAATGAGATGAAATTAACCAATTGTATTTGGCGTGCTCTATTATCAATGAGAAAACTGCAGTTACCTTAGTGCCAGTTGCAGTTTGCATATGGAGGTATTTATTATCGCTATTTACGATTCAAAGCGCGCCAGTTTGCGCGTTCAATGAATGACTTTTTATGGCACACCAATTAATGTATGAACTGGTGCAGTGCCTTCTTCTTAGTAAATCACCCCCTTATTGTCCAATTGAACGATGTCTAAATTGGAAATAAAGGTGAACAACTGTGCACATTTGCCAATAGTAAGCCGCCATGATAAAAATGGTTGAATGGCATACTAATACAATATCCTTGTGGCTCTTTTATGTATTTCAGTGAATTATTGCTCCCTGTTCAGCATTACATTAACATCCCATCTCCTGCTTTTTACTGACCATCCATTATGTCATCAGCTCTGTCAGCTAATGTGTAACAAATTCCTTGAAGGGAAGACAAAAGGGGTTGAATTTTGACTTCAGCTGATATGTCCTTGTTAATCATCTTCTGTTCATTTGTATTGCACAGCTATGTGTGTTTGACAGATTTGATAAAATTAGATTAGGAGCTGTTTAAACTGGAGATAAAAAGCTCCAAGAAGTTGATTAAGGCCTCATTCACACGGGTGTACTCCGCGTGAAGAGCTGTTTTTTCCATCTCGGGATGCATAGGTCACAGCTGCTGGTTCCAATTTGACATCCATGCATGGGCCTATCCTTGTGTGCGGTTGGGGACACGCACTGCACCTACATGGCTGTCAAAATGGGACTTGCAACGGTGTCCATGCAACTGCTGCATCCCAATTGACATGAATAGGACTGCCTGCACACAAATTCACAAAACATCGGAAAAATAACCACGTGGATCAAACCCAGGTTCTCTGCACCGAAAACTGTTGTACAGACAATGACCTTTGTATATACTTTTGTTTTTATTAAATATTCTACTTGCTTTAGTTTTCCTCTTTTGCCTAATCTTCATGGAATACACACCAGGCCTGAAGAATTACGCAAGCCTTTTCTGGCTATGGATGACTTTGGCATTTCAAGCATAAACAGATCCTAAAATTAGTATTTTCTATAGGGATTTGTACATCTGAGCTGACTCAAAAAGATTTCTTCATAATTCAATGCAATTAACATTTTGGAAACCAATTTACATCTATTTAGTTTTAGAGAAATCCATTGAAATACCTGACACATTTTTGTGGTCGCTGCTTTAGGGTGCATAGAGGAAGTACAGAGAAGGGCATTTGCATTTCTATAAAAGATTGACTGTGTCAAGGGATTTAAAAATGTATTAAATCATAATTGCATGCTAATGGTGTATTAATCCTTTCCTTTGCTTGAAAATGTTCAGTGTTCCACAAGAAATGCATTCGCTAATTTACAAAAAAGGAAAAGAATAGGTACTGTGGAGTGTGCATTTTTCATGGAGGTCTAAGTAACAGTTTAAAGAAGTTTAAATTCTATTCTAGTTTGTTTAGAACAGTCAATAGTGTCATGGATGGAAGTTGGTGGGAATAGAATGAGTGTATATCTTTGTAGCTCTAATGCAATGTACCAGCAATGTGAACTTCCTCAGGTGCCCTCACCCAGACAGCACAGTGATTGGAGGATAGCCGGAACTTCCTGGTGCTGCTTGCTTTGCCAAAGAACAAGAAAACAGAGCAGACCAAATACTGGTGCTGCTGGTTCTGGCCCAGTTTCTAGGGCAGCAGGGGAAAGGTAGAGCTGAATCTTCCACAAGACAAGGCCCAGTGCATTTCCAGGTGGTAAAGCTACAACTTCCTCTATACCAGAGGGATTGCACAGTTGGTCAAGGCTGTACACCTACCTATGATATGCGAGGATGCACTTGTGGGCAGGTGTCTAATGGGTTGGGCCATGGCAGTGTAGGCATTGCTAACTGGTTGGCTTCTCTGTGACTACTGTAATCCTTATTAAAGCTAAATTTCAGGTATGCCTATTTAGACATAGTTACATTGGTCAAGCTTGGATCGTTGAAACTGTGCATGCACCATACTCGACCAATTGCTGTAGAAGCTGTAAATCACTGCTATGCAGTGATTGCCACTAGCTTCTGGGTCCTGTGCAAGATCACTCGCTTGGCAGTGGTGCAATTTAGAGAACACTTTCCATTTTCCCAATGAATGCAAAGCATTTTCAGATTGAATGAAGTGGAGATTGTAATGTCGAATTTCTGCCTCTCTGCCTTGTCTGATCACAGAATGCTTTGCGTTCCTTGAGAAAAATGCAGTGTTCTTGGAATGGTGCCTATGACAAGTGAGTGACCTCTTGCTTTCACTAAGCAGCATGGCAGTTGCTTGGACTGGGACCAGGAAGCCAGTGACCACCACTGTAGTTGCAGTGCCTACTGCAGTAATTTACAGCTTCTTTGGGGATTGACCAGCTACAGCACATGCATAGTTACATTGGTCCAATTAAAGGGGTTGGGAGTGGTTCTTGCTTCTGCATAAGGGCCACGTTTTGCAAAATTCTGTCTCTGGGTAAAGGATCTCATATTCAAAGTACTGCTTTGGTGGGCACACATCTTTGCCATTCCCATTTGGCAATAGCTTCACAACGGTTCTTGTTTCAAACTTTTCTTTGTGTCTTACTGTCCTTTTTATTGTGTGAACTGTACTGGCTCTTCTCGTAGTCCTTTTGATAAATCCAGCACCTCAACTAGGGGATTGAAAAGTCTTGGAGGCTCCGGCAGCACATATTCATCATTTCTTTATTGTAAGCACCTGTTGGATGGGCAGTCAAGTCTAGTGGGAGCTCAACAATGTAATGCTTGAGCCCTAACTCCCATACGATATAATTATGTGAAGCTCTAAAAAGCAAACTCAGCATTCAATATACCTGGAGCAGCATGAACACTATATACTAGGGAATGATATCTGCACTGCAGCCCCTTTGTAGAGGAGTTCGCCCTGTGTTGATGCTGTCTTCTTCCCTTTGTCGGACTTCATTGGGAGTTTTTTTATAGCTATAAAAGCAGGTCAGGGGCTTAACTTCACCTACACGCAACGACGCAGTAAATATATCAGCATTACAGTTGAATACATCTGCATGAGGTTTTCACTGTCTAGACAGATATGAATATTCATGAGTGTCTCAACAGACAATCTTCTGGCAAAGATCAAGTTAACCGTGCTTCTAAGAACTGTGACTAACCCAGAATACATATTTTAACATACAGCAGGCTGCCGATTGGCTCTCAGTGGTCACATGTTCTTCACTGTCAGAGTGCATTACATGGCATTTCACAGTGGAAAAGAGAAAGCTTCATGCTGACATTTCTTATAAAAGATATGTGATGATAACCAGACATCGTGATTTAGACAAAAAATAAACAGCCTTTAATAAGTATACAAAACTGGAGCTCTACTGGACTGGACTTGGGCTTGGGCTATACTGTGGATCACTAAAATGGGCTAATTATCCACAAAAGGAATTCTAAATTGTTCTGACTTTTCTGATCGTTTTGGGCAAGTCAATTGAAAATATTATTGCCAGTGGGGTCAGTAAATCAACCAAGCAAAAATTATTTAACAAAAGAGGTTAGCAATGAGAACTTTACTTTAATCCAGCCTTGTTACCAATATTCCAGTGGATGGGAACACCTTCTCCTGATCAGTGTGAATGTTTTTTTGTGCAGTATTTAGTGGGAACATTACTGTGTAGATCAGCCATTCTCAACCAGGGTTCCATGGAACCCGGGGGTTCCTCCAGAGATGGCTAGGGGTTCCTTGAGCTGTGGCTGGTTTACCTCCTGTTTGATGGTGCCTACATACTTCTGAGCTAATGTCACTTGGAGGAGCCAGTGGTATGACACCAGTGATCTTTATAGCTCTCTGTAAGAGGGCCATTCTTTCCATCACTGTAAAAAATTGCATTCTTCTCACTGACCACCAAAGTAAGGGGCATTGTTCCCACTGACCCCCAATAAATGGGTTTTATCAGGGGTTCCCTGAGACCAGAAAATTATTTTAAGGGTTCCCCTGAAGTAAAAAGGTTGAGAAAGGCTGGTGTAGATGATATTGTCACATCATTGTCACACCTTATTTACTCCTGTGTTTTCTTCTTCCCTACAAGTCTCCATTGTAATTCATTGGTCTCCACCTGGGATGGGGGCAGAGAGGGATACCTGGGATGGGGTGCAGAGAGGGAACCCTGGGATAGGCCAGAGAGGGGCCCCTGTGATAGCGGCAGATAGGGACCCCTGGGATGGCGCAGGGAGAGACCCCTGGGATGGCGGTAGAGAGGGATTCCTGGGATGTGGGCAGAGAGAGCCCCCCTGGGATGGGCCAGAGAGGGATCCCTGGGATGGGGTCAGAGAGGGGTCCCTGGGATGGGGTCAGAGAGGGGCCCCTGGAATGGGAGCAGAGAGGGGCCCTTGGGATGGGGTAGAGAGGGGCAAGTGGCAACACTTTATTTTGGGAAAGGGGGGTCGGATTCGAAATCCCCTCCATACCACCCACCCCCCCCCCCCTTACTAGCACATGTCCTCTCCCCTCAAAGAACACCCCCCCATCACTTCTCCATGTGTTAACTGCCCCCAACCCCCTCCCCTATCCACAAACTATAGACATACCTCAGTATCAGTGCCTCTCCTGTGTTAGATCTCTCCTCCCCAGTGCCTCCCCCTCCGGTCTGTGTATAGCAGAGCTGAGGAGGAGGATCCTCAGTGAGTCTGTGTGATGTTCTGGCACTGGGCTCTGGGATAAGCAGAGATTGGGACGCAAGTACTTTCATGGGGCCCCCTGCTGGCCCCTGGCCTGTGGGCAGTGCCCGAGTGCCCTAACGGTCAGTCCGTCCCTGGTCTTAACCTTTTTCATTTGGAAGCGTGAAGAAATCAAATCTATTCAACATGCTGACCTGCTCTGGAAAGGCTGCTCACGTAAAACAAGGCTTCCCTTCTGTTGGGAACCCAGAGAGTTGAAAGCATAAAACAAACAGGAGTACAAACCCATCCCATTCCACTTTTACTCTTCTTCTTACATAGCAGGCATTAAAAAAAAATAGAGCTTTGGTTGAAACAGACTTTCATAAGATAACAGCAAAATAAACTGCATTACAATACATCAAATCACTGGGATTAGTAAAGTAATGTGGCATTAAGTGAGCATTGCATTAGACTAAAACCACTAAGATTATTTTCGTTTCAAAAGTTTTTATTAGGATTAAGTGGGAACTGACCATTTCTATACTAATGAGGTTCTAGTATGTCACATTCTGTTAGATGACTTAAAGGAGAATGACAGTAATTTTACTTTATATAAGTCTTTGGGGGTTATTTACGAAAGGTAAACCCACTTTGCACTGCAAGTGCACTTGGAAGTGCAGTCACTCTAAATCTAAGGGGTAGATCTGAAATGAGGGGAAGCTCTGCTGATTTTATCATCCAATCATGTGCAAGCTAAAATGCTGTTTTTTATTTTCCTTGCATGTCCCCCTCGGATCTACAGTGACTTTACTTCCGACTGCACTTTCAGGTGCACTTGCAGTGCAAAGTGGATTTGCCTTTAGTAAATAAACCCCTTGGTGTTGTAGAAATGTCTTTTCTTTAACCCCCCTGACGGTATTCCCGAGTCTGGCTCGGGGTGGAATTTTTATGCCAAAAGCGGTAACCCCGAGCCAGACTCGGGACTGCATCGCTGGATCCAG
This sequence comes from Lithobates pipiens, assembly GCF_037356315.1. Classification (NCBI taxonomy): domain Eukaryota; kingdom Metazoa; phylum Chordata; class Amphibia; order Anura; family Ranidae; genus Lithobates; species Lithobates pipiens. Next base: position 627,306,425 of record NW_027507748.1, on the reverse strand, counting down.
GAGGATGTTTACTTACCTTCTTCCTCTGATCCAGCGATGTCCCCATGCTGTACGAGTGAGCCGTGTCTCGCTCGATCTATCACAGAGCCGATCTCCGTTCCCTGCGAGCGTTGCGACGCACAGGGACAGAGATCGGCGCCAAATTCAAAAAGTGAAACACACACATTACATACAGTATAATGTAATCTTACAGATTACATTGGTGTATGTAATAATTTCACACCCCCTTTGTCCCTAGTGGTCTGCCCAGTGTCCTGCATACAGTTTTATATTATAAAAACTGTTCCTTATGCCTGGAAACTGGAGATTGTCCATAGCAACCAAAACTGTCACTTTACATCAAAAATGATTATAGACCAGCTAGAAAACAACGATAATAAATTGTAATCACTCGCAGAATTGAGGGATAGCGATTTGTGGGGAGATCCGTCATCAAATATTGAAAAGTAATGACAGTGACAATTCTGCAACTGATCAAATTTCAGTGTTTTTGATTTGATTACATTATAGAATAATTTTTATTATTGTTATATTATTATTTGGTACAATTATTTATAATTATTTATTATATTATAATTTATGATTTCATTTTTCAAACTTTATCATACCCGGGATGTCTGCTAGACTCTGGTTTGGACAGATTTAAGAGAGTTATTCCTAAAAACTACAGGACTACAATCTAAAACGCGAAATTTTCATGCAAAATAATGGTAACGCTTTTAGCACCTAAAATCCGAAATAATCGTACCGCCAGGGAGGTTAATAGTGTATGTACACACCAAGAATCCATTTGTTAATGTTTTCTGCAGACTTTGATGCCAGCCTTCACCATACCAGCAGCAAGAGATGCCCTTAAAGCGGCGTTCCACCCAAAAATTGAACTTTCGCTTTAAGTGATGGTGACCCCCTGACATGTCATTTTTTTGGGGGCAGGGGTGGATACTCAGTTTTAGGGGCACCCAGCTCCCACTTTTTCCCAGGCTCCGCCGCGCCGGAAGGAAGTTGACCTCTCCCCCTTCCTCCCTGCAATCTTCTGGGACACGTAACAGGTCCCAGAAAAATGCCCGACCATTCACAGTGCGGCTAGTGCATTCGCAGTGCATGCCCGGCTGTGAAGCCACAGCCAGGCGCCGACAGTTACAATGTCGGCACCGTGGAGAGGAAGGGGAGAGGAACGGGGCTTCGTGAGCCCGCATCGCTGGACCGTGGGACAGGTGCATGTCTGATTATTAAGAGTCAGCAGCTACACTTTTTGTAGCTGCTGACTTTTAAATGGGTGGAACTCCGCTTTAAGGATTTAAATCGCCCAAGACACTGAAATTAAATAAATCCCTGGGACATGATGGTTTATCTAATGTTTTTTATAAAAAATATGCTGATCTTTTAATACCTCATTTAATCTTATATTTTATTTATCAAATGCCGCGTACACACGACTGGACTTTTTGACAGCAAAGGTCCAACGGAACGAGTCCGTCGGACAATTCGATCTTGTGTGGGCTCCATCAGACCTTTGCTTGCCAAAAATCCGGCGGACTTTAGAAATAGAACATGTTTTAAATTTTTCCACCGGAACTCCGCCGGACCAAGAAATCTGTTCACGTGTATGCTAGTCCGACAGACAAAAACCGACACTAGGGCAGCTATTGGCTACTGGCTATGAACTTCCTTTTTCTAGTCCAGTCGTACGTCATCACGTTCGAATCCGTCGGACTTTGGTGTGATTGTGCGTGGCCAAGTCCGTTCATTCGGAAAGTCCGTCAGAACTCCGCCGAAAGTCCGTCGGAAAGACCGTCGGATCTAGTTCCTTTAAAAAGTCTGGTCGTGTGTACGCGGCATGAGAGATGGAAATGTTGTTCTGAATGATGAACACATAGCATATATTAGCGTTCTAATAGGCTCTAATAGGCTTCAAAAAAGGTGGACTTGGAGCGCAGAGCATTGCCCTCGGAGTCCACCCAAGTGTGTTAGAAAAGCAAATTAATATTTGCTTTTCTAACATTGAACTGCCTCTCAGCCAATCAGGAGGCGCAGGTCTAATACCCTTCACCTAATTGGCTGAAGGCACATACCCTCCGATTGGATGCCTAGCAGGAAGGAAGAAGAGACAAATGGAGGACACAGGAGCCACCGCCTGACCCGCTGCTCATCCCACCATCCTACAGCTCTCCGCTGTCATCCACTGCCTGACCCCACCAAGATGGGGTAAGTGCTGGGCAGTCAGCTAGCCGGTAGGGGGGGGGGGATCACAGTGGCTGCATTTTATGAGCACAGTGGCTGCATTTGATATACATATATATGCCTTTTGCACCTTTGTGGTGTTAAATTCCTTATAGGGATCAGTCAGCAGGACAAAACCCAAGCTTCAAAAGAGGCAATGCCACACTTCAACTCACTTGGGGGTTAATGGTGCTGCGGCATCTGAGGTCTGACTCCGCTGATGACCCGGTCCAACCGTTTCTGGGCATGATAGCACTGAAGTATGTCTGTATGTATGTCTCTAATGCCCCCATGTGATTAACACGCTAGTTTCTAATCTGGCAACCAATCATCCAGTTTAACGATACAGACACAATGCAAGGGACATGGCTCAGAAAACTGGTATTCACCAATAGTAATTTTGTCCTGTTTCTCTGCTCAAGCAAGTCAGTGAGTATTCTCTTATTTTTAGTTTACAATCTGTCAGCTGAAGATAAATGACCTCCCATCAGGGGTGTGATTAATGCCTAACCTTTGAATCATGTTTTTAAGGCATGGGGCATATGTCAACATTATGAAAAATGACAGCAGAACACAGCATAAAACAGTGGGATACTGATCATTTTACTGGATAGAAACAAAACATGCAAATTTATAAAAAAGTAATAACTATTTTTAAGGTACAATCAGACATAAAACTATTTTCATTGATGGACACATGCTACTTGCTGAATGGCTGGAATTATTATCATATAATTCACATTCACTGGCCCTGCCTGTACTCTTATTTTATGAATGGCTCCACATCTCGGAAATGAAAAATGATAGTAGAATTGTGCTTTCAGATTCCCAGCCCTGCCCTCTGCAGCCCACAGCAAAGGAGATGTATAAGACAAAAAGCTGTAAATCGAAATAATGAATTGTGGACTTGACCTTAAAGTGGATGAAAAGTCTAAAGGAGGGTATACACACCAGCTGGTTGAATAAAAAAAACTCACAGATCCTTACATTAACGCATACGATGCTGATGTAGTGATCTGTCCCGCTGCGCTGTTGTATTCTGATGGCAGATTTTGTAGCATGACCTTACGACATCGGTACATACAGCAAAATGTGTCCGGTTTCTGCTGAACTGTCTGATTTTCAGTGTATACCAGACTCAAAGTGGAGTTCCGCCAAATTTTTTATTTTTTTTAAAGTCAGCAGCTACAAATACTGCAGCTGCAGACCTTTAAAATATGGACACTTACCTGTCCAGGGTGTCCGCGATGTCCTCACCCAAAGCCTATCTGTCCCTCGGCTCTCGGGTGGAGGCGCCGTCATCTTCAGTAAGGGAAGGCCATGCAGCTTCACAGCCTGGTTCCTTACTGTGCATGCGCGAGCCACGCTGCATGTCCACACTGGTCCCTGCTGTCTTCTGGGACCTGTGTGTCTCCCAGAAGACAGCTGGGGGAGGACCTGACATATCATAGATCACTGCGGAGCCTGTGGTGATCTATGCCCGGAAGTGGGAGCAAATACCTGTATTATACAGGTATATGCTCCCGCCTCCGCCCTGAAAGATGCCAAATGTGACATCAGAGGGAGGAAGAAATCCGAAAAGCAGGAGTTCCATTTTTGGGTGGAACTCCACTTTAAGTATATCTATGCTTAGTGATTTCCCAACTCTTCCTACCTTTACTGCCTAACCTGTGTACAAAAGATTTGTGTACTTACCTATTTTTAATCAGCCCGAGTCCAGTCACATGATCCTGCAATTCTGTGCAAGGGATCACTAAACAACAGCTCTAAATTCCAGGAGGGGTAACATTACCCATAGACTCCCCATAACCGTTCCCTCCCTCCTCCAGAGCTAAACCCTATTGAGCATCTGTGGGACATCCTCAAATGGAAGGTGGAGGAGCGCAAGGTCTCTAACATCCACCAGCTCTGTGATGTCGTCATGGTGGAGTGGAAGAGGACTCCAGTGGAAACCTGTGAAGGTCTGGTGAACTCCATGCCCAAGAGGGTTAAGGCAGTGCTGGAAAATAATGATGGCCATGCAAAATATTGACACTTTGGGCCCAATTTGGATATTTTCACTTAGGGGTGTACTCACTTTTGTTGTCAGCGGTTTGAACATTAATGGCTGTGTGTTGAGTTATTTTGAGGGGACAGCAAATATACACTGTTATACAAGCTGTACACTCAATAGTTTACATTGTAGCAAAGTGTAATTTCTTCAGTGTTGTCACATGAAAAGATATAATAAAATATTTACAAAAATGTGGGGGGTGTACTCACTTTTCTGAGATAATATATATATATATATATATATATACACTGTATTTATCGGCGTATAACACACACTTTTTTTCCTCTTAAAATCAGGGGAAAATCATGGGTGCGTGTTATACACCGATCCCCCGCCGATCGTGAGCCTCTGGGCGGCTTTCGGACATTCTCGGCAGTCGAAAACCGTCGAGAGTGGCCGAAAGCTGCCGAGAATGGCCGAGAGCTGCCGAGAACGGGCGAGAGCTACCGAGCGCCTCCGAGATACACAGGACATCTGGCTCTGTATCTCAGCAGCGCCATTTTTAAACGCCAAAGCCGAAAATGACACTGACAAGGCTTCATATAACACTGACAAGGCTGCAGATGGACACTGATAAGGCTGCATTGATGGGCATTTAAATGTAAGTTTTTTTCCTTAAACTTCCCTCCTAAAAGTTTTTTTCCTTAAAATTCCCTCCTAAATTTGGGGTGCGTGTTATACGCCGATAAATATGGTAGATATATAGATATATAAATATAGAGATATATATATTCCAGACACTTTATTAGGTACACCTTGCTAGTACCCATTTTTGCCTTCAGAACTGCCTTAATTATTTGTGGCATAGCTTTAACAAGGTGTTTGAAACATTCTTCAGAGATTTTGGTGACATGATAGCATCACACGCGATTTGTCGACTGCACATAATGGGACTCTCCCGTTCAACCACACCCCAAAGGTACTCTATTGGATTGAGATCTGGTAACTGTGGAGGCCATTGGAGTACAGTGAACTCATTGTCATGTTCAAGAAATTATGCTTTGTGACATGGTGCATTATCCTGCTGGAAGGAGCCATCAGAAGATGAGTACACTGTAGTCATAAAGGGATGGACATGGTCAGCAACAATGCTCAGGTAGGCCGTGGCGTTTAAACAAATTCTAAATTGGTACTATTTGGCCCAAAGTGTGCCAAGAAAATATCCCCAACACCATTACACCTCCACCACCAGACTGAACCATTGATACAAGTCCGGATGGAGCCATGCTTTCATGTTGATTTAATCCCACTAACTGTTAGAAAATCTAAGGAATGTTACGAAAATGGAAACTTTCTAACACAATTCTACTGGTGTATGGTCAACTTTATTGCTGTGCCAAGTGCTCATATACTGTTAATTTTATTGCTTATTTTTTTTACAATTTTTTTAATAATAGGAGTTACAATATTTGGATCTCTCCTCTGCCTATTGTTTGTATGATGGGGAGCATCTGGCTGGAGTAAAGAGGAGAAGGTGGACCAATCAGTTTGACCTGTTTATAGCCCATAAGGAATAAATAACTGGGCAGATGAGGTGGGACGGTGCTGAAAAAGCCACTCAACACAGCCCACTGTATCTGTTGTGAATGAATGTACCCTAGTTGGGCTCTTATCCTCTCCTTGTGGTTCAGGACCAAGATTGGTAATTGCTGAAATGCTGGTCTGAGGTTTGACTTTTCGTGCAAATGAAGTGGAGGTTGGCAAAAAAAAGTATTGGCCAGAGTAAAAGATAATTTAAAGCGGAGTTCCACCCTAAAGTGGAACTTCCGCTGATCGGATTCCCCCCCCCCCTTTGGGGGGGAGGGGGGACAGGATACATCTCTTTGACAGGTATCCTTTCCCACTTCCGGGAGTCTGGCCATGGCCGTGATGCGGCTGTGATGTCACCGCAGAGCTCCTCCTCCCTCGGTCGCTGGCCTAATAGGAGAGAGGAGCGGGGCCTCGCGCATGCGGAGTAGGGTTCCCGGTGTGAAGCGGGAAAGGCTACACTGCTAGGTTCCCTTACCCGCAATTGTGGTGGCAGCACCCGACAGCTGATGGAAACATCAGCTGTGGTACCGACATCGAGGGACTGCAGGACAGGTAAGTGTCCAATTATTAAAAGCCAGCAGCTGCAGTATGTGTAGCTGCTTGCTTTTAATTTATTTTTTTCCCGGAACACCACTTTAAGTCTCACTTTAAAGCAACTGTAAAAAGCCAAACAACAGAAGGAGCACCAACATAATGCATTATCCCAAGGGTAATTTAAAGTAAAAGTGGATAAAAACATATTTATAAACAATATAGCACATCAAGCCACATCTTAGCTTCCTTTGAATCCCAGGCGACATATCTTTGGCATTAGATCACAAGGCAGTGGCTTGATAATGCTGTGAACCTCTATTGTTTGAGTATGTTTTTTATCCACTTCTGTTAAATAACCCTTGCAATAATGCACTAGGCTAGTGCGCCTTCTGTTGTTTTGTTTTTTACAGTTGTTATTTGGTCTACCCTGGTCGCTAGAGGGCAGCAAGGCCTGACTGATTCCTTGGTGGTATCTAAAAGTGAATACACATGAAGATTGCCCCTAGTCCACAACACTCATGCAGGGGATTTTCAAACTTTTTTGACTCACTTTAAAGCTTCGCCTATTTAGTAAAAGGCAACACATTTGTAAAATTAGAAAACACTCATACTTTCCTATGACTTTGCCCTGATCAGAGCAGTTGGATAACAGGCACTTCAGCTTTCCTGATGTGGAGTCAGAGGGAGGAACCAGTGAGAGATTTGGGTTACCCAGGATATGCAAAATTCCAGAAGTCTTATGCCGCGTACACACGAACGGAATTCTTGTCGGAAAAAGCTCTGATGGTTTTCCCGTCAGAATTCCGACGGAATTCCGTTCAAACTGTCTTGCCTACACACGGTCACACCAAATTCCGACCTCCAAGAACGCGGTGACATACAACATTTACGATGGGACTAGAAAAAGGAAGTTCCATACCTAGTAGCCAATAGCTTCCATCTCGTAGTTGAACCTGAGCATGCGTGAGTTTTTGCACGTCGGAATTGCATACACACGATCGGAATTTCCGCTAGAAAGTTTTTCCATCGGGAAAATTGAGAACATGCTATCAAATTTTTGCTCCCGGGAATTTCGGCCAGCTAAATTCCGATGGAGCATACACATGGTTGCATTTTCCGATGAAAAGCGTTCATCGGTCTTTTGCTGGCTGAAATTCAGATCATGTGTACGCAGCATGAGTTTCTCAGTGAACTTAGGGGGGGACCAGTTTCATTGATTTAACCACTTGGCGCCCAAGGTACGTCCTGAGACGTCCTTGACTATCAGGGGGTGTATCTGAATGATGCCTGAGGCTACAGACATCATTCAGATATCGACATTTTCAGCTGGCGATTCCCTGCACCATAAGAATAACAGGTAACAACTGTTATAAACGACAAGAAATACTCACCTTTATTGTGCCTAAGAACACTATTTAACCACTTCGTGCCCAGGCCAATTCTGACATTTCTCTCCCTACATGTAAAATTCATAATTTTTTTGCTAGAAAATTACATAGAACACCGAAACATTATATATGTTTTTTAGCAAAGACCCTAGAGAATACAATGGCGGTTGTTGCAACTTTTTATCTCGCACGGTATTTGCGCAGCAATTTTTCAAACACGTTTCTTTCAGAAAAAAAAAAACAGTTTCATGCATTAAAAAAAAAAAGTAAAGTTAGCCCAATTTTTTTACATATTGTGAAAGATGAAGATACGCTGAGTAAATAGATACCCAACATGTCACGCTTCAAAATTGCACGCGCCCGTGAAATGGCGCCAAACTTTGGTATTTAAAAGCAAAAAATGTTTCCCAACAGGGTCCTCATCTCCAGCAGCATAGAATTAACATTTCGTCGCCCCACCTCGCCTTTCTGTCAAACACTGGGAGTTAAAGGATATACCGGATATTTCTAAGTATAGAAGAGAATGTGACTTACTCCAGGTACCAGTGCTGGGTCAGTCGTCACCTTCACATCGATAGCCCTGTGTAAGATACAATGCCAACGAGTAGTAATTTGCATTGCAGCTTACCCTGCTTCTATCAGCAAAACAAAGTGGTGGAGGAGTGAAAGAAAGGTAATTATTAGCTGCTGCAGAGGGCTGCATTAGAAGTGAACCTATTGCTTTGTCCTGCATAAGCTAAAAACCATCTCATTTTAAGAGCAATCATATTTTGGCTAAGCAGCATGCTTCCTGGCGGACTTAAGTGTGACATAAATTACTAATGTAAGAGGGACTCGGCATGCAACAGAGTTTGCAGACAGACACAATCTACAGAAGGCAGTACTGGTAGCATTTCACTGCTTGGCCACAGCTGATTGGTTGGAAAGGGGGGTGCACGTCTGTGTCTGCAGATATCATTTCTCAAATTCCACAGCAAGGCAATGGGCTGTGTGCCGAGATCAAGCAAGGACTACATTAACATTATCAACAATTTCATCATTCAGTGGGGGTTTAATGTTGTTGTGGATGGTCTGCAGATGTAACACCTCGAATAATGAAGTCTCTGGCAGAAAACCAGGAATCCCAACAATGCCTTGATTTGCTGTTTTTCAAAAATCAATTACTGTGTTGTAAAATAACACATGGTATTTCGCAGGCCCGCAAGTAGCTGAAAGGCCGACTCCACCCAGAAGTGATATTTCACTGCTTGGCTGTCAGATACTTTAGTGTTAAGAATTCTCATACGGATTTTTATTTTTTATTTTTATATGTTGTTACGTCATGTTGCATATTATTTTACATTTGTTTTTTTTTGTTTTTTTTCACAATAAAATTTATTGTATAAGTAAAGAAAAAGGGTATAAAGTACATAGAAAAAGGGAATTACAAATACCCAAAATTCAAGCATTTAACATATAATGCAATTGTTACAACTTAAATATTAAACTGTTAACATATTTATAAGATATGGCAGTATGTTTTATGACATTCTTTTAATATAAATGCTATGAAACTGGATAAAACAAACATTATTCAAGTATAGTGTGAGAGACTGAATAAATCATAGTAAGAATTCTCATTAGTAGTTTCCGTATCTGGTCTCTCTCACGCTAAGCAATAATAAAAGACTAACTTTCATAAAGCCCGTATTCTCATTTATCTTCTTTATCTGTGATGGGGAATACATCAGAGAAGAAAGATATGTAAAGTTATTGGCAGTAAGCCAGAACTGGGAATTCTGGGGAGAGTTCTAGGGAGAATGTCTTGCCATGAGATACAACAAGCCAGTATGAAGATTTTGTGATTTGCAGCTCTATTGACGGGTTGGTGCAACCTAGAGTAGATGCTCATTTTCTACTGTTAAACTGGCCTTGCAGTGATATCTTTGTGTAGTATACCTTATTATAAACAAAAAAGCACTCTAAAAAAGGAACAGCCTTTCTTAACCTTTCTTACCCCAGAGGAACCCTTGAAATTATTTCCAGGTCTCTGGGAACCCATGCTAAATCGATTAATTGAGAGCAAGGGGAACAATGCACCTTACATTTGTGGTTAGTGGGAAGACTGCTCCCCCCTTGCAGTGATGGTCAGATTGCCACCTTTATAGTTCTACCAAGTGGAATTTGCAAACGACAAAGTAGCAAATCTACTCTAGGTTGCACCAACCCGGAAGGAAGTTCACCTCTCCCCCCTCCCTCCGTGCAGTCTTCTGCGACACGTCACAAGTCCCAGAAGATTGCCCGGCCAATCACAGCGCGCAGTGCGTGCCCGGCTGTGAAGCCAAAGCTGTGCACCCACAGTCAGAATACCAGCGCTGAGGAGAGGAGGGGGAAAGGAGTGGGGCTTCCTTTGCCCACATCACTGGACCTTGGGACAGGTACGTGTCCGATTATTAAAAGCCAGCAGCTACACATTTTGTAGCTGCTGACTTTTATATGGGTGGAACGCTGCTTTAAATTTTCCCTTTCTGTATGTGGATGATGGCACTGTAATTATTTTAATAATAAAACATCTAAGTATTTTTTTTCCTAATCGGTATACAGCTGTCATATGACCCGGTTCTTTCCCAGCCTGTTTGTAGGTAAACAGTGGCAGGAGGAGCTTCTAGTCCTCTGCTACTGGTCACATGTTCAAAAAAAAAAACAGCCTTTGGGATACAGAGTAAAAATAAATAATATCAATAAACTGTTTTAAATTTGTCATACAAATATATATTTGAAATTAAATCTTTATTCTTTTTTGACAAAACGGGGTGGGTGGATTTCTTCCAGTCACTGGCTGTGTAACATCCCTCCAGCTTGTGTCTCATGCCCTGTACACACGGTCAGAAATTCCAACGGAAAAGGTCCGGTTGGATTATATTGTTGGAAAATCCGATCGTGTGTGGGCTCTATTGGACTTTTTCCTTCGGAAAAAATTTGAGAGCAGGATCTCAAATTTTCCGACAAAAAAAATCAGATTGGACTTTGTCCAATCGTTTGTAGAGAATTCCGATCGGACAAAGTGCCACTCATGCTCAGATCAAATTACGAGACCAAAGCTATTGGCTAGTACATACTCCTGTCGTAACGAACGAACGTCATCACGTTCCGAACGATCAGATTTTCCTACAACTTTGTCCGACCGCATGTATGCAACACCAGTTTCAGACAAAATCCGTCTGATTTTTTTGACAGATTTGGTGATCGGAATGTCCGACTGTGAGTATGGGGACTTAGAATAACAAAGAGGTGAAACCTTAATCAATCAATATGTAATATCCTGCTCCTATTGTGGTTAGTTGGTTATTGGACATAGAGGAGTAGGGAGGGCATGGGCTGTCATTTACCACCTACATGTGTGACTTTATAGTCATACGGGCTGCTCATACAGTATGTGATAAGGAGGAAATGCTCAGGGTAGAAAATACACCGAAAACTGAGCATGTGCACTAGCTGCCAACACGGCTCTGCAAAATCCCCAACTGCAGAGGGGACATGGACAGAAGGGGAGGACAGGGAACAGCAGGACCAATCAGGCTTCATGCAGAAAACAAATCCCATAGTGAGTATGAACAGCATGTAATACAGGATTTATTGATAGTTTTTAATGATATGGGTTTAATGACACTTAAAGGGCTTTCAGACCAAACTGATGGTAAGATCAGATGTTATGACAAAAGATTTTTCATAATTTCTGAGCAAACATCCCACCGGCATGTTTACTAAGGATCTCCAGCTCTGACTTCACTGCCGATTTCCCACTGCACAAATATGAGTCGTACTGCACTTTGTGAATTGACTGGCAGCCTTATGGGACCTGTGATGTGTCCCAGAAGGTTGCAAGCAGGGAGAGGAGGGGGAGAACGTCCGCTCTGATCACCTGGGTGGTTGGAGTGGAAGTGGAGCGGGTACCTCTCAAAAGTGGGAGGGTGCAAAGAGGTGTTAAAGCGGAAATTCCCTTTTAGGATGAAGTTCCGCTTCAGGGAGTAGATAGCAAACTCCTTCCTTGCAGCGTTTACCACCAGTCAACGTCTGCTATCAATTGCGCCGGGCTAAGCTCTCCTATACAAGCGGTCATCAACAGGTTTTATATTGATATTGCTACTTTAAAGCAGCAGAGGCAGATGATCTCCGATTCCCGGCCACTCAGGTCAGGGACCTGGGTGTCATCTTTGACTCTAGGTTGAATCTGCGCCCTCAGGTAAATCAGGTGGTGAATTCATGCCATTTCTACCTGAGACTCCTAAGGTCGACTTTTCGCTATATAGCAAACTCTGATAAGATTGCCATGGTCAATGCCATTATCAGCAGTCGACTGGACTACTGCAATGCCCTGTACCTGGGTTTGCCTGCTTGTACCTTCTACAAATTCCAGTTGATTCAGAATGCCACAGTAAGGTTATTGACGGGTGCTGGTCGTCGTAACCACATCACTCCATCTCTTAGAACCCTGCTTTGGCTGCCCGTAGTAGAACGGGTTCTGTTAAAAACTGGATGCCTCGCCCATAAGGCATTGCATGGATGTGGCCCAGAGTACCTGAAGGAAAAATTCATCAAGTATGTGCCTCCCCGATCCTTGAGATCAGCGAATTCGGCCATATTGAAGATTCCAAAATTTAAAAAGAAAATATGTGGAGGGAGAACAAGTGAAGTACAAGGAGCTGAATTTTGGAACTCCTTGCCTCTGAAACTATGACTTGAGAATGACTTTCTGAAATTCCGAAAGGAATTGAAAACCGTACTTTTTGTACAAGCTTTGCCTAATTTTAATGGGGTATGATAGACAGACCCCCAGGTTTTTACTCTGTTTGTTGTCATGCTGGTATGTTGGTTCTCCTAAGGTCTTTTAATGTCAAAGTCTTTTGTTTTGTGCATCAAGGCCTTCGAGTAAGACTGCGTAGGTTAAGCATTTTAATAAATAAATAAATAATCTTATAGAACATCTGTCTCATAAAATGTATCACTGCTCCAGTTTTGCACTGTCTTGTTTTGAGACAATGTTGATTAATGTTGCAGCATCGTATTTTGTAATGATGTTGGCCTAGATAATATTCACTTTTATTCTCTGACCTGTGCTTGGGAAATCCATGTGGTATCTGATTGTCTGCTAAAGATAATACGTAGCTCCAATTTCCTTTCTCCCCATTTTCATAAATCAGTCTGCGTGCTCAATATAACCGACAAATATAAGAAAAAAAAGAAAAAGACCGATCACTGACCACAACCGTTAAATGCAGCCAAGATTTCAACTTTATATTTCTGTCCAGTCAGCATCTTGATCATATGAGAACAATTAATTTTACCTTAACATTTACAAAATACCAAATAATTCTGAGAACGTCAGAGATTCAAATAGAAACAATTACGAATTACGGTCCAAAGTATTTCTTTCTGTTATAATTCCCCAAAGAATCCACCAAATGGAAGCAATCTGTATGTTTATGGCCTAGGATAAGATATATCCTCTAAAAGCACACTTAGTGGCATTCAGTAATGGTTTTGGAGGAACCAGTGATATAGTAAAATGTTAATGACTGTAGGTCATTGTTTCATTTGTGTTTTAGTATATTCTTTCATCGGAGTGGCCTTATTAGATCCAATTAAAAATTAAAAATATCAGCTCCTGATCCTGTCCTGCAGACTAGAATTGTATTTAAGGATTGTTTTAAAGTAATGGTTTGTGCACTGTATAATTTGAAAGGGATCACTGAAATTCTATCACTTTAAAATCCCCCATTAGCTATAAACAGGGGTTGATTTACTAAAACTGGAGAGTGTAAAATCTGGTGCAGCTCTGCATAGCAACCAATCAGGGGTTAGCCCTGGTTTACATTGATGCTACATTGAAATCGTGCTATTTCACTTGAAGTAGCACAATTTCAAAGTATCAGGTCAGCTCGAATTCAAGTGCTACTTGGCTGACATCTGTGCCACTTCATGCACAAATGTCTATGAAAGTCGCAGGTGAAATCGCAAAAAATAGTGAAGGAACCTTTTTTTGAAACGGTGCTGCACCGCAAATTTGGAGTGGCAACGATTTGAATGGTTCCATTGCCGACAATAGGATGGAACTGTCAAATCACATGACCAGTGTGAACGGGGGCTTATTGTCAAGCGTAACCACTTGCCGACCAGCCGCCGCAGTTGTACTGCGGCAACATGGTTCGGCTGCGCGAATCGCAGTTATGTTACGTCGCTCCCTCTGGTGGACACTAGGGGCGTGTGCAAGCCAGCTTGCCCCCAGAGCCGATGCAAGTGCCCGGCGGTCTCGATGACCTCCGGGCTCCCACGATCAATCGTAACACGCCGAGAACTGGGATCTCTGAGTGTAAACACAGAGATCCTGGTTCTTTGAGGGGAGAAGTGACAGATTGTCTGTTCATACAAAGTGTGAACAGCGATCTGTTATCTCCAGGGGTGGACTGACCATTTGGCCACTCGGACACTGCCCGAGGGCTCCGGGCCACTAGGGGGCCCCATCAGGGTTGCCAGCCTCAGTAAAACCAGGGACAGTATGTAAAAATCTGTGGTTTTTTTACATCCCGAGATTATAGCTGCCCCACCTCTCCAGTACCTTCTCAGCCAATAGAAACATGTCTGTGTATATTGTGTGTGTGTATACTGTGTGGCCCCATAATCTCTGATTGCCTGGGGGCCCCATAATCTCCTATTGCCCAGGGGCCCCATGAGTTGTCAGTCCGCCCCTGGTTATCTCCCCTAGTCAGTCCCCTACCCACTTCAGTTAGAACACACTAGGGAACACAGTGAACCCCTTGATCACCCCCTAGTGTTAACCCCTACACTGCCAGTGACATTTTTATAGTAATCAATGCATTTTTATAGCATTGATCGCTGTATTAATGCCAATGGTCCCAAAAATGTGTCAAAATTGTCCAATGTGTCCTCCATAATGTCGCAGTCATGATAAAGATCGTAGATCGCCACCATTACTAGCAAAAAAATATAATAATAAAAATGCTATAAAGCTATCCCCTATTTTGTAGATGCTATAACTTTTGCGCCAACCAATCAATATATGCTTATTGCAATTTTTTTTCTTTTTTACCAAAAATATGTACAAGAATACATATCGGCCTAAAAGGAGGAACTTTTTCTTTTCAAAACTGTCGTTCTTTTTTTGTTTATAGTGAAAAAAAAAAAAATCACAGAGGTGATCAAATACCACCAAAAGAAAGCTCTATTTGTGGGGAAAAAAGGAACATCAATTTTGTTTGGGTGCAACGTCGCACGTCCGCGCAATTGTTAGTGAAAGCGACACAGTGCTAAATCGCAAAAAGTGCTCCGGTCAGGAAGGGGGTAAAATCTTTCCGGGGCTGAAGTGGTTAAATGAACAAGCAGCAGTTAGAAGCTGATTGGCTACCATAAACAGCTGCACCATTTTTCACACTCTCCAGTTTTAGTAAATCAAGCCCACAGGCTTAATTAAATCTTAACACAAACCTGTATCCATATGTACACCAAAATAAAATAAGAAAAATGGGTCGATGGTGGCACGGTTTATTCAAACCATAATTTATAGCTTAAAAAAAGGAACCAACAACTATTCATGAACAATAGATCTTTAATGCTTTTCACACTGGAATTGTGTATCCATAATAAGCACTTCTAGTGTGAAATGCATTGAGGTTTTCTTGTTAATGGGTGACTATTGTTCCTATTTTAAGTGTTGAATAAACCTCTGATTGAGCAGCAGCCATTTGTTGATGTTACTTAACCTCCATGGCGGTATGATTCAGTCTGGATTTAGGTGCTGAAAGCGGTATAATTATTTTGCATGGAAATTTGGCGTTTTATATTGTAGGCCTGTAATTCTTAGGAATAACTCTCTTAAATATGTTCAAACCAGAGTCTAGCAGACATCCCGGGTATAATAAAGTTTATAATATAATAAAGAATAATAAAAAATATTTAATAATGTAATGAAATCCTAAAACACTGAAAAAGGGACAGTTTTTGGTTGCTATGGACAATCTCCAAATTCCAGCCATAAAAAACAGTATTTATAATATAAAAGTGCATGCAGGGCATTGCACAGACCACTAGGGACAAAGGGGTGTGTAATTTTGTAATACAGCACTGTAATCTGTAAGATTACAGTGCTGTGTGTGTTTTGTGTACTTTTACTTTTTTGAATTTGCCGCCGTTCTCCGCTCCCGTGCACCATAACGCCGCAGGGAATGGAGCTCTGCGGCATTCGGCACTGTGAATTGAGCAGAGGACGGCTCGCTCACACAGCGCGGCGGACATCGTTGGATCCAGGGGACAAGGTAAGTAACTCTCCCTGTGTCCTCCCCTGCATCGAGCGAAGCGATCCCAAGTCTGGCTCAGGGTTACCGCTCCTATCAGTAAATTCCTAACCCGAGTCAGACTCGGGATTACCGCTAGGGGGGTTAAAGTGGTTGTAAACCCTCCCCCACAACTTTGTCCCATGTAAATCAGCATAAAAAACCCTAATTAACACGGCTTGTAGATATTGCCTTACTTGCTTAGTATTGTTGTAATCCTTGTTGTTCTGTAGAATGAAGTCACTGAGCATGCCCAGATCTCCCCTGATTTACGGCACACTCTCTATGTGCTTATCTATCTGTTATCAGGACTTCCTACGGCACAACACTGAACTCTGCTAATCACTCAGAGCTTCCTCCTACACACCATGTGACCTCACATACAGTCTAAACTTGGCCATTAGCGGTGGCTGTTAAAGTGGTTGTAAACTCTGTTACACCACTTGTAACCGGTCACAACGGTGTACGGGGACCGCTGCAACAGCTTCGATCTAAGGTAAGTATTTCATAATGAGCTAGTATGCAATGCATTCTAGCTCATTATGCCTTTGTCTTGCAGGTTTTTATTTAACTTTTTTTTTACATGGGTTTACAACCACTTTAATCACTGTGTTCTGGGCCTTGTGACACCCGCACCTTATAATTTCTTGTCCTGGTGTCATGGGGACAGGAAGTGAGATTAACTTCTCCCAGTGAGAACACAGGCAGCATAAAAAAAAAAAATTGTGACTCTTACCCACTTTTTTATAAGCTGGAAAAAAAACTTGTGGTTGGAGTTGGGGTAGTAATATTAAATTGAATGAGATTTTATCTTTGTGCTCAAGTGATGTAAAATGATTCCTCATTGGTTGCTGCAGAGTCCCATTGCTTTTGCCCTATAAACTATGCCCATAAATGTTAATTAGCTCCATCTGCCCAGCCCCTCCCATCTCTTATGCCGCATACACACGACCGGTTTTCCCGTCGAAATAAACTCTGAAGGTTTTTCCGACGTAGTTCCGCTGAAACTGTCGTACGTAAAACTCGATCACACCAACGTCCGATCGTTAAGAATGCGGTGACGTACAGCATGTACGACGGGGCTAGAAAAAGGAAGTTTAATAGCCAGTAGCCAATAGCTTCCGTCTCGTACTCGTTGCACAGCATGTGTTGTTTTTGGTCAGTCGGAACAGCATACAGACGAGTGGTTTTCCTGATAGGAATTGGTTCCGTCGGAAATATTTAAAACATGTTCTATATTTAGGTCTGTCAGAATTTTCGTTAAAAAAAAGTCAGATGAGGCATACACACGATTGGAATATATGATGAAAAGCTTCTGTTGGACATTCCGCTCGTGTGTATGCGGCATTAGTCCAGAGTTTCCCTGTTCTCTATGTGACCCTTTGGGGAACTAATCCATCTAATTTCCTTCTGACTTCTTCATCCTTACTGAATTGTGCTCGAACTCCATTTTCCAAGACAATATCCGGTGCCAGAATACAGACATCATTTAATCTCTGGAATAGAATCAATGCGGTGACAGTCCATCTGGCACACAACTAATGCTTGAAATTTAACTCCTCTTAACAACACAGCCATGCACAGATCTGCTATTTATTGTTACAGTGTTTAGAGTTAAAGTGTTTGGAGACTAGATCTGGGTCAGTGATGACCGCTAATGTGAAACGCCGCTAGAAAATACAGCTACAGCTGTACTCCCGCCCCTCAGTGGTGCTCAAAATAAACCTCCAGCTTTAATCCATTTTTATAAATGTTTAGATGAAACGTCAGAACATGCTCTCAAGTCTTGTAAAAGCTGTATGTTCCCACATTAAGTACACAAGTATGTGGCACTGCATTAGTGGCTGTTGATGTCCCAGACTGGATCATATAGCTGAATGAGAGAGTAATAAATAAGGCTGTTAACTACTTAAAAGCTAACTCCACCTTTATGGGAAAAAAAATTGCAAATAATAGCATATACAATGTCACAAGTCACATTGAAATTGAATGTTATTAAAAATTGCCTTTCTAGCGCTGTAATTTTCTGTAAAATGCAATGCAACAGGGGCGTAACTATAGGGGGTGCAGCAGTTGCGACCGCAACCGGGCCTTGTGATGCAAGGGGCCCATGCAGCCCCCTCTACATATGGCTGGCAGCAGCATAGGCAGCTAGGGGTACCAGTGCACCATGCACACGGGTGGCTGGAGGTGGAGGGTGACTAGCAGAGCTCAATGCTCGACTATCGCACTGGCTGCTCTTTAGTTGTGCATTCCCTGCGTGACCTGTGTCCTCGGCCGGCTCCTCAGAGTACCCCTCTCCTGCTCCATGCATTGCCGCTCAGTCCGATGTCCGTTCTCCCCAGCCAGAGTCCCCCCCCCCACACTGCACTGCATACTTCTCCCGGGTAAACAAACTTTAAGCACACGGATGCAGTGCAGCCCTATGAGAGCCGCCTCCCCGGAGGACACTGCAGGCTTGTCTGCCAGCCCCCCTCCTCCCCCGTCATACACAGATGATGAAAGGTCTTTCTGGGAGATATGCTGATCGCCCGTCCAGCACACTGTATGGAGCCCAGGCCAACATGGATGAGTGCGCGGACTACAGCTTGGTAATGGTGAGTGAGAGGACCCCATCCCCCACACACCATTACATACCCCCTCCATCTCCCCCTGGGGACAGGGACCCCTTTTAACGTGGGGACAGGGACCCCCACCTCCCCTGGGGACAGGGACCCCTTCTCACCTGGGGGCAGTAACTTCATCTGCCCTGGAGAAAAGGACCTCATCTCTTCTGGGGACCCGGGACCCCACCGTGCCTAGGGTCAGTCCCCCAGTGGGGCACCTAAAAAATACAAAAAAAAAACTACTGATGCCAGTGGTGGAACTACAGGGCTCACAAAGGTCATACCTGTGACCATGCCCTGGAGTTCCACCTCCGAACTTGGAGGGAAGGGCCCTGGCTGGGGTTCAGGGGGGCCCTTCATGGTTTCTTGCACCGGGGCCCTGAAGGTTCTAGTTACGCCACTGCAATGCAATATAGCAACCTGGAGACATTCTGCACACAGTTGGTGTACGGGGACACCAGTCTGCACTAAGATACAAGTCAGATTTTAGGTATCCCTGCAACAAAAATGTCATTTTGGTGAGATTACGTCGAAAAGGGATTCAGACCCTGGCACGTTCCGCATTGAAGCCCTGCAAGTGCAGCATCTGATTAATAATTGAAAATTCATTCCCTCTTTAGAGTGCAAATTGCTGGGATTGGTTTGTTAAGTTTCCTTTCAGTGATTCATTTTTACAGGTGCTTTGCTAGATTTATAAAAGACCTTAGGCACCATACCCAGTGTAAATAGATAGACAGAATGATGGTCCAGGCTTCCATGTCCATTGTAATAAACATTATTATACATGTTAGCACTCCCTGTTTAGCTTGTTATTTATCACATGTATGCTGCCATGTTGGTATCAGGAAAATTTGCAATTTGTATCAAGTACTTACCGTAATTTTCCTTTCCTGATGCCAATCAAACCCTCCCTTTTTTGATCTTGTTATTTTTACAGAGAATGGAGGAGGTTGCTCTAGCTCTTCCTTTTATAGATTTAAACAGGTCCTGTGGGTGGATATAGGGGCAGAGCCATATCACATGTCCCCATTGAAAACGTCCGATTAGTGACGAAACGTGTCTGGGAGGGTGCGCAATGACGTCACCACGCTGTTTGTCTGAGGAGGACAGGCTCCGTTTGTATATGCCGGCCGGCAGTATTGTTTACATGCAGCTTTACGTTTTACAAAATTGTAAGTGCAACTTTTTATAAATCTATTTGATATTTTCTAATATACTACACTATGGTAGCCATTCTTTTCTCTTTGAGCAATATGTGAAAATATACGGATTTCCGAACGGACCTAGTGTATATTGTTTCCTGGTGTGGACATCTGCAAGCATAAAGGCTCTAGGCTGGGTTTAGCCAACTGCCTTTAATGCTTGCCATCTGGTAAGCATAACTTACATTTACGGTGATCGGGCACTGTTTGGAGTTTATGCACGCACACTTTGGTGTCAGGAATTAGCGATTTCAACAATTCCTCTTTTTCCTGCAATTATTTGAACAATGTTGCCTTTTTTGGGACTTGAAATGAAATTATGGACTTTAGTATAATATTTGGATAAGCGCAGCTTGCTTTTATCATATCACATGTATGCTGCCATAGGTTGGCATCAGGAAAGGAAAATTACGGTAAGTACCGTATATACTCGAGTATAGGCCGACCCGAATATAAGCCGAGGCCCCCAATTTACCCCAAAAAAACTGGAAAACGTATTGACTCGTGTATAAGCCGAGGGTGAGACATGCCTGTCCATCCCTGTGTGTCCGTCCATCCTTGTGTGTCCATCCATCCCTGTGTGTCCGTCCATCCCTGTGTGTCCGTCCATCCCTGTGTGTGTGTCCATCCATCCATCCCTGTGTGTGTGTCCATCCATCCCTGTGTGTGTGTCCATCCATCCCTGTGTGTGTGTCCGTGCAGCCTTGTGTGTCCAGCCTACCTGTGTCCCAAGCCTCCGTCCCGTGCCTCGGTCGTCCCGTGCCTCGGTCGTCCCGTGCCTCCGTCGTCTCGTGCCTCCTCCGTCCCGTGCCTCCTCCGTCCCGTGCCTCCTCCGTCCCGTGCCGAGCCGAGCCTCCGTCCTTCCAGGATCGCCGCTATTCATCGGCGCCTCTTCGGCCATTCCTCTGTTCAAAAGCCGCGCCTCCGTCTGTGATAGGCGGAACACTCAATTTCCCAGCAGTCTGTGTTCCGCCTATCACGGACATCCTCTCATCCTCGTCCGTAGTACGAGGATGAGCGGATGTCCGTGATAGGTGGAACACTGACTGCTGGGAAATTGAGTGTTCCGCCTATCACAGACGGAGGCGCGGCTTTTGAATAGTAGAATGTCCGCCGTCTGTCTGCTCGACACGCTGATCGAGCAGGCAGACGGCGATGACTCGAGTATAAGCCGAGGGGGGCACTTTCAGCCTCAAAAAAGAGGCTGAAAATCTCGGCTTATACTCGAGTATATACGGTATTTGATACAATTTGTAGTTTTCTTAGCAAACTAAAGCATGGAGACATGAATGGGTGGGTGGGTGGGTGTTTGCTTTGAATTATAAAATTAAAATAAATAGCGGTTTGGTTTGTGGTAGATGCCATGTAGTTCCCCTATATATATATATATATATATATATATATGGGGGCTTTTAAAGATGGTTGTCTGATCTGTTTTGGTCTTTCTTTAAGATGGAAAATAAACTTGTTATGAAGCATGTGTTCTAGTATATTATTACCGACTGAAACAATGTCAGAGAATGTATCTTAAATCCTGAGGATTTTGCATTTAAATCTTGGTCCCCATCTGGCCGCTTAATCATGTACAAAATGTGGCTGTCGGCAAGCTGAAACTATTATGACTGTTGCGTGTGATGCGACATGAAGTTTGCTTGGGCATGCAGCAAAGAAAAATAGTAGAAAGGGGAAGCGTGTTTAGCTATGAGGACCATCCAGGATTACTTTGATATGTATGGATTGGGTAGTTTGTACTAAAAGGCTATTTGCACTCTTTTAGCAGAAGGTCAGCTTTTAGATGAACTGAAGCAGCTTCGGTAGTGATATAAAGATAATCTGTTTTACATTTTTTGTAAAAAGCCTAAAGAAAAAGCAGGATATCATTATGTCAATGTCACTAAATATAACCAGCTTGTATCACATATATCATTGTTATAGCTGGAAAACATTTATTATGCAATCTCAGATCTGATAATATTTTTTGTATCTCTTCCATTTCCATTATTGCATCATGCATGACAAATCAAGATAGGGAAAATCATTGCGGCATAATGATGAATAAGCTTTATTTTCTGGTTCAAGAAATGTGACATTTTGAGGAGGAGTGGCCACACATATCCTAATTTTTTAAATCTTCAAAATGTTCTTGATCATGGGCAGGGCAGGACTTAGGGTGCTGGGGGCCCCTGGGCTTGAGTCACTTTCGGGCCCTACCTTCTATATTAATTTGTCGCCATCTGGTGCCGTAACAATATAATCGATCCAAACGTTATTTGAAGTGCCAAGCTACTTTTAAAAGGTGACTGGTACCGTAGACAGTGTTAAATGCTAAACAAAGTAATAATCTATTACTGATTGAAGCTTGAAAAGTTTTTTTCCAATAAATAAATAATGATTTAAAAAGTTCAAAGTGATCAAGTGTTTATTGCAATGCACAAATGTCTTGGTCAGAATGAGAACATAAAACACTTATTTACCTGGAAAACATATTGAAAAACAATCAACTACCTTGTAAGGTTGCAATCATAACAAATCAATTGCAAGAATATAACAAAATAACTCTTTGAACAAAGTAGTGCAAGATAAATTTTACATTCTACTCCTCCTGAGTATTACAATACCACATATGTGGGACTTTTCCACAGCCTGGCCACATAGAGAGACCCAACATGCAGGGAGCACCATCAGGTGTTCTAGGAGCATAAATTACACATCTAACTTCTTGACTACCTATTACACTTTTGAAGGCCCAGGAGCACCAGGACTATGACACGTGACACTGATGTGGCACTGATGACACGTGGCACTGATGTGGCACTGATGACAGATGGCACTAATATGAGGCACTGCTGACAGATGGCACTAATACGTGGCACTGATGACACGTGACACTGATGACAGATGACACTAATACAAATACATGGCACTGAAGACACATGACACTGATAACAGATGGCACTAAAATGTGGCACTGATGGCATGTGACACTGATGACAGATGACACTAATATGTGGCACTGCTGACAGATGGCACTAATACGTGGCACTGATGACAGATGGCACTAATACGTGACACTGATGACACGTGACACTGATAACAGATGGCACTGGGGACAGGTGGCACTGGGGACAGGTGGCACTGATGACAGATGGCACTTATACGTGGCACTGGGGACAGGTGGCACTGGGGACAGATGGCACTGATGACAGATGGCACTTAAATGTGGCACTGGAGACAGGTGGCATTGGGGACAGATGGCACTGATGACAGATGGCACTTATACGTGGCACTGAGGACAGGTGGCACTGATGAAAGATGCCACTTATACGTGGCACTGGGGACAGATGGCACTGGGGATAGGTGGCACTTATACATGGCAGTGGCACTGGGGACAGGTGGCACTGGGGACAGATGGCACTTATACGTGGCACTGGGGACAGATGGCACTGGGGACAGGTGACGCTTATACATGGCAGTGGCACTGGGGACAGGTGGTACTGATGACAGATGGCACTTATACGTGGCACTGGGGACAGGTGGCACTGATGACAGATGGCACTTATACGTGGCACTGGGGACAGGTGGCACTGATGACAGATGGCACTTATACGTGGCACTGGGGACGGGTGGCACTGATGACAGATGGCACTGAGTACAGATGGCACTTATACGTGGCACTGGGGACAGATGGCACTGGGGACAGGTGGCACTGGGGACAGGTGGCACTGGGGACAGATGGCACTGGGGACAGGTGGCACTGGGGACAGATGGCACTGGGGACAGCACTTTACATTGTTTTTTTTTTTTTTTACTCACAGTGACAGGCTGCACGTCGCTCTCCCTCCTCACAGGCTGTCTCTGTGAGGGGGAGAGCCGGCGATGAGAGATGATCTCATGATATCATCTCTCATTGGACACTCAGATCAGTGCTAAATGGCCGCTGTGATTGGCCATTTAGCATGATCTGTGATTGGCTGTGTCCAAGGGACACTGCCGACACAGAACTTCCCCGATGCGCGCCCGCGGCACGCATCAGGGGAAGTAGACAAGAGGAGGACGTCCAGGGACGCCCTCCCAGCAACTGCCGTCCGCGCTGTAGCCTGCTATAGCGCGGACGCCTAGTGCAAAGTATGGGCTCGCGGGGCCCCTATTGGACGGGGCCCATGGGCTTGAGCCCGGTCAAGCCCTATTGAAAGTCCGGCCCTGATCATGGGTAATGGTAGTGGGAACTAGTATCTTCCACATCAGGCTCCTCCGCCCATCCAAGCACCAAGCTCCTTGGCACTTACTGTGTGCTGCGAGAGAAACTGTATTGAGGACTCATGCAGCCCCAGACCATGACACTCCCACCGACATGCTTGACTGTAGGCAAGACACACTTGTCTTTGTACTCCTCACCTCGTTTCCGCCACACACAATTGACACCATCTTAACCAAATAAGTTTATCTTGGTCTCCTCAGACCACAGGACATGGTTCCAGTAATCCATGTCCTTAGTCTGTTTGTCTTCAGAAAACTGTGGGCTTTCTTGTGCATCATCTTTAGAAGAGGCTTCCTTCTGGGATGACAGCCATGCAGACGACTTTGATGCAGTGTGCGGCGTATGGTCTGAGCACTGATAGGCTAACTCCCACCCCTTCAACCTCTGCAGCAATGCTTGTAGCACTCATACGTCTATTTCCCGAAGACAGCCTCTGGATATGACGCTGAGCATGTGCACTCAACTTCTTTGGTCGACCATGGCGATGCCTGGTCGGAGTGGAGCCTGGCCCGTTAAAACGCTGTATGGTCTTGACCATCATCCTGCAGCTCAGTTTCAGGGTCTTGACAATCTTCTTATAGTCTATGCCATCTTTATGTAGATCAACAATTCTTTTTTCAGATCCTCAGAGAGTTCTTTGCCATGAAGGGCGATGTTAAACTTCCAGTGACCAGTAAGAGAGAGTGGGAGCAATAACACCAAATTTAACACACCTGCTCCCCATTCACTATATGAATGATAAGGATATGACAAAGAGCTGTCTCCAAGAGAATAGCCATTAATAGGATCAGCCACAGTGTATCAAAAATTAGGAAAAACTTTATTGAAAAAAATCAACCATAAAATTATTCCACTAGGGGTATAATAACACCATACTAGTGAGACCACCCCCCCCCCCCCCTCCTAAAATTGTAATAAAAAATGTACAACGTTATCACAATATGGCACCAAACTCAACACTCCACACACACATACTCATGCGTATCCACTAGGGAAGGACTTGGGATTGCAGAGAAGACTCTTGTTGGATTGTTCAATCTGCACCTAGCATGTCCTATACAGGACTTATGCAATAATTGTGTAGATACATTCAGGTGAACAGATATATAAGTCACATTATGATGGAAAAGCACTAATATAGGTAGTCTAAGACCGGTGAAACAATTGCAATGTTCATGTTGGCGTGAAAACCGGAGAATATATCTCTCTCAGTGCCATTTTCAATCCTATTAGGAAATGGCTATGAATATTAGTATGCTCAGAATGCCTTGAAATGCTTCACATATCAACATAATACTGGTATGTCATGTTCATAGCCCGACAAGAGAGCGTAATAAGGGCAGGACAAAAAGATGTTGCCCAAAGGCTCTCACCACTCCATGGATTTAATTGAAATAAGGATGGCATATAGACCATCTTCCTTTCATGGATGCTGTAATCAGCATTGTTTAGTGGTTCCTCTGTGTATATCCATATTGCTTTGTCAGCTCAGTTGTCTGAGTGGCAGCTTGACGCTTGACATCCGGTCAGGCGTGGATACATCAGAAAGAGATACCCATAGGTAAGCGTGCCGTCAATTCATCCAGTCTGTCCAAACAGAGAGAGCAGCTCAAGGTTGCGCGCGGCCGCTGGAATGCATAGTGGAGAGCAGGGTGGAGGTGGCGCTGTCTACGTCAAGGCGTTTTGCACGCATGACCGTTCGCTTCGTTAGGACGTATGGCGCTCAGTATCAACATCTTTTTAAAAGGCAAATGCCCAATCAACATCAATTACGTCAGAACATAATTTTAGGGCAATCTTGTGGTGACAAATCGTATTGTTATACCAAGGATACAGGGAGAATGAGTAAAAATGAGTGAAGGACAAGTGTATATAACAGAGTTTGTTCACATTTACTTACACCAATACTATTGCAGATATGCACAAGATAAAATCGTGATTACATAGCTTCAAAAGATAAGCATTGTAAGAATAATTTATAAAGAAAGACATTTTATCACAGAGATAACTGCAGTATTCTAACCATGAAGTCATATATGATCTTATATTATATTAGGGTTGCAAAAAGACTTTAAGGCTTAGCTCATTGTTTAGTCCTTTGGGTTGCATGGTACAAAGTCTGTAAATCCAGGATTTTTCTTTTCTAAGTAATATTGTATCATAATCGCCTCTATGATCCATTAAGTTTAAAACAAAAAATCCCTTGACCTTTAGACCTGTGGATTGCCTACCATGACATTGAAGGAAGTGTTGTGCTATCTTCCTTTTGCTTGATGCTCTTTAGGTGTTCATTGAATCTGACCTAAAGTTGAAGCTTTGTTTTAACTACATAAAGTTTTTTACACAGGCATTCCAAAATATAGAGGACCCGCATTGTAGCACAGTTAATAAACTGTTTGATCTCATATTCATGTCGTCTGTCATAATCGGTGAAGACCCTCAAGCTCTCAATGCCACACATCGCACAGTGCCCACGGGGTTACATCCCTTTTAGTCTAGGTAGGTCTGTAAGCCAATTGCTATCAGCTGGATGAATGTACTCCGATTGGACACGTGTATCATCAAGATTCCTGGCATGTTTTGCGACCATATGACGTTGAGAGCCAACAATGGCTTCCATCCCTCTTGAATGTACCAGTATATATATATATATGCTAGTGGTCCTGCAGAATCTGATTGATCTGGTCCCACTGTGCACCGTACTGGGTAATCATTCTTACTCGACTGTCTGGTGTGTCAATTGTCTTTTCCTGAGTTCTCAAAAGATCAACTCTTGTTCACTGACCAGCATATCTTTTAGCCCTTCTCTCTCTCTCCCTCTCTCTCTCTCTCCTTATATATATATATATATATATATATATATCGATCTGTCCCCCAATTTTAATGGAAGAGGAATAGAATATATATGCAGATAATTATTATTTTTATTATACAGGATTTATATAGCGCCAACAAATTGTGCAGCGCTTTACAACATGATGTTCCTTATCAACCTAGTTAAAATTTTAAAGTTAGTATGGTTAGTATAAAATGTTAGATTGCGGATAAAACGTACCCGACTACAAAGTAACTGTAAAATATATGCTAGCGAGGCGAATCCATACTGGATGGCAATAGCTTCAGTAATGCTTCAAACCTGCTCTATTATGCCAATCTCCCTTTCACTAAATGGCATTGGTACTTGACCTAACCCCTTCCTGCCCCTTTACTTGCTCTATTGGCCAATAATGAGGCACTGGGGTGAGAGAGGTCAGTTCCAGGTGTTAACTTCAAAAGGTGAAATCAAAATCTGCATGATAGAGTGCCACATATGGTGGGATTCACTGGAAGATTTTACATGGACCAGGAAGTGGTTAGAATCTCTGTAGGGTTTTTAAGCTGCTTGTGCCACTGCTGGAGATTTGCTTTCATTCTCTATTCCTGGGACTTCATGGGCTTTGAAAGGAAATCTCCTTAACAATGCAACAGCAATAAAAACAGACAGAGGTTCATCACCCATCCTCATTGTAGTGAAGCTTTCTTTGCCTCTGATCAAGAGCAAGGGAGTCCAACAACAAGTCACAAAACAAAAGATGTATAAAGCTGATTGTCAAAGTGGAGCTCAGGCCAAAAGAAAAGATACACATTTAAAGAAGTATAGCCAAAGTTTTTTCTCAGCTAGTTCTGCACTCCTGTTACCCGTTTTCAGCTGACTATGGGCTAAAACCGTCTGTTGGCTGACGTTACAGACCTGGGTCAGGCTCTGAAAAGATCCTGACTATGTGGTCGAGATCCACTGAGAAGCCTGGACCGGCAGTGCCTGAGGCCACTGCTCCCACCCCCTCCTCAGCCCCAATGCTCCAGTTAGTGCTGGAGAAGTAGAGCAGAGAGCCGGTGACTGACAGTCACCGGCTCTCTGCAGGCTAAAGAATGAGAACTGAGTGATCAGCAGTGTTTGATCGGTCAGTTCTGGATCTTAGATGCGGAGGGGGACAGCTGCAGCCAAGAATGTTGTTGCAGCTTTCTAGGCAAGTATGATTATTTCTTTTTTATAATCCCATACTCCACTTTTAAAGCACATTAACCACTTCAGCCCTGTAAAGATTTCCCCGCTTAATGACCAGGCCGTTATTTGCGATACGGCACTGCGTCGCTTTAACTGACAATTGCGCAGTTGTGTGACATGGTACCCAAACAAAAATTTACGTCCCTTTTTCCTCGCAAATAGAGCTTTCTTTTGGTGGTATTTGTTCACATCTCCGTTTGTTCGTTTTTTTTTGCGCTATAAATAAAAAAAGAGTGACAATTTTGAAAAAAAAAAAAGTTTTTTAGTTTTTGCTATAATAAATATCCCCCAATTTAAAAAAGAAAACAAATTTCTTCATCTGTTTAGGCTAGTATATCTTCTATATCTATAGAAGTAAAAACATAGGGGCGGGACTTTGAATGAAGTACACGATGGGTCAAATAATGTTTGGTAAATGTAATTATATCTGAAACATATACTGGCAATACATTGTATTTTTTAAATTGTAACTGCCTACTCCCAAACTGTCATTTGAAGTAAAACACATAGGAGTTATTTACGAAAGGCAAATCCACTTTGCACTGCAAGTGCACTTGGAAGTGCAGTCACTCTAAATCTGAGGGGTAGATCTGAAATGAGGGGAAGCTCTGCTGATTTTATCATCCAATCATGTGTTAGCTAAAATGCTTTTTTTTATTTTCCTTGCATGTCCCCCTCGGACCTACAGTGACTTTACTATCAAGTGCACTTGCAATGCAAAGTGGATTTTCCTTTAGTAAATAACCCCCATAGCTAAGTATTATTCTACATAATTTTTTTATTGTGCATTAAAAAATTTTTTAAAAAAATCTGCCAATAGAACTTAACCAAAAATAGCATTCTATGCATCCAAAATTATAGAAAATATACCAAATCAAATCATTATTCAACCAAAAAAAAAAATGTCAAAGCAATAACTCCAAGGCCAATAATAAATAACACGTTATCTCCTCCGATTGCGCAACATGGCTGGTTGACGAACAACCATTTAGAAACGAATTGAAAAGCAAGAAATGAAAAGCGCTAAATGAAAAACGCGAAAAGAAAAGTGCGAATCAACACTCACCAAACTTCTACTAACACGAAATTAGCAGAAGGAGCCCAAAGGGAGGCGCTAAAGAGCTGAAAAACCACATAGTAGGTCACTACATTCGTAATTGTTGGCCAACATTTGTGTGGCTGTGTGTATGCAAGACAAGTTTGAGCCAATGCCCTTTGGGCAAATTCCGCGGTTTTGTTGGCCAACAAACTGATCGTGTGTACGGGGCATTAGGCCTCATGCACACTGGATATTTTGGCATTTGGCATTTTTTTCCCTGCCTGTATGTTGGCCTATGTGTCCATGTACATATAGGCATTTAGAGGCAGAAAGGAAAAAAACACATCCAGTGCTTCCAGGAGCAGAAGAGTTTTGGAAGAAAAAAAAACGATTGACTCGTGTAAATGCTCCTAAGCGCTAAGCTTGTTTAGCGCTGGAACGTTAATTCATTTCAATGGCCAGAATAATTAATTATTATTATTATTATAATTGCAGCTTATGAATTCTTAGATGTGATGGCTGGATTCATTTTCTTTTTAGGCTTTCTTTCTTCTATTTTCATTTGGTGATCAAGTCAGCAAGTCTGTTGTTTTTCAAAAGAACAAGCGCTCTCACAGATGTATCGCTTACAGGGATTAGACAAACCATTTACACTAGCAGGGGTGCGTACAATGATTGGCTTTTTTTCTTCTATTTGTAATGAAACCTTTATCCCAAAAGGAAAAAAAAATAATGTTTGCTGTAACTGCTTCGAGCAGCAGCATTATTGTTAATCCTGGGGGAGAGTGTGGTAAATGGATTAGCAGATTTAGATACACTAAACAAATTGAAACCAACACTTTTTCCAACAACATTTCAACAGTTTTGTTCCTTTTGGTATAAAGGTTTTAAATAAATGTTACTCTATAGGTCAGTGGGGAATCCAAGACGCCAATCACCATAGAGATGGGTGGAACTCCAGGGGCCTAACACTCCGTCTTCTTATATGCTGACCAGTGGAGAATCTTATGTACAACTCACTGACTCCGTTTTCTCCAGAAAGTAGTATTGGTTTTAAAGTATAAAAAAGAGAGAAAACCTCCACATAGAATAAATCCAAATGATGGAATTTATTATAATAAAAACATACAACATCCAAACGAATGAATATTATAGTAAAAAAAGTTCAATTGAACAAATAAAATGTGCAGTAAAAGGTGGTTTGGGCTAGCATAACAACCCTACGTGTTTCGTCTGCAAAGACTTCAACTGGTGTGTAAGCATGCCGACCACCAACTGCACTTATATATACAGATAGTGATTGCTAAATTATGAGCCTTTATGGCCATCATGGAATTTGATTTCCGGTATCAAACATCGCGACGTAACACATCGTGACGTAACACAACGTGACGTCATGACATGACTCTAAACATATTGTGAATGGCAGTGCTAGAATGTGTCGCCGCAACCAGGCCTCGATCTGAGTTGCCAGTCAGCGCTGAGCACGTCACGCACTTGGCCACGACATCACTTGTACGGCATCCGAGATGGACCAGCCAAGGGATAAATGAATAGAAGCTGATGATCGGAAGCACCCCTGTCAGTAGTAAGTGGTTTTTGGAACATTCTAACAGCTACACCTGCAGGAGAACTTGTTCTGTATAAAAACAGCAGACTTACTGGCAGGATCACCAGATGACCAAGTGAAAGAAAAAAGCCTTAAAAAAACAAAACCGTAAAGTTACCACATCTAAGAATTGGTAAGCTGCAATATCATAAATATCTGCTTTTGGGTTTAGGCTAGCTTTAATAATATGTAAAATACTTAAAGGGGCGTTGCGGCCGTTAAAAAAAAAGAAAAGTCAGCAGTTACAAACACTGTAGCTGCTGACTTTTAATAAGGACACTTACCTGTCCAGCGAGCCCACGATGTCGGCCGCCCCGAGGCCGATCCGTCCATCGGATCGGTGGCCAGCTCCGTCATCCTAACTAAGGGAAACAGGCAGTGGAGCCTTGCGGCACTTTGTGAATGGCCCCGTTGTTTCCTGGGACACACACACATGTCCCAGAAGACAACAAGGCCGCTCGCCGAGGAGGAAGAATTGAAGAAACAGCGCTGCGGAATAAGAAGAGGCAGATTAGGAAAACTTCCTAGCAACAAGGGCTTCTGGTGAGTAAAACATTTTATTTTTTCAAATTTTTTTTTTATATTTTTTTAAAGAATATTAATGTATTTTTTTTTTTTTTTAGGGTGGCCCTCCACTTTAAATGTACATGGCCTAATAAAAAAAATACAAATTTTTTTCTGGATCTTCTATAGAAACCTTTGACCTAATTCTAAGGGAAAAATAGATGGTGGGATACATGGTCAGTGGCATTTCTGTCATGTTTGGTGCAGCAGAAATATCTGTAATAAAAAAAAAAAAAAATAGAAGTTCAAACAAGATCTGGTGAACGAGCCAATATTCTTAGATCCCCACAGATCCCGAGGTTGGATTGTGATCCAGTTATAGTTATATAGTTATATTTTATCATTTTTGTTAATCCTGTAAATTCCTTAGGGCATTCTTATGTTTATAATACTATGATAGGCTAGTCCTAGTGGTTTACCGGAAATATTTAGAAGCCCTCTACACAGCCTTTAATAATACTCAGCCCATTACTTACACATCTGTGTCTAGGGATTTTGTATGTACTGTATAGAACCCATAAGCATTCCATCCTTATCATTTCAGTTTTCTTTCATATTTTTCATTTTGCTCTCAGATCAGGCTTCCATCTCTGTTTTGCTTTGCTTGCAACCCATATCTCCAGTGCAATGCTAGCAGCGGGAAATGTATTTCCTCTATCAAAGGCTGCTTGTTTGTAGATAGCATTTCAATTAGATCCCTTGGCAAAAGGATTTATAAACGGCTGGATGCCACAATCTAAGTGTATTATGCATTTTCTTTGGTGGCAGAAAATAACATTGTAAACGCATGACACGTAGTTGTGAATTTCTTTGTACTGTTTAAAGGTTCAGTAAATCAATACAAAAAAAACAGTACTTGTTGAAATCAATAATTATAGTCAGTTTACTATTCTACTGCTTTTTTTGAATTGTTGGAACAAACGTCTTCGATCAACCCTTCCCTTTTCAGTACAGTAAAGCCCCGTACACGCGATCGGAAATTCGGCCAACAAAAGACAGATAAGAGCTTTTGGTCGGAAAATGCAATTGTGTGTATGCTCCATCGGACTTTTGCTAGCTGAATTTCGGCCAGCAAAAGATTGAGAGCATGTTCTCAATTTTTCGGTTGGAGAAAGTTCCTATCTGAAAATGCATTTGTGTGTATGCAATTCCGACGCGCAAAAACTGACGCATGCTTAGATTGGCTACTGGGTATTGAACTTACTTTTTCTTGTCCCGTTGTACGTGTTGTACGTCACCGCATTCTATTCGTATCATTTGGTGAAACTGGATTTTTAATTTAACCAGTTCCTGCTGTAGGTACGCATATAGATGCGGCCCCTCGTGGGGGGGGGCGGGGCTGGGTGGTAGGGCTTAAACGCAGAGAACCTTCATATACAGTGCCTTGCGAAAGTATTCGGCCCCCTTGAACTTTTCAACCTTTTGCCACATTTCAGGCTTCAAACATAAATATATAACATTTTTATTTTTTGTGAAGAATCACCAACAAGTGGAACACAATTGTGAAGTGGAACGAAATCTATTGGATTTTTGAAACTTTTTTTAACTAATAAAAAAATGAAAAGTGGGGCGTGCAAAATTATTCGGCCCCCTTGCGTTAATACTTTGTAGAGCCACCTTTTGCTGCGATTACAGCTGCAAGTCGCTTGGGGTATGTCTCTATCACTTTTGCACATCGAGAGACTGAAATTCTTGCCCATTCTTCCTTGCAAAACAGCTCGAGCTCAGTGAGGTTGGATGGACAGCGTTTGTGAACAGCAGTTTTCAGCTTTTTCCACAGATTCTCAATTGGATTCAGGTCTGGACTTTGACTTGGCCATTCTAACACCTGGATACGTTTATTTGTGAACCATTCCTTTGTAGATTTTGCTGTATGTTTGAGATCATTGTCTTGTTGGAAGATAAATCTCCGTCCCAGTTTCAGGTCTTTTGCAGACTCCAACAGGTTTTCATCCAGAATGGTCCTGTATTTGGCTGCATCCATCTTCCCCTCAATTTTAACCATCTTCCCTGTCCCTGCTGAAGAAAAGCAGGCCCAAACCATGATGCTGCCACCACCATGTTTGACAGTGGGGATGGTGTGTTGAGGGTGATGAGCTGTGTTGCTTTTACGCCAAACATATCGTTTTGCATTGTGGGCAAAAAGTTTGATTTTGGTTTCATCTGACCAGAGCACCTTCTTCCACATGTTTGGTGTGTCTCCCAGGTGGCTTGTGGCAAACTTTAGACGAGACTTTTTATGGATATCTTTGAGAAATGGCTTTCTTCTTGCCACTCTTCCATAAAGGCCAGATTTGTGCAGTGTACGACTGATTGTTGTCCTATGGACAGACTCTCCCACCTCAGCTGTAGTTCTCTGCAGTTCATCCAGAGTGATCATGGGCCTCTTGGCTGCATCTCTGATCAGTCTTCTCCTTGTCTGAGTTGAAAGTTTAGAGGGACGGCCAGGTCTTGGTAGATTTGCTGTGGTCTGATACTCCTTCCATTTCAAAATGATCGCTTGCACAGTGCTCCTTGGGATGTTTAAAGCTTGGGAAATCTTTTTGTATCCAAATCCGGCTTTAAACTTCTCCACAACAGTATTACGGACCTGCCTGGTGTGTTCATTGGTCTTCATGATGCTCTCTGCGCTTTCAACAGAACCCTGAGACTATCACAGAGCAGGTGCATTTATACAGAGACTTGATTACACACAGGTGGATTCTATTTATCACCATCAGTCATTTAGGACAACATTGGATCATTCAGAGATCCTCGCTGAACTTCTGGAGTGAGTTTGCTGCACTGAAAGTAAAGTGGCCGAATAATTTTGCACACACCACTTTGCAGTTTTTTATTTGCTAAAAAAGTAAAAAATATCCAATAGATTTCGTTTCACTTCACAATTGTGTCCCACTTGTTGGTGATTCTTCACAAAAAAATTTAAATTTTATATCTTTATGTTTGAAGCCTGAAATGTGGCAAAAGGTTGAAAAGTTCAAGGGGGCCGAATTCTTTCGCAGGGCACTGTATGTGTCCCCATGTTAACATATTTCTGTGATAAGAATCCGCACCTGGCACAGTTACCGTCAGGTACCGTAAAGCTCCCGATGCATACTTGTGATCAGGAGCTTTCCAATCATGTGACCTCTGTAACTACCAACCACAGCGGTCAGAAGATCGGAATGCCTGTCTCCGCCTCCCGGCATTTAGAACATATTAAAGGGCTGGGAGGCAGTGGCAGTAAGGGGTTAAATAAGCTACATACAAGCAAATAAAACACATAAAGGAAAAAGGAAACAACATAGTTGTTGCCTATAGCTACCAGTCAGTCTTCATTCTTTATTGCCTAGGGAAATGAAAAATGGCATTTAATTGGTCACCGTGGGCAATAGATCTGTATTGTATTCATTTTCTTTTTCTTATTTTTTTTTTTAATAGCTGCATGTGGTTTCATCATTTACACAATTTACAGTAATATCCTGCTTTTGCATTAGACAGGTACACTTCTTTAACATCCTCTTATTCCTGGATGCTATTCAAACATTGCTGTAGTTTCTCTTGGTGGAACACTTTGTAGCAATGCAGAATCAGATTTACATGATTAACTACATCAGTGGGAAACTATAGAAGGATCCAACATGACCTTTTTGGATGTTACTGACTCATCTGTCTAGTTACAAAAGGATAGTGCTGTCCTTTTCACAGTAATGTTTTAATTACACCTTGTACAAGGATATTTTCCATGCTTCCTTGGTTACAGGAACAAGCCGTGACAGAAAAGGTCCTGAAGTGGTGATTATAAATCAAGACTCCAATAATAGGACTTCTAACCACTTCAGCTCTGGAAGGTTTTACCCACTTCCTGACCAGGCCATTTTTTGCGTTACGGCACTGCGTCGCTTTAACTGACAATTGTGCGGTCTGGTGACACTGTACCCGAATAATATTGATGTACTTTTTTTTCCCACAAATAGAGCTTTCTTTTAGTGGTATTTGATCACCTTTGCGATTTTTATTTTTTGCGCTATAAACAAAAAAGACCAACAATTAAAAAAAATAAAATAAAAAAATAAATAAATAAATATATATATATATATATATATATATATATATATTACTTTGTGCTATAATACATGTCCAAAAATAAATACATTTAAGAAACTAATTTCTTTATCAATTTAGGCCTATATGTATTCTGTTACATATTTTTGGTAAAAAAAAATCCCAATAAGCGTACATTGATTAGTTTGCACAAAAGTTATAGCGTCTACAAACTACAGGATAGATATAGGGACTTTTATTTATGTATTTGTATTTTTACTGGTAATGGCAGCGATCTGCGATTTTTAGCAGGACTGCGACTGCGGCAGACAAATCTGACACTGAGTGACACTTTTTGGGGACCAGTGACACCAATACAGTGAGTGCTATAAAAATTCACTGATTACTTTATAAACGGCACTGGCAGGGAAGGGGTTGGGGTTAACACCAAGGGCAATCAAAGCGTTAAATGTTCCCTAGGGAAGTGCTTGCTAACTGTGTGGCAGTGTCACACTGAAGGAAAAGAGAGATATATGAATCAGCTTAGCTGAATTACAAGATCTCTCTTTCTGTTCCTGACAGATCCGCCGTTTGCCTTGTTTACAAAGGCAGATGGCTGATCCATCTCTCCTGTGAACGATCGGTGGGTATGGACCTGCTGATTGGCTCCCATTGTACCCCCTAAACCGTGTCCACGAAAATCACGTACAAGTACGCCCTGCCGCAGTAAATGTACGTGGGGCAGTCCGGAAGTAGTTAGAGTGTAACTAAACACACTGATTTAAAAAAAAAAAAAGAACGAGCAAGTTAGAAATTGTAAAAATTATTATTAAACTATTAATCAAACATGCTGTGATTTTTTACTGTGCATTCAAGGCACGTCTGGTGAGAACTGTCACAGTTGCCAATGTACTTATGTCAGCTCACCATCAATCTTTCAAACCTTCACATTGCTCATGTCATAGCTGTTCATGTGTAGCACCATCGCAATGGCAGATCTAAACAGAAGCTGTCACTGTCCTCAGAGGATAGGAGGTTTATTTCTGCTTTAAGGGAGCACTACAGTCTTGGCCCTTTAATCTAAATTTTCTAAACGTTTCACTTAAAGGACAGTATTGTTTAGAATAATTAAAATGTACATAGTTCAATGATGGCTGCTATATTCACCATGTAAATCTCAATATGTGGTGTCATTGCCTGCTTAGCTCTCCACTTAACTTCCACCTCTTTGTGTCCCTGAACACTATAATGCCGTGTACACACGGTCGGACTTTCCGGCAGAAAAAGTCTGACGGAATCATTTCATCGGATATTCCGATTGTGTGTGTGGGCTTCATCTGACTTTTTTTTTTTCAAAAATTCTGACGGATCTAGAAATAGAAAATGTTTTAAATCTATCCGATGGAATCAATTCCTATCGGGAAAAACGTTTGTCTGTATGCTATTCCAACGGACCAAAAACGACGCAAGGGCAGATATTGGCTACTGGCTATTGAACTACCTTTTTCTAGTCCCATGATATGTCATTGTGTTCTACACTAACAGACTTTGGTGTGATCGTGGGTAGGCAAGTCCGTTTCAGCGGAACTCTGTCGGAAAGACCGTCAGAGTTTATTCTGATGGAAAAAACGGTCGTGTGTACGTGGCATAATAGTTCAAAGGAAACACCAAAGGGTGCCAGGTTTTTTAATTACCTTGTTTTTTTTCAGTGTCGCCAGAGTATTCATGGAAAATAACTTCTCCTAGTGAGGACACAAACCGAAAAGTTTTGGCTGGAGTGTTACTTTAAAGCAGAACGTGTGCTTCTTATTAATGTGTATTTAAAACCTAACTTTAGCCAAAAAAAATTTAGAGATAGAGTGGTTTTTATTTTTGTCTGACTCCAATGGGGAACAATAAATGAGGGGTGAAGCAGAAAATCTTGGCAATTGGGTGGATCTTCTCTAGGCTCCCGGTTGAGCATTTGACCACCAACAGAAGTGGACAGAATAACATATTTTGTGTTAGAACATGGATATAAAACAACAAAACCATTGCGAACAGTGGGAGGTGGTTATCCATA
Organism: Lithobates pipiens; assembly: GCF_037356315.1. NCBI lineage: Eukaryota > Metazoa > Chordata > Amphibia > Anura > Ranidae > Lithobates > Lithobates pipiens. Next base: position 627,268,965 of record NW_027507748.1, on the reverse strand, counting down.
CGCTCACCCCCTTGGATAATAAAAAACAAACAAGATATTGAGGTCGAGACCACCTTAAATCGTAATCCCTGGAAGTGGGCCCAAGAGGTAGGAAAGCCCACATCCAGCGACCATGATTCGTAAAGTATTACTCACTGTCAAGCAATATAACAGTCCCACAAAAGGGACTACAGACCCCCAAATATTAACATCAATAATTTAAATAAGAAAGGAAAAGCTAAGAGAACGTGATGCCAAGGCTGGCAAAAATTAAGGAAACAATAAAATAAATAAGAAAAGAAAAAGAGAAGAAAGGAAATTGATCCATCGGGGATCCAGCATCAACTTATTTGTACGATAAGATTCATTCATCCAGGACCTGTAAGTAAGCAAGCCAAGGGGGCCATATTGTATCTTGTAAAACACTACATTTTTTCATTAAACATGATCCATGTGAGTTTTCGTTTTGCTATTGCAATGTCTATGATAGGGCTTTTCCACGCTGTTGCTATCACAAATTTGGCTGCTAGAAACATAAAGTAGAACAAGGTCTGAGTATGTTGGGGATCATTTTCAACAGGCTTATTTAGTAGGGCAATACGAAACATCTTTAGTGATGTTGACCATTGTGACTGAAAAAATAAATGATTGAACCCTCATCAAGAAAGGACACGACCATCAAACATTAAACGATGAGCCTATATGGCCACTACCACCCCTGGTAGTGGTAGTGGCCACAGCTGAGGTGCCTGGGTAAATTTGTGACTGCCATTCCGGCACTAAATACCATCTGGTGTGGACTTTGTAACCTGCCTCAATCAAGGAAACATTAAGGATCCCTTTATGGATTTGCGTACTCCATTTCCGCCAGTCCTCCACCTCAGGAGCTATGGACAGACCCCTCTCCCATGCCACCTGGTAAGGTAATCTATTAGTGGACTAGATCAACAGTTTGTATAGCATGGAGATGCCCCCAAAAAAAAACAAGGTTCTAACTCTTCCTCGTTCTGCTACAGTGCCTTGAAAAAAGTATTCATACCCTTTGAAGTTTCCACGTTTTTTCATGTTACAACCAAAAATGTGACTGTATTTTATTGGGATTTTATGTGATAGACCAACACAAAGTAGCACACAATTGTGAAATAGAAGGAAATGATTAACTGTTTTCAATTTTTTTTTACAAATAAATATGTGAAAAGTGTGAAGTGCATTTCTATTCAGCCCCCCTGAATCAATACTTTGTAGAACCACCTTTCGCTGCAATTACAGCTGCAAGTCTTTTTGGGGATGTCTCTACCAGCTTTGCACATCTAGTGAGTGACATTTTTGCGCATTCTTCTTTGCAAAATAGCTCAAGTTCTGACAGATTAGATGGTGAGCATCTGTGAACAGCAATTTTCAAGTCTTGCCACAGATTCTCAATTGGATTTTGTCTGGACTTTGAATGGGCCATTCTAACACATATATGCTTTGATCTAAACCATTCCATTGTAGCTCTGGCTATATGTTTAGAGTCATTGTCCTGCTGGAAGGTGAACCACCGCCCCAGTATCAGGTTTTTAGCAGACTCTAATGCCACATACACACAAACTCCAAAGGTTTTTCCGACGGAGTTCCTTTGAAACTGTCGTGCGTACACATGATCACACCAAAGTCCGATCGTTAAGAATGCGGTGGCGTACAGCATGTACGAGGGGACTAGAAAAAGGAAGTTCAATAGCCAGTAGCCAATAGCTTCTATCTCGTACTTATTTCAGAGCATGTGTCGTTTTGGTCCGTCAGAACAGCATACAGACGAGTGGTTTTCCCGATAGGAATTGGTTCAGTTGGAAATATTTAAAACATGTTCTATTTCTAGGTCCGTCAGAATTTTCGTAAAAAAAAAAAGTCAGATGAGGCATACACACGATTGGAATATACGATGAAAAGCCTCCGACTTTTTCTGTCAGACATTCCGCTTGTGTGTACGCAGCATGACAGGTTTTCTTCTAAGATTGCCCTGTATTTAGCTCCATATATCTTCCCATCAGCTCTGACCAGTTTCCCTGTCCCTGCTGAAGAAAAACATCCCCACAGCATGATGCTGTGATTCTGTCACCACCATGTTTCACGGATGGTGTGTTCAGGTTTATGTGCAGTGTTATTAGTTTTCTGCCACACATAACATTTTGTTTTTAGGCCAAAAAGTTCAATATTGGTCTCATCTGACCAGAGCACCTTCTTCCACATGTTTGCTGTGCCCCCCACATGGCTTCTCGCAGACTGCAAACAGGACTTCTTAAGGGTTTTTTTCCAACAATGTCTTTCTTCTTGCCACTCTTCCATAAAGGCCAGATTTGTGGAGTGCACGACCAATAGTTGTCCTGTGGACAGATTCTCCCACCTGAGCTGTGGATCTCTGCAGCTCCTCCAGAGCTACCATGGACCTCTTGGCTGGTTCTCTGATTAATGCTCTGCCTGGCCTGTCAATTTAGGTGTATAGACATGTCTTGTAAAGGTTTGCAGATGTGCCATACTTTCTCCATTTTCGAATGATGGATTGAACAGTGCTCTGTGAGATGTTCTAAGCTTGGGATATTTTTTTTTATATCCTAACCCTGCTTTAAACTTCTCCACAACTTTATTCCTGACCTGTCTGGTCTGTTCCTTGGCCTTCATGATGCTGTTTATTCACTAAGGTTCTCTAACAAACCTATGCGGGCTCCACAGAGCAGCTGTATTTATACTGAAATTAAATTACACACAGGTGGCTTCTATTTACTAATTAGATGACTTCTGAAGACAATTGGTTCCACTAGGTTTTAGTTAAGGGTATCAGAGCAAAGGGGGCTGAATGAAAATACACACCGCACTTTTCATATATTTATTTATAAAACAATTTGAAAACCGTTAATTCTTTTCCTTCCACTTCACAATTATGTGTGGGTCTAAAGCCCAATAAAATACATTTACATTCTTGGTTGTAAAATGACAAAATGTGGAAAATTTCAAGGGGTATGAATACTTTTTCAAGGCATTGTATATGTATCATATATGACTGTGTCCCAATTAAAAATAATCCCAGACATTGAACTAAAAGTGTCAAATGAGAACAGGGACACTTTGGGCTTTGACTTGCTGAGTGTCTTGGAATGAGATTCAAGCTACAAAATGTCCAGGTGTGAAAGGGGGCTTAGCATTGTCACTCAAAAGGGGATGAGGAAGCATGAAATATATAGGTTTCAAAAGTCCAAATTTTAATTTCTTTTATTTTAAGTGTCAGAGCTTTACTTATGTTTTCTCTCCTTGAACATTGATTGTGTAAGCTCCTGTACATGCGGTCGGACATTCCGACGGAAAATGATCTATTGGACCGTGTTCTCGGATAATCCAACCGTGTGTGGGCTCCATCTGACTTTTTCCATCGGAATCTCCGACCAACAAAGTTTGAGAGCTGGATATAAAATTTTCTGACAACATGATCCGATCAGACTTTGTCCGATCGTTTGTAGAGAATTCCGATCAGACAAAGTGCCACGCATGCTCAGATCAAATTACGAGACCAAAGCTATTGGTTACTAGCCTGAACGTAGTCCCGTCGTAACGAACGAACGTCATCACATTCTGAACGATTGCATTTTCCGACAACTTTGTCCGACCGTTTGTATGCAACACCAGTTTCGGACAAAATCCGTCGGAAAAAATCAGATGGATTTTTTGTTCGGAATGTCCTACCGTGTGTACGAGGGCTTAAACCATATGTAACTACAATTTCCCTTAACAAAAATGTCCCTTTTTTATGTTGTGTCATAGACATGTGGTGTACAAATTATGTTACCTACACAGAACCAGATCTGGAAAAAAATTAGTCACACTCTCCTACTGTCTACCAATATAGTTGCCTCATTGATGGTGTATTTAGTTGTATTTAGTTTTTCTTGGTGTGCACTAAACACCTAAACAACTAAGTGCAGCAAAGTGGCTCATGCAACTATTTGGGACTGAAGCTTCATACATTTTCGTAGCTTCATAGTTGGTAAGGTTGAATAAAGACACTAGTCCATCCAGTTCAGACTGTGTAGTTGGTGTATGTGTGTTCATGTCGATAATCACTTCCTGAATCCCTGCAGGGCCGTCTTTAAGGCAGGGAAAAAGGGGCAGCTGCCCTGGGCCCTGTCATTGTTGTGGGGCCCAAAGAAGCTGCCTCATACTTGCCAACCATTCCAGTTTAAATTCCCTTGTCCCTTGAAGTTTTAGTCCTGTGCTGTGTCCCAATATCTGTGTGAAGTGCTGCTACTAATGCTTCCCAGCTCTGCCCTATTGTTGTGCAAATATGACTCACCTGCAGACCCTGTGCTTACATGTAAATAACCATAATTTGTATGTAAATAGCAATGACATTCATATGTAAATGTCTGAGCCCAACGACATTGATATGTAAATAAAGGTGGCATTCATATGCATATCATGCCCCCCTGCAGAGAGGAGAATATGTGCTGTAACCTATAGCAACCAGTGAGCAGCATTAATGTACAGTAATCTCTAGCAATCAATCAACAAGCAGAAATCATGTGCTGTAACCTTTAGCAACTAATCAGTGAGCCTTAATGTGTGCTGTAACCTCTAGCAACCAGTCAATAAGTGGTAATGATATGCTGTAACCTCTGGCAACCAATCCCAATCGCTGCCTGAGCTGATACAGTAAACTGATTTTAAGTGTAGCTGCTATTTATTGTATGACTCAGAGAAGGTGGAGAGCAAAATTGTATGGGGGGAGGGGGGCCCCCAAGAAATTTTGCCCCCGGGTCCAATCAATATTAAAGACGGCCCTGAATCCCTGTATATTGTGTTCACTAAGATGCATGTCCAAGAGTCCTTTAAAATGATTAATACTTCCTACCGACACAACGATTGTGCAAGAGAGTTCCACATCCTTACCCCCCGACAGTGATAACCCCACTACTCAGTTTAACGTTAAACCGCTTCTCCTCCAACCTCATTGTGTGGCTGTGTGTTCTCTTGCACTCCTTGAGACTGAATAGTTTCCTACCTACGCTGGGATCACCATTGAGGTATTTGTATATTGCTATCATATCTCCTCTCAAGCGTCTCTTCTCCAAGGAGAATACGTTTAATGATTGTAGTCGTTCCTCGTAAACTGAGGTCCTCCAGTCCCCTTATTAATCTTGTTGCCCTTCTCTGGACTCTGTCCAGTTCCAGCACATCCTTCCTGAGGATTGGTGACCAGAACTGGACGGCATACTCTAGATGTGGCCGAACCAGAATTTTATAAAGTGTCAGGTCTATCGTTTTTTCTAACCAGGTGTTTTTCTTTGTAAAAAACGTGCATCCTTTTTGCCGTGTTTGGGGTGCCAGTGAATGGCAATGCAAGTGCTACGTGTTTTTTGTACATTTCTTAAATGCAAATTTTGCGAGACTTTGTGTGTTCACAAAATGATAGTGTGTGTATGTAATAAATTAAGGTGCTTACAATATCATTATAAAGTATGTATTTTCCACTCACACAGCTGCAAAGGTAATTGTGGGATAGAAGGCGTGAGGTTTGTCAGGGGGTGGTTGAATTGCTGTCAGTTTAGTGAAGCTTTGATCATTATAAGGTTATCAATCACATAGAACCATCCTAGTAACAGGCTTAGTGGGCATGACAGGTCAATTAAAGAGAGATTCATTTCTTTTGCTTGCATGTTGATTTCTGTAACATTGCAAAAAATAGTATCCTGCATACTGAATAAATGGCACGTAAATCACGATAAGTAATGATTTTTTTAAAGAATGCCACTTGTAAAGTTTTTATTTCATTGCTAACCTTTCCGATCTGTATTTGCTATTAAATCCTAGAACAGATTTCTTAGAATGACACATTTTAACAAGGACCCACAACGCACACTCATCTTGATTGTTCAGTAAAAGGCCACAATATTGTAGCTTGGATAGCATAGATTATATATACAGTATCTCACAAAAGTGATTACACCCCTCACATTTTTGTAAATATTTTATTATATCTTTTCATGTGACAACACTGAAGAAATGACACTTTGCTACAATGTAAAGTAGTGAGTGTACAGCTTTTATAACAACATAAATTAGCCGCCCCCACAAAATAACTCAACACACAACCATTAATGTCTAAACCACTTGCAACAAAAGTGAGTACACCCCTAAGTGAAAATGTCCAAATTGGGACCAATGTGTCAATATTTTGTTTGGCCACCATTATTTTTTAGCACTGACTAAATCCTCTTGGGTGTGGAGTTCACCAGAGCATCACAGGTTGCCACTGGAGTCCTCTTCCACCACTCCATGACAACATCACGGAGCTGGTGGAAGGTAGAGACCTTGCTCTCCCTCCACCTTCCATTTGAGGAGGCCATGCGGCCCAGTCTCCTATGCCTCACCTGGTTGCCGCCAAACACGCTTGACACCATCTGAACCAAATATGTTTATCTTGGTCTCATCAGACCACAGGACATGGTTCCAGTAATCCATGTCCTTAGTCTACTTGTCTTCAACAAACTGTTTGCGAGCTTTCTTTTGCATCATCTTTAGAAGAGGCTTCCTTCTGGAATAACAGCCATGCAGACCAATTTAATGCAGTGTACAGCGTATGGTCTGAGCACTGACAGGTTGACCCCCACCCCTTCAACCTCTGTGGCAATGCTGGCAGCACGCATACCTCTATTTCCCAAAGACAACCTCTGGATATGACACTGAGCACATGCCCTCAACTTCTTTGGTTGACCATGGCAGGCCCGTTCTGAGTGGAGCCTGTCCTGTTAAACTGCTGCATGGTCTTGGCCACTGTGCTGCAGCTCTTATTTTAGCCTAGGCCATCTTTATGTAGAGCAACAATTCTTTTTTTTAGATCCTCAGAGAGTTATTTGCCATGAGGTGCGATGTTGAACTTCCAGTGACCAGTATGAGAGAGTGAGAGCGATAACACCAAATTGAACATACCTGCTCCCCATTCATAAGTGAGACCTTGTAACACTAACGAGTCACATGACACCGGTGAGGGAAAATGGCTAATTGCGCCCAATTTGGACATTTTCACTTAGAGGTGTACTCACATTTGTTGTCAGCGGTTTACACATTAATGGCTGTGTGCAGTGGGGGGGCTACCGCCATAGTGACCCACGCGGGCGCTATGGGGCCCGCAGCCGAGTGGGGTCCCAAAAGTGGCCGTACAAGTGACTGTAGTGCGGTGGGTGAGCTGCCGAGCTGCTGGGCAAGAGAGCGGACTGGAAGCTGCCAACTGGGAGGCTCGGTGGGTGGACTGGCCAATTAGCGGGTGGCGCAGCAGAGAGATGACATCATCTCTCACCGCCCAGCGCCGGTGAAGGGGCATAGTTTTCGGCACTGGGTCACTGTTCGTCATTGCTATCTTACTTCTCCTCTATTTGTCTTGTATTTACACATAAGTTTAATCAGAACAGAAATTGGTTAGAAGGCATGGAGGTCAGCAATGTGTGTCCTTCAGGGGCTGCATACAGTATACTGCATACTTTGTTGTTCAAAATTAATATAAGCTGTTGCCTGGGTACTGTGCCACATGGGTGTGGTAATCTGTTGTTCAAGGGCATTAGTTAATTTTTTTGTGGGGGGGCCCATACAGCATTTTGCTATGGTGTTGTGTCATGGTGCCCTGTGATTTCTAGTTACGCCCCTGGCTGTGTATTGAGTTATTTTGAGGGGACAATAAATTTAAACTGTTATACAAGCTGTACACTCACTACTTTACATTGTAGCAAAGTGTCATTTGTTCAGTGTTGTCACATGAAAAGATATAAAAAAATATTTACAAAAATTTGAGGGGTGGTCACATAGGGGAGGATCTTGCTGTTCCCTCTGTTACCACGTCCACTGTTACTTCTAGGTCATCCCACCTGTTTGCTGCTGCCTTCACTGTTCCTTCCATGGAACCACGTCTGGGTCCTCCTCCTACCTGGTTGCTCCTTCTACTCCTGGTGGTAGGGCCTTCTCTAGGTCCTTCCCCACTTCAATGTGAAAAAAAGGAACTTCCCACTCCACATTCCTCTCCTACATTCTGTTAATAGAAACCTTCAAATGTACTATACCTTACTAATACCAAGGGAAATCTGTGAGTCTATACAAGCTCTGCATATATCATAAGGCCATGTAAGCATGCAAAAATACAAAACATATCATGCATATAAAAATGCCTTTTAATTAATAAAAATATTTAAAATTGCACTTGCAATAAAGTGGCTTGTTCAGGGCATATCATCAGGATACCCCTCTAATTGTAACTCAGTTCACACACATGCCAAAAACATTCTCACTAGGTTGCCTGCAAAAGGGGAAATGGTATCAGGAATGGCAACCACTGGAGTGGACAATACAGAGACCATGGAGAAGGAATATACAGAAATGACTGCAGAATGTGGAAACAGAGGATTGAAATTGTATCCTGTAGGTGTGAAGTACCTCCACTAACATGTTTTGGGGCCCGTGGCCCTTCATCAGAGAGGCTAGGTAGCCTGCAAAAGGGGAAGTGGTATCAGGGATGGCAACCTCTGGAGCAAACACTGCAGAAAACATGTAGAGGGAATATACAGAAATGGCCCCAGGGTGTGAAAGCAGAGGACTGAAATTGTATCCTGGATGTGTGCAGTACCTCCACTAACATGTTTTGGGGCCCGTGGCCCTTTATCACAGTGGCTAGGTAGCCTGCAAAAGGGGAGGTGGTATCAGGGATGGTAGCCTCTGGAGGGGACACTGCAGAAACCATGGAGAACCAGGCTGTAGAAACAGAGGACTGAAATTGTATCCTGGAGGTGTGAAGTACCTCCACTAACATGTCTTGGGATTTGTGGCCCTTCATCAGAGTAGCTTACACATTCAATTAATCCCCTCAAGCGTTGCTGAGCATTTACCCTGTTTGGTGGACATCGGCATGCTTCCTGATCAGTCCACACTTCTTTAGAAGTGCACCAGATTCCACACTGTGGTTGCTTGTTGTAACACTTGAGGTTAGTAGGCACGATTGTATCCAGCTTTCTAGAGCTAATATTATTGATCATTGCTTGCTTGAACTTTTGGTTCAATGCATGATATCTGGATCGTCTGCTTTTTGACCCCTAGTATGAATGTCAGTTGCTACTAGTTGTCACTGTCTACATCAGACTAAATCATACTCAGGCCGCGTACACACGCGCGGACTGTTCGCCCAACTTTGTCCGTCCAACAGTTTCGGCAAACAGTCCGCTCAAACTTAGCATGGACGGACATGGCCACACACGACGGACGAACAGTTTGCTGAAACCGTGCACGATGACCTGAACGGCACGTACGACGGGACGAAAAATACGACGTCCTATACACTGCATTATAGCTTTCGGCGTGAAAATCCTTTCTGAGCATGCGCGCAACTTTGTTTGACGAACAAGCCTACACACGAGCGGACTGTTCGCTGAAACAAGGTTTCAGCGGACAGTTTTACGGAATTTCCGAAAAACCTTGTCCGTCCAACTGTCCGCTGAAACTGTCCGCTGAAACTGTCCGCTGAAAGCCCACACACGAGCGGACTGTCCGCCCAAACACTGTTCAGCGGACAAAGTTGGACGAACAGTCCGCCCATGTGTACGCGGCCTCAGTGTTATACTCTGTGTTTGACCATCTTCCCCCTTGATCTGCATAAGTACTTGGGGGCTTTGGAATAGTAAAACCAGTCATATATGTTGTATCTGAAAGGTGACTAGAGATGAAGAGTGCTGCAGCCGTGGTTATGGAGCCTGAGCCAGAGTCTTTATCTACAAGAGACCCTTCATTTCAACAAGAAGTGACCCATATATGGGCTCAGTCTTAGCCCTTGTACACACAGTCGGACATTCCGACAACAAAATCCTTCAGATTTTGTCCGAAACTTGTGTTGCGTACACACGGTTGGACAAAGTTGTCGGAAAAATCCGATCGTACATAACGTGATGACGTTATTTCGTTATGATGGGACTATGTTCAGGCTAGTAGTCAATAGCTTTGGTCTAGGAATTTGATCTGAGCATGCGTGACACTTTGTGCGATCGGAATTCTCTACACACAATCGGACAAAGTCCAATCGGATCATGTTGTCAGAAAGTTTTATAGTCCAGCTCTAAAACTTTGTAATATCCGACGGAAACAGGCCGATGGAGCCCACACACGGTCAGATTATACGACAACGCGGTCCGATCGGACGTTTTCCGTCGGAATGTCCGACCGTGTGCACAATGGCTAAGACCAAAAATTCTTACGTTGTCTATTAAAATTACTGTTCTCGCAAATCATGGGCTTTTCGGAACACATTGGAACACATGGTATTAGCACAACCCATTGATCGCCAAACCATAAGAATATACTTAAAGAAAAAAAGATGTTTGACCTTCCTCGCTGTGCCCTGGCTCTATAATCTACTAAATAAGTACCAACATGTTTCTTATAGCATACAGAGCTTCTAATCATTTGGATTTCAATGACAGACTTTTTATTTTAACTGGGTAAAGCTTCTACCAGCTTAGCTGCTTCTTGAAACAATTGTTATTAATTTCCTTATAGCTTTCCACAGTACCCTTTAACAAAATTACTTACCACTTTTTTCTTCCTCTTTTGCTTTTGCAAGCAGTAACTGTCAGCCGACACTACCAATTTAAAAAGAAGAAGTTCTTTCCACTGGAAATGAAGTCAAGGGGGGAGGTTTAAGAACTTAAAGAAGAACAGCATTCTGCTCAAATAATTTGTAAAAAAAAACATCTTTGCCATTCTGAAGCTTCCCTCCAACCACTTTGCATATTATTTTATATATACTGTGATTCTGTACAAAATATGCTGCAGAAATCTCCCTCTACGGAGTCTGACTGCATCCATTTTAACTGAAGCTGCTGCCTGATCACTTCCTGGATTTACACAGACACACAAGAGGCACACCTCCAGCTCTGCAGCTCTCATTGGCCCTCTTATGACTCACCCCCCTCCCCTCCCTTCCTGGCAAACTGTCAGGAGAGCGAGAGAGAGAGCTATGCATGATGTCATAAGCTTATGCTTTTTTTTACCAGACAAGAAACAGGAAGTGGGCTGTATAAGGAATTCACTGGCAGAAAAAAACATGTTTTACTATCCAAAGTTAAACTAACAAGGGCAGAAGATTTAATAGATAGAAAGGTGAAAAAATGACTGAAGGTCAGCTTTAAGGCCTCTTTCACACGGGGCGGATCAGTAATGATCCGCCCCGTGAAGATCCCCACTGAGCTGGCTGCAGACAGGGCGGTCTCCGCACACTGTGCGGGGACCACCCTGTCAGCTCTCCATTCTCCTCTATGGGGATCGGACGAGCACGGACCGTCTGTCCGTGTTCATCCGATCCGCTCTGCAGACGGATAGAAAAATAGGATTTTCCTCCGTCTGCAGAATCGGACTGTTGCGGAGGCGGACGAAATCCGCAGACACCCGCTATCCCATAGGGATGAACGTATGTCCGTATTTCATCCGCAAATGGATGAAATACGGACATACTGTCCGCATGTGTGAAAGGGGCCTAACAAGCCCGTATGTCATTACTATAAAACCAACATAATACTAGTAGATGAATAAAATCCTCCAAGTCAACCTTTTCATTGAAAAAATTAATTACTGCTGTCCTAAGACTTTCATGTTATCACTCACTCTAAATGAGCTCCCTGCTGTTGTTGTTTTATGGCTATTCAGTGACCTACTTCTATTTCCAATTGACACAAAGTTTTGCTGTAGAGAAGGGACACATAGTTTATCCAATGTAATGACTGGAATTTATATTTTCTAGAATTAGTACATTTAATACTGCAATGCCAAAGAAAGTTACTTATGCCCCATACACACTATCAGATTTTCTGCTGATTTTTTCCTTCAGGTTTACCAAAACCATGTAGTAAAAGGGCCTGCCTGATTGCATACACATTGAAACTCCTAAGGTTTGACCTCATATTATATGGTTTTGGTAAATCTGAAGGAAAAACTCAGCAGAAAAATTGATAGTGTGTATGGGGCTCAACCACTTCCCGACCAGCGCACGACGGTGTACGTCGACAGAATGGCACGGGCAGGCATATTGGCGTACATGTACGTCCAATCTTCAATGCCGCCCTGCCATCCCAGCGCTGGTCGGGACCCCCGTGAGTCCGGTCGCGGGACCCGCGGACTCGATTGCCGCGGGCATCCCCGCGATCGTCTCACGGGACGGCTGAATGGAGGAAATACCGTGTAAACAGCATTTCTCCTAGCAACTAGTGACGCTGATCTCTGCTCCATGTGATTGGAGCAGAGATCAGTGTTCACTAAATGAAAGCCCAACCCCCCCCCACAGTTAGTAACACACCCCTAGGAACACTTAACCCCTACACTGCCACCCACTGGTTAACCCCTTCACTGCCAGTGTCATTTACACAGGAATCACTGCATTTATATAGCAGTGATTACTGTATAAATGACAATGGTCCCAAAACTGTGTCAAAAATGTCCGATGGGTCCCCCACAATGTCGCAGTCACAATAAAAAACGCTGATCGCCGCCATTACTAGTAAAAAAAAATAATAATAAAAAATTATTAATAAAAATGCTATAAAACTATCCCTATTTTGTAAACGCTATAACTTTTGCGCAAACCAATCAATAAATACGTATCGGCCTAAACTGAGGGAAAAATTTTTTTTTTATATATTTTTGGGGGATATTTATTATAACAAAAAGTAAAAAATAATGCGTTTTTTTCATAATTGTCGCTCTATTTTTGTTTATAGTGCAAAAAATAAAAACCGCAGGGGTGATCAAATACCACCAAAAGAAAGCTCTATTTGTGGGGAAAAAAGGACGTCAATTTTGTTTGGGAGCCACGTCGCACGACCGCGCAATTGTCAGTTAAAGCGATGCAGTGCCGAATCGCAAAAAGTGGTCTGGTCTTTGACCAGCAAAATGGTCCGGTCTGAAAGTGGTTAAGGAGCAATCTGGATGGGGTAGCCGCCAAAGATGGCTTCTAAGTTTAAATAGTAAAACATAATTTAATGTGGAGCTCTTTCCACACTAGACTACAAAACTATTGTAAGTTAATTTAGCCAGCAAAAGCAACGCTGCACGCTGAGGTGGAAAACAACATTACTCCTTCAATCAAAAAGCCAGCAGGAACAAGTTCCACTCTAACATGTTTCATGACAGGCACAGCACCTTCTCAAAAAGTTTAATAAAAGAGGAATGTTGTTTTGCATCTTGGTGTGTGGTGTTCCTGTTGCTGCTACAGTTGATTGCTTTGGTGGAGAGGAGCCGAGCTCGGATTGGGGAGTGTGGATAATGATCTCACCTACAGCAACATGTGAAATATTGTATGTGACATTTTATTTAGCAAGATATTACAAAGTAGTTTTGCATATTTTCTTAAAATATTTGCATATTTTTATTTTCATATATGATCAGCAGGTGGAGCTCTGGGCTCATTTTCACATTTTCACATTTACCTTTCACCCTCATCTGCTTTGATGAAATAGTCCTGTTGTTCACAGAGCTCAGTAACTTAACCTGAAATTAGGCAGCTTGATACCAGGTATTATTCAAAGAGTCTAAAAAGTAATCTGTTGTGATCTGTATTTAGAAGACCCATAGTACTTTGAGATTCGATGGGTAAATCATGTATTACATATTTGTAAAACACAATGTTATATGCATAGGTAATAGAGTGACAAACAAAAAATATTAGTTTTAAGAACATATTAAACTATAAAAAAAACCTGTAAAATAAATTTTACTCAAATGGGTCTGTTTCCTTTTTATGATTTTGATCTCTGTACAGCGGGGCTCTCCAAACTGCAGCCCAGGGGCCAGATGTGGCTCTTTGCTTGCCTTTATCCAGCCCTTAGGGTACTTTTTCTTTTAATTGATTTATTACAGATATATATATATATATATATATATATATATATATATATCACCGTCAATTTATGCAGTGCTTTACACATATTTTGTACATTCACATTAGTCCCTGCCCTCAAGGAGCTTACAATCTAAGGTCCATATCTCACATTCATACATACACCAGGGTCAATTTAGATAGGAGCCAATTAACCTACCAGCATGTCTTGACGTGTAGTAGGAAACCCATGCAGGCACAGGGAGAACACGCAACTCCAGGCTGGTAGTGCCATGGTAGGGTTTCAAACTGATGACCCTAGTGCTACCAGGCAGAATTGATAACCACTTAGTCACTGTGCTGCCCCTTCCACTGACACCAAATATGGGGTGCTTTTCCTCCCACTGACACCAACAATGGGGTACCATTCCTCCCACTAATATCAGATTTCTAGAATCAGGGACTAATTCTCCCACTGAGACTAATGATGGGGAACCATTCCTCCCACTGACACCAAAGATGGGCCACCATTTCTCCCACTGACACCAAAGATGGGGCACCATTCCTCCCACTGACACCAATGATGGGGCACTATTCCACTGACACCAATGATGGGGCACTATTCCACTGACACCAATGGTGTAATTTTTTTTTTTGCTTCCTCTGACCACCAAGCCTATGGTATTGTTTACTCCCACCAATTCCAGAACATATTTTCTCCCACTGGCTACAGTCCAACTCACCTAAACTTTAAAGGCCAGTAAACTGGCCCTTTGTTTCGAAAGTTTGGAGACCCCTGTTGTACTGGAAGGGCATTGAAAAAAATGGCTAAAGCATTTTCTGCATTCTGAACATAGCCTGCATCTCTGAAAGCTGCTGTGAGTTGCACTGTGCCTTGTAGTGTTAAGAAGACCGGCCTATGCATAAAGAACAGCCATGATGCTGCCATCAGCAAAGCTTTAAAATGTGCATGGTTGCAAAAACAAAGTACTGTAGCTAGGTGGAGAATCATAAAATGTAAATTAATTAAAATTTTAATGAATTGAAGAAAGTTAAGAACAACCATGCAAACAATGTTAGAAAAAGTGTAAAAGGCAATCTTGGGCTGTTGTCTTTATCACTATGGTAGTTTGGCCACGTCTATGTTGTTTGAAAGGAACAATGTATACATTGGATTAACCCCAATCTCATTTTAAAACTGAAGCAGTTTTAAAGTTATAACACTCAGTGAGCTAAAGTATATCCAAACCCTAGAACAAAATGTTCATATATTGCAGCTTTGAAGCCCTTAGATGTGGTTGCTGCTTTAGTATTTTTTCCCTCCCTTTAATTTCACCTGGTGATCCTTCCAGTAACATACTTCCTGTCCTCGGGTGACAATGCTTACTCATCAGACTTTACCTACGGAGGAGCAGCATTTTCACTGTAGGGTAGTACTACAGAACACTTCTCCTCCTTCTCTTCCCCATAACACAGGGGGGTGTTTTGTAGACCACAGAACAATGGGAATAATGTAACTGATAAGGGTGCAGCACAGTCGGAGAGCACGGGAATTATCAGTTAACATGATTTCTGGCAGGATCAACAGATATTTTTTACACATTTGAACAGATATAAAAAAAGAAAAACGCTTTGCATTTTCTGCATAAATTAAAAGCATTCTCTGATTGGATTAGGTGAAGAGACAAGGCAGTGACATCACCAGGGCCATCTTTAATATTTATTGGACCCTGGGCAAACCTTTTCTTGCCCCCCCCCCCCCCCCCATACAATTTCGCTCTCCACCTGCTCTGAGACATACAATAAATAGCAGCTAGACTTAAAATCAGTTTACTGTATCAGATCAGGCAGTGATTGCGATTGGTTGCCAGAGGTTACAGTGTATCATTACCGCTTACTGACTGGTTGCTAGAGGCTCCAGCACACATTACCGCTCACTGAATAGTTGCTAGATGTTACAGCACATGATTTCTGCTTGTTGATTGGTTGCTAGAGATTACTGTACGGGAATACTGATCACTGATTGGTTGCTAGAGGTTACAGCACATCATCTCCTCACTGCAGGGGGCATGATATACATATGAATGCCACCTTTATTTATATATCTATGCCACCGGATACAGCTATTTACATATGAATGTTGTTATATACATATGAATTCCGGTTATTTACATGTAAACACAGGGTTTGCAGGTGAGTTATCTGTACACAACAATAGGGCAGAGCTGGGCAGCATTAGTACCAGCACTTCACACTGAGATATCAGGACACAGCACTGGACTAAAACTTCAAGGGACAGGGGAATTTAAATTGAAATAGTTGGCAAGTATGAGGCAGCTGCTTTGGGCCCCGCAACAATGACAGGGTCCGGGGCAGCTGCCCCTTTTGCCCTGCCTTAAAGACAGCCCTGGACATCACACGCTCCTTCTTGTCCAATCAGCAACTGCTTGTATTCATTCTCTGAATGGTGCATGTGCTGAGCAGCCACTCTCCTGTGTTCACAATGCATCATTCCATCCACTCAGCATGGGATCCCGATGCTACTGGAGATCACTGGAGTAGTGGTGTGTACTTCAGTGATTCCCAGGGGTATAGGCCAGGTATGGTATATACATAGTTACATTGGTATACTATGTATAAAAAATCCATACCTGGAATTCTTCATTATTCTTATTAAAATGTTCCCAGAAAATCTATTTCATGTTGTTATTTTATAGTCATTTATTATTTTATGGTTTATGTAATGTAAAAGTAGCGATTTGTCATCCTCCAAAAACAAAACTGCATTTGGGAATGGAACAATGACATTACCTCCCATCTGAGTGTAATAATGCGGCTGAGCATTGTTCTGTGTTTTTCTGGAGTGTACACATGTCTGTCCATGTGGCATGTAGGTGGCTGAATCTTGTAAGTCAGTGCCATCTTCTCCCACCATGGAATTCTCTGGATCGCCGTGC
Source organism: Lithobates pipiens (assembly GCF_037356315.1). NCBI lineage: Eukaryota > Metazoa > Chordata > Amphibia > Anura > Ranidae > Lithobates > Lithobates pipiens. Next base: position 627,252,165 of record NW_027507748.1, on the reverse strand, counting down.
CAGTGTTTTAAATCCCTCGTCCGTTCAACCATCTGTTGGTTCTTTATTGCGGGGAAGTACACTGCGATGGACATTAAATATGCATGCTGCGTTTATTGCAGCAGCAGTTCTACAGAGCAAAAGACAACTCTTGCAGAAGACAAAGACACACATTAATTATATTCAGCCCTCTATTTAATGTGCACATGCTGTGCTGCCTGAGAGACCCCATCAGATTCACACTTCCACATTCCAACTATCAGAAATGAAGAATATGATTGGTGGATAAGTGCAATACTGACAGTCCTTATGTAATCAACTCACCTTGATTTATTATGAATAAAATCTGAATATGATTGGTGGTGGATGTGCGCAATGCCAACAGTTCTTATATAGCAGGGCTATGCAATTAGCGCACCTCCAGCTGTTGCAGAACTACAAGTCCCATGAGGCATAGCAAGACTCTGACAGCCACAAGCATGACACCCAGAGGCAGAGGCATGATGGGACTTGTAGTTTTGCAACAGCTGGAGGTCTGATAATTGCATATCCATGTTATATAGGCTTCATTCACATGGATGTATGTGTTTTTTAATAGTGGAATGCAGGTTCTTGCTAGCAGATCTTGCGTAAAATAAAGTGGATGTAAAAAGTCTACACACCCCTGTTAAAATGGCAGGTTTCTGCGATGTAAACAAATTAGACAAAGATAAATAATTTCAGATTTTTTCCACCTTTAATGTGACCTATAAACTGTACAACTCAGTTGAACAACAAACTACAATCTTTTCGGTGGAGCGAAGTAAAAAAAATAAAAAAAAAAATAATAATATGGTTGCATAAGAAGTGTGCACACCCTTACACTGATACTTTTGTTGAAGCACCTTTTGGTTCTATTACAGCACTCAGTCTTTTTGGGTATGAGTCTATCAGCATGGCACATCTTGACTTGGCAATATTTGCCCACTGTTCTTTGCAAAAACATTACAAATCTGTCAGATTGTGAGGGCATCTCCTGTGCACAGCCCTCTTCAGATCACCCCACAGATTTTCAATCTGATTCAGGTCTGGGCTCTGGCTGGGCCATTCCAAAATGTTAATCATCTTCTGGTGAAGCCATTCCTTTGTTGATTTGGATGTAAGTTTTGGGTTGTTCTGATGCTGAAAGGTGAAGTTCCTCTTCATGTTCAGTTTTCTAGCAGAAGCCTGAAGATTTGGTGCCAATATTGACTGGTATTTGGAAGTTCATAATTCCCACTGCCTTGACTAAGGCACCTGTTCCAGTTGAAGAAAAACAGCCCCAAAGCATGATGATGCCACCACCATGCTTCACTGTGGGTACGGTGTTCTTTTGGTGATGTACAGTGTTCTTTTTCCTCCAAACCTATGTTTTGGAATTATAGCCAAAATAGTTCAACCTTGGTTTCATCAGACCATAACACATTTTCCCACATGCTTTTGGGAGACTTCAGATGTGTTTTGGCAAACTTTAGCCGGGCTTGGATGTTTTTCTTCTGTTTCCATCTTGCCACTCCACCCCATAGCCCAGACATATGAAGAATACAGGAGATTGTTGTCACATGTACAACACTACCAGTACTTGCCAGATATTCCAGCAGCACCTTTAATGTTGCTGTAGGTCTCTTGGCAGCCTCCCTGACCAGTTTTCTTCTGGTCTTTTCATCAAATTTGGAGGGACGTCCAGTTCTTTGTAATGTCACTGTTGTGCCATATTTTCTCCACTTGATGAGGACTATCTTCATTGTGTTCCAGGGTATATCTATTGCCTTGGAAATTCTTTTGCACCCTTTTTCTGACCGATACCTTTTTACAATGAGATCCCTTTGACGCTTTGGAAACTCTCTGTGGACCATGGCTTTTGCTGTAGGAAAATGTCAGGAAAGACCTACTAGAACAGCTGAACTTTCACCAATCTGCGGGTGCCAGGCACTCAATGTCATCTGTCGCCCCCTGATCGTTGGCAATAAACAGAGCCGAGATATTCGTAAACAAGGCATATATCAGTTCTGACAGGGGGGAAGGGATCGATCCTGTGTTCCTGCAAAGCATACTCACATTGAATGAAAAGTGTCCCATGCCCCCCCCCCCACATACACACACACACACACACCCTTATAGTGGTAATCCTCCAGTGCTACGGTGGGTAATATGAGCTGCTGGACCTGTTATAGGCACTTGTCAAGAGTGCTGACTATGCCTGCCCTTTCTGCCCCTCCTCTATTCATAGAAACTCTACTATGTGTTCCAGCAATGAAAGGATCTCTACGAATAGAGGACAGGTGGATGAATGAAAGGTCTGCTTTCTCCATTTATAGATCACTTTTCATTCATGGAAGCTAAGTACAGCTTCTGTGAATGGAGTAGGGGGTAGAACGGGCAGGCATAGCACGCCACTGATTGTAGTAGCAGCATAAAGAACACTTCTCATTGCGTGTAACTACCATCCCTGGTGCTAAACGTAAGCTTTATAGAGCTAGTAAAAATGCTAGATCATTAAGTCTGTATTTGAACAGAAAAAAACTTAAAGTGATTGTACACCCTGTACAACCACTTTTACCTACAGGTAAGCCTTAATATAGGCATTGTAAATATCTCCTAAACCTCCACGGTTTAGGAGATATTTACAATCAAGCCATGCGCCAATATCTATGGCGCATGCACCCTTTAGAAAGGGCAGATTGTGCCGTTTCTAAAGGGGGTCATGCCGCGACTGGTGGCTTCCACACGCATGTGCTGGAGTGACGTCACGCAACTCTGGCCAGTCACAGAGCCGGAGTTTGCAACCCCAGAAGGAAGAGGGGTGATGATGGACGCTCACTGCTAGTGGGGAGAGCGGTGACATCGCAGGCTTCGGTTTCAGGTAAGTGACACATAATGGGCTACTATGCGATGTATACTAGCCCATTATGCTTTACCTTTGCAGGGCAATAAAGAAGAAGTAAAACCCATCAGGGTTTACTTCCTCTTTAATGAAAGCAGAAACAAAAGGAATGCTCCACTTTCACCAAGATAGTGGTAAAACTGTTTTCACTAACAGCGGTAGGTAGGGACACTAATTATTCTGCAATCTTGGCCAGGAGAAAACTGAGCTATAGATAAAGTTGCTTTGAACTGATGGAAAAGCAGAAATTAGAATGAAGATCTGCTGAAATTGGTAAATGTAACCTGTTAACATTTTATGCTATTTTGGAATAGCATCCAGTATGCACTCCGATTTTGAATATCTTGATTTTTTTATTCTTATGCCCCATACACACGATCGGAAATTCCGCCAGCAAAAGTCCAGCTTGTGTGAGCTTTTGGTCGGAAATTCCGACCGTGTGTATGCTCCATCGGACTTTGAAGATTGAGAGCAGGTCCTCTATTTTTCGGTCGGAAAAAGTTCTGATCGGAAACTCAGATCGTCTGTACAAATTCCAATGCGCAATATTCCTACGCATGCTCGGAAACAATTTGACGCATGCTCGGAAACACTGAACTTAATTTTCTCAGCTCGTCATAGTGTTGTACGTCACCGTGTTCTTGACGGTCAAAAGCTCAGAGAACTTTTGTGTGACCGTGTGTATACAAGCCAAAGTTGAGTGGAATTCCATCGGATAAACCATCCAAGTTTTTTCCAACAGAAAATCCGCTTGTGTATACGAGGTATTAGACTCCATGCTGATGGACACAGCTGGTTGTGCTCAGCAATGACATGCTAAAAATGAGAAATAGCTTTATTCTGCTCCTTTTTTCATTACACTGACTATTGAAGGCAAAGGTACTCTATACACCAGTGATGGCGAACCTTGGCACTCCAGATGTTTTGGAACTACATTTCCCATGATGCTTATGCACTCTGCAGTGTAGTTGAGCATCATGGGAAATGTAGCTCCAAAACATCTGGAGTGCAAAGGTTTGCCATCACTGCTATACACATTAAAACCCATCATCTGCATATTTTCCGCTCTCCCCACTATCCACGTTACTTCAACCAAGAAAGAAAGACTGAAAGAAAGAAAAAGAAAGAAAGATCCCAAAGCAGTATTTTATTCCCCTGATTTTGTTGTCCATCCCTTGTCAACTTCTGTTTTGGGAGTAGAGACCAGTGATTCAACTCTGCAGTCCGGGCCCACCAGCAGCCAGTCCTGTTGACGCCTCTCTTTAATGACGTCATAATGCCGCTGCAGTCTTCTGAAGCCTCAGAGGATCACACAGGAGCCTCACTCAGGCAGGAATATGGACTTCCACTCTGCAGCGCAGAAGATAGAAAAATCAAACATGAGCTGAAAAATAGCCCAGTTCCACAGGAATCAGGCAACTTTCAGTCCATGTGTACAGCTGTCTGTTTAACAATCATGCTAAAAAACCAACATTCGATCAGCGTTCGCATTAAACTGGAAAGGGCAGGGGGTGGTAATTTTGCAGCCAGAGTGCAGCCAGAGTGCAAGGTGCTGACTAAAGCAGCCAGAAAACTGACCACACTGGGTTGAATAGGCTCCATTGCCTAGCATGGTCAGTTTGAAATATGAAAACAGGACTGGCAGGATCACAAGATATTTCACATGAAAGAAAAAAAATAAAGTAAACAGGATATTTTTTAAGACTAGTACATGGTACAACAGACACATATCAGGAATTTGAAACTTTGGGGTAACATATTCTTTGATCATTCAGCCCTCTGTTTAGTAGTTTGACTTGCAAGTTGAAATGACTGTTGGTTTTATGATGACCTGTACTCACTTTTAAGACTTTGAAGTCTTTGGGGTCTTTATTATCTCCCTTTAGTTTTTCCAAGCTTGACTGATTACAAGAAGTAAACATAAGGCGGGATGATATCAGCCTGTTGAAATTATTATTATTATTATTGTTTATCTTACGTCAAAGGCGCTAAATGTGGCCAGTTCTTATATGTTAAAAGAGTTCTACAGTATTTCTGCATATTATTGCCTGTTTAAATATGCATATGAATGCATACTTATTTATTTTGTATATTTTTTAAATCTATTATATTAATTTACCTACGTGGTCTTCTGTCTGGTGCAATAGAAAATGTTGTCTCACAGCGCCACCATGTGGAAATCTTGTATATTGCAATTTAGTTGGCCAGGAAGGAAAGGCAAGAAGATAAAATATATTGTATAATGCTACATAGAGGGGAGAGAAGTGTTTTTTTATTCCCTTTCTTTTCTTTTCTTTTCTTTTCTTTTCTTTTCTTTTCTTTAAGGATTTAAAAAATAAGCAGAACAATTATATTGTCTCAATTATTAATAAAAGTCCTAGGACTTTTCACACAGTGTGTGCTGTTTAAAAAGAAGAGGCAAACTGGCGTCTTCTATTTTTTGCATTATGGCCACCAGATGGAGCTGAAGAGACAATCGTATTGCATTAAATATAATAATCGTTTGTTGTGCCTGTGCAAATGCTTAAAGGGTAACTCCACTTTCACGTGAAAAAAATATAGCAAATAAAAACCAATACTATAGCTTATACAATTGCAACAAAAGCCATATTGTAATTTAATGTTATTAAAATCACCTTTCCTTTTCAATCTGCAGCTCTGTAATTTTCTGTCAAATTCAATGCAATGTGACTACCTGGAGCTGTTCTGTATTTAATTGGTGAACAGAGCATCTCCAGAAATTTTATTTGGTGCCTGTGTGATTGGCTCACTTATTTCCCCTGAAGTCTGCACAAAGATACTAGGTTTAAGGCACCCTCTGTAACACAAAACTTCATTTTTGGTGAGATGCTCCTTAATCATGTATAATATGTATGCAAACCCTGCAACTTTCTCCATTAGAGCACTGCAATGGCATCAGCTGATCCGTAATGAAAAAGTCACATTCAGAATCAGTATCCAAAAGACATAGCAGAAGAAACTCTTTCAGAGGAGAAACAGATAGGATTCTGCAACAAAGTTTGGTAAAATACTTGCAATGTACATTGTTCACCAAGACAGGGTTGTTTTTATCCCAGAAAAAGTGGAGTTAGCTTTTAAGCCTGGGTTTGCATGTGTGCAGTGCGGGACACCGCATGTGTTTCGGATAAGAATCGCACCACATTCCTATTCAAATCATATGCGATTTTTTGCAGTGTGATTTAAACCCATTCATATTGTATGGGTTCAATTTTCACCGCACAAAAAAGGTACAGGCAACATTTTTTGATGCACCGGAATCGGATTGCATGCAATCGGATTCTTGCAATTGCTCTGCATTTTGCGACCTGTTTTGGGGTGTCATTAATTTAACATTAACATAAGACATCCACAAGGTCATTTTTTTAAAATACCTACTGTATATCCCTAAAATCCTAACTTAAGAGAGTATTTAATATAGATAGGAAGTTTATTTTTTGGGACGTGTATGTATGCTGAAAGCACTGCGTTTGAACATAAAGCTACAAACTTACAAAAACTCAAATTAGTACACATAGCGATCAGTGATCAAATGTATCTATTCATTTTAATAAACATGAGGTGTATCAGACTGTAATTATTCTAACAAATTCAGTATAAAATGAGTACATTATACATTACATATACATACATGTACATTATATAATAAATATATAATCATTTTATTAGTAGTATCGGTAGTTACAGCAACTGTACCTAAATTATTATGGTTGTTGAAAGTTGTCTGATTGAACTGTGGCCAAGCTTTAACATTTAAATATTTATATAGTCTTAAAAGAGAAGTATGGGGTTGTTTTTGTTTTTTCTGAATCATACTTACCTAGGTGGATGCTGCATCTATCCCCTGTTGGCACTAACACTGAGAACCGAGCAATCAAACACCACCATTCGCTCGGTTCTCTGGGCTCCCTGAAGTCCAGGCCCTGGAGTACTGGGCTGTGGAGGCAGGGCTGAAACAAGACATTGTGCTGCCCACCCACCAAAAGCCCCCCACATCCATTATTTTATATCATGATAAATAAAAATTACATTTGTCAGGAATTTTTTAGGGAGTCAGATTTACATGCAGCAGCATCTTGTCTATATGCAAAATTATATGCCCTACTATTATGTTCAATTCCAAGGGGTGGGCTAATGCAGTATAGGGGCAAGCTAGGGTAGTATAGAGGCAGGCTAGGGTACTATATAGACAGGCTAGGGTAGTATAGGGGCAGGCTGAGGTAGTATATAGACAGCCTAGGGTAGTATATAGACAGCCTAGGTCAGTGATGGTGAACCTTGGCACCCCAGATGTTTTGGAACTACATTTGCCATGATGCTCACACACTCTGTAGTATAGTTGAGCATCATGGGAAATGTAGTTCCAAAACATCTGGAGTGCCAAGGTTCGCCATCACTGGCCTAGGTAGTATATGGACAGGCTAGGACAGTATAGGGGCAGGCTAGGGTAGTATATAGACAGGCTAAGGCAGTAGAGGGGCAGGCTGAGGTAGTATATAGACAGCCTAGGGTAGTATATAGACAGCCTAGGTCAGTGATGGTGAACCTTGGCACCCCAGATGTTTTGGAACTACATTTGCCATGATGCTCACACACTCTGTAGTATAGTTGAGCATCATGGGAAATGTAGTTCCAAAACATCTGGAGTGCCAAGGTTCGCCATCACTGGCCTAGGTAGTATATGGACAGGCTAGGACAGTATAGGGGCAGGCTAGGGTAGTATATAGACAGGCTAAGGCAGTAGAGGGGAAGGCTGAGGTAGTATATAGACAACCTAGGGTAGTATATAGACAGCCTAGGTATATGGAAGGCTAGGGCAGTATAGGGGCAGGCTGGGGTAGTATATATACAGGCTAGGGAAGTATAGGGGTGGGCTAGGCTAGTATAGGAGCAGGCAGAGCGGCTCAGGGGGCAGTTGTCATGATGATGCACAAAACTGCTGGAAAAAAAATCTTGGTCATCAATTTGCTAGGTAAATGGAACTGAAGGAGAGGCGGCCATGGTACAATATGCTGCTCCACTCAAAGTGCTGGACCCACTGGAACCTATGGTAGGACCGGCACCGTGTGGAGGGGATGGGAGCGGCTGGCTCAAGCTCTCATTGGCTCGCTGAGAGGCTGAGCCGGGTGTCGGTCCAGGCATGTAGATGGAATCTGACTTCATTGTCGCGATCTTGCTCGAGCCTGGACCGGCTCTGTGACGTCGAGTCACGGGCGTGTAGAACGAACTGCTCTTTTGTGCTGCACAGGGGAAGTACAGCCAAATGAGCTTTGGTTGTACTTCTCCTTTTAAGGCCCAGTAAATAAGCTTTAAAACAAGACCTCACTGAACTGTGTAGCTGTAGGTAATGTGGAGAAATCCATCCTCAAAGTTCAACAGAAAAACAATGATGTGGTTGAAGTTAGGTGTCAGCACTCTGTTCTCTCCTCTCTTCCCCTGAAGGAGCCGCTTGGTAATTTGGTTTCTCTGTTCCGTGCCTTGATTCCAAGAACAACCTCAGTCTTTATGGCACACCTGGTTCACTGAAAGCTACTGCAAGCACTTCTAGGAATACCTTTAAATCAGTTGTGAATTAGTATCAGGAAATAGACACAAGACCTGTGACAGAAAGCAAAATATGGTCAATGAGTAGTTAAAGTGGAACTACACTGCACCTGAGCACCACAAACCAAAGACACTAAATATTTAATATTCAAAGCAAATGTATCCATCCATTCATGTCTTCATTCTTTATTTTGCTGAGAAATCATTTTAACCCCCCCCCCCCCCCCCCCAGCACTTCTGCCCATCTTGACCATCTTGAGTAAGGACAGATGGTTCACGTAGCATTTATAGTACTTCCTGGAATCCTTCTGCCCTTAGCTCAGATAAGCAGGCAGGAGGGTGTGCTTAGCTGAGAAATCCCATCCCCTCATCCCCTTCTGAAGACTCCTAGGATGTATGACTTCATTTTCCTAGGCCTGGAAACCAGGAACTAACTGAAGAAACGTTAAAAAAACGTTTACAACAGGTAAATATGATATAATTTCCTATGTACTAATGCTAGCAGCATAAGGATGAAAAATAGTCAATGTTTATTGAGAGAGCCAAGTTCCACTTTAATGAATGAAGGGTTAGCAACTGATTGATGGTGAACAGTTGTGGTTGGTTTTGGCTAGTATAGTATAGGGGCAGGCTGAGGTAGTATATAGACAGCCTAGGGTAGTATATAGACATCTCCATCCTCACGCTGCGTATGACCCGTCACTTTCCAGGTTTTCATCCAGTCTTGGTCTTTTATTTTTGACATGCATATTTTTGTTTGATTTGTTCAATTTTATTTTTTATGTTTTTATTTTATGTAGCAAAAAGTAAAAATCTCAGTAGTTATTAAATACCCCCAAAGGAAAACTTTGTCTACAAAAAAATAATAAACATTCATTTTAGAACAATATTGCAGAAGTGACACTCGCTGGCCGGGGTAGTGTACTGGGAAGGAATCCCCGGCCATGCTACTCATTCACAAAAAGACAGACATAAACAAAAACACAGTTTTTGACAGGTTGTTTAACCCTGAACCCCCACCCCCCACCCCCAAACAAATCGAAGTAAATCCACCATCATTCACTCTGTCCAGCAATGCAGATCCACATCAAAGGTAAGATCAGTCTCCGCCAGGGGATTCCTAGGCTATTGGCTGAGCTGAGCATACACCGGATGGTTTTAACGCTATGCGGAGCATGTGATCTTCTCTTTTTGGATACTAACGTGCACACACGGATCCTCTTGTTTGTTGGATGTTGTGGAGGAATCGCCTGGTGGGGAGTGATCTTACTTTTTTGAAGTAGTGTGACATATGAAAGACATCAGTGACCCATATGGATTGTGATTAGAAGCACAATTTGACTGTTATGCCCTGTACACATGGTCGGACTTTCTGACGGAAAATGTGCGATCGGATCTTGTTGTCGGAAAATCCGATCGTGTGTGGGCTCCATCAGACTTTTTCAGTCGGAATTTATGACACACAAAGTTTGAGATCTGGATCTAAAATTTTCCGACAACAAAATCCGATCATTTAAATTCCAATCGTGTGTAGACAATTCCGACAGACAAAGTGCCACACATGCTCTGAATAAGTTACGAGATGAAAAGCTATTGGCTACTGTCCTCTTTATAGTCCCGTCGTATGTGATCTACGTCACCGCGATCTGAATGATCGCATTTTCCAACAAATTTGTGCGACCGTGTGTATGCAAGACAATTTTGGGCCAAAATCCGTCGGAAAAAAAGTCAGACGGATTTTGTAGTCGGAATGTCCGACCGTGTGTATGGGGCATCGAAGTTTGGTAAGCAGATTGTAAGTGTCATATTGGTGGTGGAGCACTGTGAAGATGTGTTTTGTCCAACATTTTTCACAAGAGACCTTTGTTTATTTGGGCACTGTTCTTTTTTTATTTGGACAATACTTTTTATCATGTTTTTCTTAGTAGTGCAACACATTTTGTACATATGTGTTTTTGGACTGTGAAGAATATCTCAGTGTGCTAGCAGCTTTTTCTTCTTATATTGTTACCTTTTCTGGAGTTTTATGATTCCTAGTGCTAGGTGTTTGTTTCCTATACATTTACCTACTTAAACACTTCAATACTGGGCACTTATACCCCCTTCCTGCCCAGGACAATTTTCAGCTTTCAGCGCATATTTGAATGACAATTGCCTGGTCATGCAACACTGTACCCACATTTTTATCATTTTATTCACACAACTAGAGATTTCTTTTGGTGGTATTTAATCACCATTGTTTTTTTTTGCTAAATAAATGAAAAAAGACCGAAAAATTCGAAAAAAAAAACGTTTTTTTTCATAATTTCCGCTATACAATTTTGCAAATAAACAATCTTTATTTATGAATTCAGGCCAAAATGTATTCTGTAATATTTATTTAGTGAAAATAACCCACGTCAGTGTATATTATTTAGTCTGTAGGAAAGTTATAGAGTCCACAAACTATGGTATATACAGTGCCTTGAAAGAGTGTTCATACCCCTTGAAATTTTCCACATTTTGTCATGTTACAACCAAAAACATAAATGTATTTTTGGTATTTTATGTGATAGACCAACACAAAATGGCACATAATTGTAAAGTGGAAGGAAAATGATTATTGGTTTTTGATTTTTTTTTTACAAATAAATATTTCAAAAGTGTGGTGTGGATTTGTATTCAGCCCCCTTTACTCTGATACCCCTAACTAAAATCTAGTGGAACTGATTGCCTTCAGAAGTGACCCAAATAGTCCTGTGTATAATTACATCTCAGTATAAATACAGCTGTTCTGCAAAGCCCTCAGAGGTTTGTTAGAGAACCTTAGCGAACAAACAGCATTATGAAGGCCAAGGAACGCACCAGACAGATCAGGGATAAAGTTGTGGAGAAGTTTAAAGCAGGGTAAGGTTATAAACAAATATCCCAAGCTTTGAACATCTCACAGAGCACTGTTCAATCCATAATCTGAAAATGGAAAGAGTATGGCACAACTGCAAACCTACCAAGACATGGCCGTCCACCTAAACTGGCAGGAGAGCATTAATCAGAGAAGCAGCCAAGAGGCCCATGGTAACTCTGGAGGAGTTGCAGAGATCCACAACTCTTTGGCCTAAAAGGAAAATGCTATGTGTGGCAGAAAACAAACACTGCACATCACCCTGAACACACCATCCCCACCGTGAAACATGGTGGGGGCAGCATCATGTTGTGAGGATGCTTTTCTTCAGCAGGGACAGGGAAGCTGGTCAGAGTTGATGGGAAGATGGATGGAGCCAAATACAGGGCAATCATAGAAGAAAACCTGTTAGAGTCTGCAAAAGACTTGAGACTGGGGTGGAGGTTCACCTTCCAGCAGGACAACAACCCTAAACATACAGCCAGAGCTATAATGGAATAGTTAATATCAAATCATATTCATGTGTTAGAATGTCCCCATCAAAGTCCAGACCTAAATCCAATTGAGAATCTGTGGCAAGACTTGAAAATTGCTTTTCACAGATGCTCTCCATCCAATCTGACAGAGCTTGATCTATTTTGCAAGTATGGGCAAAAAAGTTCACTCTCTAGATGTGCAAAGTTGGTAGAGACATCCCCAAAAAGACGTGTAGCTGTAATTGCAGCGAAAGGTGGTTCTACAAAGGATTGATTCGGGGGGGCTGAATACAAATGCACCCCACAGTTTTCACATATTTATTTGTAAAAAAATGGAAAATTATAATTTTCCTTCCTCTTCACAATTATGTGCCTCTTTGTGTTGGTCTATTAAATAAAATCCCAATAAAATACATTATGTGTTTGATTATAACATGACAACATGTGGACAATTTCAAGGGGCATGAATACTTTTTCAAGGCAGTACTTTTTTGAGAACCAAAAATGTCAGGACAGTACAAATGACCCCTTTTTGGAAAGTGGACAGTCCGAGGTATTTAGTGAGAGGCATGTCAAGTTTTTTGAAGTTGTAATTTTATGAAAAATTAAGAAATAAAAATAAATAAATAAATAAATATATAAATATATATATATATACAGTGGTGTGAAAAAGTGTTTGCCCCCTTCCTCATTTCCTGTTTCTTTGCATGTTTGTCACACTTAAGTGTTTCGGAACATCAAACCAATTTAAACAATAGTCAAGGACAACACAAGTAAACACAAAATGCAATTTGTAAATGAAGGTGTTTATTATTAAAGGTGAAAAAAAATCCAAACCATCATGGCCCTGTGTGAAAAAGTGATTGCCCCCCTTGTTAAAACATACTATAACTGTGGTTGTCCACACCTGAGTTCAATTTCTCTAGCCACACCCAGGCCTGATTATTGCCACACCTGTTCACAATCAAGGCATCACTTAAATAGGAGCTGCTTGACACAGTAAGGTCCACCAGAAGATCCTTAAAAGCTACACATCATGCCGAGACCCAAAGAAATTCAGGAACAATTGAGAAAGAAAGTAATTGAGATCTATCAGTCTGGAAAGGGTTATAAAGCCATTTCCAAAGCTTTAGGGAATCCAGCGAACCACAGTGAGAGCCATTATCCACAAATGGCGAAGACATGGAACAGTGGTGAACCTTCCCAGGAGTGGCCGGCCGCCCAAAATTACCCCAAGAGCGCAGCGACGACTCATCCAAGAGGTCACAAAAGACCCCACAACAACGTCCAAGGAACTGCAGGCCTCACTTGCCTAAGTTAAGGTCAGCGTTCATGCCTCCACCATCAGGAAAAGACTGGGCAAAAATGGCCTGCATGGCAGAGTTCCAAGGAGAAAACCACTGCTGAGCAAAAAGAACATCAAAGCTCGTCTCAATTTCTCCACAACACATCTTGATGATCCCCAAGACTTTTGGGACAACATTCTGTGGACCGATGAGACAAAAGTGGAACTCTTTGGAAGGTGTGTGTCCAAGTATATCTGGCGTAGAAGGGACACTGCATTTCATAAAAAGAACATTATACCAACAGTAAAATATGGTGGTGGTAGTGTGATGGTCTGGGGCTGTTTTGCTGCTTCAGGACCTGGAAGACTTGCCGTGATAAAAGGAACTATGAATTCTGCTGTCTACCAAGAGATCCTGAAGGAGAATGTCCGACTATCTGTTCGTGTACTCAAGCTGAAACGAACTTGGGTTCTGCAGCAGGACAATGATCCTAAACACACCAGCAAGTCCACCACCGAATGGCTGAAGAAAAACAAAATGAAGACTTTGGAGTGGCCTAGCCAAAGTCCTGACCTGAATCCTATTGAGATGTTGTGGTATGACCTTAAAAAGGCCGTTCATGCTCGAAAACCCTCTAATGTAACTGAATTAGGACAATTCTGCAAAGATGAGTGGGCCAAAATTCCTCCAGGACGCTGTAAAAGCCTCATTGCACGTTATCGCAAACGCTTGGTTGCAGTTGTTGCTGCTAAGGGTGGCCCAACCAGTTATTAGGTTTAGGGGGCAATCACTTTTTCACACAGGGCCATGATGGTTTGGATTTTTTTTCACCTTTAATAATAAACACCTTCATTTACAAATTGCATTTTGTGTTTACTTGTGTTGTCCTTGACTATTGTTTAAATTGGTTTGATGTTCCGAAACACTTAAGTGTGACAAACATGCAAAGGAACAGGAAATGAGGAAGGGGGCAAACACTTTTTCACACCACTGTATATATATATATATATATATATATATATATATATATATATATATATATATATAATGTATATAGCTGTGCTAAAATTTTGCATACCCTGGCAGAAATTGTGAAATGTTGTCATTAATATTGAAAATATGACTGATCATGCCAAAAAACTGTCTTTTATTTAAGGATAGCGATCATATGAAGCCATTTATTATCACATAATTTTTTTAATTCATTTTAAATCATAATCATAACAGAACTCACTCAAATGGCCCTGATAAGAAGTTTACATACCCTGGAAACACAGGTTAAAATGGCAATTAAAGGTTAATTTCCCACATTTGTGGCTTTTTAAATCACAATTAGTGTGTGTGTATAAATAGTTAATGAGTTTGTTAGCTGTCACATGGATGCACAAAGCAGGCTAGACACTGGGCCATGAGGAGGTAGAAAAGAACAGTCAAAAGACCTGCGTTACAAGGTAATGAAACTTTACAAAGATGGAAAAGGATATAATAAGATATCCAAAGCCTTGAATATGCCAGTCAGTACTGTTCAATCACTTAATAAGAAGTTAAAATTTTGGGTATCTCTTGATACCAAGCCAGTACAGAGTCATCATATAACTGGTGTGGCAGTGATCAAGGACACTGGTGGTGACAGTACAAAAAAAAAAATCTTTTTTTATATTTTTTTTTTTTACAATGTTTATTAACACACCTTGACCAGAGCAATATAATGTTACCATAGTAACATTTTACTGCTTTGGGGAAGTGATTCGTCTTTTTTTATTTCATTGCTATATGCAAACATTTTAATTAATTAAATCAATTCCGTCAGTTGGTTTTGTTGTGATTAGCTGTGATTGGCCACAGCTGATCACATGGCATAGATGGGCTGTGATTAGCCCAGTCTGTACCATGTGATCACCGTGACCAATCACAGCTAGCAACGCAGCGTGGCCCCACGATCCAGGAGGACGTCATATGAGATCAACCCGGAGGGACGAGAGGCCGGCCCCTGCATCATTATGCCATAGATTGGGTGGGAACATCTTATGGACCTTCCCAGGTCCAAAATTATTATTGAACAGAATTAAGTTCAGCCCTCCACAGCAGCCACATTTTCTCATGTGGATCCTTAAAAAAAATTAATCGCCATGCATTCTCTGCATTAAAGCAGAGCTCCACCCAAAAGTGGAAGCTCCACTTGTCTGCCTCCTTTCTCCCCTTCTGCTGCCATATTTGGCACCTTTTTGGGGAGGGGGGGATGGGTACCTGGTTTTGATAGGTACCTGCTCCCACTTCTGGCTCAGTTCAAAGTTTGTCCCCCCTCCTTCCCCCCACAGCTGGCCCATTCACAGAGCACAGCGTGATTTGTGCATGCACAGTAGGAAACCGGCAGTGAAGCCTTGCGGCATCAGCACCCAATTCAACAATCGGCTTGGGTAAAGACACAGTTGGATGCCTGTACAGGTAAGTTCCCTAATAGTAAAAGTCAGCAGGGGGCAGGGGGGCAGAACTTCTCTTTAACCACTTGCCGACCGCCGCACGACGATGTACGTCGACAGAATGGCACGGGCAGACATATGGGCGTACATGTACGTCCCTGCCTTCCCGCGGGTGGGGGGCCCGATCGGGCCCCCCCTGGTGCCAGCGGCGGTCGGTATCCGTTCAGGAGCGATCCGGGATGAGGGGGCGGCCATTCGTTCATGGCCACCCCCTCGCGATCGCTCCTGACGAATGGAAGTGAAGCGTGACATCACTTCCTCTCCTGTAATGTAAACACAGGCAGAGGAAGTGATGTAATCTCTCCTCCGTGTCGGTATTTTTCGTTCCGGCACCGAGGAGAGAGGATCGGTGAGTTGCACCAACACTACACAATACAGTAGAACATGCCAGGCACACTCTCACCCCCCGATCACCCCCCCAATCACCCCTGCACCCCCAGTCACAGTGACACCAATTGCATTTTTTTTTTTTGCATTGGTGTCATTTGTGACTGTAATAACTGTTAGGGCAGTTAGGGTTAGCCCCCTTTAGTTCTAGGGTACCCCCTAACCCCCCAATAAAGGTTTAACCCCGTGATCACCCCCCGTCGCCAGTGTCACTAATGCTGGGTTCACATTGCAGCGGTTTATGAGAACGGATGTGATTTTGCACCGCACTGCAGTGCAAATCACATCCGATCTCTGTGCGATTCGAGTTCAGCCATATAGATAGTATGGCTGAATTCGCATCGCACCCGCCGCAAACTCGCACGGGACCCTTTTTTTGGTCCGCAGCAGAATCGGATCGCATGGGTGTTCACACCATGCGATCTGATTCCTGTCCGAGTTTGCAGATCGCACTGCGATATGCGAACTGATCTGGGGGTGTCATTAACATTTCACTGACACTCCCAGCAGTTCGCATAGGGCAGTGTGATGCGGGAACCCGCCGCGGATTCGTGGCGTTCCCGCATCGCTCCAGTGTGAACCCAGCCTAATAAGCGATCGTTTTTCTGATCGCTGTATTAGTGTCACAGGTGACGCTAGTTAGGCAGGTAGGTATTTAGGTTCGTCGCAGCTTTTTATAGCGCCAGGGACCCCCATATACTACCGCATAAAGCCCCCTGATTGCCCCCTAGTTAACCCTTTCACCAGTGATCACCATATAACTGTTACAGGTGACGCTGGTTGGTTAGTTATTTTTTTATAGTTTCAGGGCACCCGCCATTTATTACCTAATAAAGGTTTAACCCCCTGATCACCCGGCGGGTGATATAAGTTTGAGGGTCAGATAAGGTCTGCGTCGCCCCAGGCAGCGTCAGGTTAGTGCCAGTACCGCTAACACCCACGCGCAAAGCATACACCTCCCTTTGTAATATAGTATCTGATCAGATCTATATTAGCGTCGCCAGCAGTTTAGGTTTCCCAAAACGCATTGTTAGCGGGATCAGCCCAGATACCTGCTAGCACCTGCGTTTAGCCCCTCCGCCAAGCCCAGCCCAGCCCACCCAAGTGCAGTATTGATCGATCGATCGATCGATCACTGTCACTTACAAAACACAACACACATAACTGCAGCGTTCGCAGAGTCAGGCCTAATCCCTGCGATCGCTAACAGTTTTTTTTGTAGCGTTTTGATACAGTCGCTGACAGCCTAGGTGCTTTTTTACCTGTGAGTCTCACTAGTGTACCCCTGAATTTAGGGGTGTCTACTTTCCAAAATGGGGTCATTTGGGGGGGGGGTTTGTGCCATCTTGGCATTTTATGGCCTTCAAAATTGTAATAGGTAGTGAGGAGTGAAGTCAAAAATTTACGCCCTTAGAAAGCCTGAAGGCGGTGCTTGGTTTTCGGGGCCCTGTACGTGGCTAGGCTCCCAAAAAGTCCCACATATGTGGTATCCCCGTACTCAGGAGAAGCAGCAGAATTTATTTTGGGGTGTCATTTCACATATGCCCATGGCATGTGTGAGCAATATATGATTTAGTGACAACTTTGTGAAAAAAAAAAAAAAGTTTGTAATATTTCCGCAACTTGTGGCAAAATATAAAATATTCCAAGGACTCAACATGCCTCTCAGCAAATAGCTTGGGGTGTCTACTTTCTAAAATGGAGTAATTTGTGGGGGTTTTGTGCCATCTTGGCATTTTATGGCCTTCAAAACTGTAATAGGTAGTGAGGAGTGAAGTCAAAAATTTACGCCCTTAGAAAGCCTGAAGGCGGTGCTTGGTTTTCGGGGCCCCGTACGCGGCTAGGCTCCCAAAAAGTCCCACATATGTGGTATCCCCGTACTCAGGAGAAGCAGCAGAATTTATTTTGGGGTGTCATTTCACATATGCCCATGGCATGTGTGAGCAATATATCATTTAGTGACAACTTTGTGAAAAAAAAAAAAAAAAGTTTGTAATATTCCCGCAACTTGTGGCAAAATATAAAATATTCTATGGACTCAACATGCCTCTCAGCAAATAGCATGGGGTGTCTACTTTCTAAAATGGGGTCATTTGTGGGGGTTTTGTGCCATCTTGGCATTTTGTATGGCATTTTTTTTTGTCATTATTCAATCGCTTGAGGCAAAAAAATAAAATATTCAATGGGCTCAACATGCCTCTTATCAATTTCCTTAGGGGGTCTACTTTCCAAAATGGGGTCATTTGGGGGGGTTTTGTACTGCCCTGCCATTTTAGCACCTCAAGAAATGAGATAGGCAGTCATAAACTAAAAGCTGCGTAAATTCCAGAAAACGTACCTTAGTTTGTAGATGTGACAACTTTTGCGCAAACCAATAAATATACAGTTATTGACTTTTTTTTTACCAAAGACATGTGGCTGAATACATTTTGGCCTAAATGTATGACTAAAATTGAGTTTATTGGATTTTTCTAATAACAAAAAGTAGAAAATATCATTTTTTTTCAAAATTTGTGGTCTTTTTACGTTTATATCGCAAAAAATAAAAATCGCAGAGTCAGTCAAATACCTTTAAAAGAAAGCTCTATTTGTGGGAAAAAAAGGACGCAAATTTTGTTTGGGTACAACATTGCATGACCGTGCAATTACCAGTTAAAGCAGCGCAGTGCCAAATTGTAAAAAGACCTCTGGTCATTGACCAGCAAAATGGTCCGGTCTGAAAGTGGTTAAAGTGTTACTAAACCCAGGACTCTGCATTCATTATATCTGGTCTCCCACGGTACACAGAACATGGAAATGCAATAGTTTTAGTAAATATATATTGCTAAATATATTTTCTCCTCAGCAGTATATAGCACTCTTGTGACTTCTATCTGGTTAAAGCTTATGGGAGGAGTTTTAATTTCCCCTTGATTGACCTGTCAAGATGCAGGACCCCTGACCCTTTGCTGGACAGTGCTGATTGGCCCTGTGCTGATCACATGCATTCTCCAAAAAAAAGAAGAAGCTCTCTAGCAATACACGCCAAACTGAACATGTGCAGCTTGTCCCCTAACTCTATCTTATCAGGAACTATATTGGGGACTGTGAAAGAAGGGGAGGATCAGAGAAGACAGCTAGGGGATAATCCCTTAGGTTCCACAATGAGTATAACAAGCATGCTTTACTGCATATACAGACTGAACCTTCCATTACCTGACCCCCCCCCCCATTCCTAAAAACATACCTGAGTCCTTTCACACTCTAGCACTATTGCCGGCTGCAGCACCAATGCTCTCTCTTCTTGGTCTCACAAGGGACTTTGAGAGCAGCAGGAACCATAGGCACATCAGTCAAATCCTGTGAGAGGGGTGCGGGGGCATGACTGAGCAGCTGTGTATGTTTATGGATGCACACAGCCTGGCTTGAGAGCACGCCTGCATGGGTGAGCCCATATCACAGTGCTTGCTATCGGTGTACCCATAGGAAAGAAGGAGCAGAGTGCACCAATGCAGGACTCCAGAAGAGAACATAGGGGGCCACTCTGTGCAATATTGTTGCACAGAGTGGGTAAGTATTTTTTTTTTTGGCATAAAAAACAAACACTTTAATATCACTTTAACCGGACCACTCGCTGCAGTCTTATTGCGGCAGGTTGGCTCCCCTGGGCAAAACAATGTTACCTTACATCGCTTTGCCTTTTGGCCATCCGTGGTCGCTCATGACAGAGTGCAAACCGTGATCTGTGTGTATAAACACACAGATCCTGGTTCTCTCAGGGGGGAGAGACTGAGTGTGTGTTCATATCAACACCGATCTGTCATCTCTCCTAGTCAGTCCCTTTCCCCCCCCATAGACACGCATTTAGAACATAGTGAGGAAACACAGTTAACCCCTTGAGCGCCCCCTAGTGTTAACCCCTTCACTGCCAGTGACATTGATACAGTAATCAGTGCATTTTTATAGCACTGGTCGCTGTATAATTGTCACTGGTCCCAAAAATGTGTCAAAAGTGTCCAAAGTGTCTGCCGCTATATTGCAGTCCCGATAAAAATCGCAGTTCACTGGCATTACGAGTAAAAAAAAAAAATCATAAAAATTCCATAAATCTATCCTCTATTTTGTAGGCGCAATAACTTTTGCGCAAATCAATCAATATACGCTTATTGCGATTTTTTTTAACCAAAAATATGTAGAAGAATACATATCGGCCTAAACGTTTTAAATTGTCGCTCTTCTTTTGTTTATAGTGCAAAAGATGTTCAAATACCACCAAAAGAAAGCTCTATTTCTGGGGAAAAAAAGGATGTAAATTTTGTTTGGGTACAACATCGCACAACCGCGCAATTGTTAGTTAAAGCAACGCAGTGGCAAATCGCAAAAAAAACGCCCGGTCATTGAGCAGCCAAATATTCCTGGGCTGAAGTGGATAGGCTGATTGAGTGTTAAAATGTGCTTTTCTTTTTTCCTATGAATATTAGCACATGTTGTTGAAATTATTATTTCTTAAACATGTCTTGGCCAGTAGATGATGCTGTTGTATCGTGGAGTGAGTGGATAGTGAGTTATGTGTAATATATATTCTTATCTGGTGGATATAGTATAATAAATACTGTTGTACCATTTAATCTGGGGAGATAATGAGTACAACAGATCTATAAGATGTATGAAAGGTAATGTACAGGCTGATTCACAAAAGGAGTAATGTTCACTTCATATACCCAAGACTCAGGAGTCAGATCATCCACAAGCCAACCTAGGGCCCAATGGATCTCTGGGGGCCCAACTACAACCTTCATGCTTGTGGATGGGATATTGCAATTTGTCAAACCAATGCACCAGGTTGTACTTGTAGGCTAGGGAGGAATCCAGGATAAAAACTTATCTGGGGGTCCTAGTAGATGACAGACTCGTGCAATCCCAAGCTGAAGCAAGCAGAATATTAGCATGCATTAAAAAATCGGATTTACTCAAGAAATAAAACTATAATTCTACCACTTTACAAAACTGGTTCAGCCACATCTCAAGTTTGCCATCCAGTTCTGGTCTTCAGTCCTCAGGAAGGATGTGCTGGAACAGGAGAGGGTCCAGAGAAGGAGAACAAAGCTGACAGGAGGATCTCAGTTTTGAAGAATGACTACTTACATTAAACGTATTATTCCTGGAGAAGAGCTGCTCGAGAGGAGACATGGTCATGATGTACAAATATCTAAGTGATTCTAGCATAGGGAGACAACTATTCAGTCTCAGGTTGCTTAAAGGGGTAGTAAGCTGCAGACTATTTTTTTAACCTGCAAGGTAAAGCCATAATGTGCAAATATGCATCGCAACATTATGTGAAATTTACCGTAGGACGAAGCCCTTCCAGCGACGACCATGTGCTGGTCATGTCACCGGCTGCATGTATAGTAAATATCTCCTAAACGTATATTAAGGCTTACCTATAGGTAAAAGTCATGTATGAGAGTTTACCCCCATTGTAAACGCTTGCCGACCAGCAGCTGCAGTTATACTGCGGCAGAATGGCACGGGCAGGCGAATCGCCGTCATGTTACGTTGCTCCTTAAGGCGGCCACTAAGGGTGTCTCGACTTCCGGGCTCCCGCGATTGCTTGTAACACGGCGAGAACTCTCTGAGGGGAGAAGTGACAGATCATCTTTCTCATACATAGTATAGGGGGCTTGCTGGTCAGACATGGAAGGAGGGTGCCATGAGCCTTGTGGGGAATGATGGAAGAAAGGTGGTATTCAGCCCGCTGCCTGCAGGCTTGTTGTCCTCAATGGAAACTGCAGATTGCAGAGGGACACTGTGCTGACTGCTGAGATGTCTTTAGCGTGAGAGTGGCAGGAGGGAGCCAGGCTAGGCTGCGGGCAGCAAGGTGTGACACCCGCCGTGAGAAGATGGTACCAGGGAGCTGAGTGAAGCCAATGGATCCGGGTGCACTGGATGATGTCAGTGGTGTGCCAGAGGCGAGGGGAACAGGAAGCCCGTACGGTGCGGTGGACCGTAAGCTGCTGGGTTGCTGTGACTACATGTTCCCCTTTCCTCTGGCACAGCACTGATGTCATCCAGCGCTCCTGCAGAGGGCAACTGCATGTCTGCCTTTATTAAATTAACCCCTGAGTGTCTGTATGGACACTTTAGTCTTAGTGAGGCTCCACACATGGTGCATGTTTACAACAGGTACATGATTTTATCACCCACACTAACATTTGTGGAGACACTTGGAGTGGTCCAGTATTGAATAGGTGGACCTGCATTTGCTTCTAAGGTCTTTTTTAACTGACTGCAAGAAGTGAAAATTGATGTCAAAAACTTTTATTTGTCCCTAGATAATAAATAAAACGTATACAAAAATAAAATGAATTTTACTAATACTGAACAGTTGAAAGCTTGTCGCTGGTAATCTTTATTGCACATTGTTGCTCATTAGGCTGTAGAGCTAAGTGACAAGGCAGATAATGTGAGGGAGCATCGGGAAAACACCAGTTGCATGTAGATAAATGGCAAGTCAGCCCCTAGTGAAGCACACTGTGCCCTTGCACAATGGGTCAGGAGAAGTAATTGAACTATATGCTTTATATGATCTGCTGTTAAGGATTTTACAATTGAAGTTCTATTTTAGTTCAGCATGGAGGTATCCAGGAGGTGTTCATATTATTATTTCTCCTGACTCACCACTTATACAGATAACAGTGATGCTTGCTGATGATTGTTCTGGCCTCGTCATCCCACCAAAGAAAATGACTAAATCACTTTGGGTTCCATTTTCCCTTAGTTGACTTAGAAAATGTCTATCTCTAGTTTCTACACAGGTGGATTCATTTTACATAAGTACACGTGAATTATATTATTGTGGCTGTTTCTATACATTGAGTATTCAACCTGTTGCCTAGCTCTTGTCTGCCTGAACTTCTTTCTTATTTTGCTGCTCCTCTTAAAGTGAATATTTCCTTTGCCCATACAGGACAAAAAAGAGGGTCACTTAACACCTCCATACCAGCAGCAAGTACATATCCTTTCCTTTCTCCAGAGTGACGCCATTCTTTCGGCTTCCTGAACTGGGAAACTGAGTAGTCAGCTGAAAACCATCAGTTTACTAGGAACTATGGTCTCCTAGGCCTCATGTGATAGCACTGGTCCAATGTTATGGCACCAGAGTTCTGGGTATATTATTTTCCTTCAGACTGAATGGAGTGGTGCGGGAACGAGTCAAGGTGGTGGTCCATACTGCTAGAGAGAATGGGTAGGGTGGGGTGTTAAGTGACTCTTTTACTTTGCACTGCATAGTCAAAAGAAAAGGGTCGCTTGAGTGTCAAGTAGAGGAAAGTGGAAAAATAATGTTGGACCCATCTTGATCTAATGTACGCCCAGAGAATTTCCATGGTCTCCCTGGCTTGGCTTGGCCTGTAGTGTAATTTTAAAAAACATTGAAGCACTACACCACTGCTAAAGGGTCCAGATCCAGTTTTATTGCAATAAAAAAACAGAAGGACATCTCCATATTGCTCTAATATCTATACAATATATTATATTGATTGATATGGAGATGTCCTTTTTTTAGCCCTGTTTAAGAGAAAATTATTGGCCTCCCCAAAACAAATTGTATACTATTTGGATTGTCCTCCTGACTTTTATTGGAATAAGCTATATCTGGACCTTGTAGCAATGGTGTGGTGCTTCCGTTTCAATTTTCGTTACTTGAGTTTCAAGGTCTTAGCTAAGAAAGAAGACAACATGAAAAATAAAATAAAAAGGAATAATAACAACAACAAAAAAACCTTATCTTTAATACATAGGAAAAAGCATTCTAAGGCGGCTTTCACAATGAGCCGTGGGGGGCGTCAGCAGTAAAATGCCGCTATTATTAGCAGCGTTTTACCGTTGGATTTGCGGCACATTTCAGCTGCTAGTGGGGCGCTTTTAACCCTCCCAATGCATCGCAATGGCGGCAATTTGCCGACGGTATAGCCACGCTACCCCATTGATTTCAATGGGCAGGAGCGGTGGAGGAGCGGTGGAGGAGCGGTAAACACACCGTTCCTTCACCGCTCCAAAGAAGCTGCTGGCAGGACTTTTCCTGATGTCTTGCCAGCGCACCGCTCCAGTGTAAAAGCTCTCAGGCTTTCACACTGCAGACAATGGAGAGCAGTTTGAGAGCGGATTGCAAGCATTATTTTTAATGCTATAGCACCTGCAATACGCCCTCGGTGTGAAAGGGGTCTTAAATATGAAAAGTATTAGGTCACAACTAATTAAAGTGAAACATAACCCAAAAGGGGAAGTTCTGCTTTCTTTCTTCACCACCCCCATCATTTTCGGATACCTTTTTTGGGGGGCAACAGGTACCTGGTCTTGACAGAACTCTGCACTAAGATACTAGTCAGGTTTTTTTTTTGTCTCTCAAGCGGGGGGCGTGACCGGATGTGCAAGATGGAGTGAGTGAGAGATGTGAGACGCCGTGTGTGACTCTCTCCCAGACCCTCTTGATGAGAGCCTGGAGCGCTTAGTGCCTCGGTCGGACGTAGCGTGCGGTGGGCTGGAGCTGTACACTGAAGCTGGACGGGAGGAGGAGTGACAGCGCAATACTGTACGATCGTGCCGAGCCCTCGGAGATCCACGCTTACTTCCGGGTCTTGAACCCCAGCGAGCACGGCCAAAGAAGCACGAGTACCCCCGACCAAGCCGAACGCTTTTGAACCCTGCTGAAGAGACGCCGCACACTGTGGACACCAAGAGGCCCTCCCGCTCTCCAGTAAGCCGCGATAGGAGGAAGGAGGTAAGCGGCAGGATTGCGGGGGGGGGAAGAAGGCGGAGGTGTGAGGGGCATAGCAGGTGGAGGTCTGGCAGAGCAAGTTGTGGACATAGCGATGCCTGAGAACTGGTAACAAGTAAACAAGAGGGCGCCGGCCGGGGGTGAGAAGGACCTATAGCTTTTGTCCCCTGGAATTCATTGATTCGTTTTGTGCTCTAAGACGAACGAATGATAACCCAGGCAGTATAAGCAAAGAAGTACCTGTTGTAAAAACGAACGTCTGTAAGCAACGAACCAGGAAGTCTGTGATATGTGAATGGAGTGCTTGTGGACTGACTAACTATAAGATAAGATCAGTATCGCATTTATTGATTAACTGAGGGATGGTGGCTGCTCTAAAAATCAATTGGTTGAACGGTATCTGAACTAAGTGTGTGCAAATAAATGTCTGCTGTGAAGCATTAAAACAGGAAGTTTTGGTGATACATGAAGTGAATACTGGAGAACTGGTTATAAGATACGGTTAATATTGCACTAAGTAATCAACTGAGCGAGGGGCGGCTGGGTTAAAAAGTTAAAAATATATTAAAATACGATATATCCAGGACTGTTCTGTGGAAGGGGGTGAGAAAAGGAAATTAAGATGCAGCACTTGCGCTCTGCAAAGGAAAAAGGGGAAAAAAGTTCGCAACAGTCTACCACAGCAGCTAAATTAGAACAATATGCTCATAACCCTGCACAGTCATCACAGACCCCTCCAAAAAAAGGGCAGACAAAGGGGCAGCATGGAGAAATATCTGAAAGGAAAAGCATGGGTCAATCGAACATTAACATTAATACACAGGCCGGAGCAGTGCCCAAATGCCCAGTTAATAAAAAAGCGGGTGCAGGGGAACAGAATATGGAGATCACAACGGGTGACTCTCCTCCGGTTGAAAAAGAGCCAACAATTAAGGATGTGTTATTGGCCGTAAACGCATGTAACATCTCACTGAAAGAACTCTGTAATCAAATGAAGGGAGTGAAGGAAGATCTAATGCTGGTAAGGCAAGACCTACAGAAAGTGGTGGAAAGGACGACAGAACTTGAGTTAAGGACCAGCAGATTGGAAGACGATACAACATTCCTAATTAAAGAAATAGAAAGCCTGAAGGAGCAGTTTGGCGGATATAGAACAAGAATGGACGAAATGGAAAATAGGCTCAGGAGGGACAATGTGCGAGTAGTGGGACTTCCGGAAAAAAGTGAGGGTGTAAACCCTGCTGAATTTATGGAGCATCTTCTGGTTGAACTGTTTGGGAGGGATGTTTTTTCAACAGCGTTCTCAATAGAGAGGGCGCATAGGGTACCCTTTAGAGCACCATTGGAGGGGGGCCGTCCTAGGCCATTATTAATGAAGTTATTGAACTATAAAGATAAAGTGGTATTATTACGGAAGGCAAGGGAAATGGGGAATGTATTGTATAAGGGTGTTAGAATTTCATTATATTCTGATTTTTCCCCAGAACTTCAGAGAAAAAGGGTAGAGTTCCTCCAGGTGAAACGCAGGTTACAGAAGCTCAGGGTGCCGTATGCTCTGCTTTATCCTGCAAAGTTACGGATTAATGCACTAGGGCATACTCAGGTTTTTAGTTCCCCGATAGAAGTGGAAAAATGGATAGAAGAAAATAAAGAAAAGTTGTAGTTGCTGGGGTTTCTAGTACTGAGTGGGATGGGAAGATAGAAGGAGAGGGGGGGATGAAGTATGTGTTTTTTTTTTTTTTTTTTTTTTGGGTGTGTGCTGTCTGTGTCTGTATGGGAGGGGGGTGGGAGGGAGGTAATACACGGCGAGCGCACTAGGTGAGGGTGGTAAATAGGTTGTGAAGAGAGTGGTATAAGGTCACTAATAGCCCCTAGGGTAACACCTAGGAAGGTGGGGGAGGTGGGGGAGGGGCGGGAGGGAGGTAGAAAGGGGGGAGAGGGGGTGGGTGTAGTAGGGAAAATAGGGGGGAGGTCGAAGGGGGAAAAAAAATATAAGTATGCACTAATAAATGTAGTACAGGAAATAATTCAAAGCAAAAAAGGACACAAACTGTGGGGTGGTAAAACTAGGGGTGGTAAAAAACAAGGAAAATTTATTGATCACAAGGGGGAAAATGGTAATAAACGATCATACAGTATAATGTATATTCAAAGACACATAACATACGAGTTAATGGTGACGCCTAATAAATTTGTTATTATACAAGGGAGTAATATATGGGGAGTGTGGTATAAGGTAATAAAAGAAGTTAGAGGGGAATTGGTGGGTACTGGGAGACAAATGGTTCTCAATAGTGTCATCAGTAGACTGGTTATTTCGCTCTCTTTCTTTATTACCTTAGGTTTTTCCTTTTTTTTCTTTTTCTCCTCTATATTTGTTTATGGCTATGCAGGATGGTAAAATTAAGATAGGCTCCTGGAATGTGAGGGGTCTGGGGACGCGGCTGAAACAAAAAGCTGTGCTATCCTTGTTGGAGGGATGTGGAGTAGAGTTGCTCTGCATACAGGAGACCCATTTAAATAGAGATACAATATACCGGCTGCAGAGCAGAAAATATCAATTTCAATATCACTCTGTTTATTCGACATATAGCAGAGGGGTGAGTGTCTTGGTAAAAACGGGGGTGAATTTTGTATGCAAACGGGTTAGCCTGGATGAAAAAGGCAGATACATTTTCTTACAGTGCCTAATTGAAAATAGAGAATGTATGCTGGCAAACATCTACCTCCCTCCACCATTTAAAATGGAAGTGCTTTTTAAATTACAGGAATTTTTAGTGGGGATAGATGGTGTCCCTATAATAATAGTAGGGGATTTCAACACGGTATTGGATATTAAAATTGATAGATTCCCAGAAAAAACACTGGCGGAACCAGCTTGGCAGGGGAGGTTGGGACAGTACCTGGAAGAAGTAGGACTACGGGATTTATGGAGAACTGGGAACCCGGGAGTTCGGCAGTATAGTTGCTACTCGTCCACACATACTACGTTATCCAGGATTGATATGATACTGGGGAATGACCTGGCCTTACAAATGGTGGAAAAGGTTGAATATCAGCCCAGGGGGATTTCAGATCATTCCCCAGTGACAGCAGTATTAAAAATGAGAGAACGTAAGGTACAGAGGTTGTGGAAAGTGAACCCGCTCTGGCTAGAACTGATAAAAAAAGAGACAGAAGAATGCCCTGAGAGAATTCAGTGGGAATTAAAAGAATTTCTAAAAAATAACCGGGGTACAGTAACATCGGGGATCCTGTGGGACACTCTGAAAGCTTTCTTAAGGGGCCTTATGATCCAATCAATAGCAAAAATAAACAGGAGATCTAGGGAACAGGAGGTACAAATAGGGAGAGAAGTGTCAGAGGCTGAAAGAGATTTTATTAGTGACCCCACGCAGGGCAAAGAAAAAATCTGGTTAGATAAACAAGAAGAACTTAGGTTATTAGCCCTAAAGAAAGCAGAGATTCAGCATATGTTCCAACGCCAAGCCTCCTTCGCGGAAGGGGAAAGCGTGGGAAAAATGTTGGCACAACTGGTGAAGAATAATTTGGGTCCTTCCTCAATCTCGGCGATTAGGATATCTGAGGGAAAGGTTATAACAGAAACGGGGAGTATTTCCCAAGCATTTGAAGGATATTATAAAAACCTATATACTGCACAAAAAGTGGGGATGGATGAGCAAATGGAAGCATTTTTAGGTCAATTAGAGGTACCATGTTTGAAACAAGAAGAAAGAGAGGAACTGGAAGCCCCAATAACTTTGAAAGAACTTCAGGAAGCAGTTGCGAGTATGCCAAATCAGAAATCGCCTGGGCCGGATGGACTACCGATTGAAGTCTATAAAAACTTTGGCGAGATACTGATTCCTGAACTTCTGGAGATGTTAAGAGGAGCATATGGGGAGGGTAAACTGCCCCCATCAATGATGGAGGCGGTTATAACCCTGTTGTACAAAGAAGGGAAGGACGCCTTAGATGTTGCAGCGTATAGGCCAATCTCTCTCCTGTGTACTGATACAAAGATATTGGCTAAGGTATTAGCGACTAGGCTCAATCGAGTCATAGCAAGATTGGTCCATATGGACCAAACAGGGTTTATAGCCAACAGGTCAACGAGTATAAATATTAGAAGAGCTTTTTTGAACTTGCAGGTCCCAATGGATAACGATACTCCGGGTGCAGTGGTGGCATTGGATGTAAGGAAAGCATTTGATAGCGTAGAATGGGGATATATATGGAAAGTTTTGGAGAAATTTGGCCTGGGTCCTTCCTTTATAAGATGGATTAGGATGCTATATGACAAACCTAGTGCGAGACTAAAAATTAATAACGAGTTATCCGGGAAAATAGAGTTGGGGAGAGGGACGAGGCAGGGGTGCCCATTATCACCCCTGCTCTTTGCATTGGCCATAGAGCCCCTGGCATGTGCAATTAGAGCAAACCGGGATATTGTCGGCTTTGTAAGAAAAACTGGAGAGGAAAAAATCTCACTTTATGCAGACGATATCCTATTGTTCTTAGGGGATATGAGATACTCACTACCAAGGGCAATGGAACTGGTGCAAAGGTTTGGAGGCTTCACTGGGCTGGAGATAAATTGGGAAAAATCGGAATGTCTCCCTTTGGACCCAGTTGGTCAGCAAACGGCCCTGGGAACCCCCCAAATGCCAATGGTGGATAAGTTGAAATATCTGGGAGTAACCTTGTCAAGGGATCCTAAGCAATATATAAGTTATAACTTAGTCCCATTACTGGCTAAGTTTAAACAAAAAATTGCTATATGGAAACGATTGCCTCTCTCGGTCGCTGGCAGATGCAATCTGATAAAAATGATATGGATGCCCCAACTTTTATACATATTACACAATGCCCCAATATGGATTAACAAAAGTTGGTTTGATAAAATCGAGATGCTGTTTAGGGAGCTAATATGGAGGGGAGGACAGGCTAGATTGAAATTGCGGATGCTTCAGCTACCGGGAGAGGAAGGAGGATTCGCGGTCCCTTATCCGGAGTGCTATTTTTGGGCGTCCCAATTACAACAGCTAGGGGGGATCGATGAGAAGAACGGAGGAACCCCAAATGGGAGATTAGTATTAACAGGCTCCCCACATAGTACCCTGATCGAGACCCTGGAAGCGGACTCATTCCAGTGTAGATGTCCTACAGTAAAAATGATGTTAAAGCTATGGGGTACAGTTAAAAAAAAAATGGGATATAGTGAAATAACAAAGTATACGCCCCTATGGAACAATAAGAAGCTACAGGAAATATGGCGGGTTGGAAAAATTGCAGATTGGGAAAAATGTGGCATTGTAAGGCTAAGCCATCTATATGGCGGCAAGAGTATTAAATCTTTCGACCAGCTGCAAAGAGAATTTAAGATATCACAAAATTCATTCTATGCCTATATACAAGTGAGGCATGCTTTAAGGACCCAGTTTGGAAACCTGTTATTAACATGGGAGGAAATGCCCTTGCTATACCCAGTAGCACAAGCAGGACCCACTAAAGGATTAATATCTAAATTCTATGCCCAGCTGGGTGAACAGATTAATAGTGAGAGGAAAGGGAGGGTTGAGAAAGGGAAATGGGAGCAGGACCTAGGTAATATAACACGAGCACAGTGGAAAAATATCCTAGCGGCATGCCCAAAGGTCTCGGTCTCTCCTCCTCAGAGGATTTCCCATTTAATGGTAATTAATAGAGCATACTATACTCCCCAGAAATTATTTAAATTTGGTAAGAGAACAGATGACTTTTGCCCCAGGTGTGGGGGGTCAGGGAATTTAATGCACATGCTTTGGAAATGTCCCAAATTATTTAGATACTGGGAAGGAGTGGTAAAGATAATAAGTAGGGTTTTTGGGACGGTAATAGAGTTAAATCCCATAGTGTGCATTTTAGGCTACAGAGAGGAGGAAGTAGAAAGGAAGGGAATAACAACGGCAATCCTAAGATGTTTATTTCAAGCTAGAAGGATGATAGCTAGGAGATGGCAATCAAAGCTACCCCCTACAGTAGAGGATTGGACAAGGGCGGTAAATGACTATCTATGTAAGGAGAGGGCAGTATATGCAAAACGAAATAACCTAAAGGAGTTTAATAGGAACTGGCGAGAGTGGATAGAAGTGATGCATACCCCAGTTTAAACCATGATAGGAAAGGGAAGAGGGGAGGGGGGATGGGTAATGGGAAGGAGTAGGGTAGGGTACATTAAAGGTTCGGGAATTATTATAACACATTTATGCTATACTGTAGGATAAAAGCACCAATATATATATATAAGAGGGGAGGGGAGGGGGGGCGGGGTTGATAGAAGGGATGGGAGGGAGGGGTGGGGTTATAACAATAGGAAAAACTTAGGAATTGCAAAAATAGTGATGGTAGGAGAAGGGGGGATATGGTACTGTTTAGATAATGTGCTTTTGTTTTTTTTTTGCTAATTATATGTGATGTATGGATGTATCTTCATGTCCCCCTTCCCTTCCTAGAGCTCTAAAACTCAGATCTCGGAAGGGAAGAAAGAGGTATTTGAACCCTGGTAATGTTATTTTAAAATGTGGTCTGTATAAATGTGAAAATTTAATAAAGATTAATAATTAAAAAAAAAAAAGATACTAGTCAGGTTTTAGGAATCCTCTGCAACAGAAGTGTCATTATAGGTGAGATAATCTGTAAGGGTTAATCGCTTCTGAAAGGATACAGACAAAAATGAATTAGTCACTTGCATTCAAAATCAGTATCCTAAGGACTATTTCTTCAGAACATACACAGGTAGAAATCTGCAACGTTTGTTACTATCCCTGCAATGTAAATTGAACACCAGAGAGGGGAGTGTTTTTTTTTGCTTTTTTTTTTTTTTAGCAAAAGTGGAATTACTTTTTAACCAAAGCTCTCTGCTAAACATGGCCTGGGCATTTAGGCTACAAAGATCTCTGGTCATGAAAGAGTTATAGTCATTGCCATTGTATAATAGATGATATTATTTTATGAAAACAGGAGCAGACACAATTCAATGTTTTGCCCATATCTACTATCTAGGTTCTACTTACATCACGTAGGAGGATTTACTAATTATTTGCTATAAGAACATCACCAATTTTTTTTTTCTTGCACTCCATGTTCTTACTGCCTTCATCCTGAGGATTAGGTAACACTTTCCTCACCTGAAGTGTTGAAAACGGTGGCAGCTGCTTAACCTTCACGTCATTGTCACAAGCTGCTTAGTAACAAATTGTATCAGAAGATTGGCCTAGAATAATTATTCTTGCCTTGTTATAAAAATCTCCTTTAATCAGTCATTACAATAGCAATGGAAGATGTTCCACCTAGAAACAGCTAATGTGTTTGTTTGTTACGTGAGTACAGGATGTTTTCTTCTTTTCGCATCTATTTTTTTTTTTTTTTTAGGGAAATTTATTGAGGTCACTTTTTAAAGGAAACAAATTTATTATGATATTGTCTACTCCAGTGACATGGTTTGAGCATCATCATGATGTAACTGTTTCCATGGAGATCCTATTCCGACGGAAAGGAATGAATTCTGTTGAGTTCTGACTGCACTGATAAAAAGCAGGTGCCTTTTGTATACAGCCCCTCGTAAGACCACCGGAAACTGGGCAGGGAGGAAGTACTTATATGGAATCCATGTAAGAATGACTGAGCATACAAATCTCTGTTATTGAAGTCAAACTCCGTTCATGGACACAAATGCAGCGAGCAACAAGGTGCACATATCTAATGAAAGAATTCATTTTCTTAGCAGCCAGGATAGCAATTGCTAGATCATGGAGGTTCTCGTCTGTTCAGTTCTCACTGATGAAATCAAAGCTATCATGGATAATGATAAGAGAAAAATTGTTGTCTACAGTGCATGATAAATTACCTTTATTCGAATAAATATTGGACCTGTGGATACGTTACCTTTCAGGAGAGATAGTGTAGAGCAGCCTTTCTCAACCTTTTCAACATGGAGGAACCCTTGAAATAGTTCTCCGGTCTCAGGGAACCCCTGCTAATAAATGGTATCAGTGGGAACTTATCTAAGAGGCAGAAATTGCCAAAGCTGGAGGAACCCCTAGCAATCTCTGGAGGAACCCTAGGGTTTCAGAGAACCCTGGTTGAGAATCACTGGTATAGCGTGATAGGCTGAACTTGCGGGACGGATGAAAAGATGGGATACATCTCTTTGCATACCCCCCATTTTCCTTCTCTTCTTTCCTCTCCCTCCTAGTTAATACCTAGTTTTTCCCCTTTATTCGTGTTTATGGTATCTGCTCATATGTGCAGCAGCTCACATTAGCATTGTCATGGTAGTTGCAAACCCTTTTGATTTACAGGTCTCAGTTTTCGTCATCTTATTTCATTTTGAGTACATAAGAAATGGTTCAGTCTAATCCTGTTTCAGAATACGTGCCACTCAAACATTTAGGGAGTCTTGTCACAAAGGTTTGGAAATCCACTGGGTAAAAGTACATGACATGTTTTGTATGTTGTACACCCATTTAAAAAAAAAAATATTATTGGAAAAGAAAGAATTCACTTGTACAGTAGGCATATATTAACATCTTTATGTCTGGGGGTATTATATATCTCTGTGCACCTTAAAGTGTTACTAAACCCACAACAGTAAAATCAGTCTGTATATGCAGTAAAGCATGCTTGTTATACTCACTGTGGAATCTAAGGCCGCGTACACACGGGCGGACTGTCTGACGGACTTGGTCCGCTGAAACGTGTTTCAGCGGACAGTCCGCTCGTGTGTGGGCTTCAGCGGACTTTTTCAGCGGACAGTCTGGCGGACTAAGTCTTTCGGAATTTCCGTAATATTGTCCGTCCAACTTTGGTTTCAGCGGACAGTCCGCTCGTGAGTAGGCAAGTTGGACGGACTAAGTATGGCGCATGCTCAGAAAGGATTTACACGGCCGAAGGTTGCATTGCAGTGTATTGGACGTCGTATTTCTAGTCCCGTCGTACGTGCTATACACGTCATCGCGCAAGCTTTCAGCGGACTGTCTGTTCATCGTGTGTGGTCAAGTCCGTTCATTCAAAAGTAGGACGGACTGTCTGTCGGATTGTCTGACGGACTTAGTTGGCCAGACAAAGGGGTTAATCCTGTGCATTATGTAAAAAGGCTTTTTTGATCTTGTATGCACAGATCCCCCTCTTCTTTCACTGACTCCAAAACAGGTCAGGATAAAACAGTTACTGGAGTCAGGCTGCACATGCTCAGTTTGGTATGTATTGCTAGAGAGCTTTAGAGAGTCAGGGGTCCTGGATCCTGATAGAAGAGTCAGTGCAGTGTGAAAAAACTCCTCCTACAAGCTTTAACCAGGCACTGATAGAAGTCAATACAAAATAACTCGCTGCTCCAGGTGAGACAGGAAGCCTAATGATGACACAGGTGCCCACCTCGGCTTGCCTCCGCATACGATCAACACTGAAGAAATGGCTGCACTCCAATATCCAGAAGTTCTTATTTAATAAACGAACATTCCAAGTGTTACAAACAGTTCAAATGGTTTACCATTTGAACTGTTTGTAACACTTGGGATGTTCGTTTATTGAATAAGAAGTTTGATGGATCTTGGAGTGCAGCCATTTCTTCAGTGTTGACTGATAGAAGTCACAAGACTGCTATATACTGCTGACAAGAAAAGGTATTTAGCAATTTATATTTGCTAAAATAATTGCATGTCCATGTTCTGTGTACTGTGAGAGAACAGATATAGTGAATGCAGGGTCCTGGGTTTAGTAACACTTTAATGCTTAACCAGTTCCCGACCAGCGCACGCCGATGTACGTCGGCAGAATGGCACGGGCAGGTATATCGGGGTACAGGTACGTCCAATCTTTAATGCCGCCCTGCTGGTCGGGACCCCTGTGAGTCCGGGCACGGGTCCCGCGGACTCGATCACTGCGGGCATACCCGCGATCGTCTCACGGGGCGGCTGAATGTCCGATGTGTCCGCCATAATGTCGCAGTCACAATAAAAATCTGCTGATCGCCACCATTACTAGTAAAAAAAAAAGATTAATAAAAATGCCATAAAACTATCCCCTATGTGGTAAACGCTATAACTTTAGCGCAAACCAATCAATAATCGCTTATTATGATTTTTTTTTACCAAAAATATGTAGAAGAATACATATCGGCCTAAACTGAGGAAAACATTTTTTTATATATATTTTTGGGGGATATTTATTATAACAAAAAGTAAAAAGTAATGCGTTTTTTTTTTTCAAAATTGTCGCTCTATTTTTGTTTATAGCACAAAAAATAAAAACCGCAGGGGTGATCAAATACCACCAAAAGAAAGCTCTATTTGTGGGAAAAAAGGACGTACATTTTATTTGGGAGCCACGTCGCATGACCGCGCAATTGTCAGTTAAAGCAACGCAGTGCCGAATCGCAAAAAGTGGTCTGGTCTTTGGCCAGCAAAATGGTCCGGGGCTGAAGTGGTTAAAGGCTAAGTTCACTTTTTTTTTTTTTCCTAAATTCTAGCTCCCCTATGTACCAGTATAGCATTCATGTACTTTTTTTGCAAAAATATCAAAGCTTTCCATAAAATCTACAGACACGTACCTTACTGTCCTCCATCCATGATTCCAAATGTATCTATTTCTTCTGTCTTATGTCCTTACAGACTTTAGGTCATTACACAAGAAGGAGTTGACCAGCTGACCTCATTAGCACACCCCCCGCATCATCTATCCTCCCACTCCCAGCTGTATGTTTTTTAAATGAAATGCAATCAATCCGAGATTGCATAGTGTATGGCCATCTTTATACAAGTACATTGAAGTGAGTGGACAGAAATACTCAGCTGTCAAGCCCCGTTCACATCTCTGCATAGCGGGAACTCGCATTCTCACATGCGTTTTTTTTTTTTTAGCAAGGGGGGGAGGTGTTTTGGCACATTTTCACTGATTACACATAGGGCAGCCCGTCTACCTGAATGGACTGCCCTACACACAGCAATCGCCCCAAAGAAGCTTCGGAACTTTTTTTAGAGTGGAGCTTGGTGTGTTTTTACTGCGATTTTTGGTGAAAATGGTGCGATAACACAAGAACAATGAAGCTCCATTTACATCTGTACATTTCCTTGCATTTCAGAAATGTGCTGCACTACCTCAGTATCTGCAGTATCTCTCCAAAAATGACATTAGTGCAGACTTCTGGGAAAAACAGTAAGCCAATCAAATAAGCAGGAAATTACATTTCCAGGGAGTGTTCTGTACACCATCTGTGTACAGAATGCCTCCAGGTAGCTATATTGCATTGCATTTAACAGAAAATTACAGCACTGCGGATTGAGAAGGAAAGGTCATTTTAAAGTGGTTGTAAACCCTTACAAACCACTTTGACTTACAGGTAAGCCTAGATTAAGGCTTACCTCTAGGTCCAAGAAATATCTCCTAAACCTATATGGTTTAGGAGATATTTACCCGAAGACAGCCACCGCTGTCTACGGCGCATGCGCACTGGGCAAGCTGCAGATCACGGCGATATGCCACAAGTGTCGGTTCCCACGCGCATGCGTGGCAGTGACGTCATCGCGGGTCCGGCGAATCACAGCGCCAGAGCAGCGAGACCCACCAAGAAGATGGGCGCTCGGAAACTACAGGGGACAGCGGTGACTTCGCCGGCTCCCGTGTCAGGTAAGTGACACATAATGGATTACTATGCGATGCATAGTAGTCCATTATGCTTTACCTTTGCAGGGAATCAAAGAGGAAGTAAACCCATCAGGGTTTACTTCCTCTTTAAATAACATTAAATTATAATATGATTTGAGTAGAAAATTGTACTATATATGTTATATTCATTTTTTCTTTTTATTTGCTATTTTTTTTTCATGCTAAAGTGGAGTTACCCTTTAATTTTGGCTTTGTGGCACCAGTTAAGACATCTGTAAGTGTAACTTAATGCCATACCAATCAACAAGCATTAATGAAATATCTCCTTTCCTTGTGCAATGAACACTGGGAAATAAATTCTAAGAACATGGCGCTCTGCCACAGTATGTGATGTAGCAGGCAGGGCTACCCTGCCCCAGGCTGTCAATGCTTTAAATTTATGTTATGCATAACACTTCATTTTAATTTTTTTTTTTTAATCCAGCTTTAAATATTGGTAAACCAGGGTGGAAGGAATTATTCAGGTTGTTCTTTAGAGGCTGTATTTTGGCTGTATGTTATTAACTTAATGAACTGTAGATCTTCACTTGGGGTTAAACTGATTAATGCCTTCAGCAAAATAAATTAGAAAACATCATCACACTTACTTTAAAGCAGGACAAATCTCTAAAAATAAAAATTGCTGGAGGCAGGGATTTTTGGCAGCAATTTTTATTTTATTTTCTGTGTACACTGTACACAGCTGTGTGGTGATAGACTGGTTATCGGGGGAGATCCTGAATAAGTACCTATCTGAGTATCTAGTTCCTCCCCTACCTAGATCAGGTAACCATTCAAAGATGGAGTTGTTAATTCGCCTTCCATGAAGGTTAAAATATAACTAAAAACTAATTTTTATTTTTATTTTTTTATTTGTTAGTTTTGGATAGAGTGGAGAGGGATTAGAACACCTATCAGGTTTTTATCTTTACTTTTAGGGGTATTCCCTGTCTTTATTTGCCCTGTTTACTGTAATCACTAGGAGTGAAAGATCTCAAATTTTGGGCCGTCATCAGCACAGGAATAGAGGGTAAATCTTCCAATGGGAAAACTAGTTCCGGTGACCCTGGTGACAACCAGGCATTCCCATATTTTACAGGGATTTCCTCTCACTTCCTGTTTTGGTTATGGAACAGGAAATGAAAGGAGATTTCTTTAATAGGTCTCCGATGTCAAGAAAACCTGAAAGGAGTCATAACCTTCCTTTACTCTATCCAAAATAAAAATAAAATGTTTCACTTTTAGTTCTGCTGTATGTGCACCCTTACCTTTTAAAACAACCCATTTCGTTTTAAAATAGAAATGAAAGGAAAAACATGTACAGTATCTCACAAAAGTGAGTACACCCTTCAAATTTTTGTAAATATTTTATTATATCTTTTCATGTGACAACACTGAAGAGATGGCACTTAATGGCACTGCCTTAACCCTCTTGGGCATAGAGTTCACCAGAGCTTGCCACTGGAGTCTTCTTCCACTCCTCCATGATGACATCACAGAGCTGGTGGATGTTAGAGACCTTGCGCTCCTCCACCCTCTGTTTATAACAGTGTAAATTTACTGTCCCCTCAAAATAGCTCAACACACAGCCATTAATGTCTAAACCTCTGGCAACAAAAGTGAGTACACTTTGAGTACACAGTGTCCAAATTGGGCCCAATTAGCCATTTTCCCTACCCGGTGTCATGTGACTAGTTTGTGTTACAAGGTCCCAGGTGTAAATTGGGAGCAGGTGTGTTAAATTTGGTGTTATCGCTCTCACTCTCTCATATTGGTTACTGGAGTTCAACATGGCACCTCATGGCAAAGAACTATCTGAGGATCTGAAAAATTATTATTTTTGCTCTACATAAAGATGATCTAGAAGATTGCCAAGGCCCTGGAACTGAGCTGCAGCATGGTGACCAAGGCCTTACAGCGGTTTAACAGCACAGGTTCCACTCAGAAAAGGCCTTGCCACGGTCAACCAAAGAAGTTGAGTGCACATGCTCAGCATCATATCCAGAGATTGTCTTTGGGAAATAGATGTATGAGTGCTGCCAGCATTGCTGCAGAGGTTGAAGGGGTGGGGTGTCAGCTTGTCAGTGCTCAGATCATACACCACACACTGCATCAAATTGGTCTGCATGGCTGTTGTCCCAGAAGGAAGCCTCTTCTAAAGATGATGCACAAGAAAGCCCGCAAACAGTTTTCTGAAGACAAGCAAACTAAGGACATGGATTACTGGAACCATGTGCTGTGGTCTGATGAGACCAAGATAAACTTATTTGGTTCAGATGGTGTCAAGCATGTGTGGCGGCAACCAGATGAGGAGTACAAAGACAAGTGTGTCTTGTCTACAGTCAAGCATGGTGGTGGGAGTGTCATGGTCTGGGGCTGCATGAGTGCTGCTGGCACTGGGTAGCTACAGTTCATTGAGGGAACCATGAATGCCAACATGTACTGTGACATACTGAAGCAGAGCATGACCCCTCCCTTCAGAGACTGGGCCGCAGGGAAGTATTCAACATGATAACGACCCCAAACACACTTCCAAGACAACCACTGCCTTGCTAAAGAAGCTGAGGGTAAAGGTGATGGACTGGCCAAGCATATCTCGAGACCTAAACCCTATTGAGCATCTGTGGGGCATCCTCAAACAGATGGTGGAGGAGCACAAGGTCTCTAACATCCACCAGCTCTGTGATGTCATCATGGAGAAGTGGAAGAGGACTCCAGTGGCAACCTGTGAATCTCTGGTGAACTCCATGCCTAAGAGGGTTAAGGCAATGCTGGGAAATAATGGTGGCCACACAAAATATTGACCGTGTGGGCCCAATTTGGACATTTTCACTTAGCGGTATACTCACTTTTGTTGCCAGCGGTTTCGACATTAATGGCTGTGTGTTGAGTTAAACACATTATTTATGTAAAACAAAGCTGCTGACCTTCAATGCATAGACACACCTCTGCAAACCCCACTTGTCTGCCGATTCCGGCTTCTCATTGACTTGCTCCTAAGATCTGATTGGTTAATTCATAATGTTAACCACAACATACAAGGCCATCCACAACATCGCCCCCAGCTACATCACCAACCTCATCTGCAGATATCGCCAAAAATGCCCCCTCCGCTCCTCCCAGGACCTCGTGCTCTCTAGCTCCCTTGTTACCTCCTCTCATGCTCGTCTTCAGGACTTCTCCAGAGCCTCTCCCATCCTCTGGAACTCCCTGCCCTGGTATATGTGATCAGCCCCTAACCTGTCCACCTTCAGGAGATCCCTGAAAACTCATTTATTCAGGGAAGCCTATCCCACACCCACCTAACAACCCCATCAAATCATTCTCCGCATCTATTACCTTTGTACAACCACCCCCTCCCTTTAGAATGTAAGCTCTACGAGCAGGGCCCTCCTGTTCCTTCTGTATTGTACTGTAATTGTGCTGTCCCCCCTCTACATTGTAAAGCTCTGCGTAAACTGTTGCCACTATATAAACCATGAATAATAATAATAATAATGGCTGCAATTATATATGCAATCATTCATCTTTCGTTATGCTGATTGCTGTACTTTACAAACAGCTCTTTGCTTTATTAAATAGGCCCCTATGTGAGTGTTATATTTTTATATATGAAATATTTAGGGCAATTGATAAAACTACAAGGAGCACAAAGCCCCTAGGGTGGTTTCTGTTTGTGTATTTGTGAAAAAAAGTATAATTGGGGAAACTATTTTTGGAGTTTGTACTGTCTGGGAAACTGAATTCACATGGCTGTCTAGGGGCATATACCACCCAGATCAGCATATTTCTACATATATAAGTGTGGCACATAAATGATGTATATCTGCTAGGAGATATATGATCTTGGGGGTCATAGATAGAATCACAGTTGATTACTATTGTGGTATTTACCTGAGGAAGAACATGTCGTAATAGATTTTTTCGAAAAGCATTGGATAATTGTGGTTGGAAGTTTACTGTGAGGGACCCCCTTTGTGACAGCAAATGGCAACTGGATATACCACTTAATATCAAGTGTAATGCTTTGATGTTGACCCTTTACCATTCTTATGAAACAATGATACATAGTTACATAGTAGGTGAGGTTGAAAAAATACACAAGTCCATCAAGTCCAACCTATATGTGTGATTATATGTCAGTGTTACATTGTAGACTTGTGCACAATGGAAAATTTTGTTTAGTTTCGGTTCGTTGTCATTCGTAAAATACATCATTTTGTTCTGTAATATTCATTATGTTACATTAATATGTTTTCAGATAATTCGTTATTATTCGTAGAGTGTCGAATTAATTCGTTCGTATTCGTTGAAATTCGCTATGTATGTATGTATAGACATTCGTGATAATGATTCGTAGTTTTGAAAGTCGTTGGTTTATTGAATCTTTTAACACACACAATGACAACGTCTCTTCTCCTCGGCTCAAATACAATACAACACCCTTCTCACTCAGTTCTCAGGAATGCACTTTGCCAGTAATCCATCCTCCGGCACAAAATTAATTAGCTGATTTGACTATAAGATTTACTTTGAGCTGACCTTTTGTTTCATTAGATCTTTAAAGAATTACCGAATTCATTTGAATTCATTCAAATTCATTCGTTATATTTCTTTCGTATTCGTTGTTATTCATTATTTTTTTATTCGGATGCATCCGAATGTCCGAAAGATGGAAAATACGGCCGAATTTCGATTCGTTACGAAACTAATTGCACAAGCCTATTACATTGTATATCCCTGTATGTTGTGGTCGTTTAGGTGCTTATCTAATATCTTAAATGATGTGAAATACTGTTTTTAATACTCCAATAACAAAGGGATGGATATTTTATGTGAAAATAAAGCTGACAAATTTATGTTTTTTAACTAAAATGCATAAGTGTGTGCATAACTTTTTGGGTAGCCTACAAAGTCCCATTAGAGGTTGCGCAACAAATTGAATGTATCTGCTAGAAGAGTTCCATTTTAGAAACTGTACATAAAGTATAACCTTCATTGTCTTAACATTAAATTAACCACTTTCAGACCGGACCATTTTGCTGGTAAATGACCAGAGGTCTTTTTACACTTTGGCACTGCGCTGCTTTAACTGGTAATTGCGCGGTCATGCAATGTTGTACCCAAACAAAATTTGCGTCCTTTTCTTCCCACAAATAGAGCTTTCTTTTGATGGTATTTGATTGCCTCTGCGATTTTTATTTTTTGCGATATAAACGTAAAAAGACCGCAAATTTTGAAAAAAAATGATATTTTCTACTTTTTGTTATTAGAAAAATCCAATAAACTCAATTTTAGTCATACATTTAGGCCAAAATGTATTCAGCCACATGTCTTTGGTAAAAAAAAAGTCAATAATTGTATATTTATTGGTTTGCGCAAAAGTTGTCACATCTACAAACTAAGGTACGTTTTCTGGAATTTACGCAGCTTTTAGTTTACGACTGCCTATCTCATTTCTTGAGGTGCTAAAATGGCAGGGCAGTACAAAACCCCCCCAAATGACCCCATTTTGGAAAGTAGACCCCCTAAGGAAATTGATAAGAGGCATGTTGAGCCCATTGAATATTTTATTTTTTTGCCTCAAGCGATTGAATAATGACAAAAAAAAAAATTTTTTTTTTTTTTTACACAAAGTTGTCACTAAATGATATATTGCTCACACATGCTATGGGCGTATGTGAAATGACACCCCAAAATAAATTCTGCTGCTTCTCCTGAGTATGGGGATACCACATATGTGGGACTTTTTGGGAGCCTAGCCGCGTACGGGGCCCCGAAAACCAAGCACCGCCTTCAGGCTTTCTAAGGGCGTAAATTTTTGAGTTCACTTCTCACTACCTATTACAGTTTTGAAGGCCATAAAATGCCAAGATGGCACAAAACCCCCACAAATGACCCAATTTTAGAAAGTAGACACCCCAAGCTATTTGCTGAGAGGCATGTTGAGTTCATGGAATATTTTATATTTTGCCACAAGTTGCGGGAAAATTACAAACTTTTTTTTTTTTTTTTTTTTTTTAACAAAGTTGTCACTAAATGATATATTGC
This sequence comes from Lithobates pipiens, assembly GCF_037356315.1. NCBI lineage: Eukaryota > Metazoa > Chordata > Amphibia > Anura > Ranidae > Lithobates > Lithobates pipiens. The sequence continues at coordinate 627,209,724 of NW_027507748.1, read as the reverse complement.
TCATGCATGCCATGGGCATATGTGAAATGACACCCCAAAATAAATTCTGCTGCTTCTCCTGAGTACGGGGATACCACATATGTGGGACTTTTTGGGAGCCTAGCCGCGTACGGGGCCCCGAAAACCAAGCACCGCCTGCAGGCTTTCTAAGGGCGTAAATTTTTGAGTTCACTTCTCACTACCTATTACAGTTTTGAAGGCCATAAAATGCCAAGATGGCACAAAACCCCCACAAATGACCCCATTTTAGAAAGTAGACACCCCAAGCTATTTGCTGAGAGGCATGTTGAGTCCATGGAATATTTTATATTTTGCCACAAGTTGCGGGAAAATTACAAACTTTTTTTTTTTTTTTTTTTTTTTTACAAAGTTGTCACTAAATGATATATTGCTCACGCATGCCATGGGCATATGTGAAATGACACCCCAAAATAAATTCTGCTGCTTCTCCTGAGTACGGGGATACCACATATGTGGGACTTTTTGGGAGCCTAGCCGCGTACGGGGCCCCGAAAACCAAGCACCGCCTTCAGGCTTTCTAAGGGCGTTACAGTTTTGAAGGCCATAAAATGCCAAGATGGCACAAACCCCCCCCAAATGACCCCATTTTGGAAAGTAGACACCCCTAAATTTAGGGGTACACTAGTGAGACTAGGTAATAAATGGCGGGTGCCCTGAAACTATAAAAAAATAACTAACCAACCAGCGTCACCTGTAACAGTTATATGGTGATCACTGGTGAAAGGGTTAACTAGGGGGCAATTAGGGGGCTTTATGCGGTAGTATATGGGGGTCCCTGGCGCTATAAAAAGCTGCAGCGAACCTAAATACCTACCTGCCTAACTAGCGTCACCTGTGACACTAATACAGCGATCAGAAAAACGATCGCTTATTAGGCTGAGTTCACACTGGAGCGATGCGGGAACGCCACGAATGCGCGGCGGGTTCCCGCATCGCATGCCTCCCGGCGGCAGTTCACACTGCCCTATGCGAACTGCTGGGAGTGTCAGTGAAATGTTACTGACACCCCCAGATCAGTTCGCATATCGCAGTGCGATCTGCAAACTCGGATCGCATGGTGTGAACACCCATGCGATCCGATTCTGCTGCGGGCCAAAAAAAGGGTCCCGTGCGAATTTGCGGCGGGTGCGGCGGGTGCGGCGAATGGCTGAACTCGAATCGCACAGAGATCGGATGTGATTTGCACTGCAGTGCGGTGCGAATCACATCCGTTCTCATAAACCGCTGCAATGTGAACCCAGCCTTAGTGACACTGGCGACGGGGGGTGATCACGGGGTTAAACCTTTATTGGGGGGGTTAGGGGGGTACCTTAGAACTAAAGGGGGCTAACCCTAACTGCCCTAACAGTTATTAGTCACAAATGACACCCGCCGGGTGATCAGGGGGTTAAACCTTTATTAGGTAATAAATGGCGGGTGCCCTGAAACTATAAAAAAATAACTAACCAACCAGCGTCACCTGTAACAGTTATATGGTGATCACTGGTGAAAGGGTTAACTAGGGGGCAATCAGGGGGCTTTATGCGGTAGTATATGGGGGTCCCTGGCGCTATAAAAAGCTGCGGCGAACCTAAATACCTACCTGCCTAACTAGCGTCACCTGTGACACTAATACAGCGATCAGAAAAATGATCGCTTATTAGGCTGGGTTCACACTGGAGCGATGCGGAAACGCCGCGAATCCGCGGCGGGTTCCCGCATCGCATGCCTCCCGGTGGCAGTTCACACTGCCCTATGCGAACTGCTGGGAGTGTCAGTGAAATGTTACTGACACCCCCAGATCAGTTCGCATATCGCAGTGCGATCTGCAAACTCGGATCGCATGGTGTGAACACCCATGCGATCCGATTCTGCTGCGGGCCAAAAAAAGGGTCCCGTGCGAATTTGCGGCGGGTGTGGCGGGTGCGGCGGGTGCGGCGAATGGCTGAACTCGAATCGCACAGAGATCGGATGTGATTTGCACTGCAGTGCGGTGCGAATCACATTCGTTCTCATAAACCGCTGCAATGTGAACCCAGCCTTAGTGACACTGGCGACGGGGGGTGATCACGGGGTTAAACCTTTATTGGGGGGGTTAGGGGGGTACATTAGAACTAAAGGGGGCTAACTCTAACTGCCCTAACAGTTATTACAGTCACAAATGACACCAATGCAAAAAAAAAAAAAAAAAAAAAAAAATGACATTGGTGTCACTGTGACTGGGGGGCAGGGGTAATTGGGGGGGTGATCGGGGGGTAAAGGGGGGGTGTGAGTGTGCCTGGCATGTTCTACTGTGTGTGTAGAGTGTTGGTGCAACTCACCGATCCGCTCTCCTCCGTGTCGGAACGAAAAATACCGACACGGAGGAGAGAATACATCACTTCCTCTCCTGTGTTTACATTACAGGAGAGGAAGTGATGTCACCGGGGATTTCTATTCGTCGGGAGCGATCGCGAGGGGGTGGCCATGAATGAATGGCCGCCCCCTCGTCCCGGATCGCTCCCGGACGAAAACCGACCGCCGCAGGCACCGGGCGGGGGCCCCCGACCCGCGGGAGGCAAGGGACGTACATGTATGTCCTTATGCCTGCCCGTGCCATTCTACCGACGTACATCGGCGTGCGGCGGTCGGCAACTGGTTAAGTTTCACAATATATTAATACCATGTCCTCAAGTGTAACTAAAAGCAGAACTTTTTTTTTTTTTAAGATTTGGATGCAATGGTTAGAGGTTAGAACTGCTGTCAGGTGTTTATTACTGTCTATGCCCTCTAGTGGGATTCACCATCTCTAAGCCCCTGTACACACGGTCGGAGATTCCGACAACCAAATCCGTCGGATTTTGTCCTTCGGATTTCGGACTACGTTCAGGCTAGTAGCCAATAGCTTTGGTGTAGGAATTTGATCTGAGCATGCGTGGCACTTTGTCCAATCGGAATTCTCTGCACATGATTGGAGTATGTCCGATCGGAGCATTTTGTCGGAAAATATTTCCGGCAAGTTGGAAAATTTGGTCCGACGGATATTCCGACGGAAATACAGTCCGATGCAGACCACACACAGTCGGAATATCCGACAAAACGCTCCGATCGGACACATTCCGTCGGAATCTCAGATCGTGTGTACAAGGGCTAAGGCCGCGTACACACGGGCGGACTGTTCGTCCAACTTTGTCCGCTGAACAGTGTTTGGGCGGACAGTCCGCTCGGGTGTGGGCTTTCAGCGGACAGTTTCAGCGGACAGTTGGATGGACAAGGTTTTTCGGAAATTCCGTAAAACTGTCCGCTGAAACCTTGTTTCAGCGAACAGTCCGCTCGTGTGTAGGCTTGTTCGTCAAACAAAGTTGCGCGCATGCTCAGAAAGGATTTTCACGCCGAAAGCTATAATGCAGTGTATAGGACGTTGTATTTTTCGTCCCGTCGTACGTGCCGTTCACGTCATCGCGCACGGTTTCAGCAAACTGTTCGTCCGTCGTGTGTGGCCATGTCCGTCCATGCTAAGTTTGAGCGGACTGTTTGCCGAAACTGTTGGACGGACAAAGTTGGGCGAACAGTCCGCGCGTGTGTACGCGGCCTAACTGTTCTGCTCTTGTCATAGGGAAGGAAAGTGAGGAAACATCCAAAACTTTGAGTTGTCACCAGAAGAGGAATAGAGAGGAAATCTTCCAAATCTTCCAAATGGGGACAACTTGTTCCTATGACAGTTATTTAGGAAGGGGTTTCCTTCACACTGGAAAGATATTCTCTCATTTCCTCTTGAATCTTGAGGATAAGAAGTGAAGGGAATTCTCTCTAATGAGACAAAGATGGCAAAAAAAAACACCCCAAAAAACTGACAGGAGTCTTAACCCTCCCCTACTCTTTCCAAGGGGAAAAAATACATTTTGACATTAGATATAGAATAGAAAAATGAACTATACTATAGAATAAAATTACAAAGCAAATACACATATTGGCGGTTATTTACGAAAGGCAAATCCACTTTGCACTTCAAGTGCACTTGGAAGTGCAGTCGCTCTAAATCTAATGGGTAGATCTGAAATGAGGGGAAGCTCTGCTGATTTTATCATCCAATCATGTGCAAGATTAAATGCTGTTTTTTATTTTTCTTGCATGTCCCTCTCGGATCTACAGCAACTTTAATTCCAAGTGCACTTTCAGTGCAAAGGGGATTTGCCTTTAGTAAATAACCCCCATAGGGTTTTCAGAATTCCTAAAACGAATCATCTGGAATGCCTTCTTCTTATTATTTTGTATTCATTTCACAACATCCGCTACTCGTCAGCTGAAATTTCAGATCAGCCTTACAGTTCTAGTGACTGTGGTGGCTGTGACAAAAGTAGAGCGGATTGGCTCAAATGATTTCTATACCAACCCCAATGATAAGTTTGGATAGTGGCCTATTACTGACATGGCTAGTTGTAAAAGTTTAGTAACATGCAGGTTAGGCAAAGTTCAGAAACATGTCAAGAGTTGGAAAGAGCCCCTTATTTACCTCAGCATGGGCCTCATGCACGCTCATCGTTTAGCCCCATGCATGAGACTCCGACATGTAGGTGCTTGTGGAAGGAGCACCATCCAGCCCCAGAATCAGCAGACTTTAAAAGTCTATGAGAGTCTGAAAGCTGCTGTGGTTGGATGGTGCACTGGTACTTATGTTTAGTGCAGTTTGCTCCAGAAATGAATGCCCACAACACAATTATTCTGCATTCTGAGCATTCGTCCCTGGTCACATACTACCCTAAACTTTAGTACCAATCGGTACACCATCCATCCCCGTTCAGTCACAGCAGCTTTCAACCTCTCATGGAGTTTTACAGGTCGCCAGCAGCGGGGCTGGGTGGTGCTCCTATGCCATCCACCTGCACTTAAACACTATAGACCCATGCATCTGGGCTATACACCCAGTATATATGAGGGTGTACCTTAGGGGTAAAGCCCTTACTTAGCCCAGGAGGACATTGTAGGCGTTGACCATTATTGTGGATTAATATGTAATAATGTGCACATCCGACTGAAAACAAGTGGTTGTTTCTCGCACGTCTCTGCTGCAGAATCCCTACTGATTTCATTATGTAGGCTGTCAGTGAGGAAGTGAATTTAAGATGTAATGGTAATCTCTAATTATATAACCTCTCTTTTCAGGTGATGTGCCTTCAGGATTTCTTTGGTGATGATGACATTTTTATTGCTTGCGGACCAGAAAAGTTCCGTTACCAGGATGATTTCTTGCTGGATGACAGTGGTAAGAGAGACTTTCAAACAGTAACAAGTTCAACAAGTGTTCCAACACTCACCATAGTGTCCAAGTTTATGTCAGCTCCAAACAGCTCACATTAGATCCAAGAACAACAAAAACCCCGCTAAGAAAATATTTCTGTTCCCGTATAAGAAACAGATGAGGATATGTTAACAGATTTAGGATTTAAAACATTGTCCTGTGCAGAGTGAATGACTACACTTACCTTTGAGCTAAAGCACAAATGTATTTCCACTCTCACAGCCAAATTGGGATAACACCTACTTTATATTTGTGACATGTTCCCATTCACATAACATGAAAAAAATAAAATAATTGCTGCTAACCTTTTTTACCTTCTTTGCTTCGCTTTTCACTTTGTATTGTTAAGTAGTGGGCTGTGGATTTATATTTACCATATTTAAGGTTGTGTTAAACCCCAACAAAAAAGGTAATATATTGCAGTTTACCAGTCCTTCAAGTGCAATTCCAGCCAAAACCTAACTAAGCTAAAATCTACTCTCACCCCCATTCTATTTCTATTTTATCTACCGTGCAACAGGAGAGAAGTCTCTATTTACCTAGGCCACTCTGGTCCAGTTACATGATCGGGTCCCAGCGCCAGCTTCAGTGTAGAGGAGGAACAGGGGACAACGGATGCCCCATAATATGCCTATGGGCGATGTCACCACCCAGTCTCTGCAGCCGTTGTCAGCAATCTATCCTATGCACTGAAGCTGGCGCTGTCGAGATTATCTGACTGGAGTGGAGCAACTTCAGACCCACTTCATGGGTATGGATACATGTCTTTCCTTTTATTGAGTAGATAAAACCGGGCCAGGACAAGGCATGGACAGGAGGGCGCAATGGTTTATTGCAGGGGTAGGGGGCACCCTGACCCTAACCCTACGGGAAAGGGGGGCGCAGTTTGGCATCTTTGCCCGCGGTGCTGGATGACCTTGTCCTGGCACTGAGATAAAATAGACTTAGATTGGGGGTGGAAGTAGATTATAGCTCAGTGGGTTTTGACTGGATCTACACTTTAACCCAGTGATTCCCAACCAGGGTTCAGTGGAACCCTAGGTTTCCTTCAGAGGTTGCTAGGGGTTCCTTCAGCATTGGGCAATTTCTGCCTCTCAGATAAGTTCCCAATGACACCATTGATCTTTTTAGCTATCTGTAAGGAGGTAATTCTTCCCAATGACCACAAGTGTAAGGGCCATTCTTCCCACTGACCATCACACTAATGTATCATGAATTGTAGATTTCTAATTTTTAGCAGGGATTCCCTGATACCGGAGAACTATTTCAAGGGTTCCTCTTTGTTGAAAGGGTTGAGAAAGGCTGCTTTAACCACTTGCCGGCCAGCCACCGCAGTTTAATGCTGTGTACACACGATCACATATTCCGACAACAAAATCCATGGGATTTTTTCAGACAGATGTTGGCCCAAACTAGTCTTGCATACACACGGCCACACAATGTTGTCGGAAATTCCGTACGCCAAGAACGCAGTGACGTACAACACGTACGAGAGAATTGAAGTTCAATAGCCAGTGCGGCTCTTCTGCTTGTTTCCGAGCATGCGTGGAACTTTGTGCATTGGAATTGTGTACACACAATCAAAATTTGTGTAAACGGATTTTGTTGTTGGAAAATTTGAGAACCAGACCAGAGTCAGAATTTCCAACAAAAGTCTCCCATTGAACATTTTCCATCGGAAAATCCGACCGCGTGCACGGGGTTTTACTGTGGCAGAATGGCACAGCTGGCTGAAACAACATTATGCCGCTTTTCCTTGTGGCCACTAGTGGAGGGCACACGCCCGCTGCTCGCCCCGGAGCAGATGCGACCACCGGGCTTTTGTGATCTCTCGTGGCACACTGGGATCTGTGTGTGTAAACACACAGTTTCCGGTTCTCTGAGGGGAGAAGAGACTGACCTTCTCTTCATACAAAGTATGAACAGCAATCTGTCATCTCCTCTAGACAGTCCCACCCCCCCTTCAGTTAGAACACAGAGAAGGAATATAGTTAACCCCTTAATCGCCCCCTAGTGTTTAACCCCTTCCAGTGACATTTTTACAGTAATCAGTGCATTTTTATAGCCCTGATCGATGTATAAATGCCAGTGGTCCCAAAAATGTGTCAAAAGTGTCCAATGTGTCTGCCATAATGTCGCAGTCACGATAAAAATCACAGATCGCCGCCATTACTAGTAAAAAAAAAAATAATAATAATAAAAATGCTAAAAATCTATCTCCTATTTTGTAGACACTATAACTTTTGCGCAAACCAATCAATATACGCTTATTACAATTTTTATTACCAAAAATATGTAAAAGAATATATAACGGCCTAAACTGAGAAAAAAATAGCTTTTAAAAAAAAAGTATTTATTACTTTATTTATTACTAATTTCTGCAGGAAAAAAAGTAATTTAAAAGCACTCGTGGCTATAATGAATTGTCGGCTCCCCGTAATACAGAGAACAGTCATTGAAAATCAGTGATTGAAAAAAATAAAATGCGTGGGGTTTCCCCAAATTCAATTGCCAGGCACTTCAGGTCTGGTATGGATTTTAAGGGGAACTCCACGCCAAATTTTAAAGAAAAAATGGCGTGGAGTTCCCCCCAAAAATCCATACCAGACCTTTTATCCAAGCTCGCAACCTGGCAGGCCGCAGGAAAAGGGGGGGGCAGAGAGAATGGCCCCCCTTCCTGAACCGTACCAGGCCACATGCCCTCAAAATTGTGAGGATGCTTTGGGGGTCTGTGATCCCTCAATGCACCATGTCCCCATGTACAAGGGCAAGGGCCTCATCCCCACAACCCTGGCCGGTGGTTGTGGGGGTCTGCGGGCTTATCAGAATCTGGAAGAACAAGGGGACCCCCAGATCCCGCCCCTGGTAAGGTTCAGGAGGGGGGGCGCTCTCTCGTCCCCACCTCTTTTCCTGCGGCCTGCCAGGTTGCGTGCTCAGATAAAGGGTCTGGTATGGATTTTTGGGGGGAACTCCACGCCATTTTTTTTTATTTGGCGGGGAGTGCCTCTTAAAATCCATACTAGACCTGAAGGGTCTGGTATGGATATTTGGGGGGAACCCCGCGTGATTTTTTTTATTTGACGTGGGGTTCCCCTTAATATCCATACCAGACCTGAAGGGCCTGGTAATTGATTTGGGGGAACCCCACGCTTTTGACATTTTTTTTATCAATGACTTTCAATGCTTGTTCTCTGTATTACAGGGAGCCAGCAATTCATTATAGCCATGAGTGCTTTTAACCCCTTGCCGCCGAGAGTACGTAGATGTGCGTACTTGGCTTCCGGGGGTTATACTGGAATGATGCCCGCACCTGCAGGCATCATCCCGGTACTGATTTTTACAGCGGGCAATCGGCTTTCCAGACATAACAACCGATGCGGCTAAAAGCCACTCGGCTGTTATGCCGGAGGAGCGAAGGGGACGTCCCCCTCTCCCGCCGCCTTCCGCCGCTTCTAGTCTCCTAGTTGTAAACATGGAAGCGACATCATGACGTCACTTCCCGTTTACTCGGTTGCCAATGGCGCCGGATTTAAAAATATATACAGTATTCAGAGTCGCCGAAAACTGTGATCTGAATACTTTGAAGTGTAAGACCCCTTTCACACCACACCGCCCATAGCGTCGGCGGTAATTTTTTAGCGGCGTTTTACCGCTGGATTTGCGGCACATTTCGGTCGCTAGCGGGACGCTTTTACCCCCCGCTAGCGGCCGCGAAAGGGTTAAAACCTCTGGCAATACGCCGCAATAGCGAAATTGATTTCAATGGGGAGCAGCGGTGGAGGAGCGGCAAACACACCGCTCCTTCACCGCTCCAAAGAAGCTGCTGGCAGGACTTTTTTCTGACGTCCTGCCAGCGCACCTCGGGCTTTCACACTACACACAATGGTGCAGCTTCTTTAGGGCGGATTGCAGGCGCTATTTCTAACGCTATAGCACCTGCAAAACGCCCTGGTGTGAAAGGGGTGTAAAGGAGGGATCAGGGGTCTTTTAGACCCCCGATCCCTCCATAAAGAGTAACTGTCACCATCTATTACTATCACAAGGGATGTTTACATTCCTGGTGACAGCAATAAAAGTGATCAAAATTTTTTTTAAAACAATTTATTAATTTTAAAATAAATGTAAAAAAAAAAAATGAAGCGCTCCCCGTCCCCGCGAGCTCGCGCAGCAAAGAAAACGCATACGGAAGTCACGCCCGCATATGTAAACGGTGTTCAAATCACACATGTGAGGTATCGCCGCATTCGTGAGAGTGAGAGCAATAATTCTAGCACTAGACCTCCTCTGTAACTCTAACCTGGTAACCGTTAAAAAAATTTCAAGCGTCGCCTATTGAGATTTTTAGGTACTGTAGTTTGTTGTCATTCCACGAGTGCGTGCAGTTATAAAGTGTGACATGTTTGATATCTATTTACTCGGGGTAACATTATTTTTCACATTATGCAAAAAAATTGGGCTACTTTTACTGTTTAGTTTTTTTAAAATTCATGAAAGTGTCCCTTTTCCCAAAAAGTAAAACACCGCTGCACAAATACCATGTGATATAATATATTGCAACAATCGCCATTTTATTCTTTAGAGTCTCTGCTAAAAGAATATATATAATGTTTGGGGGTTCCAAGTAATTTTCTAGCAAAAAATACGGATTTTAACTTGTAAACACCAAATGTCAAAAATAGGCTTAGTCATGAAAGGGTTAAATGACTTTTTTCCTGCAGAAATGACACTTTGTGCAGGGACAGTTCTAAGCACGGGAAACATGCGCCCCTTTACAGGCATACTATAGACACCCCCCAGGTACGAAATTTAAAGGAATATTACATTTTTATTGTTTCACTTTAAGCATTATTAAAATCACTGCTCCCGAAAAAACGTCAGTTTTTAAAACTTTTTTTTGCATTGATCCATGTCCCCTGGGCAGGACCCAGGTCCCCAAACACTTTTTATGACAATAGCTTGCATATAAGCCTTTAAAATCAGCACTTTAGATTTCTCCCATAGACTTTTACGCGGCTTTGGGGTGTTCCGTGGCTTTTCGAATTTGCCACGAACACCCCAAATTGTTCGCTGTTTGGCGAACAGGCAATGTTCGAGTCGAACATGAGTTAGACTTAAACTCGAGTAGTACTTCATATTCCCATCGCACACGTTCCTGGATGCGCTCTCAGATTTGGGTGCTGTAGCAACAACCAGCTGGATACTGGTTCAAGTTACAGTGAAGATATTTGCCAGCACGCTATGGAAAGAAACAAGTAGCATCCAAACGGGTGATTTATTGCATGATCACAACACAAAGATAGTGCAACGTTTCGGAGCCGCACAGGGTCCCTGACGAAGGGGCCCTGCGCAGCTCCGAAACGTTGCACTATCTTTGTGTTGTAATCATACGGTTACCAGGTTAGAGTTACAGAGGAGAAACAATGCTGATGGAGGAGTAAGTCGTTCCATGGTGTGCTGGCAAATATCTTCACCGAACTTGAACTCGAAGCTCATCCCTAATCCAGAATGCCACTCTCCGACCTGACGCGTGTATGATGTGTTTTATGGCCCCAGCAAGCGCTACTCCACTGACCATGCCCTTTGATGCATTTCGCCCTACCCACCAAAGCTTAGTCAGGTCAGGGGACATGGTTAGTGGAGTAGCCCTGACTGAGACCATATAACACACCATGCATGGGTAGGGTATTTCTGGATACCTTTTATTGATGCCACTGAGGAGAGGGCAGTATTAGATGTACTAGCAGATTTAGATGGACTTGATTAACACAATAAAGATGAATGCCAGCTAAAGCAGTTACAGCAACAGCTTTTATTTTTGTTAAAAACTAACAACTGCCCATGAAAAAAAGCCTAAAAAGAAAAAAACGATCACAGCGACCACCGTTAAGGATCGGTAAACTGCAATATATTGAATGGTTTTGGATTTAATAGTGACACTCCATAGCGGCACTTCATTCAAGTCTCTGCACAGCAGCATGGTGTGTTGCACTGCAGTGCAGTGACATGCTGCTGTATACATGCGATATTTATGGATTTTTACGCAACGCACTGCACTACACGTCACATCAGCATTGAATTGGGCACATTAAAAGCAGTCTATGTGCACTTGCGGTGGCTAGGGTTTTTCCAGTGCAGAAAAACACCATTCACTGCAAATAGTGTGAATGAACCCTTAGCCCTTGTACACACGGTCGGACATTCTGACAACCAAATCCATTGGATTTTGTCCGACGGATTTTGTCCGAAACTGTTGCATACACACGGTCGGACAAAGTTGTCGGAAAATCCGATCGTTCGTAACATGATGACGTAATTTCGTTACGATGGGACTACGTTCAGGCAAGTAGCCAATAGCTTTGGTCTAGGAATTTGATCTGAGCATGCGTGGCACTTTGTCCGATCGGAATTCTCTACACACAATCGGGCAAAGTCCGATCGGATCATGTTGTCGGAAAATTTTATAGCCCAGCTGGAAAACTTGGTCCATCGGATACTCCGACGGAAACAGTCCGATGGAGCCCACACACGGTCGGATTATCCGACAACACGGTCCTATCGGACATTGTCCATCGGAATATCCGACCGTGTGTACAAGGGCTAACAGTAATACAGTATTCAGTAAATTCTAAAACTTGCTGTATATCTTGTATGGAAAAATATCGTATTTGTTAAAGCATACCTGTAGGAAGTGAAAGATAATTAAGTGGCTGCAGATGTGAAATAAAGGCTTCAACATTTATAGATAGTCTATTCCAAAGTCATGGGAGCTCAATCTTCACATGCCAACATGCAGTGCTAAAGAAAGAGTCCTGGCCCATGCCAAATCACATCCCGTAGATCACTATCGGTGCCTAATTGTGATGCACATCCTCAATGACAAATTGTATCCCTTTGCAAAATGAAGAGGTGAAGTGGATCTCTCTGAGCTCCAAAGACTAGCATTCTGTGTCCAGATTGTTCAGGTTTCAAGATGCTCTACTAGTAATATGTGTGCATGGTTACATTACCTTCTATGAAGAAAACTTAGAAGCTTGAAATTTTGGATGTTGCTACTGCTGATTCTGAGACATACTGTACCTCTCAAACATTTCAGATTTCGCTGTCCTCATACTTGTTCCAAGGTAGTAAAGAAAGGATCAGGATGATTCAACCTCAGAGCCTATACCTTTAAAACAAGTCAGAAATGGCATCTCCAATATTTCTCTCTTGTAGTTAATTTTAAGTGCACTACAGGTATACAGTAAAGTAGAACTGTAGCAGAGTTAAAACCAGACAGTTAATTTATGTTTAGTAGATTGGTACAGCGTTAAAAGCTGACATATTTTTATTGCTGTTTCTGTGCCCCCTCTATGGGAGATTTTGCCTAATTTTCCCACAAGTTATGGCTAAACCTCCACTTTACTGCTAAGGTTTGTGTGGAAAGACTCTTTAATTATTTTGCATTGGTTTCTAACATTTATGTTCCTAAAATAAGAACATTAATTAAAGTGGCTTCTTTACTGCTAAGGAAACAATAATGTGTGGGCTGGATGAACATCATAGGGTAATCAGTATTACGTGGCAATGTATAATCCTGAGTGAACTGCCAGTATATAGTATGCCAATGCCAGCAAAGAACATACAAGCAGATTTCCTGGAATGTTGATGATGGCATCAAATGTAGTTGACGATTCTGTAATTAATGGGGTTCATGTTTTGCTGGATGACACAATTGTGGTTTGTTAATTATGACTGATCTTACCATATCTAGATACCATGATGACTTTGTCAAGGTGGTGCATGCAACCATGCTCACAAACATATTAAATAAGACCTTGTCATTATGGAAATCTAAAAAAAACATCTGTTAAAAAAATACCCTGTAGTTGTTTGTGATAAGTGGTCCATGTGTTTGTTTGTTTTTTGCATTTTCTGTGTAAAGTGTAGGGCAGGGGTCTTCAAAGAAAGAAAGGGTCAGTTTAAAGGTGCTACATGGACTGGTTTAATCAATCCTACGTTGACTGTGGGCACATGAAGATCAGAAGTTCACTGGGATTTTGAAGGAGGGAGATTGCTAATGTCACAGGAGCAGCAGACCAGGAATTTTAGGCAGCAAAAGTGTTGCCAATATTATTGAAGGACCTTGGCTACTGTGGGCAAGCTGAGAACAACACGGGTCATGTTGCCCATTAACATGCTCTGAGTTAAAGCAACCCATTCAATTGAAGCCTGAAATCCACATGCAGGCAGGTGCAGTGTATTTTCTGCACTGCAGGTGGTGCTCATCTGCAGCAGCAATGCTGATGGAGGAGTAAGTCAAGGGGAACCTAATTCTTCTATGGTTCCCTCAGTCACAGGGAGGCAGCTATCCAATTGGATGCTGGCAATCCATGTGACTTTGGTCTATTTAAGACTCTGACTCCTGGGTTTGGCGTGCATGTCACGGGTATTTCGTGGGTGGCTAGAGTAGGGACAGGTCACCCTTCTGTCAGGGACAGTGCTTAGTGCCAGGGAAAGGTTCAGGGATAGGAGTAGGGAAAACCTCCACATTTGGGTACAGACCAGCCAGGCTGCATTCCGCTCCTTGACAAAGAAGCTGTTGGCACCTCTGAGACTTCAATCTACTGTCTGTAGCGCTGGCTCCTGACGAGATAGCGCTATATGTTTTTCAAAGTTAAACTTTCCCAAAACCACAGTTGGGTTTTGTGGCTAATTTTCTAAATTTATGGTTTCAGTACCAGTCCAAATCAACCCCTAAATGCTTGCCTTGCCATTAACAGTCAACAGAAACCAGTTGCCTTAAAACTGTCTGCTAGATTTTACTTACACATTGTTTCCTAATATGAAATGCAGGTATTTTGTTATAAGTAGCTATTTCATCCTGCATATGATGCTAATCTGGGTTATTAAAATAAATTGTTTTATTGGGATAGACGCCAAAATCTCCAGGTCCCTGTGCCAAGAAAAGCAGTGCTGAGATGCTGGCACCAAATCCAAATCCAACCGATTCAAGGTTACATTTAGATTTTGATTTGGACCTTCACCAGTATTTGCACAGTGCAGATGTTACTTCACCTCTGTTGTAAACCCAACTTTTAAAATGTTTTTTTTTTTCTCCAGTCTATGCATAACAATTACTGTAACTACAAGAAACTGCAATCCCTAAACCTGCAAGTGCCAACCAGCCTTTTCAACTGTCATTTTAGGGTATATGGCAGTTCACTTTTCTGAATTATGAGTGTGTTTTGTGTTCTGCTCAGAGTTCTCCTTTAATTCAGTAACATTCTGTCTAAGACCCTAATTAGCATGCCTTTTCTATGTAATCACACATGTTGCGTATCGATCTTTTTTTTCTTGGCATCTCGCTTCTTCTTCTTCATATTGCTCGTCACTCGGGGGCACAGCAAGAAAACACCGTTTTTACAGTGTCTGAGGAGCAGATCCCTGGAGATAACCTATTCTAAGGATGCTTTAAGTTATTCAGGAAATCTGCTGTTGCTATGGAGCATAAATCACATGGGCTGATATGGCTGGTCGGCACTCACATAAACACAGCAGGTTCGGAGTTTGCAATTCCTTGTGGTATGATATTTTTTAAATGCTGTGTCTTCTGTTTGCAAATCAGTCAATTGTATTTAATTTTTCCAAATTTTCTATAAAACTGCAGAAATGAGAGAAGGAGATGTTGTCTATATTGGCTAATCATCTTCTCTTTCCGGTGCCAGTAAGAAAATGAAAGTGGTTGGTTGCTATGGGTAGCGCCAATCATTTTCTTTTTAACCTTATTTAATTTTTTTTTATATTCAGGACTTCTAAGCATGTTAATCATTCCCAGATAACCAGTGTTTTTTTTTCCTTGATTAGATGGCCTGTGCTGGGGCGTACATTACAGCGGGGGCCCCCGGGCAATAGGAGATTATTGGGCCCCCGGGCAATAGGAGAAGATTATGGGGCCCCCGGGCAATAAGAGATTATGGGGCCCCCAGGCAATAGGAGATTATGGGGACCCCAGGCAATAGATTATGGGGCCACACAGTATACACTCACATACAGTATACACACACAGACACACAATAAACACACACAGTATTCACACACAGAATACACATACACACACTGAAAAGGTACTGGAGAGGCAGGGCAGCTATAATCTTTGGATTTTTAAAAAAACACAGATTTTTACATACTGTCCCTGGTTTTATTGAGGGGGCCCCTTAGTGGCATGGGACCCCCGGGCAGTGCCTGAGTGCCTGAATGGTCAGTCCGCCCCTGACAGCATGTATTTCCCATTCAAACAAGCGGGATGACGCCCAGACATATCAAATATATTTGTGTACATATATGTATGCCAGTATGTTAAAGATAGAAACAGACTGATTATTTTAGCATTAAACTTGCACAGTACACCTTGGTGAAAAACTTCAGATTGTGCAGCTAGAGAATGGCCTTACCTTGCTTGATTGGCAAGTGATGGTCTGAGTGTAGCTCATGGGCTGAGTTTAGACATGCAGCAGACCTTGCTGCCCCTCTGAAAAGCGATATGTAGTGGATGTAGTGGTGAGGAGGAAATATGCCACCACCTCATTATCAGTTTTAACCCTGTCGAATTTGCTCTATTGTGCCACAACCGTGTGCATTACACACAGTTGCAGCTTGGCCCCATTCGCTTCAATAGGACACATTCAGGGACCACAGCATGTGTACAACCCTGTCTAGCTACCTTGGAACCTTAACCACTTGCCCTCTGGAAGGTTCACCCCCCTCTCCTTCATGACCAGGCAATTTTTTGCGATACGCCACTGTTTTACTTTAACTGACAATTGCATGGTCGTGTCAAATTGCACCCAAATAACATTTATGTCCTTTTTTTCCCACAAATAGAGCTTTCTTTTAGTGGTATTTGATCACCTCTGTGTTTTTTATATTTTTCGGTATAAACAAAAAAAGGCCAACAATTTTGAATTTTGATTTCTTACTTTCTGCTATAAAACATTCCCAATAAAAACAAAAATGGAAAAAAATCTAATTTCTTCATCAATTTAGGCCAATATGTATTCTGAAACATTTTTTGGTAAAAAAAAAAATCCCAATAAGCGTATATTGATTGGTTTACGCAAAAGTTATAGCGTCTACAAACTATACTATAAATCTATGGAATTTTTATTTTTTACATTTTTTTTACTAGTAATGGTGGCGATCAGCGACTTATAGTGGGACTGCAACATTGCGGTGGACAAATTGGACACTAAGTGACACTTTTTGGGGATCATTGACACTAATACAGTGATCAGTGCTAAAAATATGACTTGTCACTGTGCGAATGACACTGGCAGGGAAGGGTTTAACATCAGGGGGGATCAAAGGGTTAAATGTGTGCCTAGGGAGCGCTTGCTAACTGTGTGGAGGGTGTTTGTACTATTGGGAGGCAGAGATCCGTGTTCCTCCTTTTTTGGAACACAGGATGACATCCTTCCCTTCTTGCAGAACGGCGATCTGCCTTGTTTACATAGGCAGATCATCATTCTGCCTGTGTCCCGAGCGATCAGTGGGTCCCACTGATTGGCTCCCACTGTGCCCTTTCACAGTGGGAACGGGTCGCCGGTGGTGTGTGTGCGCCCTAGACCCGGAAGTGCAGGATCACGTACAGGTACGTGATACTGCCCAGGGGAGCCGCCTTGACACTGTGTATGCACTGTGTACAGTCAGCAAGCAGTTAAAGTGGTTGTCATGATCTCAGTCATGAAATGTGGGCAAAGCACATATATCTGTAGTGTTCACCTGTCTCTCTCCAAAGCTCTAATGCCCCATACACACGATCAGAAATTCTGCCAGCAAAAGTCGGATATGAGCTTTTGGTCAGAAATTCCGACCGTGTGTATGCTGCATTGGACTTTTGCTGGCAGAATTCCAGCCAGCAGAAGAATGAGACCAGGCTCTCTATTTTTCGGTTCGGAAAAAGTTCCTATCTGAAAATGCGTTCATCTGTAGGCAATTCTGACACGCAAAAAATCACGCATGCTCGGAAACAATTTGACTGAAATTATGCTCGTGTGTACGGGGCATAAGTGTTGTTTCTCTCTGTTCTTCATTCCTCTGTTATCAACATGAGTCACTTCTGTTTCAATGGTTTTTATTCTTTTTTTACGTAGATGTTAAAGAACCGTCAGTGGAGCAGCAAACAGTCCTTGCTTGCTCTACGTGTATCAAAAATAAAGTATATGTTGAACATGAAAGCAAACATCCAAGCATGGAAACAGTATACAAATTCAACAATGGGATGCTAGGCTTAATACAGACAAATATAAACCTGATTTGCTGGTTAGATTCTTTATTGCGGCTCCCCCAACTTAAATTAACTAATATGGGAGGCAGGACAGTGTCTAGTGTTGGAATACTGATAGAACACATGATCTAACTGTACTCTGTGGTGCAGACATTCTATCAGCCACCCCATACATGATGTGTATGTAGGACAACTTGGTCTCTGTGAAACATCCTAACTAGAGTAAAATGACATCAAAATAGTCTGGGTGGCTTAATACCGTAGCAGATAAGATTAGTTTAGCAATTGTTTAACCTAACTGTCCCCTATAGGGGACCCTATACTCAACAATATTCCTAGACGAGTCTGGGTTAACCAAAGAGGAGGAAAGCGAGAAGATTGTGGAAGCGTAATGCCAGAGGTAAGCATGAGATAAAACAATGGTAGAAGAGAAAAGGAGAAAGAAAAGGGGAGGGTGGGTCCAATCCGGGAATCTGTGAATCCGTGGTCGGCTGTCTGAGTGGATAGCCTTATGTCTCAGGGGCATGTAGGTAAGTGAACCAGGGGGACCATATTTAGCATGAGTCACTTCTGAGAAGTTTTCCAGGCATATGAGATAAATTTGTGTCAGGGAGGGAGAGCTAAGCACACAGCTTGTCTATTCATAATACAATTCTTCTGTTGTGTGAAGGTGGGTGTGTCCCTTTCCTCCAATCAGCTCCCACGCAGTGTAACTGCAGTGTCTCTGCCCCCCTCCTCTGTGCTCCTGAAAGATAGAGATGGATTTTTAACACAATATGTAGAGAAGAGAACACTGCAGATAAACAAGTACAACGTTTGTAGGAGGATTTGTTTAATCTCTATGTATCATCTGAGGCTGTCAACTTCACTGGATATATGTCAGGGTTTACAACCACTTTAAGTGTGGGGTCAGTAAAATTCCAGTTCAGCCGTCTGTTTTTACTGCCCTCTGACCACGAATGTAGATGGGCCTAAAGAGAGTAGATTCCCCACTGGTTGTGGGTTTAACATGTATGACCACGCTCAGAATATTACATATCCTACCACCCTAATTCTATGATTAAAGTGGTGCGGCTAGAGAATGGCCTTACCTTGCTTGATTGGCAACTGATGCCTCTGGTCTGGGTGTAGGTCAAGAAAATACTAACTAAAGTGGATTTATTGCCCACAGTAATCAATCAGGTTTGTTCTGTAACTGTCCTAGAATATGAAATAAGGCATCTGATTATTTGCTTGGGGCAACAGCTTCACTTTTATTTCATATTAATATTCCCTTTAGATTACCAACTCTCGTAAACAGGACTCTCGTAACTCTCTTGTCTTGAATTGTATTGTACATAACTTTACTGTTCCCCATTATAGTTGTGAAAATTGTTGGCGCTATAATACAGGTTGACAAGAATGTATGAAGGGCCCCTAGGAGATATTGTCCATATTTCCAAACTCTTAGTGCTATGTCCGAATGCTGAGCTGCCCCGGGATTTAAAAAAGATTCCTTTTAAAGACATTATACCGACATAAACCTTGAAAACATGAACAGCACATCGGTGTTATATTGTAACCATCTGTCTCCCACACCGTAGTAAACATCATGTCATTGAGCTATCATGGCCATCATTGTCTGCTAGCAAAGACCATCAACTGCAACACATTTGTAAAAATGTCAGAAGAGCATTAGTCAAGCAAAGACATAAATAAGCTCTCTTCAGATGAAGATGAAGGAGGTTTCAAAAGACGACCTGGAATATACACTCACATATTTCATTAGAACAACTTTTACTATTACTGTGAAACATGCTTTCATTTTTCCCCCAATGCAAAAGGAAAATGAAAGGATCTGGTTGGTTGCCATAGGCAATACCTAGTTGTATTTTTCTCTAACTTTACCAGAAAACGCTGCAGCAATAAAAGCTTTAACCCCTTCCCACCCAACTCCAACATCCCTTTAATTGGGTCTTTACATTCGGGGACACAACAGAGTTCCCGATCATGTGACTACTGTCAAAGCGGTCACATGATTGGTGGCCCATCTCTTCAGCTCCTGATCATGACTAGAGACTGAGAACTGTCTACGACAGCTCAGGCACTGTGCAGAAACCTCAGCCGTCCATAGACGCATATGTGCAACATGTAGTATTTAAAGCTCACCCTCTGTAACATCTTGCTTCCCACATAGTGTATTCAGTATATGCAGTGGCAAAAGGTTAAGGCTGAAGCCAAGTTTCCCCCGAACAGGCATCCTCAGGAAAGAAAATACGTCAGCGGGAGCTGCTCTGTGATGTCATCACACACGTTGGCCGATCCCACGGTGGTGCTGTGCAAAGTCATACCATTTGTTTGTCCCTAATTAGATGTGATTGCATTATCTTTAAAAGTAAATATGTTTTAGGGCAATTCACACTATCTGCAGTGACAGGAATTTTACCACATGATAAAAGGTCACTTACTGCAGGGACACATAGGAAACAATTGTTGCAATGCTGCATTTTATCACAGCCTAGAATTCTGCGATAAAATGCAGGCATGCTGCATTTTATTGCAGCGCACAGTCCTGAATCGCACTGCAATGTCAGGCAGCGCATCGTGCCACCCGACATTGCAGTGAATGAAGTGTACATTTTGTACACTTTAAATAAAGCTAGTACAAAACAAAAAAGGGATGGTGCGGTGCGCTGAATCGCTCACCATGCTGCCCCCTAGCCAGTCGCCAACACAGAGCGGCCAGAGTGCTGTCACGACTGACAAGTGTGAATTTACTCTTAACCTTTATGAGCACTTTGAGATTTCTCTTTTATTTCATTTGGGTACTACCTGTGGATCGGAGTGTTGGTGAAAAATAGAAATACCCTTTTGCTGTTATCATTCTGAAGCTGGCTGTCTAGACTGTCAGTATTATAACGCTCTTTGTGATTTTTTATTCTGGTAAGAAGCTGTGCATGCGGGAATGGCACCTGAAGCACCTTAATTCACTGGCGGACATTTAATAACGTTTTTGGACTCATTGGCACATATGTATATATCTTTTATATTAATTATTTGTATTATTTATAGTAGCATTGGATTCTTAAAGTGATTGTAAAATAAATACAGTATTTATTGGCTTTTTTTCCCTTAAAATCGGGGGTGCATGTTATACGCCGATCCCCACTGTCTGTGAGCCGAAAAAGAGCGAGCAGTGCCCGAAAAATACAGAGCGGTGCCGAAAAATACCAAACGCCGACGGAAAAGACCGAGCACCGATTAAACAGTCACGCCGTCCTGCCTCTCCCTGCTGTCTCTGGAGCGAGCGCTGCCGAAAAAGACCGAGCCAAATGTACTGTGTACTTGGCTTGGCTTGGCTCGGCTCGCAGTCCCGCACAGACTGGGTGGGACTGAAGTACAGCCCAGTACACAGGCTCTGTCTATCTCGGCGTTGGGAAATTTAAACGTGCCGCAAGTGACACTGGGCAAGGCTGCAAACGGCACTGGTCAAGGCTATTACATGCCGCAAATGGCGCTGGGCAAGACTGCAAATGGACACTGATCATTCTGCAATGATGGACAAGGCTGCATCTGGACACTGATAAGGCTGCATTGATTGTCATTTAAATCTAATTTTTTTTCCTTAAACTTCACTCCTAAAAGTTTTTTTCCATAAATGCCCTCTTGGGGTGCGTGTTATACGCCGATGCGTGTTATACACCGATAAAAATACGGTAAATAGCAAACATGTTATACCTACCTTCTCTGTGTAGTGGATTTGCACAGGGCAGCCCTGATCCTCCTCTTCTCGGGTCCCTCTTCGCTGCTCCTGACCCCTTCCCCCCTGTCGAGTGCCCCCACAGCAAGCTGCTTGCTATGAGGGCACCCGATCTGATCTGCAGCTCTGTGTGTCCATTCAGACTACCATTCACCCCTGCCCCCCCCCTCTACTGATTGGCTAACTGACTTTGATTGACAGCTGCGGGAGCCAATGGTGCCACTGCCATGTCTCAGCCAATCAGGAGGGAATGTCAGGGATGGTCGAGGGACTCGTGGACATCACTGGACAGAGATGGAGCTCAGGTAAGTATTAGCCCTTGTACACACGGTCGGACATTCCGACAACCAAATCCGTCGGATTTTGTCCGACAGATTTTGTCCGACAGATTTTGTCCGAATCCGTTGAATACACACAGTCGGACAAAGTTGTCAGAAAATCCAATCGTACTTAACGTGATGACGTTATTTTGTTAGGATGGGACTATGTTCAGGCTAGTAGCCAATAGCGTTGGTCTAGGAATTTGATCTGAGCATGCGTGGCACTTTGTCCGATCAGAATTCTCTACACATGATCGGACAAAGTCCGATCGGATCATGTTGTCGGAAAATTTTATAGCCCAGCTGGAAAACTTGGTCCGTCGGATACTCCGACGGAAACAGTCCGATGGAGCCCACACACTGTCGGATTATCCGACAACGCCGCGGTCCTATCGGACATTGTCCATCGGAATGTCCGACCATGTGTACAAGGGCTTAGGGCTGCTACATACACATGGCTTTTTATCTTAATGCATTCTATGCAACCTTCTGGAAAAAAAACAAAAAAAACAAATCTAGTTTATCTTCATGCAAAAAACAAAACAAAAATAAAAACCTTCTGCTGAATGTAAAAAGAAACTTTGCTGGCAATAAGAAATATAGAAAAAAATTGATTGGTGGCCCATCTCTTCAGCTCCTGATCATGACTAGAGACTGAGAGCTGTCTACGACAGCCATCCAGCCGTCCATAGACGAGTGATTTATTGCTGAGTTCCAAAACATCTGGATGAATTGGAAGACAAATATATAATTCTGCTTCCTTTTTTGCCCCATGTTATGGATTTGCTTCTGTGAGTCCCTGCAGCGTGTTTACTGATTTCCCAGAATATGTAATTCCCACATAATGTAGTATTAAACCCAAAAACAAAGCTGTCATTTTTTGCAGCTCAACTGCTTTTAAATGTGGCAGCTGTATTCGTTTTCAGTTTTTAGGCTTTTTTTCTTTTTTGTTTCACTTGTTGATCTTTTGATTCTTACAGTAAGGCAGGCCATACATGGTCGAATTTCGAACGAATTTTCTTTTCAAAATCAGAAAATTCGTTTTTTTTGTGATCCGATGATGCCACCATTGATTTTCGAAATTCGGCCGACCAAGCCTTCAATTTCACCTCATGTTGCTACAGAAAAGAATTTTCTTGGGCGGGAATCTTCTTTTCTCTCCGTAAATTTTCTTTTACCTCCGTACATTTTCTTTTATCTCCGTACATTTTCTTTTCTTATTACATTTCTCGCACGATTCTCCCATCATTGATTAGAAAATCGTTAGTTTTTCAAAAAATTTCCAACATGTCCGATTCCTCAAATTTTATTTCCGCACGAAAATCGGCTGTTGCTGCAGCCCACTAATGCTGCGAAATTCATACGAAAATTCTTAGATACGATTTTCGAAAGAAAATTCTTTCGAAATTCGAACCGTGTATGGCCAGCATTTTTTTCAGCTTTCTTTACCAGACCAAGCTGTCAAGGAAAAGTGTCAGTTAGAGGGTTGAGAAAAAACATTTAACGCTGGCGGGGGTCAGCTTTTATTCATTTATGTAAAACCTTTATCCCAAAAGACAAAATAATAGTTGTACCTGCTGTACCAGCAATAGGTAGAGTTCTGTTTTGATTTGTTAGTCATGTCCATCTGATGTTGCATTTACACCTGGGAATTTTGAATCGCGGGCCTCTGAAATTCGCATTTATATTACCTTTTTGTTTTTACGTTTAATACAGCTTTAAACTACTGTATTGTGCTAATTCATTTGGAACTACGGTATGTATACGGTGAAGAGTAACATTATTTGTTTTGTGTTCTTATCCAACTTAGCTGTGCATGTCGTACATCTAAAATACATTTTAGTAACTATAGCAGCAAGGATTAAGAGGTAGAATCATTTATTAACAATAATTGCATCTCATTAAGTTCTGCAGTTGTTGATTCCGTTATTTAATTTCCAGGCGCTTTTGGCCATTACACTGAACAACTCTGATTAACAATTCTCTGCCAGCTGACGCAGGTACAACATTTTTTTTGTCTGCTAGGCTGTGTGCCGAGGATTAAAGCCTGTGTTGATGATTTTGATTATTTTAATGACTAGCTTTCAATGTTTGGGAACAATTAGTGGATAAAAATATAGGCCAGATTTCTATTTTATTTTTGTTACATAAAATCAAAAGTAACTAACAAAGTGCCATTAACATGGGGGGTGTGTCTCTTCCCACCAATCAGTTCTCAGAGCTCTTCTCACTGAGCTCTGCAGAGTGAAAATTTGGTTCTCTTCCCCCTTTTTTCTGAACTCTCAGGCCGCGTACACACGCGCGGACTGTTCGCCCAACCTTGTCCGCTGAACAGTGTTTGGGCGGACAGTCCGCTCGTGTGTGGGGCTTCAGCGGACAGTTTCAGCGGACAGTTGGCCGAACAAGGTCTTACGGAAATTCCGAAAAACTGTCCGCTGAAACAAGGTTTCAGCGGACTGTTCGCTCGTGTGTAGGCTTGTTCGGCCAACTAAGTCTCGCGCATGCTCAGAAAGGATTTCCACGTCGGAAGGTTGCATTGCAGTGTATAGGACGTCGTATTTTTCGTCCCGTCGTACGTGCCGTTCACGTCATCGCGCACGGTTTCAGCAAACTGTTCGTCCGTCGTGTGTGGCCATGTCCGTCCATGCTAAGTTTGAGCGGACTGTTCGCTCAAACTGTTGGACGGACAAAGTTGGGCCAACAGTCCGCGCGTGTGTACGCGGCCTCAGACAAGCTTTAAATATCTTTGAATGGATCTAGACAAAAGAAGACTGCAGATAAGCAGGTGCAATTTATATGCCATCTCTGCATATCACCTGAGGCCAGTCACTGCACTGGGTATATGTAAGGGTTTACAACCACTTTAAGCTTTGAAAATTAAAGCTATAAGCTGATTGATGCCATACACAGTCTACACCAGTTTTCATCATTTCCCCATTTTTATCTACCCACCTGGACTATACTCAGGCAGTCTTTGATTTTGTCTGTGTGTATTGTCCACCGATCAGCCAAAACAATATGACCACCCACCATAACCTGACCACCCACCTACGGCATGCGCCGTAGACAACGGTGCCTGTCTTTCGGCAAATATCTCCTAAACCGTGTAGGTTTAGAAGATATTTCTTAGACCTACAGGTAAGCCTTAATCTAGGCTTACCTGTAGGTCAAAGTGTGTTGTAAGGGTTTACAACCACTTTAAGGCATGGACTCCACTAGACCACTGAAGGTATGCTTTGGTATCTAGATCCAAGCTGTCCTTAGCAAATCCTTTAAGGCCTAAGTCCTGTAAGTTGCGAGGTGGGGCCTCCAAGGATCGGACTTCCCATACTGCATCTGGCCATCCACAAGATGTAAAAAAAATGTAATGTAAAGATGTAATTCATCAGACCAGGCCGCCCTCTTCCATTGCTCTGTGGTCCAGTTTTGATGCTCACATGCCCATTGTAGGTGCTTTTTGACTGTGAACACCGGCCAGCATGGGCACCCTGACCTCTCTGTGGCTATGCATCCCCATAAACATCAAACTGCGATGCATTGTGTGTTCTGACACTCTTCAATCAGAATCTGCTTACGGTAATAATGTGAGCAATTTGAGATACAGTATCTCTTCTATTGGATTAGACTACATAGGCCAGGCTTCACTCCCCATGTGCATCAATGAGCCTTGGCCACCCATGACCCTATTGGCGGTTGGCTGGTTTTCCTTCCTTGGACCACTTTTAATAGGTCCTGACCACTGCAAAATGGAACGTCACACAAGAGCTGCGGTTTTTGTGTTGCTTTGACCCAGCTGCCTAGCTATTACTATTTAACCCTTGTCAAAGCAACTCAAATCCTTCCGCTTGCCCATTTTTTCATCTTTCAACACATCCATTTCAGGGATACTTTTGTTCACTTATATTAAATATACCCCACACGCTTTCAGATGCCATTGTCTGGAGATAATCAGTTTATTCACTTTACATTTTGGTGGTCATAAGCTTATGGCTGATATCTCTCTGGCTGATCTCTCTCTCTCTCACAAAAGTGAGTACACCCCTCACATTTTTGTAAATATTTTATTATATCTTTTTATGTGGTAACACTGAAGAAATTACACTTTTCTACAATGTAAAGTAGTGAGTGTACAGCTTTTATAACAGTGTAAATTAGCTGTCCCCTCAAAATAACATCATTAACACACAGCCATTAATGTCTAAACTGCTGGCAACAAAAGTGAGTACACCCCTAATTGAAAATGTCCATATTGGGCCCAAAGTGTCAATATTTTGTGTAGCCACCAATTATTTTCCAGCACTGCCTTAACCCTCTTGGACATGGAGTTCACCAGAGCTACACAGGTTGCCCCTGGAGTCCTCTTCCACTTCTCCTCCATGACGATATCACCAAGCTGGTGGATGTTAGAGACCTTGCGCTCCTCCATCTTCCGTTTGAGGATGCCCCACAGATGCTCAATAGGGTTTAGGTTTGGAGGCATTTTTGACCAGTCTATCATCTTTACCCTCAGCTTCTTTAGCAAGGCAATGGTCATCTTTGAGGTGTGTTTGGGGTCGTTATCCATGTAGGAATACTGCTCTGTGGCCCAGTCGCCAAAGGGAGGGGAGCATGCTCTGCTTTAGTATGTCACAGTATATATTGGCATGCATGCAATACACAGAAAATGATTACACTTTATTAATTAAGTGCTGCACTTTATTTTTATAAAATTAATATTATTAATATACAGGATTTATATAGCGCCAGCAGTTTGCACAGCACTTTACAACTTAAGGGCAGACCGTACAGTTACAGCACAGAAGAAATCGGAGTGACCTGCTTGTTAGAGCTTACAATCTTGAAGATAAACTCCAGCAAACGGTTTATAAAATTTCACTGCTTCAATCCCCAGCATTCTCAGAGGAGATTGTTCTCCTCTAGGTGCCAGTTTATGAAGCAGTGTAGACCACTTTTCCTTTGGAGGAGTGACGCGATCTACAAACGCTTTTAACAGTGGAGAACGGCCCCTGATACTTGGCTAGTCCATCACCTTTACCCTCAGCTTCTTTAGTAAGGCAGTGGTCATCATGGAGATGTGTTTAGGGTCATTATCATGTTGAAATACTGCCTGCAGCCCAGTCCCCAAAGGGAGGGGATGATGCTCTGCTTCAGTATGTCACAGTACATGTTGGCATTCATGGTTCCCTCAATGAACTGTAGCTCCCCAGTGCCAGCAGCACTCATGCAGCCCCAGACCATGACACTTCCACCACCATGCTTGACTGTAGGCAAGATATACTTGTCTTTGTACTCTACACCTGGTTGACACCACACACGTTTGACACCATCTGAACCAAATAAGTTTATCTTGGTCTCATCAGACCACAGGGCATGGTTCCAGTAATCCATGTCCTTAGTCTACTTGTCTTCGGCATACTGTTTATTGGCTTTCTTGTGCATCATCTTTAGAAGAGGATTCCTTCTGGGAATTTAATGCAGTGTGTGATGTATGGTCTGAGCACTGACAGGCTGACCCCCCACCCATTCAACATCTGCAGCAATGCTGGCAGTACTCATACGTCTTTCCCAAACACAACCTATGTATATGACGCTGAGCATGTGCATTCAGCTTCTTTAGTCGACCATGGCGAGGCCTGTTCTGGGTGGAAGCTGCCCTCTTAAACCACTGTATGGTTTTGGCCACCATGCTGCAGCTCAGTTTAAGGGTCTTGGCAATCTTCTTATAACCTAGGCCATCTTTATGTAGAGCAACAATTCTTTTTTCAGATCCTCAGAGAGTTCTTTGCCATGAGGTGCCATGTTGAACTTCCAGCGACCAGTATGAGAGAGTGAGAGCGTTAACACCAAATTTAACACACCTGCTCCCCATTTACACCTGAGACCTTGTACCACTAACAAGTCATATGACACTGGGGAGGGAAAATCTCTAATTGGGCCCAATTTGCACATTTTCACTTAGGGGCGTACTCACTTTTGTTGCCAACAGTTTAGATATTGTCAAAAGTATTGGGAAGCCTGTCTTTCAATGCACATGAACATTAATGGCATCCCAGTTTTATTCCGTAGGGTTCAAAATTTAGTTGGCCCACCCTATGCAATTATAAAAGCTTCAACTCTTCTGGGAAGGCTGTCCACAAGGTTTAGGAGTGTGTCTATGGGAATGTTTGATCATTCTTCCACAAACGCATTTGTGAGTTCAGGGAACTCTTGTTGGATGAGAAGGCCCAGCTCGCAGTCGCTGCTCTAATTTATCCTAAACGTGTTCTATCCGGTTAAAGTCAGGCCAGTCAAGTTCCTCCAGCCCAAACTCAGTCATTCATGTCCTTATGGACCTTGCTTTGTGCACTGGTCCAAATCATTTGGTGGAGGTGGGGGAGGGGGGGGGGTTATGTTGTGGGGATATTTTTCAGGGGGTTTCGGTGAAGGGAACTCTTAAGGCATCAGCATACCAAGACATTTTGGACAATTTCATGCTCCCAACTTTGTGTGCACAAAGCAAGGTCCATAAAGACATGGATGAACTTGACTGGCTTGCACACAGTCCTGACTTTAACCCGATAGAACACCTTTGGGCTGTATTAGAGGGGAGACTGTGAGCCAAGCCTTCTCGTCCAACATCAATGCCTGACCTCACAAGTGTGCTTCTGAAAGAATGGTCGAACAGTCCCTTAGACACACACCTTAAGCTTGTGGACAGCCTTCCCAAACAACTGAAGCTGTAAGAGCTGCAAAGAGTGGGCCAACTCAATATTGAACCCTACAGTCTAAAGCCTCACACACACGAATGGATTTTCCGACGGAATTGTGTGATGACAGGTTGTTGGCGGAAAATTGCACCGTTTGTACGCTTCATCGGACAATTGTCAGATTTTCTACGGACAAATGTTGGATGGCAGGCTTTTGTTGTCGGATTTTCCGAGCGTGTGTACACAAATCCATCAGACAAAAGTCCAAAGTACAAACATGCTCGAAAGCAAGGACGAGCCAGAAGCAGTTGGTCTTGTAAACTAGCGTTCGTAATGGAGAATTAAAATTTGTGACGTGGCAAATTATGAAATCTCCAAATGCAGCGCACATTCTCTTCTTCTTTAATGGGATAATAATGAAGCTGCTTTGCTGGTGATACTGATGGCGTTTTACCAAACGTATTTTAAAAGGCCTTTATTTTCTAGTGATATCAAGAATAATATTATTATGCTTATTGTTTTTTTTTTTTTACAAAAGTTACCACAACACCAATATCCCGTTGTTTTTAAGATCAAAGATTCAACTATATTGGTGTACCTTGTTCAATTTACATTGTATTTTTTAAAATGTAACTTCCTACTGCCAAACTGTCATTTGAAGTAAAACGCATAGCCAAGTATTATTCTCCACAATTTTTTTATTGTGCGTTTAAAAAAAAAATATATATATACATGCTATCTGCCAATAGAACTTAACCAAAAAGTGCATTCTATGCATCCAAAAATATAGAAAATATACCAAATCAAATCATTATTCAACCAAAAATTGAAATCAAAGCCTCATCCATGTGTCCTGCTTCTTAAGGAGAGGAGGTCAACAATGCCAAGAGTTGGTGAAAGCTGGGGTCAGTCATCCGGAGATAATTCCAAAAATCATCTGGATTATTCTCCTGGATCTCCCGCAGCAAAGACATATGACATAATTGGTCACAACTAATAAAGCTACCAATTTTTGGTCAAATAAATCCTCCTCCTCCTGTTCCTGGACTGGACTTGGGTCAAAGCAATAACTCCAAGGCCAATAATAAATATCAAGTTATTGCCTCAGATTCAGCAAAATGGCTGGTTGACAAACAGCCATTCAGAAACAAACTGAAAAGAGTGTAATGAAAAGCGCAAAATGAAAAGCACGAATCAACACTCACCAAACTTCTACTAACACGAAATTAGCAGAAGGAGCCCAAAGGGTGGCACTAAAGAGCTGAAAAACCATGTAGTACGTCACTATGTTCGTGTTTGTTGGCCAACAATTGTGTGGCATTTGTATGCAAGACAAGTTTGGGGCCAGCGCCTTTCGGATAAAAGGCCGCGGTTTTGTCTGTGGAAAATCAGACCTTGTGTACGAGGCTTAAGACTGGGATACCATTAACGTTCATGTGCGTGTAAAGGCAGGTGTACCAATACTTTTGACAATATAGAAATATGAAAATAATCTCTTTTCCCTTGCAGAGTTACAAGTGCAGGTAGAAATTTCAGGATCAGAGACTTCTGGGTGTGTTGGATGCTTGCGTCCGCTTTGCTTAATGTGCTTCCACTTGCTTGCCAGTTGCCACCACCTCATTAGTGCATCCCTTCTGAGCTACTAGTGACAAAAGAAGGTGGTAGTGTTACACTCTCTTAACCACTTAAGCCCTGGACCAATTTGCAGCCAAAGGACCAAGCCCCTTTTTGCGATTCGGCACTGTGTCGCTTTAACTGAAAATTGCGTGGTCGTGCGACGTGGCTCCCAAAGAAAATTGGCGTCCTTTTTTTCCTACAAATAGATCTTTCTTTTGGTGGTATTTGATAACCTCTGCGGTTTTTATTTTTTGCGCTATATACAAAAAAAGAGTGACAATTTTGAAAAAATGCAATATTTTTTACTTTTTGCTATAATAAATATCCCCAAAAAATATATAAAAAAAAAACATTTTTTTTCCTCAGTTTAGGCCGATACGTATTCTTCTACATATTTTTGGTAAAAATAAATCGCAATTAGCTATTATTGATTGGTTTGCGCAAAAGTTATAGCGTTTACAAAATAGGAAATAGTTTTATAGCATTTTTATAATTTTTTTTTTTACAAGTAATGGCGGCGATCAGCGATGTTTATTGTGACACCGACATTACGGCAGGCACATCGGACATTTTTGACACATTTTTGGGACCATTGTCATTTATACTATGCTATTTAATTGCACTGATTCCTGTGTAAATGACACTGGCAGTGAAGGGGTTAACCACTAGGGGGCAGGGAGGGGTTAAGTGTATGTGTGTTTTTTTTTTTAACTGTAGGGGGGGCGTGGCTTGGTGTCTGACGTCATTGATCGTCTTTCCCTATAACAGGGAACAGGCGATCATTGACAGGCTCAGTAGGAAGCACGGGGAGATGTTTGTTTACACTTACCTCTCCTCGTTCTTCAGCTCTGTGACACCAGCGGCGAACGGGTCTGCTGGTCCCGCGGCCACGGAGCTCCCGACCCACGGCTGGGCGCTTAAAGACCAACGTACAGCCGATGTATATGTGCAGGAGGTGGTCCTTAAGTGGTTAATAGTATACTGTATGTGACCCTTTGGTAATGTCAGAGGCTACACATGAGGCCTCGTATATCAAAAAAGCTCATCCCAGTTGCAGTGAAGATCATGTCTCTCGTCTTCATGCATTTTTAAGGCCAGGATTATGCTCAAGAATCTTTACATTTGAAAAGGGAGCATATTTTTTTGGTATACAGTAAAAATCTATAATATGTACAATAATATGTAAAGCAATTAGCAATACCAGTTTTCCTTTTCTTTTAGGCCCCATTTTTATTCTGAGGGTAACTAAGGAGTCTTATAATATACAAAACAGATTTTTTTTAGATAAAGAAACTCGGCGGCTGTTTTGTAATATGGCTCCTTCAAGTCAGAAAACCTTTCTGGTATCTTCTGAGCTCAAACTATTACTATTCAGGTAATGTTCCCACATAAGACAGGTAGAAAGAGAAATGTACACATTATCGAAGGATCTGAATTTTGAAAAACACAATCACCAATAGAATCTCGCAGCTTCTTGGTCATGTATATAGCTGTCCTTGTAGTCCAGGTAGCTGTGAATCAGATAAATATTGATGAAGGGTTGGCATCTGCCCTTGAAAGTGAATGTTTTCCCTCGATTAGAAGAATAAAAACGTGATTCATAGTACCTAGGGTATTTTATGAATCGTTGCATCATGAAGTCATGATCATGCGATTTTATTTTGTGTTTTTTTTTTTTAAAGAAATTTTAATATTGCTTTTAGATTATTTGAAGTTATTTGGCAATTAATGTTTCTTTTTGTGCGTTCGTTTCAGCAATATGTCTGCTGTAATGTGTTTTTGATGCAGATTTGTATGTCCTTCTTGCTTGTAGGCAGGTGCAGTCTGTTCTCCTCACTGCAGGTGGCGCTCGACCGTAGCGGCAGTGCAGAAGATGAAGGAAGTTGTGAGGAACTTGGTTGCTCTATAACTTCCTGCGGTCACAGGGAGACACATGGGCTCCCTGTGACTCTGGTGGCCATCTTGGGTCAGGCAGAGGTTATTTAAGACTTCAGCTACTGGATTTGGTGCACTCTATGTGCTTGGCTAGCAAAAGGGACAGGATCCCCATCTGACAGGGGGCAGTGCATAGAGGTAGGGAAAGATTCCAGAGGAGTAGGGACATTGCAGGGATTATGTCCACCTCTCTCTAGGAAGCCTCCCCTTTGGGTGTGAACTGGCAAGGCCACATTCTTCTCCTCGTCACAAATGCAACACAGACAGCAATAACAGTTTGATAAAGTGTCTAATCCTTCCCTTCTCAATCCATAAAATACAAAGAGAGATCCCTCTGACAACACCTTGCAGTATTCATAAATTAAACATCAGGTTGCAGCACAATTTAATATTTAATTTCAGCAAACACAGTTAATGTCAACACGTTCAGGCATCTCTACCAATACCCCAGCAGAAACTGTGCACAACAATACACAACACAAATACTCCTTTTACAGTTATTTAGTAAATCTGAGGCCAGGACAGGGACACGGGGTGGGTGGGAGTAGCGGATGTCCTGGGTGCAGTGGTTTACTAGGGATTGGGGTGCCTTCCTTCTGCTACGAGGCTGACAGCAACAGTGGTTTTGTTAAGCGGGTGAATGCTGGGCGTAGGCTCCCCTAAACTTGGACATCATGGGGGGCAGTTTGCCATCTTTGCCAGGACGCTGAATTACCTTGTCCCAGCACTGGGCCAGGCTATGGACATTCATTTATTTACAGATTCTTAACAAGAAATACCTGAGCTTTTAACCAAGCTCTTACTGGTCTCTGTAGCTAGAGGCATTATGGAGAAATTCATCCTCAACTTTCACAGAGATGCACTGAAATCACTGCTCATCTCCTATTTCTTCCTCTGGCAGAAGTGACTTGGCACCTTTCTGTTTTTTAATGTAAGCACACATCGGGTACTATACGCCGTACAGAAACCCACTGCTACTCATTTCAAAATATCTCTAGTGACCTTTGAGAACTAATTGCTCAACAGTGCCAGTAGCTACAGAGTTCAGTAAAGACTTTTTCTAAAGCTTATTTACAGCTCCTAAAAAAAATAAACAAATACTTGAATGTCCATAGCCTAGCCCCAGGTTCACTTAAAACAAATTACATAGAAAAGACACTGAGTACATATGACACTTAATTCTATAGGGTGAAAGTAGAGAAGTTAACTAAATTTGCTCTTGTTAAAGTAAATATGAACCCTTACCTTGTAAAGGAACACATTTCGTTTATAATAGAAATGCAATGCAAAACAGTTTCTTATTTATAAAAAAATATATATTTGTATATATAAAAGCTCTTCACAAACTGTTGCCATTATATAAATAATGTATAATAATACCGTATATACTCGAGTATAGGCCGACCCGAATATAAGCCGAGGCCCCCAATTTACCCCAAAAAAAACTGGGAAACTTATTGACTCGTGTATAAGCGAGATGCCTGTCCATCCCTGTGTGTCCGTCCATCCCTGTGTGTGTGTCCGTCCATCCCTGTGTGTGTGTGTCCGTCCATCCCTGTGTGTGTGTGTGTCCATCCATCCATCCCTGTGTGTGTGTGTCCATCCATCCATCCCTGTGTGTGTGTCCATCCATCCATCCCTGTGTGTGTGTCCATCCATCCATCCCTGTGTGTGTGTCCATCCATCCATCCCTGTGTGTGTGTCCATCCATCCATCCCTGTGTGTGTGTCCATCCATCCATCCCTGTGTGTGTGTCCATCCATCCCTGTGTGTGTGTGTCCATCCATCCCTGTGTGTGTGTCCATCCATCCCTGTGTGTGTGTCCGTGCAGCCTTGTGTGTCCAGCCTACCTGTGTCCCGAGCCTCCGTCCCGAGCCTCCGTCCCGAGCCTCCGTCCCGTGCCTCCATCGTCCCGTGCCTCCTCCGTCCCGTGCCTCCTCCGTCCTGTCCCGAGCCTCCGTCCTTCTGCCATGCTTCGTCGGTGCCTCGGCGGCCATTCCTCTGTTCAAAAGCCGCGCCTCCGTCTGTGATAGGCGGAACACTCAATTTCCCAGCAGTCTGTGTTCCGCCTATCACGGACATCCTCTCATCCTCGTCCGTAGTATGAGGATGAGCGGATGTCCATGATAGGCGGACCACTGACTGCTGGGAAATTGAGTGTTCCGCCTATAACAGACGGAGGCGCGGCTTTTGAATACTAGAATGTCCGCCGTCTGTCTGCTCGACACGCTGATCGGGCAGGCAGACGGCGATGACTCGAGTATAAGCCGAGGGGGGCACTTTCAGCCTCAAAAAAGAGGCTGAAAATCTCGGCTTATACTCGAGTATATACGGTAATAATAATAGTAAAAATAAAAAATTCTAAATACCATTTTTTTTTTAAAAGCAATCACATGACCTTTGTTTTCAGCTGCATAAGGTTCTTATTGAGCTGGGGGGCGGGGACTGCTGAAGGAGGTGGGGGCAGTGTCAACAGGCAGAAGAGAAATAGCAGGACACTGATCTTCCTGGGAAAATGCTGTGCAGGGAGGCATATCAGCCCAAATCTGACCATTGTTGTATAGGTAGGCTGTGCTCATGGGTAAAATGCAAAGAGGAAAACTGACCACACTGGGATGGATGTGTTTCCATGCCAGGTGTGGTCAGTTTGAAATAGGAAGGCAGGGAGACTGGCATGATCACTAGGTATTTCACACAAAGCAAGCAATACAAAGAGAACCCTTTTTCATACAAGTACGTTCTACAACAGACACATATTAGGAATATGAAATGTTGGGGTAACATACACTTTAGGACCCATTATATTTGCACCCAGGATCAGTTATGTTTTTTTTTAAACACATCTTTATACTCACACAAACCGTTAGCAAATAAAGGTGAATGCCTTCCTCAGAGAACAACAAGATGAAGTTCATGCTTTTATATCCACAGTACATTTAAAGCCTCTGGGGCCCGAGGGGTCTTTTACACCAGTACATAAGTAATGCAGTTCCCGTCTTATATATGCATGGAAACTACATTTTAAAAGTCCATTATTTACTATTCAGGTCATCAAACATTGCATGGATGTGAGTTTAATCCATTAGCCTCTTCTTTTTTCCATTAAACTCAATTAAAGAAGAGTCCTTCAAAAATGTACCGAGCGGTAAATAGATCACATCTGCAACTGCGCTTCTAAGTACCGTAAGTGTTTACATTGTGTTTTCTTCCTGCAAAATGTACAAGATGTACCCAGGTGTGCAGTATATCAATAGTAAGGTATCTTGTCCAGATGCTAATATTATACCAGCTGGAGAAATAATTGCACAAACAAAAGGATATCGTCAGCTAGAACCATAGGGGTAAAACGGCAAAGAACATCATCTGTGAAACAAGCCAGAGTCATATATTTTAACGTATTCCATAGGCCATCAGGAGAACATAAAAGCACGAATTATCTTGATATAATGGTAATGCTATTTTCAGATACCTTGGGGTGAAAGCTCCCTTGAGGATAAAAGACGGGGTACATTGAAGTAATACAGAAAACTTGTCTCCAAGGATTGTTCTAATTTCCGGGACACAACAGTTCATATGCAATTAGGGAATGGGGATTACAAAGATAAAATATAGTATACAATAGTTAGCTTAAAGGGGTTGTAAAGCTTTGTTTTTTATTTTCTAAATAGGTTCCTTTAAGCTAGTGCATTGTTGGTTCACTTACCTTTTCCTTCAATTTCCCTTCTAAATGTTTGTTTTTCCTTTGTCTGGATTTCTCACTTCCTCACTTCTCACATCTCCTCAGTAAACTTCACACCATTATCCGAGCGGTGTTTAGTCAGCCAGAACAGCTTACTGAACAGCTTACTGAGGAGGAACAGGAAGTGAGAAATTCAGACAAAGAAAAAAAAAACATTTAGAAAGGAAATCGAAGGAAAAGCTAAGTGAACCAACAATGCACTAGATTAAAGGAACCTATTTAGAAAATAAAAAAACAAACCTTTACAACCCCTTTAAAAATACCTTACAGGACGAGGTTCTGATTGATTTTAATGCATTCTATAGAGCAGAATAATGTTTTAATGGCAATGATTCATATGATAACAGATATTAAGTAATGGTTTTAAACTGTCACTACATAAAAAGTACAATCAAGTTAAATTAGTACTTAATATAGCATTTCTCTTCATGTATTTGTTCCTTTATATTAACAAGTGGGTTTTGATTTTCCAATGTATATCATATCATCCTCATTTGTGGGTTAGTTTCAGTTGATTTAGCTTAATCTGAATTACTTTATGAGGTAAGTTTATATAAAACCTTAAAGGGTAACTCTACTTTTGTGGGTAAACAAACAAATAAAAAAATAATAATAATATAGCTTATATAATTGCAACACAAGTCATATTTTAATTAAATGTTATTAAAAATTACCTTTCTTTTTTAATCTGCATCATCGTAGTTTCGCAGATGATGTACAGAACGCCCCCCAGAAATGTAATTTCCTGCTTCTGTGATTGGCTTACCGATTTCCCCAGAAGTCTGCACTAAGATACAAGTCAAATTGGCCATCACCAAATTTTTAGTGAGATGCTTCCAAAGGGAAATCACATCTTATGCCTTGTACACACGACCGGACTTTTTGACGGACTAGGTCCGACGGTCTTCCCGATGGACTTTTCGGCGGAGGTCCGACTGACTTTTTGAACGAGCGGACTTGGCCACACACAACCGGACTAAGTCCGTTCGTCTTGAACGTGATGACGTAAACGGGACTAAACAGGGAAGTTCCATAGCCAGTAGCCAATAGCTGCCCTTGCGTCGTATTTGGTCTGTCGGACTAACACACAGACGAACGGTTTTCCTGATTTTTGGTCCAGCGGATAGATTTGAAACATGTTCTATTTCTAGATCGGTCAGATTTTTTTTATAAAAAGCGGTCGGACTAGCCCATACATGGACTGATCCCGTCAGACCTAGTCTGCCGGAAAGTCCGGTCGTGTGTATACGCGGCATAAGAGTTTTAGACCTTGCTACTTTCGTCATTAGAACCCTGCACGTGCATCAGCTGCATTGATAATTATAAAGTCACTCCCATTCACCTTCACTTTGAATATGGACACAGACAAACAAACAGTTTTTTTCTTCAGAATAACAAAAAGGTAGGAATCTGCAGCAAAGTTTCTTAAAATCCTTGCAATGTACACAGATCACCCAGAGGGGAATGTTTTTTTTCTCAACAAAAGTGGAGTTACTCCTTAACAATGAAATTCCACTGAAAAAAAAACCCACAATTGATCCTGCCAGAAAATAAATTGAGTCTCTACCTTGCTATGGACTTTGCCTCTGCTGTACTGAAATTGCAAACACTGTATCAGTCATACCCAGTTCTCTTTTGTAAACTACGGAACACAACCCCCTATCTTTACTATAATACCAGGTGGTTAGGTAAAAAATAATAATCATTTAGAAGTATTGTCCAGGGTATACTGGAATGGTGCCCACTTGGCCATTGAAAGATGGTAATTAAGGGTAATTAAGGTAATTAAGAGGAGCTAAGCCAAATTATGAGGGTAATGGGATTTAGAGTGGCTTAGTGGTTAGCACTTCAGCCTTGACCTTGGGGTCCTTGGTTCCTGTCCCTTAGACCACTATCTACCTGGAGTTTGTATGTTCTCCCTGTGCTTATTGGTTTCCTCCCACACTCCAAATACATGCTGTGGGTTAAATGGCTCCTGTATGTGTGTACATGAGATGGAGAGCTTAAATTATAAACTCCTCGAGGGCAGGGACTGATGTGAACGTACAATATGTAAAGTGCTGTGTAAGTTGACTGCGCTATGTAAATATCTGCAATAAATAAATAATGGCATGCCTTTAGACCACTTTCACACTGAGTCGCTTTTCAGGCGCTTTCACGCTAAAAACAGCGCCTAAAAAGCTCACGAAAACGTATTTCCATTAAAATCAATGAACGCTTTCACACAGGGGCAGCGGGCTGGCAGGGCTGTGAAAAACTCCCCCTCCATTGAAATTAATGTAAAGCTCTTTAAAAGCGCTCAGTGTTTTTACTGGCAGGTTAGAAGTGCCTCATTGTGAAAGTGGCCTTAGATACACAAGCTCTTAAAAATTGTTAATGAACTCAGCTGACCATTGATGATTAATTGTTCTTTTCCACAGTCATTTCATATCAGTAGATTTATATTTTATAAAAGAGGACTGGTTCATGCAGGGAAGAAGCAGTAGTTTTCAATAAGCCCACTGTATTGGTGACACAGCAGCGGATTCTAAGATATAGCTTTCTCTTTCAGAATGTCGGGTTGTTAAATCTACTTCATACACCAAGCTTCCGAATATACCACGTCGCAGTGCAACCAAGAGCCCGGGACCATCCAGGCGCAGCAAGTCTCCTGCATCAACTAGTTCAGGTGGGTGCAAAAATCGAGCTGTGGAATCATGTATATCCAGGAATTGGTATCTGCACAAGAGCTTAGATTAAAATTTTAATGTTTTGTGTGTGAATAATTTTATGTCTCAAAATTTGTAAGAGAAAAACAGTCACGTCCACCTTATGCCCACTGCTTTCTAACTTAAAGTGGCATTAAATTCAAAACCAAAAATGTAATATATTGCATATTAACAATCATTAGATGTGGTGGCGGCATTCGTTTTCTTTTTTCTAAGCTTTTTCCCCCCCTCTCTTTTCACATGGTGATCTGGTCAGTAACACACCTCTTGTATTACTCTTGATGAGGGAGCACAGAGGTGCCTTTAGACAGCAGCATTCAGTCTGGGGGGGGGGGGGGGGGGGGGGTAGGTGTACTAGCAGATTTCAATACAATACACTAACAAATTGAAGCTGAACTCCATCTTTATACGCAGTTACAACAAACAGTTTTTTTGTTAACTTTTGGGATAAAGGTTTTACACAGATAAATACTATATAAGCTGATCATTGTAAGCACCCATCTTAGTGGTAAATGGTTTGTCTCATCCCTGTAACTGTTACATCTTCAAGAGAGCTTGTTCTTTTGAAAAACAACAGGCTTACTGTCTGGATCACCAGGTAAAATTAAAGGAAAGAAAACTTAAAGACGAGTTCCCCTTAAAAAAAAATAAAAATTTAAAGTTAGCAGCTACAAATACTGCAGCTGCTGACTTTTAATAATCAGACACTTACCTGTCCCAGGGTCCAGCAATGCAGGGGAATGAAGGTCCACTCGTCCCCCTCTCTGCTCTGCGGTGCAGGCATTGCAACTGTGGACACCCGGCTGTGGCTTCACAGCCGGGCACCCACTGCGCATGCTCGAGCGGTGACACGCTCTGGGACCTGTCACGTGTCCCAGGTGACTGACAGGAGGGATGGGGCAGAGCTGAGCCCTTCCTGCACCGAGGGGAAGTGATGTACCCAGCCCAGGCACTGAAGGAGGCAGACTACGAGGGACCCCCTAGCAACAGCCATTTAGAGGTGAGTTAAAAAAATAATAATTAAAAATGTTTTTTTTTGTTTTTTTTTAGGAATTTTAATCATTTTTTCTTTTTTGTGTGGAACACCACTTTAAAGTGTTAATAAACCCAGGACTCTGCATTCAATATATCTGGTCTCCCACAGTACACAGAACATGGAAATTCTATTATTTTAGTAAATATAAACTGCTAAATTCCTTTTCTTATCAGCAGTATATAGCAGTCTTGTGGCTTCTATCAGTTCCTGATTAAAGCGTGTAGCGAGGAATTTTCATACTGCACTGAACTGCCCTATCAGGATCCAGGACCCCTAACCCTCTGTCTGGACAGTGCTGATTGGCCATATGCTGATCACATGCACTCTCCCAAGAAAGAAAAAAAAACAAGCAATGCACAACAAACTGAGCATGTGCAGCCTGACTCCAGTAACTTTGTCTTATTCTGACCTGTTCTGGAGTCAGTGAAAGAAGAGGAGGATCTGTGTATACAGGACCAGGTGCCTTTTTACACAATGTAGAGGATTAGCCCCTTAGGTTCCACTGTGAGTATAACAAGCATGCTTTACCGCACATACAGACTGATTTTACTGTTGTGGGTTTAGTAACACTTTAATACAGCCACCACATCTAAGAATTGGTAAGCTGCAATATAACAAATGTTTGCAACTTTTCAACTGTGAGCTCTGTTATTGACCAGTTGCTTTCACTACCACCAAGGTGGAGGAAACAGGGAGGCTTTATCCGAAAGATTAAAACTGGTCTTACACAGTTCAAATCTTTTTCATAAAAAATTTGATTTTGGACGTTTACTCAGTTTTCTAACAGCTAGTGTATAGGTTCAAATCAAAGATCAATTTTGTTGTTAGAGGATGGAAAATTTTTCTTGACAAACAAAATTCTAACAGTGAGTGTACTTTTCAACAACGTTCATCAAGTCATTGATGGCATTATTGAATACATTGATGAGATTTTTCGTATGAATGTTCATGTCAGCATTTACTATATAGCCAGCTGTAGTCTAATCCTGATAGCCCTTATTTTTATCCAAATTCAAGCTTTCAGGATTTATGTGGTTGGCTTGCTTTCAGTGTTGTCATCAAGCACTTATATATAATAAGAAATGAACGTCTGGTCCTGGCACCACATGAGGCAGAGGTAGCTGTACACCGCTCCCACCGTCCTCCTCCTGAATCCCACTTAGCCCAGCCAGAACATCAGGAAGACCCCCTTTCATCCCCACTACCTTGTGAGATCACATGGATCACTTTGTGGAGCGATCATATGCTCGAGTGGTGTCCTTCACTGTACCCCCCGCAGGAGACGTGGCAGCAGGCACAGCCAAAATGGCAGCCACTTTATGCCCGGCAGAAACCTCAGTCTCCCACTCTAGCAGGAGCACTGGCCCCGGATCCTGCATCTCCAGCAGGCATTGCGCAAGCGGTAGTCACCCTGCTGGGCCCCACTCTGACGGCCAATGTAGACGCTTCCGTAGACAGAGGACTAGAGCAGCTCCACCTGGAAGTGCAGGCCCAAGCCCAGAGGATTGCACATGTGGAAGACAGACTATCATCCCTGGAAGATGATGCCACTGCTAACTCAGCAGTGATAGCCCGCATGACTGCAGAAAATAGGAACATATAGGACAAGCTTGATGATCTGGAGAATCGTACCAGAAGGAACAATTTGCGCATAATTGGACTGGCAGAATCAGTAACCAACATCCAGCTCACAAATATATGCGCTAAAATCATTCCTGAGCAACTGGGGATCAACATACCCTGCACTATTGAACGCG
Source organism: Lithobates pipiens (assembly GCF_037356315.1). Taxonomy (NCBI): domain Eukaryota; kingdom Metazoa; phylum Chordata; class Amphibia; order Anura; family Ranidae; genus Lithobates; species Lithobates pipiens. Next base: position 627,168,647 of record NW_027507748.1, on the reverse strand, counting down.
CCCATCACCTTGGTCAGTACACGGAAAGTCGTACTAAGCCCCAGCATGTCATCGTCAAATATCTAAACTACTCTGACAAAAATGCCATTATGCAGAAATTTTGCCACACACGCTCCCTGTCTGTTGATGGCACAAAACTGCTGCTTTTTGCAGATTACTCAATGGAGGTGATGAAACAACGTAAAGCATTCTCCCCAATCTGCTCAAAGTTATATAACAACCAAGTGAGATTCTCCCTGGCCTATCCGGCTAGCCTACGTACCAAAACACACGGGGATATCTCATTTTTACCTTACCAGATGAAGAGGATCAATACCTTACTGTCTTTGGCACAGAAATGGAACACACCAACTCTGCAGAAGGTTCCTCCTCAACACTGACTACTTCTCCCTCTGCATCCCACAAACAACAACGTAGCCCGACTAATCCGCTACATCGGAAATGTACCCCATGAAATTCATTGAACTATAAAAGCGTTTTTGTATTGTATAAGAGCATTATTGTAGCATGCCATTGTTCACCCTGGAACGCACAAAGCTTTGATGTGGCATCATTGCTTTTTCTGTTCTTAACACATCTTTGCTCTATGCCCCATTCCTTCATAAAGACTAAATTGACTGAAAACTGATATTTCAGCTTTGGATTGATGTCAACCATTGCCCTAAAATGAGTAAACCTGTCACAAACCTGGGCAATTCAATTGAGCATATGATGAAAAATTCAAAATACACGAGCAAAAAACTGTATGTCTGAAGGGTCAGTACATTCAGAAATATAGGCAGCCTCCCCTTCCATTTAATATTCTAAAGTACGCAGCGCTTTCAAACTTAAAATCCAAATAGTGAAATGAAAAAAATGTGCTATATAACAACAGCAATAAAGTGATAATGCGCTAAAATACATACAATATTCCAAATAAAGTGCTTTCATGCGGGATATGATAAATGCCCATATGGTGAGAAAAAAGCAATCAATAAAATCCTTAAAACAATATAATGGTGAACCAAACTATAAAATCCTTATTAAAAAAAAAAGAGTAGCTTGCCTTCCAACACAGCTGCCGAAGTGGCCTATTCCACTGGCTCCTTGTCAACAGTCACTCCTTCCGTAGCTAAACCATCATGCATGGAGGAGTCCCCAGAATTATTCGACCACAGTGTTGGGTACATGCTGCTGGAGGATGCGCAGTGATTTGAAGGCTCCGATGTTGGTTCCCAAGTTGAGGAAGGAAGTAACGTGAGCCTAGAGAGAGGGGGTGCCCAAGAAGGACAAGAAACTGGCAGTCATGTTCCCCCAGCTGCAGCATACTGCCAAGTTTGCTCCAGTGACGAGGAGGGAGGGGATGATGAGGTCACTGACTGTACTTGGGTGCCTGAGAGGAGGAGGAGGAGGCACAACTCCAACGAGGCAGGATGTTTTCTAGGGGGCAGCTTAAGGGTAGCCACCCTATTGCATAACACCACAGAGCTCCGCAGGTGCCGTACGCTTCTGACTCCCTGCTTTAAAAGTTCCTTCGTGTGGGTCTTTTTCGACACGTGTGCAGCGGATCGCACCGTTGCTGTTTGCAACTTATGTCTGAAGCAGATCGAGCGTGGCCAGAACAGCAGCCACTTGGGCACCACGTGCTTGACCAGACATATGATGACCTGCCATGCAGTCTGTTGGCAACAGCATTTGAAAGACCCTCTTCAAAGAAAAAGGTGGACTTCTTCTTGCTCCTCATGTGGGATCTCCAAATCTACTATACCTCCAGTCCTCTCAAAGACCTGCAGTTAGAGGAATAAAGGTAAATAATTGGTGTCCCAAGTACTTGCAGCCAACCTGCTATCAGTACACCACCATCTGATTTTAGCAGGCAAAATTCCCTACCCCTGTTGCTGAACCGTAAAAAGAAATTCGGTCCCAGCCATCCACATGCTCATGAATTTGTGAAATGTGTTGTACCTCAGTGACAGGTTTCAAAGCGCCTTTTCATTTCAGGGAAGGATATTCCGGCTCTATACCAGCATGTGGAAGGCAATGTTTTGGCCTCGTTGGACAGAGCAGTCAGCAGTAAGATGCATATTACTTCTGACTCATGGTCCAGCAGGTACAGCGCACTGGGTAACTCAGCAGGAAGCTGGGAAGGATGCAGGACAGGGTTCAGTGTTGTTGGAGCTTGTTCCGCTACCATGCCTCCAAAATGCTAGTGGTGATTTTGCCACAGCTCTCCTCCACCCCCTCCTTTTCTTATTCCTCTATGGCCTCTTCTGCAGATTTTGCCTCTGAACCAGCGGTGCTCCGTAAGCGCTCAAGGGGCTATGCAAGCAGTCAGGCTAAAAGATGCCATGCAGTGCTTGAGTTGGTCTGCCTAGGGGACAATGGCCACACTGGGACAGAGATTCTGTCAGCTCTACAGGGGCAGGCTCAGGGGTGGTTGACGCCACACCAGCTTCAGCCAGGAATGGTTGTATGCGACAATGGCACCAACCTTCTCTCAGCCCTCTGACAGGGACACTTGTCCCATGTTTCATGTTGAGCACATGTCCTGAATTTGGTGGTGCAGCGGTTCTTGAGCAGGTACCCAGGCTTACAGGATCTCCTGAGGCAGACCAGAAAGGTCTGTGTTCATTTCTGCCGGTCATACAATGCCAGTGCTAACATTCAAAGGGAATGCAGCCTGCCCACCAACTGCCTCCTTTGTTACATGCCCACCAGGTTGTAATGCTGCCACGGCTGCACACACAGCAGAGGGCCATCGATGAGTACCTGTGCGAGTATGGCACCAGGACAGGGTCAGGGGAGCTTGGCTTCTTTGTGTCATGCCAGTGGCTACTGATATAAGATGCATACACTGTCCTGTCACCATTTGAGGAGGCCACAAGGATGTGAACAGCGACAATGCATGCATCAGTGACACTGTCCCTCTAGTCTTCCTGTTGGAGCATACGCTTTGTGGAATCATGGACAGGGCACTTGAGGCAGAACAGGGGGAGGAAAAGGAGGACTTCCTTACCTCTCAAGGCCCCCTTTATCCAGATAGCATTCCCGCAGGCCCGCCAAACACACAGGAAGAACAGGAGGAGGAGGTTAATTGTGTCAGCGTGGATGTAGAGGATAACACTCAGCAGCAGTCTTCAAGAGATATTTTTCAGTCCCCAGAAATACAAGGAGTTGTACATGGCTGGAAGGAGGTAGTTACAGATCATGTGATCCTTAGTGACCCAGAGGACTCAGAATCGAATGCCTCTGCAAAGTTACGCTGCATGCCCTCCACCATTCTGCAAAGCCTGCGAAAGGACCCTAGGATTTGTGGTATCAAGGAGAGGGATCATTACTGGCTGGCAACCCTTCCTGATCCACGTTACAAGGATAAGGTTGCAGAACTCATCCTGCCTTTGCAGAGGGAGCAGAGGATGAAACATCCTCAGGAGGCCTTGAAGAAAGGTTTGTGAAACGCATTTCCAGACCCTAGGAGGTTACAATTTTCTTGTGCTGGACAACGTGTTACTGTCGTTTCGTTCAGTCAGTGGAGAAGGTGGCTGATGCTTTTAAACAATTTTTTAGTCCTCAGCGCCAAGGTCTGATCAGTTCAAGCAACCACATTCATAAAAATTAATCAGTCTTGGATCAGCAGCTATCAAGCACCTGATGCTGATGTAACTGATTGAATTTGCAGGCATACTAAGGACAACCCCTAGACATGGTATTTAAAGGAATATTTAATTTTTATTATTTCACTTTAAGCATTATTAAAATCATTGCTCCTGAAAAACTGCCATTTTTGAAACTTTTTTTTGCATTGGTACATGTCCCCTGGGGCAGGACCCGGGTCCCCAAACACTTTTTATGGCAATCACATGCATATAAGCCTTTAAAATTAGCACTTTTGATTTTTTTTACGTTCGTGTTCTATAGACTTTAATGGTGCTTGTGTGTTAGAACTAATTTTTTACCTGTTCGCATGTTCTGCTGCGAACGGAACCGGGGGGCATTTGGCTCATCTCTAGTCCTGCATAAGGGGATCCCTGTAACCCCCGAATTATATTGGTACAACTTGATGTACACAAATAAAGTCTATCCTAGATTTATACCACTAAAATGGTACCTGTCCCCTCACTGTACAAAAAAAAAAAAACAGAATGGCTAGGCAAGTTTTTTTGAATCACATACAAGTATCTCAGCAAAACGAGCCGGTGGGACTCGGCAACATGCAGGAACGTGTGGCCTGCCATACTCGGCAACGTGTGGCCTGCCATACAACATGCATGTGTGGTTTTTAAAGTGGTATTAAACCCAAAACCAAAAATGTAATATAATGCAGCTTACCAATAATTAGACGTGGTGGCTGCATTCATTTTCTTTTTTTAAGCATTTCTTCCTGTTTTCATCTGCTGATCTGGTCAGTAACACATCACCAGTATTAGACTGCCCCCACTCTGGATGAATGAGAATAGGGGGTTCCTTTGGACAGCAGAATTGTCAGTCTGGGCTGATGGGAGTGTTAGATTGACTATCAGATTTAAATACATTAACACATTGAAGCCAAACTCAAGCTAACACTTTTTAAACAGTTACAGCTAACATTTTTTTTTCCTTTTTTGGGATAAAGGTTTTACGTAAACCAAAAAAAAAAAAAAATCTGATCATTACAAGCACCCCTGCTAGTTTTATCTCATCCCTGTAACTGATATATTCTGCTGGAGAGCTTGTTCTTTTGAAAAACAACAGACATACTGGCTGGATCACCAGATAAAATAGAATAAAAAATGCCTAAAAAAAATGAAAGATGCAATACAATAAATGTTTGCTTTTGAGTTTATTACCAGTAACATCATCCGTGTCTGGCCTTTGTGTTCTTTTGGTAATAGACTGGAGTTGAACTTTAAATAAAACCCATTATTGTATGGACCAGGTTATATTATTATTTTTGTTTCAAATGTTATGCTTTTTGTCACAGTATAAATGTTCTGCAGCATCCAAATAAGGAGAAAGTGCACAAATCACTATCCGTTGTTTTTTTTTCTATAACACATTGGTATGGTTCCTGTGCTGATAAGCACATTTGGATACAAAGGATCTATTGTAGAGACAGTACATTACATGTAGCATTTTGTTTGTACCTGTCTTACGTACATTGTGTGCTGCTGGCTTTGTTACTTTTTATGGGATGATCGTCATGTCAATACTGCCACAGAATGAATGGATGAATGATTCAGCTGAGTGATGGCCGTGACCTGGAATGTAATAACAGTTATCATCTGTTTTAAATCTCTCAAAATGGTGTGATGTGCTAAGTTGTATCATCTTGAGCCTGGGAGAATGTGAGAATCCATATATATAAAGCTCAGCCTTAAAGCCTAGCTAAACCCAAGAAGAAAAATGTAATATGCTGCAGCTTATTAGTCCTTGGGTTCAGTGGCTGCATTGATTTTCTGACTTTTTATCTTTATTTTCACTTTCTGATCCTGCCAATAACTCCTTAACGCATTGTGCAAGCCCACCACAACACACACTTTTCATTACACCACAATGCATCATACGCTCGTTTTGCTGAAACGTCGGTATCCTATTCAAAATAAATGCTGCCAAACGCGAAATACTCTGATCTATGTGTGTGCTACTCAGGACAGAGATATGAAAAGGGCTTAAAAATTGCGGCTTTGTAGATTGGTCTAATAGATTACTTAACCACTTGCCCTTCGGAAGATTTACCCCCCTTCATGACCAGGCCATTTTTTGCGATACGGCACTGCGTTACTTTAAGGGTCCTTTCACACTGGGCGGATCAGTGATGATCGCCCCATGGATATCCGCTTGCTCAACAGGGATCGCTCCGTGGATCCCCCCTGAACAGAAAGATGACAGGTCCCTCTCTGCACACTGCGCAGGGACGGACCTGTCAGAGCGCCGCTCTCCCCTATGGGAGATCGGATGACGACGGGCCGCAGAGATGGAAAAGTAGGTTTTTCCTCCATCACACTTTTTCAGATCGGAGAGGATCAGATGTCAGCGGATGTGTCACCGCTGACATCCAACGCTCCATAGACCTCTATGGAGCCTCCGTTCAGGTCCGCCTGAAAAACTGACAGGCGGACCTGAACGGATCGGCCATGTGAAAGAGGCCAAACTGACAACTGCACAGTCATGCGACGTTGCACCCATATAAAGTTTGTGTCCTTTTTTCCCCACATATAGAGCTTTCTTTTGGTGGTATTTGATCACCTCTGTGGTTTTTATTTTTTGCTCTATAAACAAATAAAGACCGACAATTTCAAAGAAAAAAACTATATTTTTTACTTTCTGCTATAAAACACATCCAGAAAAAAAAAGAAAAAAATCGAATTTCTTCATCAATTTAGGCCAATTCTGCTACATATTTTTGGTAAAAAAATAAATAAAAATCCCAGCATTTTGATTGGTTTGCACAAAAGTTATAGCGTCTGCAAACTATGAGATATTTTTTTATTTCTTACTAGTAATGGCAGCAATCAGAGATTGATAACGGGGCTGCAATATTGCAGTGGTCAATTTGGGACACTAATGCCCTGTACACACGGTTGGACATTCCGACCACAAAATCCGTCAGATTTTTTTCCGACGGATTTTGGCCCAAACTTGTCTTGCATACACACGGTCACACAAAGTTGTCGGAATTTCCGATCGTTCAGAACAAGGTGACGTCAAACACGTACATCGGGACTATAAATGGGCCAGTAGCCAATAGCTTTAATCTCTTCGTTTATTCTGAGCATGCATGGCACTTTGTTCGTCAGAATTGTCTACACACGATTTTAGATCCTGCTCTCAAACTTTGTGCGTCGGAAAATCCGACGAAAGAAGTCCAATGGAGCCCACACACAGTCGGATTTTCTGATAACATAATCCAATCGCACATTTTCCGGCGGAAAATCCGACCGTGTGTACGGGGCATAAGGGCTCATTTACACTTGCTTCGGCTTTAACAAGGCTTCAACAAATCTTCAACAAGGCTTCAACAAATCTTCAACAAGGCTTCAACAAATCTTCAACAAATCTTCAACAAGGCTTCGGACACACTTTGTGAAAGCTCTCTGATTGCTGGTCAAAGCTCCCGTCACTAAATAAAATGTTTAGTTTACAGTCTTGTTTACACCTGCTTTTGCTTTGCTTTGCTTTGGCTTTTCTTCAAAAATTATACCCCGTGTAGCTTCAGTGATGCTTCAAAGTGTCTTCAAAGCCTCCATAGATGTCTATGGCAAAACTCGGTTGAAGCCCCACCGAAGCAACATCGAAGCCCCACCAAAGCCCCATCAAAGCTTCACCAAAGCCTCATCGATGCCTCATATAAGCACCAAGCAAAAGCAAGGTGTAAACAGGACTGTAAGCTAACCATTTTATTTAGTGACAGGAGCTTTGACTAACGTCCAGAGAGCCTGCCGGAAGCCTTGTTGAAGTCTTGATGTAGCCTTGTTGAAGCCAAAGCACGTGTAAATTAGCCCTTATACAGTGATTGGTGCTAAAAAAATGCACTGTCACTGTACTGATGACACTGGCTGGGAAAGGGTTAACATCAGGGGTGATCAAAGGGTTATATGTGTGCCTGACCATTGCTTTAATACTGTGGGGGAGGTGCGTGTACTAGGGGAAGGCATGGATCAGTGCCCCTGCTTAGCAGAGACACAGGATCAATGCCTTCTGTACTGATAGAACCAGCAATCTGTCTTGCTTACAGTGGTGTGAAAAAGTGTTTGCCCCCTTCCTCATTTCCTGTTCCTTTGCATGTTTGTCACACTTAAGTGTTTCGGAACATCAAACCAATTTAAACAATAGTCAAGGACAACACAAGTAAACACAAAATGCAATTTGTAAATGAAGGTGTTTATTATTAAAGGTGAAAAAAAATCCAAACCATCATGGCCCTGTGTGAAAAAGTGTTTGCCCCCCTTGTTAAAACATACTATAACTGTGGTTGTCCACACCTGAGTTCAATTTCTCTAGCCACACCCAGGCCTGATTATTGCCACACCTGTTCACAATCAAGGCATCACTTAAATAGGAGCTGCTTGACACAGTAAGGTCCACCAGAGGATCCTTAAAAGCTACACATCATGCCGAGACCCAAAGAAATTCAGGAACAATTGAGAAAGAAAGTAATTGAGATCTATCAGTCTGGAAAGGGTTATAAAGCCATTTCCAAAGCTTTGGGAATCCAGCGAACCACAGTGAGAGCCATTATCCACAAATGGCGAAGACGTGGAACAGTGGTGAACCTTCCCAGGAGTGGCCGGCCGCCCAAAATTACCCCAAGAGCGCAGCGACGACTCATCCAAAAGGTCACAAAAGACCCCACAACAACGTCCAAGGAACTGCAGGCCTCACTTGCCTCAGTTAAGGTCAGCGTTCATGCCTCCACCATCAGGAAAAGACTGGGCAAAAATGGCCTGCATGGCAGAGTTCCAAGGAGAAAACCACTGCTGAGCAAAAAGAACATCAAAGCTCGTCTCAATTTCTCCACAACACATCTTGATGATCCCCAAGACTTTTGGGACAACATTCTGTGGACCGATGAGACAAAAGTGGAACTCTTTGGAAGGTGTGTGTCCAAGTATATCTGGCGTAGAAGGAACACTGCATTTCATAAAAAGAACATTATACCAACAGTAAAATATGGTGGTGGTAGTGTGATGGTCTGGGGCTGTTTTGCTGCTTCAGGACCTGGAAGACTTGCCGTGATAAAAGGAACTATGAATTCTGCTGTCTACCAAGAGATCCTGAAGGAGAATGTCCGACCATCTGTTCGTGTACTCAAGCTGAAACGAACTTGGGTTCTGCAGCAGGACAATGATCCTAAACACACCAGCAAGTCCACCACCGAATGGCTGAAGAAAAACAAAATGAAGACTTTGGAGTGGCCTAGCCAAAGTCCTGACCTGAATCCTATTGAGGTGTTGTGGTATGACCTTAAAAAGGCCGTTCATGCTCGAAAACCCTCTAATGTAACTGAATTAGGACAATTCTGCAAAGATGAGTGGGCCAAAATTCCTCCAGGACGCTGTAAAAGCCTCATTGCACGTTATCGCAAACGCTTGGTTGCAGTTGTTGCTGCTAAGGGTGGCCCAACCAGTTATTAGGTTTAGGGGGCAATCACTTTTTCACACAGGGCCATGATGGTTTGGATTTTTTTTCACCTTTAATAATAAACACCTTCATTTACAAATTGCATTTTGTGTTTACTTGTGTTGTCCTTGACTATTGTTTAAATTGGTTTGATGTTCCGAAACACTTAAGTGTGACAAACATGCAAAGGAACAGGAAATGAGGAAGGGGCAAACACTTTTTCACACCACTGTACATAGGCAGACCACAGTTCTGTCTGTGTACCAAAGCAATGGTGGGTGCTGGTGGACTTAGAGTCTGCCATACCCACCGATCACAGCAAGAGTGGGTCACTGCATGCGCATTCCCCAAGCCCAGAAGTGCAGGTTCACATACTAGGTTTTATATATACAGTATACAGTCAGCAAGCGGTTAAAGCAGTATTTGACCCCAAACCTAAAATTTAATATATTGCAGCTTATGTATCATTAGATGTGGTGGCTGCATTAGTTCTTTTTTTTTTGGCTTTTTTCCATGTTTATGCCTAGTGACCTGACCAGTAACACACCTCCTGTATTAGCATGTCCTCACTAAGGACGAAAGAGCAACAGAAACACCTTAGGACAGCAGCATTGTCAGTCTAGGGAGTAATGTTAGATATACTATCCGCTTTAAATACACTTACAAATTTAAGCCATACTCACCTAATAATTTGTAAGCTGCAATAGAATAAATCTTTGTTTTTGGGTTTCATACTTCTTTATTCCTGCTTTTTTTCTAATTTGGGCTTCAGGGGTTACATACTAAACGTAAAAATCAGTTACTATCTGTTGTGTTGATTTATAATAAGTATCATGTACAGATGTCTTTTTTAGGTAAAATGTAAATGTCTCAATACGCATGGTAAAACAAAATAACAGTTTAAAGCCTAAGTTTAGGTACTTTTCTTTAAAATCAGTATGAATGAAATGAAAAGCGATCTATGTATGAAGGACGGGAGTTGAATGAAAGGTGCACCTCCTCTGTTCATATGTAGTGGTCTCCCCGACTTCCAAGGGTCTGATGGTGACCCCCAGAGCCAGGGTGAACTGACATTCCTTCTCAGGGTGCAGGTTACTAGGCATAATGGGTGTGGTGCAAAGTGAAAAGATTGGGCGCCAGTCACTTGCCAGTCTCTCTTTGTAAAAATTAACAAAGAGAGAGTTTTATTTCTCTTAAAAGGAGTGTTGGGGAGAGAGGGTTTAGGGCACAGGACACCCTTAGGCAAATGCAGTGGCAATTAGGGCGAACTCCGCAGACAAAAATAGAACTAGGCAGCACTACAGAATGAGAGCCTTAACCACTTCAGATCCGCGCTATTGCCAAATGACGGCATTAGCGCGGACCTACATTTTCAGGACTACGTCTATTGACGTCGTCCTGGTTACGAGCGGCCTGCGCGCCCCCTGAGGGGCGCGCGCGGCGCGCTCTGTGATCGGCGAGTCCGTGAGACTCGCCTGATCACCGATCCGTGTAAGGGGTCGATCCCGACCCCTTATCACGTGATCAGCTGTCAGCCAATGACAGCTGATCATGTGATAGAACGGAGCCGGTAATCGGCTATTATTCCTCCTCGCGCTGACAGCGCGAGGAGAGAAAAAAAAAGCCGATCACCGGCGGCCGTGATCGGGACATCAGTCCCGATCACGGCCATCAATACATGGGACCACCTGCCACCTGCCTGTGCCCACCTGCCTCCCGCAGTGCCATCCTGAAGTAAAATAAAATAAAAAGTAAGTGCCCCCCGTCAGTGCCCCCTGTCAGTGCCCATAGTGCCCACAGTGCCACCCACAGTGCCACCCACAGTGCCACCCACAGTGCCACCCCACAGTGCCACCCACAGTGCCACCCAATCTGCCTCAAAGGTGCTGCACCCCAGTGCCGCCCATCAGTGCCCAGCAGTGCCACCCATCAGTGCCCAGCAGTGCCGCCCATCAGTGCCCAGCAGTGCCACCTATCAGAGCCACCTATCAGTGCCACCTATCAGTGCCCATCAGTCCCATCTATCTGTGGTACCTATCAGTGCCCATCCGTGCCACCCATCCGTGCCACCCATCCGTGCCACTTATCCGTGCCACCCATCCGTGCCATCTTATCTGTGCCCATCTTTGCCCATCAGTGCCGCCTTATCTGTGCCCATCGGTGCCGCCTTATCTGTGCCTATTAGTGCCGCCTTAACTATGCCTATCAGTGCCCACCAGTGCAGCCCATCAGTGCCCACCAATGCAGCCCATCAGTGCCCACCAATGCAGCCCATCAGTGCCCACCAATGCAGCCTATCAGTGCCGCCTAATCAGCGCACTTCAATGAAGGAGAAAAATGACCCGTTTGCAAAATTTTATAACAAACTATTAAAACATGATTTTTTTTTTTTTTTTTTTTGCATCTTTTTTTGTTTGTTTAGCAAAAAATAAAACTCCGAGCTGTAACTAAATACCACCAAAAGAAAGCTCTATTTGTGGGAAAAAAATGATAAAAATTTCATTTGGGTACAGTGTTGTATGCCCGCGCAATTGTCACTCAAAGTGCATCAGCGCTGAAAGCTGAAAATTGGTCTGGGACTGAGGGGGGTTTAAGTGCCCAGTAAGCAAGTGGTTAAGGACCCTTTTACACTGGGGCGTTTTGCAGGTGCTACAGCGCTAAAAATAGCACCTGCAAAGCGCCCTGAAACAGCCGCTGCTGTCTCTCTCCCTTGGGCTTTCACACTGGTTTAACCCCCGCTAGCAGCCGAAAAAGGGTTAAAACTGCCCGCAAAGTGCCGCTGCAGCAGCGCTGCCCATTGTTTTCTATGGGAAGGGGTGCTTTAGGAGTGGTAAATACACCGCTCCTACAGTGCTCCAAAGATGCGGCTTGCAGGACTTTTTTGACCGTCCTGCAAGAGCACCTCTCCAGTGTGAAAGCCCTCGGGCTTTCACATTGGAGAAACAGCAGCGGCTGTTTCAGGGCGCTTTGTAGGCGCTATTTTTAGCGCTGTACCGCTCCTAAAACACCCATTCCCATAGAAAACAATAGGGCAGCGCTGCTGCAGTTTCAATTTCCGGGCGTTTTGCAGGCAGTTTTAACCCTTTTTCGGCCGCTAGCGGGGGTTAAATCTCCCCGCTAGGGGCAGCATAGCTCCACTAAAATTACGGTAAAGCACCGGCTAAATATAGCAGCACTTTACCGCCAGCGCCCGCAACGCCCCAGTGTGAAAGTAGCCTTAAGCTGAATGCAGCAATCTGTATCTTGTAGCAACCACTGTCTCCTATGGCAACAAATTCTCTGACCGTATCCTACTGTAGATCTTCCAGTTTAACTCACAGTATCCCACTGTAGATCCTTAAGCTCAGCTTGCTGTTTCTCTCACTAGACTTATTGAACTCTAAGCCAAGAAGTCTAGTGAGCTGCATCCAAATTTAGTGTGAACCCAGCCTAATGCTGGAACACCGTTCTATGCTTTCCTCTAGTAAAAGCACCTCTCCCACTACACTTAATCCCCGCCTAGGCACACATTTAACCCTTTAGCACCGATCACTGTAAAATTGTCATTGGTCCCCAAAAAAGTGTCAGTTGTCCGATTTGCCCACCGCAATATCGCAGCCACGCTGTGAATCACTGATCGCCACCATTGCTAGTACCAAAATTAAAATGAATGAAAATTCCATAAATATATCCCATAATTTGTAGATTCTATAACTCTTGTGCAAATCAATCAATATACGCTTATTGGGATTTTATTACCAAAAATATGTAGCAGAATACATATTGGCTTAAATTGATGAAGAAATTTGTTGTGGGAAAAAAGGGAAATAAATGTATTTTGGTACAGTGTTGCACGACAATTGTCAGGTAAAGAAAGGCAGTGCCGTATCACAAAAAATGGCCTAGTCAGGAAGGGAGGTAAATCTTCTGGAGGGGGAATAGTTAAAGGTAAAAACAATAACAATTTACAAACATGTTGTACATACCTTCTAGGGCCCCCCATTGGCACGTCTGGCTCCTCCTCTTCTCTGAGTGCCCCCATAGCAAGCTGCACCACAAAGCTTTTACTGCAGACCCCAATTATAAGCGGTCGAGGCCTTCCCCACCTTGCAGCTGCACATATACAGTTGTGTTCAAAGGTTTGCATATCTTGGCAGAAATTGTGAAATTTTGCCATCAATATTGAAAATATGACTGATCGTGCCAAAAAACTGTCTTTTATTTCTAACAGGTTGTATAAAATTCTACAGGTTGTGTGTTTTGAGTTACAGAGGAGATCTAGGACTAGAATTATTGCTCTCTCTCTCTAATGATTGCGGTGATACCTCACATGGGTGGTTTGAACACCGTTTTCATATGCGGGTGCTACTCACTTCTGCATGCAAGCTTAGGACGGGTGCCTGCTTAAAAACTTTTACCTTTACCTAAAATTTGTTTTACCTTTTATTTTTTATTTTTACACTGTTCTTTAAAAAAAAATAGTGTCACTTAATATACGCTTGTTGTGATTTTTTTTAATATAAATATTGTGGCAGCACGCAGGTAAAGTCACCTGGTTGTATCCAGGATGGGAAATATGTGTGCCCTAGATTCAGGCTTTATGCAGACTTTTACAATTAGAGGGGAAGAGTTAATGAGCCCAGCTGAAGTAAGTGGGCTCATTAAGACCTCTACAAAAAACCCCAGCATGCTTAGGGAGATGCTCCATCCTGGAACCAGTTTTGTGTTGTATAGACTGGGGAGTGTGATATCTGTTCTGTGCGGTGAGTTAACGCCTGTGTGGCAAACCTCTACAACAGAGACAGGGACTGGTGCAGCACAAGGCTGCACTCAGTTGTTAGACAGGGAATCTAAGTGTGTAGTTAGAGGTCAAGCTGACCAGGATTTATTTTCATGTTTTATTTTTGTTTGGCTGTTATATGTATCACTGCATGTAGCATAACTAAACCGCATCTTTTGTTTTTTGCACCTACAACGCTGTCTGCTGTGCCTGATTTTGTGTTGTGAACCCATCCAGGGGGTCACACACACCCGCTGCCGAGCGAACCCCTCACAGTTGATGGAGAATTTTGGCAGTTTTTTTTCAATTTTTTTAAAGGCCAGCATGGAGGAGATACTGAGACAGCTGGCTCTAGCAAATGCAAATCAGCAGCAAACAAATGCGGCTTTACAAAAGAGCCTTGCAGCTCAACAACAGAGCCTTGCAGCCCAGCAGAAAGCTCACCTGCAGAGTCTGGAAGCTCAGCAACAAGCACAGCAGCAATCTGAAGCCCGCTTTATAGACCTGTTGCAGAAGCAAGAGCAGAGTTTTCAACAGAAAATAGAGACATTAATACAGCAACGTCCGCAGACCAATGAAGCAAGTGGTTACAATAATACCGCATCCTTTGGTGTGAGCCGTTTATTGACAAAAATGACTGGAGAGGATGATCCGGAGGTGTTTTTGACCACATTTGAAAGGACTGCTGAAAGGGAAAAGTGGCCTAAGGAGCAATGGGCTGGACTGGTGGCCCCTCTGTTAACTGGGGAATCGCAGAAAGCTTATTATGACCTAGAGCCTGACCAAGCAAAAGACTATGTGGTGCTAAAAACAGACATATTGGCACGGCTGGGTGTCACCCTGGCCGTCCGGGCTCAGCGTGTGCATAATTGGACTTTTCAGGTTGGAAAACCCCCCAGGTCTCAAATGTATGATCTCATTCACCTGAGCTGGAAGTGGCTGCAGCCAGAGACTTTGACCGCACCAAACATTGTGGAACGTGTTGTTATGGATAGTTTCCTGAGAGCTCTTCCTACCGCCATCCAAAAATGGGTAAGCCATGGAGACCCAGAAAATGCAGATAAACTTGTGGATCTGGTTGAGAGGTACTTGGCTACAGAGAACCTGACCACCTCTTCCAGGGACTCACGGACTTTCCACCCTAAGACCAGATCATCTCCAGTGGCGGGTAAGATGACTCCAAGGGGTGAGGGTGGAGAGAGTGAGAGGGTGGGAGTTCTACCTAAGGTCTGGCGGGAGCAGCCCAGGAAGCCCATGCTGCAAGAGACAGCGAAAAAGATTATTTGCTACCGCTGCCGGCAAGAGGGACATATTGCAGCCAATTGCCCCGTTGTGGATGAGCCTATGCAATGTGACTTTATAAGGGAGAGACGTCAGTCGCTGTTTGCGACAGTTGCATGCACTGCCA
Source organism: Lithobates pipiens (assembly GCF_037356315.1). Lineage (NCBI taxonomy): Eukaryota > Metazoa > Chordata > Amphibia > Anura > Ranidae > Lithobates > Lithobates pipiens. The sequence continues at coordinate 627,153,402 of NW_027507748.1, read as the reverse complement.
TTCGGGGATCTGAGAAACATTTATGTAAAATGTGTATTAATGGTAGAAATGTTGATGTGTTGCTGGATTCAGGTAGCCTGGTTACATTGATAAAAGCTGAATTAGTTACTACAGAGGTCTCTGGGAAGAACAGGGTGGCTGTTATTTGTGTGCATGGGGACACCCGAGAGTATCCTGTAACTTCAGTGTTTTTTGAGACCCCCAAAGGTAACCTCTCTCATCAGGTGGGGTTAGTGTCTCACTTACCACATGATGCTATTGTGGGAAGGGATTTTCCAAAATTCTGGGAACTCTGGGATTGTCCTGAGCCCCCCACTGGTGCCCCTATAAACCAGGAAGATGACCAGAATTCCTCTGGGAGTGGTGAGGACTCTCCTGAATTTCCCTTGTCGGTGTTGGCGGGGGAAACTCGAGAAACTGGGGAGGAGCCAACATCCTCAGATGAAAACATGCCGTCTGTGGAGTTTTCGGATCTTGAGGTTCACAGGGAAAATTTTGCCACAGAACAGTTAAAGGACCCCACCCTAATAAAGGCACGGGAAAATGTGGTGAAAATAGATGGCGAGTTAGTGAACCCAGATAAGACTTGCCCTTATCCTTACTTCACTATGGAAAGGGACCTGCTGTATCGAGTGGCTCAAAGGGCAGAAGAAACCATTGAGCAACTTGTAGTGCCCAAACCTTACAGGAAGTTGGTGTTAGAATTGGCTCATGGGCACATTCTGGGAGGTCATCTGGGGACAGAGAAAACCAGAGAGAGGGTATTGCAGAGATTCTATTGGCCTGGGGTCATGAAGGAAATAGAAAATTATTGTTCCTCCTGCCCTGTGTGTCAGAAGTCGGCACCTATGCCACATTTCCGTAACCCGCTGGTACCTCTTCCTATCATTGAGGTCCCCTTTGAAAGGATCGCAATGGATTTGGTAGGTCCGATAATGAAGTCCGCCAGGGGGCATCAGTACATTTTGGTTATATTGGACTATGCCACCCGTTATCCGGAAGCAATTCCTCTCCGAAATACCTCAGCCAAAACCACAGCCAAAGAGCTATCTCTTGTTTTTAGCCGCGTGGGTATTTGTAAGGAACTGCTTACGGACCAAGGTACACCCTTTATGTCCCGGGTTATGAAAGAATTATGCAAGTTGTACAAAGTGACGCAATTGCGTACATCTGTGTATCACCCCCAAACAGATGGGTTGGTTGAAAGATTCAACAAAACCCTTAAACAAATGTTAAAGAAGGTGGTGGATAGAGATGGAAAGAATTGGGACTGTCTAATACCCTATCTAATGTTTGCCATTAGGGAGGTACCCCAATCCTCTACGGGTTTCTCACCCTTCGAGTTGCTCTATGGGAGACACCCAAGAGGGCTGCTGGATATCGCCAAGGAAACTTGGGAAAATGAGAGTTCTCCTCACAGGATTGTGATTGAGCATGTCGCCCTGATGCAAGATAGAATTGCACAGGTAATGCCAATTGTAAAGGAACATTTAACCCAAGCGCAGTTAGCACTGCAGAGAGTGTACAACCGTGGGGCCAAGACCCGTACTTTTTCCTCGGGGGATAGGGTCTTGGTGCTAGTCCCTACGGTTGAAAGCAAATTTCTGGCCAAATGGCAAGGTCCATATGAAGTAATTGAAAAAATTAGTGAGGTGAACTACAGGGTTAGACAGCCAGGAAGGCGAAAGCCGGAGCATATCTATCACGTCAATCTGCTGAAAGCCTGGAGGGATAGGGAATCCCTAGTCGCAGAGACTTTGTCACAAGTACAGCCTGATTGCTTAGTTCCTGAGGTTGGAATAGCAGACACCTTATCGAAACCCCAACAACAGGAGGTTAAAGAGTTTGTACTTCGTAACAAAGAGATTTTCTCTGAGCTTCCGGGACAAACATCTGGCGTAGAGCATGACATTATCACCCCGCCAGGAGAAAGGGTAAAACTAAAACCTTATAGAATACCAGAGGCCCGACGGGAGGCAATACGTGGGGAGGTTCAAAGGATGTTGGAATTGGGTGTGATAGAGGAGTCCCAGAGTGACTGGTCCAGTCCTATCGTACTAGTGCCCAAACCTGATGGGAGCTGGCGGTTTTGTAAAGATTTTCGACAATTAAATAAAGTTACAAAATTTGACACCTACCCCATGCCGCGTATAGATGAGTTGATTGACCGGCTGGGAACAGCCCGATATATGACAACTCTTGATCTCACCAAAGGGTATTGGCAAATTCCCCTGGCCGAGTCGGCCAAGGAGAAAACTGCGTTTGTAACCCCAGATGGGGCATTCCAATATAAGAGAATGCCGTTTGGGTTACAGAATGCACCGGCAACATTCCAGCGGAAAATGGATAAGATTCTGAGGCCCCATCAGAAATATGCTGCAGCTTACCTGGATGATGTGATTATCCATAGCACAGACTGGGTCTCACATTTGCCGAAAGTACAAGCAGTCCTAGACTCTATCCGGGAAGCTGGGTTTACGGCCAATCCAAAGAAGTGTACCATTGGACAGGAGGAGGCCAAATATCTTGGGTACACTATTGGGAGGGGGGTGATAAAACCCCAAGTCAATAAAGTCGAGGCCATACAGAGTTGGCCACGTCCCAACAGCAAGAAACAGGTACGAGCCTTTCTGGGAATCGCTGGCTATTATCGACGATTCATTCCCCATTTTGCTTCTCAGGCTGTGCCCCTCACCAACCTGACAAAAGGGAAAGAGTCTGTCATGGTTAAATGGTCCCCAGAGGCTGAAGAAGCATTTCAGTCCTTAAAAACAGCCTTATGTAGCCAGCCAGTGTTGTTCTCACCAGACTTCTCTAAGGACTTTGTTGTACAAACTGATGCATCAGACGTTGGGTTAGGAGCAGTGTTATCCCAGGTCTGGAACGGGGAAGAGCACCCAGTCATTTACCTCAGCAGGAAGTTGAAGTCCCATGAGGTAAATTACGCCACGATTGAGAAGGAATGTTTAGCAGTGAAGTGGGCTCTAGATTCCCTTCGGTACTATCTGCTAGGTAGGCACTTTGACCTGGTGGAAAAAACTATGCCGCGCTAGGAAAAAACGTGAAAACAAATAAACTATATGTGAAACAGGCAGCAGCAATAGATGTGATATAACACCAAACAGATATACAGAAATGGAAAACTGCGCCAACCCTATACTAAAATAAATAACAAAGAATAGTGACAAAATATATAAGTAATTATCATTAAATGATTATAACGATAAAAAAACACCTTAAGTGCATAAAAAACACAGCAATACATAAAGTAAAAATATCATAAACAAAAATCCAATCATGGAAAGTTCATAAGTGAGTCCGGATAAACGTTTGTGACACCACAGTGATTCAACACGATACAAAAAGCGCATAAAGTGCCCGTCACCGTATATTCAATGCGCTTACCAGAAAGTAAACAAATTAGGGCGTTTGTATATATTCGATGGATCCCTTCAAAAGATATCCTCCTTTTTAGTGGGTCAGCTCTCCATCTCCTAATAGTACCTTCCAGATACTAATATACTTCGTGGTCCCAATAAGAAGCTCTTACTGTCCTACATCCATGTTTTGACCTGGTGACTGATCACGCTCCTTTAAAGTGGATGGCTCAGAACAAGGAGACCAATAGAAGGGTAAATAGGTGGTTCCTGGCCCTACAAGAATTTAACTTTACAGTTAAGCATCGCCCTGGTGTTAAAATGGGGAATGTGGATGCTTTGTCTCGGATACATGCGTGTCTGACTGCTTGTGTTACAACCCCAAGGTTGAAACAAGAGGGGGGGGGGTATGTGGCAGCACGCAGGTAAAGTCACCTGGTTGTATCCAGGATGGGAAATATGTGTGCCCTAGATTCAGGCTTTATGCAGACTTTTACAATTAGAGCGGAAGAGTCAATGAGCCCAGCTGAAGTAAGTGGGCTCATTAAGACCTCTACAAAAAACCCCAGCATGCTTAGGGAGATGCTCCATCCTGGAACCAGTTTTGTGTTGTATAGACTGGGGAGTGTGATATCTGTTCTGTGCGGTAACGCCTGTGTGGCAAACCTCTACAACAGAGACAGGGACTGGTGCAGCACAAGGCTGCACTCAGTTGTTAGACAGGGAATCTAAGTGTGTAGTTAGAGGTCAAGCTGACCAGGATTTATTTTCATGTTTTATTTTTGTTTGGCTGTTATATGTATCACTGCATGTAGCATAAATAAACTGCATCTTTTGTTTTTTGCACCTACAACGCTGTCTGCTGTGCCTGATTTTGTGTTGTGAACCCATCCAGGGGGTCACACACACCCGCTGCCGAGCTAACCCCTCACAATATGTATAAAAATACATATCGGCCTGAACTGAGAAAAAAATAGCTTTTTAAAAAAAATAATGGGGATTTTTATTATAGCAAAAAGTATAAAATATTGTGTTTTTTTCAAAATTGTCGCTCTTTTTTGTTTACAAAAAATAAAAAATGCAGAGGCACTCAAATACCACCAAAAGAAAGCTCTATTTGTGGGGAAAAGAGGACGTCAATTTTGTTTGGGTGCAGCGTCGCACGAACGTGCAATTGTCAGTTAAAAAGACGCAGTGCTGAATCGCAAAATATGGCCCGGTCATTCAGCAGCCAACTCTTACGGGGCTGAAGTAGTTAAATATGAGATCCGGGGTCAAAAAGACCTCAGATCTTATATTTACACTTAAATGCAATAAAAAAAATGTAAATGTAATTTAGAAAAAGAAGTCTCTTTAAGAGCTATGGGCAGGAGTGACGTTTTGCTGTTGCTTCTGCCCTGCAATGGTATGAAGATGGGTGGGGGGCCATCTTCCCCTCACTCATCTCCATACCACACATGGAAGAGGACCCAATTGCCTCCGCCTCTACTGATGGCTCCAGTAAGCAGCAGAGGGCACCAGAGTGGGGCCCCTCTCCCGCCGCTGATAAAAGTGATATTGTGGCGGATCCGCCACAGGGACCACTTTTATCTAAAAGCGGACCGCCCGCTGAAGAGCAGGATACTGGCTAGCTGCTACCATAACAACGATATCCCTTTTCAAAGTACTGATGTATAATGACGGCGGGTGGTCCATAAGTGGTTAAAAACAACCACACCGTCTTTTTGTAGAGCAGCCTGTGTTTCTCCTGAGGTTACCTGTGGGTTTTTCTTTGTATCCTCAGCAATTCAGTTGTGACTATGATCTTTCTTGGTCTACCTGACCTTGGCTTGGTATCAACAGAGCCATGAATTTTCCACTTCTTCAAGTGATTAAACAGTACTGACTGGCATATTCAAGGCTTTGGGTATCTGTTTATACCCTTTTTCCATCTTTTCCGCTTGCCGACCGCCTCATGCTGATATACTTCGGCAGAAGGGCTTGTACAGGCAGAATCACATACCTGTACAATGCCCTTTAAGAGGCAGCCAGCGGGCGCACGCGGCAAGCTCTGTGAGTCAGGACGCGGGTTCCCCCGGACTCGATCGCTGCGGGGATACCCACGATCACCTCAAGAGGAGGAAGAACGGTAAGATGCTAATGTAAACAAGCATCTCCCTATTCTGCCTAGTGACAGTGTCACTGATCTCTGCTCCCTGTGATCAGAGAAGAAATCAGTGACGTGTCACACACAGCCACGCCCCCCCACAGTTAGAAAGGACACACTTAACCCCTACACTGCCTCCTAGTGGTTAACCTCACTGCCAGTGTCATTTACACGGAAATCAGTGCATTTGTATAGCATTTGTATAGCACTGATTACAGTGGTCCCAAAAATGTGTCAAAAATGTGTCATAATGTCGCAGTCATGATAAAAATCGCTGATCGCCGCCATTTAAAAAAAATAAAATTATTAATAAAAATGCAATAACACTATCCCCTATTTTGCAAACGCTATAACTTTTGCGCAAACCAATCAATACTCACTTATTGCGTTTTTTTTTACCAAAAATATGTAGAAGAATACATATCGGCCTAAACTGAGGAAAAAAAAAAGTTTTTTTATGTATTTTTGGGGGATATGCATTATAGCAAAATGTAAAAAATAATGCTTTTTTTCAAAATTGTCGCTCTTTTGTTGTTTATAGCGCAAAAAATAAAAACCGCAGAGGTGATCAAATACCACCAAAAGAAAGCTATATTTGTGGGAGAAAAAGGACGTAAATTTAGTTTGGGTACAGCATTGCATGACCGCGCAATTGTCAGCCAAATTGTAAAAAGTGCTCTGGTCAGGAAGGGGGTAAATTTTTCTGGGGCTGAAGTGGTAAATCACAAAATCAGTCTATGTATAAATAGTCAATGAGTTTGTTAGCTCGCACGTGGATGCACTAAGCAGGCTAGATACTAAGCCATGGGGAGGTAGAAAAGAACAGTCAAAAGATATGTGTAACAACAAGGTAACAAAACTTTATAACCACTTCAGCCCTGGAAGGATTTACCCCCTTCCTGACCAGAGCATTTTTTGCGATTTGGCACTGCGTAGCTTTAACTGACAATTGCGCGGTCATGCGATGTGGTTCCCAAACAAAATTTACGTCCTTTTTTTCCCACAAATAGAGCTTTCTTTTGGTGGTGTTTAATCACCTCTGCATTTTTTTTTTTTTGCACTGTAAACAAAAAAAGAGCAACAATTTAGAAAAAACGCATTATTTTTGACTTTTTGATATAATGAATAACCCCCAAAAATATATTTTAAAAAAATGTTTTCCTCAGTTTAGGCCGATACGTATTCTTCTACATATTTTTGGTAAAAAAAAATCACAATAAGTGTTTATTGATTGGTTTGTGCAAAAGTTATAGCGTTTACAAAATAGGGGATAGCTTTATGGCATTTTTATTATTATTTTTTTTTTTTACTAGTAATGGCAGCGATGAGTGATTTTTATCATGACTGCGACATTATGGTGGACACATCGGACAATTTTGACACATTTTTGGGACCATTGGCATTAATACAGCGATCAATGCTATCAAATTGCATTGATTACTGTAAAAATTTCACTGGCAGTGAAGGGGTTAACCATTAGGGGGCATGGAGGGGTTAAGTGTATCCTAGGGACCTGTTTCTAACTGTCTACGGGCGTGGCTGTGTGTGACATCACACTGATCACTGCTCCCGATGACAGGGAGCAGACGATTAGTGTGCTGCCATTAGGCAGAACGGGGAGATGCTGTTTACATCGGCATCTCCTCGTTCTTGAGCTCCGTGACACGATTGCGGGTATCCCCACGGTGATCGAGTCCGTGGGAAGGGTCACGGAGCTGGCAGCAGGCATGGCAGGAAATTCAAGGTAACGTACGGGTACGTTACTTTGCCCAGCCATGCCATTCTGCCGACGTATAAGTACAGGCGCTGGTCGGGAACCAGTTAAACAAAATACAGTCTTTTGGCATGATCAGTCATATTTTCAATATTAAAAATTTCACAATTTCTGCCAGGGTAGGCAAACTTTTGAGCACAACTGTACAGGGGTCCCATATTTGAAAGGTAAAACAGCCCCCTTTTATGTATTTAGCTGTTTGCCTGCTGGTTTACATTAATTGTGAAGGTAACACCACTAAACAAGGTTGTTCAACATAAAATGATTATAACCTCCAGAGTCTTCAATGGACTTCATAAATCTTGTGTGATAGATGAATCTCCTGTTTTAAAATGCAGTGTTTTCTTTACTGTAGAATTTAGCATGAAATTCAGAGATATTCAGAGATATTCATGAATAGTCAGTGGCCATTCACCACTATCAGCAGAAATGACACCCACGTGTGCCTTCCGATCTACAGCTTCCCACACTGCTGAATATTCCATTATTTACAGGATTTGAATAGAGATGGTAGACGGGGGTGTTTGTGTAAATGAATATGAAACTGTAAAGTCAATGATACAACAAACAATCTGGTACTTACCCACAATTACACAGAATAGCCTGACTCATTGAACTATCTACTGTTCTCTAAATGTGAAATTATTTATATAACTTTTTTTTAAAATCAATATCTTAAGGACAGCATTGCAACAATGACCTTGTACAAAGTTTGGGAAAAGTCAGGTCCACTTCAAGCTAATGTCGTCAGGAATATATCCTTCTGCCTACACAGTTGACGTCAGTTTTCATAATCCCTGGAGCTGGGATGTTATTATAGCATTACTACTCCTACTAGGCTGTTATGTCACTTTATGTATAAGGTTCTGTAAGCAGTGGTAGCTGTCTCCTCTTAATATATTATATACATTTTAATAGACAGAGTGGAAAATACTATTTCCATTTCTTCCCATGCTTAGGAATGGTGCTACTAGAACTTTGAGGTCATGAAAAAAGCTAACCAAAAATGCAAACTATTAGTTGTAAAAAATATTTGAAACCCTCACTTACAAAGCCCATGTGCCCCAGGGACTCCCAAAACACAACGCCCTGATATGTAAGTATGTAGAAATGAAAACAGCTGCTTGCTCGCTGTTGATGATATCCAATAAAAGACCAGGATATAGCATACAGTTGACGCGTTCCACACAAAACATTGCTTAATCATAATTTACGATTATGAGTTTGGATTAAGCACTCTTTTGTGTGACATGCATCAACTGTATGCGGTATCCTGGGGCTATATGTCCCATGCTTGAAGAATAAAGGACTTTTATTGCATATCATCAGCAGCATGTGGCTGTTTTCATTTCTACTTGGTTATTTGCGGTGGTGAGCTGGAACCAGCACTTGTGAATTATTCTGAAAGCATCTACACCTGCTCTCTGTTGATATGTAAGAAGCAACTAGTTCTTGTAATCACCATTTCTTGTTCCATATCACTGTTGGTTAGGTAGCCTGCCAATCGCAATGATGAGCCAATAGGTACAGGAAGCAGGAGGGGATGACCCACAACCAATGACCACAGGAACTAGTTGCTTTTTGCACACAATTATGTCCCTGCCTATGGGCTTATTGGAGTGCATATGCTGTCCTATAATAAAGCTTACCTGTAGGTAAAATGAATATCTCCTAAACATGCATCGTTTAGGTGATATTCTAGCGAGCATCAGCCACTGACCTCACTGGAGCATGTGCTCTAAAGAAACAGCATGCCGTCTTGTTCCTTCAGAGTGCTGCATTGCAGCTGTGACTCCTGCATGCATGCGTGGGAGCTACATCATTGTAACTTCAAGCTGCTGTAGCTCACAAACCCAGAAGTACAGGCACAGTGGTGTAGTGGTTAGCACTCTCACTTAGCAGTAAGAAGTGTTGCTGGTTTGAATCCCAACCACGACACTACCTGCCTGGAGTTTGCATGTTCTCCCTGTGCCTGAGTGGGTTTCCTCCGGGTACTCCGGTTTCCTCCCACAATCCAAAGACATGCAGGTAGATTAATTGGCTTCTGTCCACAATTGGCCTTAGTATATGAATGGGGACCTTGGATTGTGGGCTCCTTGAGGGTAGGGACCAATGTGAGTGTGCAAGGGATAGGGACAATTGTAGACACTCACTCAGGTTGAACTGGATGGACTGGTGTCTTTATTCAACCTTACTAACTATGAAACTATGTCCCTGTCTGTGAACACAGTTCGCTGTGCCATCCAAAAATGCAAGGCAAAGCTCTATCGTGCAAAGAAGCCATATCTAAACATGATCCAGAAACGTTTCCATCTTCTCTGGGCCAAAGCTCATTTAAAATGGTCTGTTGGAAAGTGGAAAACTTTTCTGTGGTCAGACAAAGAGGACCTTCTGACTTGTTATCAGCGTTCAGTTCAAAAGCTTGCATCTCTGATGGTATGGGGATATGGGGATATATTAGTGCATATTGACAGCTTATACATCTGGAAAGGCACCATCAATGCTGAAACTATATTCAGGTTTTAGCAGCATATGCTTCCATCCACATGACATCTTTTTCAAGGAAGGCCTTGCATAATTCAGTAGGAAAATAATAAACTGCACACTGCATCTAATGCCTCATACACACGATCAGACTTTATACAAACTTTCCCATGGATTTCTGTACATAGGGCGTGGCCCGTGACCTCGTTAAGCATACACACGATCAGACTTTTTCAGTCAACTTTCACCAAATCACATGGTTTTTCTGCTCTTTACCGCCACCTTTGGTCAACTTCTGTATTGTTGTCTGAACTTTTGCATTGGTTCTGAGCATGCGTGTTTGAAAAGTCATATGGTTTTCTGTACACACGATCGGACTTTGCTCCATCTGACTGTCGAAAAAGTTTGACTGTTCGCACAGGCAACATTTGTCTGATGAAAACTGAAAAATGTTGTCCGATGGAGCGTACACACAGTCAGATGTTGCCTTAAAACATCTAATTTGCATGTTTGTTTTCAAAAAGTCTGATCGTGTGTATGGGCCTTAAGACAACAGCATGGCTTCATAGTAGAAGAGTCCGGTTGCTTACCCACTTGAAGACCAGGCCTTTTTCTTGACATTTTTTGTTCACAAGTAAAAAAAAATCCATATTTTTGCTAGAAAATAACATCGATTTTTTTTTAGCAGAGACCCTAGAGAATAAAATGGTGGGTTTTTAAATTTTTTTATGTCACAGGGTATTTATACACCAATATAATACCCAACTTTCTGGTTAAATATAAAAGATGGTGTTACTATATGTTGTAACTTCCAAAAGGGTTCATTATGTACTCCATGGTCATTATTGTATTTGCATTATTGTAATGTTCTACATTGTTGGAACCTGCTCCTTCCTAAAATAAAAAAGATGGTGTTACACCAAGTAAATAGATATCTAAAAGGTCATGCTTAAAATATTCTGCATGCTCGTGAAATGACAACAAACTATGCCACCATAGACAATGTTTTAAAAGCCTTTACAGGTTACCAGTTTAGAGTTACAGCAGAAGTCTAGTGCTGTGTATACCTCACATGTGTGGAGTTATCATTGTTTACAAATGCATGCTGAAGCACTGTGTGTGCTTGCCTTTGCACATTATTTATTTTTTGTTTTACTCAGTTTTTTTAAATAAAATTTATTTTTTCATTTTTATTGCTGTCACAGGGAATGTAAATTTCCCTTGTGACAGCAATTGGCAGTGACAGGTACTCTTTATGTAGAGATCTGCGCTCTTTTAGACACCAGATGTTTTCTCTGCCATTACAAGCATCAGATCACACCAAGATCGATGTGATCAGATACTTTCTAAATTAAAAAATTAGGCTGTTTACATCCAGGAAACTGGGAAATGCTTGTTGCTTCTGGTTTTCTATATAATAATATTAATTGGGGACTGTCTGGTACTTGACAAGCTCTATGGTAAGCCAGCTTTTCATTCCAGGCTAGCCAGTGGAACAATGCCCTGAGAGGCATCAGCCAGCGGGTAGCAGGAGGGGGGCGACCCCTCCTGCCGATTGTAAAAGCCATCCAGTGGTCAATTAGCCGCTAGGATAGCTTTTACATAAATGCTGCCCGTCGGCTACAAAAAAACTTACCTTAGGATGATGCCTGTAGTTGCCTCATCATCCCGATATAAGCACTTAAAGTCAAATGACATACAGTATGTCACAAAAGTGAGTAAACCCCTCAGATTTTTGGAAATATTTTATTATATCTTTTTATGTGACAACACTGAAGAAATTACACTTTGCTACAATGTAAAGTAGTGAGTGGACAGCTTGTATAACAGTGTAAATTTGCTGTCCCCTCAAAATAACTCAACACACAGCCATTAATGTCATAGTTATTTTTTTGCCCAGTGATGTCAACACAGAGGCAGCTGATATCATTAAAGTGTTTGTTAATCCCCCCAAAAAAATGTATTTCCTGGTCCCTTAAAGCAGATTACACAGCACAGTGCTTGTGCTGTGTAATCGGCTCCCTTCTAAACTGTACCCCCCCCCCCCCCCCACAAACTGAAACTTCCTGTATGGTCTTCTAAACAGACCACGAAAATCAGGGCTGCTCTGCCCTGGCCACCGTGGTCAAAGTGCGTTCCTCCGTTGTACGCTGTCCTCTCTGATCTCCTCTCTCCCCCATCACCCCCTCCTTCCTGCCTGTCATCTTGTGTCTGTAAATCTCCATCTCAGCCCCCCCCCCCCCCCCCCCCGCCGCTATTAGTAAAATTAAAAATTGTAAATGGACACTGCCATCCCCTCTATGATATCCTGGCATACCACACTGCATTATTCTTTTATAAAAATGAGCACTGTAAGTACTGTCTTAGTGCTGTCTTCAGGACAGGCACGTGACTCTCAGACAGTTTTCCAGGGCTACTGCAGGAGAGGCTGAGCAGCCATGTGATCTCCCTGGCTGATGTCAGAGTGAGATCACGGTCCCTCCTGCAGAAGCCATCCATCCACTACTGCAGTGTGCTCTGCCGGGCTCTAATAGAGGGTCTGGCAGTGTTTGTATTCTATGGTTTAACAAACACTTTAATCTGCCCGAGGTGGGCAGCAGAATCCAAGATGTCCTGCTTCTCATTAGCTTCTATTAAATATTTTGCACTTATTGGCTGGAAGAGTTTTCAGTAGACATGTACAATTTGTTTTGTTATGAATCCAGATTCAGACAACATTTTTACATCTGAATCTCCGAATTACAATAATAACAAATTATATAGAATCCACAATAAATTATAGTGAAATTAAATAATTCCTATTCATTGGGATGACGTGATGCAATAGTTTGGGCATTTTGTTAATGTTTGGAGCATCCCAAATAACGTAATAAGATAACAAATGATCCAAATTGGTTCAGATCCATTATTTTTTATCCTAGCTAACGTAGTGTGAATTATAAAAAAATGCACGGCATAATACATATGAAATGGAAACATTTTGCAATAAAATACAGTAAGGTATAAATATGTGTTTAGTTTGGATGTAGGTGGATCCATCAGAATTCCTAGAATCATAACATAATGAGTGAATCTGAATCTTCCGAAATAACTTCTACAAACGTGAACTGATTTGGAACAACAAATATACAACATGAATTAGAATATACAAATCGGATCCTGAAAATGAATCATTCTAACATAATGAATATGACTAAATGAAATGATTAAGTTAACGAATGAATCCAAAATTAAACACATTTTTCCATCATGCACATCTCTAGTTATTGGTAGATCTTTTGGGTAAAGCAATGGGTTAATGAGTTCCTTCATTATTTTCGAAGCTAGAAATTAAGTTATAATTGGTATACTAATCCCTAGGGTTCTAAATACATGGGCATTGTATATTTGCTTGTAAATGCTATAAAATATTTGCAGAGCATTTAATAAGCTTCACACAGTTTTCTTGATGTTTTTAAAGTACCCCTCAGCTTCAGTCTAGAAGTCCTGGATACTTATATTAATGAGATTGCTATATTAAGCATTAAAGAGAGCCTGATGGGTCTCTGAACAAATATCAACATAGCTGTATACTTACTTTTCCAGTGGCCCAAGTCTCCTACCTAAATTTCTGTGCCGCAGCGTCCTCTGCTTCCTCCAGAATTTGACTCTTCTGGGAGTGTCAGACATCTGTGTCCCTGGCCATGCTCTCTGATTTCTTCTAACCCCTACATCACTACAGGACTCAATAATGACATAGGGATTGGGGGAAGGAACCAGGGCTCAGTAGGGATCATAGGCACTCAACCCTTCTTGAACCCTTGAATGTCAGAGAGACTGACAGCAACTGCAGCACTGAGACTTAGGAAGGTTGGAGACATGGGTTTCTGGAGAGGTGAGTGTACTATCTTTGTTCTTGCAGGGAACTGGCTATTTGATTTATTTTGAGACCTGATAGAGTTTCTTTACACTCCTGTCAGATATAAGCAGACTTCTGCACTATATGCAGCTTGCTAAATCCTGCTGGAACTTGGTAAATGTTAGAGCACCAGCAAGCAGTGCTGTAAAAATCTGCATTTGACACTCCCTAGGCTGCAGCTAAAGAGATTAAAGCTGAAAAGCAAGAGAAAACAAACTTTTACAATGGGTTCTTCTGTCTGTTTTGTCTAAAGCCCCATACACACTATCAGATTATCTGCTGAGTTTTTCCTTCAGATTTACCAAAACCATGTAGTAGAAGGGCCTGCCTGATTGCATACACATTGAAACTCCTAAGGTTTGTCCTCATATTATATGGTTTTGGTAAATCTGAAGAAAAAACTCAGCAGATAATCTGATAGTGTGTATGGGGCTTAAGAGGATAGGAATAAGGTGACATATTTTACCTTATTGCTTGCTCCTGCAGGCTTCTCTATTTCAGTAGCCAGTGAAGCCACTCCTCTTCACTTTCCAACCCATCACAGCTCTCTGATTTTATCATATGCCATGCAGAAACAGTGGTCCCGCATTATATGTGAGGACTCTGAGGACCCTCCCACATCCAGGGAGTGTTGGGTGGCAGAGTAGAGTGCTGGGTGCCACGGGAGCGAGGAATTGGGTAAGGCAGTTTACCTTATTCAGCATTACTGAAAAATTTAACTAGAGAATTAAACTTTTGCAGTGCAGAAAGGAGCCCTCTGGCCAGTTAATTTTTGTAAAACCTAGAGTTCAGATATAAGAGTTTCAAGAAAACTTCTTGAAGTTTTTAAATGCTTTGTGAATATTTGCCAACGCTTTTTTATATTATCTTTATTTATGAGAAGGAGCAAGTAAAATATCAAGCAAGCATTCACAATTCCAATATGTCCATTCTTCTGAAAGTTTTTTGGTTTTTCAAAAGGTCACACTTTAAAGGTTGTAGACAAACAGTTCCATTGTCCTCTGTGTTGTACAATAGGGCATGGTCAAAGAAATAAAATGTGCTGCATGACACCAGAATAAGAAAAACAGCAGTGACCAGATTAGCCAAATAGGCATTGGATTGGGAAGAAAATGGGGGGGGGGGGGAGGATATAGTGAGGGAGGGGAGAAGCATATAGTCAGGGAAGGGAGGAAAAAAAATTAAACCAAAAGTTAACAGGAAATTACTTCAGCTAGTTTTGGTTAGATCTACTGTGGCTGTGATGAAACAGGTACAAAGAGGAGGGCATCCTGTACACAACAATGAATATTCAGAGTAAGCACCTATAAGAGCTAGGGGTGCACCAAATGTTTTTTTTTGGTGCCAAAACCGATACCGAAAAGGAAAAATACACTAGGCCAAAAAACGAAACCGATACCAAAACAGCACCAATACCAAAACATATTTAAAAAAATATATTTTTATACATGAGATGGTTAGAGACTGGGGACATGGTACAGGAGATGGTCAGAGACTGGGGACATTGTACAGGAGATGGTCAGAGACAGAGGACATGGTACAGGAGATGGTCAGAGACAGAGGACATGGTACAGGAGATGGTCAGAGACAGAGGACATGGTACAGGAGATGGTCAGAGACAGAGGACATGGTACAGGAGATGGTCAGAGACAGAGGACACGGTACAGGAGATGGTCAGAGACAGAGGACATGGTACAGGAGATGGTCAGAGACAGAGGACATGGTACATGAGATGGTCAGAGACAGAGGGCATGGTACAGGAGATGGTCAGAGACAGAGGACATGGTACAGGAGATGGTCAGAGACAGAGGATGTGGTACATGAGATGGTCAGAAACTGCACACATGATACAAGAGATCAATGCAGCCTCGCCAGTGCCCGTCAGATGCAGCCAGCCAGTTTCCCCCATTGCAGCCAGTGTGTCCCCTATTGCAGCCAGTGTGTCCCCCATTGCAGCCAGTGTGTCCCCCATTGCAGCCAGTGTGTCCCCCATTGCAGCCAGTGTCCCCCATTGCAGCCATTGTCCCCCATTGCAGCCAGTGTGTCACACTGTCCCATTGTGTCCCATTGTGTCCAATGTGTCCCATTGCAGCCAGTGTGTCCCATTGCAGCTAGTGTCCCCTATTGCAGCCAGCCTCTGAAGGGAAGAGTGGAGAGCCACCTCTGCCGCCAATCCTGCGGGTGATCTGTCTATCAAAGTGCCCGGACAAGGGGGAGGGGCTGTATGTGACGGCGAGCGGCCGGGAACACACAGCTATTGAAATGAAAGCTGTGATGTTCCCGGCGCTGTGATCAAACAGGCGGTGGAGGTGGCTCTCCTGCACTATAGGACACCCCCATGATGAGCAGCACCAGGGGCGGGGTCGGAGCCCCCCACCCAGGCCACGCCCCATTTTCGGCTCCATTACCAGCCGTTTTTCTCTTTCGACAAATTGCTGAAAAGGGCATTTTCGGCCGATATGTTTTGGCGGCCGAAATTTCGGTGCATCCCTAATAAGAGCCATTATCATCTACCAGTCCCAAAGAAAGGGTTGGGATAGGGAGAAAGAAGGCCAGGATCCTGTGTCAAGTCCAGAAGGATTATGATGAATCCATGTTCTCTAAACAGTTAAGCTGACGTATTGATCTCTCCAAGTTGCTACCCATCATATCACCTCATGCACTTTTCTGTTTCAATCGAATTCAGAAGCTACCTTAGCTTGTTTCCCAAAAAATAAGAATGAGATGCATGACAATTACCTTTCTATTACCTTTTGTACCACCACCCCCTCCCTTTAGAATGTAAGCTCTACGAGCAGGGCCCTCCTGTCCCTTCTGTATTGAACTGTACTGTAATTGGGCTGTCCCCCCTCTACATTGTAAAGTGCTGCGTAAACTGTTGGTGCTATATAAATCGTTAATAATAATAATAATAATAATAATAATAATGACAATGTTGAAGAGGTGGGGTACTGCACATTTTTTGTACTGCTTAGTGGACATGGGAGGCAAATGTGGTAGGAATGGGCCTGGAGTACCTGACAGGTTTATGTCTAGAATGTTTTTAGTTTGTGAGCCTGCCATATTTTCTGCCAGATTTGGAGGCATTCCCACTAAATATTCAGTAAGGCTCCAACCCACTCACAACATGCTCCAGCAAAGCGGTGATGTACTATAGATGGAAAAGTTACAGTCTGTCAAGCCAGAACCCTATACCAGTAAGTGAGGAGTGTATAGCAGGTGTCTTGTGTTCTGGAATCTATCAAAGAGGTGTGGGGCAATTAAACATTTGAAACAATTGTGGTGCTGATTGGTTATGGCCCAAGCCCTGCTGTAATCCTTTAAGAAAGGGTAAACCTCCCTGAAATTTAGCAAGAACCAACAACTTGTATTTCAGGCCAGTATCTTTGGTTTCCTTTAATTCCAAAAAAAAAAGTATATATAAATAAAATATAAATAAATAAGTAGGCTTTTTAGCTATCAGAAAAAGGTTCAGGACACCCTAATCAATCCAATTCCACCGCTGTTCAACCACCACTGCCACAGCTAGCCTCTTACCAAATGCAGCAAGCTCCAGCTTATAAGGTTAAATCAGCAGGAGTTACTCACAGCAGGAATCTGGCTTGTACTCTCAAGCTCTCCCCCCAGACTTCAGGAATCCAGCATGTCCTCAAATGGGTCAGGGTTAGCTTTAGACAGAACAAACCATAAATCCATGGCCCAATATCTCCATTCAAATCTGTTTATTAATTTTAAATATACTCATAATGATCGATGTCTACAAGCAATAGAAATAGACTCGCGGCTCAGCCGCAATGACATTATGCATTGACTACACCCAACGCATTTCCTGGCAACCCACGTCTGGTTGCACAGAGGTGGAATTAGATTAAAGTTTCAAAGCAGCAGACTAATTTTGGCATTTATGAACTTTTATGAATTTTGGTGGACTTTTTATTAATTTATATGGGGAGCACATGAAAACCTTTGTTAATTATTAAAATATCGGAAATTATTATTTATTACTATTTGTTTTCTATACACTGAATTATTTGCACCAGAGCACTTTATAGGTGCAGTATATAGTAATGCATAATCTTTGATATAAATTTGATGCATAACTTGTGATATGAATTTTGTATATGTTAAGTCACAATAGAGCACTTTGTACTTTTAAAGGGATAGCGCAGAATTTTATTGTATAGTTTTGTTTAGATATCTTGTATTCGGATATTGAAGTTGCAGCAGTCCCGGAGTGGTATAAGAGTTTGACACTTAGGGAAGGTTAACATCCCCAAGGATTTAGACAGTACCCACTGTGTATGCGTGTTTGTGGTCAGGAGGCAAACTTTTATCATGCCCTATGGTTGTGTCGCAAATGTGTGAGTTCCTTGAATCTGCCCTAAGTCTTCCAAATATAAAATGCCCCAAAGCATATTTACTAGAGGTGGTGGTGGATCATCTGGTTAACTTAAACACTAAAAGATATTCATAGAATTATTTTTTGGCATAAAAATGAAGTAATATCTACCTGGAAGAGATTGCTTTAAGTCTACAAGAGTGGTAACAATGAATCAATTCTGTTCTTCCTTTGTACCAACATAGGTATACCACCAAGGTATCCCATAAAAGCTTTGATAGGATTGAAAGCCTATGGACTCCCCCTACCACCTAACTGTGCTGGGGTTCATTGCAGATCACAACTCCTTAGGCTATATTTATTTTGATATATCATATGACTGTGTATCCCCATTATGTAAGGTTCCAATGTTTGAAATATGAACTGCTAATACTCTACAGCAGTGGTTATCAACCCTGTCCTCAGGGCCCACTAACAGGCCAGGTTTTCAAGATAACTGAAATACATCACAGGTGATATAATTTGCTGCTCGTTGATTGCAGTGTTCATCTCCCCAAGGTAATACATAAAACCTGGCCTATTAGTGGGCCCTGCGGATAGGGTTGATGACCACTGCTCTACAGAACACATTATGTCTCTAATACGTGTTTTGTACTGTATGTGTTTTTTTACATAATAAAAAGCATCTTTAAAAAAGGCAAGAAAATGGGAATATTTGTGGACTAGAACCCACACATGTTCCGTGGACGTTGGGGTCGACTCTCAACTTTCTTAAGAAAGGTTCCTTTGTCAATAGAAAAAGAAGTGAAAAAGGTGCCATTCACCTTGACGAAGGCCTGAGAGCCTAGATAAAGTGCCAGAATCCTGGGGAGCATGTGAGGGGTGAATCTTAAAAACTTCAGAACCTCCTCCAGAAAGACCCATTCCACTCTGTCAAAATCCTTCTCTGTATCATTTGAAAGAAAAAGACATGGCAAGAGATCTGACTGTTGCTGCACCCAATAAAAGAACTGTATAGCCCCAATGGAATTGTCTCTTGCTTCTTAATTAATCATGGTGGACCAGGTCCAGAAGTAGGAATTTAAGTCTATCAGCCAAAATCTTGGCAAGGCAGGTGTTCTGCTCAAGGTGTGGTCCCTTTCTGCTTTTGGCAAATGACAGAGAAACGTTTAGTGCTGACGCAAATAAAAACTGGTAGGTTGCATTAAAGCCTAACCTCAGGCAAAATGTTTATTTTATATTGAGCAGAATCACAATCTGTGTTGAGATTTTATCACTACCCCGTTGGGAAAAATGTATCTTTGGGAAAAATATTATCAACTCTGTCCTATTTTAGACAATACAGAACATGAGATGGAATTTCCCAGTGGGAATACAGCAGCAATACAATATTTTTAATAGAGTGTGGAGATTTAGAAGCTTTATCAGATTGTTCTGCTATCTGAGTGTCCTCACTTGGCTAGACTTTAGATGTAATTATTTACAAAATGAAAAAAAAAAAAAAAAGAAAAATATATATATTATATACTGTCTCTAATATTAAAGTTAAGTTCCGAAAATGTGAAAAAAATGTAATTGACCAAAGTACCCCTTCTCCTCCCTCCATGACAGAGGGGAGAGGTTGTTACATGTGGGGATCAGAGGGGGTAATCAACGCACACAGAAAGCCTGGGTGAGAGCCTGGGGGGATGCAAGGCACACTAAAATGGGGGGGTGGGGGGACAGCAGACACACAGAGACCACCGGAAGGAAGCAGAGACGGGCGAGAAAAGTGACAGGCAGGTGGTGGTGCAGAGCTTTATTACTGGGAAGGGGTGTGGATCAGAGCGCACAAAGAGTCTGGGGGAGCCTGAGGGGAACAGAAGTAACAACACCTGCACATGTCTAGCAAGGGCAAACACTTCAGGAAGCACCCAGGCAGGTGGCGGTGCAGAGCTGCAGTACTATGAAAAGAGGGTGGGTCAGAGTGCACAGAGAGTCTGAGGGAGAGCCTGGGGGGAGGGGGGGGCAAAAGTAACACTGCGTTTCCTGTATCTTGCAAGGGCAACACGGTTCAGGAAACATGCATGAAAACCTGCCTTTCCCACACCACATTCTGGTGTGAACAGGCCCTGAGGCATGGGAGAGCAGTGGGCATAAGACATAGAGAGGATCCAAATGGAGGCAGAAACCAGGGAACCATAGTAGTAGTGGCATCATCCAGATCCTAGGGAGTAGGAGAGCACTGGCCATGCAAGAAACATAAAGGGAAATACAGTGCAGGTACACAGAAAAGAGAATAGTATCAGGTGGACGGTGGTGCAGAGTGTCAAAAGTGACGGGGATGGCTATATTTTGAATCCCTGGCTGTTCATTTAATCATGGAAGTCTAAGAGCCATTTCTGTTATAAATTCATGGTTACTGGCTGAAGAAGATCACCAAGGGACCTAGAAAAAGCAGTGAGGAAAATGAAGGCAGCTAGGGACAGTGCTATGATTGGAGCCTAAACATGTCATTACTGGAGGGCGGCACACTGGGAGGTAAGTGTACAATAATGGGCAAATATGCTGTGCTACACATTCTAACAAGAGCTCCCAGGACCCCACAAAATGTATTTTTATGACTTTATTTGTCAAGCACAACACCTAGGATCCTCACTCTAACATGTTTTACCCCCTACTAGGGCTTCATCATTAAGCTCTATAATTAAGCTCCAGCTGGCTACGTTTGTTATAAAACTGAGCAGTAGAACACTCCATGTCCTTAAATACCTCATTGTGTATATTAAGTGCACTTGTCAAATGCAGTTACGGTATGCAAATTGTGTATATGATGCGTTAAACAAAGCCAATGGCTTAGTTAAAATATACTGTTAAACAGATACTATTGCTTGTCATACTGGCACACACACACGCCTGTTCATTGATAATAAAAATGGCACAGTAATATTAATCAGCATTTACAGTACAGCTTAGGATATTTCTGAACTTGTGTCCAGTGGTCTATATCTGGTCTTTCATGAGCATGGTATAAAATACATAATTTGCAATTGTAAAAGTGGTAAAAGGCCTTTGCGCTACTGGGAGTAAATAGGAAAGAGCTTTATACGTGTAAACGGGTGTAAGTCTATTTTGTTTGGGTGCAACGTCACATGACCACGCAATTGTCAGTTAAAGCGACGCAGTACCAAATCCCCAAAAGTTCTCTGGTAAGGAAGGGGGTAAAATCCTCCGGGGCTGAAGTGGTTAAATTACCTTAAATTCATGTGTATATCAAAAAAGTGCTCAGTGAGCTAATAGATAAACAGCATATATAAATACAGTGATAAGATTAATTATAATAAAATGTGAAAAAAAAAAAATAATGTATATAATTCAATTAATCAGTGGTAGAGTTCATAGAAAATTCATAAAAATTTAAGTTCATAAGTGAAGTTCATAAAGGGTTAAAATTCATAAAGTGTTGACAGTCTTCCAATCATGTAGTCTGTCTGGAGTAAAAATGGTAACGCCGACCTGTTACCATTTTTACTCTGCTGTTTTTATATTGTTACATTATAAGAGACCATCTTTAGTTATTTAATAAATATATCCATTTGGTCTAAACACACGGCACTAGTGGAGGCTTTCTTTCTCTTTTCCTACTTTGACACATTGCGGAGTAACGGAGATCATTTGTGTGGAGGAACAGAGAGAGGAGTGCTACTCAGGAATTGATTCTATCCCAGAGCCACTATGCAGCATTATACGGAAGTGTCCACTCAGTAGATGATTATATGCACATAATACAAAGTAAGATAGTGAGAGTCCAGATAGGCTACATGATTGGAAGACTGTTTGTCAACACTTTATGAATTTTAACCCTTTATGAACTTCATCTATGAACTTTAATTTGTATGAATTCTCCATGAACTCAACCACCGATTGATTGAATTATATACACTATTCATTTTTTCACATTTTGTATTATAATTAATCTTATCACTGTATTTATATGTGCTGTTTATCTATTAGCCCACTGAGCACTTTTTTGATATACACATGCATTTAAGGTGATTTAATCAATCAATTATTTTTGTATTTTCACTCACATTCATTCATTTTTCATTTTTTATTTATTTTTATTTTTATTTGATCTTATTTTACTTTGTTGTTACCTAGTTGTTTTGTTTGTGAATACAGAAGTACGTGTTCCATTATTTCCCAGGCTGCAGGATTTGAAGGTTAAAGTGATTACTCATTTGTCTAGCAGTCAGGACAATCCCATCAAAGTGAGGGGATCCCTGATGGTCACCAGAACTAATGTTCCCCTTGGAAGATTTTCCCCTTTTCACTTTTACTTTTACTGGTAACCATAAACAGGAAAAATAGAGAGGGTGAATATCTCCTTAATTGGGGCAAACACAGCAATAAAAAAACCTAACAGGTGTTTTTATCCATCTGTACTTATTTCCTGGTGTCTAAATCGAATGTACCATCTAGCTCTTTACAAGAGTAATTAAGGATATGAAAACCACTCCAAGCTCCTTATCGCTATAAGGAGTCAAAATGGCTGTGGATGTAAAGGTTTATTTTTTTTTGCTGTTGAAAATCCCCATTACATTCATATGTCAAAGTATTAGATAGACTGTATTTAGCAAATGCATTGGTCTGCTTAACATTCTATACAGATAGCATTACATAAAAGTTTCAGGCAATCTGTTTGCCATCTCACTTTTTTGTTGACATGTAATTCATATTGTGTGACATTTTGGTGTTTAGGCCAAGATATAACTGTGTGCTCTGAACTGAATAAGTTGACCTTTCAGTTTAATGCTGAAATAGTTACACTACTTTCAGTATTGCTGAGTAATTAACTCCGCCATTGCAGTTCCTTTTTAATAACTTTTTGATACATACCTCGGGCAATTTGATAAATCTGTACTGCAGCTTTTTTTGATATGGAAAAAAATAAAATAAATAACTTTGTTGACTTGGACTACAGAACTCTTTAGCCATCTAAGTTTTGGATTTTTCTTTCTTGCTATGAATCACTATGTGCTTAGTGTTCTTTTGACTTTTATAAAAGACTCAAAATAAAAGGGCACATTCCCCATGGAAGTTGTATTAAAAAGTAGGAGCAGGGTAAGATATACTTTCTTTAGTAAATGCCAATGTCAGAGCTGGAATTAAACTGCTTATTTTAGATAAAAATCCACTCTAAACAAATAGTTCAATTCTTGGTGTATAGCAGCGTTTTTTGGTAATTTACCTTCATCTTGCATGTCTTGAGGATTCCAGATATTGAATAAACTTACCAATACTATGACCATTGCAAATTTAAGTGTGGTGGTTTCCACCCTGTTGCTTCATTTTATTTTTTTAAAGTAAACTAAACTGCCTTAAAAGGCAAACCGAAGACAAGAGAACTAGCCACCACCAGTGTTTTTTGTGGTCTCTCTGCAGCTGATCTTTTCCCATTACGGACTTACCGTGCCTTGTTCTGCACTGTGTCTTTGTGTGAAGGTGATATTGAAGAGAATATGGTACACTTCTGGTACAATCATTTTTATTGAGTCCAAAGGAAACAATCAAAAAGTGGGGGAGAGGGTGGGGGGGGGGGGGGGTGTAGAGGAATGGGAAAGGAAAAGAAAAATAAGATAAGTCGGAAAAAGGAAAGAATGTCCTGCAGGCTAACAAGCAACCGGTCGGTTGGGGGCGCTCATGCTAGACGAGGGCAGGAGAATATGGTACACTACTTCAAACAACTTCCCTGCCTTCTCTGTCATGGTTTGAATGAGGAAGGAGCTGGTCAGAGCCCTGAAACATTACACCTTTTCATTTGTGACTAGTACATTGCATATGACTGAGCATGTGATGTGCTGGTGACTTGTATGAATTTGTGTGGAGGCCGTCATCTTGGTAGAGACAACGTTTTTTCTCCCTCATATCAGAGCATCCAGCAAGAATACCAACCAACAGGAAAGTACTGACATTACTAAATTTCTCTCCAAATCTCACTAGCAGTCAGTGGCAGCAGTGCCTTAGTCTCACATTGCAGATATTAAACGATGAAGCCCTATACCCAGAAATGCTTAGGCACCCTCTTATACCAGCCAATGCCAATTTCCAGGGGAAATTTCAGACATTTCTAGATGTTCCCTATAAAAATTAAAATCGTCACTTTTTGAGTTCTGTTTCACTTGGAAACATTACTATTCCTTAGTTTCAAAATGAATATGTATGAAATCTATATCCACAGTGGTACAAGGTTTTGTTCACATACTAAGGGTCCATTTAGATCTATGCATGTGTTTGGAGGTGTTTTGTTTGTTTTGTAGTGTTAGGCAGGTGCATTGTCATGTGTTAGGAGAAAGCACAAGTGCCAATCTAAGTGTAGCAATAGGACAACTATTTCTGATGTCACTTTCTAGATGTAAGGGGTATCCAAGGTGATGCGCTTGTGGAACATGTGCTCCTTCTTCAGACCTAATATTGTTGTCCATCATATATAACTGTATTTTGCTTTATTTAACCCGTCATTATATTTTCCAGTCTTAACTGTATCAGCACAACCTTTGTGCAACCTTCTTCGTGAGAGTCTAAAAAGCCCTGGAGGTTCATTTAGAAAAAAATATGAGTTTGTTTAGTTGAGACATGGACTGCCCCTCCTTTATTTTGTACTTCTTTATTGGCCCGTGAATGTGGGAGGCACCTTCACAGACCAGAAGAGAGGTGGGCGCAAGTCTTGACTTGACAGCTCATTGGAACTTGCAAAACTAAGTTATCCATATTTCGGCTGCTTGGGGAAAAAAGCTGCAGGTATGTGCAGGAGCCCTTAAAGTCCTATATTTTATTGAAATTACAAGTTTAAGTAGTATAAAATGACAGGTTTATTTGAAAATGAAATTCTTCCTCTATAGCCCAAATAATAACAAAGACATAGATACTTCACATGTATGTGTGTATTTTATTATAATACTTCAAATAGAAAATATCATTCTTACAGGATACTGTAGACTTTTCTATTTCTGGTTTTACATTTCCGTTTTAAAGTTTTGTTGAAGGATGTAAGTAACAGAGGCACAGCCCCATCCAGGGTTAAACCATTTGATGCAAAAAAAAAAAAAATATATATATATATATATATTTTTGGAATTTATACAATTTTATCAAACAAGCAAAACATGAATAAGTGTCTTATTCCTGTATACAGCATGACTAATATGATCAAGACGAAGATAGAGTAACCAGGGTAACTCAAGCCATAAAAGCTATGGAATCGCTATGGTTGCTCTTCCTGCATACAACATTAAAATGATCCTATGTCTTCCAGGAAGACATGAATATAGTAGTACCTTCATATCCTGGGTCATCAGCTCTTTAAAGTGTACTCTTCTTTTTTTTAAAAAGATTCAGTCTAAGCAGACCAAACAGTGCTGCTATCATTATGCATATATTTATTTTTTTATCAAAAGTTAGAAGCAAAGCTATCTTTTCTATCTCAATCCCCCCTCCCCCCCCCAATCATTGATATATGCAGAGAGAAGTGACTGTCACTTGCATACTACTTTCAGCATAATACACAACATGGCGGAACCAAGTTTACAAATAACTGTATCTTAGGAAATAGTATTTTTGCTCATTGATTATGCTCTGGTTATTATTTTCTTGTTTTTCTTTGGGTTCAACAGAAGTCTTTGTAAATACTGACAAGGCAAAGGGTTGGATTAAAACTCCATATACACATTTCCATGATTTTTAATCCAAGATTGGCAAGTCCGCAGGAAGGTAGCCCTAGAATCATATATCACTATAATTATTTCTGAGATCATGATAGAATTCTGAATTCTTACTTCAAACAATAGATTACGCTTCTCCATTTGTGCATCATGTGGATCCAGGCAATCATTGCTACATGTTGGACCAATGTGTGAACCCTGAATTTGAGTCTTATGCCGCGTACACACGATCGGACTATCCGGCGGACTTAGCCCGGCAGACAAACCGTCGGACTTTAAAGCAGAGATCTGCCAGACTTTCCGAACGAGTGAACCTGCCCACACACGACTGGACTTTTCCGGTGGACTAGGTGAGGGGGACAAAGTACCAGACTATGGAGGGAGTCCACTGGACTTTTGAAATGAACGGACTTGTCCACACACGGAGGAAAGTCCGTTCATTTTGAACGTGGCTCCAGGTAGACAGGACTAGCGAAGGAAGTCAATGTCTCCGCCTTCGGCGGCGAGATTGATACCTCACTAGCCCCGTCACCTGGTATGGACTTAAAGGGGAAGCCCTATGCCAAAAAAACGGTGTGGGGGGCCCCCCCCCAAGGTCCATATCAGACCCTTATCCGAGAACGCAGCCCGACCGGTCAGGAAAGGGGGTGGGGATGATTGAGCGCCCCTCCCTCCTGAGCCGTACCGGGCTGCGTGCCCTCAACATGGGGGGTGCTTTGGGTAAGGGGGGCCCTGCGGCCCCCCCACCCCAAAGCACCTTGTCCCCATGTTGATGAGGACAAGGGTCTCTTCCCGACAACCCTAGCCATTGGTTGTCGGGGTCTGCGGGCGGGGGGCTTATCGGAATCTGGGAGTCCCTTTAATAAGGGGGCCCCAAGATGGCTGCCCCCCCACCCTATGTGAATGAGTATGGGGTACAATGTACCGGGGGTACTCCGGGGGTCTTCATCCGTCTTGGGGGGTCTTCTCGCCGGACTCCTCCGCTATCGTCTGCTAGCTCTTTTACTAGCGGAGGAGCCCGGCGTTCTTCTTCGTCGCCGCCCGGGGGTCTACTTCCGACTTCGGGGGTCTTGTCCCCCTCTTTGGTTCTTCTTGCTGGGCCTCTGCTTTCTTCCTATAGCTCTTTTACTAGTGGTGGCCCGGTCTTCTGTCGCTGTCGCCTCTTCTTCCGACTTCGGGGGTCTTGTCCCCCTCTTCAGTTCTTCTTGCTGGGCCTCCGCTCCTTCTTCCAGCTCTTTTACTAGTGGTGACCCGGTCTTCTGCCGTCATCGTCGTTGAAAGCCAGGCTCCTCCGCTAGTAAAAGAGCTAGCAGAAGATAGCGGAGGAGTCCGGCGAGAAGACCCCCCAAGATGGAAGAAGACCCCCGGAGCTGTGCAATAAATTATTTTAAAACCTTGTGTTGTGTTTTATTTAAAAAATGTTCACCAGGTGAATGGGTAGGGGTACATTGTACCCCATACTCATTCACATAGGGTGGGGGGCCGGTATCTGGGGCCCCCTTATTAAGAGGGGATTCCGGATTCCGATAAGCCCCCCTCCTGCAGACCCTGACAACCAACGGCCAGGGTTGTCGGGAAGAGGCCCTTGTCCTCATCAACATGGGGACAAGGTGCTGTGGGGTGGGGGGCTGCAGTCTGATCGCGTGTACGCGGCATAAGGGTGTTTGAGCACTAATGCACTGCCCAACAAGAATTCTCTTGTCTTTGTGGCTGTACATGGTGAAGAGGTGAGCTTGGGCATGTTATTTGCATATATATATATCTTTTGTGGCCCCCAAGGAATCCCCAAGCACCGCTCAGGACTAAGGATGAGTTTGGGCATGTTATATGGATATACCATATTTATCGGCGTAGAACACGCTCCTTCATTTTAAGAGGGACGTTTCTGGAAAGAAAACTAAATTTTAAATAAAGAACTGTGAAGCAAAATAAGAGTCAGTGTCTAGCCTAATCAGTGCCCATCTGCAGCCTCACCATTGCCATCAATGCAGCCTCACCATTGCCATCAATGCAGCCTCATCATTGCCATTAATGCAGCCTTACTATTGCCATGAATGCATCCTTACCATTGCCATGAATGCAGACTCAACTGCAGCCTCACCATTGCCATGAATACAGCCTTACCATTGGCATGAATGCAGCCTTACCATTGCCATAAATGCAGCCTTACCATTGCCAGGAATGCAGCCTCATCATTGACATGAATGCAGCCTCACCATTACATGAATGCAGCATTACCAATGAATGAATGTAGCCTCACCATTGCATTAATGCAGCCTCACCCTACCAGTGGGGCCGTTTGAAACTGGAACGCGGGCAAGACTTTGGACATGCCTGACCTATTAGGTTAATGGTACTACATGGACCTTGATGAAGTGGACACACCTTGATAGCTTTTCCTGAAAAAATTTATATTGGTGTTCATTAAAAAAAAAGTATTATGGACACTACTCAACTGTTTCTATGCTCCTATGCATATACTTATTTTGAAAGTATTGCAATTAAGCGCAAGAGGCTTGTTGTACGCAAAGGATAGCTTTACTTTCATGGAGGATTTCTTTATCATGGACAGGAAGAAAACAACAAACAGCATGTGCTTCATCAAATTATATTCAGCTTCTTCTGGAAATAACTATGACATTCCTTCAACAAAGGCTTGGTGCATGCATCAGCTGTCATCTCCTGATGGGCGGTATTGAATGTCAATAACACCTTGCTCTTGATTGTCCCTCAGTAGCTGATACTTGACGTTGATGTGTTTGGTTCTAGGATTGACCCTTTCTGATTACTCAAGCTTTATACATCCCTGGTTGTCTTCAACAATGGTAATTGGCTTTTACATATCTACCCCAATGTCTACCCCAATGTCCACAAAAAGTTGACAAACTGCACTGCAATGTACTCTGCTTCAGTTGAAGATAGAGTGACAGTTTTTGCTTTCGAGTAGACCAACTGATGGTTTCTTCACCATAATGGAAGATTAATCCACTTGTGGATTTGCGATCTGTTCAGTCACTGGCCCAATCAGCATCAACATATCCAACCAGTTTTGGATTGATGTTGCTGGTAACCGTAACTTCATCTGAATTGTTCCTTTGGGGTACTGCATCACTCTTTTTACTGCGTTCCAGTCACGCTAACAGGGGGCTGAAACTTTCCTACATAGTATGCCCACTGCTGCGGCTATGTCTGGTCTTGTCACAGTGGCATCATATAGAAGCTTACCAATTGCTCTGCACTACATGTCATTGTTGAGTAGCAAGTTTTCTGTATCATAGCCTAGTTCCATAGGTGATTTCATCTCCTTTGCATCTTGCATATGGAATTGTTCGAAGATTTCAGAGATTTTCTGAGAGTGGTTGAGAAGATAACTTCCATCTTCTTCTCTCTCTATTTGAATTCCCAGATTGTAGCTAATGTTCCCAAGTTCTTTAATTTAAAAATTTTCTTTGAGCTTGTGAACTGTCTGATTGTAATCCCCTTCTTGTTCAAAACAGGCTACAATGTCATCTACATAGATAAGGATATATCTGTCTTCTTGATTCTTGGAATAGAGACAGGGGTCTGCATTACTTCTTGAGAATCCCTCTCTGTTAAGCACTTCATTTACTTTCTCATTCCACATCCTTGCAGATTGCTTAACCACTTCAACACCGGCGTATAGTCATATGACGCCCGCAGATGGGATCTCCCATCCTGGGCGGGCGTCATATATCGTCCTCTCATTCACGGCCGTCTAGGGGGCGCGCGCATTGCTCTGGACCTGGCGCGTGTGCCTGGCGGCCGCGATGTCTGCCGGGCACCCGCGATTGCCCAGGAACACAGCAGGACCATGGATCTGTGTATGTAAACACACAGATCCACGTCCTGTCAATGGAGAGGAGACCGATGGTGTGTTTTCAGTACAGAGAAACACCGATTGGTCTCCTCCCCTTGTGAGTCCCCTCCCCCCACAGTTAGAATCACTCCCAGGAAACATAATTAACCCCTGCAGAGCCCCCTAGTGTTAACCCCTTCCCTGCCAGTCACATTTACACAGTAATCAGTGCAATTTTATAGCACCGATCGCTGTGTAAATGTGAATGGTCCCAAAAATGTGTCAAAAGTGTCTGATGTATCCGCCGTAATGTTGTAGTCACGAAAAAAATCACAGATCGCTGCCATTACTAGTAAAAAAATAAAATAAAAAAATGCCATAAATCTATCTCTTATTTTGTAGATGCTATAACTTTTGCACAAACCAATCAATATACGCTTATTGCGTTTTTTTTTTTTTTAATGGGATATTTATTATAGCAAAAAGTAAAAAATACTGTGTTTTTTTCCAAATTGTCGCTCTTCTTTTGTTTATACTGCAAAAAATAAAAACCGCAGGGGTGATCAAATACCACCAAAATAAAGCTCTATTGGTGGGAAAAAAGGATGTCAATTTTGTTTGGGTGCAACATCGCACGACTGCGCAATTGTCAGTTAAAGCGACGCAGTGCCAAATCGCAAAAAGTGTTCTGGTAAGGAAGGGGGTAAAATCCTCCGGGGCTGAAGTGGTTAAGACCGTAGATGCTCTTCTGAAGTTTACACACAAGGTTGTCTCCTTGCTCAAATGCTGGTGGTTGCTCCATGTAGAGATCTTCCTTAATGTCTACACATAGTAAAGCAGTTTTAACGTCTAGGTGTTTGACTTGCATGCCCTTCCCGGCTGCAACACTAAGAAGTGCTCTGATGGTGGGGTGTTTTACGATGGGAGCGAATGCTTCATTATAATCTTCACCGAATTCTGGGAGTAACCCTTGGCAACTAACTTTGTATTTGGGGATATTCCCTTCTGCATCTGACTTTACTTTGAAAGTCCACTTACGTCCTATAGTTATGTGGTTAGGAGGGAGCTCTGTGAGTGTCCAGGTTTTATTTTCTTGAAGTGACTTTAACTTTTTCTGCTGCCTTTCTCCATTTATTGGCTTCACGTTTTGGCAGTTTTTCTATGTCTTCCCAGGATTTTGGTTCAAGTATGCTGTGTATTTTGACAGTGTATAACGGGGAACTTAGTTTAGGCATTGCGAGTTCCACCTCTTGTTCTGACTCCTGCATAGGTTCGATTTGGTTGACCTTTTCTTCTGGTTTGCTTGGCATACTCATTTCACAGCTTTTGGGGATCAGTGTTTTTGGTGATGAGCTCTCATAAAAATAAACACTACTGCTTATTGACAATTTATCAGTCTTTGGGTGTAGGATTCTGTAACCCTTATTTTGCTCGCTGTAGCCTACTAGAATGTCCTCTATGGCTCTATTCTCCAGTTTGCATCGCTTTTCACTTGGAATATAGGCATATGCTTTACATCCAAACACTATGATGTGCCCTATGTTAGGTTTTGATCCATGCCACATTTCAAATTGAGTACTTTTAATGGCTTTTGAGGGTAGTCTGTTCTGTAGGTAGGTTGCAGTCATGACTGCTTCTCCGCAGTACTTGTGAGGTAGGCTGGCATCTGACAACATGCACCTGGCCATTTCTATAAGAGCCTGATTTTTCCTTTCTGCTATACTGTTTTGTTCAGGAGTGTATGCTGTGGTTGTCTGGTGTACTATTCCTTGTCCCTTTAGATATGAGACCACTTCTTTTCTTATGTTTTCTCCCCCATTGTTGGTGCGCATTATTCCTGGTTTATGTTGGAATCTGTTGCTAGACATGGCAACAAACTCTTGAAGTTTCTCTGATGTTTCATTCTTGAGTGACAGTGAAAACAGGCTCAGCTTTCTTTGTTGTGCTTTATGCCTTTGTACATCTTAAGAGCTTTGTTATCATGGTGCATATTTTCTTTTCTTCTGTCATATTCATCGATTTATTTCCCTTTGACATATTCCAGTGTCAGTTCCTGCTGGATCTGGTTTATAAAGCGTTAATAAGAGCAGTATATGTCTCTGGAAGGCTGCAGAGGAACAGGGCAACAATATGATTATCTTTGATGTCCTCTCCAATAGCATGCAGCTGCACTATGATCTCTAGCATAGCATTCATGTGGTCACGCATGTACTGACCTTCTAGTCTCATTTTATATAACTTAGCAAAAACAGTTTGCTGTTTAGACTTGAACGATCATGCAGCTTTTGTAAAGTACACATACCTCTGGCTCTTTTCTCTGTTCTTATGTGGATAAGGTGGTCATCTTCCACTAATATGCTTATAATTGCTTTTGCCTGTCTGTCCTTCCTACCCCAGTCCTCTGTCTCTCCATCTGTGGGTCTGTCGGTATTCAGTACTTGCCACAAGTCATCCTTGGTGAGAAACACTTCCAGTTTAAACTTCCACAGCTGATAAATGGCATTGTTCAGCTTTGCAATTGCAAACTTCATATCTGAACCGCTTGCCATCTGTCAGGAACTTGTATACAGTACTGGGTTCACTGGGGTATCCTCTCCAATGCCTGGGTGCCTGGGATCCATAACCTATTATGCAGAGTATTGCAATTAAGCGCAGGAAGCTTGTTGTATGCAGAGGATAGCTTTACTTTCATGGAGGATGTCTTTATCATGGACAGGAAGAGAAAAACAAACAAATGCATATAACACAATAAGGATGGTACTTCCTCTGATTACCTTACCATAGATAACGCACTATAATACATATCTATTATAATGGTATAAAAGGTATAATGCATATGTATATAGTTTACAGTCACATAAAGAAAGCTACTTGCTGTTCTTCCAACAATACTAACTACCAGCCTTAGCATGTCTAGTGTGGGTAGGAAGTTTGATTGTGTTGTATCATACTAAGCCTGGGCAGTCAGCTGGGGCAATAGCGGCATATGACATCTGATCATGTTGTATCATACTAAGTCAGCTGGGGCAATAGGCGACCGGTTTTATATAGGACCTAGTTTCAACCTGGCCAGCCTGATGTTTTTGGCAAAATGTGTGGTATTTAAAACTACAAAATGATATGTGGAGGTGAGAGACCATACAGGTTGGGACTGGAGTTTGCCTAACATTCTAGTTTGATGACTTTGTGTGGGTTACAATATATTTGGTAGCTGTAGAGTGCTGTATTTTGTTAGCCTCCAAGTAAAAGGATAAAACCCTTGGAATTAAACTTATGTATTTCATTGGCTAACTCAAAAAATTGATAATGTAAGAATTCATAACACTATAAGATTCTTCATGAGATATTTTTACTCTGAATGCAAATTTTTACCTTATTAGGCTTCAGGTATCACAACATACCTGACAGCAGTGTTTCAAAAGCTTGCATTTCAGTCTGACATACAATTAACAGAAATGAACAACAATTCAGAATTCATAAAGCTTGCCTGAGATTTCAGAAAAAAGGGGACAGAAATCTGAAATTCCACTCTGCGGAGCTCAGTGAGGAGAGCTGTAAAGCCCCGTACACACGAGAGGACTTATGTCCGACAGACTTCCGAAGGAGTTCTGCCGGAGTTCGGCCGGAGTTCCGACAGAGTTCTGACGGACTTTTCGACTGAGCGGACTTGGCCACACACAATCACACTCCGATGGATTCGAACGTGATGACGTACGACTCGACTCGAATAAGGAAGTTCATAGCCAGTAGCTGCCCTAGCGTCGGTTTTAGTCCGTCGGAATAGCATACACACGAGCAAATTTTTCGAAGGGACCGGGTCCGGCGGAGTTCCGTCGGAAAAATTTGAAGCATGTTCCATATTCTAAAGTCCGTCAGACTTTGGCGAATCAAAAGTCCGTTGCAGCCCACACACGATCAAATAGTCTGACGGAATCAGTCCGTCGGACTTTGGATGTTGAAAAGTCCGCTCGTGTGTACGCGGCATAAGAGCTGATTGGAGAGAAGAGACACACCTCCCTTCACACAGCACACTGGAGGCAGTCTATCAGCTGGGGATCCCTCCCCTGTCACCTTATTTCTCTTGGTGTCAGGAAAATTTGTCAGAAGTTATTTATGCTGATAGCAGAGGAACAGAGCAGCTGACAGAAATGATACTAAGTGGTCTTAATTGAGACAAGTACACACTATAGAGGGATATGCTTGAATAATATTTAATGTCTGAGGTTTACAACCACTTTTAACATGTGTTCATTTCTTATTAATTTCCCCTAAACTTAATCAGGTATTAAGGTGGGTGCAGGCTTTAGTGAAAATGAATCCTTTAATAAATTGTCTCCATTGCATTGATTGACGTTAAATGTTGCAGTTGATTGAATGCTATTTGCCCTAAGGAGAAAGAACTCTTGCATAAATACAATTTCTCTGTTTACCCAGTCGTTTTTCGTTTTGGACATGATTATTTATTTGTCAGAATTGCCTTTATTTATCTTTCAAATGAAGTTTCAGACACTGTGAATAGAAATGGGATATACAGTGCCTTGCAAAAGTATTCACCCCCTTGGCATTTTGAAATTAACATGGATTGTTTAAGGATTTGCATCTGATTTACAGAAAATGCCCACAACTTGGAAGATGTTTTTCTTTTTTTTTTATTGTGAAGCAAACAACAAATAGGACAAAATAACAGAAAAAGTCAATATGCATACATATTCACCCCCCAAAAGTCAATACTTTGTAGAGCCACCTTTTGTGGCTATCACAGCTCCAAGTCTTGGATAAGTCTCTATGAGCTTGCCACATCTTACCACTGAGATTTTTGCCCATTCCTCCTTGCAAAACTACTCCAGCTCCTTCAAGTTGGATGGTTTGCGCCTGTGAGCAGCAATCTTTAAGTCTGACCACAGATTTTCTATTGGATTGAGGTCTGGGCTTTGAGTAGGCCATTCCAACACATTTACATGTTTCCCTTTTAAACCACTCTAGTGTTGCTTTAGCAGTGTGTTTGGGGTCATTGTCCTGCTGGAAGGTGAACCTCCATCCTAGCCTCAAATCACAGACAGAGTGGTACAGGTTTTGCTCAAGAATATCCCTGTGTTTAGCACCATCCATCTTTCCCTCAACTTTGACCATTTTCCCAGTCCAGACTGCTGAAAAACATCCCCACAGCGTGATGCTGCCACCACCATAGTGTTCTTTGGGTGATGTGATGTGTTGGGTTTGCGCCAGACATAGCATTTTTTTTGATGCCCAAAATGTTCAATTTTAGTCTCATCAGACCAGAGCACCTTCCTCCATACATTTCTGGAGTCTCCCACAATCACTTTTTGCAAATTAAAATGTGCCATTTTGTTTTTTGTTGAAAGTAATGGCTTTCTTCTGGCCACTCTGCCATAAAGCCCAACTATATGGAGCCTATGGCTTATTGCCATCCTATGTACAGATACTCCAGTCTCTGCTGTGGAACTCTGCAGCTCCTCCAGGGTTGCCTTACTGCCTCTCTAATTAATGACCTCCTTGCCGGTCCATGAGTTTTGGTGTGCGCCCTTCTCATGGAAGGTTTGCTGTTGTGCCATGTTCTTTCCATTTGGTTATGATAGATTTGATGTTGCTCCTAGGGATCATCAAAGATTTTGATATTTTTTATAACCTAACCCTGACTTGTACTTCTCAACAACATTGTCCCTTACTTGTTTGGAGAGTTCCTTGGTCTTCATGGCAGTGTTTGGTTAGTGGTGCCTCTTGCTTAGGTGTTGCAGCCTCTGGGACCTTTCAAAAAAGTGTGTATATGCAATGACAGATCATTTGACACAGGTGGACATCATTTCACTAATTATGTGACTTCTGAAGGTAATTGGTTGCACCAGAGCTTTTTATGAGCTTGATAACAAAGTGGGTGAATACATACGCACATGCCAATTATCATTTTTTTATTTCTGAAAAATAGTTTTATGTATATATTTTTCTAATTTTACTTAGGCCTCTTTCACATAGCTGATCCGTTCAGGTCCGCCTGTCAGTTTTTCAGGTGAACCTGAACGGATGCTCCATAGAGGTCTAGGATTTGGGGCGGCACAGCGGTGTAGTGGTTAGCACTCTCACCTAGCAGTAAAAAGGGTCACTGGTTCAAATCTCAACCATGACACTACCTGCCTGGAGTTTGCATGTTCTCCCTGTGCTTGCGTGGGTTTCCTCCAGGCTCTCCAGTTTCCTCCTGCACTCCAAAGACATGCAGGTAGGTTAATTGGCTTTTGTCCAAAATTGTCCCTAGTATTTGAGTGGGGATTGTGGGCTCCTTGAGGGTAAAGACTGATATCAGTGTGCAATGTACAGGGATATGGACAATTGTAGACACTCACTCAACTGGATGGACTGGTGTCTTTATTCAACCTTACTAACTATGTAAATATGTATGTCAGCGGTGACGTGTCTGTTGACATCCAACCCACTCCGATCCGAAAAAGTGTGACGGAGGAAAAACCTACTTTTCCATCCGTCATCGGATCAGGTGACGATGGACACTGCCGTCCCTCATCATCCGATCTCCCATAGGGGAGAGCGGCACTCAGACAGGTCCATCCCTGCGCAGTGTGCAGAGACAGACCTGCCATC
Source organism: Lithobates pipiens (assembly GCF_037356315.1). Classification (NCBI taxonomy): domain Eukaryota; kingdom Metazoa; phylum Chordata; class Amphibia; order Anura; family Ranidae; genus Lithobates; species Lithobates pipiens. The sequence continues at coordinate 627,117,258 of NW_027507748.1, read as the reverse complement.
TTCCTGCAGGCGGATATCCATGGGGCAGATCATCACTGATCTGCCCCGTGTGAAAGAGGCCTTAGGATATTGTGTTCTGATCCATCACATATAATTCAGATTTAAAAAAAACATTGAACTAAAGGCTGTAATGTAACAAAAAAGGTAAAAAGCAAGGGGAGTGAATACTGTTGCAAGGCACTGTAATACATATGGCCTTATTTATTTACAATTAAAAGATCAGTATTGATCTTTTTTCTGAATCAATTCAATCTGACCTTACAGAGATTAAGAACAGTGCAAAAAGATGATTGCTATGCACTTTGCTCTTTGCCTTATTAAATAATCTTGGAAATTATTCTTCCAGTTCAGTGTATGTTCATGCAATTTGTATCTTATCATCTCTGTAATCTAATCAACAAGGCAGTTACTGTAATTTTATCATTTAGCATTGTGATTGAAGTCTGAAAACAGTGAAGAGTCACTGTAATGGGTTTTTGTTTTTTTTTTGCTCTTGATGTTTCAGTAGTAATCAGTGTTTTTTTTTTTTAAGAGTTATTGTCTTTTCAATTTCCAGATGAGTCATTTGGTATTTTGCCCTCTCTGAAGAGCCCTATAATGATTAACAACAGCTTATTAAATTTCTTTGGCTTTGGGGGGTTTGTAGAGAGAGTAGAAGAGTGGGGAGATGCTCTCCTTTCCAATAACAGCAGCATTCTCCCTAACTGACACCTTTGATGTAGCCCTAAGACAGCACCTGCACCTCCCACTGCTGCCTGCAAGACGTCAGGCTTACGCATTAAAAGCATCTGCTTCTGAATCCTGCATCTCACACTGTTCCCTGTATGAACAGCATAGTCTCCAATAACTAATCACTGCCTCTCTTCCACTGTGCCACATCTTCCTTTACTACAAAGCAGCCTTTCTTTTTTTTTCTGTTTATTGTTGTTTTATTTATTTTTATACTACCTGTCTAATCACAAAAGCCTTATCCATGTTAGAGCTTATAGAAGGTAAGTTCAAAGCCTTATTCTCTACAAATAAAAAAATATTTTTTTTTATCAATACAGTCCAGCTTGAACAAATGATTGTGAATGTCATCCTCTGCAACATTTTCATCTTCTATCATCATTCTCATCATTAATTCTGTCACTGCTGATATTGTTTTAACTTATTATTTTTAATTGCTCAAGTATTCAGTAGCCAATGCCATGAATGAGTGCATTGAGAGCAAGTCAATGGCTATTGGAAACGTAACAGTCTTATAATTATTGCACTCAGTAAATGAACTGAGCAATGTCAGCTAATCAGTTCAAGTAGCTAATTAATATTTTATGTCTTTAACATACTTGCTTTATGTTTCAATAATTATTTGTAAGAAGATGTGATTGTACAGTTTAGTGAATCCATTGTGTTTTAGGATGTGTATGCTTTAAGTGGACATGGTATCCTATATACTTAGATGATAGGACCTCCTGTAATGTTAATAAGTATATTATAATTGTGTAATAGTGGCCCTTTTACCCTCTAGTCTGGTTAAAGTTACAGGCAAGTTACGGATACACTTGGCTTTGACAGTTCTTTAAATCACTGAAGCTGAACAGCTTTGCAGGCAGTGTTGGCATCCAGACGATTTCATTTGTCCAGAGCGGAGTGTTATGCAGCATTGATTTTGCTAGGATAAAGGCTTAGCATTCTCCTCTTCCCTTTATTGCTGTGCAGACTGCAGTGGTTCTTTTCAATGGAATGATATACAAATGGATGTTTGCTGTAAAATAAGTACAGTGAAGTAACAATAACACATTTGTGCACAATAAGTTGAAGGACTTTCTCATAAGGATTGCACATTTTTTACATTAACGCTTTCTTTTATTTTTATTTTTTTTGCTCAGTCAATGGAACCCCGGGGAGCCAGCTTTCTACTCCTCGCTCTGGGAAGTCGCCTAGCCCATCACCAACCAGCCCGGGAAGCCTGCGCAAACAGAGGGTACAGTTCTCCTTTTTTTTTTTTTTCACTTTTCTGCGTCTCAGTGTCTTTTAATTAAATGATTTTCAGTACATTGCTTCCTGTTGGCACTGTCATGTGTCAGTCAGGAATGTATTCTGCCAGAAGGAGAAGGATCAATTATTCAGTTGGCCTTAATGTGTCACTCAGACATCATATCTTCAGAGGAGATTATATATTACAAGAGTACAAGTGCAATAGACGGGCAAACCATTATACTGTTATGATTTTTATAGCTTCTTATTCCCAGAAACATAATAAAAATTGCATTACTGCAAGTGCCCAAAACTACTTTGTTCATTCAGATGTGTATTATTAAGTAAAGATCTGCAATTTTTTGATACTAAGGGACAAATTATCTAAAATTTCTAAATTATTTTGTTGCTCATAGAAACAACATTCTCATTTTGTTTTTAGTGCAGTATAGCTGTATCAGATGGATGGTCTGGTTACTGTATTTACTTCATTTCTTCTGGTTATTCCAGTTTTCTTCCAAAATCCAAAAACGATACTAGTAAATTGGCTTCTGTCTAACATGACCCTTGAGTGACTATGTAAGTGCTTGTATGACTGTGGGAAAGTGATGACATTGTATGCGCCTCTAGGGTAGGGATTTTGCTTCTATGAGGTCTATATATTGCCTGTGTTTAGCAGCATAACAATATAGGAGATTAATAACAAACAGTATCTAATCTTCAGAAGAAAAAAAGTAGCTAGACTAATTACCTATAAGCCACACTCCAACTTTCTCTTTCCTCAAGTTGATGGAAACTCGGCCTTTAAGATAAGCCCTGCTTCCAACATAGACGTGTTTATTCCAAAATACATTCAGGCAAGCAAAACGACCCCGTGCACCTGGACGGTAATGATTTGGCACAGGTGCAGTGGACCATAAACTTGAGAAATGTGTTTTAGTGAAGCATTTCTGCTTTATTACAGACAGTACACAACATCTGCCTAAATGCTTCCATTTCACAGGCGAATTATTAAACGTTCCTCTTGCATTTTAAATAACATAACACAATTTTAGTAAAATGTACTTGTTCTTTTCATTGCTAATAAAAGAGAAATATGGAGGATGGGTTGCTGGCCTTCTTAAAATGCTATCATTAATTCAGAACACACACATGCAGCCAAGTGAGGTCAGTCAGAATTCCCGATCTGCATACTTGTTCAAGGTCAATAACTTTCAAAAGGAGAGTTCAGCGATGGCAACCTACGTGTTATGTCAGTACTAGGTTCCAGGATGTGAAAGCCCATTTATTTATCTGAAATGCTAAAGAGGATCCAGCTGGGAGGCTGGGTTCCTCTTCTCAGTAATGATGCTCTCACTCTTTAGAACCTCTGTGTTAAGTTTACTTTGATTTGCGGTATGTGTCCGTTGGAATGGAAGTTGCGTAAGTAACAAGAAAAGTGCGATTGGAGATATGCTGTTAGGAAATAGACAACTGATGAGGATAAAGCATGGTTGCTGAACATACGGTATGGTTAAATTTATATGTGTAACTATACAAAACAGTTAAAAGTTTCAGGAAGACCTGAATCCCCTAATTTTACTCAAGGGATGTTGCACAAGGAAACTGGTTGTATCAATAACAGTTAGTTCCCCAAGCACTGTCAAATCTGCATGGATCGAATCATTCATATGAATGAAGGCATGAATCTGCTGTTTAGTTACCACGAGCATTTGGGAATTGGGTACCACTCTGTGTTATTGCTTGTTTGAAATAGTTGTCTATTTTTACAGTACAATTATAATAACTAAAAAGCACACAGTCCTTTAGAACTTGAACATGGGAATTCAGGAAATATGCTAAAATTTCTAAACCAGGGGTCTCCAAACTTTCTGGACACAGCCCACTTTACTGTCCTTCAGGCTTTAGGGAGACCAGAATTAGAAAATGCCCTGATGTCTGTGGTAGTAAACAATGCAGAATTATTGGTTTTAATGGGAGGAATAGTGACTCATTGTTGGTATAACTGCGAGTAGTGGTGTCCCATCATTGCTATCAGTGGGAAGAATAGTGCTCAAAGGGCCAGAAAAAGGCAAGCAAAAGGCTGCTTATGGCTCCCTGGCTGCAGGTTGAGACAAATGCTCTGAAGCAGGCCTCACCAAATGGCGGACCAAGTGAAAATCCTATCTGGACCACAGCCACGCAGTTTAGCAGCCTGTGTTGACTCCTCTCCTGTGTGTACTCGCCTGCCTGCCACCACCGCATTTGCTGTTAAACTTACAGCAAAGGGCGAGACGCACGGCCAGTCGGCATGGATGGGGGGGGGGCTTCCCAAATTTTCAAATTAACAAGCAGGTGATGGGTTACTAGGACGCAAGGCAGTTCTAGAAGTCCAGTTGGGTAGCTCCTGTCCCCAGTGCAGACCTGCAGTGCCTAATGTCCTCTGCTATGCTGTGAGTGTAACAGCAGGAGTGGTGGTGGTAGGCAGGCGAGTACACACAGAAGAGGAATCCATCCTGCCTTGCCCTCCGCCATGTTGTGTTACTGTAGGACTGTGAAAGGGGGAGAGCTGTAACTCCAGTGGGGACTATGGTTTAATGAGGGGGCTGTGATTGCAAGGGTAAGCTGTGTTTGGGGGGCTGTGATGTGGGGGGGGTCTGTGATTGCAAAAGGGGGCTGTGATGTAAGGGGGGCTATGATGTAAGAGGGAGGAGTTGTGATGTGGGGTAGCTGTTATGTGGGTGGGGTTGTGATTTCAAAGGGGACTGTGGTGTAAGTGTGATGTGAGGGGGGTCTGTTATTGCAAGGGGGCTGTGGTGTGAGGAGGGGAAGAGCTGTGATTGCAAGAGTGTTGTGATATGAGGAAGGGGAAATTGTGATGTGAGAGAGGCATCTCTGATTGCATGTGGGGCTGTGATATAAAGGGGAAGCAATGATATGAAGAGGGGGAATCTGTGATGTTGGGAAACGTGGCGTGAGGGGGTACTTCAATGTAAGGGGCGGGGTCTATGATTGCAAGTGGGGCTGTGATGTGAGGAGGGGGGCTGTGATTGCAAAGTGTCGTGAAGGGGTCTGGGATGTGAAAGGGAGGGTTATGTGATGAGAAGGGGGTGACAGAGGACACTGATGTGGTGGGGACAAAAATGAGATTCAGACCTCTGAAGAAAGAAAATTTTACTGGCCAGACCTCTATAAATTTTAATACAGTACCCCTGCTCTAAAGTATAAGAAATATCCTATAATAGGTTATTTCATACCCATAGAAGGATAAGAAAATTTGCATGCTTTTGTCATATTATTTGGCTTTGTACCTAAATAAAGCCAAATACTGTGGCATTCTAATGTGTATATATTGAACACCTTCCATGGTGGACAGCCCTGTTAACCTGTTCCGAACCCAAGCCTATACTGACCCATCATTGTCATGAGCTAGCTCTTCAGCTAATATGGACCTCAAGAGGTGAGAACAGAACTAGTGACCAAGAAGCTGAATGCAGATCAGATCGCCCAGGCAGAGATTTTTAAACCCCAATAAGATATGCAGGTACCTCATTAAGATCCACTAATCTCTCAAAGCAAAAGTACTCATTAAAAGCTGAACTCGGGGATAAGCAATTAATGTCTAAATTCAGGAAGCATGTATTCCTGGATTTTTGTGTGCTCAGGGGCGGACTGACAACTCATGGGGCCCCCGGCAATAGGAGATTATGGGGCCCCCAGGCAATCAGAGATTATGGGGCCACACAGTATACACACACACAGGAGTATACAATCACACAGTATACATGTACACACAGTATACACAGACATGTTTCTATTGGCTGAGAAGGTACTGGAGCAGCTATAATCTCAGGATATCGGTAAGGGACATTTCAGAGACAGTTGTTTAAAAAAAAAAAAAGATTTTTACATACTGTCCCTGGTTCTACTGAGGCTGGCAATCCTGATGGGGCCCCCCTAGTGGCCCGGGGGCCCTCCGGCAGTGCCCAAGGGGCCAAATGGTCAGTCCTCCCCTGTGTGTGCTTTATGTATGTCTTCTAGATCTGTGCAGTAATCTAGTGTGAATCGTTACCTCTGTTCTCTAGATTCCTGTAATGAAGACCAGTCTTTTCACGCTCTATTTCCTTGTGCAGGGTGATTGGTCTTTTGTCCGCCCCCTCCTCTAGTTTTCTGCAGGCAGCCTGTAGTGAATGGACCTGCTGGGTCCTTCCCACAGCTCTTCTCTCTGCACAGACTATTGTGGAGCCCAGTGATGGTGTCACTACTACTATTACAAGGTGATATCTAGGTTTGCAAAGGCTTTGGTTCACACAAAGTGGATTTATATTGTTTGTGACTATTGAGGAATATATTTAAATTAAAATTTTCGTGCCCAAAGTTTGGCATTAAAGCTCATATAATTTTGTTTGAAAAATAGACGCACTATATCTCAAAAAAAATTTAAGAAAACTTTGCTCATGTGATTCAAAAGGGCCAGTTTATAGGTGCTAAATATTTCTAAATCTGAAATGTATTTGGAGAATGTGAATATTTTTCATGCAGTAAACCATTCTCGTAAAGCACTAACTATGTCAACCAAAGTTTTTTTTTTTTTTGGATTCTAAATTTTGAATAGAGTGGGGAACCCGTTTAGTGATATTTGTATCCCTATTAGGGAGATTTCCCTTTGCTTCCTGTTCCCCTTCACTATAACAGGAAGCGGAAGTAAATTTCTCATAAAGACAGAAATGAGCCATACAGCACATTTTTAGTGAACGTGAAGAAAAGTTAGAACCCCTGTCAGCTGTTTATTGCAGTCTGCATTTCCACTTCCTGTTCTGGTGACACCTTGGAGGAGATTTACTAAAACTGGAGCGGTCACAATCTGGTGCATCTGTGCATGGTAGCCAATCAGCTTCTAACTCCAGCTTGTTTAGTTACACTTTGGCAAAAAAACATAGAAGCTGATTGGTTTCTGTGCAGAGCTGCACTAGATTTTGCACACCCCCCTTATGATGCAGGGTGTAAGAAAGTGACATGAGAAGTCTACTTTATATGGACATAGCATTAACAACCTGATAGAGGTTAGAACTATTTCCCATGTTATCCAAAACTAAAAAAGTTGGAGCTAGACTTTAAGAATTATTCATATCAATAGAATATTTATTACAATAGAATTTACTTAGGTAATGTTGTATTTCTTTTTCAACAAAATAAATACAGTAAATACTGCATCTGCTTTTGTATAATCCTTTAATTTTCTTTTTATGTACTGATGTGATTTTTCATTTATAAGTTACATTATTAAAATATGAATGTGATTGATTAGCCCCATTAAGAACTAGAATCAGTAGTATTTGTGTGAATACATCTTATATTTATGGTTTCTAGATATAGCTGTATAATTATTAGAGTACCGATAAATAGAGGCTTCTAAAGGCCACCTTGTGATCCTGCCAGTAACACACTTCCTATCATAGAGTGACAACACTCACTCACTGTCCTGTATCAATGAAGAATCATTGTTGTCCCCCTTGAACAGGATGTGTGTTAAGCCTACAGAACACCCCCTCCCCCTTCATGTACATAACGGGGGGGGGGGGGGTGTTCTGTTGTGGTCAGCTCACTTTATTTCTGGCAAGATTAACAAATATAGTTCTGCATGTATTGAACAGATATGACAGAACACTTTCAGAGCAATATTTAACAGACCAAAAAACATTAGCTCATTTTAGATTAACGGTAATGAAGTTAAAGAAAAATTTCAGGCATGGTATATTTTTACATAGTTATATTGGTCCAATTGGTCTACTATACCTGGCCTATGCCCCTGGAAGCTGGAAATTACTGAAGTAGACACTGCTACTCAAGTTATCTCCTGATGCATTGTGTATACAGGAGGTTGGTTGCTCTGCTTGAGCACCATTCAGAGGGTGCTTTGATTGGACAAGGTGGAGAGCGTGACATCACTGCCCCACCTTTCTACCTCGTCCAATCAGAAATTGCATTGCATCCATTATGAAAATGCAAAGCATTCTCTGAATGGCACCCATGCTGAGCAGCCAACCTCCTGTGTTCCCAATGCATCAGGCTGGCCACTTAGCACGGGACCCAGACGCAAGTGGAGACCACTAAAGTAGCAGTGTGTACTACAGTATTTTTCAGCTTACTGGGGCATCAGCCAAGTATGGTATATACATAGTTACATAGGTCCAAGGTGGAACAATGTAACTATGTAAAGATTATACCATGCCTGGAATTTTTTCTTTAAAGAAAACCTGTCATAAATGAAATATGAGGGGTGCCATAGCTGGCTATGCTATGAAAATGCTGGTAACCTGATCATTGTGTCAACTCACTGGCTTCAATATTTTTGGCTGAAAGTAATGCAGAGCAGGAGTAAAATTTTAATCTGCATACTTTTTCAAGGTCAATGACTCAAAGTATTGACAAAAGAAGGTCTGTATGACAGTCCAGGCAACTAGCATTTTCAGAAGTAAATGACAATTTCCATGTTTTTTTTCCATCAATTTCATTAAAAACTGGAAAAAAAAACTTAATTTAGGAAATAATTATTCTGTGTCGTTGTTTAAAAAATTTTTGGAAAATGTATCATCTCTTTTCTCAGTTTTCTGCCTTGAACAACTGCAATAGTCTCTTACTCCATGAAGTGTGAAAATTAGTATCACCATGCCATCCCTTCCTTGAGTAAGAACAAAGTTCCTAGTATTTATAAGACTTAACTATCCCTTGTTTGATTTAGCATAAACTAAAGAAGGGCTTTCAGGATCTTTTTTGAAGCCTCTGCGGGGGGGCTGCACAATCTCTAATTTTCCAGAAGTAGGAGTTATGTTTCATAACATGGCCATCAAGTGTTGTGTTTGATTAGCATGGTCTTCACGTAAATGTAAACTGTATTAGCTATTACATTGCTAACATGATCTTTCTTCATGTTCATTGAAGGACAGGGGGCTGTAGACTCTTGACCTATGGGTATACTGCTGCATACATGAGTATTGGACACTACACATAAACAATAGGGACCGGCTCCCTCTAGTGGCTATGCCTTTGTGGCTTCCACAGAGCTCATTTTAGCTTAGTGTCCTAAGGAAGTAAAAAGTCCATCTCCAGCTATGCTAGATCAAGACTTTTTGAGCGAATTGTGTGTTACTGACAGATTCATGCCATAGCTATGATTATTTTTGCACTAACTTTCTAATTGAGTCTTGTATACAGGCATATCCCACTTTTAAGTACACAATGGGGTTTATTTACTAAAGCTGGAAAGTGCAAAATCAGGCTCACTTCTGCATAAAAACCAATGAGCTTCTAACCCCAGCTTGTTTAATTAAGCTTTAGTAATAAAACCTGGAAGCTCATTGGTTTCTATGCTGAAGTGAGCCTGATTTTGCACTTTCCAGCTTTAGTAAATAAACCTCATTGCGTACTTAAAAGTGGGGTATGCCTGTAGTTCTGGCCAGCCCAGTTTAGCACTTAGAGCATTCACTTTTACTGAATGCACACATCTCTGTAATCTGTGTTGACATGCTATTACTAGTTGTTGTTTTAAATGCTCAGATCTCTATCGTGCTTTTGGATGAAACACTGGAAACAGCAAACGCTAAGTAAAAGCAAATTCAGTTTCCAGTTTTTATATTTTCTCAGATTCACCCTGGGGACAAAGTGACCCACTGAACAGTACATACTTTTGTTTGAAAATCTGTACATAAACATTATGAAGTTAGCCTACTTTTAAAAAGATGTTCACATCATGTTTTCTTATCACAAGCAAGGCATAAAGCCTAGTTAGGACTAATTTTAAGACATATTGGCCTTTTTGGTTTAAAATAAACGTATCAACTTTAAAAGTAACATTTATGGCGTAGTATATGATTATTATTCCTAAGTGGTTGAAAATATATTTGATGAAAAAAGGTGGTGTGGCTTACATCTGGTAGGCTGCGGAGGCAATAGTACACGCAACTTAGTGGTAGTGTTTGTGCAGAATAAATCTGTCTCTGCAGAGGAGGTAAAAGTCTCTCTCTATGTTCCAGGCGGTCCAGTACTAGGTCCTCTCAAAGGACATCTGCTTGGTGGGTGGCCTATATGGTCATGACAATAAAAACCCCAAGATCCTTTAGGTTTTGCATTATGACTATTTATTGCACTAATAATTGCCTAATTGTCAACAGAATCAACAGAATCAAAAAGGGCATAACAAAGTCAGTAAGTAGTCAATATATGGACGACTTTAGAAGAGCTCCAGTCTCCTGTGTAAAAAGGTACCCCTTGTAAATAGTCCCGTAGTCTTCTGGGAACTGTAACGTGGCCCAGAAGACTGTGGGGGAAAGAGAACTTCCACTTCTGATCGATTAGGCAATCGTAGCATAAGTGGCAGCAGATACCTGTCAAAATCAGGTAGCCGCTCCCCAAAAGTGCAATTTCTTCACCAGGAGCAGGGAGAATTTTCTTCACCAGGAGCAGGGAGAGTAGGCCTTAAAGTGGAACTTCCCCTTTTGAATGGATCTCCACTTTAATGGTACACTTTATACTTCTTATAAAGGGACTATAAGCTCCAGTGGTGCTGTGCAATGTAGTAGATTCAACAAGGTAGGGTAGTACAGGTAATTACATTAATACGATGACCTTCAGACTAGTACATACAGTTGTTTCTGAAAACACAGCAATAACAAGAGACAGTAGAGAAGGCCTTGTTCATGAAAGCTTACAATCTACAGTGCTTTGACATAGAAACGAAAGATAAGAATGTGAGTAAGCTTTATATATATATATATATATATATATATATATATATATATATATATATATAGTGATAATGTATGCCTTGGTAGATGAGAAAGCTATGAGGGGCAGACCAACTTAGTGTACATTGTATGGTTGTCTAAAGTGGTGGCTTTTGAGGGTGTGCTTGAAGATTTCAAAGAGTAAGAACTCTAAACAGTATTTGGGAGAAATTCCAGAGAAGAGGAGAGGCTTGTGGGAAGTTCTTGATATGGTAGTGCGAGAGAATTTTTAAGGTAGAGGAGAGAACAAGGTCATGAGCTCTGTATATTAGTGAAGAAGTATACTGTGTGTCTGTAGGGTCCAAATTGGAAAGCGAATTGGGATAGAAGTTAGAGAGTGAATGTTCATGGCAGCCAGTAGAGGGGCTAGCACAAAGGAGCATTGCAGAATAGAAATGGAAGAGTCCAGCAGCAAAGTAAAGGATGGATTAACATGGTACCAGTCTGTTTGTTGGAAGACTACAAAGGATAGAGTTACAAAGTCAAGTATAAGGGGCATGGGGGTATGCATCGGCACTTTAGATGTATATGGTGTGGGGAAGGAGAGGACGCATATGTATTTTTAGGATGGAGATGAGTGGAGATGGCTAAATAATACATTTGAGGTATATAGTAGAGGACAAATATTATGTTTAGCTGGAGGAACTGGATTGATTGTTATTTAAGGTATTGGAATGGAGCAAGATGGGGGAGAAAAAATATGAGTTATGTGTGTTCCATACTATGTTTAAGCAAGTGAAAGAATACAAAGCCCAAGACAGCATACATAATATCAGGAACACAAGATGTAGGTACCTTTGTCAGACAGCACAGCCAGGCTCTAAACTTCCCTACAAACTGCATTGCATAAGACCTGGTCAAAGACACACCCCAGCCTTTAACTTGACAGTGAAGGAGCAGGATACTAATAAGGTCATCTCCCTGCTTTCTATTCTTGTGAGCATGTTCTCTACAAGTAATAAAGCAATGACTGGCTCAAATTGCTGGCCCTCCCCAGACTCAAATGAAGTACTGCTGTAAAAGGGATAGCAGACAGCTGATCGAAAATAGATTCAGGTACTTATGTTATTTGTATCTAAAAATACATTACGTTATTTTCTAATGGCTGTAACTGGATGAAATTGCATTTTTTTATATTTAGATTTGGTCTTTAATACGAAGGCATACTGTATATCTATTATGAAACATACCAGGAAATATTAGTAAGCAAATAAGATTTGATTTTTTTTTTTTAATCTTTAAATTGCATGGAAATTTGTGTGCTCCTGCACAAAAACCCCCTTTTAATTAAATAAAAATCTACTGCACCTTTTCATACATATTGCCATTTATAACTGGGTAACATATAAAAAGCTTTTAAGTCCATTTTTGTTTGATCACAGATTTCTCAGCGATAACTGGACATTAGTGCTTTCCATGGCAACATAATTCCCACCATTTCATCTTCTACTCTCCTGTTTAATGTATACACTTATCATCGTCTTTGTCGTATGAATTAGGAGCCTAACCATTACAGCGTAACAAAGAACACATCTCACTCTTTTGTTTTTCTTTACAGAAATAAGCATGTTCATTTTATTTCTGTATAATTATTGGGATAAATGATATGTAAATAATTCAAGGCAGCAATTAAACAACCATTAGACATTAAAATGCTAAATATCTCCTGCAGTTTATAGGGCTTCCTTTATAGCTTGTGTTTGGAATGCTGAATATTATATTTATTCATTAGAATAAAATAAAACGCAAACCAGAAATTAAAATACCGTCAGTATAGCTTTCCAGCACAATAAAGGCTAAGTTTACCTTTGTTCAACTTTTTTTCTAAATTCCAGCTCCCCTATGTACCAATATAGCATTAATGTACTTCTTTTGCAAAAATAAAACAGCTTTCTATTTATTCTACACATGCTTACCTCACTTTCTTCATAGCTGTTTAAACACACTGCTCGATTACTTCTGCTTTACTTCCTGGACAGACTTTAGGTCATGACACAGGAAGGAGTTGACCAGCTGACCTCATTAGCACACAAGCTGCATCATCCATCCTCAGCTAGTCAACTCCTTCCTGTGTCATGGCCTAAAGTCTGTCCAGGAAGTAAGGCAGAAGTAATGGAGCAGTGTTTTTAAACAACTATGAAGAGAGTGAGGTATGTGTATTGTGTGTGTAGAATAAATGGAAAGCTGTTTTATTTTTGCAAAATAAGTGCATTAATGCTACATTGGTACATAGGGGAGCTGGAATTTAGAAAACAAGATGAACAAAGGTGAATTTGGCTTTTAAGTGTCAAAGAACAAGAGCATTGTGGTGGTGGTGGTGTTGATGGGGGTACCAGTGTTAAATCCCAGTTCAGATAACTAGAGTATGCAGGAAACCATACTTTGCAAAAGTCATACTGTCATTGGTTGACATTTTCACAAGCAAGGTAAAACCCTGAGACGCAGGGAGCAGGCTGCAAAGTGGACTATTGCTATCCGTGTGTGAGCAATGGTCTCTATTGAACTGTCCGGCCCAAGTCACAGCTAGAGCCCTCAAATCAACAAAGATAACGCAGTCTTATAGCCTAGAGGGTGAGGGATGTGGTGTGTCGAACCTCTGCAGAGAGACTGCTGTGCACATACAATACTTTCTAGAGCCTGCTGCCTGACTTTAATTTGTGAAAATGAAATACATTTACTAGTCCTATAGTGCCCATTTGCTTTCGTCAATTTGAACATTGGATCAATTTCTGGACAGAATGGATTAACCATGATATCAGTAATTATTCAAAACCTTAGCAAAACTATTTTGTTTTCTGTGGGAGCTAGTTGATGAACAATAATGAGCAGATCTACTCACTCCATTTAACATATCATGGCTTTATGTGCTTTTGTGACAATGGGCCTGATGCCCTTATGATTGTTAAGTAGAGTTCTGTGTGAAAAATCATTGCATCACATACATTTTATGTGAGTACAAGCTTAAATATAATTGTGAGATGACTAAAGCTATGCACAGCCTATAATACTCATCCTTCCTTGGGGAACATTGATTTAAATATTTTTTAGAATTTTATAGAATCATATGGTTTTACCCCCCCAAAGATACTAGACTGACACACCAGGCATTCATTTTGATATCCCAATGATGGAAGAACTCGTAACTTAAAAGTACTTGTGTAGATTTCGGTCTGCACAGAGTGGACTTGTGGCCCCCATGGATACCAGACCGGCATACCAGACATTCAGACTGGTATCCCCAAGGTGGAAGGACTGGTAACTTGCAACCCCTTATGTAGATTGCACAGATTGGGGTAGCAGTCCAGCATTATTTTTTTCATCTCATGTCTCATTTCAGGCAACTCTTGATTACTTCCAGAAATAGGTAGTACAAACTCTGTCCAACTATAATCCTCCTACGAAGGCTTTTACATTTCCTACACAATGTAGTGAATGATGTTGTCAGGGGTTCCTTGGTATTCATATCTACAGACATCGTAATGGGCTTAAAAATAGACTAAAATTTGACATGTAGATTGAATGTTTAACAAGTATTCAATAGCACAGTATAATGCAGGGCCGCGATGGGACAGATGTCATCTGCTAGGCAGTTACCTGCACCATGACTTCCAATGACCCTCTGTGGCTTGCAGTCTGAACATACACAGGACTGAACTTGCACTGAGGATGGAGTGTCTGATATTGGTATGCTGGCCTCAGTGCCACCCCCTGACATGCATCTGCGAGTGCTCCCTATGGTGGGTGCATCAGTTGGCCTCATGGGCAGCATGTGACAAAGCAGTCACTAAAGAATTTTGCCTTTAGCACATAATTCCTGATTAGATGCAGCCAAGCTTTAGACACATGTGGCAGTGCCTAGTAAATTTCTGTTATGTACGGAAACCCCTCCCCTGTCTGCTTCTGATTATTGGGTTACCCCTGTGTCAACAGGGTTTGTGTTTTTTGTCAGTGATATCAGTTTCATATTACAGGTGCATTTTGGCCGATGCATTCGACTTATAGTTGACCACCTTCTGACTTACATTTTACCTGCTTCAAGCAGATTTTGCGAAGTCATGTTTTGCTTGGGGATCAAATACTTACAGTATTTAACTCCCTGAACTGCAACTTAATTTATAGCGTTTGTTTTGTGTGTTTTATTTTTGGGCTTTTTGGTTGATATTCTGTCTCTATCATTTAAAATACAGTGGGCAAATGTACAAAATCTGCAGGGAATCAAAGAATAATTTCCCCCCTGTACTTGGGAAACAAAAGGGGTTACTGAAGTGACAATGAGTCATAATAGGGTTAGTATTACAGAAATATCAACTTTATTGAATGCGTAAGTATTAGTCATACTGTATAGTGCACAAAAAAAATCTGCCCCCCCCAGCTATATTGAATCACTCAGGTCAAAAATATCACATAACAAAAAAAGTGCATTAATCGCTTTAGCCCCGGAAGATTTTACCCCCTTACTGACCAGAGCACTTTTTGCGATTCAGCACTGCGTTTCTTTAATTGACAATTGCGCGGTCGTGCGACGTTGCACCTAAACAAAATTGACGTCCTTTTTTTCACACAAATAGTTTTCTTTTGGTGGTATTTGATTGCCTCTGCGATTTTTATTTTTTGTGTTATAAACAAAAAAAAGAGTGACAATTGTGAAAAAAAAAACGCATTATTTTTTACTTTTTGCTATAATAAATATCCCCCAAAAATATATATATTTTTTTTTCCTCAGTTTAGACTGATATGTATTCTTCTACATATTTTTGGTACAAAAAAATCACAATAAGCATATATTGATTGGTTTGCGCAAAATGTATACAAAATAGGGGATAGTTTTATGGCATTTTTATTTTTAATTTTTTTTATTAGTAATCGCAGCATTCTGCGATTTTTATCAGGACTGCAACATTATGACGGACAGATCGGACACTTTTGACACTATTTTGGGACCATTGTCATTTATACAGCAATGAGTGCTATAAAAATGATTGATTACTGTGTAAATGATACTGGCAGTGAAGGGGTTAACCACTAGGGGGCAGTGAAGGAGTTAAGTGTGTCCTAGGGAGCGATTCTAACTGTAGGGGGCTGGGCTTCAACACACAGGACAGTGATCACTGCTCTTGATGACAGAGAGCAGTGATCTCTGTCCTGTCAATAGGCAGAACGGGGAGATGCTTTTGTTTACAAAAGCATCTCCCCGTTCTTCCTCTCCGTGACATGATCTCAGGCAACTGGCAGACATGGAGTCCACGGGATCCGCGGACATGGTCACGGAGACCTCAGGCTGCGTGTGTCCGCAACACTGCTTCTTAAAGGGGATGTTCCTTATACCCTTTTGCCTACCAGTGCCACTCTGCCATCGTAAATCGGTGTGCACTGGACGGCAAGCGGTTAAAGACAGACAAGCCTGAAACAAGAAAACACATAACTACTGATCATATGGACATAAAAACCCTAGCACTTACAGGGTTACTAACTGTCATGTACCTGGGTGTCTTCGAACTGGGATGTTCCTGGTCCCACAGCTGCAGTCTTACCTGTTGTGCCATGGAGGAGCTCTGGAGTTAGTGCAATGTTCTTCCATCTTGATGCATTGCCTTGGACTCACTTGCCCCACCTGCTGCCAGCTGCGGACAAAGTACAATCAAGCAGCCATAAATAGCAGCACTTCCTGTTACTCAGTGCCTGTTTGTAAGCACTAGCACCCTGGGTATATTAATAACCCTGTGATTTTGATTACCATGTATTGAACCTATGCCTGAATTATTGACTATTCTCCAGCCTGCTGATTTGGTACTTCACCTCCAGCCCCCTCCTGCCTTACCATTCTTTGGATTTCGATTCTATACCACTTTGCCTAATCTGTTGCTGACTTGACCTGCCTGACTACGTTTTCGTCTGAATCATCATCATACAAGCTCTACTTTGGACACTACCTACCACAGGTACCTTACATTACAAACCACAATGACAGTGGACCCTGCTGAGATTATTAAGGCAATTTTGCATCAGGAACAATTGATTGTAGCTCATGAACAGCATCTTTCTTCTCTGGATGCCAAGTTAGATGAACTTTGTGCTATGCTTAAATCTTGCTTACCTGGTCCCTCTGCACTGGTCCAGACTCCTGCTCCTACTCCTGCTCTAATCCAACCCGCCTCTTCTGTACCACCCAAACTTCCCTTGCCTAAAAAATTTGGTGGTGATACTGAGGACTGGAGAGGTTTTTTAAATGTTTGCCGTTTGCATTTCTGCAACAACTCTGTGACTTTTAGCACTTTGTCTGCCAAAGTGACTTTTGTAATTTCCTTGTTATAAAGGGGAAGGCCCTGGCCTGGGTCCCTCCTTACCTGGAACGCAATGATCCTGTGCTGCAAGACGCTGACACATTCCTGGCTTCTCTCCAGACTGTATTTGGCAAGCCAGATAGAGCTTCTGCAGCTGAGTACTCACTTTTGGACATACAGCAAGGTACCAGGTCTGTGGCACAGTATGCTATTGAGTACCGTACCCTGGCTGCTGAGGCTAATTGGGACTCAAAAGGCATTACGTGCAGCTTTCCGGAAAGGTCTTGCAGATTGCATCAAAGACGAATTAGTCTATAAGGATTCCCCAGAAGATCTTGAAAAATTCATAGAGCTGTGTGCTCATCTGGATGTCCGGTATCATGAAAGATGCCAAGAGAGACCTAGAAATTGCAAGCTTCCTAGGCCAGTTTACCGTTTGGCCCCTAACTTCCAAGCACCACCTCAGCCAGAACCTGAAATCTCAGTTGAACTCCAGGCACCTGTGGAACCCATGAAAGTCAGTCGTGTCCACCTAACAGAGTCAGAGAAACAAAGGATGTGTGTATTGGGCCTATGCCTGTACTGTGCACTTAAAGAACATTTTTTATCTGTCCGTCCTTCCCATCCAGTAAAAGGCAGGGCCTAACCAGTATTGGAGAAGCTGGGTTAGACCTTACAGGTATATCCTCCAAGACCAAGATTACTGTTCCCGCAATTATCCATTTAGCCTCTAAACTTATCTTCTGCGAGGCTTTTGTGAATTCTGGGTCCGCTGGCATATACCTTGGACTACCGCACTCCACAAAGAGGAAATGGTCTTGTCTCTTATTGATTCTCCATTTCTGCCCATTATCCTTGGTTACCCATGTTTACAACAACACAACCCTTCTTTTAACTTCTTTAACCTCTTGGGGGCCGTCCTGTTTTCCAAACTGTTTGTCTCAACCCAAAAGACTTTCTGGTTGTCTGTTGGCTTCCATGGTCATCCCACCT
The DNA here is from genome assembly GCF_037356315.1 of Lithobates pipiens. Classification (NCBI taxonomy): domain Eukaryota; kingdom Metazoa; phylum Chordata; class Amphibia; order Anura; family Ranidae; genus Lithobates; species Lithobates pipiens. The sequence continues at coordinate 627,099,263 of NW_027507748.1, read as the reverse complement.
ATCTTGCCTCATGAATAGCATGAGTTTGCAGATATATTTTGCAAGCAAAAGGCAGAGGTTTTAACTCCACATCATTCTTTTGTCTGCGCAATTAATTTCATTCCTGGAGCACCTCTTCCCAAAAGAAGGACCTATCCCCTGTCATTGCCTGAACAAAAATCCATGGAGGAATACTTAAAAGACAACTTGGAAAGACGTTTTATCTGACCCTCTTCTTCTCAACTAGGGACAGGGTTTTTCTTTGTTGAAAAAAATGGGGGTCTTCGACCATGCATAGATTACAAATTGCAAAGTGTGACCCTCAGAAGCGGAATCAGTTTTCCAGCAATTAAAAGACATGTTCAGCAATTCTCCAGTCCTTCAGCATCCAAATCCCGATCTCCAGTACATTGTTGAGGTTGATGCCTCCGAGGTAGGAGCAGGTGCCGTGCTGTCCCAGACAGCCTAAGTCCAGTAGAATCCATCCAGTGGTGTTTTTTTCTAGAAAGTTTTCTCCAGTAGAGATTAATTAGGATGTTGGGAATCAAGAACTACTGGGCATCAAATTGGCATTGTCTGAATGGTGACATCTTCTGGAAGGGGCTCCCAAGCCTTTTGCTATCTTGGCTGACCATAAAAACCTGCTGTATCTTCAGACTGCTAAACATTTGAATTCACATCAGGCTCGATGGGCTCTGTTTTTCTCCCATTTTAATTTTCTTCTTTCTTATGTCCCTGGGCATAAAAACAAGAACGTCGATGGTCTTTCCAGACAATTCGCTACTTCTGAAGAAGATCGACCTACCGAGCAGTATATAATCCCACCTCACAAAATTGTCACACATATCTCTACAGCTCTTTCCCAACAGTTACAAGAAGCCCAGAATCATGTTCCCCAAGGCTTGAAGATACCACCAGGTGACCTGTTCGTAGCCCCTAGCCTCAGAAAACCTGTACTCCTCTGGGCACATGATGATGTGTTATACAGTCACCCTGGTGTCACCATCATTTTTAACCTCATATGAAAAAAGATGTTACTGACTATATGGCTGCCTGTCCAACTTGTGCTGCTAATAACATACCCCGCACATTGCCTACAGGGCTGTTACAACCACTTCCTGCACCTCGCCAGCCTTGGACCCATTTGACTATGGACTTCATTACAGACTTACCCAAGTCCAAAGGCATGACTGCTGTATGGGTCATAGTGGATCGCTTTTCCAAAATGTCTCATTTTGTACCGCTCCCTGGATTACCTAGAGCGGAAGCACTGTCTACCCTCTTCCTTGCTCATATTGTGAAACATCATGGCATACCTACCAATGACGTCACAGATCGCGGATCCCAGTTTATTATCCAATTCTGGAGAGCTTTCTTAAAGAAACTGGGAGTAAGTCTCTTATTCTCTACCTCACATCACCCTCAAACAGATGGTCAAACCGAAAGCATGAACCAGACCCTGGAAACCTATCTTCGACATTATGTCAATGTGTTATACTCCAACAGGTCTGAGTATTTGCATTTGGCTGAATTCGCCATTAACTCCCGTTGGCACAGTGCTCTTGATACCACACCATTCTATGCAGCCCTAAGCTATCACCCTCAGACTTTTCCCCTACTTCAGCCTTCTTCTGATGTACCAGCAGCAGATCAGTGGGTGAAAAATATACTGCTACACTGGAAAAACATTTGCTTATTACTATGGAAGTCAGCAGGCAAGTATGGTCTTTTTTCCAACAAACGACGATGCCATATAACTCCATATGTGGTGGGGGACAGAGTTTGGCTATCAACCAAATATGTGAGACTGAAACAACCTTCTACCAAATTGGGCCCTCGATTCATTGGTCTTTAAAGAATTATTGTTTGAGTTGGGCCAGTCTCCTATCGATTGAAATTGCCCCCCTCTCTCCAGATACATCCCGTATTCCACGTTTCCCTCCTCAAAAAGGCAGTTTTCAATCGCTACTCCAGAACGCAACAGCTGCCTCCTGCTATTCTTGTTGATGGACAAAATGGAGTTTGAAGTCTCATAAGATTCTTAATTCTAGAAGGCAGTGTCGTGGCCTACGGTGTCTGGTTCATTGGAAAGGATATCCCATCACAGACTGTTACTGGATCCCAGCCAAAGATTTGCATGCCCCAGCTCTTATTCGAGACTCCCATGCCTCCTTTCCTGCTAAGCCCCGCTGGGCCCCCGGAGGGGTCCACTGGGGAGGAGGCCCTGTCATGTACCTGATTGTTTTTGAAAGGGATGTTCCTGGTACCACAGTTGCAGTCTTACCTGTTGTGCCAAGGAGGAGCTCTGGACTCACTAGCCCCACCTGCTGCCAGCTGCGGACAAAGTACAATCAAGCATCCCATAAATAGCAGCACTTCCTCTTACTCAGTGCCGTTTGTTTGCACTAGCTTCCTGGGTGTATTGATAACTCTGTGATTTGGAATGCCATGTATTGAACCTCTGCATGAATTCTTGACCGAAGTAAAGGGAGAAAGTAGATGTGGCTCTATACCTTTAAAGTCCCTAGAATGGTATAATTGATAACTGGCAGATATTATGAAAAAAAATAAAAAAAAATAATGTATGTATATATACCAACTTTAAACGTGCATGGATAATTTGTTAAATGCTTGTGCCACTCTAATAAGTGTAGTTGATATGCATGCAATAAATGACTTCTCGTTAATAGTCCATAAAATGTGACATAAACAATTTCTTTCACAAAAATGATAAATGTGATGGTGAAAAATATATTGTGAAAAGTAGTGATCAAAACCCGCTAGGGGTTAATTAATGACTATAGTGAAAAGAAAATTCATAATAGGTGAAATATAGTGTGTTGAAAAATTCTCAGGATTAGCCAATCAGTCCAAACAGTGCAGAGAAAAAAGAGAGTGTTTCCACTTCAAAGAGAGAGATCCCCCAACATGTGTATCCAAAAATAGCTCTTGTTGCCCTCACCAGATCATCTGCCCCCTTTGGGGATGAGCTCGCTGCCACAATGTGAGCCCCTGTGTCGCTGTCTGGTTTTCCTCTGGGGGGTTCCTTTAAATGGTCCGTTGGGGGTACCTCAGGCAAGTATCAGTAAAAGAGAAGGGCATCCATAGTGTAAAACCATCTCAAAGTTCACTTTATTGTATAGAAAATCTACTCACATTTACACATTGTGTCAATCGTATAACAAAAACACAGCAGCCGTCCGCCGTAGCATTATAAGCCGGAGGGAGTGCGTACTATGGCCACTCCCTATGCGTTTCGTCACTACGACGTCCTCTGGAGCGGCCATATTGGTGCACCTCTCTTGTTAAATAGGGTGCAGCGCTCTACTGCGTCTGTGCAAATAGAGACGCCATTTTAACTGTGGGAAATGCGAGCTCTACAGTGGTGTGAAAAAGTGTTTGCCCCCTTCCCCATTTCCTGTTCCTTTGCATGTTTGTCACACTTAAGTGTTTCGGAACATCAAACCAATTTAAACAATAGTCAAGGACAACACAAGTAAACACAAAATGCAATTTGTAAATGAAGGTGTTTATTATTAAAGGTGAAAAAAAATCCAAACCATCATGGCCCTGTGTGAAAAAGTGATTGCCCCCTAAACCTAACAACTGGTTGGGCCACCCTTAGCAGCAACAACTGCAACCAAGCGTTTGCGATAACGTGCAATGAGGCTTTTACAGCGTCCTGGAGGAATTTTGGTCCACTCATCTTTGCAGAATTGTCCTAATTCAGTTACATTAGAGGGTTTTCGAGCATGAACGGCCTTTTTAAGGTCATACCACAACATCTCAATAGGATTCAGGTCAGGACTTTGGCTAGGCCACTCCAAAGTCTTCATTTTGTTTTTCTTCAGCCATTCGGTGGTGGACTTGCTGGTGTGTTTAGGATCATTGTCCTGCTGCAGAACCCAAGTTCGTTTCAGCTTGAGTACACGAACAGATGGTCGGACATTCTCCTTCAGGATCTTTTGGTAGACAGCAGAATTTATAGTTCCTTTTATCACGGCAAGTCTTCCAGGTCCTGAAGCAGCAAAACAGCCCCAGACCATCACACTACCACCACTATATTTTACTGTTGGTATAATGTTCTTTTTATGAAATGCAGTGTTCCTTCTACACCAGATATACTTGGACACACACCTTCCAAAGAGTTCCACTTTTGTCTCATCGGTCCACAGAATGTTGTCCCAAAAGTCTTGGGGATCATCAAGATGTGTTGTGGAGAAATTGAGACGAGCTTTGATGTTCTTTTTGCTCAGCAGTGGTTTTCTCCTTGGAACTCTGCCATGCAGGCCATTTTTGCCCAGTCTTTTCCTGATGGTGGAGGCATGAACGCTGACCTTAACTGAGGCAAGTGAGGCCTGCAGTTCCTTGGACGTTGTTGTGGGGTCTTTTGTGACCTCTTGGATGAGTCGTCGCTGCGCTCTTGGGGTAATTTTGGGCGGCCGGCCACTCCTGGGAAGGTTCACCACTGTTCCATGTCTTCGCCATTTGTGGATAATGGCTCTCACTGTGGTTCGCTGGATTCCCAAAGCTTTGGAAATGGCTTTATAACCCTTTCCGGACTGATAGATCTCAATTACTTTCTTTCTCAATTGTTCCTGAATTTCTTTGGGTCTCGGCATGATGTGTAGCTTTTAAGGATCTTCTGGTGGACCTTACTGTGTCAAGCAGCTCCTATTTAAGTGATGCCTTGATTGTGAACAGGTGTGGCAATAATCAGGCCTGGGTGTGGCTAGAGAAATTGAACTCAGGTGTGGACAACCACAGTTATAGTATGTTTTAACAAGGGGGGCAATCACTTTTTCACACAGGGCCATGATGGTTTGGATTTTTTTTTACCTTTAATTATAAACACCTTCATTTACAAATTGCATTTTGTGTTTACTTGTGTTGTCCTTGACTATTGTTTAAATTGGTTTGATGTTCCGAAACACTTAAAGCGGTAGTAAACCCGCATTTTTTTTTTTTTTTTTTTAAAACCTGCAAAGCAAAAGGCATAATGAGCTAGTATGCACCGCATACTAGCTCATTATGAAATACTTACCTTAGAACGAGGCCCCGACATCTCGCCCGATCCACGCCGAGGAAGCCGACATGCTCCCTCGGCGTCTCTTCCGGGTATCGCGGCTCCGGCGCTGTGAGTGGCCGGAGCCGCGATATCGTCACTCCCGCGCATGCGCGCGGGAGATTTAAATCCGGCCGGACGAGCGCTGCCGGATTTTCGCGGAGAGAACCCCCTTGTGCGCATGCGCCGCTGCAGTCAGCGGCGCATACCGAGGGGAATATCTCCTAAACCGTACAGGTTTAGGAGATATTTTTTTTACCTACAGGTAAGCCTTATTATAGGCTTTCCTGTAGGTAAAAGTTAAAAAAGTGGGTTTACTTCCACTTTAAGTGTGACAAACATGCAAAGGAACAGGAAATGAGGAAGGGGGCAAACACTTTTTCACACCACTGTATCTATAATGCTCAGTGTTCATCTGCATTGTAGGTATTTGAAGCCGGAAATGTCATATTAACAGCGGGTGTAATGAAAACGTTATCCTCGTCTGTATGTAAACATTAATCGGAAACAGCATCTGTGTTCACTGCTCTAAGCATGCCATCAGCACACTTCATGCAGGTCCTTCCTAAGCAGTGTACTGAGCCCAGTTTTCCTGAAGCTATGCAAGGAGTTTGTGCAAATCTCACTATACTTTACCACACCTGCACCCGTCACTGTCTTGTCTCCTCCTGTTGATGACTACTGCAATCCGCTCCCCATCTGCCGTATATCGGTCACTGTTACCTCCAATTCTGCCGATATGCGGCCATCAGTTTGGCTCTTGGTTCCCCATGGCCAGGGCATACCATGAGTGGCTTAGTAGCACTTCTACTTTGCACCACTGGCCAAGGTAATAAATTATGTTCTCCAAGAGGTCATGCTTTCCTAATTAGGTGTTACACTTTCAAGAGAAACTTTCTAATAGTTAATATTTTCTGAAATGTCCTCCCTTTAGCAAGAACTTAAGTCAAACTTAATCATTGTCACACATGAAATATTACTCAATATGCCCCCTTTATCATTCTGTCATATCATATTGCAGCTTGATGCATCAGTTTTGGTGCCATGATAGATAGATAGATCTTATCATTCTCTTATTATTTAAATGTACCTGCATGGTTGGATAACCGTATTAATTATATATCAGCTTAATAGAGGATATACTATCTTTGCAGAGTTACCGTTGAACTCTTTGTCCATACAGCTTCTTGTGAACACCGTTTTATTCCTAAAGATGAAAGGAGTACAAAGCAATACTTTAGCCGCCTGTCACAGTGTGCCTGCTACTTTGTGTCTGAGTTTTCAAGCAGGCTGACTGAAAGAATTAAATTGAAAAATGGCTATCAGGAGTTATAGAGCGCAAGTCGCAATTTTTTTTTTCAAAGAATAAATTACTGCAGATAGTCATAGCTTTGAATTCATGCTGATAAATGTAATAGTTTAAGAGACCTCGTCCTGTTTGTTCCTTTTATTCTGTTTTTCAAGCCCAGTATATACAAATTAGAAGGGGGCCAAATTGGTTATTTAGTCTTATTTGCAAAGCAGTATGGGTTTTTGAAAATTGCATTTTTTAGTTGTGTTATTGAGGTGTGTAATGGGGCAGAACACAGGGATTTTAATGTAGCTATAGACCATGGAGCTGATGTGGGGCCCAGTAATATTGGGGTGCCAAGGTTATAATGTATCGAGGCACCAACAGTATGTGCTAAAAAGTTTAAATCAATGGTATGTGGGGACTACTATCAAATTGTTATATAGGGCCATAGCAAAACCAATAAAGGCTCTCTCTGCCCTTCTAATCTCTGTCTCAAAGACAATGCCTGCAGTGATCTGGAATAGTAATTGCTTTCAAATTATTGTATTGAGTTAAGAAACTGTGTTTACACTTTATCTAAATGTATTTTCTATTGCTACCTTCATAAATCACAATGTAGCCAGACAGTTCTGGAACCCCTATATATTTGTGCTCTATAGCAATTGCATGGACTATGGCTATAGTTATTCCCTAGTCGCCATGATAATGTGTTTTGTGGTTCATAAATGACCCAGACAACCCTCCTTCTCATATCCAGTACAGGGAACGGACTGTTTAGCGTTATCCTATAACAGCCTCTTTTGATTTTCAGGGTGGAATTCCAGTGCCAGGAAAGCATTAGCTAAACCAGTACCATTTTGTTTAGCAAACTAGTAGAAGATCTGCATCTGAAAAGTACAACATATGCCAAATATAAAGACATTTTAATTGCTTCTTTAAAGCGTAACTCCACTTTTGTTGAGAAAAAAACATTCCTCTCTGGGTGATCAATGTACATTGGAAGGATTATACCAAGCTTTGTTGCAGATTCCTACCTTTTGTTATTCTGAAGAAATCCCTGTGTGTTTGTCTGTGCCTCTGTTCTGAGTGGGTCTAATGGGAGTGGTTTCATAATTAACTGTCAGGTGTGGAGCTACTGGGCACTAATGAGGAAAGGTACCTATGTCAGAACTTTGTATAATTTATTCATATTCAAATAAATCACTAGTAACACCAGACTTTGATCAAAAAGACTGCAGTTCTTTATTATAGGCTTAATAATAACACATTCCATAACTTTAAATTATATTTCATATATATAACAATATCATTTTAAACTATGACTATTTAACTTTCCATTTTAATAAATGATAAAGGAATAATAATAACCCAGCGATCAAAGCTCAGGTTAAATACAAAAAGATACAATTTAATCCAGATGCCAGGCTTATTCATGAGCCTGGCCCCCCCCCAAGCCTGTAAGTCTAAATTAAAATTGTCCAAGGCAACGTCGGACAAATGAACACCGTCAGTCCGGTAAAAGCCTTGAATGCCACCCTCCAAATCAACATGCCTAAAAGACAGTCCGTGTAATAAAAGAATACATTTGGCTAGTGTCCTATTAACTCTTTTCCATTTTTTTTTCGAAATGCCTAACTTCTTTTGAAATCAGCCAATTCAAACGCGGAACAATTTCGGAATAAACTAATATTGCATCCGGAATGAAGACACAAAAAATCAGACTTAATTTGGGAAATAAGATCAAAAGTCTTGCAATGGTCAATATCATTGCCAGCTAAATGCAGAACAATGATATTAGGTGATGGCCAAGAGAAATACAATAACGATAAAGTTTCCCTTAAATTAGACCATATCATTCTTTTTTTACCATACCACCAAATGCAAAATTCAGCCAAAGGCAGACCCAAATTAGAGCCATAAATCCTCTGGAAAGCACGATGGTGGGACCAAAAAATATACCAATGTCAAATAACCCAAGCATTATAATTGACCCAGTAGAAGTCTTTGAGGATGAAACGTGTCAGCCTTGCTACACTTGCTCACCAAATTGCTTTTTATTCAGTTTTACCTATTTTTGTGATCACTAGTATCCATACTCATTGATTTAATGTACTTTTTTTACAATAAATGCATTAGGGTTTTTTTGACCTACACCATATGGAGTCCTTCTATTTTCTTTTGCTTTTATCCTGGTCCGATTGAGTCCTTTTTGTGTGCAACAACAAACTCCAGACAACTCCTCCGTGTGGTGGAAGTTCTTTACTACATTGGAGAACCATAAGGAAACAAGAGTTGCCGGCCTGACCACCACGGATGAGGAGTGGAACTATCCCTTATAGAGTGACCGTTCCCCAGCCAACCATAACCCTGTGGCACTTGGTCCACATAAGCCTGATTGACCTACTACCAAATGGTTAGTGGGTCCACCATATCTGGTAAGAGTACCCACCTTACTCCTCTTACTGAGAATTTCTTCAGAACTGCAGTTATTTGCACATTGTTTGTGTTGTCCATGTCCAATTGAAGATTTGCTATCAAGCATGGGATGGACATATCTGGACATATTTCTCAAAGTCCCCTTCAGAGCCGGTTCACACAGGGGCAGCATGACTTGCAGCGCGACTCACAGAGGTGACCTGCACGCGACTTCAGCGGCAGCTTGCAAAATGACTTCTGTATAGAAGTTAATGCAAGTCACCTGAAGTTGCCCCAAAAGTAGTACAGGAACCTTTTTCTAAGTCGGAGTGACTTGAGTTGCTCCTATTAGAATGGTTCCATAGTACAGAACGGAATGCCTGACAAGTTGCCCCTGTGTGAACCGGGTCTCAGTGAACATTGGACTTTTCATGTGTTTATTTACCACTATTTTTTAGGACATCACTGTTCTTTGTTTTTCTCTTGTAGCGCTACACTTTATATATTGTTATTCTGTTTGGACTTTTTTTGAGTGTTAGCTGCCTTTTATTCTCTTTTTGACACTATTGTGGTTTAGCGCAGTATTTTCACTTTTATTTGCACATTATATTTGACACCTATAAAGTTCAAAAGGAGATATTAGGGCATGCATAGCATAGATAACAATCCGACTTCCACTCACCAATATGTTTGATATCAGCACCAGATAATCCTAACTTGGCCGTCTCCGTAGCATCGCTGGTTCAAAATGAGTGTGACAAAATCCGAAGGTGACCAAGTCCAAGAAAACAAACATTTATTTAGTACAGATTGAAACTGATACCTAATCAAAGGCAAACCAGAATGGTGCAAACATAGGTGTCCCGAAGACAAAGACCGAACTGACAAAAATTGCAACAGTAAAGAAACAGCACATATAATTAGATTATTATTTTTTCCCACTCTAATCCACCTACTTTTAACCAGTTTATCTGTTTTACTAAAGTAAGAGCTGGACATACCGTAATCAGGACCCAGGAAAAAATCCTCAAACAATAATCCCACCTTATCCAAAGCATTACGCAGAATCATTTCTGACACCCTGAAAGCCCCAAAATAACAAAGGCTAAATGAAGCTTTAAACAACAACGATTCATACTGAGAATAACAAATCGAATCTGTTGCTAAGCAGATATGGCTCAGAAGATCAGAGGCAATAGGCAGACTACTCTCTGCTACAAAATTACCTTTGCAAGAACCTTTCAGCGTTTGTTGAACTGAAAAAAAAGTCAAGCAAGAAAGAATACTTCTCAATTTAAAAAGAAAAGAAACACCAGATTACGTCTTTCGAATATATCAATAAGAATAACTGCGTGACGATAAGAAATCCAAAAAGGCTAAAACTGAACTCTCTGAAAATTTAGCAAATAAATTATTAGCATGTTCCAAAAAACAATACCACAGCGACCACGTGGCTTTGTAATCTGCCTCGTTCTTTTTTCCCCCTTTCCATTTCCCTATTAGGGAATCAGGGTTCAAACTGGTGAGGTCTCTTAGCTGAGCATCTATTACTAGGCTTGCTCTTTATTGTGCATGCGTCCGTTTCAATCCTTGGAGATGGACGCTGACTCCGAACAGTGCCCGAAGCCTCTTGAGTGACGGCTGACAAAGGAAGAAGCGGGTTCAGTTGCTGAACTGACAAGGCTGCATGACTCGGAGGAGGAAACAGAAGCCCTGGGGGGTGGAATAACGAAACTGATGGAACACTCTCCGTCTCTGGCGTAACAGCAGGCACTGAGTTAGCAGAGATGGAACCCTGTGGACCCGATGGCAGCGATAAACACAGCTGCATCCAATCTTCAACTCCCTCCGATCTAGCCTGCTCCATTAATCGTCTCAGCAGCGCCATCTGTCGTTTCTATGACGCAGTCTTCATGAATTTATACCCTCCAGCACAAGCTGAGTCCCGTTAATATTTAAATATTAACTTTAAATATAACCAATCAAAAGGTACTTTATTTTTTTACCAAGAAATTCTATCTTTTTGCCTGCCACTGTCCCATAGGTGGTCAGGGGAGGACAATTTTTTGCCCCACCTTGTATCTTAGGCAGACTTCGGGGGAAAATTGGTGAGCCAATCACACAAGCAGGAAATTATGTTTCTGGGGAGTGGTTAATACACATTCTGTATACAGAAAACTAAAGGTAGCCATATAGCAATATATTCTCAGAAAATTGGCTGCAGTTTGAAAAGGAAAGGTAAATTTTAATAACATTCAATTACAAAATGATTATTGTCGCAATTATATGCACTATATTTTTTTCTTTATTTCCTTTTTTGTTTCCCCCATGAAAGTGGAGTTACCCTCTAAGCGCCTAATGTGCCTGCTTTCTAGTATATATACGTATGCTTTCTTCTTCTGAATATTACCTCAGCACACAAGATGGTGATTTCCACTGTGTGTAGATCAGGGCTGTACTTGTTAGTGAAGATTTATTTAAACTTAGAGAATGTTAACGTGAATTGGATCTGTGTAAGTGGTGATTGAACATAGAAACTGCACTATCTCCAGCTCCTGCCATCATTAGCTAAGTATTCTATAAAAATAAACCCAGTAAGAAGTATGTGTAACCGATATCATGCTCTGTGTGGTTGCTTAGCAACCGGTGCCTGTATAGAGACGATGTTCCTTTTATTAAGGAATGCATGCCCCAATTTTGAAGATTTATTTCCTTTCCATTAAGGGTTTATTTTCCCTGCTTCAGATGTGGAAGGTCTGCCCAGCCAGCCCATTTGTTTTGACATGTTGAAACACAGATTTGAGAGAATTCTTGGTGCCAGACTTTGATGTTAAAGTTGTTGTAATGGCAGATGTGTGTGTCAGCACTGGTTAGCCAGATGGGAACATGCAGCCTTTATTGTGCCCTCTAGCATCAGTGTGATTTTGCTAATGGGCTGTTGCAATTACACACACTGGAAAAGTTTTAAAATTAAATCTTTTGCGGTTATTTACTCTGCAGTGATTGTTGTTTTGTGTGTTAATAATGTGCATAGACTATAAAGTATCTCTGAACTGTTTCCTGGTGACAGGTATATACATTGGAGACATATTAGTAAAGCAAAATGTTACATTTTAAATCAGCGTAGTCTTCATACATAATTTAAAGGGCAAGTCCCACTGGGTTTCATCTCTCAAGGATGCCCTGAGAGACTCGCCTGCGTATGCTGCAGCCGTAACTTAACTAACTGGGCTTTATGCCAGGCAATATGGTAACATTTCCCCTTTTGGAATTTGTTTATTCCCAATGAAAATCCAGCAGGGGGATGTGACCACAATGCTTGGCATAGCCAAGCAAGAAAAGCTACAACTGCACGTGAATAGAAGAACTGGATGTCTGAGTTATTACACGTTTATTATTATGTGAATGATTCCAGATAGCAAGCAATTGTCCTGCAAGTTTGAAAATTACTTGTTAAACTATTGATAGACTTGCCAGGCTTCACAAATTGTTGCACAATTGCAGCAAGTCCGCATTGCATGAGTCCAGATAAACTTTCTTTGCAAACATTCTGCAAGTCTGCTGCAAAGTTCTGGTTTAGTTATGTTGTGCAATAGTCATCCCACCACAGGGGTCACTGTGGCTGAATTTTCATGCTGTAGACTCACCACTGCAACTTTGCTCTTGCTAGATACTTGCCATGCAAATTTGCTAAAAATTGGAAAAGTCACAACTGGTTCAAAACTGGTTCAAGTGCTCTGCAAGTATACAACTTGCCAGTGAAACTGTGCATCAAATTAACAGACTTCCAATTCAACACTGCCACAAATTTGTGGCAAGTTATCCTTGCTATCTGGGATCTTGCCTGTGCCCACCCATGTGCGTTCCAACAGAAGCAACACTAAAATTCCCCCACTTTCCTGTTACTTGTATCTAGCCTTGATGGAAACCACTCTCCCCTCCTTCCCTTCCTTTTACCATCCTAGGTTTATCCAGTCACTCTAGGTACCAGAGGAGCAGAGCAGGTCTACAAATCATATTTAGTTCTCTTAAAGTCTATAACTAGCCTAAACTTTTTTTTATAGTTTTGGATAGAATATGATAGCTCCCTGTGTCCTTTTTGAGTGATTTCTCTTGACTTCCTGTTCCAGAGATGCAAACAGAAAATTAGAGAAAATCTCTGAATTAAGGGGGTCCCCCCTTGGAGAGCTGTCACCAGAACAGATCTCACCATTGGCATATTTACTTCCACCTCTTGTTCTGGTGACCATTGTAAAAGTATTCATTAAAGTGTTTGTAGACAGATGGGAGTAGTGCATAAAGTTAACTCAATATGTAATGTATCTCTACCCTAGACCCGAGAGCTTGTCTGTTGGGTATACTGGAAGAATATGAATGGGAATCACATATCAGAGAGGCCATCCATAGAGTTTTACTCAAGACATGGAAGCTGATTATGGTTCATTGGAAATCGGAAGACCCTCCAACGATAGGGGAATGGGATACAAAATGTAGGCGAGGTGTTAAGAATGGAGAATATAGAGCAGTACGCTTAAATATATGGGCACTGTGGTTGGATGTACCGGGGCTTGCCCCGGTGGATCTGATCATGGATAGGCCACTTGGGCTCAATGTAGGATAAAGCGTTAACTGCAGAGGTTACTTTATTAGCATGGGCACTGTGTTTTGATTTTATTGGAAAATTTCTTTTCAATGTGTTTTTGCACTGTAATGTACAGCTGCTAATTTATGATGACAAATTTTTCATGCTCTGGGCAAAAATTGCCCAGAGCAGTTAAGTATAAACCTGCTTTTTTTTTCAGGTCCCCTGCCTGCACCCCTGGCTCCTCCTCTTCTCGGTGTGCCACAATAGGAAGCCGCTTCCTATCATGGCACACCTACAGGCTTGATCCCAAGCTATGCTGCCTGTGTCAATAGGTCTGCTCCCTTGTCACTGGGTTTGACTGACAGCAGTAGGGGCCAGTAGCTCCAACTGCCTCATCAAAGCATGTGAGACCGAGAAGTGAGAGGAGAAAGCTGTTACAGATGAGCACAGTGCTGGATCGAGTGAGGGCTCAAGTAAGTACAAGGAGTAAGGGGTGATACATTTACCTAAACATTGTTTATCCAAGAAAAAAACCAAAACAAAGATTTGGTTATACTGTACTTTAAGGGCAACAATGTTGAGGCTGTTAGCCTAGTCCCCAGAGCTTGAAAGACACCCTTCCAGAAGCTTGCTTGTAATAAATATTTACAAGCTATACAGATTACAACATAATTGTGCAATCCCCTTTAGATTTTCTACCAAAAATATATATCGGCAGTTTTCCCTAACTGAGTTTTAATTGATTACACTGTTTAGGAAGATGCACTACATAGTTTCTGCTATACCGTAAGATTGTAAAGATATTAACCAAGCAGATTGTAGTGTTTGAGGGCAGCTTTAGATCCTTCACTTTTTTGAGGCCACCATGAAATTATGCATTACTGCATTGTTGTCTTTGAATCCATAGCAAGGTGAGAACTCCAGCCAAAAACAAGGCTGGACATTTGCACTATAAAAATCAATTACTTCTAATGAAATGTATGTCATGTGTCACTGCTGCTGCATTTGGAAAAATGCAAACTTTCATTCAGCTTGTACAGTACAGGAAGTGCCAAAAGTCTGGTTTTGAGATTAATGCTTCCCACTGGAGTACAGTAGAGCTAGAGCTGGAGATAATGGGTTGCTCACTCTTCAAATCCTCTATTCAGAAAAAGTCTTAGAGCAAGATGTTCTTTAAATAGAGGAGGTGCAGATGAATGTCACAATCTCTCCTTTTCCAATCACAGAATGCCTTGCAAAGAAGTTTGGCATCTTTAGTCAGCTTAATTGTTGAGGCTGGGCAAACTTCCTGTGCAGGAGATTAATCTTGCACTTATTAATCTTGGCACCAAGACATGCCAAGAATATACACTTGGCTGTGAGAAGCTTGCAAACAGGCAGGTAAAAAAGTTTTAGGGGGGGGGTGCTTTAACCTCCCTGGCGGTAATCCCGAGTCTGGCTCGGGTTAGGATTTTACTATCATAAGCTGTAACCCCAAGCCAGACTCGGGATCGCATCGCTGAATACAGGGAGATGTTACTTACCTTGTCCCCTGCATCCAGCGATGTCCTCCGCGCTGTGTGATCGAGCTGACCTCCGCTCGATTCACACAGTGCCCGAAATCCGCCGATCTCCGTTCCCTGCGACGTTACGATGCACGGGAGCGGAGATCGGCGCCAAATTCAAAAAAGTTTAAATACACAAAACACACACAGTACTGTAACCTTACAGATTACAGTACTGTATAAAAAAATACACACCCCTTTGTCCCTAGTGGTCTGTGCAGTGCCCTGCATGCACTTTTGTATTATAAATACTGTTTTTTCTGCCTGGAATTTGGAGATTGTCCATAGCAACCAAAAAGTGTCCCTTTATGTCAAAAGTGATTTTAGACCAACTAGAAAACAGCGATAATAAATTAGAATCACTTGCAGAATTGAGCGATAGCGATTTTTGGGGAAATTCGTCATCAAACACTAAATCTAATAACAGCGACAATTCTGAAAATGAGCAAATTTCTGTGTTTTTGGATTTGATTACATTATTGAATAATTTTTATTATTATTTATTATATTATAAACTTTATCATACCCGGGATGTCTGCTAGACTCTGATTTGAACAGATTTAAGAGAGTTATTCCTAAGAATTACAGGACTACAATATAAAATGACAAATTTCCATGCAAAATAATTGTACCGCTTTTAGCACCTAAAACCAGAATGAATCATACCGCCAGGGAGGTTAATTCACCTGTTTACTGCTGAATGTAATGTGCCTGGAGTTCCTTTTTAAAAGCTCAAGTGAAGATGACAAATTATTCTTATCTAAAGACAGTGGATCTAGAATAGTGTTCCCTTTTCATATAATAATTTGGGTTTTTTAATTTATTTTCAAATCTTCGATGATAAAATGTTTTTTGGAAGCTGGCTGGTTTCTCTGCACAGCAAAAACACATTCCTTTAGAGCAGTGGCTGTCAACGTTGGAAAGTTCATGAAACTTTATGGATATATGTGGACACTTGTCTACCTTCTATTTATTGTGCTCATTACACCATATGACCAGTGGCCCTGCTTCATTCACAAGAGTTTGGCTTTCTTGCTGAGTGTATTGCAAAGCATCTCAATGAAACATATTCCTTCTGGGCATAGCCTGATGCAGGTGGGGGTTGGGCTGCATCTGGTTGTGTACATAAATCTGAAACTAAGTCAGTAATGTATGTGGTGTACAACCACGTCAACCTTAACAAAGGAGGATGTGACTGTCTTTGACACCTTGTTACAATTTGCCTGTGATGCCTCACTCTGCATTCATTCTTTATTATCACACTATATTATGATCTATGTTGCTTCTCATTTTTACTGCATTGCTAGTCATGTCTTGCTTCTTTGCTAATCTTAGTCTATGCACATGGGTTCTTTGCTCTTTCTTGCACAGCTGCCTTTACTTTATACAATTCGTTATCACTCGCCTCTAAGCTAAAAAAAAAATTGTGCTGCCGAGCTGCTTCATTTTCCATTGTTTTACTATATTATTTATCATTGTGACCTCCAATTTAGAATTCTCCATTTCCTTCCAGCTCACCTGTAATGAACTAGGCCCTCTATCAAACACTTCTGTCCTTCCTACCATCTAGCTAATCTTGACAATGGCACTGGGACAGTAGCACCCAGATCCATTACTGTAGACACTTAGGGGTCGTTTTACTAAAGGAAAATAGACTGTACACGTTTACACTCTGCAAATGCAGTTGCTCCAAAACGTAGTAAATGAGGGAAAACTCTGCTGACTTCTATCATCCAATCATGTGCAAGCAAAAATGCATTTTTTTCCCTTGCACGTGATTGGGTATTCCTTGTAAAGTGAAGCTTTACCTCATTTACTAAGATCTGAAGGAACTGCACTCGCAAAAGTACACAGTCTATTTGCCTTTAGTGAATCATGCCCATAGAGCCTGCAATAGGCTTTCTCTTACTGTCATCCATATTTAGTTGCAGCTGGGCTGGGTAGCCACTGCAGCCAACACTTCTTCTTACTGCTGCCAATCACCACCAACAATATTACTAATTTTAGGAGGATACCAGGTTGACAAGACACTCCCTTGTTCCCTTTCATGGACTTACAGAAATACAGGGACCACAGTTTCAGAAACACCACTTTGGAACATGTCTTAAACTTAAATCTCAGTTTATCTCTAAAGTGAAATTGCCATTTTGTTTGGATAGACTCAAGTCCCTTCAGTTAAACTATATGTCTTGCAAATATTTTGCAAACATTTTTTAAAGGTCCTTACCTACTTTTGTAAAAATATATAAGCAGTTGAATTAGTTTGTATGCTATTATTTTTATTATTATTATTATTTATTTATTTTTTTTAAAGCAAAAATTGAGTGTTTCTTCAAAGATCTAGTAATAATGCTCTCAGATCTAGGCCTGAAGTTAATATGTTATTGGTTGTTTCCGTTAAAACCATCAAATGCCAACAAAGAATAGGAATATGAAATGTAACATTAAAAACCTTGTCTTAAATTTGGCACAGAATTTCTTCTGTTTTGTTACAGTCTCTTTTTTATTGAAGTTGTTTTTGTTTTTGTTTAAATGATGCTGAACCAATAAACTCATTATATTTTTACTTTTTTTTTTTACAAATATTGATTGATATTTCCTGTTATATTCTGTGCAGTGTCATTAGTTAATGAAAATTATGAAAAATCTATATATATATTTGATAAGAGGAATAACAGGTGAACAAATCTATAATACACTTCATCTTACAGGACCTGTATCGTCACCTGTCATCGGATGATTTGGATTCAGTAGGAGACTCAGTTTAAAAGAGAAAATGGAGCAGTGTGTCTGGTTTGTGACTCGGTGATAGTTAAAGCTGATTAACGTAACATTAAGTTAAACAAAGGCTGACTCTGGTTCATAAAGTACTTTGGAGGCATTTGGTATGTTGTATTTGATACTAAAGAACTGAAAAATCACCCACAATTAAATAACATTTTGACTTCCAAAAATGATCTCATAATGACTACATTCAAATCTCTGCAGTCTTGCTAGGTAATGCTCAGGCACAGTTCCAGCATGCTGAGATTCTGAGGTTTGTCCTTTTACTAATATATGCAGTCTCCTGCAGTAAGTGGGATTCTTGGTCATAAAATATTACACAGAATATCGCCACATGAGACTCTGTAGAGGTCATTCCTGTTATGGAATTCACAGTCTTTACCATAACACAGTTGAGTACTGCCTGTCATAATTTTTTTATTTGCACTAACCATTACATTTTCAGGACAAGCTTTCAGGGTATAGCCCCTTTTTCTAAGGTTCAAGCAGTACTGATAAACTAAGCATTAGCAAAATGTTAACAATCTCTGAAAAGATGGAAAAAAAAAACACAACACGTGGTAATTAAAATGGGAATGTTTGTCAGGTAAAGAAGAAAGTTATGGAATGGGAGAGGGACGGAAAAAAGTCATAACTATAAGAATGGCCATAAAACTGTTCAGCCTGTTATTTTATGCTGCAAACAAAGTATCAC
Source organism: Lithobates pipiens (assembly GCF_037356315.1). Classification (NCBI taxonomy): domain Eukaryota; kingdom Metazoa; phylum Chordata; class Amphibia; order Anura; family Ranidae; genus Lithobates; species Lithobates pipiens. Next base: position 627,080,903 of record NW_027507748.1, on the reverse strand, counting down.
GGCAATTCAAAGTTTTCCTTTCTTGAGTAGTTTTAAAATCCCTTTTAAGAACCAAAACATTCATGTCTTCCATAGAGGTGCAGATATGTCAGCTGGAAACTTTAATTTTGTATTTTATTTTTCCAGTAATTTTTTATTAGAGAATTCTGAAAACAAACAGCCTTCAACTGCGAGTAGCTTATAAAATGAGTACAAAAGGGTTGGCCTCGCAGGTCACAATAAAATCAATACATATATATACAGTTGGGGTGGAGTACAGTTACATGTAAGTAGAGAAAGTAAAGCAGACTACTTGGGTCAAGTGCGGAGGATTATATCGGGATTTCTGCTAGAATACCAGAGTAAGCTATATTTTCATTTGGATTTGAAGACCTCCGGGGAGGTAGATCAAAGGGCTATCAGTTTTCCGAATGAATAGATTGAATTGGTTACCAAAATCACTTCTGACAGATTGGCTGCCGTCTCCTTTTTCTAATGTCTGGTGATCATGAGACAAGCAGCCACTAGAAGAAAAAAATCATTTTGATTATAGGGACACAAAGAAATAAAACCTTGCAACGATAATTCCTGCAAACTGTGCAGTCACATTATTCCGTAAAAAGTTTCACACACTCAAAAGGAACCAGCAGTATTATAGGATCATACAGCTGCGCCTCCAGTAATGTGATGTATCTCATTCAATGCAACAGGTACAACCAGGGACATTGGTAAGACTGGCCAGAAATTGAAAAAATAATTACTCTTTATAGATACACCATAAGGGCTCGTTCACACCAACCTCTGCAATGCACAACGGTGGTTGGTGGGCGGTGTGGTCCATCCAAAATCAACATAGTGATAGGGGCGATAGGGAGACAAGGCATTTTCCCTGGTCCTGCGTGAAATTGTGCTGGTATAGCCACCCAACACACTCCCACCAAATTTGGTGTGAACCTAGTCTAAAAGAACATAAGGAAGAGGATAACTGCATACCTGGTGGATGCCATTTCTCACAACCAGACCAGTGTTTGAGCGACATGAATGTTTTGGTTTGTCAAGGAAATATTGACACAAAATATAATAGACAGAATATGGGCCTCCTTTTTTTAAATCACTACCAAAGAGTTGTATGACCATACTAGCCTCTGACTCTCCCCCCTTCCCTATCAATAACTCTCCTTCTTATTTGACTAGTTTTCTCCATTATTTGCCATATGTTGTGTTATTTTTAACTTCTGTTCAAAGATTGTTGTTTTTAAAATTTTTGCTGGGGCTTTGTGTATCAGTACTACTCAGACCTTAGAAGAAGAGGTATACACAGAAAGCTTGTCCTAAATACTAAATGTAACCGTTACTGCACATTAAAAAAAATATTACGGTCAGTTCTAAACTGTGTTGTTTCAGTTGTACTAATAAGGCCACAATGACCTTAGTCTTTACCATGAAACCAAAATGTATTAGGACTCAGGACTAAACACTTTCTGCTTTAACAGATGGTTTCCCCCCAGTAAGTTCAGAAGGTTTCTCTATACATTATGGAGAGAGCAACAATTTTATTAGATAGTTATACAATTTTTTTTTGTAAAGGGAGATGGTTATACAATTTAATTAAGACCTGAACAAATTCTCCTGCTGAATTTTTAGTACCATTTCCATTCACAGAAGCATATTAACTAAATGCCTGGCTTCTATATTAATTATATTTTACACAATCCAATTTGAATTTTAGTGATAATTTTAAAATGATCATTCAAAAGAAGATAATAGCATTGCATTTGACATTTAAAACATATAACCAGGGTTTAGTGAATTAAAGCACAATTGAAGTCACAGAAATGATATACAGGCATATAAATATTGTACTAACAACCTTATAGTATTAATTCCACTTTCCTGTTGCAGCATTTGTGCACCATGCCTAAAAATGTCTCTGCAGAATAGGCACCAGAGTTGACTTTGTAATTAGAACATGTTTGACACAACCCAGCCCTTCTCTGCAAAACAAGTCTGTGTGAGAACTGTTTCTCAGCCATGCCAGCACAGAACACCAGAGAGAAGAGTTATTTTAAAACAGTTACAATTAAAAATCAGTCACAAATCATAACATGCCAGGGCACAGAGTGATAAAGAGATAAAAAGGTGTGAGACCTCAATTGCACTTTTAACTATTTACCATATTTTCTGTAAAAAATAAACAAAAACATAAAAATAGACTAATCTATGTTTTTTTTTTCTTCTGTAAAAAAATCAGAAAAAGCTCAAACCGCTCAGACATTGTATGTATATGTTTTTCTCTTCATAATATGTTGATTTGCACAGAACCAAAAAGACTGCAGCAGTTTGCTTCTGCAAAAAGAAAAAATCAATATACAAGCTAAAGTTTCATGTTGCAAATTGCAATATTTGCACACATTGCCTGTGCCCAGTTGCTCTTCATTTACTATGTATTTTATGAACCAGGCAGTCAGCTTTTGTCTTCATGTATATTGCTAACGTCTTTCCTATGACATCTGGATTGCCAGGAAATTGTGAACTAATAATACTCTTTGTGCTTTTATTTTAACTGCTATTCTTGATCATGAATGTTAACAAGATGCTATGTGATTGCTTAATTTAATAATTCAGAATCATTTTATGATTAAAATTGTATTTGCTGAATCACTTTTTGCGCCTTTTGTTTGACCTTTGCACTTTTTATTACTTGCAGAATGTTTTTTTAGAAACTAAACTGTATGTGTTTTTGGGGTGGCAGATTGAGTAATATTGCTTAGTAACCACTGACTAATAATGTGATTTAACATTCCGTAATATGAAGAAAAACAAAAAGAAATTGGTCCAACTATTTAGGATATTTTAATTAAATGCTAATTTCTACATTTAAATGTTATACTCTAAGCCCTTGTACACACGGTCGGACATTCCGATGGACAATGTCCGATAGGACCGTGTTGTCGGATAATCCGACAGTGTGTGGGCTCCATCGGACTGTTTCCGTCGTGTATGCGACGGACCAAGTTTTCCAGCTGGGCTATAAAATTTTCCGACAACATGATCCGATCTGACTTTGTCCGATCATGTGTAGAGAATTCCGATCGGACAAAGTGCCACGCATGCTCAGATCAAATTCCTAGACCAAAGCTATTGGCTACTAGCCTGAACGTAGTCCCGTCCTAACGAAATAATGTCATCACGTTAAGTACGATCGGATTTTCTGACAACTTTGTCCAACTGTGTGTATGCAACAGTTTCAGACAAAATCCGTCTGACAAAATCCGACGGATTTGGTTGTCGGAATGTCCGACCATGTGTACAAGGGCTTAGATGTATTGATTCAAATTTTTAATGCTGAATATATGAGACAGACAGACAGTATTTGGGTCTGAATCTCCTATAATAAACACAATTATATAATATTATATTATTATATAATATATAACAAGAAAGTATCAGCGTTTTGCTCAAAATGTACCCCAAGCACACTTATTAGAATGACCAATTTAACTGTATAGTAAACGGCATTAAAGTAATGTTCCAAATGTACAAAAGGTATATTGTTCCTGGGCCTGTACTCAATTCAAACTCCCAAATACATTTAGTTACCCTATCTAGATATTTGAAGAAAACACAGAAATTATTAAAATTGCTTCTTTTCTTAAACAGCCTTAATCTATGTATTTAGACCAAAGGATTCAGAAACTCAACATAAATTTAAATTTATAGAACATATTATATAGGCAGCTATTTTGTGATTCTGGGCAACAATGTTACATGATATTGTAATACTGGAAACTGACTTATATTCTATGATGAACTACGTGAACTTGCATGCATGACCAAAAGCGGTGAATATAAAACTCAATGCATTTTAAAATAGATTTGGGTAGGGCAGACTTTTTCTAGGCACAGTATGCTTTCTGATGATTTAGCCTATAAAAGTAGAATACATATAACCTCTAGGTTGTCTTTTGCAACAAAATAGTTTATAACATAAAAAATGTCAATTGTGCACAATTTTTTTTAAATAGTGGAAAATATAAGTGAACCCATTATACCTAAGTTACTTGGTCTATGAGTGCTAAAAACTTTAATAAACAGTTATGAAAAATTTTGTTCGAGTTGACTTTTTTGATACATAGATGTTGCAGTTTTTGCCAAAGTATCAATATAAGTGGCAGATGACAGTTTTTTCTATGAAGTCACAAAGAAAAAAGAATGCTGTGTGTGGGAAAATATCCCCCCCCCCCCAAAAAAAAAAATATATCACCGCTGTTGGCATGCATGTCATATATTTTTTAATAGAGATGTGATGTCTCTTTAGTAATGACCATGAAATCTTGACAATTTAATATTTCAGGACATTCCTATTGTTACAATTCTGCCCTAAAAATGGCTGCCTCTACTAATTTAATTAATTGGTAATTTTTAATATGTAAGTCTTATTTTCTAGATTTATAATATTCAGTTGCATTTCTGAAAATAATTTTACTAAAATGCAGTGCTTTTAAAACAAACTTATGTAAACTAAGGCTAATATTAGCTGAAGTGTTTCATGCTTATATTTATGTTATGTTATGTTTCTTTAGCTTGAATTGAGTTTAACTATTCTGTGGTGTAAATTGTAACCTTGTTTTATGTTATGAAATATGAATAGAATAATACCATTGCTAATGGCTACAGACATTATTCTTTGATTTAAAAAATAAATCTACTAACAAAATTATTGATGTTTAGACATTTAATAAAACCACATTATGTATGTTATCTACTTACATGTGTATATGACATTGTAAAGACAATTTTTTTAGTGGAATTTCAAAGTACAGAATGCTTAGGTTGTAATGAGTTACTTGAAGTTAATTAATATACACTAGATCCGATGGAAGATAAGCAACCCTTTCGATGTGAGGTAAATAAACTGCAAAGTAACTGCTGTGCTTACTGCTTTAAGTTAAGTAATGCAGTGTTATTTTAAAGATCATTTGGCCTCAAATATAGCAGGTCTTTAAAAATATGAACAGCCCCTTTGCAATTGCCAAATTGTTTTGTAGGGTCGTCATCTGGCCAGTGATTTAATGTCACTGTGTCATTGCTGTATGTAGGACAGAAATAGTGCAACAATGGAAAGGCCAACATTCTCCAAAAAAGTGGCATTCATAATGATATATGAACTTCTGCCCAACGTTTCTTGCCTTAAAACCAAAAACTTTGTCAAGTTGGTGCTAGCTTCAGTCTATCAAATGATGGTTACCATTCAGGTGTTCTTATTGACCAAATGCTGGTCTCAACACTAGTTACTGCTGAGGTGTTTTTATTGCCTGAATTGCCATTTTCAATACAATAGAGTGAGGAAGACTAAAGGATCACTATCAAATTTAAATGTTCTCCATGTTCATGTTGAAGAGCTTTCCCATTTCTTCCTATTGTGTCATTGGGAAAAAAAATGCTATACTTCTTGGTTATTCTATCTAATTATATTGTACAAATTGTTCATTTTTGAGGAACTAGAAACACTGTAGAATGAAAAGGGCTGCCATGGGTGTTCTAAAGCTTCCTGAGCCTGGGAAATTGCCTTTAAACATCCTGAACCGATACACCTACCCTGCTACCTCCATTTGTAATTTGAGTGATGTTGAAAGAACAAGAACAGAAAATGTCTGTAGCCCAGAAAGCGAAAAAATAAATGTTTTTGCATGTATTGTATAATAAGGCCTTGTACGAGGACACGTTCACATAAGACGTGTCTCAAGTCTGAATGTACTCCTGGTTAGGGTGTAACCATACTTAAAGCAGAGGGGTCCTCTGATCCTGGTCCTCGATATTAGTACAGTCATGTATGGCTGCTACTTCCTTTAACCTATCAGTGGTATACATTACATTCTACGCATTATAAAGCCATATTTCCAGCAACCATTTGCCTTTTATCTTCTGTTTGTACCTATATAAGGAATTTGAGGCTTAATTTATAAAAAAAAAAAAAAAAACAGAGAAACTACAATGGATTATATTTAAAAAATCCATACAGAATATTTAAAGCGTGAGCGGTCATGGGTAGATTTCAGTTACATCTCTGGCTACAGAGGATACAAGGCAGAGGTTTGATCTCTGTGCTATCTGGCCTCTTTTCTCTGGGCAGGATGCAACAGAATAAATTACATAAAACATAATTTTTCTGTGGTCAGCTTTGACAAGCAGGTAATGCTGCCATCTAGATGGACCACTTTGGAAACAGAAAACAGTGTTTAGCTGAGATTGGGGAACTGCTTGTGTGGACGAGTCCTCCATGTCTTTGCACTACATTTTTTTGTCCTTTTTCTGTACTGCTTTCTTTATTGTAATAAAAGTGCTAATCCAACAAAGTTGAGAGTCATTTATGACGGGCACGAAATAGTGCAATAAGTTAAGCGTAAAACTGACCAGTCAGCCAAGTATTGATGATCATATATATCATATCTATATCATATATAGATGTAAACAAAGAAGGTTCTCTGAGCTGTGTTGTATGACTCCAAAAACCATGTGTGATTGCAAAATATTTGTTCACGTTTCAAGGGACTTTTCACTTTCCAAGGGAGTTTTTCATTTGCTTAGCGAATGAGGTGAAGCTCTGCTGACTTCCATCATCCGATTATGTGCAAGCAAAAATACATTTCAATTGTTTTTAATTGTTTTTATATTTTTTCCTTTTTAATTGGATTATCATAACACATGATTGGGCATTCTATGCAAATGGAATTTTCACTACATTTACTAAACAGAAGAAAAATGTCCTTGCAAAGTGAACAACCTATTTGCCTTTAGTGAATCAAACCCATTTGGGTTGCTTTACTAAAACTACAGAGTGCAAAATCTGGTTTAGCTCTGCATAGAAACCAATCAGCTCCAGTTTTTTTTTTTGTCAAAGCTTAATTGAACAAGCGAAAATTAGAAGCTGATTGGTTAGCATGCTCAGCTGCACCAGATTTTTCACTCTCCAGTTTTATAAATCAACTCCATTTTGTCTTTTTGACCTACACTACAAACTTTGTCCACACTAGCTACATAATAGTATGGGATAAGGATTATGAGAAAAAATATTTAGCGCTGTCCCTGTAGGGGTTGCTAGGGGTGTCCCACTTGGTTGCTAGTGTGTTACCCGCTTGGTTGCTAGGGGTTCCTGCTTTGTTGCTAGGAGTTCCCTTTTGTCCTATCCTTACTCCGGCTTGATTGTTAATCAAAGACCAGTCCAGAGTATTTGGGTTTTTGTATGTTATTTGGAACTTGGATGGAAGAAGGGATGAGTGGGATACTCCAACTGGAACTATTCAGAATAGATAAGGACAACTCTCACTTGACCTCAGCGGATTACTTGAGATAGCAGTCACAATGCTTTAACCATAAAGCCACATGTATGGAAGGTTTAAGTCTTCTTGCTCTCTCCAGCAGCAGACTTGATGCACTAAATTATCTTCAGGTTACTCTCTAGCATCCCCTTTGTACTGACACCCGTCCACTTCTCTAGCTGAAGGGATGGCCCTCACTTGACAGGCCCCAAAGACACAGATCTGTACTCACAGTAGGCAGAATCCAATCCTTCCTGGTGTCTCCCTTCCACTGTCAGCTCTGCAGGACCTGGGTTCAGCTTTTCTCTCTCTCCAGGCCCCTGGGTCGATCACCCGGCCGCATGGCCTCCTCCACAGAAGAGAGGGCTCCTCCTGGGCTCTGTTCCCTGACTCAACTAACTCTGAGCACATGTATTCTTGCCTTAGATACAGTATCCCACAATACAATGCAGCACTTTTCCTCTGCGAATTGACAGGGCTGTAAGAAAGTCTGTGCACTCACTTGTAAGGTCCCCTCCCACTGGCCAAAATGTCTCCCTATTGGACCAGTGGGGGACAGTCAGAACAAGCTGAGCTTCACCTGTACAATGATCAGACCTAACCAATTTATCCTGCTCTCTGTTAGGCAGAGTTTTATCTGACCATCATCCGCTAGGCAGAAAGACGAAAAGCTATACTCTCTTCTAGCACCTACCTAGGAGGGTGCTGCATCTATATGGGTACCTAGTCCTACAATAACTTTCATATAATCACATAAAATGAAAAGAAAAAAAAAATATGTTTGGCTTGCACGTGATTGGATGCTAGAAGTCAGCTAAGCTTCACTTCATTCACTAAACCAGTGTTTCTCAAATCCAGTCCTCAGGCCCCCCCAACAGGTCATGTTTTCAGGATTTCCCTCAGATGAAACGGCTGTGGTAATTGCTAAGGCAGTGAAACTGATCAAATCACCTGTGAAAAATAATGGAAAACCTGAAAACGTGACCTGTTGGGGGGCCCTGAGGACTGGATTTGAGAAACACTGCACTAAACTAAGGGAAATTCCCCTTGCAAAGTGAACAGCATATTTGCATTTAGTAAATCAAGCCCAATGCATTTCATAGGCATAGTTTTATTTTATGAAGCCGTATTGCAAAAACATTTTATTTATTATTTATTTATTTATTTTATATAAACCTTTTGACTCTTCATTCACCAGTTGTTGTTGTCCGTGACCCAGGTTGGGAGATTTCACCATTACTGCCTGTTCCTGTGACAACGGAAGAATACATTTGAAAAGCAGTTGTCCCTGTAACAGGAAGCTACAGACAATAATAATGACCTGACAGGGGACTTGAATCCCATTTAATTAAAAAACATGTTTTGTTGCAGTTTGTGTCCCTGTGTTCTGACAAAAAGTGAGAAGAAATCTCCCAAAAGGGATATTTGAAGTATGTTCTATCCCATCCCATGTCCAAAACTAAAAAATAAATAAATATTTAGCTGTAATTTGGCTTTAAAGCGGTAGTAAACCACCACCAACAAAAAAAAAATCTTCTCCCTGAAAATTAATGTCATAATGTGCTAGTATCTATTGCATACTAGCTAATTATCAAAGACTTACCTGAAACCGAAGACCCTCCAGTGGTGCACTGTCACTGCTGACAGGGCTTCCCTCGTCACACAACTTCCTTCTGGGTTCACCGGCAGCAGCCACTTGATTGGTTAAACCACAATGATGTGGGAGTCACGACTGCGGAACAGCTCTCTCTATGGACGGCATGCCATCCATTGAGAGGGTGGTGAGCATGTGCCATGACATAGCCAACTCTGCTAAAGTAAACATCTCCTAAACATGCATTGTACCTACAGGTATTTACTATGATAAACAACACAGAAGAAAAGCTCAGTGATTAACAGTGCTTGCTAAATAAAGTGACAATGTGCAGACAAAAAAATGAAAATACAGTTGTGAGCCAAAAAACTAAATAATTGTATGCTGAGTTTCAAACAAATTGAACAATGTGAAACGCACTCCTAACAGTGTTTCCCAAAATAATTAAGGAATGGAGACAAAATGTATTCTAGTCCATGAATCAAATTGGTGCAATCCGTATTCCTATGTGGCTGATCTATCAGATACACCTGTAGACCTTACTGCATACAACCACCGATATCCTAAGGTGTTTGTTTCACATTCCTTTCCAAAAGTAAAACAGGCGAGAATGGGATATAGATCCCTACTCACCGGACGTCATTGACCCTCTTTGTCTTACGACAAGAGGAGTTCAATCGGGCTTGTACGGTCACTGTAACCAAAATATAGATCTCCAGCCAGGATTCCTGTGCTCTCCTCCCCGCAATGCAGGATATTCAAAGTGAAGGCTCTCCCAAGCGTTAGTCCACCCTCCTTACCTCACGACAAAGAGTCTAATCAGGCTGAGTAGTCACCGTGACCAGATGTGAATACCCGACCAAGATCCCATCCTCTCCGCCCGGTAATGAAGAGGAAAAGAGAGAAAGTAGAAAAAGAAAAAGGCTTAGGGAGGCCTGCAAATGGAGAGAAAAAAAAGCTTGAGCACCCCCATTGGCAGACAATACAAAGGCAAAAGAAAATTGTTAGAATTTGAAAAAAATATGATAATAGACTGGTCCTATATACATTTGTTTTATCACAGTTTTATTCACAGTGATTTGGTATTGCTGAATTCATTCATTAGAATATACACAGTGCAGGGTCCCATTGCACAGTGGCTGCCTGTCCTAAATGACCTTGGCATACGGCATTATATTTCTACATTGCTACTTACCTATGATACTTTTTTTTGCAATGAATGTTAGTCTTGAATATGTAACTGAATACAGCTTTATTTTTGCAGGACACACACTGAGGGTCTGTTATGAACACATGAACTGTTTCCCTTACAAAAGGCTCTTAGTACAAGCTGAATGTAGAATTTGTAGTAGATCTGAATATACATATAATAATGTATTTGAGACATCTGAAAGACTTCAAATACTGTTGTGATACTATTATGATCTTTCTTATAATTCAGTACAGTCTAGTTGAACAAGGTGCCTTCACTGGTACAGACCCAACTATGTTTCCTTGAATCCCTTAAGTGGCAGTGGAATGTGCATTGCCACATTGTCTGTCTATTTTGTGAATGTATCCCAAAAAGTCAGATCATTCATTTTTATGAAGGTTTATTTGCTTTTATTTGTTCTGTTAGACTGTACGAACTTTTAGCACCTTTGACATGGATTTGCTTTTCATTGCTAAAAATAGACCTAAAAGATCACAGTGTCTAAGGGGAGAGCTGGCACAGAGAAGATGAGCATTATGAAGATTATATTATTATGAGATATGTAGAATACATCATTATAAATATACAGTATGTATATAATTTACCAATATCGATTATGCAAGAGTTCAGACAGTTGACAGGGCAGCAGCTGTCAGACTTCGGTTGACTTCTGACTCCGAACTGAACTGTCTGGCTATTTGGTTGACCAAATAAGCAAAGTAAAATCAGGGGAAAAATATACATCTTTCTATCAGACTAGCGTCAAAGTTTAATATCCAGGCTCTTGCACACCCCTAATCAAGGCTGGTTCTCTTTAATACCAACTGAATATGATTTCTAAAGATATTCTCCTGTAACAGTTAACTCCTCCAAGGAAAGTTGATTTATTTTGTAGAAATTAATGTTGTCACTGTACTTTAATTTCACATTTCATCAGCCAGTGAAATGATGCAGTTTTAGTAGAGTGATTTCTAATTCAATAGAAAAAGGTTAAACATGCCAGTCATTATCTATGTATAAAGAGTTATGGGATATCTAGTTAAAATCATCCCCTAAGGTCGCCTACATAACACCATGCCATTACTTTCTGATATGCAGGAAACATTTATAGGCAGTCCAACTGAAGCAGTGCGCACAGCAGGCTGACGACACTGTTTCTAATTGCAAGACAGTGGCTGTTACTGTCAGGATCTTTAGGCAAGCAACATATTCATTATTTGCCCAGGAAAACTGTGGGACGTTAGGCTAAACATGCTACAATAAAACACTTTTTCGCTTTACAAAAACGTAACTTGAGTCTGATTAGATGCTATGTATATACCTCCAGTTATCATTCCTCCACTAGGGAGTGCCATGTCGACCATCTCTATACAACTCATAATACTGGACTGTGAAATAAGTGCATTATAGAAACAAATGTATCATGAATGTCACTGGGGTTGATTTACTAAAGGCAAATAGACTGCACAATTCGCAAATGCAGTTGCACTCACTTTCCCCACAGCTTAGAGAAGTTGGTGAAGCTTCACTTAGTAAGGAATACCCACCCAATCGGATGCTGAAAGCGGTACATTGTTTTGCATGGAAATTTGGTGTTTTATATTGTAGGCCTGTAATTCTTAGGAATAACTTAAATCTGTCCAAACAAGAGTCTAGTAGACATCCCGGGTATGATAATGTTTGAACCACAAAATCATAAATTATAATATCGTAAATAACTATAAATAATTATAACAAATAATAATTTAATAATAACAAAATGTATTCAATAATGTAATCAAAGAAAAAACACTTAAATTTGCTCAATTGAAGAATTGTCGCCGCCATTACTCAGTGTTTAATTAATTTCTCCACTAATCGCTATCTCTCAATTCTGCAAGTGATTCTAATTTACTATCGCTGTTTGCTAGCTGGTCTAAAACCGCTTTTGACATAAAGGGACACTTTTTGGTTGCCATGGACATTCTCAAGTTTCCAGGCAGAAAGAACAGTATATATAATATAAAACATGCATGCAGGGCACTGGGCAAGGCATTAGGTACAAAAGGGAAGTGAAATTATTTCATACAGTAATGTAATCTGTAAGATTCCAGTGTACTGTATGTATTATGCTTTTTGCACCTTTTGAATTTGGCACCAGGCTCCGTTCCCATGCATCGTGACGCTCGCAGAGAATGGAGCCCAGCACAGTGATCGATCGAGCGGAGGACACAGCCCACACACACAGCGGGGAGACATCGCAGGATCCTGGGGACAAGGTAAGTAACTTTGCGATGCAATTCCGAGTGAGGCTCAGGGTTACAACTTTTGATAGTGAAGATTCACCCGTAGCAACACTTGGGATTACCGTTAGGGAGGTTAACAAAAACATAATTTTTGCTTGTACATGATTGGATGATGGAACTCAGTAGTGCTTCACTATATTTACTAAGCTAAATTAGTGCAATTGCACTGGCAAAGTGCATAGTTGACTTTCCTTTATTAAATCAACCCCACCATCTTAGTTTTATACATACATACATATAATATTGGCACAACACCCCCAAATATATATTTAAAGAAAGAAGTGCCGAAATATAAAACACTGTGGCCTTCTAGCACCTTTATACATAGACATTTCAGTTTAGCTTAAGTATTGTCATTTTAATATACTGTACTGACAATTTTTTGCTATGATTAAACATTGCTGTTTTGTAAAAGTTGAATGATTTGATAATATCAAACAATAAAATTATGTGGGAAATGAGATGTGTCCTCAAGTCATTGTGATTTTTTTGTGTGCTCCATAAACTCAGTGAGGCTGGCAGGACTGAGATCTGAATGGTCCTTCTGATTCTGTTGTATAGAAACAGGTACATCTGAAATTGGTTAAAAATCCACTGTGCTTGAAAAATGCTGTTGTTTGACAGTCTTCAGGTAGTTTTTTAATTATTTGAATTCATAATTTGTGAGCATTGAACAATAAAGATCTGTCTGCCCAAAAATAGACTGGTGAAAGTAATTTAAAGAAAAAGTATTCTTTAATTTGGTATTGATATTGTAAAGCTTGGCTAGAAAAATAAATTTTTGGCATAATTTTGCTCTATTATACACTCATTATCTACTGGCATTTTGACAGAGTTGTGCACTCCTTTGCCGAAAACCACTGCTACATACAAGGCTTTTCTTGTGATTGGGTTGAAGACAAAGGTAAAGGGAACTAGTATGAGTTTTTTTTACAGATCAATAATGTGCAGTGACAACCAAAACAGTTGAAGCAGTGCTGAGAAGTGTGGATGGGTGAGGTGACTTTTAGTCACAATTAGCCTGGTTTCTGGATACATTATAGCTCATGATGATGCTGCAGGATAGACCAAAGTTTGAAAAAAGCTATCTGTATTATTTCAAAAAGTCATTTGCCATCCCCTGAAACTAGGGGGTCTGTGTATCAGTTGCACAGGTGTAACAAATCTTTATTTTTTCCCTAAGGTCACCAGCGCCATCTACCGGCAACAATGTATTTTTTTTCCCCTGAATACCTCAATCAGGAAACATTCTGCATTATTGCCACTAGATGGTGCTGATGATTCTAAGGAAATAAACATATTAATCAAATTATAAAGGTTCATTGCACCTGTGCAAAGGATTGACACATTCACACAGCAAGGTATGCTCCAGTCAAACCTGACTGTTTTACATGCAACAGTGGGTCCGACTTTGCAGAGGGACAACAGATCACATCCAAGTTGCACCCATCCAAAGTTGCATCAAAGTTTCACTCCAAAGTTGCATGACTTTGGAGTCGTACAAGTGTGAATGAAGCCTTTCGTGTATCAGTCCAACCCACACCATGTTGCAAGTAATTTGGTTATTTAAGTACCCCTGCCTGTGATACAGGAAAGAAATTCCCAAACCCACCCACACCGCAGGCTCCTTTTTGTCTCGCATACAAAAAAGCCAAATGTAAAAATCTCAGTATTAATTTTGATATGAAAATTTCAAAATGATCACTGAGCAATGAGGACAGGAAGTTACATATCATATGTTTGAGTAAGTTTACATTAATGGCTCTGCGAGATGTTCTCTGGTTTCCTGGTGCAGTTGATTACACAGAACTCAAACAGTAAACTGATTGAACTTTCTGACTCTATCACAGCCATGGTGTTTGCTGGATAACATTAATAGTTCTTGGGACCATCTCACAGTACAGGCCCCATGGTCCCTTGTGGTCTGGTTACTGTTGCGGCTTTAGTTTGCTGGAAAGAAATTCATGATTGCAAAGTCAAATACATAGCTCATGCACACCTTTGGAACACTTCTATTTGCTATATAGAAGTTTAACAGATTGTTAAGGCTGTATAAATACATTCTCTGCATGACTTTTACAGCAGGTGAATGTCACTTTCCAATTTCAAATGAGCGCTCAGATTTTCCCTGTAGCAACGTTTTAGTTTAAAATGATAATACGTTTTCCTGCCATTTAAAGTGTCTGTTACACTGCATGAGCCTGTAAGCCGGTCTATCTCTGCTGAGTTATGCATGACCTGAATTACTGCTCCTGTAAATGCTGTGTACATTTTCTCTGGTGCCAGTCATTTCAAGGCTCACTGCAATTGTAATCATCAAAGAAAACCAACCAAGGATTTATGCCTAGGATTTGTTCTGTTTTAATGAATTTGGAAATAACCTTTTAAGTTGCTAATGTTTTATGTGAAAATGCTTCCTGTGGTATTTTCCAAAGATCAGTCTTATTTTTACTTGCTAGAAAACTGTTAATTCTTTGGGGATGTACAATGTAATAGTTAAAGGATTATTCTATATGTAGCACTTAACTAATCTTCTTATATTATTGAAGCTAACTCATGCATATAGCATGGCGAAACACAAGACTACTTGCCTCCCACGTTTCTGAAAAGAGAAAGAGGGACACCTTCTAGTACAAAAAATTTAAGGATACACCCTGAGTTTCACAGGCCATGAACAATTAATGCCCTAAAAATGATTGGTTAAACCCACAATTGCTTTATTTCACGACCCCGTTTCATTTACCAGGGCTTATGAAAATAACAAAAACAGTCATTTAGAGGTTGGATCAAAGGTTTTGTGTGATAAAACACCTATGGTTGCTAAAAAAATAATTTTTGTAGAGATCTAGACATCACACTAAAAGGTATCAACTGAGGAGGAGGAAGACAGAAAGACAGATGGATTTGGTTCTAAAAAAAGGTAAAGTCCCTCCAAAAGGTCAACATGGGACTATAGTTAGACTAATTGTATATTGGCAGGTGTATTGCCAAGAACAGTTGGTCATGACACTCATATGATGTGGTATAACACATCAAAGCACACTACTAATACCCCTTGAGGCAGCAACCAAACATTAAAAATCTTTAAAAGAATATAATTTTATTTATTGATGGTTAAAAGTAATGAACATGGGCTATCCTAAAATATGTGGTTCCAGTATGATATATTCACCCTAAAATATCATTGATCGTAGGGTCAAAACTAATTCTCATACAATATCCAGGTAAAGTTTTTCCAAAAGAACGACATGGGACTATAGTAATGCCCCGTACACACGATCCGAATATTGTACGAAAACGGTTGTCCGAGGAAGGATCGTACGACTTTCAGATCGTGTGTACACTACTTTAGACAGCTGATCACGACCGTTCATCTGATATTATTTGATCGGACATGCACGGAAATTTTCCTCGTATGATTCCAGATCGTACGATTTTCGTTTAGTCAGTAAATACAATACAAATACATTATAACACATGACATCACTTAAGATTTTTTTTTTCAATCGTAAGAGAATTTTCGTGACTTTATTTAGCTATTCAATTTCTACTTGCGATTATTAACCGAAAACGGTCGTGCGATCGGTCATACGATATTCGGATCGTGTGTACAGGGCATTAATCCTAGATTGGCAGGTGTATTGCAAAGAACAATGGGTGATGACACTCCTATAATGTGGTATAACAACTATCACATCTGCAGAACATCCTGTAACCATTGGCCACATTTGGATAGAGAGCGGCTGCATAACACAGACAGACATTGAAGACTTTGTTCCTTCTACAAAGAATTATTGTTGCTTCCAACAATTGAAAGCACTGTACTGTTGTTCTATGCAGCCTGACAAAATTAAGTGATGCTTTTAGCACTTAGTATGTAATATAGAGAAGATTGACAGAATAAAAACAGCAAGTGGTCCATCATGTTCCTCCCCCCAACCCCGCACACACACACAATTTTAAGTCTTATGCAATTGTTTACGTCTGTTTTCTATATCTATATGAATGGGAAATTTGCTTGAAGCAATGCAGGTCAGAAGAATGTCCAGATCAGAAGGAACTCAAATGCAAGTTGAATGCAACTAAAGGTGTACTGCACGTCTACAAAAGGGTGCAGTTCCCAGATAATTTAATTAAAAGTTATTTTTCCATAGGGTGTTATGGTAAATGACCTTATAACCAATCATCCTGAGAAGGCTTCCTTTGTCCAATACATCCAAAGGGTATAACGGCACTGCTGGGTGCTGTGTGCATTGTGTGAAGGCAGTGTCCCCAGCAGGCTGGGAGCAGTGACAATTTTTGGTTTTGCACATGTGTGGTATCACTTGATTCATTATAGATCAAACATTGGCTTACAAAAGAGAGTAGTCATATGACCTCTGAAAGTCACATGCGGCAGCTCCTGCCCTAGAAGACAACCCAAGGCTTTGCTAAGGGCTTCGCACATGAACAAACCTGGCATAGCAGCTGAGGCGAGGGAGCAGCAGCTGAGGTCTCACATTCCTGGAAGTCTCATATACCGATACCTATATCTGGGGTGTAACATTAAACATGATCAGAGTTTGCAGCCCCCCATCCCCAAACCACACCTTTCCCCCTTACTGAATCTGTGCATTTTTCTCCTCACAGACTCTTCTAATTTCTCTCATTCAGTGTGGCTGTGCGGGGCCCTTTACACATATTTCTGTCATCCATTGACATAGATTTGAGAAGAAAAAAAAAGACAAGTCCCATCTGCCGTGTGCCAGAGTGACCTGTAATTTCCAATGGAGAACAAGTGTGGTGAGGACACTGCACTTTGTAGTCCATTGATGCTTCATTGGAGCCTGTAACTGAAGGGCTGTACCTCTGGAGGAGGCGGAGCATTACACCTGTGATCCACTAATTGCAATTGCAATACTTTGCACATAAATGCACAATTTTTTTAATTAACGTTGGTTTATTTGTACATTTTTTATTCCTTTTACAAAAGATGGAATATGCTTTTAAATTTTAAAGAAAGGTCTTGTGACAGGGGCACTTTAATTATGTGGTAATTTAGTGAGCCCAATGAAAAAGTGCCAAAATATGATTTTGAATGTGCTAGTTTTCCTCAGAAATAGAGATACTGTATTCATCATCTTGGGCTTTTAGAGAAGGATCATTTTTTTTATTTTCTGCACCTACAATAGAAAAGATTCTAAAAATCTTTGCTTTACTGTCAATGCTTTGGCAACCCCTGTTTTTAAAACCTACAATTTTTCCATCCGGCTTTATGTGTTAAAAGAACAATATGAGGCCAGAAAAGAAAATACTTGACTAGATGTGGTCTGCAAAGTTTAATAACAATGTCCCCAGCTTGGCATTGTCCTTTTCCCATACTACTTTTCCTTTATTTGTCATTTTTGTATTTGTTTGATCTAGTTTTTTTCTTTTGCATTGTTGAATATACAGTATTTTTAATTTGAGGCTTTTTATATGTAATAATTTTCTGTTTTATTGTATACCAGAAAAACATTAACCTGTAAAGAGACTCTAACTCAATAATTAGAACATACAAGCAAACTTTATATAATATTTAGAAATGTAAAAATACACATACCTAAGTGTGCAAGTAAAGGTACATAAATTGTGAAAAAGATCATACATTGACACTTGAGAACTAAAGTAATCAAAAATAAGTGTGCAAAAAGTAGGAACACTGTATGCATATACAGTTTGTATATATATATACATATATATATATATATATATATATATATATATATATATCAGCAGACAGAACAAGCATACCTTATATAGTTAATGAGACAAGCCAAAGGCAAATGGTTAGTGAAGCTTCAACTCAGCTTCACTGAGAATAATAACCAAACTTTTGTACAAACCTATGGTCAAAGGTAGAGACTGTCTTGTCAGTGGACTTCTCGACTGTAAAGAACGTCAGATATCTGTAGTGATGGCCAAATTTGGTGGATATGGGTCATTTAGGAGAGTGCCAAGTGCCCATATTTTGTGTGTGTAAATTGAAATGACCATTCACATTCCCATCCTGCCAGTATGATATCTAAAAGATAAGACCACAAAATGTGTATTAGCTCATGCTGATTTCCAGCAGAAAAAAATCTAAAGTGAGAGTTCTCTACACTTGCATATGTGTGAATATCTTCGTCTAAGTCATGCACATGTTGAATTTAAAAAATGTTAGGCCCCGAATGGATTCTGCAAGAATGACTCAGGTATGACTCTGGAAAACCCAGTTCTGCTCTTAGCGGTAGTGGCTTCCCCTCTTTTGCCTGGTTCTGTGAAATGTAGTTAAGGGAATGGACAGAACATTTTTCATGGTATCAGGCGCTGGACAGCAAACTAGCCACCCTTGTATTAGTAGGAACGTGGGTCAAAGTTGTATACCCATATCCTATGTTTCTATTAGGTCTGAGTATTGTGCCAAGGGAGCAGAAACACCTAACTTGGACACACAACAGGGAGAGGTATAAAGGTACAAAGTCTGGGACTTCCCATAATGTTTTGTGCCATTAGACAGTATAGCCATCTGTTAACATTAAAACCTTATAAGAACAGCTCTGTGACCAAATGAGAGAATACATCGAAGAAGCCAGTGAAGTGGATAAAACTTCAAGTGACATCAAAATGTATGCCATATCCTATAGAGACTACAATTTCTTCTGCAAAAGGGTAATGTATTAATGGAAAAACAATTATGTTGACATTCTTTAGCACTTGCTGCTTTGACCCACACTTCATGGATGCGATAACTTTAACAATCAAATGCGCTTTAAATGTCATTCAGGGAAAATCAGTTCTATTTTTCTTAATCGGGTACAAAATTAACTAGTTACACGCTTTACAAATTCAATGTTAGTTGCTGTTGTGTGAAATTTTAAATTACAATTTTACTTAGGGAGCATTTACTGTATATACTTGGATGACAATATATATATATATATATATATATATATACAATGCTGTGAAAAAGTATTTGCACCCTTTCAGATTTTAATTTTTTTTGCATATTTGTCACACTTAAATGAGTCATCATCAAACTATTTTATTATTACACAAAGATAACCCAAGTAAATACAAAATGCAGTTTTTAAATGATGGTTTCATTTATTAAGGCACAAAAGCTGCCCAAACCTGCATGGCTTCATGATAAAAAGTAATTGCCCCTAAACCTAATAACTGGTTGTGCCACCCTTGGCGGCAACAACTGCAATCAAGTGTTTGCGATAACTGGCAGTCTGGAGTCTTTCACATTGCTGTGAATTTTTGCCCACTCTTCTTTGCAGAGTTGTTTTAATTCAGGCATATTGCAGGGTTTTCCAGCATGGATGGCCTGTGTAGGATCATGATGCAGCATCTCAATTTGATTTAAGTCCGGGCTTTTACTAGGTCACTCTAAAACCTATATTTTTGTTTGTTTGAACCATTTGGAGGTGGACTTGCTGTTGTGTTTTGGATCATTGTCCTTCTGCATAACTCAAGTGCACTTGAGCATGAGGTTATGAACTGATGGCCAGGCAGTGGCTTTGGCATTAGAACTCTCCCATGGATGCCATTTTTGCCCAGTCTTTTTCTTATTGTTGAATCATGAACACTGATCTCACCTGAGGCAAGTAAGGCATGCAGTTCTTTAGATGTTGTTCTGGTTTATTTTATGACCTCCTAGATGAGTCGTCATCATGCGCTTTGAGTCATTTTTGTAGGCCTGTGGAAAATGGCTCTCCCTGTAGTTCATTGGAGTTCCAAAGCCTTAGAAATTGCTTTGAAACTCTTTCTAGACCGATACATGTACATTACTTTGTTTCTAATCTGTTCTTGATTTGTTTTAGATTTATGTGGCTTTTTGTGTTCTGTTAGCGTGCTTCACTTTGTCACTTCTATTTATGTGATTTCTTGATTCAACAGGTCTGGCAGTAATCAGGCCTGGGTGTGGCAAGTGAAATTTAACTCAGCTTTCCAAAACATTGTGGTTAACCACAGTTCAGTCATAATGCAGCATGGGAGGGGGTAATTACTTTTTCACATAGGGCCAGGCAGGTTTGAACAGCTTGTTTAAACCTTAATAAATGAAATAATAATTAAAAAACTGCATCTTGGATTTACTTGGGTTATCTTTGTGTTATATTAAAATTAGTTTCATGATCTGACTCATTTAAGTGTAAGAAATATGTAAAAAAAAAATTGAAAATCGGTAAGGGGGAAATACTTTTTCACAGCACTGTATATACTGCCTTGCCTGCTAATAGATTAG
Organism: Lithobates pipiens; assembly: GCF_037356315.1. Classification (NCBI taxonomy): domain Eukaryota; kingdom Metazoa; phylum Chordata; class Amphibia; order Anura; family Ranidae; genus Lithobates; species Lithobates pipiens. The sequence goes on along the minus strand of NW_027507748.1, from coordinate 627,060,283 downwards.
CAGTTCTGGCCAGCCAGACCTGTGTTTCAGACTCTGCTGCCAATCAGCACAGCTGGCTTTGGGACCTCACTTTTTTCCATTGCAGATGAAGCAGTTAATTTACTAAAGGTAAATACGCTGTTTACTTTGCAAGGGTGGCTGTATTTTACAAGGCTATTTCCAGAGCTTAGTGAATGTGATGAAGTTTCACTTTGTAAGGAATACACAATTGTGTGTAAGAAAAAACAGCATTTTTGCTTGCACACGATTGGATAATGGAAGTCTGATGAGATCCACCCCATTCACTAAACTGTGGGGCAAGTTCCCCTGCAGTGTGCAACGTCTCTTGCAACATGAACAGCGTATTTTCCTTTAGTAAATCAAGCCCAAAGTGTATATATGGCCAACCCAATATTTATTGAAAGCCCCTGTGAGGTTATTTTGCCACCTGTGTCCCAGTCCAGAGATTTGTCTTCACTTCCTGTCCTGTAGACACAAGAGGAAAGGTCTCCAAAGTGAGTGAGGCAGTTAGACATTTGTCACCACCACTGAACAAGTTTCTTCATCTGAAGATTTCTCCTGTGTGTCTTTTCTGATGACAACTCAAAAGTTTGGATTCTTTACTTTTGTGCCAGTCAAGATCATTAATAGGGCAAAGAGAGAGAGTGTAGTAAAAACCTGAAAGGCATTCTAACTCCTCACCACTCTCTAAATCTAAAAAAAAGCCTTTTGACTTTAGATACACTTTAAAACCTTTCTAAAGGCATTTTTTTAAATTAAAATAATATACATCTTATATGTACTTGGTCTGTGCAATAGTATTGCACAGAGCAGCCCCGGACCTCCTCTTTTGGGGTCCCCCACCAGGAGCCTCTTCGGTATTTGTCCCCATAGCAAACAACTTGCTATAGAACCTATAGAAGACGTACAGGCTTGATCCCAAATTGGGCTGTGTGCATCCATAGACACACACAGCATGGCTGGGCCCTGCCCCCTGCTCCTCACAGCATTTGACTGACAGCAGTGGGTTCCAGTTTCCCTATGAGCGTAGGGAGAGGGGAGAAAAAAGATGCAGCCGAACATCAAATAATAATTTACATTTTAATATGGAAACCCATCAGTGGTGACCTATAGACCCTAGTCTGATTCACATATTTAGCTGTCACTTGTTAGTTATTCAAAATAAAATTGTATAATTCTTTTTGCAGATTTACTTTAGCGTAATAAACATTTTTGGTTTTTCAGAGTTGTATCATCTTACTCACTAAAATGAAAATGAATCAGCTAACATGAAAGCTCACATAAAAGGAATGGTGTTAATTAGCACCCTGGAGCTTTAACACTACATCATTATATTAATTTACTTACTTTAACTGGGTATGTTTATCATTTTTGTCATCAAATATTGCTTCTCGCAGTTTCAATTAAAGTTATCATTAAACATAACGATATAAAAAGTAGACCCGTTAAGGTATACATTGTACGTGGTACTTCTAGTGATAAAAGGGTTGCCAGAGCTAACAAGCAAAGACACTTTCAATAGTAACGATTAAATGTTCATTTTCTACCCTGCATTAGTAAAATGATAGCTGGAATCTGATTGGGTGAAATGAACAACACCTTCAATTTTCATTTAGTCCATCATTTTTATCTTTCATAAATCAGCCCATTCCACTGACCAATAATGAAAAAGCCCATTGTGATTTCATTCATCTAATCTTACAGTATGGAAAATTTCCCACCAGAGAGTACACTTTGAATCCTCTGTAATTAAAGCCATTCAACAGTGATTACAGAATTTACGGAGGAACAAAATCCCATCATGCAAGAAATTACCTTTTTTTTGGACCAAAACTGAACACACTAAAAAATATTATCTCTTTCTGGTCGAGGGTAGATAGCTTCATAATAAATACGGCCCAAAGAAAAGTTGGCGGCACTCCAGGCTCTCAATGCAAATGTTTTTATTCCATGCAAATCAGGGTATTGCAAGTAGATAGAATAGCTAACGCGTTTCATGCATACCAACTCTGAATATAAATAAATACGTTTTTATTTTTATCATTTCCAGGGCTCCCAGCACAGTGGCTCCTCTACCTCATTAGCATCCACCAAAGTGTGCAGTTCCATGGATGAAAGTGACATCTTAGCAGAAGGTAAAAATGTGAAATATTCATGCACACAAGTGTGCAGCGGTGCTCTGGTACAGAGATTTACATGATTCCATGATGCATTTAATGCAGTAGCTTGCATTTTGTTGAAAATAATGTATATTTCTTAAGTGTAACTTTACCTTTTTGGGAAAAACATATTGATCACAACAAGCATATTAATGAATCTTTATTATATACCTATGTACAGTGCATCTGGAAAGCATCCACAACGCTTCACTTTTTCCACATTTTGTTTTGTTACAGCCTTATTCCAAAATGGATTAAACTCATTATTTTTCTCAAAATTCTTCAAACGATACCCTATAATGAAGTGAAAGACATTTGAAATCTTTGCAAATGTATTAAAAATAAAAAAAATGACATGTACATAAGTATTCACAGCTTTTGCTCAATACTTTGTTGAAGCACCTTTGGCACCAATTACAGCCGTAAGTCTTTTTAAATATGATGCTACAAGCTTGACACGCCTATTTTTGGGCAGTTTCTCCCATTCTTCTTTGCAGGACCTCTCAAGCTCTATCAGGTTGAATGGGGAGCATTGGTGCAAAGCCATATATTTAGATTTCTCCAGAGATATTTAATCAGGTTCAGGTCTGGGCTCTGGCAGGGCCACTCAAGGACATTCACAGAGTTTTCCCATAGCCACTCCTTTGTTATCGTGGCTGTGTGCTTAGGGTTGTTGTCCTGTTGGAAGGTGAACCTTCACCCCAGTCTGAGGTCTGGAGTGCTCTGGAGCAGGTTTTCATCAAGTATGTCTCTGTGCATTTTTGCATTTATATTTCCCTCAATCTTGACTAGTGTCCCAGTTCCTGCTGCTGGAAAACATCCCCACAGCATGATGCAGCCACCACCACCATGTTTCACTGTAGGGATGAGCAGTGCCTGGGTTCCTCCAGACATGATGCTTGCTCTTCAGGCCAAAGAGTTCAATCTTTGTTTTATCAGACCAGAGAATTGTGTTTCTCATGGTCTGAGAGTCCATTGGGTACATTTTGGCAAACTCCAGGCCGGCTGTCATGTGCCTTTTTACTGAGGAGTGGCTTCCGCCTGGCCACCCTACCATACAGGCCTGATTGGTGGAGTGCCAGTGCTGCAGAGATGGTTGTTCTTCAGGAAAGTTCTCCTCTCTCCACAGAGAAACACAAGAGCTCTGTCAGAGTGGCCAATGGGTTATTTGTCATTTCCCCGACTAAGGCCCTTCTCCCCTGGTCGCTCAGTTTGACCAGCGGCCCGCTCTAAGAAGACTGATGGTGTTTCCAAAATTCTTCCATTTATGGATGATAGAGGCCACTGTGCTCTTTGGGACCTTCAATGCTTCAGAAAATTTTCTGTATCCTTCACCAGATCTGTGCCTCGATACAATCCTGTCTCTGAGGTCTACAGACAATTCCTTGTACTTCATGGCTTGGTTTGTGCTCTAACATGCCCTGTCAACTGTGGGACCTTATATAGAGAGGTGTGTGTCTTTTCAAATCATGTCCAATCAACTGAATTTACCACAGGGGGACACCAATCAAGTTGTAGAAACATCTCAAGGATGATTGGTGGAAACAGGATGCACCTGAGCTACATTGCAAAGGCTGCGAATATTTATGTGCATGGGATTTTTTTGCTTTTTTGTTTGTAAAAAAATTGCTAAGATTTCAAATAAACTTCTCTCATGTTGTAATTCTGGGGTATTGTTTGTAGAATTTTGAGGAATATATAGAATTTAATCCATTTTGAAATAAGGCTGTAACATAACAAAATGTTGAAAAAGTGAAGTGCTGTGAATACTTTCTGGATGCACTATATATTTTCTGTGGTGTGTTTGTGGTCCTCTGAGTCCTATTTCCTGATGGCTAAATAAGCATTTGTGTTGGAATCTGTTTACTACTAAACCAATCAAGGAATTTCCACCTCTGTGTTGGGCAGATGCGCCTGCAAAGAAAGCAGACATGTTAGTGGCTTGCTAGACTGGTTGACAAGGTCTGCATTCATCAGGCTGTATTTCATTGGAAAGGCCTTTTCAAAAAGCTGTTGTGCCAAAGTAAGCCGCTGCAACCAGGAGCATCACCTTCGGATAACGAAAGTCACACCCATTCTGATTTACTTTGCACATTGACATTACCAAACAGAGCAACAAAAACAGATTTACACATCGGGAGTTAAGCTGTGACCTACTTTAATTTCCAATGGCGGGCAATAACACAAACATTTTTCTTTCACTCATGGTTAGTGTTTGGCTGAAGCCATTTATCATCAATCAACTGTCTTTTTAAATCATAATGGCAACAAAAACTACCCAAATGACCCTGATCAAAAGTTTACACACCCCAGTTCTTAATACTGTGTATTTCCTCCTTTAACATCAATGACATCTTGAAGTCTTTTGTGGTATTTGTGAATGATGACTTTATCTTCTCAGATGGTAAAGCTGCCCATTCCTCTTGGCAAAAAGCCTCCAGTTCCTGTAAATTCTTGGGCTGTCTTGCATAAACTGCAGGTTTGAGATCTCCCCAGAGTGGCTCAATGATATTGAGATCAGGAGACTGAGATGGCCACTCCAGAACCTTCACCTTTATTCTGCTGTAACCAAAGACAAGTCGAATTGGCCTTGTGTTTTGGATCATTGTCATGTTGGAATGTCAAAATACGTCCCATGCGCAGCTTCCTGGCTGATGAATGCAAATGTTCCTCCAGTATTTTTTGATAACATACTGCATTCATCTTGCCAACAATTTTGACCAAATTTCCTGTGCCTTTGTAGCTCACACATCCCCAAAACATCAGCGATCCACCTTCATTCCTTTCATCATAGGCCTTGTTGACTCCTCTCCAAATGTAGTGTTTATGATTGTGGCCAAAAAGCTAAATTTTGATCTCATCACTCCAAATGACTTTGTGGCAGAAGGTTTGAGGCTTGTCTCTGTGCTGTTTGGTGTATTGTAAGATTGTAAGATGTGGGATACTTTGTGGCATTTGCATAGTAATGGCTTTCTTCTGGCGACTCGAGCATGCAGCCCATTTTTCCTCCTTATTGTGCACCCTGAAACAGCCACACCACATGTTTTCAGAGAGTTCTGTATTTCACCTGAGGTTATTGGTGGGTTTTTCTTTGCATCCTGAACAGTTTTCCAGGCAGTTGTGGCTGAAACTTTAGTTGGTCTACATGACAGTGGTTTGGTTTCAACAGAACCCCTCATTTTCTACTTCTTGATTTGAGTTTGAACACTGCTGATTGGCATTCTTAATTCCTTGGATATCTTTTTATATCCTGTTTTATACAGTTCAACTACCTTTTCCCACAGATACTTTGACAATTCTTTTGCTTTCCCCATGACTCAGAATCCAGAAACGTCAGTCAATGAAAGATGCAAGGGTCTGTCAGGAGTCCAGAAACTCATTGGCCTTTTATACACACACACACACTAATTACAAGCAAACAAATCACAGGTGAGGATGGTTACTTTTAATAGCCCTTCAAATCCCTTTGTGTCAACTTGTGTGCATGTTATCAGGCCAAAATCACCAGGGTATGTAAAGTTTTGATCAGGGTCATTTGGATAGTTTCTGTTGCCATTATGATTGAAAAAGAGTAAACACAGCCAAACACAAGCCATGAGTGAAAGAAATGCTTTTGTATTATCATTCATAGTCTGTAAAAAATGGCCAAGAAATCATAAATTCTGCCAGAGAATGTAAACTTATGAAGCTCAGTTTCAGGGTCTTGGCAATTTTCTTATTGCCTAGGCCAGTGATGGCGGACCTTGGCACCCCAGATGTTTTGGAACTACATTTCCCATGATGCTCAACTACACTGAAGAGTGCATGAGCATCATGGGAAATGTAGTTCCAAAACATCTGGAGTGCCAAGGTTCGCCATCACTGGCCTAGGCCATCTTGACCAGTATGAGAGAGTGAGAGTGATAACACCAAATTTAACACACATGAGACCTTGTAACACTAAGGAGTCACATGACACTGGGGAGGGAAAGTAGCTAATTGGGCCCAATTTGGATATTTTTACTTAGGGGATATTTGTACTCACTTTTGTTGCCAGCGGTTTAGAAATGAATGGCCTGGCTGTGTGTTGTGTTATTTCAAGGGGACAGCAAATTTATACTGTTATACAAGCTGTATACTCACTACTTTACATTGTATAAAAGTGTAATTTGTTCAGTGTTGTCACATGAAAAGATATAATAAAATATTTACAAAAATGTGAGGGGTGTACTCACTTTTGTGAGCTACTGTGTGCGTGTATATGTATATATATATATATATATATATATATATATATATATATATATATATATATATATATATACATACATACATACATATATATATATATTTTTTTTCTTAATTATAAACGTATGCACTTAAAAACAGCAATGTTTCTTTATTGTAAAGATGTATATTTATGAAGGTAAGGGCCAAAGGCATTACAAGTTTTATAGAATATAATGATTTGATATAAAGGAACATTTTTTTGCCATAGTTTCACTTCAGCAGTGCATGCAGTCTTTTTGGAAATATGGTAAGTATATCTCTATGATATCTCTATGATACCCTTGCTTGGGCAATGTGCTTAGCATTTCCACTTGCTACAAATACAATAATCACATCCTCTGGTATTTTTTTTTTTTTTTTAAACTAGAGTCTTTTCTCCCCCTAGTGGCAAAATAGGATATATGTCTGCTTCAGTCTTCACTGTTCTGTATAAGAAAAGCTCCAATGTATGATGATCCAGAGTCATTTGTACTACTTTAATGAGTGGGAAAGGCCCTACTAATAGTTTTGCTTTGAAACAAATACTGCATATTACAATGTAGACTGAACATGTGGCAATATTGAATATATGTGTCTAGAAGAGTAAAAACACTATATGTAGTTCAATCTCAGGGCTGTTGCAAATTAGGTGTTGTGAAGATTATTCTTGACTCATCAGATGGAGGATGATCTGATTTTTATTTATTTTTTAATAATAAAACAAAATGTTCTTGTGGTAACATATAAATATGAAAAATTATATATGATTACTTTATATTTACCTATTATCAGCCAGCAGGTGGAGCTCTAGGAGCTCTAGGCTTTATTTCCCATGCTAACCTTGACTGTTTTGCTGAAAAAAATAAATAAATCAAAAACCTGCTTACAAAGCCAAATAGGTAAAGCTCTGATAATACACACAGCTTGCTCAGAGAAATGCTCAGAGAAATGGTCTACACCACTCATTTTCTCTCTCTATTTTATGTACATACTTTAATTAGGGAGACACAGTGGGGTTGATTTACCAAAGGCAAATAGACCATGCACTTGGCAAAGTGCAGTTGCTCCAGAGCTTAGTAAATGAGGTAAGGCTTCACTTTGCAAAGAGTACCCAATTACATGCTAGGAAAATTTTAAAACTGCATTTTTGCTTGCACATGATTGGATGATGGAATTCAACAGAGCTTCTGCTAATTTACTAAGCAGTGGAGCAGCTGCACTTGCAGAGGGCAACAGTACTTTGCAAAGTGCAGTCTTGTATCTTTCTTTAGTATATCAACCCCAGTCTGAGAGCATACAGTGCCTGCTCTGCCTTTCATTTAAAAAAAAAAAGCTGCATTGTTCAGTATTAACATTGCTATAGGTGCCCCCTATATTAAATGTTTAATTTTTTTTTACATTTTTTCCTTAAAGCATATTTAAACCGAAAAATAAAAGTGTGATACATTGCAGCTTGCCAGTCCTTAGCTGTGGTGGTATTATTAGTTTCAGTTTTTTTTCACCCTATTGTTAACCAGGTGATCCAGCCATTAAGACACTTGCTGTCTTATGGTGGCTTCTTTATCCATGAAGGGACAACTGAGACACGCTTGGACAACAGCACTGCTTAAAGAGGGTAGTGTCAGATAAACTAGTAGGTTTAGATGGACTTTACATAAGTGACTAACAAATTAATGTCTAGCTCCAGTTAATACTTTTAAGCAATTACAGAAACAGTTTCTCCTTTAGGAATAAATAAAAGCTGACCATTTTAAGGGCCCCTGTCAGTGGTAAATAGTTTATCTCAACCCTCTAACTGCCACTTTTTCTGGACAGCTTGGTCTGTTAAAGGAAGCTAGAAAATGATAGACTTTTTGGGCAGATCACCTGGTCAAAATAAAGAAAAACATACATATAAGAAAACAAAATGAATGCAGCCACCACATTTAAGGATTGGTAGGCTGCAATATACCTGTATATATATTAGATGTTTGCTTTTGGGTTTAGATACATTTTAAGATAAAGTGACAGTACTCATTTTCTTACATGTCATTGAAGAAGAACATCCTTTTTAATATGCATGCTGACAGCCCCACATAAGTGAAAACAACAACAGATCTAAAACTCAAAGCGGTATAGTAGGGAATGCAGACTGTCCCTGTACCAATATTTTTTCAGCATGCTTTCCTTTTATGGTTTTAAAAAAGAAAATATGATAAAATAAATCAATTACACATGTTTTTTAATATACAGGTACACCTATCTGAAAGCAGAGCTTTAATGGACTACTGTATTAACACTGTTGTAATCCGATACAATGGTGTTTTAATATGCTTAATTAGGTTTGTTAATATTTACCTGCAGACCTAGCGTCCCAGCAAAGGTCACAGGATCTGGGACAATCCCTAACATTTCCAGGGGTGCCTACAATGATGACCTGTTATTTACAAGATTTCCTCTATAGAGAAAACTGGTGCTGCAATTGCTCATTCCTGGCATGTTTATAATTTGTCCCAACCCCTGTAATTTTTGTTGGAAAAAAAGATCATAGTGTAAATGTAGAGAAAAATCTTAATTAGGCATATGAAATAAAAAGAAGGCATTTGCTATATTTTTTCATAGGGGTACTTTATTGTATACTGGCAAATTACATTATTACAGTTGTAACTAATTGTCTTCTTTACAGGGCCAATCAGTCTTAAAGTGGTTGTAACCCTGAAAAAAAAAAGAAAAAAAAAGAAGAGATATATAGCACAGATTAAAATGAAGTCTGCAAATACCGTATATTTAATCTCTTCTGGTCTGTCACAGCGGTCACGTGACCCCCCCCCCCCCGCCTGAGGTCAGAGGGGGATTTCTACCCCTCCCTCTGTAGCCTGTAGATCAGAGGACTAGAGTATCCGGAGATCACGTGACCGGCCATAAAAGATCAAAGATAAGGTATTTACAGGCATTGTTTAAAAAAAAAAAAAAAAAAAAACAATTACACAGTGTAGGAGTGTAGGAGAGATTAATAGAACAGAGGAGTTGGCTATAATTGTTCTTTACCTTTACAACCACTTTAAGGTACTACTGAGTTTATTTTAATAAGTATCTTAACATATGTCATTGATAATGCTAATAGCTGTAAACATAAGTCAAGTTACTGAAATAAATTGATTTACAAGTAGTAGACACCCTTCTCACATTTATATTACAGACTTTTTGGATGAAGGGTTTCAAGTACCAGTGTCTATAGCAGAAAGATACAAAGTCGGAAGGACCATAGGAGATGGAAACTTTGCCATTGTTAAAGAATGTGTAGAAAGGTAAGTTAAAGTAATTGATTGTTCTTCCAAATTTTATGTAGAACCATGGACACTGGGATCAACTACAAGAATGTACAAGCTATACAGCTACTGATGGGTCCAGGATGTTCCTCTTGAGGCCGCACTTGAAACTGTGACATCCCCTTCCCCCAGGCTTGGTGGAAATCCTCACCCATTACTAAACCCTTTTTTTCCCTTAGGCCCCTTTCACACGGGGCGGATCAGTAAAGATCCGCCCCGTGATGATCCGCTCGCTCAGCGGGGATCGCTCCGTTGTCCCCGCTGAGCCAGCTGCGGACAGGGCGGTCTCCGCACACTGTGCAGGGACCGCCCTGTCAGCTCTCCGCTCTCCTCTATGGGGATCGGACGAGCACGGACCGTGTGTCCGTGTTCATCCGATCCGCTCTGCAGACGGACAGAAAAATAGGATTTTCCTCCGTCTGCAGAATCGGACATTTGCGGAGGCGGACAATAGCGGGTGTCTGCGGATGCTCATCCGCAGACACCCGCTATCCCATAGGGATGAATGGATGTCCGTATTTCATCCGCAAACGGATGGATGAAATACGGACACATCATCCGCATGTGTGAAAGGGGCCTAAAGATATTTGATAGTTGCTCTAGTTGTTTTAGGGAAATACATGATAATACTCAATGACAATTCCTGATTTTTTGATAAGTGTCATTTTAGTCAGGAGTGGCTGTACATTGCAATTCCCAGCTGCCATTGCCAGTAATTGCTGGTAATCACGACTGGAAAGAAAAGGGGATGGCGGCAACAGGGGGAGAGGAACTGAATGTGGAAGATTTGTCCTAGATTTTTTTAGGGCATATATACTACATTTAAAATATGCTACAGGCCAGAAATAATCAAGTCAACCATTGTTGAGTAGGGGCACACTACACTACAAAATTATGTAAGCACTACATGTGCTTAAAGTGTATCTATAGGCACATTACTTTTCATTTTGGATAGAGAAGGGAATGGTTATAAGCTATGTCAGATTTTTACTGTTGTCTGTGTACATGCTGGGTAAACTGCCCTCTCTATTCATCTTCGTGACCATTGTCGTAAGGAAAAGACATGATGGGAAATCCAAAATATTACAGTTGTTTCCAGACTAGGGCATGAGAAGAAATTTTCCAATGGGGACACTTGTTCTGGTGATAACTGCCTAAAATTGGCCTTCCAATCTCTTTGTAGAGATTTTCTCTCATTCCTTGTTGTGTCCCTGTGACAGTAAGTGAAAGGAAACCTCTCCAGAGAGCAATATAGACCTGACAGGAGTTCTTACCATTCTGTGATTAAAAAAAAGATTAAGATTTTATTTTTAGCTTTTTCTGGTAACCTGCTAGGGACCCACTGGAGGGTAGCCTTGTCTGTTGAGAGAGCAGCCTAACCTGATCCAGTGAGGTCTCTAAATGTCTTTTTTCCTCTCACTACCTATATCAGCTAAGAATAAAGTTCTGCCACCTCTCTGTTTTTTTTTCTTCCTCATGCTTGAGTGTCCCAACAGCCTCCTGCTCAGATATATTTGCAAATAGATGTGTCTGTTCTGACCAATAGAAAGGTGTGCAGTGCTTCCAGCTGGAGGGTTGCATGTATTTAGGATTATCCCATGTGCCCTAAATACTATTTAGATAAAATAAGCTTTGCATGTTACCTCTGGATGGCTGCTTTAGTTTCTCAAAACTTCAAAAGAGATGTATCCTGCCAGGTCAATATATCCCATACATTACTAGGGAGTGGGAGCCATCCACAAAAGCCTGAATCCAAAAACCACAATAAAATTGGACCTCGGCTTAACCTACTCCACTTCTTATCTTTTTATGTGATAAAGAAGTTATATTATCTGAAACTTTCCAAAGATTATAGAATAACTCCTGACAGATGCTGTTACAAAATCTTTATTCATATTCATTTTTAAAAAACATATAACAAACAACTGTTAAAAGCTTTTCTCATCATGTGCCTCAAAGTACAAGTATTCTCTATACGCGAGGTCTTAAAAAAGTTTCCACACTTTTTTTAATAGCGTAACCCTCATATTATCAAAAGTGCAAAATAATGCAGACCATGTGTGTGTGTGTATATATATATATATATATATATATATATATATATATATATATATATATATATATGTGTGTGTGTGTGTTTGTTCAGGCTAACCCTCGTTAAATAAGGGCAAACTTAGCCCTTGTACACACGGTCGGACATTCCGATGGACAATGTCCGATAGGACCGCGTTGTCGGATAATCCGACAGTGTGTGGGCTCCATCGGACTGTTTCCGTCATAGTATCCAACGGACCAAGTTTTCCAGCTGGGCTATAAAATTTTCCGACAACATGATCCGATCGGACTTTGTCCGATCATGTGTAGAGAATTCCGATCGGACAAAGTGCCACACATGCTCAGATCAAATTCCTAGAGCAAAGCTGTTGGCTACTGGCCTGAAGTAGTCCCGTCCTAACGAAATAATGTAATCACGTTAAGTACGATCGGATTTTCTGACAACTTTGTCCGACTGTGTGTATGCAACAGTTTTGCACAAAATCCGTCGGATTTGGTTGTCAGAATGTCCGACCGTGTGTACAAGGGCTAGCAAATGGAAGTGGATAGGCTTTTGAGGAATTAACTATACAAATTATCAAGATGATTACTCACTGCAGGTGAAAATGGTGTAAGGCATTGGATGCACATTGTGATAATCCACTGCGGCCCAGAGGAGGAGTGTGTGCCAAGGGACCTTAATAGTGCTCCACTCAGTGATATTTAAATAGCGCCCCACTTCACAAACCCTTCACACCTCAGAGAGGAAAAAGTCCCACCGCTCCAGGAGCACACATACAGAATGTGAACTGTTCTCTTGGCCCGGAAGCCACAGGTGCTGGCAATTGCCGACAGCAACAGATGAAAATAGACTCTGGACTGCCGCACTCTTCAGAAGAACCACCTTTCCTTATTGGAAGATCACATCAAAAACTCAGCAAACACAGCAGACAAAGAAAAGGCTGACTTTTCGCACTAGAAGGTGTGCTTAATCATAGCCTATGATTAAGCACTACTGCTAGTGCGAAACATCAGCTTTTTCTTTGTCTGCTGTGTTTGCTGAGTTTTTGATGTGATCTTCCAATAAGGAAAGGTGGTTCTTCTGAAGAGTGCGGCAGTCCAGAGTCTATTTTCGTCTGCCCCTTCACACCTCAGATATAAACAGCCACACAAGAAAGGGAGTGACCTCAGGGTTCCAGACTAGCATTTAGTTTCATGTGAATAACTTTAATCTAAATATCAGCTGTGTACTATTAATATGTTTATAGGAACTTCTGATGTCTGCTACTGTAACTTTATTGAAATACACTTAACAAGGCAGGGAAATGCCCGATATTCCCAAAGGCCCATCTGTAAACCCTGGAGGAGCCTGTGTGGGTGCTAAGGAATCTAAAAAAAAAACAGTGCCGGGAGCTGTATAGATTTAAATAGGTTCATCACAGTCTGTTCAGGAATATATACCATTTTATCAAAGCTTCAAGATTGCCACAGAAACAAAACACTGAGCAGCATCGTTCCCCCAGGAAAAAGAGTAACAAATATGAACTGAAATGAACTTTAAATTTCACGGGAGGGGAGACAATGCAGATGCAAAGGTTCAATATTTCATGCCATAAATAAACACAACGCCATATGGAAAAGTGGCTTCATTATTACCCTGGCAGTTGCTTTATATGGTATGAGGGATATAAAATAAGCACCTCTTACTAAAAAAATTGTTAAACTCTGTGCATTTTAATTCCTGGATTTGACTACATGCACAGACTTCTGGCTGGTATTTATCCTCAGAAGCAGGGGTATTTAATTAAAATTCAAGGTCTGGTCAGTAAAATTTTATTGCAGATCTCATCTTTGTGCTATGACTCAGATCCCAGTATATATGTAGTCATTTTATGTCTATCGAAAAATAAGTACTGTACAAATTCCATAGCATTTCAATGATATTCATTGTCAATTCTCAGTGTGCCACTTACATCGGGTGTACCAATCAGGGTGCTCCGTTACTTCAGGTGTCTTCATCAGCATGCCCCCTTACATAAGTTGTCCCCATGAGTGTGCCCTTTACTTCAGGTGTTCCCATGACAATGACCTATTACATCAGGTGTCCGAATCATAGTGCCCCCTTACATCAGGTGTTTCCATCTGAGTTCCCCCTTAAATCAGGTGTTCCCATCAGATGCCTACACTAGTATAATGTTACTTAGCATGGGAATCTGCGGAGGATGAATGAAAAATAACAGAATTTTAGGTGAAAGACCTAATTAGCTGTGCATCAAATATACAGCAAACCTACTTTTTCAACTGTTAGGCCGCGTACACACGCGGGGACTGTTCGCCCAACTTTGTCCGCTGAACAGTGTTTCGGCGGACAGTCCGCCCGTGTGTGGGCTTTCAGCGGACAGTTTCAGCGAACAGTCTGCTGAACAAAGTTTTTCGGAAATTCCGAAAAACTGTCCGCTGAAACTTGGTTTCAGTGAACAGTCCCCTCGTGTGTAGGCTTGTTCGTCAAACTAAGTTCCGCGCATGCTCAGAAAGGATTTACACGCCGAAAGTTGTAATGCAGTGTATAGGACGTCGTATTTTCCGTCCCGTCGTACGTGCCGTTCACGTCATCACGCACGGTTTCAGCAAACTGTTCGTTCGTCGTGTGTGGGCAAGTCCGTCCATGCTAATTTTGAGCGGACTGTTCGCTGAAACTGTTTGACGGACAAAGTTGAGCAAACAGTCCCCGCGTGTGTACGCGGCCTTACTCTAGATATGACTGCACAGTGGGATTAGTTTACTTTTGATACAAACATAGCAGATGTGCCTTTAAGCTCACCGATCCACTAACTAAATCCATAAAAACTGTTAGTTATGCTTAAATGCACTTGTACTTCTTTTTCAACTGCTGATCCTGCCAGTGACACACCTCCTGTCCTAGGATGATAATATTCAGTGATTCTACTGCATCTGTGGAGAAGCAGTGTTGACCTAGCATTGGAAGTATGATACGACTACAGAACACCTCCCCCTCTACTTCCCTTCATAGCATAGGGAAGGTATCTTGTAGTTCACAGAGGAGAAATACTACCTGATTTCTGTCAGGCATTATTTTGCACTTGTTGAACATGTTTACTTTAGAACTAAAAGCAAAACATTTTTTTTCTTTTTTGGATAGAGTAAGGGAGGGTTATAACCCCTGTCAGTTTTTCTTTCTTTCTTTTTTTTTTTTTTTTTTTGCACCATCTGTGTGCCATTGGTGAGATTTCCATTTACTTACTATAATAACCATCCCATAATCACAACAGGAAATGAGAGGAAAACCCTCCAAAGTGAGGAAATTCCTGGTTGTCACCAGGGTCAACAAAACTAGTTCTCCCTCTATTATTATTCTGGTGACAACTCAAAATGTAGGTTTTTCTGTCACTTTCACTATAATGGTAAACAGGAAATATAGAGAGGATTAATCTACCGGGGCACAGACAGCAATAAAGACCAAAGCAGTTCTTCTAATCCTTCTCCATTCTATCCTGAACTAATAAAAAACGTTTTGCTTTCAGTTATACTTTAACATGTTTTCAATTATATATTTAACAGACCAAAAGGGAGCAAATAAGTGAAGAGAAGTTTTGAGGGTTTGCGTATACTTTAACTGCTTGCCGCCCACCCACCGCCAAATGATGGAGGAGCAGTGCGGCTCTCGTTCTGGGTTGGTATCATATGACTTCGCCCCAGAACAGCCGCTCTCGCATGCCTGTGACCTTGATCTCTGTAAAGAACCATGTGAACGGCTGTGTCCAATCACAGCTGGTCGCATGTAAATGCAGAAGTGCAGGTAAATGGCTCTCATCGCCTCACACTAAAAGAGTGTGTGGCGAGGAGAGCCAATCAGTGGCATCTCCTCGCATTGGACACCCAGACAGGTAATCAGGGCACGGATCACGGATAAAGCCCCCCAGTGCCACCAATCAGTGCCCATCAGTGACACCAATCAGTGCCCATCCGTGACACTAAACAGTGCCTATTAGTAATACCAGTCAGTGTTGCCTTTCAGTGCTCATCCGTTCCTGCTCATCAGTGCTGCCCATTAATGGGCATCAGTGCCTCCCATCAGTGCCGCCCATCAGTGCCGCCTATCCATGCTACCTATTAGTGCCCACCAGTGCTGCCCATCTGTGTCCATCAGTCCCGCCCATCAGTTCTACCTATCCGTACCCATCAGTGGCCATCAGTGCTACCTATCAGTGCCCACCAGTGCCCACCAGTGCCGCCCATCAGTGCTGCCTATCAATGCTCATCAGTGCCCATAAGTGTGGCATATTAGTGCCTCCTCATCAGTGCCCATAAGTGCCGCCTCATCAGTGTGCATACGTGCCACCCCATCAGTGCAGCCTATCAGTACAGCCTCATCAGCGCACATCAGCGGAGAAGAAAAATTATTTATTTACAAAATCTACTGACAGAAACTAAGAAAAACTTATAATTTTTTTCAAAACTGGAAGTCTTTTTTTTTTTTGTACAAAATAAAAAACCCAGCAATGATTACCACCAAAAGAAAGCTCTATTTGTGTGAAGTATATGATTAAAAATTCATTAGGGTACAGTGTTGCATGACCGTGCAATTGTCATTCAAAGTGCCACAGCGCTGAAAGCTGAAAAATGGCCTGGGCAGGAAGGGGGTGAAAGTGCCCTGTATTGAAGTGGTTAAGCTTATGCCATTTAAATACATGGAATGATTCTTTTCGAAAGCGTATATCTACATGGGATGTAAACGCACATGTAATGCATCAGTTATTATTATTATTTTTAATTGTGAGCTTCAAAAATGAACTTAAACTTTCATATATTGAAATGATTTACTTGTACAAATTTAAATAATCATTATTTTTATTATATATAAAGTATTTAAAAAAAAACACATGATTAAAAGCGCAAAAGAGTAGGCCATAATAAATAATTTGGACATCCAAGAATATTATAAATTATATGTTTGAAAAAAGAAGAATAAGATGCTCTTTGTTATACTTTGGATCAGTTTGGGGGTAGAGTTAAATTTTTGTTAGTAATTATTAATAGTGCCTAGGCTGTAGTGCATTAATGAGTCATAAAAATAATAATGTGCAGACAGGAGTGATAGATGTTCAAGCCCGAACATATCCCTTTATTGTGGGGGCTGTTTTGTAGGATGATTAATAAAAACAATTAGGAGCAGCTGGGCGGTACAGCTCATCTCTGAAATATGGATTGGAATTAGAGGTACATCAATTCTGGGAGCAGCTGGAAGAGATCTGTAAGAGTCCAAGAATATTATAGAAAATGAAAGCTATACTTAAGGGTTCAAAAATGTTCGATCATTTGTAATAATTTATTGTAACACAATGAACAATGTCTACCAATGTTTGTGTACCATTGACCTCCTTTATGTATTGACCAGTGTTAAAGTGGTTGTAAACCCTTACAAACCACTTTGACCTACAGGTAAGCCTAGATTAAGGCTTACCTGTAGGTCCAAGAAATATCTCCTAAACCTATATGGTTTAGGAGATATTTGCCCGAAAACAGGCACCGCTGTCTACGGCGCATGCGCCGTAGACAGCGGTGCGCATGCGCACTGAGTGCGGCATTCTCAACGACGGAGCTGCCGCGCGCGTCGGCTCCCGTGCGCATGCGCGGGAGTGACGTCATCGCAGCTTCGCCGAATGACAGCGGCAGAGCTGCGAGACCCCATCAAGAACATGGATGCGGCGGACTACAGGGGACAGCGGCGACTTCGCTGGCTCCTGTGTCAGGTAAGTGACACATAATGGACTACTATGCGATGCATAGTAGTCCATTATGCTTTGCCTTTGCAGGAAATGAAAGAGGAAGTAAACTCATCAGGGTTTTACTTCCTCTTTAAGGTGCTGCTTATCTAAATCTTAATAGGATACCGAAATGTGAATAGTATTTGAACCCCTTGGTGTAGATTTCGGTAAGAGGACCCCACTGTTTTCCTGCCGCTGTTCCCTTTCAGATAGAGGCTAAAAGGCTAACTTTTTGTAAAAAATAAATAAAAATAAATGCACATCTTTTTGCACGTAAATATTGTTTTTACTTTGCAGCCTGTAAAGCATTGAAACCCACAGTTAGCAGATCACGTGTGCAATGCCAGGATCTTCCTGCAGACTCTCAGTACGCTGTCTGCCCATACCTCCCATACGGGGATACAGTTGCTGAAGTCCAGGAAGAATCAATGAACTATGAGAGGGCTCACTAGTGTCCTCACAGTTCATTAAGAACTAAAAGCCATCTGCCACAATGGAAGACAGTAGTTGTAGTTCATTCATTCACAGGAAACTGAATGAGTGGTGCGGACATGTGGGCAGAGTCCCGCATGGCCGTGCTGTTTTTAAATTGTGACATCGGGTTCCAGGATAAGAACCTCTGCCCGCTGTCAGAATGAGGATTCAGGGTGGTGTGCGCTGGTGCTTTTTGGTTACATGTTACACCCTAAATATGGGTGTAATATGTTGCCAAATGTGACCTTTCTATGTATGGATTACATGGGTTGTTACCAACATGTGGTGAACATTTCATGTCAATAGCACCTTTAGAAATATATTTACCTAGACTAATGGTGACATGTTCAATACTTATTTTACCAGTTGTATATTAACGTGACAAGACGCATTAACTGTACAAGTTTTACCTTTGTACTATAAATGTTCTATGTGATCCCAGTTGGTGACATGACAGATGAATGCCGTTTACCATTGTTGTCACACTATTAGTTTTTGGACGTGATTGCAGAACGGGTTATGCCACAATTAGAGTAAGTTCTGCCCAACCCAGTCTTTCAGCAGGATGGCACTCCACCTCATTTCCACCTAGATGTTCATCGATACCCTACCAGAACATTGAATCGGCAATGCAGGAAAGAACAAATAACTAATGTCGCTCTGGCCTCTGTGATCTTGCGACTTCTTTCTGTGGGGGTACACCAAGTGCATGGTCACCAACCCCCCCCCCCCCCCCCCCATGTCACAGGACCTATAGGACCTCCTGAGAAGCATCACAGAATCACATAAGCAATTAAGTCAATATCCGAGGACATGCTGGCACAAGTCTAGACAGAACTGGAGTACCATCTCGACATTTGTTATGTTACCAATGGGGCTCACATCGAACATGTTTAGTGCAGAGGTAAAACGTAGACAATTATTGTGTCTTTTCCTGTTAATACAGTTGTGTTTATTGTGTTATGAATAAATCAGCTTTACTTTTGAATGACACTATGGGGGAGATTTACTAAAACTGGTGCACACAGAATCTGGTGCAGCTGTGCATAGTAACTAATCAGCGTCTAACATCAGCTTGTCCAATTAAGCTTTGAGAAGAAAACTTAGAAGCTGATTGGTTACTATACACAACTGCACCAGATTCTGTGTTCACCAGTCTTAGTAAACCTCTCTCTCCCCCCCCCCCTCTCTCTCTCTCTCTCTCTCTCTCTCTCTCTCTCTCTCTCTCTCTCTATATATATATATATATTTTTTTTTTTTCTAAAGTATTGGGATGCCTGTCTACATGCACATGGACATTAAGGGCATCCTAGTCTTAGTTCGCAGGGTTCAGTATTGAGTTGGCCCACCCTTTGCAGCTGTAACAGCTTCAACTCTTCTGAGAAGGCTGTCCATAAGGTTTAGGAGTGTGTTTATAGGAATGTTTGACCATTCTTCCAGAAGAGCATTTGTCAGGTCGGCACTGATGTGGACGACAAGGCCTGGCTCGCAGTCTCCACTCTAATTCATCCAAAAGATATTCTATCAAGTTACGGTCAGGACTCTCAGGACCGCAGGCCAATCAAGTTCCTCCACCCCAAACTCTCTCATCCATATCTTTATGGATCTTGCTTTGTGCACTGGTTCAAATTATTTGTTGGAGGGAGGGTTATGCTGTGGGGTTATGTTTTAGGGGTTGGGCTTGGCCTCTTAGTTGCAGTGAAGGGAACTCTTAAGGCGTCTGCATACCAAGACATTTTGGACAATTCCCTGCTCCCAAATTTGTGGGAACAGTTTGGGATTGGCCCCTTCCTGTTCCAACATGACTGCGCACCAGTGCCCAAAGCAAGGTCAATAAAGAAATGGATGAGCACGTTTGGAGTGGAGGAACTTGACTGGCCTGCACAGAGTCCTGACCCCAACCCGATAGAACACCTTTGGGATGAATTAGAGCGGAGACTGTAAGTCGGGCCTTCTCATCCACTGCTTTAGCAAATTGGATCATGCTCTGCTGGGGTGTCTTTTTTTCAACCTGACTAACTATGTAACTATGTAAGTGCCTGACCTCACATATGCGCTTCTTGAAGAATGGTCAAACATTCCCATAGACAAACTCCCTACGGCTACGCCATCCCTGTCTTATAATGTGACATACAGAAGAAGTCTGTGTATTTTGTACTCATATGACTGATGTTAGCATACTTCGAGCATGCTTAAATGTATTTATTTATCCAGTTCAAGTACAGTGATGATATGTAGTGCAGGATGTGTAGCAACTAGTCCATGACAACCAGTTATTTTTCAGTTGAGTAAAATCACATCAATCTATCTTGCAACTCCTTTCTGGCCTTGACACCAGCAACCCCAACCATATGTAACCCTAGCCCTACACACACCACCACTTTCAATTTTTTCAGTATTATTACCACACCACATACTGTTACTGTTTCCCTTTATGCTCATCCAGTGCAAATCCACATCATTCTAATGTCATCTCTCTCCTTAGCTCTGAACCCTAACAAATGCCCAATCTTTTCCTACTGGACTGATGACTTTCCACTCAGACTGAAGATCATCTGCTCCTCCTAGACTTCCCCAAAGTGATGAGGACCCAATAAAACCCAGACAAATACACAACCCCAACCACGCATGACTTTCCTCCTACTGATCAGCACAATGACACAATACATTTATTCAAGACATCAAGATATATACAATCTGTAATTTCAACATCCATGCACAATATTTTATTTGCACACATTTCTAGCATTTAACAATGATTTACCTAGGTTATTTTATGTAAATTCTGATATTCACTTCTAATTATATGTTACTTGTCTTCAAACTAGGTCAACTGGCAGAGAATATGCACTGAAAATCATCAACAAAAGCAAATGTCGAGGAAAAGTAAGTTTTTTTCCTCTTAATAGCAAAATCAAAGCTTTGCTAAACTTAACAAAGGCAATGTATTTCTATCCTAGATGTGGTCACTTACAGCATTGTTTTGTGATTTCTGCAGTCCTAACCCTATGTAAGCTCTGCTATGGATGGTGTTGGAACTTACACAGCACTAATGACATGTCTTCCTGCTCACATGACAGTGTTAGTGCTTGGTGATTGGCTGCTATACTCACACACTTTATTATGATGGGAAAGTTGGGTATAAGTGGGTTGATTTAGGACTTTAATGATTTAGGGTTCTCCCATATCATCCCATATTGTTTGCAGGGCTCATTTAAAACTGAAATCAATTTACTTATTTACGTATATACAACACCATATACATTATTTATGTGCCTACCAGGAGCTGCTTCTGTTAAAAATTCTTCCTGATATGCCTCCTCAAAGCCACCAAATACTGTGGATGTCTTTCAGTGCTTTGAGAGTTAACTGTAGTCTCTGTTACTGAGAAAAGTTGCACCAATCGCTCAGTCCTTTCCATTCTCCCTTCCATTCACAGAATTCCTGCTAGTATTTGTTCACAATGTGAATGGAGTCAGAGCAATTAAATAACAAGAAACATCCACCACCCATTCATGCCGCATACATACGATCGGAATTCCGGCCAGAAAAAGACAGATGAAAGCTTTTCATCGGAAAATGCTCCATCGAAATTTAGCTGTCCGAATTTCCGCCAGCCAAAAATTTATACCATGTTCTCAATTTTCCCGACGAAAAAAATTCTATCGGTAATTCCGATCGTGTGTATGTAATTCCGACACGCCAAAAATCACGCATGCTCAGATTCAACTACGAGACAGAAGCTATTGGCTACTAGCCATTGAACTTCCTTTTTCTAGTCCCGTCGTACGTGTTGTACGTCACCGCGTTATAAACGATCGGAATTTGATGTGACCGTGTGTAGGCAAGACAGCTTGAGCGGAATTCTGTCGGAATTCCGTCGGGAAAACCATCAGAGCTTTTTCCGACGAGAATTCCAATCGTGTGTATGCGGCATAACAGAATGAAATGCTTTGTGGGACAATAATAGTAGGAGTTCCATGAATGGTGAATGGTATCCAGCGGCTCTGCAGAGGCGCAACAGGGAAGGTTTTTAGCAGAAGCATCAGCTTGCAGTTAACGTGATACACACTATTACACATACTTTTGTGTGTTTTATCCACTCTTATAATGAGCAGAACTGAAGTCAGGGGAGTGAATTAGAGTAATTAAAGACTTGAGAGGAATTATGAGTTTTAAACTAGACCTACATTTTTCTAATTATAAAACTCATAAAAGGGTATCTCTTCAAGCTCCAGTATTATTAAATATATTTGAATTCTAGTAATCTATTACTATACCTCCCAATATTTAAAAAAAAAATCCAAAAAATGTAAGACTATGCACCCAGACTATGGCAATAGTTGTGCCTCCCTATAAAATAAAGGGGCACTATAGGGAAAACTATTGTATTCTGATAACTGCACGTTGTTAATAACTGTAATTATATTATCCAGAATTTTTTTTTTTTTATTATTCCACATGACTTTATTCATATTCTTCTCCACATTTACATACAAACCAAGCTGTTCAGCAAAAGCAGCAGTTACAGGGTTGGGACAAACCATATAACACTGGCAGGGTGCATGGTTACCTTTTATCTGTATTGTTTAGTTGGTTAAGTTGTTATGAAGGCAAATCATTTTTGACCTTAACGTCTGCCCCCACAGTGCCTCAAGCTTATACATTTTCTTTTTACATTAAAATACTACCACTATATACCTTTTTTGCTGATTTGTATACCACGGTTACATGATAAACTGCACAGTTTCTCCAGTGCTGAGAGTTCAGGTAGGAGGAGATTTCCCCTCCAGCATGTATACACGCCCACATGTGTGATGCCAATATCATGTGACCTGGCTATCTCTGAGAACAAGTAACTGTTCTCTCCAGCATAAAAGACACAACAGAGCATGTACAGGTTGGCTATTGCCTGTGTTAGCTGACTTTCCCAATCTAGTCAGTGCAGGAGGGGGAGGATCTGTGCATACAGGATAAAACAGCCTTTTTTATACAATGCAGAGGATTAACCCCTTAGGTTCCAGTGTGAATATAACAAGCATGCTTTACTGCATATGCACACTGATTTTACTGCTGTGGGTTTAGTAACACTTTAATGCATTGTCTTCATTAAAGAGGGGCTCCAGGCTCCTTCAGAAAAAAGGTAAAAGTCAGCAGCTACAAATACTAGTAGCTGCTGACTTTTAATATTAGGACACTTACCTGTCCCTGAATTGGCATCTTCACCCCAGACAATTTTTTCATCAGCTCTCAGGTGCTGCCGCTACCATCTTGTAAGGGAAACTGCCAGTGAATCCTTGCGGTTCCACAGCCAACTTCCTACTGAGCATGCACAAAGCATGCTGCGCTTTGTGAATAGCCCATTGGCGGGGGAAGGAGGGAGGGAACCAGACTTCCGGGTGACTTTGCCACAGCAAAGGTGGAGCTTAGCTTTAAGGTAAAACATGTCCCACTCTCTGTAACCCCTCCCCCCCCACCCGACCTCATGAGTGAGCGGGCAACGGGACCAAACTGCGTTGCGTGTGTCTATGGATGCATGGCTCGTAACCCCCAAAAAAGGTTACACTAAACTTCAGCTTTAAATTCTGCCTTCCCAAGCTGCACATGCTCATGTTTCTTTCCTTTCCCCACCCCTCAAGAGTGAAGAAAAAGACCCAATATATTTGGGTATGCAAGTCCCTCCTGTTCTTCCCGTGTGGCAATCGATGTTAGTGTTTGATAGTTGGCTGATTAGTTCTGTCACATGAAGGCCAGGGGAGAACCCTATAAAAGCAACCTACTTGCCCCTTACTCTTGTAAAATTATGACATTTATCAGGAGAACACCAACATATTTCTGTCAGTCAACAAATGTTAGGTAACTTATCTAGTCTACAATGTATTACTTATTATAATATATGGGAAGGAGACTTAGCCATATTTATAATCAGTGAAAGTTGTTCATTTTATATACTCAAATGCTACTAAATTACTTTAACATTTTCAACTCATATATATTTAGCCCATCCATGTTACATTTGTTTTTCTCTGCCATTCTACATAGCATTTTTTTTTAAGACCAGTTTATATCACTTTTGTTAATGGCCATCTGTATTTAATAAATGTGTAATTTTTTACTACATAATATTTGGTATTAAGTATAGTATAGCTGTTGGCCATTTATATTAAAAAAGAAAAACTTTATATGATTTTGAAATGGAGAATGTGGTTTTGCTCTTATTTTCTGTTTTTGGTTACATTTTCCCTTCACTGTTTTGGGAAAACCTAAATAAAGAATGAAAAAAATATATTGAATGTGCTTTTTAACCTGTTTTATAACTACAGTCTTTACTGTATTAAACCACGTAAATTATAAAACACATATGATTAAGTTACTGTAAAGGAAATCAGGTGTTGCAATGTCTATAAGGACTGTACTCAACAGCCATATGAAAATGGAAATCAATCATTCATAAAGTTCCCAATACAGGCAGAGCCATGCACTACATTATCCCCATGCAGCCAGGAAGGAGAAATCTGCTTTTATAATGAGCAGTACTGAAGTCAGGGGACTGGAAATGTAATTAGAGACTTGAGAGGAATTATGAGTTTTAAACTAGACCTACATTTTTTGAATTATAAAACTCACAAAAGAGTAACTCTTTGCGTTCCAGTATTATTAAATATATATTTAATTCTAGTAATCTGTTGCTATACCTCCCAATATTTTTTTTTTAATTTTACATGCCTTTATTTATATTCTTCTCCACATATACATGCAAACCAAGCTGTTCAGAAAAAGCAGCAGTTACAGGGTTGGGACAAACCACCTAGCACTGATAGGGTTATCTTTTATTTTTATGTTTTAAAGTTGTTTAAAAAAATTTTTTGTCCTTAATGAATCCTCTGCATTAAGGTAAGACATGTCTCACTACCTGCCCCCCTCCCTGACCATGCTGCTGTTAATTGAACCGAGTAAGGTGGAAGTGGCGAGCAGGCTGAGCTTTGTTGTGTGCATCTATGGATACACACAGCTCGGCTCAGAAGCAAGCTTGTACCTGTGCCTCCATGGTAAGTCGGCTGCTATGGGGGTATACTCAGCAGGGTAGGAGCGGACAGCACCAGGGGGGACCCCAGAGGAGAAGGTAAGGAGCCGCTCTTTGTAATACTATTGCACAGAGCAGGTAAGTATAAAAAAAATGTATTCTAGTGTAGCACTGACCCCCAAAGGAGCGGCTGGTTTTGCTGGGCTTACCGTTTACCTTCTCCACCTCTTTGTTCTTGTCTAGGGGTTCCCGAGGTTGATGGCCCAATAACTGCAGAGACCGAAACTTGAATCCCTTTTGAGGAATTGCATAAAATGTTGAACAAAACACAGTCTCTCAGTTAGGAATAGAGTGTATGGGTAGGAAAACTGCTGACACTTGAAATGTCTCTCTCTGTATGATCCAGGGAATAGCCACTCGAAACTGGATACTTCAAGTGTCGGATAAATCCTGGTTCATGATTCAAACTTGGCAAAGTCTCTGCCACAGACTTGGTTGTAAAACTTTAGATGGACACAGAAAATCTCTCACAGGAACTTAGTTGCAATCGAAGGATGAAATTCAGAACTTTCTTACAGTACCAGAATCTTGCAGCCGGTCCAGCGATACCATAAGAATGCAGATTTACTTGGTATCCTTACAGCTCAGCTTCCAGGCTCTTACCAAGCAGCCAGCTTCATGCATGGCTCTCTTCTGAAGAGTCCTCCCCTGGTTGCGTTTTGAATTGTTGGGTCTCTCCAAACCCGAGATGGTACCGGACCACCTTGAAATCCTCCTTCCAGTTACTGCGCCTCAGACTAGCAGTCTCAACACTCGGAAATAGATGGATCCGCACTCCAGGCCATGAGGGCCTCTGGGGGCTGGTCAGGAGGACCAGGACCACGGAGTCAGAACATACTTCTGGACCGAAACCCAGCACCACGTGACTTCAACACCTTAAATACCCTCTCCCGGAATACACAGCGAGAAAACGCACCCACTGATTGGCTCAGAGAGAGAGATTGGTACCCAATGCGTCCAACCAGACTGCGTTCCAATGCCTTTCAGAGATGATACATGCACCTATGACCAGGCAGAACATAGTACAGTCCAGCCAAACTGATGCCAGAATCACAATTTAGTGAAATTAACCCCAAGACCAAACTATAGTCTTAGGAAAAAACTAAATTTACAACATAGCGCATACTCTTCAGGAGTACCAGTGCTACACTAGAAAAAATAAAATAGCCTTTACAACTACTTTGCCCGAAGCAAAAAAACTGTTGGTTTATCTGATTAAAAGTGTTAACTGGAGTGTAAGACTTTAATGTGTTTTAACTCTATTTAGATATACAGTATCTCACAAAAGTGAGTACACCCCTCACATTTTTGTAAATATTTTATTATAGATTTTTATGTGACAACACTAAAGAAAAGACAGTTTGCTACAATGTAAAGTAGTGAGTGTACAGCTTGTATAACAGTGTAAATTTTCTGTCCCCTCAAAATAACTCAACACACAGCCAATAATCTCTAAACTGCTGGCAACAAAAGTGAGTACGCCCCTAAGTGGATTATGTCCAAATTGGGCCCAATTAGCAAAGAACTCTCTGAGGATCTGTAAAAAAGAATTGTTGATCTACATAAAGATGGCCTAGGCTGTAAGAAGACGGTGTCAAGCTTGTGTGGCGGCAACTAGATGAGGAGTACAAAGACAAGTGTTTCTTGCTTACAGTCAAGCATGGTGGTGGGAGTGTCATGGTCTGGGACTGTATGAGTGCTGCCAGCACTGGGGAGCTACAGTTCATTGAGGGAAATGCCAATATGTACTGTGACATACTGAAGCAGAGCACAATCCACTCCCTTCACTGCAGTATTCCAACATGATAGCGACTCAAAACACACCTCTAAGATGACCACTGCCTTGCCAAAGAAGCTGAGGGTAAAGGTGATGGAGTGACCAAGCATGTCTCCAGACCTAAACCCTATTGAGCATCTGTGGGACATCCTCAAATGGAAGGTGGAGGAGCACAAGGTCTCTAGCATCCACCATCTCCGTGATGTCGTCATTGAGAAGTGGAAGAGGACTCCAGTGGCAACCTGTGAAGCTCTGGTGAACTCCATGCCCAAAAGGGTTAAGGCAGTGCTGAAAAAATAATGGTGGCCACACAAAATATTGACAGTTTGGGCATAAATTGGACATTTTCACTTAGGGGTGTACTTGTTGCCAGCGGTTTAGACATTAATGGATGTGTGAGTTATTTTGAGGGGACAGCAAATTTACACTGTTATACAAGCTGTACATTCACTACTTTACATTGTAGCAAAGTGTCATTTCTTCAGTGTTGTGATCATCAGTGTTCATGAAAAGATATAATAAAATATTTGCAAAAATGCGAGGGGTGTACTCACCTTTGTGAAATACTGTATGTGACATAGTAATGCACAGTAAAAGGTGCACATTTTATGGCATTTTACTACAACACACAGCAAACTAATACTTTGGTGTGGTGTGTTCCAGTGTTATTATCATAATATTCTACATTGCATTCTGATGCAGGTGATACACCTGTGCTACAGGTCACCAAAACACACATGCCATACATTGTGGTGTATTACAATGAAAAATGCCTTAACAAAATGCAGGTAAACATGCGATACATTATGCACACTGTCATACAACACTACAGTGTGGCTGTCCATCTAAGACAACACTCAACATTTTTATTATCATAGTTTTCTAAATCATATATAAACCTGTCTGTATGCAGGGCTCATTTGAAGCCGAAGTCTATTTATTTATTTTTGTAGATACAGCACCATATGCATTAGTTATGTTTAAAGGTGTGTATCTCCTTGCCTACCAGGAGCTGCTTCTGTTAAAAATATCTTCCTTGTGTGCCTCCTCAAAGCCACCTAATTCTGTTCTGAGTGGATGTCTTCCAGCGCTTAGAGTTAACAGTAGTCTCTGTTACTAAGAAAAGTTGCACCAACCGCCCAGTCCTTTCTATTCTCTCCTCCATTCACAGAATTCCTGCTGGTATTTTGCACAATGTGAATGGAGTCAGAGCAGTTAAATGAAAGGACCTCCACCACCCATTCATAGAATGAGATGCTTTGTGAGACAATAATAGTAGGAGTTTCATGAATGGTGGAGAGGGTAGAAAGTGGTGGGTAAGTGGCAGCGGCAACTTTTAACCTTTACAGCCACTCAGGACAGTATCCAGCGGCTCTGCAGAGGCGTAACAGGGAAGATTTTTAGCAGATGCATCAGCTTGCAGTTAGTGTGATACACATTATTACACATACTTTTGTATGTTTTATAATTATTATTATTATTATTCAGGATTTATATTGCGCCAACAGTTTGCGCAGCGCTTTACAAATCCAGGGCAGACAGTACACTTACAATACAAATCAATACAGGAGGGATCAGAGGGCCCTGCTCGTTAGA
This sequence comes from Lithobates pipiens, assembly GCF_037356315.1. Classification (NCBI taxonomy): domain Eukaryota; kingdom Metazoa; phylum Chordata; class Amphibia; order Anura; family Ranidae; genus Lithobates; species Lithobates pipiens. Next base: position 627,031,817 of record NW_027507748.1, on the reverse strand, counting down.
GCTTACAATCTAGAAATGAGCAGTACTGAAGTCAGGGGACTGGAAACGTAATTAGAGACTTGAGAGGAATTATGACTTTTAAACTAGACCTACATTCTTCTAATTATAAAACTCACAAAAGGGTATCTCTTTGAGCTCCAGTATTAAATATATTTGAATTCTAGTAATCTATTACTATACCTCCCAATATTAATAAAAAAAAAAAATGTAAGGCTGTGCACCCAGACTATGGGAATAGTTGTGCCTCCCTATAAAAGAGACACTATAGGGAAAAAATATTGTATTCTGCTTGTTGTTAATAACTGTAATGACATTATCCAGCAAATATTATTCTGTTTTCATTTCCCATGCCTTTATTCATATTCTTCTCCACATATACATGCCAACCAAGCTGTTCAGCAAAATCAGCAGTTACAGGTCTGGGACAAACTACATAGCACTGGCAGGGTTATCTTTTATTTCTATGCGTTAAAGTTGTTAAAAATGCTGTCTATGGGTTGAGAATGCTGCCGTTCAGTTCTAAACAATGCTGTCATCTGATTAAGGAAACAGAAAAATCTATTGCCATGATCAATAGGTAATAAAAAAAATTTTTTTGAGGAACTCGAAGACTTCTGTGCTGTTGTTAATGTTAGTGATCGATTGCATCATATATCTCATTTTAGATTTTGCATAGTCCCTCTTTAAATGGAATACAGGTGGCTAAAACCAAACTGGAAATGTCTTAGGGTATAGACAGCTAGAATATGTGTTAGGCACCACATTGTAAGCAGCACATAGTCATGAAAAGGACCTAGAGGCTGGAAACTGCTTCAATATAAAAAGCAAGGGGGCATAAGTGTTTGAAAGCATTTAATGTAAAGTACTGTGAACGTCACCTCGTTCCGAACGATCGGATTTTCCGACAACTTTGTCCGATCGTGTGTATGCAACATCAGTTTCGGACAAAATCCGGTGGAAAAAATCAGACGGATTTTGTGGTCGGAAAGTCTGTGTACAGGGCATAGCACATATACAAATAATATATATATATTATATATAATATTTAGCCCCAATCGCATGTTCCTTACTGTGTTTGAAGATGTTTATCAATTTGTTTCTCTTGGGGTAAGCCAGCGCCATATTAACTGTTGTCTCTGTGTCTGTAGTAGAAAATACTTCTGCACTTTGCTTAAATCTCACACATGAGTGATTGTTTCTCAGCCAAGCCCCCTTCTAGTTCCAGAGGTTGAGCATGTAGTCTCGCGGTATTGGAGCGCAGTGCCGCTGGGAGCAGATATGAATGTCACGGCACACTGCTCAATGGACTGATAGCACAAAGAGCGTGCCGTGAATCGGGGGAGAGATGCGCATGTGACGGTGACTTCATTACAGATAACATGATGGATTATCAGCAAACCGAGCAAGTAAGGTGACATCTGAGGACAGCGCAGATTTATATGGGCTAAAGTGATGGGAGTTTACAACCACTTTAAGTTCCAGGGTGAAGAATGCACAATTCATAACAATCAGCGATTCCTTACAAAAGGAAAACTGGTTGCTCACCTATACAGGCTCATCACCACAGATCATCAAGCCAATCTAGTCTCTAATGACCTACACAGCAAATGTATTTACTTATGGCACAGGCGACTGGGTCACAGAAGTCCAGAAGCTATATGGGACATTATAAAGAGAGGCTGTACTGAAGCAAAAGCCACACGTGCTCCCCTTCCACAGGCATCTCAAAGAAAAACTACCCGCTCCCTGCAGCTCATACACAGTGATGTATGTGGTCCAATGAAATCTCCCACATCAGACACGAACAGATATCTACTGGCTTTCATTGATGATTATTCCAGGTACACAACCAGTTATCTGATGAAACACAACAATGAAACATTAGAGAAAGTTTGTTGCCATGTCTAGCAACAAATTTCAAAGGAAACCAGGAATAAAATCCACCGACAATGGGGGAGACTACATAAGCAAAGAAGTGGGCTCTTTCCTGAAGAGACAAAGAACAGTACACTAGACAACCACACCATACACTCCTGAACAAAACGGTGTAGCAGAAAAGGAAAAATCACACTTTCATAGAAACGGCCAGATGCATGTTGTCAGATGCCAACCTACCTCACAAGTACTGGGGAGAAGAAGTCATGACTGCAACCTACCTACAGAACAGACTACCCTCAAGGGCCATTAAAAGTACTCCATTCGAAATGTGGCATGGATCAAAGTCTAGCATAGGGCACATCAGAGTGTTTGGATGTAAAACATATGCCTATATTCCAAGTGAAAAGCGATCCAAGCTGGAGAACAGAGCTATAAAGGGCATTCTAGTAGGCTACAGTGAGCAACTAAGGGTTACATAATCCTACATCCAAAGACTGACAAAGTGACTATAAGCTATAGTGTTTATTTTGATAAGAGCCCATCATCATAAACACCAATCCCTGAAAGTTGTGAAGTGAAAAAACCCAGCAAACCAGAAGAAGGTCGACCAAAGTGAACCTGTGTAGGAGTCAGGATGGGAGGTGGAACTCCCAATGCCTAAATCAAGTTCGCCACCAGATCCTGCTGAACTGTCGGAAGTCAGAAGGTCCACTCGGACTACAAAGGGGATACCAATACTATCCCACAAGCTATCATACACTGTCAAAACACACAGCATCCTGGAAAGACATAGAAAAACTGCAAAAATGTGAAGTCAACAAATGGAGAAAAGCAGCGGAAGAAGAATTAAAGTCACTTCAAGAAAATAAAACTTGGACACTCACAGAGCTCCCAGCTAATCCCAAAACTATAGGAAATAAGTGGGCTTTCAAAGTAAAGTCAGACGCAGAAGGGAATATCCACAAATACAAAGCCAGACTAGTTGCCAAGGGTTACTCCCAGAAATTTGGTAAAGAATATAATAAACATTTGCTCCCGTCATAAAAAACTCCACCATCAGAGTGCTTCTTAGCATTGATCGGATATGTTGATGCTGATTGGGCTGGGGACTGCACGGACCGTAAATCCACAAGTGGATTCATCTTCCAGTATGGGGAAGGAACCATAAGTTGATCTAGTCGAAAGCAAGTAACTGTCACTCTATCTTCAACTGAAGCAGAGTACATTGCAGTAGCATACGCATGCCAAGTGGCAATATGGATTTGTCAACTTTTTGTGAACATTGGGGTAGACATGTCAAAACCAATTGCCATTTTTGAAGACAACCAGGAATGTATAAAGCTTACGCAATCAGAAAGGGCCAGTCCTAGGATCACACATATTGATGTCACGTATTACCTACTGAGGAACAATCAAGAGCAAGGTATTATTGACATTCAATATTGCTCATCAGAGGAGATGACTGCTGATGCACTCGCCAGGCCTTTGTTGAAGGAACATCATAATTATTTCCAGAAGAAACTGAATGTAATTTGACAAAGCACATACTGACAATACTGTATGTATTATCCCTATCTATCCAGCAGGGGACACTGCAGTTTTGACACTGCAGTTGTTCCTAAGTGTGTGTAGCGGTATCCTCCTGTTTCCTGTTCCATGATAAAGACATGCTTTGATATCCTCTATGATAGTAAAGGTATACTTTGCACAAAACAAGCTTCCAGCGCATGATTCGAAAACCTTCTAATTATAAGTTGGGCATAAAAAAAATGCCATGAGCTCAGGAAGGGGTTCTTTACAGTAAGAGTGGTGTAGCTGTGATTTTTTACTACATGAGGGAGTAATGGCAAAACAGTCAGGTGATTTTAATTACTAAAGGCCGATCTAATAATATTTTTGTTTAGAATTAATGTGTCTGCCATTGGGGTGTCTGAAAGATCTTTTTATTCTTCCTATGTGAAAATATTGGCCACAGTTGTCGAGGAGATTTTGTTTGTCTTCCTCTAACCAAAGCTGGCTGTTCTGTTATTATTAGGGCCATTAACCATGTAACTCTATAGAACAGCTTAAAAGGAAGACTCTGGCCAAAATAAGCAAACAACTTTCTTTTTGTGAATGGACAAGCTCTATGATCTAACATTTTGTTTACATTTCTGAAACTGGAGTGGCCGCTAATTTGCACTTTCTGTTTCAATATGTTTATTAGAAGTTTGAATAAACAAGAAAATATAATCTGCTCATTGAGCGCCCTCGCAGGGGCTACAAAACATGAATACAAATCCAAAGAGCGAACCATCACAATGTACATATGACATAATATAAGTAGGGGGTGGTATCGAGACTGTGTACAGTACAGAATATCTTGACCCCCTTGTCGTCTCTGGGGGGGAAGCCCTTCTCCCGCTACCCCCTTCCATGGGGGGCAGCAGTATTTGTTAGAAATGAGAGAGATTATAAAGAAGAGTGAAAAGAGTTAAGAGACAAGAGAAAGAAGGTCAGAGAAAAGAGAAGGGGGAGAAAGGGATGGGGAAACTCGGGCGCGGACGCCCCCATACCCCCCCGCCCCCCCCACCCCCCGAGGGGGGTCAGACCAGGTCTAGGCATGCGGCTTGGAGCGTAGGGAACTCATAAGAGATCCACGGCTCCCAGATTTTTAGAAATTTTGCATGTGAATCATGTACAATACTGGACATGCGTTCTTGAAGTAGCATAGCAGTCATGCGTGTCTTTATCCCTTGGAAATCTACCCATTGGGTCTTCCAGGCTTGGGCAATGGTCCACTTGGCCGCTATAAAACGGTAGGTAGCCAGTTTCTGCTGAGGGCCTCGCAAACCAGGTATCGGACAATGTAGGAGAGCTAGCTTGGTGTCCCTTCGGATTGTTAGATGAAAGAGTGTCTGCAGCAAACCAAAAACCCTAGACCAAAACCCCACCAGCCTTGGGCAGGCCCACCATGTGTGCATAACATCACCCCACTGCCCGCAGTTGCGAAAGCATCTGTCAGTACTTCCAGGGAAGGCCTGGGCTGTGCGGGCTGGTACCCTGTACCATCGGAACAATACTTTGTATGTGGCCTCTAGGGTATTCGTGTTGAACGAGCATTTGGCTACCATTCTTCAGGCCTTACTCCAGTCCTCCAAGTCTATTGGGGCCTGAAGGTCCCTTTCCCATTGAGCCATATAAGAGAGGAGTGCTGATGGCGGGCGTCCATACAGGGATGCATAAATGGCCGAGATGAGGCCAGGGGACCCAGCGGCGTGTTGGCATGCATGCTCGAAAAAGGTATTTTGAAATGGGTAGGTGGATGTGCGACGCAGGGCTGCAATACAGTGCTTTAATTGAATGAAACAATAATGCTCACTAGCCGGTGCCCCATGCGTTTCCCGAATAACCTCCCAGGAGGGGAAGAAGCGTGAGGAAAGAAAGTTTTGGACTCGTGGGTAGCCATGTGAGGGCCACCAGGAGAATGCTTAAGGGTCCTCCAGACCTGGGGGGAAAAGAGGGTTATGAGTGATGGGGAGCAGAGGTAGAAAGGGGGACATCAGGTTGCCGTAAAAGTGAACTGAGTCCCAAATCTACAGGCCATGTAGCAGCATGGGACTCAAAGGGGAGGGCGCAGTTTCCGGGGGAGCCAGAGCAGTGCTTGGAGTGAACATGGGTCGCAGTCAGGCACCTCCAGAAGCACCCACAAGGGAACATCCGTGGTTGCATGGAGCATGGTTAACGGGGAGATCTGCGCCGCTGTGTAGTACTTAGAGATATTGGGGACCCCCAGACCTCCTTGGAGCCTATGGTTAAAAAGGGTCGCTCTAGGTACCGTAGGGCATTTGTGTGCCCAGATAAATTGGAGGATCTTATTCTGCAGGAGTCAAATGAAAAAAGTGGGTACTCGGTGTGGCAGCACGCAGGTAAAATCACCTGGTTGTATTCAGGATGGGAAATATGTGTGTCCTAGATTCAGGCTGTATGCAGACTTTTACAATTAGAGGGGAAGAGTTAATGAGCCCAGCTGTAGTAAGTGGGCTCATTAAGACCTCTACAAAAAAAACCAGCATGCATAGGGAGATGCTCCATCCTGGAACCAGTTTTGTGTGTATAGACTGGGGAGTCTGAGATCTGTTCTGTGCGGTGAGTTAACGCCTGTGTGGCAAACCCCTACAATGGCTGCACCCAGTTGTTAGACAGGGAGTCTACGTGTGTAGTTAGAGGTCAAGCTGACCAGGATTTATTTTCTTGTTTTATTTTGTTTGGCTGTTTATGTATCACTGCATGTAGCAGAAATAAACCGGATCTTTTGTTTTTTGAACCTACACCGCTGTCTGCTGTGCCTGACTTTGTGTTGTGAACCCATCCAGGGGGTCACACACACCCACTACCGAGCTAACCCCTCACAGTTGGTGGAGAATGCGGGCAAGTTTTTTTTTTTTTTTTTTTCAATTTTTTTTAAAGGCCAGCATGGAGGAGATACTGAGACAGCTGGCTCTAGCAAATGCAAACCAGCCGCAAACAAATGCAGCTTTACAAAAGAGCCTTGCAGCTCAACAACAAGCCCAGCAGCAGACAAATGCAACTTTGCAGCAGAGTTTGGAAGCTCAGCAACAAGCCCAGCAGCGATCTGAAGCCCGCTTCATAGACCTGTTGCAGAAGCAAGAGCAGAATTTTCAACAGCAAATAGAGACATTGATACAGCAACGTCCGCAGACCAATGAAGCAAGTGGGAACAATAATACCGCATCCTTTGGTGTGAGCCGTTTACTGACAAAAATGACTGGAGAGGATGATCCGGAGGTGTTTTTGACCACATTTGAAAGGACTGCGGAAAGGGAAAAGTGGCCTAAGGAGCAATGGGCTGGACTGGTGGCCCCTCTGTTAACTGGGGAATTGCAGAAAGCTTATTATGACCTAGAGCCTGACCAAGCAAAAGACTATGTGGTGCTAAAAGCAGAAATATTGGCACGGCTGGGTGTCACCCTGGCAGTCCGGGCTCAGCGTGTGCATAACTGGACTTTTCAGGTTGGAAAACCTCCCAGGTCTCAAATGTATGATCTCATTCACCTGAGCAGGAAGTGGCTGCAGCCAGAGATTTTGACCGCATCAAACATTGTGGAACGTGTGGTTATGGATCGTTTCCTGAGAGCTCTTCCTACTGCCATCCAAAAATGGGTAAGCCATGGAGACCCAGAAAATGCAGATAAACTTGTGGATCTGGTTGAGAGGTACTTGGCTACAGAGAACTTGACCACCTCTTCCAGGGACTCACGGACTTTCCCCCCTAAGACCAGATCATCCCCAGTGGCGGGTAAGATGACTCCAAGGGGTGAGGGTGGAGAGAGTGAGAGGGTGGGAGTTCTACCTAAGGTCTGGCGGGAGCAGCCCAGGAAGCCCATGCTGCAAGAGGCAGCGAAAAAAATTATTTGCTACCGCTGCCGGCAAGAGGGACATATTGCAGCCAATTGCCCAGTTGTGGATGAGCCTATGCAATGTGACTTTATAAGGGAGAGACGTCAGTCGCTGTTTGCGACAGTTGCATGCACTGCCATTCGGGGACCTGAGAGACATTTATGTAAAATGTGTATTAATGGTAGACATGTTGATGTGTTGCTAGATTCAGGTAGCCTAGTAACATTGATAAAAGCTGAATTAGTTACTACAGAGGTCTCTGGGAAGAACAGGGTGGCTGTTATTTGTGTGCATGGGGACACCCGAGAGTATCCTGTAACTTCAGTGTTTTTTGAGACCCCCAAAGGTAACCTCTCTCATCAGGTGGGGTTAGTGTCTCACTTACCACATGATGCTATTGTGGGAAGGGATTTTCCAAAATTCTGGGAACTCTGGGATCGTCCTGAGCCCCCCACTGGTGCCCCTATAGACCAGGAAGATGACCAGAATTCCTCTGGGAGTGGTGAGGACTCTCCTGAATTTCCCTTGTCGGTATTGGCGGGGGAAACTCGAGAAACTAGGGAGGAGCCAACATCCTCAGTTGAAAACATGCCGTCTGTGGAGTTTTCGGATCTTGAGGTTCACAGGGAAAATTTTGCCACAGAACAGTTAAAAGACCCCACCCTAATAAAGGCACGGGAAAATGTGTTGAAAATAGATGGCGAATTAGTGAACCCAGATAAGACTTGCACTTACCCGTACTTCACTGTGGAAAGGGACCTGCTGTATCGAGTGGCTCAAAGGGCAGAAGAAACCATTGAGCAACTTGTGGTGCCCAAACCTTACAGGGAGTTGGTGTTAGAATTGGCTCATGGACACATTCTGGGAGGTCATCTGGGGACAGAGAAAACCAGAGAGAGGGTATTGCAGAGATTCTATTGGCCTGGGGTCATGAAGGAAATAGAAAAGTATTGTTCCTCCTGCCCTGTGTGTCAGAAGTCGGCACCTATGCCACATTTCCGTAACCCACTGGTACCTCTTCCTATCATTGAGGTCCCCTTTGAGAGGATCGCAATGAATTTGGTAGGTCCGATAATGAAGTCTGCTAGGGGGCATCAGTACATTTTGGTTATATTGGACTATGCCACCCGTTATCCGGAAGCAATTCCTCTCCGAAATACCTCGGCCAAAACCATAGCCAAAGAGCTATCCCTTGTTTTTAGCCGCGTGGGTATTTGTAAGGAACTGCTTACGGACCAAGGTACACCCTTTATGTCCCGGGTTATGAAAGAATTATGCAAGTTGTACAAAGTGAAGCAATTGCGTACATCTGTGTATCACCCCCAAACAGATGGGTTGGTTGAAAGATTCAACAAAACCCTAAAACAAATGTTAAAGAAGGTGGTGGATAGAGATGGAAAGAATTGGGATTGTCTAATACCCTATCTGATGTTTGCCATTAGGGAGGTACCCCAATCCTCTACGGGTTTCTCACCCTTCGAGTTGCTCTATGGGAGACACCCAAGAGGGCTGCTGGATATCGCCAAGGAAACTTGGGAAAATGAGAGTTCTCCTCACAGGAGTGTGATTGAGCACGTCGCCCTGATGCAAGATAGAATTGCACAGGTAATGCCAATTGTAAAGGAACATTTGACCCAAGCGCAGTTAGCACAGCAGAGAGTGTACAACCGTGGGGCCAAGACCCGTACTTTTTCCCCGGGGGATAGGGTCTTGGTGCTAGTCCCTACGGTTGAAAGCAAATTTCTGGCCAAATGGCAAGGTCCATATGAAGTAATTGAAAAAATTAGTGAGGTGAACTACAGGGTTAGACAGCCAGGAAGGCGAAAGCCGGAGCAGATCTATCACGTCAATCTGCTGAAAGCCTGGAGGGATAGGGAATCCCTAGTCGCAGAGACTTTGTCACAAGTACAGCCTGATTGCTTAGTTCCTGAGGTTGGAATAGCAGACACCTTATCGAAACCCCAACAACAGGAGGTTAAAGAGTTTGTACTTCGTAACAAAGAGATTTTCTCTGAGCTTCCGGGACAAACATCTGGCGTAGAGCATGACATTATCACCCCGCCAGTAGAAAGGGTAAAACTAAAACCTTATAGAATACCAGAGGCCCGACGGGAGGCAATACGCGGGGAGGTTCAAAGGATGCTGGAATTGGGTGTGATAGAGGAGTCCCAGAGTGACTGGTCCAGTCCTATTGTACTAGTGCCCAAACCTGATGGGAGCTGGCGGTTTTGTAACGATTTTAGACAATTAAATAAAGTTACAAAATTTGACACCTACCCCATGCCACGTATAGATGAGTTGATTGACCGGCTGGGAACAGCCCGATATATGACAACTCTTGATCTCACCAAAGGGTATTGGCAAATTCCCCTGGCCGAGTCGGCCAAGGAGAAAACTGCGTTTGTAACCCCAGATGGGGCATTCCAATATAAGAGAATGCCGTTTGGGTTACAGAATGCACCGGCAACATTCCAGCGGAAAATGGATAAGATTCTGAGGCCCCATCAGAAATATGCTGCAGCTTACCTGGATGATGTGATTATCCATAGCACAGACTGGGTCTCACATTTGCCAAAAGTACAAGCAGTCCTAGACTCTATCCGGGAAGCTGGGTTTACGGCCAATCCAAAGAAGTGTACCATTGGACAGGAGGAGGCCAAATATCTTGGGTACACTATTGGGAGGGGGATGATAAAACCCCAAGTCAATAAAGTCGAGGCCATACAGAGTTGGCCACGTCCCAACAGCAAGAAACAGGTACGAGCCTTTCTGGGAATCGCTGGCTATTATCGACGATTCATTCCCCATTTTGCTTCTCAGGCTGTGCCCCTCACCAACCTGACAAAAGGGAAAGAGTCGGTTATGGTTAAATGGTCCCCAGAGGCTGAGGAAGCATTTCAGTCCTTAAAAACAGCTTTATGTAGCCAGCCAGTGTTGTACTCACCAGACTTCTCTAAGGACTTTGTTGTACAAACTGATGCATCAGACGTTGGGTTAGGAGCAGTGTTATCCCAGGTCTGGAACGGGGAAGAGCACCCAGTCATTTACCTCAGCAGGAAGTTGAAGTCCCATGAGGTAAATTACTCCACGATTGAGAAGGAATGTTTAGCAGTGAAGTGGGCTCTAGATTCCCTTCGGTACTATCTGCTAGGTAGGCACTTTGACCTGGTGACTGATCACGCTCCTTTAAAGTGGATGGCTCAAAACAAGGAGACCAATAGAAGGGTAAATAGGTGGTTCCTGGCCCTACAGGAATTTAACTTTACAGTTAAGCATCGCCCTGGTGTTAAAATGGGGAATGTGGATGCTTTGTCTCGGATACATGCATGTCTGACTGCTTGTGTTACAACCCCAAGGTTGAAACAAGAGGGGGGGGTATGTGGCAGCATGCAGGTAAAATCACCTGGTTGTATTCAGGATGGGAAATATGTGTGTCCTAGATTCAGGCTGTATGCAGACTTTTACAATTAGAGGGGAAGAGTTAATGAGCCCAGCTGTAGTAAGTGGGCTCATTAAGACCTCTACAAAAAACCCCAGCATGCATAGGGAGATGATTCATCCTGGAACCAGTTTTGTGTGTATAGACTGGGGAGTCTGAGATCTGTTCTGTGCGGTGAGTTAACGCCTGTGTGGCAAACCCCTACAATGGCTGCACCCAGTTGTTAGACAGGGAGTCTACGTGTGTAGTTAGAGGTCAAGCTGACCAGGATTTATTTTCTTGTTTTATTTTGTTTGGCTGTTTATGTATCACTGCATGTAGCAGAAATAAACCGGATCTTTTGTTTTTTGAACCTACACCGCTGTCTGCTGTGCCTGACTTTGTGTTGTGAACCCATCCAGGGGGTCACACACACCCGCTACCGAGCTAACCCCTCACATCGGACAGGCAGAGTGCGAAAATAATAAAGGACTTTAGGCAGGATCATCATTTTCGCTGCCAAGATCCTGCCAATCCATGAAAGAGTGGGAAATTGACAAGCCTGCATAAGGGTGGACACCGTACGCAGCAGGGGATAGTAGTTGGCGGAGAAAAGGAGGAATACGATGGCGTTAATTTTGATACCTAAATAATCAATCGAGTGGGATGCCCAACGATAGGGGAAATGGTCCTGGAGGCGCTGCACCAGTTCTGGAGGGAGGTTGATGTTCAGACTTCCGGTTGTGGGGGAACACTCACTCACCATATCCTATCGAGGAGCAGTGTTATCACCCTAGGGCAGGGCTATAGAACACCACCTCCCCCATCCTTATTTCTGTAACATGGTGGATGTGTTCTGTAGTGCAGTGACAGAACTGGAAATTACGTTACCTGATAACAGGCAGCAGAGGCAGAAAGCACAGGATGTTAGGAGCTCGCAGAATCATCAGGTAATTTATTGAACATTTATTGAACAGATATAATAAAACACTTTCAATGGTATAATTAACAGTCAAAACAAAAGTTCATTGTTGACGTCCTTCTGAAAATATTAAGTGGTTCTAAAGGCAGAATGTTTTTAACCTTAAAGTAATTGTAAAGGTTCCTTTTTTTTATTTTTTTTATTAAATAACATGTTATATTTATCTGCTCTGTGCAAAGGTTTTGCACACAGCGACCCCGATCCTCCTCTTCTGGGCTTCCCCGGCGTCGCTTCTTGCTCTTCCTTTTCATTGAGTGACCCCGTGGAGAGCCGCTTTCCATGGGGGCACTCGTGCGGGCCTGCTCCCAAGTCCCCACTGCTGCGTCTATTGACACAGACAACGGGACTCGGCCCTGCAAAACTATTTCACAGAGCAGGTATATAATATGTTATTTTTTTTTTTATGTTACTTAAAAAAAAAAACTACTGTGAGCCGGAGCGCACAGCAGGAGTGTTCCTTAAAGTGGAACTAAACCTCTAGAAATACTTCGCCTTCTAGTGATGTGGCGGTTAAATCCCTGATCAGCCTCTGTCATCTTTTTCCCGGCCACTTCTGAGGTTTCAGCCTCTTGATTGGCCGGTGGGGGAATGATGTCATGTGCACAGGAGGCAGTTATTCCAGCATGTCTGGAGTGTGCTGGGAATGCAACCTGAGTATAAGAATGTGAGCAGGCAGGTAGCATGACTGTCATAATGAGCTGCCTGGCCTGCTTGCAGTTTTTTTACTGCTGAAGTTTAGTTCAACAAGTTCTTTAAAAAATAACAAAAAATGATAGAATGATCTGGTTTACTCTTTGTGTTATACACTGCTGCCACAGCAGTCTGCAGTCACGGAAGCTGTCACAATGTACACTGAGGTATTGAACTGAAATGCAACTTTCAGTATAATATTATAAAACTTTTATTATATTAAATTATTGTATTTTCTTTTTTTATAGGAGCATATGATCCAAAATGAGGTGTCCATTCTGAGAAGAGTGAAGCATCCCAATATAGTGCTGCTTATTGAGGAGATGGATATGCCAAATGAACTGTATCTGGTGATGGAACTAGTAAAGGTTAGTCCATAACAATTTTTTTTTGTGCTGCTTGTACAAATGACTGATTCATATATGCATATAGGTAACCTGGAGCTGGTGTTATAACATCTGTAATGATAGAGTGCAGTTGCTTGCTCAGTATAGTGCCTGTCGGTATCAGTTTCTCAGGTATCTCACCCCCACGGATCACGAGCATAAGCATACATCTAGTCATTACAAACCATATGATTGCTATAGGCTCCTGCTGGATACGGACTCCAGGACTTTCTTGGCGGACCACGGTTATCCACCAGTTGCACTTGGCAGATGATTTTGAATAACATGAGGTTTCCATTGATGGTCAACTTAGTTCCCATTGAAGTCCTCAAGTGCAGCCCCAACACGTCCAGAGTGCTGCACAATCATTTTCATAAATTTGTGTTGCAAAATGTTTTCTGTATGTCTTGCGGTTAAACATATGTCTTTACCATGTGTTACCGATAATGCATTGCACATAATGTGCTGCATTAAAAAGTCACGTCCATTTTTTTATGTGTCCTGAATAACAGGTGGTTGCTTACACAGCTAATGCAAATGTTACCTAGAATGCATTTGTTGGGACCCTACGGTAAACGGGAGAGTTTTTTTTAAATGAATGTACTAATTTTAGGATTATTTCTAATGATCTAGTGTTGGCTGCAATCAGCGAGCAATAGATCGCTAAAGCAGTGATCTACTGCTGCAAGTAGAGGCTGGATAGAGCTCTACCGTAACCTTCATTCTAACAGGAAGTGCCGTGACATCATTTCACTTCCAATGTAAACACAGTGGGGTTTATTTACTAAAGGCAAATAGACTGTGCACTTTGCAAAGTACAGTTGCTCCAGAGGTTAGTAAATGAGCAAAAGCTCCACGAACTTCCATCATCCAATCACGTGAAAACAAAAATGCTCTTTTTTAAAAATGTCCTTTCATGTGATTGGATATTCTTTGCAAAGTGAAGCCTTACCTCATTTACCAAGCTCTGGAGCAACTGCACTTTCAAAGTACATTTGTATTTAGTAAATCAACCCCAGTGTGTAAGCATTGTTCCACCTTGTTTTACATTGCTTGCTGACAATGTTCCTATGAAGAACTGGGTAGCAGAAGCAAAAGTCCAGAAACAAATCGATTCAGCAGGCTCAGTGCTTAGATTCATGACAGCTGGTGTTTCAATTGCTAAAGCCAGCTGGAGCCACTGTTGCTGAGCATGCATCCTCCTTTGCTCCAGACCTTATTGAAGGTCTGGAGATTTAATTCATTAAATGTGGGATTAAGACACAGTGCAATTTCTGATGCGACTTGAGTCACACAGAATGGCATGACAGTGGACTTACCATTGTTTTCAATGGTGGTTGTGCACATTAATGCAGCACAACTGCAGTGCTAGTTTGTCCTGTGCTACTTTGGTACGATGCATTGCGATTTTGTGGCCCATAAATCTGAATGGAAATGTATCAAAAACGCATGTACAAGTGTTTTTGATGCAATTTTCGTGCATATTTTATTGAAATACTCTCCTCCTGTCTATAGAAGTAGCACTAGTAGTAGTATTGCGCTAAAAAAACACACAGCCTTCAAATCGCATTAAAATCACAAAGCGCTTGCACTGAAAATCGCAAAGCACTCATACTGCATATTCTGACTGAAAATCACCTACAAAACTTATCATACTAGTGTGAACCAGGCCTTAATAAATTAAATTCTGGCAGGCCGCTTGTTGGGTATCAAGAGTTTAGACAGTTTGTATTGTGTTGCAGTTTGTAACAATTTACTTTAAATATTACTATATTTAATACTGGGACCCCCTCTCTCCAGCCACCCCCTCTATGACTAATGGATAGATTCATGTTAAGAGGAGCCAGAAACATACAAAAACATCACATGACTGTAATAGTGAGGAGCCCCTTGGGGACATCAGGGAACAGCAAGCCTTGGATGACCTGGTCTCTCTGATGGAAGAATCCTCCTCAGACAGACGAGGAGGACTTTTCTCATGACCCATGGAAGAGACAAGCGAATCTTAACATCAAGTTTACCAAGATGCCATAATTCAGGAACAATGGCTGGCTTGCGATTTCTATTGACTTAGTCCAAGAGAACCTTAATGGGATCAATTGGCATAAAATTACCAATGACAATATTTTTCCAGACGAAAATAGTCCAGAGTAGCACTTAACCACTTACAGACCGGACCATTTTGCTGGTCAAAGACCAGACCACTTTTTGCCATTCGGCACTGCGGCATTTCTTCATTCGGCCGCCCCGTGAGATGAGCGCGGGTATGCCCGTGGCGATCGAGTCCGCGGGACCCGCGACCGGACTCACGGGGGTACCGACCAGCACGGGAGCGCGCCGCCAGCGGCACGCTCCCGATGGCAGGGCGGCAAATTTAAAGGGACGTACAGGTACGCCCATTTGCCTGCCCGTGCCATTCTGCCGACGTACATCGGCGTGCGCTGGTCGGGAACTGGTTAAAGAACTAAGGCCAGTTCCATCTAATCCTTTCCTTGGGATAATTAGCTCACTTAACTTTAAACTTCAACTCACTTATGAAGCTCAGCTACTCACCAAAAAAGAATAAGATTTCCTTATGGTTAAAGATTTCAGTAATCCCACCATATATGTGATCCCCAGGGTCCATAAAAGTTTATCTAAACCACCTGGAAGGCCAATAATCTCTGCCAATGGAGGTCCACTGGAATGTATTGGTCAGTTCCATGATTTCCTGATCAGTGGAATGGTTAAGCATTGCCATCCTTCATTTAGGATACAAGGGATGTCCTCCAAAAGGTCACGGGGGTGGAGTTGCCAGAGGGCTCATTGCTGGCCAGCATTGATGTTGAGTCTCTCTACACCTCCATCCCTCATGAATGTGGCATCTCTCCTGTAGCCCATTTCCTAGACTAAACATAACCCACCATGGGCTCCCAAAATGAGTTAATTTTGGACCTACTCGACTTTGCTCTCACCCACAACTGTTTTGAATTTGCAGGGATGTACTACCATCAACTTAGAGGTATCTCCATAGGGGCACCATGGGCACCTGCCTATGCCTGCCTTTATCTTGGCAGGTTGGAGCAAAGTGAGGTTTATATGTGGTCACTGTATTTACGACATCTACAGCTCTGGATAAGATACATCAATGATGTTCTGTTAATCTGGGGTGGGACCAAACAAGAACTGCTTCAGTTAATTTCAGAACATAATGTAAATGCCAAAAACATTAAACTTGTGTTTACCTTCCATACTGAAACGTTGCACTTTTTAGATCTATCCATTTATATCGTTAACAGTAGAATCAAGACCAGAACTTTCAGAAAGCCAACAGCTGCCAGTACCTTACTTCTGGCCTTAAGTCATCATCCACCATCACTTGTTAGAGGAATCCACATAGGTCTATTTTTCTGTAACCGGAGAAATTGCTCTGATGAAGTAACCTACAGGTCAGAAGCAGAGGACCTTTACAGAAGGTTTAGAAATAGGGGCTACTCTCATAAGACAATTAGACGGGCACGGAAAGGAGCATCATCTGCTAAAAGGGAAGATCTTATTCATCCAACAGAAGGTAGATCAGTTGATACCTCTCCTGTCTGTATCATAACTCGATACAGCTCTCAGTGAAATGAGGTTAGGTCTATTTTAAACTAACACTGGCATCTCTTGCATAGATCTGATGCTTTTTCACAAATTGTTGGTCCTTGTCCTCTATTGGTATCTAGGAGAGCGAGAAATCTTAGAGACAATTTAGTCCACTCAGAATTGTCCAATGACAAATTGGTTATCCGACAGGTCCCATCTGCATGGCATGTTCCCTTGTGGACATTGCCATATCTGTCGGTTTGTCTAACCTACGGCACCCCTCTCTCCACCCTCTTTCCCCCTCCCCCCCTCTTTTTGTTATAGAAATTATCTCTCTCTTATCTGTTCTTTTCCTTCTCTTGTACCCCTGTATTTACTACAATACATATAGTACTGAGGCAGGGGACTGTGCTACTATCAGGAAGCTATGTGCGGTATACTGCCAGCCTCTCCCACCAGGCATGATCTGCCTGCATTGCTTAGATAAGCACAGAGACCCAGTGATGATGTCATTGCGTTTAAAATGGGACATGTAGTGAAAGCGGAAATGTTTTCTATTCGCATGTTGGGGGCCAGGAAAAAACAGGGAAGGCACAATATAGTTCTATCCTGTCTGTTCTCTTCCTTTTCTTGTCCCCCTGTATGTACTACAATACACATCAGACTACCATCTAATATTAATAATAATCTCTCTTCGATCGTCAAATTATTCTTCATTTACTCATTAATTACTTATATTTATTTTTATCCTCTCAATTAAATAATTTGATCTAATTCAATTCCTCAATTTTGCTGTGGATATCAAAACCTATATTGCTAATAAAGTATGGATGCTTGTGTTAGGTGGTTTATATAATTATATCCACATATTGGCCATTTTGTCATTATACATGTGGGAACTAGCATCATGATATACTTTTTGTCACTGGAAAAATTCCTGGCGTGCCTCTTTAAGACGGTGCTAAGTGATGGAACCAATTAAAATGGGAGGTATCTAGTTTGGCCTTTATAAACTCCAGTTCTGGACTTTCACAGTGCCCTGATGAAACTCACATCATGTGAGTGAAATGCATTGGCGTTTCAATGTCATCTGACCCAGCCTCACCTGCATTTGCAAGGCTCCTTTCATCTGCCTCCCCACCTGATCAATTGATCAACTCTCATCACGTACAGCCATCTGCTTTCACTGCACGCACCAAGCTGCCTAAGCTTTGAAAATTGGAGAAGTGCTATCAGCATCTTACACATCTCCACGTCTGCATCAGCCCTCATGCTGATCCACTGATCCGGTGGTCCGTGGAACTCTGAAAGAGACTTTTCTGACGGCCCACTACCTATATGAGCAGACCTGTCAGTGAGGAAGGAGCATCTGTGTGGGTTTGGGTGAGCTCGTTCCAGGGACTCAGTTCCCATTCTATTCATCTTCCACTGCACTGCCGCTATCACCGCAGAGTGGATGCTGCATTTGATGGGCACAAGTGGCTGCATATGATGGGCACAAGTGGCTGCATTTGATGGGCACAATGGCTGCATTTGATGGGCACAGTGGCTGCATTTGATGGGCACAATGACTACATTTGATGGGCACAGTGGCTGCATTTGATGGGTAGAGTGGCTGCATTTGATGGGCACAATGACTGCATTTGATGGGCACGGTGGCTGCATTTGATGGGCACAATGGCTGCATTTGATGGGCACAGTGGCTGCATTTGATGGGCACAGTGACTGCATTTGCTGTGCACAATGGCTGCATTTTATGGGCACAGTGAGGCTGCAATTGATGGGGCTTTTCTTCCAGTATTTTTCAGTTTGTTTGTGCCCCCCCCCCTCAATTTTTGAGCACCAGTCGCCACTGCTGACCTTTAAGTTCACAGTACAACACTTGGGTTTTCTGGCTGTGGCCATCAGTACAGAGTCAGGAGAAACATAACATCTGCTCGGATTAAAACCTTCAAAGGTGGGGTTTCCCCTTATTATGAGAACAACTTTTCTCCTGTCCTTCTTTTCACTACTGGGAGTGAGGAGAAAATCTCCAAAATGTTCCAAAGTCAGCAATAAAATCATAAATGAGGTTGGCCTGGTGACACTTTAACATTATTATAAACTGCCAAATTGAAGAAAAGTATTTTGTCATTCAGAGTAGCCAATCAGATTCTCTCACAGCAGAATAGACATAAATATAAAATATGCATACAATTAAACATCAAAATACTATATAATGACAAACACATATAAAGCATCAGGTATTCTGAATATATCATCATTATTATTTTTATAGTTACTTTCATAATGTTAATAATGAAACATCTATTAATGGAACTGAACGATTACCAGCCAAAATGAAACTGACCTCAGCAATTTACATGGTTCATTGGTGTTAAAGTGCAAACATTGCATATGAATCAAATTTCCTCAGCAGTCCAGAAAATTAATATCTGTGTTTTTCCTTTTTTTCACTCTGCTTTAGGGACAATGTATTTATTTTATATCTTACAGGAGCTTGTGTCAAAAATGACAGTTTGCTTGCATTATTCTATGAGTAACGGAGTGACAAACACTGCCATCTAGTGGATTCATATCACATTACATGTTCTCTCCGAGCAAGCAGGTGGTACTAATCATTGCTAGGCAATCTGGGACCAATTTCCAATGATGCTTCCATCTTCCTAGCACTATCCATATCAGAGTATTCACTAAATAATATTCATTAACTTATTTCATTTTTCATCTTTGCAAGAGTTCCCAGCCATATCAGATATTAGCAGAGCTTTGCAGGTTGACAGAGATCCTACTTATGCCTCAGGACCTAATCAGGCACAGATCCATGTGATATCATGTTACCGGCCTTACACTTTAATCCTGCCTATTGCCAATGATCTCAAACATATCCGTTCTGTCCCTCCTTCTCTGTTCACATCTATCACACCCTGGACTTACACATAAAACAGCGCTCGTATATCAATGCGTGCAAAGCTTTGTCTTTTGAAGTGAAAGTTACTGGTCCTGGAATTAGGGGATCATTTAAATTCCTTTTGTAAAAACTAATGGTTACTGTTATGTGGCAAGCTGACATTCTAGATGCAAGAGGGGATGTATTCCATATGTGGAGATCTATGAACTTACAATATCTGCCTTACAGACCAGCAGTGCTAAACAGTTTTCATGTAGTGTCCTTAAATACAAATATGCTGTTGTTTTTGTTTTTTTAGACTCAGGTTTTCTATTGTCACAATCTGAGGACTCCAACATTGAGACAGATTTCATACATAGAATATCTCTACATCGAGGCCTTTAAGTTCTACCACTGTTCTCAGCTTACATTGCTGCCCAAGTTCTTGAAGACCAGACTCTGACTTGAGGTTGATAACAGAGTTCTCTACAGATGGACAAATGCAGTCATTGGTTTACATTTGACTTATCATAAGGTTTAGTTTATATTCATCTTTCACAGCAACTGTCTGTGTTAACTTACAGCAACCAGTCACAGTCAACTCTACACCAAAAGTATATTAGTTTGATCAAAAGATTCGAGCAGCGCACCAGAATATTGAAATCCAACATTCCAAATATATAGTGAACTTAATAGCCAACATGTTTTCAGAACCACACTTCCCCCTTTATCAGGGCCTAACAGATACTGCCATCTTAGGCTCTATGTGATCTGCAGTTGTTATGGTGCTGCACATCTGATCAGTTATGACAACAGCCAATTAGGCTGAGCGCAAAGGCAACTGTGACAGTTAGTATTCATGGCATGCCTTAAAATAAAAACTATTTGGGGAAACGGCCCTTGCAGAACGCGTGCAGAAAAACTGACATCTCTGCGCCATGGTGTGAATGAGGCCTAATACCCGTTTCACACTTGTATGACTTGTTCTGCGACTTGGGACTGCAAAGTCGTATGACAAGTCATACCCCATGATTTCCAATGACTACCATTCATATTAGTACAACTTCAAGTTGTGCCGACTTCAAAGTAGTCCCTGCACTACTTTGGTCCGACTTTGATTGAGCAACACAGGCATTCCCTGAAATTGCGACAAAAATCGTGTCAAGGTTGCAGAATCGTGGCAAATTTAAGCAACTTTGAAGTTGTTATAGTGTGAAAGGGGCCTAAGTGTTATGCATTTCAACATTCTAGTGTGGCACTCCAATTGTAGTGGCCTCCCCCACTACAATTGAGAGTTTTGGTTTCCCCCAGACATAAGCTTTACAATAATCTCTCACTGTAGTTACAGCCACAGTGACGCGATTATTCTTCAAAGTTTACAACAGAAGCAGGGAAGTCATTTAAACCTGATTTCAGCACTTTCCTATTTTCCTGTCCTCCTTCTCTGTATTAACATTAGACATTAGAAGGTTGACAGGTTGTCTTCTCACTGCAAACTTTGAGGAAGAATTACTCTGCAGTGTATGCAGCTACAGAGGTCAGTGAGGTAGTTTTAACATTTATTTTCTGCTTGGTAATTATATGTAAATATTGTATCTATAGCCCAGGTGCTGTGATATGGTATAAATAGTTTATAACTCAAGATTTGTTGACAAAAGATAATAAATTATTGTTTTAAATGATGATCTTTATAAGGTATTGTCAATTATTTTTATGAAATTCTCACGACCTCCTAATTGCATCAAATTGGGCCAATCTTCTTGACAGTTGAAGCTCATTGCTCGCAGCAAGGAATTCCTTTATTCTTGTATAAAATCATCCAGGGCACTTTGATACTTATTTGCAAATGCACTCTTATCAAGTAATATTAGGAACGGACAACGTTGTTACTCCATAGCAAGCAAAGATATGTGCAGGCCTGTTGCTCAAAATGTGTACCATTGGGAGTATGGAAAAAAACGTTTGATACCGGCTCTTATTTATGGGTTCTCAAGTACTTTCCAACATGTAGATGGTAATATTGATATGTAGACATGTGCAATTCGTTTTGTTATGAATTCCTTTTTTAATGAATTTCAGAAATATTCAAATTAATGAAAACCCATTTAATTAATTTTTCCAAATATTCATAAATTTGAATATCAAAAAATCGTGAATTTGTACATTCACACATTTAGAAATGCATACATTCGTAAATTTGTACATTCATAAATTTGTAAATTTGTTCATTCAGAAATTTGGAAATTTAAAAATTCAGAACTCTGAAATAAGAATTTAATAATAACTTAACTATTACTATGAAATTATAAGTATTGTAATTTCCTTTCAAATTTGGCTTTTAGTGAATGTAACGAATACAAATTTATCTGAAGTTACGAATTATCCAAAATAACGAATGCCGTAGCTAAACAAATGGAACGTAATTAATTAATAATAATAAATAACAATAATAATAATAAACACTTTTTATTATTATTTATTATTAATTTGTTCCACTCCATTTGTTTAGATGCGGCATTCGTTATTTCGGATAATTTGTAACTTCGGATTATTCGTATTCGTTACGTTCACTAACAGACAAATTTGAAAGGAAATTCCAATACCTATAATTTAATGGTTAGTTATTTCAGAATTTCAAATTTTCAGGTTTTCAGATTTTCGAATTTCAAATTTCCAAAATGTACGAAATTTCCAAATTTTCAAATTTTCAAATTTACAAATGTACGACTGTACGAATGTGCGAATTTATGTTTTGCGATCATAACAAATGACCGAAAAACAAAATGTTGCTTGTATTGTGTTTTTGATCACTTTTTTATTCCTTTCATTGCCAGGGAGGGGATCTGTTTGATGCTATCACTTCTACTAACAAATACACAGAACGAGACGCTAATGGGATGTTGTATAACTTAATGAGTGCCATCAAATACCTGCACAGCTTGAACATTGTTCATAGAGATATCAAACCTGAAAACCTGCTGGTAAGAGCTTATGTTTTATGTAAATTTTCCAAAAAGTAAAACATTTTTTATATTGTTTGTAAATATTTCTTGATTAGAAGATAATGCACTTTATATAATAGTTTTACCCGCTCCGGCAACATCAGACAATGTTCTCAGCTCACCTACTGGCCTCCAATTATAATAATGATTTAATTATAGTTTATAAGCATCAGCATATTCTGCAGCATGACCTAGAAATAAAGGGCTAAAAATTGCAAACTGTAAATAAATGTTGTAGTAAAAGGAGGAGAATGCCTGACCTGAAAGAGATTACAGTTTAAGAGATGAGGGAACACTAGATACAGTTGGTATGGAAGATGGCAATGACAAAAGGCAATGGATGTTGGTAACACAACAATGAGTGATTAGGGTAAAGCATGATATGGGTATGTCATTTTATACAGGTGGGCTTTCAGGTAAGGATGAAGCAATAAAAAGTGTATTTAAACCCTAAAAATTAACATCTCTTATTTGCTCCATGTTGGTCTGATAACTATACCATAGAGTGTTTGTTATGTCTGTTCAAGTACAATAAAATACCTGTTGATCCTGTAACAAATCAAGTGAAGTTCTTGTGTACTTTGTAATGCAGTGACCACATCTAAGGACAGATAAGATGCAAAATAATTCTAAAGGTTGTAATAAAAAAATAAAAAAAAATAAAAAATAACAAACATATTACCCTTACATAGGCTACTTCATGAATGCTGCTACCAGGCTTCTCTACCTTACCAGCCATTCAGTGTCTGCTACTCCTCTCTGTCAATCCCTCCATTGGTTTCCACTCACCTAACAAATTAAATTCAAAATACTAACATCAACTTTTACAAAGCCACCCACAACTTAGTCCCCAGCTACGTCACTAACCTAGTCTCAAAATACTAACCCAATCATTCTCTTTGTTCCTCCCAAGACCTTCTGTTCTCTAGCTCCCTCATCACCTCCTCCCATGATTGCCTCCAGGACTTTTCCAGAGCCTCTCCTAGTACCCTATAGAACTCCCTACCCCAATCTCTCTGATTATTACCCACTCTGTTTGCTTTTAGATGATCCCTGAAAAACCTCCTCTTCAAAGAAGCCTATTCTGCTCACACCCAACAACTCAACTTTTATTTTCTCCATCAGCTCACCCCCCCACAGTTATTAACTTTTTTATCACTTGACCCTCCCTCCTATATTCTAAGCTCTTACAAGAAGGGCTCTCTGATTCCTCTTGTATTGAATTATTTTGTAACTGTAATGTCTGCCCTTATGTTGTAAAGCACTGTGCAAACTGTTGCCACTATATAAATCCTGTATAATATTAATAATTCCCTAGCAAGGGCAGTAACAGGTCAATAGAAAAAAGTTTATGAAAAGAAAACTGCTGCAAGTAAGCATTTGATATACTTGTTTTTCTGTGCTTTTTTACCTGCATTTTTTTAAAGTTTGTGGCAGGGTTTCTTTAGCAAACCCAAAGTCTGACGCCTAGTATGTTTTAATATATTTAAAGCTGAAGTTAAATGTGTATTTTTTTTTTCCTTTAAAGCCCCATACACACTATCAGATTGTCTGCTGAGTTTTTCCTTCAGACTTACCAAAACCATATAATATGAGGTCAAACCTTAGGAGTTTCAATGTGTATGCAATCAGGCAGGCCCTTCTACTACATGGT
The DNA here is from genome assembly GCF_037356315.1 of Lithobates pipiens. NCBI lineage: Eukaryota > Metazoa > Chordata > Amphibia > Anura > Ranidae > Lithobates > Lithobates pipiens. The sequence goes on along the minus strand of NW_027507748.1, from coordinate 627,007,953 downwards.
TTTGGTAAATCTGAAGGAAATAATCAGCAGACAATCTGATAGTGTGTACGGGGCTTTAGTTTTTTTTTTGTGCTGTAACCAAAAAAAAGCCCTACATTTTAGCCTTAAGGTGAAGTATCATGGACAGATAGAAATCAGCAGTCTTTATGTTGTTACAGCCATTTACATTGTGTATAACCATGTTTTTGTTACATTTTTTATATTTACTTTATGTAGGCCATTAAGACATTCATTACTCTGCAGCAGCGTGTTCTAATATGCTGCTAAGGCTGATGCACCTCATTACATTTGGAGCATTGCATGTCACACTTTTTCAAATTTTCATCTTTGAGGGAAAGGTACCTAAAAAAGGAAAAAAAAGGAAAACTTTAGTAACTTACCCATAGAGCAGCGCAGGAATGCTGGCTCGCACCGAAATGATTTTCCTGTGAACCGTCAAGCTGGCACACAGTACAGCTCCTGTCTAGGAAGACAGAGAGTTGGACATGGTGTGGACTTGGACAAGACCACTTATAACTATGCCAGTTCTCTCTAATGCCAGCTTAACATTTAGTATAATAATAGTGTTCCCATTAGCGGCTACAATTTATAACATTCTTCTCATTGAAATATATACTTAATTATAGATTGGAGGTTTTTATGGTAAGGCTGTAGCAGTCATGTCAGCAGTCATTAATAGTGTGAGACACAATAGGAACGGCACTCACCAAGGAGCTTGGCTGATCCATTAGTCGTGAAGAAACCTTTGCTCAGAGTGAGACTTTGACAGATTCAGCCTGCAGCATCTTTTCACATAGAAGAATGCCCAGGACAAAAATCATCATCAGCAATGGATTCAGCTTGTCTTAAAATGAAATGCCCAAAGAGTGCATACAATTAAGAAACTGTCCATTTAAAGGACCAGATACCTATATATGAACAATTTATTTTAAAGAGGAACTCTTGTTTGTATTTGTATTTGTATTCCTTAGAAAATAATAAAATTTACTTTTAAAAATCAGAGAATAAATATCTAAATAAGAGGTATTAGCCTTTTGTAATTCCTCATAAAGCTGCACTCCGACTGGGACAGGAAAGGGAAGGACTAGAAGCCAACAGGTATGCTACCAACAGGTATGCTGCATACAGATGTGCTGACAGGAGCATACTGATAGAGAGCAGTATGAGCAGAGGTGTGATCTATCGCTGCTTCTTTGCTCTCCAGTGATCATCTGGGGGCAGGGAGGTGACTAAAATTAAAGTAGAAGAAAGACCTAAGTGTAACTATTCTTAAAAATGTTCCCTCCCCCCCTCCTCATACCTATCCTGGTAACCTGTATTAAAATATCTGTATAAATACCTATTTTGAATCTGCACCTGTCCAATCGGGATCCTACAGTATAGACTCAGGCAGCATTTGATGACAGCTGGGAATTCGGGGGAACCGTGATGTCACCCATAGACTCCCATGACCCAGACTTTGTTGGTGCTCCCTCCTCTCCTGGGCAATAGTCGCTCACTGACACGGGGGAACTGGAGCTATGGGACCATGTGACCAGAGCTATTTAAAAAGGTAAATATGTAGGTAGGTACACACATTTTTTAATACAGGTTAGACAGGATAGATAGGAGGTGGGAGGAGGGAACATTTTTAAAAAGTAGAAAAGAAAAGTCAGGTCATCAGTCTAGCAGAGCTAGACTGAGAAGATAGAAATATAAACCCAAAGCAGGTACCACAGCACCCATAGAAGTATTTCAAGTGTGTATTTAGCTGTTTTCCTGTGTTTATACGTTAAGTGAAAGAGGAACTCACAGCATTCATAAATATATACTAGTATTTTTCCAGAAAATTATAGTTGAAACAGCGTTCTTGTTTATTGTGACAGGGGGCAGTATGTGCAGGAGAGGAGTGTGGAATTCTATGACAGGGGGCAGTATGTGCAGGAGAGGAGTGTGGAATTCTATGACAGGGGGCAGTATGGGCAGGAGAGGAGTCTGGAGTTCTATGACAGGGGGCAGTATGTGCAGGAGAGGAGTCTGGAGTTCTATGACAGACTGCAGTATGTGCAGGAGAGTAGGGTGGAGAGCTATGACAGGGGGCAGCATGTGCAGGAGAGGAGTGTGGAGGGCTATGACAGCGGGCAGTATGTGCAGGAGAGGAGTGTGGAGGGCTATGACAGCGGGCAGTATGTGCAGGAGAGGAGTGTGGAGGACTATGACAGCGGGCAGTATGTGCAGGAGAGGAGTGTGGAGGGCTATGACAGGGGGCAGAATGTGCAGGAGAGGAGTGTGGAGGGCTATGACAGGGGGCAGTATGTGCAGGAGAGGAGTGTGGAGGGCTATGACAGGGGGCAGTATGTGCAGGAGAGGAGTGTGGAGGTCTATGACAGGAGGCAGAATGTGCAGGAGAGGAGTGGGGAGGGCTATGACAGGGGGCATAATGTGCAGGAGAGGAGTGTGGAGGGCTATGACAGGAGGCAGAATGTGCAGGAGAGGAGTGTGGAGGGCTATGACAGGGGGCAATATGTGCAGGAGAGTAGGGTGGAGGGCTATGACAGGGGGCAGTGTGTGCAGAAGAGGAGTGTGGAGGTCTATTTCAGCGGTCAGTATGTGCAGGAGAGTAGGGTGGAGGGCTATGACAGGGGACAGTTTGTGTTAGAGGAGCGTAGAGCAGACACTATGTGCAGGAGAGAAGAATGCATGGCATTACACTGTGCCTTATGTAAAGAAATGGATTGTGGGTTGTATGATAGGAGGCAATATGTGTAGGAGAGCAGTTCAGAGGGTATGTCATGGAGCAGTATGTGAAAGAGAAGAGTGAGGTGGGAATTACAGAGGGCATTATGTGCAGAAGACAATATTGGAGATTATGACAAAGCAGTATGTGTTAGAGCAGAGCACAGCAGACGGTATGTGCAGGGGATAAGTCCTATGGGTAAAGACTGTAAGTAGTATGTACAGAGGAGGAGTCTGGATTGTATGAGGGGAGTCAATATATGCAGGAGAGTATGCTATTAATGCAGGAAGAGAGTGTGCAGTGTAAGACAGTTGAGGAATGCAGAGAGTATTACAGGAGAAAAATATGTGCAGAAGAGGAGTACAAAGGGTATGCAAGAGTGGGTAGTGAAGGGTATGATCAAGGGCAGTATGTGCAGAAGTGGAGTGTGATGGGTATGAAAGTGGTGCAGAAGATTTTTCATTGGGCAGCATGTGCAATAGAGGAATCCAGAGGTATAGGAATCCTCTGGAAGACGCGCTATCGTGTGAAACAGCTGTCGAACATTTATGGTTCACTGCCTGGGGTCCCGACCGCCACTCTTTTATGTACGTTTCATATTTTACTCTATGGGAGAGGTTACTGTATAGATGTCTGGCTTCCATTTTTCCTGTGATGGCCAGAATTGTTATGATACATAGTGTCTTTCTAAGGTAAATGCCTGACTGGCATAGTGTTTTTAATAAATCATAAATACTACACTATGGTCAGTATCCTTTTTTATGTTTTTCGGCTGGATGTGAGTGTCGATGAGACGGACGGTTTATTCTAACCCCGTACAAGTGGTTTTCCCTTATCATTGGCGGAAGCTTTACATGGAAAAACTATGATTTCCTGGTCCAAGGATGCATCTACAGTGCCTTGAAAAAGCATTCATACCCCTTGATATGTTCCACATTTTGTCATGTTACAACCAAAAACATAAATGTATTTTATTGGGATTTTATGTGATAGACAAACACAAAGTGGCACATAATTGTGAAGTGGAAGGAAAATGAGAAATGGTTTTCAAAATTTTTATTACAAATAAATATGTGAAAAGTGTGGCGTGCATTTTTATTCAATCTCCACCCCCCCCCCCCCCCCCATCAATACTTTGTAGAACCACCTTTTGCTGCAATTACAGCTGCAAGTCTTTTTGGGGATGTCTCTACCAGCTTAACACATCTAAAGAGTGCCATTTTTGAGCATTCTTCTTTGTAAAATAGCTCAAGATTCATCAGATTGGATGGAGAGCGTCTGTGACTGGCAATTTTCAAATCTTGCCACAGATTCTCAATTGGATTTAGGTCTGGACTTTGACTGCGCCATTCTAACACATGAACATGCTATGATCTAAACCATTCCATTGTAGCTCTGGCTGTATGTTTAGGGTCCTTGTCCTGCCTGAAGGTGAACCTCCACCCCAGTCTCAAGTCTTTTGCAGACTCTAACAGGTTTTCTTCTAAGATTGTCCTGTATTTGGCTCCATCCATCTTCCTATCAACTCTGACCAGCTTCCCTGTCCCTGCTGAAAAAAAGCATCCACACAACATGATGCTTCCACCACCATGTTTCACAATGGGGATGGTGTGTTCAGGGTGATGTGCATGGTTAGTTTTCGACCACACAAAGGCCAAAAAGTTCAATTTTGGTCTCAGCTGACAAAAGCACCTTCTTCCACATGTCTGCTGTGTCCCTAACATGGCTTCTTGCAAAACTGCAAACACTACCTCTTATGGCTTTCTTTCAACAATGGCTTTCTTCTTGCCACTCTTCCATAAAGGCCAAATTTGTGGAGTGCTCGACTAATAGTTGTCCTGTGGACAGATTCTCCCCCCTGAGCTTAGTCTCTGCAGCTTCCTCCAGAGTTACCATGGGAATCTTGGCTGTTTCTCTGATTAATGCTCTCCTTGCTCAGCCTGTCAGTTTAGGTGGATGGCCATGTCTTGGTAGGTTTGCAGTTGTGCCATGAGATGTTCAAAGCTTGGGATATTATTTTATAACCTAACCCTGCTTTAAACATCTCCAACATTTTCCCTGACCTGTCTGGAGTGTTCCTTGGCTTTCATAATGCTGTTTGTTAACTAAGGTTCTCTAACACACCTCTGAGGGCTTCACAGAACAAATGTATTTATACTGAGATTAAATTACATGCAGGTGCACTATATTTACGAATTAGGTGACTTCTGAAGGCAATTAATTTCACTAGATTTTAGTAAAAGGTATTAGAGTAAAGGGGACTGAATACAAATGCAAGCCACACGACACACTCAGATATTTTATTTTGATTGCTAAAGGGTTAATGCCTTTAAGCTGGGGAACTGAGGGGTTAATGCTTCTTCTTTGGCAGCTGGGGTCTCACTGGGGAAAGACCATTCTGTGTACTAATGGTGTGATGTCACTGAGAAAAAACTGATCTGTGTGATAAAGGTGTGATGTCACTGGGGAAGGACCAGTTATGCCGCAGGATTAGACTGTCCGGTGGACCTAGCCCGGCGGACAAACCGCAGACAAACCGCCAGACTTTGAAGCGGAGGTCCGCCGGACTTTCCGAAATGAGCGGACCTGCCCACACACAACCGGACTTTTCTGGCGGACTAGGTCCACCGGACTATGGCGGTCCACCTGGTACGGCTCAGGAGGGGGTGGGGCCAGCGACGTGCCAAACTCGCTGCCAAAGGCCGCGACATTGACTTCCTTCGCTAGTCCCGGCTACCTGGAGCCACGTTCAAAATGAACGGACTTTCCTCCGTGTGCGGTAAAGTCCGTTCATTTTAAAAGTCCGGCGGACTAGCACACACACGGCCGGATTGTCCGTCGGACTCGAGGACAATTTTTGAGTCAAAACTACTTTCTAAGTCTGCCAGACTTTTGGGGGAAAAAAGTCCGCCGGAGCCCACACACGGGTGGATTGTCCGGCAGACTCTGTCCGCCGGATAGTCTGATCGTGTGTACGCAGCATAAGTGTTTCTATGGGAATGTTTGACCATTCTTCCATAAACGTATTTGTGAGATCAGGCACTGATGTTGGATGAGAAGGCCTGGCTCACAGTCTCCGCTCGAATTCATCCCAAATGTGTTTGATCGGGTTGAGGTCAGGGCTCTGTGCAGGCCAGTCAAGTTTCTCCACCCTGTGCTTTGTGCACTGGTGCGCAGTCACGTTGGAACAGGATGGGGCCATCCCCAAACTGTTCTCACAAAGTTGGGAGCATGAAATTGACCAAAATGTCTCGGTATGCTGACGCCTTTAGAGTTTCCTTCACTGGAACTAAGGGGCCAAGCCCAAACCCTTTTGAACAATGTCATGCTCCCAACTTTGTGGGAACAGTTTGGGGATGACCCCTTCCTGTTCCAACATGACTGCACACCAGTGCACAAAGCAAGGTCCATAAAGATAAGGATGAGCGAGTTTGGGGTGGAGGAACTTGACTGGCATGCACAGAGTCCAGACCTCAACCCGATAGAACACCTTTGGGATGAGTTAGAGCGGAGACTGTAAGCTAGGCCTTCTCACCCACATCAGTCAATATTGAACCCTACGGACTAAGACTGGGATGCCATTAAAGTTCATGTGCGTGCAAAGGCAGGCGTCCCAATACTTTTTGTAATATAGTGTATCTAAAGAGGATATAGGATGTAATACAAATGCATGGCATGGCCTATAAATCATACCATTTTTAAAGTGTACATGTAGCCCAACTCTAAGCTTCTGTTAATCTTTTCCATGCAGTAGGGTCCCACACTGCATTGGTTAAATGCTTGCCTTTTCTAGGTTCTCCAGGCTTCCTCCTCTCCCCATGTTGCTGACCAGCCATTTACATCTTTTTGATGTCATGATGAACATCGCAAGACTAGCAATTCTGCATTGAGTGGGACGACAGAGAGGGCCCTTCAAAGATTCCTGAGTGTAGGACAGCGGAGGGGAGCGTCAGCTTCTGGAGGAGCAAGGAATAACTTAAGATATTGTACTTATTCCTTTCTTCTCTAGCTAAACAAGCACCCTGCCATTGCAGAGTCCGTTTACCAGCAGTCCAGAGTGGGGTTTTAAAATCCCTACCAATGGAGAATTTTCCCTTCACTTCCTATCCCAGAGACACAACACAGAGTTAATGGAAACCTCCCATAGTGCGGGGAATTCCCTTCTTTTGTCCCAATTAGATTTCCTCTCACCATTTGTTTTGGGGGCAACTCTAAAATGTTGTATGTCCCTCACATTCTCTATTTCAGTGTTCACTAGTATAAATAGAGGGACTGAGACAGCAATACAAAATTGAAATTTGGTGCAATCCTTTACCACTGTAATTAAAAACAAAAAAAAAGGTTTTGCCCAGAGATACATTTTAAAAGAGAAAAAACTTTTATGGCCATACTACTCTTGTGGATCACTTGAGTGCACTTTTGCACTCCTGTGGCCCAGAATCAACTGATAGCATTCTAAAGCCCACTGTCAGCTGATGTCACAGAGCCATTCCAGGTTCTGGATGGATCCTGACCATATTTTCGGGCTACACCTCTCCAGCCTGGTACTCTAGTGAGCACTTGGGAGCAGAGTGGAGAGCAGTGACCGACAGTCGTGGCTCTCTGCTCTGAGAAGATTGGGAACTGAGTGATCAGCAGTTATATGATTGCTTGGAAGTTGTCTTAGAGCCAATGCGGGGAAAGCTGCAGTATCACACAGAGTATGTGTGTTTGCCATCACTTCTTTAATGTGATGGCACGTGCATTGTGTTTCGCTGCAATGCAGGCGCGTTGTTCACTACTGTAATAAAATCAAAATGAATACCACATGGAGCACAGTAAGATTCATAAAAGTGTATATTTTTATCATTAATAAAATATTTACTAAATAAAAGTTAAAGGCAAGGGTTGAAGAGACACTTCCCCCTCCCTTCCCTTTTTATTTAATTGATATCAACGGTTGGATTTCTTTTAAATTAAAATAATAAACAGGTCATACTTAACTGCTTTGTGCAATAGTTTTGCACAGAGCAGCCCCGATCCTCCTTTTTTGAGGTCCCCCGCCGCATTTCTGGTTCCTCTCCCCCGCTGAGTACCCCCATAGCAAGCCACTTGCTATGGGGGCACTGGTGTATGCTAACTTCCGAGCCCCGATCTGTGTGTCCATTGACACACAGAATGGGTCTCAGGCCCACCCCTTCCCCCCACCTCACTGGCTATGATTGACAGCAGAGGAAGCCAATGGATCCTGCTGCTGTGCTTGAACCAATGGGGAGGAGGAGAGCCGAGAGACCCTCTGCTCTCATGCACATCTTTGAAATGAGATTGGGCTTGGGTAAATATAAGGTAGAGGCTGGGGAATGGGGGAAGCTTCATGCAGAAGGTTTTTTTTTTTCTATTCAGCAGAGAATGCATTAAGGTAAAAAAAAGCATCTGCCTTTAGAACCAGGTTATACTCTTTTGCATCAAATGTACAATACCAATTGGTGGAACTGAAGAAATCATTCAAATTTTATCCAAAATGTAATGAGGCTTGACAGTCTTCTTGTGTGGTTTCAGCAGGAAATCTGTGTGTATATAACATTAATTGTTGATCTTGGTCGAGTTTTGCAGAGAATAAGCAGCACATTTTAATTGGCTCGTTTTGAAGCTACACATGCTACAGCATATATTTTTGGTTTAAAAGCATGCTCTCTTTATAGCCGTATAATAGGCCTCCAACAACAGGTTCCTTGTGTCACGCCATATGCAACCCAGTCTACAAAGGCATTGCAAGCCATTCTCCATCTCCGTAGTAATAGCTTACATATGGTGCACAAAACGTACAAGTTCTGTTTCATTACTGTTGTGCAATTACCATAGAACCCACTATAATGAGCAACCGAAACGAATCTAGCTCTCATTTCCATTGTTTATTAGTGTATAAAGTAAAACGAGACTGACGGTGTTTATTGTGAATACATTGCTAGAAATAACTTTTGGGTATTGTTTGGTTTAATTGTTTAGCAGCAAATGATATTATTTATTCCTTTCAGTCCTTTGATTTTTACAAAACCAGACCATGCCATCTACATGGGGTGATTCAGTCCACCCAATAGTGATATTTTATATAACTAAAGCAGGGTTACATACATACATAGTTACGTTGAATAAAGACACCAGTCCATCCAGTTCAACCTGAGTGAGTTGTCTACAATTGTCCCTATCCTTGTACATTGCACACTCACATTGGTCCCTACCCTCAAGGAGCCCATAATCCAAGGTCCCCACTCATATACTAGGGCAAATTTGGGACAGAAGCCAATTAACCTACCAGTGGGAGGAAACTGGAGTACCTGGAGGAAACCCACGCAGGCACAGGGAGAACATGCAAACTCCAGGCAGGTAGTGTCGTGGTTGGGATGTGAACCAGAGAGTGCTAACCACTACACCACTGTGCTGCCCAGGGTATTCAAAGAGAATAAAGAAAAAGCCGACAGACCCCTGCATCCACACAAGCGATGTGGATGCAGGGGTCTCCTCACCACACTATTGATGCCTCCCTCCCCAGCCAGAATATACAGATCAGCGCAGCCATTGGCTATAAGCGCTGACCGACTTCAGGTTTTCCTGCAGGGATGTTCAACAGAAGCCATTCTAATGGCTGGATTTTGTAGAATAGACAGCACTTTGCACAAAACTCAATTTAGCCAATTCTATGTATACCAACCTTTATACAGCAGAAGCAAGAAGTCCCTACCGAAAAGTCCTAACCCTATTCTTGTCTACTTGGATTTTTATGACCATCTTTTGTTTTGCAACATATCCTATTGCATTTTCCAGAATTCCATAAATTAAAATATTGCCAGAATACCATAAGCACAATAATATTGCCGAAAAAAAAATTCCATTAGGGAGAGAGGGACACCTTCATAATGGTCATAGCATATATGCATACCTACAAACACTGCAAAATACCAAACATTGATTTTTCACCAATAGGGTCCCTATTAGGTACAGGAAATAGTTTGTTTACCAAAGATATAAATATCAGCTTTAGATGGAGTGATCCTGTAAGGGTACCTGATAATTACATCATAATTATGTGAATGTTTTATTCCGTAGGGAATGGGAACTATCAATGCTAAAAGTTTTCACCCATACAAAAAAAAATAAGTGTATACAAAACTATTTAAAATAATGATTAAGCACAGCTTTGAACAATATTAAAAGTGAAGTGCGGGATTAAAAAAAAACATTCATACTTACCTGTGTAGATGCAGCACCGTATAGAGCTGAAGCTGTCCCCCACCAGCTCTACCCTGATAACTGAGTGATCAAAGACTGCTAATCGCTCAGTCCTTGGGTCCACTCTGAGCACAGAGTGGTGACGTTCAGTCACCATTCTCTGCTCTACCACTCCAGCTCCCACTGGAGTGCTGGGATGTGGAGGGGGTGGGATACCCTAAATTCACCATCTAGGGTGAGTCCTGGCTAAAAAAAAACTCCAAAATGGAGGGTCAACAAAAACAGCTGGTGAATGCCCAACTTTTCCAGAACCCTAGAGTTTACCCCTTTGGAATTTATTTTTTTCCAAGCCATATCCTTAACAATTAATTTAGGAAGAAGAAAAAAAGACAAGAATTTAAGTTAAGCAGGTAAATTGGTGAAATGTCGCATGGTATGTATCACTGAAAAATATTAGTGATATTCAATATTCAACAATATTCAAACAAACTCGTGAGTTCCCCTTTTTAATGGAACCTACTATAGGGTTATTAATGATGCTATTTGGAGAGATCTCTACTTTTGCTCACTACTTCTCATATCACATATGAAAACTGGTATAGTAACTTGTCTATTGAGATACATTATTACTCCGAAAGCTCCATTATGTACACAAGGTGCGTGCGGAATATAGGGACCCTCTTTGCTATTATGTGGAAGGATCTGATGCAAGGGTCTGCTTTTACATTGTTTTTACCCTCTTTATAAAAATACTATTGTTTCTAATTCTTAAAACAAATTTCCTTGATATAAGAGCAGTCTAGAAAGCTTTGTGTTGATTGTGGATTTAGGATTTTATTTTAATTCTATAACAATGTGCAGCATGTCATCCTGCTGTGACAGCACACAACATCCTCACTAACATATCACTGTTTTCATTAAAGATTTTCAAAGAGAATTTTATAGCCAGGGCTACATGTATTTTTCAGACAGATGTGTTTAACTAGATGTGGTTTTTAAAAAAAAAAAATTGTAAAATCCATTTCTTAAGTGTCATCCGCTCAGACATCCTTCGCTGGCAGTGACAAAGACAAGTGTGGCTCTAACTACAAGCAAGTCTAGTGCAGATGATGAGATCCAGTTGTATGTGTTCATTAAAAACTTGCGTGCATGCCAAGGATTGCATCAGTGACTAGTGAACCAATTTGCTCTCCAAACTATCAGAACAAGAATATGAGCTGTGAACACAAATAATTCCAAACATTTCTCACCCTGTTCAGAAACAGTTATACAGTTCCCTATTTTAGGAGAAACTTTACCGTTAACGTTTTACCAAGCCCTAGAAAGTAGAATTGTAGTTTCAGTTTACCAATCAGGTGTTACATTTTATTTACCAATTGGGAACAGTAAACAGTTTTAATGTAATTGTTTGCTATGGGCAGACCATGATTTGAGGCATCACATGCCTACATCTAGGGCTACAATATTTTGGGGTGGCAGCCTTATTTTATATACTTAGATAGTAGGAACAATTATTTTTAATCATTAAGTGCCATCAAGTCAATGTTGACTCCTGGCATTGATATGGATAGCGTTTTTCTAGAATGACCTCTCATCTGTTTGGGTCTTAAGTCTTTGCACTAGCATGTTCGTAATATCAGAGACTGTATTGAGTCACCTTATTCATATTTAACAAACAATAAGGAACCGATATTTTATTACATGTAATTACACATTTATTATATAGGAGTATCTATTTTACGGAAAGGTTTCTTCAAAGTAAGAGCTGTGAAAATGTGGAATAGACTCCCTGCAGAGGGGGTTCTGACCAGTTCAGTAGATTGCTTTAAGAAAAGCCTGGATTATTTCTTAAGTGTAAATAATATAACTGGGTAATAACATTTATAGGTAAGGTTGATTTGGGGAAAATCTGATTGCCTCTCGGGGGATCAGGAAGGATTTATTTTCCCCTGCTTTAGCAAATTGGATCATGCTCTGCTGGGGTTGTTTGCCTTCCTCTGGATCAACTGTGGGTATAGAATTGGGTATATGGGATTGTATGATATTATTATTATTATTTATTTTTTTGTGGTTGAACTGGATGAACTTGTGTCTTTTTTCAACCTGACAAACTATGTAACTATGAGTCCTAAATGGATAAGCCACATAGATTTATGGTTATGGGAGCTATAAAATGAAGCCCTCAGTATGGAAAAATAGTAGTACCCCCAGGGGAGTGAACATTTTCATACATAAAGAGGAACTTCACATTAGCTAGGTTCCCCATATGTCAACTTTCTAATACTTGTCCTTGTTTGATAGTAAAAAAAAAAAATCATAGCTTTTTAATCCATTGAGGCCAACATTGCCTTCCTTACAGCTAAAATTTTCATTGCACTGCCCAGTGCCGCTACCTTGAAACTCCTGTTGAGAGAGATCTCTTGCATGGACAAATACACCCTGGGTCTTTGCCAGGTTCCAAATACCTTGCAGAGACCTACAGCCTGCCTGTGCAATGATCTCACTCATGCATAGACACACGAGCCACTGTCATGCCCTATATACCAGACAGAGACCTGCAGCATGTCTGCACATGTGCATGATACCCTACATTGAATCACTGCCTCCTGGGATAAGGGACATGACATCCCAGGAGGCACCGGGTGGCCAACATACATTATCCCCACATCTAGGCAAGGAATCAGAAAGTGGTACTATTAAGACGTAAAAAAAATGTTACATTTCCCAAGATGAAAAAAGTATGCGCAAGGAGGAAAGAGGGAGTGGGAGGAAGGTTAATTTCATGATTGAAGGTCTGCTTTAATGTAAAAGGAAAGTTCAACGTATTATTATAAGTATATATAAAATACCTAATCATATATGCATATGTTGTACATGTTTCATTATGAAATTCATTTGACTTTTTCAGGAAAAATAACATGACATCATTCTTCAGAGAAAATTGCTAATGACTGCTAGCCAAGTCTGATCCCTTACCCTAAGTTACCTCCAAATAACACATATGCAGTGCATACATTGAGGGATGTACGTGGAGCATTCTTATAAAATATGCATTTATTTTTTATTGCACTTAATTTTATGCCTAATTCACAGAACATACATATTTATTGCAAGGTCCATGTCAGACTGGCAGGACAGGAACGACAGGATTGCTATACGGGGCTAAACAGGTGTGACATTGAGGTGATTAGCTCAATTGGTAGATGCATTTTTTTAGTCCACATCAGTCAGGCGTGTATGGTTAAGGGCCTGGTAGCCCACGTTTATTAGAAGAAAACAAAATATTAGTCCATCCAGTAATCCCACGCAGGGGTCCAAGCTTAAATTAAATACAGCAAAATCAGAACGAAAATGCTAGCCCACCTGGCTACTCTTCAGCAGTACTGCTGCTATAGGTACTTGCCCCGTCCAACAAACTGCTTGGACGCACACAGCTTCCAACCCTTCGACACACAGCAAACGGCTCCTTGGACGCACACAGCTTCAAGTCCTTCACACAGCTTTGGACATGCACAGCTTCAAGCAGCAAGCTGCTCACACACCCCCATCCTACACAAATCCCCTCGTTATATGGGCTGTGTGCAGCTGGGCACACACCCTGCTCGCTAGCCTCAAGACCCGGACACAGGGTTGGAGATCCCGTCCCACCCATAACTCTCAGGGATCTCCAAACTACAGAATCCCATCTGGAGCTAGCAAAACCTGGAGAAAACTGACAGAGCAGTTTTCTCCATTTAAACTCTACACTCTGTAGTCCTGCAGTCCGCAGATATGCAAACTCTGTGTCTCCTTTACCTCTAATTTCATAGGGACAGAGCCTCGCTCTGTCACATATCCCCCCCCTTTGTTTCGATCTGGAGGGAGGAACACCAGCACCCATCATGATGGTTGGGACACCTCTGTGCTGGCTGTCAGCCACGTAGGCCCAACCCTTTTTCCGGGTGCGCTTCCAGGAACATTCCCCCCTGGATCTTAACAGGTTCCTATATTGTCCTATACTCAGCCTTCCTCTTCTTTTGGGGTCCCTGGGCTTATTCACTTTTCTTGGGGGAACTCTGCCTTCCTTGAGCCCTCCTTTCAACTTACAAATACCCATTTTACCCTTCACCATCGGTATTTCAGGTTCAAAACAGTTTTTCTTGGTACCCACTGCAACCAAATCATTGTTTACAGAACGAACTCTTAACAGATCACAGCTTTCCATATCATCAGTGCTTTCCAATTCAGTGTTTGTTAGAAGAAGACCTGAGGAGGGACTACGTCCGACGGGACCATAGCACAGCTCCACCTCACCCGTTGTCAAACACTCCATGGGTACCTGTTCTAACAAACTACCCTGACCCAAGCATAAACCATTTTTTTTAGGTGTACACATTACATTGTTACGGCAACCAACATTAACACTTTCTCCCATAGTGTCTCCGGGCACCTTAACTTGTACCCCTGGGCCAGTGACAGAAAGCATCTCTGCTACTGCTGAGTCCATTCTGGGCCCTTCCTTCTCATGAGGCCTAGCGGGTAAGGCAGTATCTGCGCCCTCTACTGACCACTGCTCCGCCGCACCTCGGACCACACCAGCAGAGATTTTTCTAGTCACCGCCCCAGACGGAGAGACCTCTGATATCTCAAGCAGTTCTCTCGCGTGCCTTCCATACCAATCAATAACTAGAAGTACGCTCACAGAGAATCTGGAGATCCTGTGCCAAATGGTTAACCATTGGTCCCACCAATTCCACTGTTGGTCATGGTTTCCCAGCACTGCCTGTACCACCTGGCTCCACCCATTGGTGCTACGCAGCACCACCTGGTCCAACTGCGGTGGAGATACCCAAGTATACAGCAAGTTCATTTTTACCAACTCTAGCATTTCCAGTAAGGTTTCGGTCATCTCTAAACATCCCATGTCTAAACACCAGAACTTTCTAGGGTCTTTTACCCTGTCCAAGACATGGAGGGGCTCAGCGACTGCAGGTTGAGAGGGTGAGACATTTGAAGAGACCTCATCCTCCTTGGAGGTACTCATCATCACGGCTTGTTGTTCCCCTGGAGAGCTGTCAGACACATGTCTCACACTTATCCCTTCTGCACCAGTGTTGGTGAGCCTCTGCAGGTCATTACAAGTCACACTATCACTTTGATACTCAATATCATTTAGCTGTGGGGCTGTGGACAACACATCTGCGATGCCAGTGCCCTGAACTGTTTCTTCAGAGGGGAGGGCAGCAACCTTTGCAGGGACCAAGACGCCCTCAACCACCGGCGGCTCTGCGATCCCCCTGTCTGGCATAGCAGTTGTGTCCACACCCTTGTTACTTAAGCTAGCCTTACCCAGCATGGCTAGCAATTGTTTGGCCCAGCTGTCCCAGTCCATTGTGGTTCCACCATGGGTGTTCCACAGCGTTGCATCACCTGCTGTAGAAAGCCGCACAGAAACTTGGGATTCATTAGCTTTAACTGCACATTCCTCACTTCTATATACATCATTTTGTAACACCACACTTTTATCAACGTTGCATTGGGGTGATGCTTCACCTAAAGCTTGGTGCAGCACACCATTTTGAACACCTTTTTCTGGTGGCACTACAGACACATTCAGCTTTGTACCCTCAACTTTTGCAGGCTGAATTAACCCCTTGCCTACTGGGCTACACGTAGGGTTGTGGGGCTGCGCCCACACTCTCTCAGTGTGTGGCTCAGTCGTAACATTACAGGAAACCCATTTTTCAGCATTATAATCACCAATCACATCACATTGGCTAACACTATTGTCAGCATGACCATCAATATTCTCATTATGTGTTGACATAGCTACTGCTTTTGTGGGTTGTCTATGAGTCACCATAACCTCTGAGCAACTCTTCACAGCACCCGCTCTCTGTAAAGGGGCACTTTTGCCTATTTGGGCAGCTCCATAGCTGACCTGGGAAACTCTCTGCTCCAACACTGCAAGCTCCTTGGAAGTTTCCCTGGGCAACCCTGCAGCAGCTGTCACTAGGGAACATGGTACCAGCACTGTTTTGGTCACCCCTAGCTCAATTTTCCCAGCCATCTGCTGGATCATAGCAGGCATATGCAGAGTCCCCATGTCCTTTTCAGTCTTTAGCCCTGCGTCTAGTTGGGCTTTACGCTGCGCCTCCCCACTGCTCTGGGTAGCACAATGCAGAAAGTCTATGTCCATTTGTACTGCGGATCTCCCCACTGGACATACTCCCACTTCACTGGGTTCAGCATCATAAACTGAAACAGTCTTACCAGTTCCTGCAGCTGATGTCATAGCCTTCACTTGAGTGCGTTGTCTCACTGGTGTGGTGTCTCTATAGGCTGACTCCCCCATGTGGCCATGGAGCAAAACTGCAGCCTTTCTGAACCCACTGACGCCCCCTGTAGGTAACACAAGATCCTTGTTGATAGGGGTAACTGCAGACTTGCGCTCCAAAGCTGGTTGGCTATAACTCATGCAGGATTCAGGCTGATGTACTCTCCTTTCGGGACTGACCCCTTTGCCTAAGCGGCCATGACAGAAAACTTTACGTTTCTCTGGATTTCTAAATCCTAGGTCTTCCGGCGACACTTCTCCCATCCTGGAGCATTGCTGGCGGCCCATGATACGATGGAACTCTCCTCTAAGAAGGATTTCCTCTTTAAACTTGCGGTAGTCATCCTGGTCCCCATCCATCAAATGGTAAACCGACCGGAACTCTATCCGCAATAAGGTTTGCAGCAGTTTTGGCCACCGGTTCCTAGGCCATTTTCTCTTTACAGCAACTTTTTCAAATCTTACAAGGAAGTCTCCCACCTCCTCTGTAGGCAGCATGGGTTGCACATAGTCAGAGGCCAAGATCTCAGCCCCTTGCAGTGCACCCGACTCTTTGCGATTCCGCTTGAACCATTCATTCGCTGTCTCACATGTCACTGGCCCCTTTTTACTGGTCCTACAAGGTGGAGACATCTTCTCAGGCCATGCTGAGCTCACTTCTTGGCATCTCCTCCATGACTGGCTCTCACTCGTTGCCATTGGATACCACTTCTGAGGACACAGCTGATCACAATCATTAGCAGATGAGCTCCAGAATTCATCAACCTCCCATCCTTGCAATCACATGCACACAGCAGCTTGTAACAGTTCTCAGCAGAGAAAGAAAAAAAAAATCTGATGTTTGATTCTTCCTTCACAGGTACACAACCCGCATGCAACACAGTCCATCAAATAAACGTATACGCAATGCTGTTCGCCTGGCTGCCACACACAGCTAGCAGTAGTTCCTGATGCGACTCACCATGGAGCAAGGACCCGGATTCCACCTTCTACATGCCCGCATTCGAGCACCACTTGTGACATTGAGGTGATTAGCTCAATTGGTAGATGCATTTTTTTAGTCCACATCAGTCAGGCGTGTATGGTTAAGGGCCTGGTAGCCCACGTTTATTAGAAGAAAACAAAATATTAGTCCATCCAGTAATCCCACGCAGGGGTCCAAGCTTAAATTAAATACAGCAAAATCAGAACGAAAATGCTAGCCCACCTGGCTACTCTTCAGCAGTACTGCTGCTATAGGTACTTGCCCCGTCCAACAAACTGCTTGGACGCACACAGCTTCCAACCCTTCGACACACAGCACACGGCTCCTTGGACGCACACAGCTTCAAGTCCTTCACACAGCTTTGGACATGCACAGCTTCAAGCAGCAAGCTGCTCACACACCCCCATCCTACACAAATCCCCTCGTTATATGGGCTGTGTGCAGCTGGGCACACACCCTGCTCGCTAGCCTCAAGACCCGGACACAGGGTTGGAGATCCCGTCCCACCCATAACTCTCAGGGATCTCCAAACTACAGAATCCCATCTGGAGCTAGCAAAACCTGGAGAAAACTGACAGAGCAGTTTTCTCCATTTAAACTCTACACTCTGTAGTCCTGCAGTCCGCAGATATGCAAACTCTGTGTCTCCTTTACCTCTAATTTCATAGGGACAGAGCCTCGCTCTGTCACACAGGGTATAGAAATCCTCACCTATTTCCATGTGTTCACTTCTTGCTGGCCAGATAAATGAAAATTCACTCTTTTGCTGGCAATTCACATGCTGTAGTGTTTTCATTGGCGAGGGAGCAAAGGCTCTCTCATCCATCGATTTAGCGACACATGGAAGTATTTGATAGCATGCCCTCACCAGTAAGTGGATAATTAATGTGACATAACCTTAAAGTAAATCATCATCATTATATTATGAAGCTTGGATGGAGGAGAGAAGGGTTTTTTTTTATTTTTATTAGAACTATAGACAAAAAAATTTTTTTTCATTTTGGATAGAGCAAGGGAGGGTTATAGTCCATGGCTGATTTTTTTCACCATTTGTGTCTCATTGTGGAGATTTCCCTTCACTTCCTGTTCCATAGGCAAACAGGAAGTGTGAAGAAATACCTGCAAATTAAGAAAACTGGTGCCCCCATTGGAAGATTTCCCCTCTTAATTTTCTGGGGACAACCCAACATTTAGGATTTTCTTTGACTTTCACTTTTAATGATAATGGTAAACAGGACCAATAGAGAGGGGGAATCCCCTTTAGACCCCTGTCACACTGAGGCATTTTTCAAGCGCTTTTGGGCTAAAAATAGCGTCTATAAAGCACATGAAAAACTGCTCCCCGAGTGCTTTCACACTGCTTTCACACTGAGGCGATGCGATGGCAGGACATTAAAAAAAACTCATGCAAGCAGCATCTTTGGAGCGGTAGAGGAGCGGTGTATACACTGCTGCTAAACTGCCCTTGCTCATTGAAATGAATGGGCAACACTGCTGAACCACTGTAGCAACACTTTGCGGTTCGTTTTAACCCTTCTTCGGCCGCTAGCAGGTGGTTAAATGCGCCCCACTAGCGGCGTCAGATCGGACCGTGTTGTTGGATAATCCGACCATGTGTGGGCTCCATCGGACTGTTTCCGTCGGAATATCTGACCAACAAAGTTTTAGAGCAGGGCTATAACATTTTCCGACAACATGATCCGATAGGACTTTGTCCAATCGTTTGTAGAGAATTCCGATCGGACAAAGTGCCACGCATGCTCAGATCAAATTCCTAGACCAAATCTATTGGCTACTAGCCTGAATGTAGTCCCGTCGTAATAACGTCATCACGTTCTGAACGATCAGATTTTCCGACAAAATCCAACGGATTTGGTTGTCAGAATGTCCGACCTTGTGTACAAGGGCTAACAGGGGGCACAGGCAGCAATTAAAACTGACAAGGGTTCTAATCCCTCTCCACTCGATCTAAAATTTCATTGATGCCTTGGGCTCGCAGGAAGTGGGTTGAATGATACTAGGCACCATTCATCCCAGAAGAGGACCAAAACCAGATCGCAGAGCAGTGAGTCTGTGAGACAAAGGTGAGTATTTAATCTAGAGCTGATGTTTTTATTTTCTGAAGTGATAGGCAATTGATTAAAAAAAACTGAAACTGGACTTTAATACAATAAAAACATGGAAGAGCAAGCATATGAATATTTTAAGTTACATAAAAAAAAAACAACACTTTACTTCACCCTAAAACTGACGTGGAGCCTGGAAATGAGCAGACCGCCTACCTTCTCAATCTCTATACTCTTTCCAGACACAGGTACAAAAGTCCCTATTTAAATGCAGCAAGAGTATGCATACTCAACCTTTGGAGGCATCCTTCAGCTTATGGTTCTCTAAAAAATGAATGAGATCAAACCTATGGAAGACCTGACTGTCTCCCTCAAATACCAGGAGGAAACATGTAGACAAGCATAGTTTTACAATATAAAATTCACAAGAAAAAATAGAAAATCATTCTTACAAAGGGTTATTTTTCCTTCACTCTTGACCGCTCATAAGGGCCTCCACCATTCTTGCTCCCTCCCCTCTGACCCAGTGAACTTTCTTCCTCCTATCTTCTCTTTTCATTTCCACTTATTTCCATTCCTCCTTCCCTTTTCCCCCAGTCTGTACTCTCTCCTATACTTCTCTACTTCTGTTCTTGCTGCTATACCTGCCTTCTTTTCTGTTTTTAAAATGAAAAAAAAAAACTAAAGCATGGATGGTGTATGGTCCCACACTGTTTCAGACATGTCTTCTAAATATACAAATGGCACACTATTGTACATGCAACTACGATGGTTGACACTGCTCATCTGTCATTCAGACTATGGATTGCCTTGAATAGCTCGCTACTCTCATATTGTATGTGTTGAGCTGAATGTCTTCTTAACGACCTACCGTGTAAAAATGCCATCTGATGTAATGTATTGTATTGCAATCCTTGATTGTGAAAATAAGCTTCAAATAACATTTACTGCAGTAATAAGTTTATTTACTTACTGATATTGCACAATTCATTCCATTTAATATCATGAGCATGAAATAAAGAATGAAGATTTTTTTTTAGTTCATCTTCACCATTTCATAAACCTAGAGTAAAGATATTTTCCTGGGGGCAAATGGAGGTTAGCACTTTATAATTGTTTCCATTGTCAGTGTTTTCCTGCCAGGAGGAGGCAAAAATGGTAACCTGGCATTCTCTATTGTTCCTTCCAAAGCAAATGATGACATATTTTGCTGATTGTCAGGTAGCTGGCAGGACTAGGCAGAACTGTGTTGTTTTTCTTTTCGCTAGCTTGCAATGTGTTTAACATATGTTTCTCTGGGCTAAATTGTCATAAATAGCAGACATAATGAGGCAGCTATTATACTTGAAACTCTTACAGCACCAGAGCTGGAATAAGGCTGCAGAATTGTTCTCCTGATTAAATTATTATGTTCTCGTGATATAATGCAAAAAGTATCCCAATTAATTGGGAATGACTACTGAGAAGTGTTGCAGGTCTGTCCAGCAGGAAGTCAAACCAAGCGTGAATTCTCTGGTTTGGCGATTCCTCTAGCTTTTTATCTGGATGAGCTGGAAAGTCTTTGCTGCCTTTAAAGCAAAAATGCTTTGATTTATGGTTCAATAATTATCAGTAGATTATCTCTGATGGTTCTAGAATGTTTTCTTATAAAAAGCGAGAGAGTGGAACATTCCGTCTCTGTGCACATTGTTTAATTATATACATGTACCATAGTTGTATGCACTTAAAATGTACATTCTCTGTATAAAATCCCCAGAGGCTGAATAGTCCATGTGTCCTCTTTGTTTCTATTAGGTGGGATATACTTAATGTATGTACATGTATCAAAATGTATTTTATTTATTTATTTCAGGTACTTATATAGCGCCGTCAATTTATGCAGCGCTTTACATATACATTGTACATTCACATCAGTCCCTACCCTCAAGGAGCTTATGATCTAAGGTCCCTAACTCACAATCATATTTTTCAGTTCCAACATTTTGATGATGAGAATTTAAGGCATCCACCAGCCTCTTACATTACTTTAGGACTAAAAAATAAAGGGGATCTTCACCTAGGAAATGTTTGTGGTAGCTGCAGCAGAGCCAGAAAGTAAGGTGGAGTTATCCCAAAACTACAGATGAGCTTGGGTTCTTCTCTGGGTCCAGTCAAAACCCATGTTCGGCTAAACACAGAAGTCAGCTATCAGGGCTGGGTCAATGAGCTGCAGGTAAGGAATTTTCACACCACAGCTGCGTGTACACAAAGGGGCGGGGATGCTTGCTTGGTCAATGACATTGACTGTGGTAGGGAATCCCCTGTCTGCAGCTCATTGGCCCAGGAAAGACAGCTGACTTTCAGGTTCAGCCGAACCCAAGTTTATCATTACTCACTTAAGACTAGGGATGAGCTTAGGTTTGGCTTTGGGTTCGGTCCAACCCATGTTCAGTCGAAGACAGAAGTCTGCTGTCAATAGAAGTTCAATGAACTGTGGGCAGGCAATTCCCTGTACCACAACTACATGTACACAAAGGCTTGGGGATGCTTATGACAACAATGACCTAATATAACCACGTGCTTTGGCTGAACTTAAGCTCACCACCACTCAAGACTAGGGATGAGCTTGTGACCATATGGTGTCATGAGCATCATCCCCCCCCCTTGTGTATGTGTAACTCTAGGGTAGGATTCATCCTGACCCCAACTGATTGGCCCAGAAGGGATACCTGCTTCCCTGGTCCAGTTGTTACTCAAGCATAAACATGCTGTGAGGTAGTCAATGAATGATTTAGCCCACCAGAGTTTTATTTTTATATCAGTTTTAACCTTCTCTCTATTGCATTCCCTAAAGAGTCCCCAATTGGCTCTATCAGCCTATCTGTACACATATTTAGGTTATGATAAATCTGTCTGCTAAATCTTACCTCCAATTGGTTGAAGAGGAGTCCTGCCATCTGAGGTTGTTTTGATAATATTGCTGTGCTTTCAGGGGATTTTGGTAACCCCTTGTTTATGAGTGAAGTTTCACCTAGTGTTGGAATGATGTGTGATATGTTCAGTGCTGTCTCAACCAAAGAGGGAGAGTCCCGGTACAGCCGAGGCTATCGTGAACATCGCTGGATTGGAGGGAGGTGGGGGTTAGGGGGCACTGCACACAGAAGGTATTTAATAAGTAATGGCAGCTCCCTTGTTTGCTTTATGAGAGCTTTACTTTAAATAGCTTTACAATAAGAACCTGTGCTGGAATGATGTGTGGGGGCAACTTATGTTCATATCTGATTGGTTAGCGTTTTTACCTTGATGCTCTGGGACCTTAATTTCAATCCAGCATGAGACACCATCTGCATGCTATTTCCATGTCTGTATTGGTGTCCTTCAGATGCTCCAACTTCCACCCAGATTTTTAAAACATGCTGATAGATATGTTTGTATATTCCGTAATGGCCTGTGTGTGGTTGAAACTTTAAAATTGTGAACTTTGGTTGAAAGGGCTTTATGTACTCTGATAAAAAATAATCATGTCAGTGCTGGACAAAAATATGTAAGCAATGATTGTCCTCAGTACAACAGGATCCATCTGGCTGAAGATAAACTTTTATTTTTTTTAATTACACTATTTTGAGGTTTGCTGCCCCACCTACTGTTGCACACATACTGTACTTAATGCAGAAAAGAAAATATTCATTATATATCTTGTCTGGAAAAGAAAAAGTGCATAAAACTGAACATGAGAAATGGTTGCAAAAAGAAACAGATGCAAATGATGAAATTAAAAAGAATATTGTTCAAGCCATGTCCAGGCTGCGTGGCATTTACTAAGAAGTTCATATATATATATATATATATATATATATATATATATATATAGATAGATATTAATCGTATCTTAATTACCGGTACATTTGGTTGCTAAACATTTTTTTTCTCTTGTCTAGGTGTACGAACACCAAGATGGAAGTAAATCACTAAAGCTTGGAGACTTTGGACTGGCCACTGTAGTGGATGGACCTCTATACACTGTGTGTGGGACCCCAACATATGTAGCTCCAGAAATAATTGCAGAGACTGGGTAAAGTATTAGGAACTTTTTCAAAAACCAATCCACTTAACAAAATGCCTTCTCTGCATTAATATTGTTTCTTCTCTGTCATTGAGTTCCATAAGTATATCCTGCACCATGCAGCTTTATGACAGTTACAATTATACTGTGAAAGGTAATAGCTAGAAGCAATCTTTACATTAATCTACTGTACAGTATTCACTTTAATACATTCACAGTGGGTTTGGATGTGTAGAATTTGTCGCAGCAACCATCTGTAATTTATTTATAATCTTGCACTCCTGTTAGATGAAACAAAGGCAGCACAAGGGCTGTATTGTATCTCATATATTGTTAGCAAAGCTGGGAAAGACACAGACCATGTACAATCTTCCACAAGTTCTTTCAGTGTTGGTCCAGGTTAAGGTCACTCAACTCATGTAAACTCATTCAGTAGGGTAAAGAGCAATGTGTAATGTGCAGTTAGCCATAGCAACCAATCAGAATTAATCTCTCCCTGATCTTACTCCAGAAAACTAATATCTGACTAGTGACTATGGTTTGCTTCATTAGCATATCATCACTGTGTACAGGTTTCATGCTAGACCAGCCATTCTCAACCAAGTTCCCATGGAACAATACCCTAGGGTTCCTTCAGATGTTGTTATTAGGGGTTCTACCAGCTGCGGCTGATTGATCTCCCATCTGATGGTGTGTGCATAGTTACAGGGCCAACAGCACTTGGCAGAGCCAGCAACATAACTCCAATTATCTTTTTAGCTGTCTGTAAGGGTGGCATTCTGACCATCACTGTAAGAATGAAATTCTTCCCACTGACTATCAATTAATGTTTTAAACTTGGGGTTCCTGAAGACTTGAAAATGATTTTAGTTCCTTTGGGGAAAAGATTGAGAGACTGTGCTATACTGACAGCAGCCAGTTAAGCCTTCTCCTCAAATGTAAACTGACTGAGTGGTGCCCATATAATGACATCTGGTCAGCAGTACTGTACTGGGTTGAATGATACTGGCCACTATTTCAATTCATAAAATTCTTCACAATTTATTTATACAAAAGTCTTTAAAAGTAGACTTATGGTCACCATAGTTATTAAAAACGACCCGTCATATCAGTACATATATCAATAAAAATCATTCATTCCACATATAGGCATGAGGAAGTCTGTAGTAGTGAAAAATTAGCCCAGTGCGTTTCAACATTCAAATATTGTGCCTCTTCTTTAGGGGGTTGGTGAATTGATGAATTCAGATACAAATTCAAAAAATATAAAAATAGACTAAAAATAATAATATAAACAAGTTGTACAGAAAGGGTTATATACAACAACTTACAGTGATCAAAAAGTCAAGTAACAACTGGAATGAACATGTTCAGCTGATATCAGCTCCATGATGTTGGACTGGGAAACAAAGGACACCACTGTTGCTGCAACCTATTGGATCAACAAAAAAAAAGAACAAAACATAGAACTATATTGAAGAAATATCCAAAACATTAACTGCAATCAAGTCCCTAAAAAAACAATCTAATACTTGCATTTACAGAAATAAAGATGACCACAAAATGTAAGCAGGACATGGTCTCCCACCCAAATCTAATCGAAAAAAAGGAAGAAAAAACAAAGGGGGGAGGAAAAAAGAGTTTAAACTTTCATACGCACAATGGACATATAATAGTGTCACACTTACCTCTAACACAGGTGGTCAGGCACTATAGCTAGCTTCTGTGTTCTTCACCTATAGCAGCCCCCTTTCCCAAAAGGCAAGCAGGCCTACCAGTACTTGATTGCCCTCAGGTCATATACAAAATGCTATAGTCCCTGGCCACCTCACCAGGGCAGGCACGAACTGAGCACAGCGAACAAGTATTTGAACTGAACACAGTGAACAGGTACTTGTGGTTGGCAGCCGGGTAGAGTGGTCAGTGACAGTTCAGGTTCAGGGCAGGCTGAGTTCTGAGCGTAGTCGATATCTAATCCGAGGTCGTCAACAAGGGAACCCAAACTAGCAGGCAAAGGAACAGGGCAGACAAACAGGGAGCTTGAAGCACATGTTGCACACACTTTCACAAGCATGAGACTGCAGGCTTAGCTGACTGGCCACATCAATCACCTTGCAGGTGAACAAACAGACAAGAAGAATGCATCACAGCCAAAACCAGGATGCTGAAATAAGACCAGTAGCTGTGATGGAGCAGGAGTGCTACATGATCCTGACAAATACAACATATAATCCTTTAGAGCATACGGGATTCCTCATTATAATACATTAGCTGATGGCCTCTCTTGTCTTGAGTTCAGGTCAGTTCCAGAAAGACCCAGCAACCCAAAGGCAATACTCATCAACAGAGCAGACAAAAAAAGGAAGGTTTAGCTTTATTTATTTTTTATCTCAACCTGTAACATGCACAGGAATACATTTCAAGACACATTTTATGGTAATCATTTTACCATTTTATAGTAATTATCCCTGACCATAATAACAACCTTTCATAACTAAAGATTGATACCGATACCAGATGTGGTCCATGCCCCTAGCATTACCACACATTACTATCTGACCAGGGCTGGACTGGGACAAAAATTTGGCCCTGGACTTCATCCAGACCGGCCCACTCCAATTTTGCAAACACGCACAAAAACAGTATAATGCGCACTTGCACGAGAGTGACGTCATCACGGCCCGGCTAGACACATAGCAGGAGTATGCAAACTCAGAAGCCGACAGCACACTGCTGGTGATCTTTTATTTTCCAGCCCCCCCACCCCCTGGTGTCCCCCTGTCACCTGCCCGAAGTCTGGCTCTGCATTATATATTTTAAAATAAACAACTAATGCGCACACCTATTTTTGATCAACCGCAGTAATGAGAAGCTGCCAACATCAAACAGGTTTAAGCCCCTTTCACACGGGACGGATCAGTAATGATCCGCCCCGTGATGATCCGCTCGCTCAGCGGGGATCGCTCCGTTGTCCCCGCTGAGCTGGCTGCGGACAGGGCGGTCTCCGCACACTGTGCAGGGACCGCCCTGTCAGATCTCTGCTCTCCTCTATGGGGATCGGATGCGCACGGACCGTCTGTCCATGTTCATCCGATCCGCTGTGCAGACTGTTGCGGAGGCGGATGAAATCTGGTGTCTGCGGATGTTCATCCGCAGACACCCGCTATCCCATAGGGATGAATGTATGCCCGTATTTCATCTGCAAACGGATGGATGAAATACGGACATATCATCCGCATGTGTGAAAGGGGCCTTACACAAAGCCACAGATAAATTGAATATATAGCAAAGGATGTGATGCTAACCAAAATAACATAAAAAAAATCCATTTGGTGCAAATAATGATTCAAATAATACAAAAAATCCAACATAGCTAAAAGTACATCAAACGTGTCAATTAATATTGAAATGTGCATAAAAAAAATTTCAGCAAAAAATTCGTATATAAACGATGCTTATAATTAAAACCATTTTATCCAAACTATGTCCTTGGTATTAAAGTGCAAAAAGAGTGCAAAAAAAAGGGGGGTTTTTAATTATAAGCATTTTTATATATGATTTTTTTGCTGAAAATATTTTTATGCACATTTTAATATTAATTGACAGTTTTGGTGAACTTTTAGCTATGTTGGATTTTGCATATTATTTTAACCATTATTTTCACCAAATGAATTTTTTATGTTATTTTATTTAGCACCACATCCTTTGCTATGTGTATATATATATATATATATATATATATATATATATATATATATATATATATATAAATATATATATATATATATATATATATATATATATATATATATATATATATATATATATATATATATATATATATATATACACATACACACAGCCATATTCTGTATACAGCTATATATATATATATATATATATATATATATATATATATATATATATATATACAGCCATGTGCTATATACAGTATTCAATGGGCCGGCCGGTTACCTGGATGGGTTCCTGCAGCACCGCCATCCTCCAGGCTCCCTCGTCTGCTCCAGGGACTTCTCTGCCTGTCGGCTGCTCTCATGGCGGCCCCCGGCTCATTTAAACTCACAGCGTCTGTTACCGCGGGGGCCGCCGGAGATAGCCGAGTTTTGTTCGCTGTCGGAGAGGAGCAGGGCGGGGGAAGCCGAGCGGTGGCGGAAAAGGACGACTGTGGACCGGAGGTGGCCGAAGATGTGTTATGAGAGCGCCGAGTGGGGTGGAAAGAGCCGAAGTGCGCCGCGCTGTTCTCGGAAGTACAGCGGTGCTCAAATGAATGGCTGTGCGAGTAGCACAGCCATTCATTTGGCTAGGCTGTCACTGAAACTGGCCCACTGAGCCATCGGCCCACCGGGAATCTCCCGGTAGTCCCGATGGCCAGTACATCTTTAGCCAGTCAGCCTTTATCTGACTGTACAATCCTTGTTTAAACAACATTATATTTAACAAATCTTTGTGTTATGAGGACCTACCTAATCTAGCTAATCAAATTGTATCCACTCTATGAGGTCCCTGCGCTACATAGATGTTGCAAGATCTAAAGTAGATTGTAAAATAAGCTTGTGGTGTATGGTGAGCTGTACTGTAGGTTACTCTTAAGCCTAGTACACACCACTATGGTTTCGTTCAATGGTCACAATCACAACAGTAACAATCCAATGTTAGTACAGTGATCTCCCCTGCTGTTCTATTGTGTTCTGACAGGGGATGCCCACCAGAACACTCAGGTCAGCGCTCTCAGCCAATGGCTGAGAGCGCTGATTAGGAGCCAGTCAGCTGCTGATTTTCCAGCATGCATGTCTGACAGAAGCTGGCCAAATGGCTGGGATTCTGTTGTTAGGCTGCCATACACACAGGTTGAATGTCAGACAGTTTATATATAACCAGCCAATGTCGCCCGACATTCAGCCCATGTTTAGTAGGCTTTAGGCTTGGAATATGCACTCTCGAAGACCCACCTTATGGGAAAGAGTATGTATACTCTAGTGGTGGCTTCCAGTTACAGACACTAAAAGGAGAATAGTGATTAAAACCAGAGAACTGAAGTATCTGCATGTAACTACTCCATCCCACATTTTAGAAAGCATCAGATTATGACTGAATGACACTTCTGGCTAATTACTAACATGTGTTTTTCCTTAGGTATGGGTTAAAGGTGGATATATGGGCAGCTGGCGTAATAACTTACATCCTACTGTGTGGCTTTCCTCCATTCCGTGGGTAGGTATCTGCCTGGATTCATTTTTATATAATCCTATAAGTAGGGATGGGCGAACGGTTCGGCCCAAGCATAAATTCGGGCCAAACTTTGGTTTTTATTCGGATGTTCTAGCGAACACCGAACAATATGCGGAGTTCGGGGCAAATTCGAAAGCCGCCGGAACACTGTTAAAGTCTATGGGACATTAACATGAATTATCAAAAGTGTTCATTTTAAAGGCTTATATGCAAGTTATTGTCATAAAAAGTGTTTGGGGACCCAGGTCCTGCTCCGGGGGATATGTATCAATGCAAAAAAAGTTTTTTTGGGAGCAGTGATTTTAATAATGCTTAAAGTGAAACAATAAAAGTGAAATATTCCTTTAAATTGCATACCTGAGAGGTATCTATAGTATGCCTGTAAAGTGGCGCATTTTTCCCATGTTTAGAACAGTACTTGCACAAAATTACATTTCTAAAGGTAAAAAAAGTCATTTAACCACTTGCCGCCCGCCCTATTACAAATTGACGGCGGCAAAGTGGTTTCATTATCCTAACCGGACGTCATATGACGGCGATCGTTGTTGCGGGGTGTCAATCTGACACCCGGCAACTACGATCTCGGTAAAGAGTCTCCGACGGAGACTCTTTACCATGTGATCAGCCGTGTCCAATCACGGCTGATCACAGTGTAAATGGGAAGAGCCGGTGATCGGCTTTCCCTCACTCGCGTCTGTCAGACGCGAGTAGAGGAGAGCCGATCGGCTGCTCCTCTGACAGGGGGGGTCTGTGCTGATCGATTATCAGCACAGCCCCTCCGAGGATGCCCACACTGGACCACCAGGGACACCACTAGACCACCAGGGAAAAGGTAATAAAAATCCATAATCCTCCCTAGACCACCAGGGTGCCAGTCAGCACAATGGGTGCCAATCAGTGCCCATAATGGATGCCAATCAGTGGCCACAATGGGCATCACTGATTGGCATGCATTATTGTTTGGCACTGATTGGCATCCATTACTATAACACCGATGCCGCCTATGAGTGCCCACCTGTGCCGCCTATGAGTGCCCACCTGTGCCGCCTGAGTGCCCACCTGTGCCGCCTGAGTGCCCACCTGTGCCGCCTATGAGTGCCCACCTGTGCCGCCTATCCATGCCCACCTGTGCCGCCTATCTATGCCCACCTGTGCCGCCTATCTATGCCCACCTGTGCCGCCTATCCATGCCCACCTGTGCCGCCTATCCATGCCCATCCGTGCCGCCCATCCGTGCCAGCTATCAGTGCCAAATTGTGCCACCTATCAGTGTCCGTCCGTGTCGCCCATCCATGTCGCCCATCCGTGTCGCCCATCCGTGTCGCCCATCAGTGCCGCCTATCAGTGCCACTTCATTGGTGCCACATTGGTGCCCATCAGTGCCACCTTATCAGTGCCCATCAGTGTAGCCCCATCAGTGCCCATCAGTGAAGGAGAAAACGTACTTATTTACAAAGTTTTGAAACTGAAACAAAAAAAAACATTTTTTTTTTCAAAATTTTCGGTATTTTTTTATTTGTAGCGCAAAAAATAAAAACCGTAGAGGTGATCAAATACCACCAAAAGAAAGCTCTATTTGTGGGGAAAAAATGATAAAAATTTCATTTGGGTACAGTGTAGCATGACCGCGCAATTGTCATTCAAAGTGCGACAGCGCTGAAAGCTCAAAATTGGTCTGGGCAGGAAGGTGTTTAAGTGCCCTGTATTGAAGTGGTTAAAAATAGCGGCTATAGTGAATTGTCTGGTCTCGGCAATACAATAAAGGTCGCTGAAAAAAACGGCATGGGATCCCCCCAGTCCATTACCAGGCCCTTTGAGTCTGGTATTAATATAAAAGGGAACCCCAAACCAAAATGTTAAAAAAAATTGCTTGGGGGTCCCCCCCGAATTCCATACCAGACCCTTCAGGTCTGGTATGGATTTTAAGGGGAACCCCGCGCCAAAATTTTTAAAAAAGTGACGTGGGGTCCCCCCAAAAATCCATACAAGACCCTTATCCGAGCACACAACCTGGCAGGCTACAGGAAAAGAGGGGGAAAAAAGAGGGGGGACGAGAGAGTGCCCCCCTCCTGAACCTTACCAGGCCACATGCCCTCAACATGGGGAGGGTGCTTTGGGGTAGCCCCCCAAAGCACCTTGTCCCCATGTTGATGGGGACAAGGGCCTCATCCCCACACCCCTTGCCCGGTGGTTGTGAGGGTCTACGAGCAGGGGGCTTAGCAGAATCTGGTAGCCCCCTTTAACAAAGGGACCCCCAGATCCCACCCCCTCCCGTTTGAACTGGAAAAGGGTACATTTTACTCATACCATTTCACAAAAAAAGTGTCAAATTTAAAAAAAAAACACAAAACACACTTTGGGACATGTCCTTTATTAAAAAATTTAAAAATAAAAATGTCCCACGAAGTTCATTCATCTTCTTCTCTGGCTCCACCAACGGACGAAAAAAAAAACCACTGATCCACCTCCATTCTTTTATAACTGAGGGCGGGACCACACGGTGATGTGCACGGGTGACCCCGCCCCCTCTGACACATGAGGACTTCTCAATGGCTTCCCCATGGCGTTGGGGGGGGGGGACACTTATTTTGCGTAAGCCCCCCTCTCAGGTTTCTTTGCATTTTCAGAATTTCTCTTGTCAAATTTGATTATTAAAGTTTAACAAATCACAAAGATAGGTTCAAAAGCAGTGTTAGAAAGTAACATGTCAAGGTATAATAAACAACTATTGCTCCACAATTTAATGGAAAGTAGCCTATTTTGCATAGTCTGTTTTAGGATTAGTGGTGTAGATAACATTTTATAGTTTGGTCAATAGAGACTGGAATGTAAAATGGATAATAAAGATATAATAAAGCCTCAGATAAGTAAAAAGTTACAACCAAACTAAAATATGCATCAGAAAAGAGTGATAAGGGATTATCACTGTTATAAAGCTTCTAGGAGCTTTATATGTTTTTATGAAATCAGGTAGACTATACAAAAGTATTGCTATTTGAACCTAAAGGAAAGAAAAAAAGATAGAGAAAGGTATAATGAAATGAAAGGTAGAGGAAGAGAAAAGAGAGAAAAAGAAAGAAAAAGAAAAAGGAGAAGCGATAGGAAGAATCCCCGGGGCTGAGTGTGTTAATAATCATAAGGCTAGAGAAGAGAGAGTGTGTATGTGAGTATAATGATCAAGGCATCGACGGGTCTTCATCAAAATTTAATGGTAGATAGTGAGTCACCCAAGGTAACCATACTCTTAAAATAACTTATTTTGTCTTGAGCTATAGCCTCTATTTTGGCATGAACCATGCTTGATTAATTCTATTCCTTGTTTCATTTAATACCAAATTGTTAGTTTTCCAGGCTTTAGATATTGTTTGTTTCGCAGCTGTAGTAAACTGTTGTAAAAGTTTGAATTGGCTGTGTGAAAGTATTGTCAACTTTAGATTTAAAAGCGCTATCAAAGGATCTGGAGGTATAGACACTGCAAATAAGGTTGAAAGTATAAGAAATATATCTTTCCCATACCTTTTGACTACTGGACAATTCCACCAGGTATGAAAGTGAGAGCCAAGATCATTACAGCCTCGAAAGCAGGATGAGGAGTAATTTGGGGCAAATTTGGGGCCTCCCATTTAGCTACATACGAGGGTGGATCAGAATGAGGTTTAGTAACGAGTTGGGCATAGAGAGTCAAAATAAGTCCTTTTGCATGGGGATCATTTTTGCATATGCTTTCAAAACGTGATCATTTATCAAGTGTATATTTTCCTTGGATCTGGGGTGTAAAAGGAATGTTTTATTTGTAGATATTTAAATAGTTCTGAGTTTGGAAGTCCATTTCTTTCACATAAGTCAGGGAATGGTATAAAGGAAGTCAAGGATATCAGATCATGTAATCAAGTTAATTTAGAAGTGGTCCAGGCTTTAAAAGATTTAAGAAAGGTCCAAGCAGGGTAGAAAAGGGGATTTTTAATGAAAGATAAAAGTGGAATATGTGGCGATTGTAGGCTGTTTGTTGATTTAAATCTATTCCAAATAGTAAGAGAATGTTTTGTAACAGGATTAGTGATTATTTTATGATCAGAGGATCACAGCCATTATAGATTAGAAATATTGAAGAAAAGGTTGGTATAGGGAGTGCTAGGGATAGCCCTCTAAGCAGTCCCAAACCAAAAATGGTGAAAATTGCTCTATATCGGTACTTAGATGGTAAGGAAAGCAAAAAAATAACATTTAAAATTTAATCTTGTTTAATAGACATATAGAAAAAAAAGGAAAATGGCAAACATCACCCATTTAAAATACAAATAAATACACATCACAATAAGAGCATCCTTGACGAATTCTCCACAAAAGGGAGTTCGAACTAATGGCGCACAGGGGTCTCCTCTACTAGTTTCGCAGGACAGACCGCTTCTTCAGGAGGATATCTATACAGAACATAATAGATGATATATAACAATTAACAAACAAGAGCAAGTTATCATAAAATTAATAATTGATATTATAAAATACATCATATACTTGGGAAAAAGAGAAAAAGGGAGGTCAGCTCACCCCGGATTCGAAAGGATAGATTGCAGACAAAAGGACCCCTATATATATTCCCCCTACGGCAGACATGGGGGGATTGATTAGACGGCTCTAGTAAAAGGGGGGGGGGATTTTAGTATATTAGGTTAGCAGGAAAAAAAAACCCTGTGCGCCATTAGTTCGAACTCCTTTTTGTGGAGAATTCTTCAAGGACGCTCTTATTGTGATGTGTATTTATTTGTATTTTAAATGGGTGATGTTTGTCATTTTCCTTTTTTTTCTATATGTCTATTAAACAAGATGAAATTTTAAATGTTATTTTTTTGCTTTCCTTGCCATCTAAGTACCGATATAGTCCAATTTTCACAATTTTTGGTTTGGGACTGCTTAGTGGGCTAGCATGAGCGACTATCCCTAGCACTCCCTATACCAACCTTTTTTTCAATATTATGATTTATTTGCTATTTATGTCAATCAGAGGCGATACTCTTAATCTGTGAATAGATTAGAAATAGATAGCGGATCACAATCTATTGACTCCAGGGTTACCCATTGTGGGATTTCAGAGGTTGCATGGTATTTTGTTATTTTTACCAGATGAGCCACATAATAATAGGTAGATAGAGTAGGAAATCCAAGACCGCCTTTATATTTTGGAAGGTAGAGAGTATGATTAGGTAAACGGGGTTTTGAAGAGCCCCAAACAAACTTTGTTATTTTACGCTGCAATATTCTTAAAAATTACGCCGGAACAGAGATGGACAGAACCCAGAAAAGATAAAGGATTTTGGGTTATATAGTCATTTTAATAACATTCATTTTACCTATCCAGGATATGGGGAGAGAAGACCATTGTGTTAATAAAAGAGTAATGGGACATAAAATAGGTGGAAATTGGCTGAGAAGAGTAATATTGGGTGTAAGAGTGACTCCTAGATAAGAAAGGGAAGAGATTTCTGTGATTGTTGTACTTCTGAAGGAGATAGGGAAATATTAAGTGCCAAAGATTTTTGAAGGTTAATGATTAAGCCTGATATGTGGGCAAAATTATCTAGTTTCTGAATTAGGTTGGGAGCGGAAATA
Source organism: Lithobates pipiens (assembly GCF_037356315.1). Taxonomy (NCBI): domain Eukaryota; kingdom Metazoa; phylum Chordata; class Amphibia; order Anura; family Ranidae; genus Lithobates; species Lithobates pipiens. The sequence goes on along the minus strand of NW_027507748.1, from coordinate 626,973,765 downwards.
TGAGGAGAGGACATAAAAATTTAAATGTCATCGGCAAATAAGCAAATTTTATGTTGATGTCCAGCTAACTCAAGGCCTTTAATAGAAGGGTCAGAGCGAATTGATTGAGCAAGAGGTTCGATGAGGAGGACAAATAAAAGTTGGCAACCTTGACGAGTTCCTCTGTTGATATTGAATAAATTAGATTTGTATCCTGCATATTTTACATAGGCTTTGGGATTGTTATATAATGATGAGGTGCAACTAAGGAAATGGGGACCAAATTCCCAGCATTGTAGGACAAAATGAAGGTATGGCCACGAGACCATGTCAAATGCTTTTTTTTTTTTATTTGTTCTTGACTAAATGCAGCCAACAGTGTATTATTCTTTAATAATAAAATAATCCTTGTTTACCCCAAAGGGGAACACTCTGTAAACAAGGGTAGGTTTCTAAACGTTAAGAAAGCAGGAAAGGAATAAAGGGAGAGGAAGTTACCATATGAGTTCTTATAGCTTTGTCTTGAGATCTACTGAAAACACAAGTTTAGTAGTTCTTGGTGTCTTTCAGGAAATTTGAAGCTCTAGGATGTAATGTCCATGCAAGCCAAACTTTTGTGAATATAGCTATGGTTCCATTTTTGTGTGCTAACATTAATTCAAAGTGGGCTATGGAATTGAGTCTTAAAATGACATCAGATAGATTAGGAGCGAAGGTGGATTTCCATAATTTAGTTATGGTGAGTCCCAAGGCTAATAATATATTGGCTACTATAATTCTATAAATGAGCGAGTATAGATCTAAGTTTAGACCTAGTAAGGCCATTGCTGGTTTGGGTGATATTAGATTTCGAAGACGCAATAAAGGAGGAAATTGACTTCCAAAAGCTAGACAAAGCTTTACATCTCCAAAGTGTATGTAATAAGTTACCTATTTGGGTGTTACATCTCCAACATAAGGAGGGTGAAGATGGGAACATTTTAGAAAGTCTGTATAGGGTCAGATACCAACGATTTAATATTTTTTCGGAGTTTTCCCAGTGTTCCATGCATGAAGATGCTGAGCTATTAATCCTAATGAAATTAATAATTATTGGTTATCCTCGCGCTACAATGGCTAGACAAGAAAACTAATATGGTTGCAGCAAAACACCGACAGAGGTGCAAACCCTCCCCTCAAATGTGATAATAAGTGAAAAGTGGTGTTGCGCTCCACAAAAATTACTAAATTAATTCGATAAATACATAAATAGTGATAAACAATAATAAATAAATAATACCATACAGGATCTAAAATATACTATATGTGACTATTTGAGATCAATTATTTCAAAATGTGCAACCTATTAAAAGTGTATCAATGCCAATTAAACATTATACAAACCATTGTAATGTGACCAGTTAGATATTCTAAATCAAAATAGTAAAAACATTCCTAATAAAGTGCAAATGAAATAGGTGGTGAAATCACAGATATGATTCACCCAGTGATAATAGATATAAAAAAACATAGGATCCAAGATGTGTCTCAGTCCATAAAGTGCATCCAGTGAAACAAATATATATTAATAGAATAAAAAGAACAATCCAAAAAAACGAAAAGAACCGAACGACATTCGGTTCTTTTCGCTGTAATTTTTGCTTAATACTGTGCTACTGAATGTGAGTACCCAGGACTATGTCCTTTCTTTAATAACACCACTTTTCACTTATTAATCCTAATGGCTTTATGTGATGTTTCCCATAAGAAAGATTGAGAAAGATCATTCTCCCATTTAATCATATTAGACGTTTTGGTTTTTGAGGGAAAGGAGATGAGTTTATAAAATAGGGTTATGCCTCTTTTATTTTTGACTATGCTAGAGGTGAAGAAATCCCAGATCACCCTAGGAATAGCCATAGTCCTTTTGTGATTAAAATTCTTGAGGTGTGGTTTGGAATTAAGTTTAGTCAAGAATTAGGTCTTTTGAGTATCTGTAGATTAAGAAGAAAAAGTATGCCTTGCTTAATCCAGGGTGTTACATTAAGCCGTGCTTTGCAGTTTTCAATAGTTCTTATTGGTAATGGAACATGAACTGGATCGCTTATAGGTTGTAGTTTGGTTAAGATAAACTTCCAGGCTGTTAACCACTTGCCGACCGCCTCACGCCGATGTACGTCGGCAGAATGGCACGGGCAGGCATAAGCACGTACATGTACGTGCTTTGCCTCCCGCGGGTCGGGGGCCCGATCGGGCCCCCGCCCGGTGCCTGCGGCGGTCGGTTTTCGTTCGGGAGCGATCCCGGACGAGGGGACGGCCATTCATTCATGGCCACCCCCTCGCGATCGCTCCCGACGAATGGAAATCCCCGGTGACATCACTTCCTCTCCTGTAATGTAAACACAGGAGAGGAAGTGATGTATTCTCTCCTCCGTGTCGGTATTTTTCGTTCCGACACGGAGGAGAGCGGATCAGTGAGTTGCACCAACACATCCCACACACAGTAGAACATGCCAGGCACACTCACACCCCCCCTTTACCCCCCGATCACCCCCCCAATTACCCCTGCCCCCCAGTCACAGTGACACCAATGTCATTTTTTTTTTTTTTTTTTTTTTTTTTGCATTGGTGTCATTTGTGACTGTAATAACTGTTAGGGCAGTTAGGGTTAGCCCCCTTTAGTTCTAATGTACCCCCCTAACCCCCCCAATAAAGGTTTAACCCCGTGATCACCCCCCGTCGCCAGTGTCACTAAGGCTGGGTTCACATTGCAGCGGTTTATGAGAACGAATGTGATTCGCACCGCACTGCAGTGCAAATCACATCCGATCTCTGTGCGATTCGAGTTCAGCCATTCGCCGCACCCGCCGCACCCGCCACACCCGCCGCACCCGCCGCAAATTCGCACGGGACCCTTTTTTTGGCCCGCAGCAGAATCGGATCGCATGGGTGTTCACACCATGCGATCCGAGTTTGCAGATCGCACTGCGATATGCGAACTGATCTGGGGGTGTCAGTAACATTTCACTGACACTCCCAGCAGTTCGCATAGGGCAGTGTGAACTGCCGCCGGGAGGCATGCGATGCGGGAACCCGCCGCGGATTCGCGGCGTTTCCGCATCGCTCCAGTGTGAACCCAGCCTAATAAGCGATCATTTTTCTGATCGCCGTATTAGTGTCACAGGTGACGCTAGTTAGGCAGGTAGGTATTTAGGTTCGCCGCAGCTTTTTATAGCGCTAGGGACCCCCATATACTACCGCATAAAGCCCCCTGATTGCCCCCTAGTTAACCCTTTCACCAGTGATCACCATATAACTGTTACAGGTGACGCTGGTTGGTTAGTTATTTTTTTATAGTTTCAGGGCACCCGCCATTTATTACCTAATAAAGGTTTAACCCCCTGATCACCCGGCAGGTGTCATTTGTGACTAATAACTGTTAGGGCAGTTAGGGTTAGCCCCCTTTAGTTCTAAGGTACCCCCCTAACCCCCCCAATAAAGGTTTAACCCCGTGATCACCCCCCGTCGCCAGTGTCACTAAGGCTGGGTTCACATTGCAGCGGTTTATGAGAACGGATGTGATTCGCACCGCACTGCAGTGCAAATCACATCCGATCTCTGTGCGATTCGAGTTCAGCTATACAGATAGTATGGCTGAATTCGTGTCGCACCCGCCGCACCCGCCGCAAACTCGCACGGGACCCTTTTTTTGGTCCGCAGCAGAATCGGATCGCATGGGTGTTCACACCATGCGATCCAAGTTTGCAGATCGCACTGCGATATGCGAACTGATCTGGGGGTGTCATTAACATTTCACTGACACTCCCAGCAGTTCGCATAGGGCAGTGTGAACTGCCGCCGGGAGGCATGCGATGCGGGAACCCGCCGCGCATTCGTGGCGTTCCCGCATCGCTCCAGTGTGAACCCAGCCTAATAAGCGATCGTTTTTCTGATCGCTGTATTAGTGTCACAGGTGACGCTAGTTAGGCAGGTAGGTATTTAGGTTCGCCGCAGCTTTTTATAGCGCCAGGGACCCCCATATACTACCGCATAAAGCCCCCTGATTGCCCCCTAGTTAACCCTTTCACCAGTGATCACCATATAACTGTTACAGGTGACGCTGGTTGGTTAGTTATTTTTTTATAGTTTCAGGGCACCCGCCATTTATTACCTAGTCTCACTAGTGTACCCCTAAATTTAGGGGTGTCTACTTTCTAAAATGGGGTCATTTGGGGGGGGGGGTTTGTGCCATCTTGGCATTTTATGGCCTTCAAAACTGTAACGCCCTTAGAAAGCCTGAAGGCGGTGCTTGGTTTTTGGGGCCCCGTACGCGGCTAGGCTCCCAAAAAGTCCCACATATGTGGTATCTCCGTACTCAGGAGAAGCAGCAGAATTTATTTTGGGGTGTCATTTCACATATGCCCATGGCATGCGTGAGCAATATATCATTTAGTGACAACTTTGTGAAAAAAAAAAAAAGTTTGTAATTTTCCCGCAACTTGTGGCAAAATATAAAATATTCCATGGACTCAACATGCCTCTCAGCAAATAGCTTGGGGTGTCTACTTTCTAAAATGGGGTCATTTGTGGGGGTTTTGTGCCATCTTGGCATTTTATGGCCTTCAAAACTGTAATAGGTAGTGAGAAGTGAACTCAAAAAATTACGCCCTTAGAAAGCCTGAAGGCGGTGCTTGGTTTTCGGGGCCCCGTACGCGGCTAGGCTCCCAAAAAGTCCCACATATGTGGTATCCCCGTACTCAGGAGAAGCAGCAGAATTTATTTTGGGGTGTCATTTCACATATGCCCATGGCATGCATGAGCAATATATCATTTAGTGACAACTTTGTGAAAAAAAAAAAAAAAAAAAAAAAGTTTGTAATTTTCCCGCAACTTGTGGCAAAATATAAAATATTCCATGGACTCAACATGCCTCTCAGCAAATATCTTGGGGTGTCTACTTTCTAAAATGGGGTCATTTGTGGGGGTTTTGTGCCATCTTGGCATTTTATGGCCTTCAAAACTGTAATAGGTAGTGAGGCGTGAAATCAAAAATTTACGCCCTTAGAAAGCCTGAAGGCGGTGCTTGGTTTTCGGGGCCCTGTACGCGGCTAGGCTCCCAAAAAGTCCCACATATGTGGTATCCCCGTACTCAGGAGAAGCAGCAGAATTTATTTTGGGGTGTCATTTCACATACGCCCATAGCATGTGTGAGCAATATATCATTTAGTGACAACTTTGTGTAAAAAAAAAAAAAAAATTTTTTTTTTGTCATTATTCAATCGCTTGAGGCAAAAAAATAAAATATTCAATGGGCTCAACATGCCTCTTATCAATTTCCTTAGGGGGTCTACTTTCCAAAATGGGGTCATTTGGGGGGGTTTTGTACTGCCCTGTCATTTTAGCACCTCAAGAAATGAGATAGACAGTCGTAAACTAAAAGCTGCGTAAATTCCAGAAAACGTACCTTAGTTTGTAGATGTGACAACTTTTGCGCAAACCAATAAATATACAATTATTGACTTTTTTTTTACCAAAGACATGTGGCTGAATACATTTTGGCCTAAATGTATGACTAAAATTGAGTTTATTGGATTTTTCTAATAACAAAAAGTAGAAAATATCATTTTTTTTCAAAATTTGCGGTCTTTTTACGTTTATATCGCAAAAAATAAAAATCGCAGAGGCAATCAAATACCATCAAAAGAAAGCTCTATTTGTGGGAAGAAAAGGACGCAAATTTTGTTTGGGTACAACATTGCATGACCGCGCAATTACCAGTTAAAGCAGCGCAGTGCCAAAGTGTAAAAAGACCTCTGGTCATTTACCAGCAAAATGGTCCGGTCTGAAAGTGGTTAAGGTAGATTTAAGTGTTAGTTAGTTAGGTATATTCACTTTTGGGAGTAGGTAATAAGCGAAGGCTAAAGAAAGGAGATTGTTACCTTTAACTATTTCACGCTCAATATTCAACCATAGTTTATCATTAGAGTATGCAAACCAATGTTTCATCTGGTCTAGTAATGATGCATAATAGTAGAGACGAACATCAGGGAGATTCATACCGCCTTTCGATCTCACCGAGATCATAATCAAAAATGCAACCCTGGGTTTTTCCTTGCTAGAGCAAGTTGTTAAGTTTCGAGTTGACTTCGAGTTTCGAGTTAAAAAAGGTTGCAGGTATTGGGATCAGAAGGGATCGGAAGTAATATAAAATGTTTGGTAGTGTTTGCATCTTGAATGTTGTTTTTCTACTGATCCAGGATAAATAATTTTTTTGGATGGATTGGAGGTCCTGAGTGATTTGATCTAATAAAGTAGGGTAATTGACCTCATAAAGCTTAGTTGTGGGGTAAGTGAGACGGAGTGAGATAGATGGATTATCCCAGTTGTACATATCATATATCGTCAACTTGATCTGGTGGAATATTCATTGGTAAGGCATAGCATTTGCTCTGGTTTATTTTATAATAGGATACTACTCCAAAGGCCTCTAAAGTATTCTTAACTTCACTCAGAGAGGTATCAGGGGACGAGAGTGTTAATATGATGTCATCTGCGAATAGATCCAGTTTATGTTCTATTTGTCCAATTTTAATAACATTTTGGGATTCGTTCTGATGATCTCCGCAAGGGGTTCGATTATTAATGATAAGCGATAAGGGACAACCTTGTCTGGTTCCATTAGATAATGTAAAACTACTTGAAATGTTTCCTGACGTGAATACCTTAGCTGGTGGTACCATGTAAAGGGACATTATGGTTTCATGAATGAAGCCGGAAAATGGAACCCCAATGAACCCTGTTGAATGCCTTCTCCATGTCTAAACCAAGTAGCAGAGAAGGAATTTGCTTGTGTTCTATATGATTGATCAAGTCAATCATTCTTCTAGTGCTATCGGGGCTTTGACAACTTTTAACAAACCCCAGTTGATTTGATTCAATGGGGTAGGGTGTTATTTCTAGTAAGCGGTTGGCTAGGACTTTAGAGTTGATTTTTAGGTCCGTGTTCAATGATGAAATGGGTCTATAGTTGGAAGGTGACATTGGATCTTTTCCTTGCTTAGGAATTGTAATGAGAACAGCTTCAAGCATCTCTTTGGTGCATGCTTGATTATTCGCAGCACAGTTAAACAATTTGTCTTGGTAAGGTGATAAGATTTTACTGAATGCTTTAATGTATTCACTAGATAAGCCAAACCGCTCCTGGGTCTTTATTTGTTGGAAGAAATTGAATAATTTTATTGATTTCATCTATAGATATTGCTCTGTTTAGTTTTTCGAGGGTAGAATGATCTATAGCTGGGAGGTTCACGTTTTCTAAAAATTGAGCTATGTCCGGTGGTTGAGGTTGGTGAACATTATTGTTGTTTTGTATGTTATATAAGATCTCATAGTATTCTGCCAATGTGTCAGCTATACTTTGTGGGTTGTATATGGTTTTCCCTGAGTTATGGTGGACTAATTTAAATTTTTTTTGTTTGTTCTGTTTATGGTGTAGTTGGAGAGCTATATATTTACCCGCTTTGTTCCCTTGTGAATATTGATTTCAATTTCTTGTGGTTGGCTCACTGGAGATCAGGGACCAAGCCGTGTAGGCGTTTTGTGAGGCCGTGGAATCCCGGGAGTTACAGAGCTTCTTCAGCGGGACATGCTTGTCTCCGTCGGCTCCGCACATGCACCCCCCCCCCCCCCGCATTTTCAGAATTTATCATCAAAAATATTAATTTGAGGTTCCAAGCAAATCTTAGCATAGTTGTCCAAAACAAAAAAATTATTGTTATTTCGTGCAGGAAATTAGGCACAGTTGGAAAGAATGACTTTAAGCATTTAGTTAGTATTTTGAATAGCTAGAAGGAATAAGCATTGTGCAGTTCTGATCAATTGCATACATATTCATCACATGTAGGCCAGTTTCTTAGTTTCTTAACATTCTATAATTATATAAATGTTTGCATTCAAATTTCACACATCATTTTTTTTTCTCTGGGGTTGCAGTATACATCTGTCTTGAAATGATTGTAGAATGGTCAATTGTTTGTGATATACTGATATGAGGAGTGTGATAGTCTATGCATGTGTTTTTTAATTACTGTCTATCACAAAATTTATTTTTTATTCATTTTCCGTGTTACTTAGAAGCGGAGATGACCAGGAAGTACTTTTTGATCAAATCTTAATGGGACAAGTGGACTTTCCATCACCTTACTGGGATAATGTGTCTGACTCTGCAAAGGTAACAGGAAAACTAGTGATACTAGAAATCAGAATGTGGTTCATGGTTCAATGGAACTGTGACAGAAGAGTGCAGTACCAATAGGGGAATACAAATATGATTCTCTGGTGTCTTAGCCTATTTTCATATGTAATAAGTGTGACATCCTTTTCCTGTAGAACAGAGGTCTCCAAACTTTCTAAATAAAGGGCCAGTTTACCGTCCTTCAGACTTTAGGGGGACTGGATTGTGGCCATTCGGAGTAGAAAAGGTTCAGAAGACAGCGTGAAAATACAATACCCCAACGTTGGTGTCAGTCGGAACAATTGTACCTCATCAGTGATATGAGTGAGAGGAATTGTGTCCCATCATTGGTGTCAATGGGAGGAATTGTATTCCACCATTGGTGTCTTTGGGCTCCCTCATTGGTGTCATTGGGAGGAAATATTTCCATCACTGGAGTAACTGGAAGAAACTATGCACCATCATTGGTGTCATTGGGAGGAAGTGTGCCCCGTCATTGGGAGGAATTGTGCCCCATCATCAGTGTCATTGGGGGAATTGTGCCCCTGTAACGGGAATTATGGCCCATTGTTCATATCAGTAGATGAAATAGTGTCCCAAGGGCCAAATAAAAGCAAGCAAAGGGCCACATCTGACCCCTGGGCCTCACTTTAGAGACCGCTTCTGTAGAAGGTGTGTAATTATGTCATTGCTTTATCCAGTAGCAAATTTAGAATAATGAATTTCATATACCAATCTTTGATCTTTGAATTTAAAACCAGCAGTGCCTTATCTATAACCACCAGTGAGCCCATAGGTTATACTCTGCTGGCTTCAGATCATAGTCATATAGCATTACTAGCTATAATGTAGCTATAATGTAAATGGCCTTTTAATATGCTTTCAGGCCCCTGCATGCTTTGGACTGCGCCAACACTGTTAAGCTGAGTACAGTACATATTATCCAATCAATAACCCCTACAAGTAGCTGCTGGGGGCTCTGATGAGCCCTAAGAGAACCAATCACAGTTGGTCAAGTTATATTTGTAGATATAATATCCTGTTTCTCAATTTGAAATTATAGAAAATATCTGGTCTTATGGATGATTAATATATGGTATTGTATTATTATGATAGCATAGACTAAAATTATTCATAATGACTGGGACTTTGATACCATAAAGGTTAGATGACAAATGTTTTTGTATTTTTTTTATAGAGGATATATATAGTAAAACAGGATGTTATTATTGTTGTGTACACAGGACAGGTCATGATAGCAGACGGGGTATAATATGATGATAGGGAAAGTATTTTGAAGTTGCTTTAATACCCACCTCTATCTCTCTTTTTTTAGGGACTAATCACCATGATGCTGCAGGTTGAAGTAGACCAAAGGTATTCTGCTCTGCAGGTTCTTGAACACCCATGGGTCAATGTAAGTCCTCAAATATTATACCATGGTTACCATTTTTGAAACACATAAGGCAGGACAGAATTGATATATATGTTTTCTTTGCTCTTACCTTTGTCATAATATGTTGATAAAATAAGAAAATTGCAAATACATTTTTCAAGTTTCACATTGCATAATAAAACTTAGATTTTCTTTGTATTAAAGTGGTAGTAAACTACGGAAATTAAAAATAAACAAAACATATCTTTCTATAGTTTGTACTTGCCTTGATCCAAAGCATCTAGTGTGATTTCTGTCTCCTTTTTCATTTCCCTATTATCTGCATGAGTCACATCTAAGAGCCTATGCTGACACCAGGCAATCCCAGGAGATGGCCCCACCCCCACCCCCCTCAAGCACTCAGCAGGTGATTAACAACCTCAACTGTGCATGTTTCCCTATGAGACTGTGTAGAGGGGGTATGTGTCCATTCCCTCCACCCAGCTCTCCTCTCTATACTGCGCAGTGTGTGACATCATATCCCCACCCTCTGCCTTCTGAATCCCAGAAATGCTGTGTAAAATGTGTGCTTTGGGAGGCTGTAGAGAAGAGAGGGCTGCAGTTAAACAGGTACAACTTATGCAGGAGGTTTTTTTTTTAAATCTCTGTGCTTCTGCAGAGGTTAGTCACTTCAGTGGATAAATGTAAAGGGTTACAAACATTTTATAATAGCTTGAGAATTGATTCTTAGATTTTTTCTTCCTTAAGCTAATCAGTGTAAAAAAAAAACATAACTCACTTTAAACACATTTCAACCTTCAAGGGTGGAAAAACTTTCATGGAAAAACTATAGCAAATAAACAAAATAAAAAATATACAATAAAATTGCTACACGAACCATAGTGCAATCGAATGATATTAAAGGTACCTTTCCTTTTCTTTTCAAGCTGCAGCTGCTGTAATTTTCTTTAAAATTCAATACAATATGGCAACCTGGCAGCATGCTGTACACAGTTATGCCGCGTACACACGACCGAACTTTCCATCAGAATAAACTCTGACAGTCTTTCCAACAGAGGTTCGACAGAGTTCCGCTGAAACGGACTTGCCTACACACGATCACACCAAAGTCCATTCGTTTAGAATGTGATGAGGTACGACAGGACTAGAAAAGGAAGTTCAATAGCCAGTAGCCAATAGCTGCCCTTGCTTCGTATTTGGTCCGTCGGAATAGCATACAGACGAACGGTTTTCCAGATTTATATGTTTTACATGTTAACATGTTTTATTTCTAGGTCCGTCAAATTTTTGAAAATAAAAGTCAGATAAAGCCCACACGCGATCAGAATATCAAATGAAATTATTCTGTCGGACCTTTTTTGCCGGAAAGTCCGGTTTTGTGTACACGGCAGTAGTGTACAGAACGCCCCTTGAAATGGAATTTCCTGCTTGTGTAAAGAACTCTGTACAAGTCAGATTTTTAGTATAAGTAAGATTTTGGGCATCCTTGGCAACAAAGATGTAATTTTTGATGAGATACTTCCTAAAGGTTAATCACTTCTAAAGGGATGTAGACACTGCAACACATAAAGTGCACCAGCTGACTAAGATTAATTAGTTACTCCCATTCAGAATCAGTATCCAAAGACACAAATTGGAACAAACAGTTTTTTCTTCAGCACAGAAATAGGTAGTAATCTACAACAAAGCTTATTAAAATCCATGCAATATACACAGAACACTGTTTTTAGATCTCAATATCAGATTATACAATTTTGTTAATGTATTTAAAAATCAACATTTATCTATTTAGCATTATATTTTAAATTTTAAGATTACTAATAATTACAATTGACCAATTTTGTGATTGTATACCAGTATATACAGCCACTGCACTAACCTGCACATTAACAGTAATAACACTTGTGTGCTAAAATTATTAATTTATAGTTTATTATCTGTTGTGTTGAAATTAATTGCTGTCAATGACTATCTACACTGATATAAACTTTCTAAATTTGATTTAAAATGCTAGGTTATAAAATGCATAACAATAAAACCATTGCGTGTTAAATTTCAAAGTTTTTCATTACAAAACTTAATTTGCTTGCTGAAATAATTTGCACTCAGTAGAAAAAGATGAAAATCAACGTACCGTATTTGTCTAGCCTTAATTTGCAACTTTTAAAATAAATCTGCACTCCTTTTTATTTTACCTGACATTTAGGCACATGTTGTAATCCAAATCAAATCATAGGACATTTCTCTTCCTGAATATTCGTAAGAGTACATCCATCGGGAATCTGCAAGTCTGTTGGATTTTTACGCTCTAATTAATGAAAACCCATTGTAATCAATGTTATTTCATAAGCTGTTTGTTTAGACAGCTGTTTTTTTTTTTCTTCTATTGAGATGAAAGACCTTTCTAGCAGATCTATTAATCAGCTAGCAACACACACATAAAAAAGCATTTTAACAAGCCCTAGTTAGATAAATCAATGGGGTTAATTTGCTGAATTAATAGAGAATGTTCACTTTTGTAAGTATGGTGAAGCTGTGTATTTTTCTTTTGAATGCCCAATTACATGCAAGGGTAATAAAAATAAAAATACATTTAAAAAAAAGATTTTGTTACATTATTTACAAAAACAAAACTTCACCCCGTACACTTAGCTAAGTTAAAGTGTATCTAAAACAAATGGATAACATCCCTGTTAGTATAGTTGGGAATAATACTTTATTTACCTCAATTGTGAAAGTGTTTGGAGCAGCCTTTTTCAACATTTTCACCACAGAGGAACCCTTGAAATAGTTATCTGGTCTCGGGGAAACCCTGCTGAAAATTAGAAGTCTACAACTCATGGTGCAATAGTGTGATGGTCAGTGGGAAGAATGGACCTTACACCTGTGGTCATTGGGAAGAATTACCTCCTTACAGATAGCTAAAAAGATCAATGGTGTCATTGGGAACTTATCTGAGAGGCAGAAATTGCCCAATGCTGAAGGAACCCCTAGCAACCTTTAGAGGAACCCTGGTTGAGAATCACTGGTTTGGAGAGAAGTAGATCCATCATCTTTCTAACTTAAAAAGAGAGAGAGAGGGAGATAAAAAAAAAAAAAAAAACGTCTTGTTTTTTCAAACACAACTTGTGTTTTGGGAGATTTTCCCTCTGCTCCGATTCAAGCGAATTTTTTTTTAAAATGTTGGAATTCCTGTTACTATCAGTTCCAGAAATGATGGTCGCCAGGGCATTTAGGGGTGGATTTGCTAAAAACAAATAAACTGTGCACTTTGCAAGTGCAGTTACACCAGAGCTTAGTAAATGAGGTAAAACTTCACTTTGCAAAGAATGAAGAAGACAAAAAAGGTTGACAGCGCTCGGGAACTGAGCTGAATTTGATGGGTAATGGCTGCAATGATCCACATGTATACTCAAAAAGGTTGCTGGCTATTTATTCCAAAGGTTAAAACAGTACAAATTGCCTCTGTTAGCCATTTTCCAGTGACTTGACAAAGCATGCAAGCGTGCAAAATCGGTAGTCATGGCAACAGATGCCTTGATCCACATTGGCCATGGCTGGTTCCTTCTCTGACTCCTCAGTTCCAGCTTGTCTTCGATGATACACCCTTCCTTTGATGCTCACCATGGAGCTGTTCCCCTGGACACAGTCCGTTGCTTGGCTCTATTCACATCACCAGTGTCAGTGACACCATCTTCCCAGCTCTACACACCACACACTGCAACTGGCGTGTCCTTGTGGCTTTCCATGGTCGGTGTCCCTTGGTTGGTTGTCCCGGCCGGTCCTAGTAATCCATCAGTGCCTTAGCCAGCCTTACAGCCTTGTGATAACATTGTCATTCAAATTTGTACTGTTTTAAGCTTTGGAATAAATCACCAGCAACCTTTTTGAGTATACATGTGCCAATAGTGTAGTTGCCCTTGCAGAGTGCAACTACACTTGCAAAGTGAAAAATCTATTTGCATTTAGTAAATAAACCACATTGAGTGGGTTAATCTTCATATTGGGGACACAACAGCAATAAAACCCTACCCTATCCAAAATGTTAAAAAAAACAATATATATATATATATATATATATATATATATATATATATATATATATAGGATTTTCCTTTAGATACACATCAACGTTCACTTTTAAATTGTATTTGACTTTAAATTAAACGTTCTACTCTTCTAGATCGGTCTATATATGTTACTGCTGAATCTGTCAGTGTTCATTTTTTTCGAATATAATGCTATGTCTATTTTTACCACTTCAAGACCAGGCCTATTTCTGGCATTTGTGGTTTACAAGATAAAATCAGTTTTCTATAAAATTACTTAGAACCCCCAAATATTATATATTGTTTATATATATATATATATATATATATATATATATTATATATATATATATATATATATATATATATATATATATATATATATATTATATATATAGTATATATATTTTAGCAGAGACCCTAGAGAATAAAAGGCGGTCATTGCAATATTTTATGTCACACTGTATTTGCACAGCAGTCTTTCAAATGCAATTTTTTGGGGAAAAAATAGACTTTAATGTATTTAAAAAAAAAACTAAGAAGTGAAGTTAGCCCAATTTTTTGGGATAATGTGAAAGATGATGTTATGTTGAGTAAATAGATACCTAACATGGTACTTAAAAACCTCCATAGGCGACGCTTTAAAACATTTTTTACGGTTACCTTTTTAGAGTTACAGAGGAGGTCTTGTGCTGGAATTATTGTACTTGCTCTAATGATCTTGGCGATACCTCACATGTGTGATTTGAACACTGTTTACATTTGCGGACACGACTTAGGTATGCGTTTTTTTCGAGTGCGAGCAGGGAGGCATGGGGCGCTTTAAACATATTTGTTTTTGTATTTATTTTATTTAATTTTTTTTTACATTGTCTCTTTAAAAAAAAAAAACACTTTTATTGCTGTTACAAGCAATGTAAACATCCTTTATGACAGTAATAGGTGGTGACAGGTACGCTTTACAGAGGGGTCTGGGGTCTAAAGGACCTTTTTTTTTTTAAATGGCGCGTTGGCTGCCGAGTAAACTAGAAGTGATGGTGGTTTCTACATCCGAGTCACGATCAAAGACAAATCTGGCTTTGTTTGGGACTCTGGCTAGCCGGCTAACATGCCAGCTGGTGGCTTGGGTCTCCCGGTGGGACAGGAGACCCGGGCACAGCGGCGGAAGGCAACTGGGGGTGGAACGTCCCCTCCCGCTCCTTGTAATAAATGTTGATTGGGTATTCTTTACAAAGAATACCACATTCACTAAACTCTGGAGAAACTTAGAGCAACTGCTCTGGCAAAGTGCACATTCTATTTGCCTTTAGTAAATCAAACCCTTTGTCACCTTGCCCATTCAAGGCAACATGACAGTGTCTTTATTATGGGTCCCCTGTTATATTCATCATGTCAGCTCTTCCCTATTGCTCCCATTGTTCTGTTTGGCGACAAAACCTATTGCTTCTGGGTATGGCAGAGCATGTAACATTGTCCCCTGTGTTCACAGGTCTAGTGGCCAATCCCTAGCCCTGAGCACTGTCAAATAACCTAGCAAGGAGTACTACCTTTCCCCATAGCTTGAGCTAGAGGCCCTTTGCAAAAGCATTTGTCCTGAATGGTCCATGCAAGTCAATTTGTCCTCAATGGGCAAGGTTTAATGAATCGCTAAATATAAGCAACCAAACTGCTATTTACTCACCAATCCCATCAAAAATTATTAAAAGAATTAAAAATATATATATATATGTGCATTGTTTCATAATTGTTCCACAATTCTTTGATTTAGCAGCACACAAGACAGAATCAACAAAATTATAATAACTCTTTCTATACCTGTAGGATGATGGTCTCCCAGAAAATGAGTACCCACTGTCAGTGGCTGGAAAGATAAAGAAGCATTTCAATACAGGTCCAAAGCCAAACAGCACTACTGCCGGAGTCTCCGTCATTGCAGTAAGCATACCAACACTACATGGCCTTTCTATAACTATTTTTTTTTCTTTTTACAGCTTTCCTTAATGTTTTGTAAATTATATTTTTTTCTTTCAAAGTAACAGTTATTTCTTTCTTTTCATTTAAAACTAAAATTTCTTACATAATGTCACTGAGCTATGGGCATGCAGGCAGCTTATACTATACTAATTATGGACTCAACTTCACAAAGAGTCTAAAAGAAAAAGAAACTGCCTGGTTTGCCTTCAGCCACCAATCAGATTTGTCAATTTTTGGTGGAGTGGGTCTGTCTCTTTGACTGGGCAGGTCAAGCACAATCTTTCTGCCAGATTTTATTTAGCAGCAGCTTTTATAAGAGCGTAGATTAGAGCATAGACATTACGATGTTCTACACATAGAGGTGGATTCTCCATAGGAGTATATGGAGAAATTCAGTTCAGCAGATGTGGGCATAATCATGGCTGAAAATGTCAGTTTTCCAGGGTCCAGGTATGGAATCAAAACCTGCCACATTCTACCAAAAACAAAAATGGTGTCATAGGTGAAGTTGCCTTTTAATATCCTGCATTGATAGCCAGTCCTTAAAAGTTATTTGATAATGTTTTTTGCCATTGATTATATAATAATATTTCAGAAATGACAATACTTTCATTTATAAAGGACTACATTGTTAAATAAATTATTTAAAAGTGCTTATGATAAAATAATATTATTATTATTATTATTATACACAATTTATAAAGTGCCAACAGTTTGCAGAGCACTTTACAATGTAGAGGGGGGACAGCACAATTACAGTACAGTTCAATCCAGAAGAGACAGGAGAGCCCTGCTCCTAGAGCTTACATTCTAAAGGGAGGGGGTGGTGGTACAAAGGGTAATAGATGCGGGGAATGATTTGATTTGATTTGATTTTGATAATATTATAATAGAATAATATTTAAAATGACACCTTAGCTGAAAAAAGTTCTCCAGGTTAGTTAAAGTAAATGTATTGATAAAACTTTTATTTTGTTCGTTTTGAAAAGGGTGGGGAAGGAATAGAAGAGGTTTTTATTGCTACCTGTGCCTCTTTTATGGAGTTTTATTCTCTTTATTTGTCCTGGTGACCATTATCACTAATACAGAAAGTGATCCTAAATTTTTAGGTGTCAGCAGAACAGGAATAGAAGGGAAAACTTTCAACAGGGACACTTGTTCTGGTGACAGCCGTCATGATGGGGAATTCCTCTCAGTTTGTTTTCTCTCGCTTCCTTTCGAACTTCTGGGACAGGAACTAAAGGGACTTCTCTACGAAGGAAATGAGATAGCAAAGAAATTAATGGATGGGGATTTTAACCCTTTCCCATTTTATCCAAAACCTGAAAAAAGTTTTGGCTATACATACACTTTCATTACTATCCACATCTTTGCTGATTACTTTCCTTTTGGAAGAGGCTGGGGGGTGTGATGCCTGAGCCCCTTATCTGAAGTCCCTTGCACTGTCAGAATGGTTGTCAGGAGAGGTGTTGCCATAGTCACTAATTTTAGTGCCTATGACACATCCCTTTAAAACTACCCCGCACAATCCACATTTCCCCAGTGAAAGTTACCAAGCTGTGTGTAAGTAAAGGAAAAAATATATCTATCTTTCCTCCAAGAGAGAGGATCAGATTAGCATATTTTGTTCCATGGTCAAGTACAAAAGAGCTAAAATCCTCTAAAAAGATTTAACCATTTTTTAATAATGTAACTAAGCCCAATGCTTTAAAATAATCATCAATACCAGTAACCCTTTCACATGTCATTTTCCAAGTTCCAGATAAAGGCTTATGTAATTAAAGAGAGGAAAGTGCAGAAACCCATATTAAATAAGACCAAATAATTAAAAAGATGTTCTCCCTAACATATGACTTTACAGGGGTTCACACATGTATACTGTGCTGTTGGGATTATAGAAACCATTCTGTAAAAGCAATGCATTTTATTTTTATTATGAAGTGGCTTTAGACGCATGAAATATACCTGTTCTCATTCTTTTATTTTTCGTTATTGCTTAAGTGGTTGGCTTTCTACTTATCTTAATACTATGCACATCTTCTTACTTGCATGCTTCTTGGTGATTATTCTTTGCACACATACACATTGCATACTCTCTGCTCATTGCTCATATGTATTATGTTCTCATTGCTTACATGGATAGTGACTGAAAGCAACAGCACTCTATAGCGTATCAAAGGACCGCCAGCACGCTTGTCCATGAGAGGGTTTGGGCACTTCCTAACAAACCAATTACGCATTTCTTTTTTGTGTTATTATTATTTGCTCTTCTCTAGCCACTGGAGTGCTGTAACAAAGACAAAAGTTCTTTCCGAATACTAATGTTGGACGTTTTATTGATTATGTGTTTCGTAAATGCTTACCTATTTTAGGTGGACAGCTTATTATCATGATTTTAATCTGGATGCATTTATTTATACTTGTGATTCACCTGTTGTTGTTTTACTGTTGTATTATTTAAATGCTAAATACTAAGACCACTGACATCTACACCATGTAAGCAATCCAATAATGTTTCAAGAATTTGACTTCCCCTTGGCTGAAGCAGTTATAATATTTCATAAAACTGATTAGGATACAGAGTTACTAGATCCTACTGGCCAAATACAATGGCACATGATCTGGTGGAAGGCAATCACATTCTAAAGAGTGGTCATGATATGCAAAGTGGTCACTCATAGCAGTCAGCAACCAGTCAGCTTTCAGTTTAAAGCTGTGCAATCAGGAGTAATCTTATGGGTTACTATTCTTTGCACATTGCTCTTTGTCTCCTTAAGCATGGTAGAGTTTTCTGCCTAAAATGTTTAGCCATCTTCAACCAAAACTATTGCCAGATAATGTTTCTCCTTTAATTTCAGGGGATTTACAGTGGCAAACAAAAAATAAATAGCTTTCACAGATAGATGTATGTTGCTGCCTGCACCCGATTAAATGCCACAAGGTAATATGGTCAATATATGTCTGTAGGTGACGTGCAGGGTAGGCACATAGAGAGCCTATCCAAAAAGAGATTCCAAATCCATAAAGTAGTGAAAATATTAGCGTAATCTCTATTGATATGGCATTGTTCACTGAATATAGGCTTATTTTTCAAAGGGTGAAATACCAAATGAGTGTCCTTTCATCTCTTAAGGTATATTGAACTGGATGGACTGGTGTCTTTATTCAACCTTACTGACTTTGTAACTATGTAACTATATTGCTTGTCACTCACTAAGGATGAGCTCTATCTAGTTGCTTAATGAACCTATCAAACTAGTGGAAAGTACACATAGAATTCTCTAGAACAATGTTTCTCAACCCTTTTTCAGTCAATTCGCCCTTTAAGATAATGCACAATAATGCAGAAAACTAAACGAATAGTTTTACATATTATAACAGCATCCACACACATAGGACACCCAACATTAGAAGTGATTTATTTATCCAACACAAATAAGCCTTTAGACACTGGTACTGATTAGTATTCCAATGTTTACCTTCTCCCTCAGTTTTCTCCCTTGCCCAGTGCTTATGGACAGGGGCAGGTGAGGGGCAAGCAAAAACACTATGTGATTGTGCACAATGAAAACCTGTGGTTTTGTGTAGCTAAAAGGCAGGCTTGATACACCCACTGGCTTGTATACAGCTATAGGGCAATTTTTTGGTATTTTGCCAAGGTACCCTTGAAAAAACCTGAAGGCACTCCAAGGTGCCTGGGCAACCTGGTTGAAAAGGCTGCTCTAGAACATATCCCTGCAGTTTTCCCTTGTTTCTAAATATATAGCCTCTCCCTTTATATAAATGGCAGTTTAAAAGTCTTTCCCTGCAGTATGGTCCAATATTCCCGAAAATCAGAATAATCCAGTTGTAGAGTACCTTTCATAATATTTGTCTTTGTTTGTGGTGGGAAACTTGTAGACAGTTGTTCACCTAAAGGTTATGGCTCTCCATTGGAGTCAGGACTTTAAATCCCAGCTTTTGGAGAGATAAAATGTTAGGCTCAAGGCACTGGCCAACTCAAAGTGGCATTTTAGTAATAGACGGAGGCTATCAACAGCAAGACATGTTCCTGGCTCTGTTACCATGTTCCTTGGAGTTTGGGTGTTTATGCCCACACTCTTCTTGCCACCTTTTAAACACAGTTTAAAATTCCAACAGGAAAAGTGAGGCTTCCATGTAATGATTGTGGCAGAAATGCAGTCCTGTGAACCCAGGGAGATCTTGCCATTGCAGTCCCCAAAAGAGATAAGAAACATGAAAATAGCCCCACTATCTGTAAACTGTAGAATTAAGATGTCTATAAAGATAGGTTTTTGTGTGGACACAAAGGGTATCTTAGGGGTGTTCTGTTTCAAATGCCACTGTATGCTACTTAGACCTAGTCTGGCCAGACAATATGGTCATCTGCTGTCTTGGCACCATCGAAAACAGGTTAGACAAGTTGAAGTTGAATCCAACACAATTTTATTTCAGCTAAGCACACTGAAAATCACATTTTGGAGTACAATAAGTTTAGCACACTTTATCTAATTCCCTTGGTGGGGGAGCCTTCCACTAACCAACATGTCAAAAATATTCAAAAAACAAAATGGATATGGGCTCCAACCCCATCCCTGTACTCAAAAAATGTGTAGTCACAGTAGTCTGTGACTTCACATTATTTGAGTACAGGGGTGGGGTTGGAGCCCATATCCATTTTGTTTTTTGAATATTTTTGTTAATTGCAGTAAGGAGGATGTGTTTCCAGTCTTTTGAAGTGTATGAAGAGAATGCCTTTACCTAAGCCCTTTCTCTGCAAATAATTAACAATGACTGAGGGAACGTGGAAGAAATGGGGAGAGTCTAGACTAGGTCTAGGTAGGACTAACTAGCAATAAACAGGTAGGGAGGACAGAGGAAGATACCAAAATCACACTAGTAAATACGTTTTAGTGGACAAAAAACACCACTAGCTCTCAGCACATTACAGAAATTACAGAAAATCTCATACAGTTTAATACACAACTAATAAATTACATTAAAGTGAGGTTGAACAAAATGGCACTAATTGTATCATTTAAACCCATGACATTCAAAGTCTCTCTGTCCTGTCTCTTTTTTAGTGTAAAAATTATTGATGTGCCATTTCCAATTTCAAGCAGATAGCTGTATTTAGCACATTATTGTGGTTAAATTAATGAACGGCAATATCTGATTAGTTATTATGGGTTACTTCAAACCTTTGTTTCTTACATAAGCTGATAATTAAAGTCTGCCAAGCTTATTTGAGTTAAAATGCCTACAAAGCAACTCTAGAGTAAAACTCTATTAGCTCACAAGTTTGTATAAGAGAAGGCATGGACAGTGACCTCCAGCCTGTGTCTTGGGAATGCACTATTTGTAGCAGATGTGGATGTGTCAAATCCAGACGATGTCAGAAGCAGTTGGTATCAATGCAAAGAAAATCACGGCTGGTACCAATTACTGTTTATGTATGATTTACCAGCTACAGTGTAACTCAATACCATGCATTCCAGATTAATTATAGTTCTCTGCAGGATTCGTGAATGCTATAAATTTACACATCTCAATAAAGACATCTTACAGATCTAAGTCCCTTGATAATATATATGGTTACTACTGTACAGATCATATGCAGTGCTAAAATGCGAAGGGGAAGTTATTTTTTATGTAAGCGCTGTATCATTTTTCTCCGATGTCTTGAATGCAATAGAGCACTTTTGTGTGCTACATATATCATTTTCATGGTATTGAGTAAAAGGGAATCTCTTTCAAATCCTACTTTTAACATGCACTCACTGGCCACTTTATTAGGTACACCTTTCTAGTACTTTGTTGGACCCTCTTTTGCCTTCAGAACAGCCTTAATTCTTTGTGACATAGATTTAACAAGATGTTGGAAACATTCCTCAGAGATTTCAGTCCATATTGACATAATAGCACCACGCAGTTGCTGCAGAGTTGACGGCTGCCCATCCTTGATGCCAATCTTGCATTCCACCACATCCCAAAGGTGTTCTATTGGATTGAGATCTGGTGCCTGTGGAGGCCATTGGGATACAGTGGCGTCACCTCATTGTCATGTTCTAGAAACCAGTGATGAGATGATTAGAGCTTTGTGACATGTTGCATTATCCTGCTGGAAGGAGCCATCAGAAGATGGGTACACTGTATTCATAAAGGGGTGGACATGGTCAGCAACTATGCTCAGGTAGACCATGGTGTATAAACAATGGTCAATTGGTACTAAGGGGCCCAAAGTATGCCAAAAAAAAATCCCCCACACCATTACACCACCACCACCAGCCTGAACCGTTGATACAAGGCAGGATGGATCCATGCTTTCATGTTGTTTACACCAAATTCTGAACCTACCATCTGAATCTCACAGCTAAAATCGAGACTCATCAGACCAATTATTGTCCAATTTTGGTGAGCCTGTGTGAATTGTAGCCTCGGTTTCCTGTTCTTAGCTGACAGGAGTGCCACCTGGTGTGGTCTTCTGCTGCTGTAGCCCATCTGCTTCAAAGTTGGATGTGTTGTGTGTTCAGAGATGATATTCTGCATACCTTGGGTGTAATGAGTGGTTATTTGAGTTACTGTTGCCTTTCTATCATCTCAAACCAGTCTGCCCATTCTCCTCTGACATCAACCAGGCATTTTCCTCTACATAACAGCCGCTCACTGGATATTTTCTCTTTTTCAGACCATTCTCTGTGAACCGTGGAGATGGTTGTGCATGAAAATTGCAGTAGATGAACAGTTTTTTAAATACTCAGAGCCGTGCGTCTAGCACCAACAACCATGTCACGTGCAAAGTCACCTAAATCCACTTTCTTCTCCATTCTGATTCTTGGCTTGAACTTCAGCAAGTCGTCTTCACCACATCTAGATGCCTAAATGCATTGAGTTGCTGCCATGTGAATGGCTGACTAGCAATTTGTGTTACCAAGCAATTGAACAGGTGTACCTAACAAAGTGGCCAGTGAGTGTATACAATCTTATGCATTAGGGTTGATTTACTAAAGGACTAGCGGCTGCTCATTTAGCTTGGTGAAAAAGATAAAGTTTATCCGATGTTCACTTTGGATATTCAAATTTGTGAAAGGGAAATGGGATGATGACCTGTACCTTATTCACTGAGCTCCGTGAACATGCACTTTACGTGGGAACATGCTCTATTTCTTTAGTAAATTAACCTCATTATCTTTACATACATTTATATGATTAAATCACCTTTTCTCTGCTAAGAATTTCCATCAGCAAAGAGGCTATGGGCCCTTAAACATGTGGTTCTGCTCCAGTCTTTGCAGCAGTTATACAATAATATGAACATGACAAAGCCTCATTTTGTGGTTAACACAAAATAAAAGATCGAAATAAAATTTGGCATTGCGAAAGAGCTGTAAAATTCACAGGGAGAACAATTTGTGCTCAGAGCTTTTATAATTCAGTTTTTACTAGCAGAAGCCAAGCTAGAATAACAAACAACACTCTTCATATTACAAGTAGCATTTAATGGCTTATTTCGTCAAAAAGTGCAAAGAGCGGTGTAGTACAGTCACTAACAGTACAAATAGAGCTGGCAGTACAAGGACCAATTATCTAGAAAATTAGACTGGTTGAATCTAATTTTTCCAACTATGGATCCTTACCCACTTCAGTAGGCAGTATAAAAGTAGACCCTAAATAAGTGAAATTGAAAATATGTCTGTACAATGACAGCAAGTGGCATTGTTTATGCTCAATTGACAGGAGAATGTTCAGACCCAAGTGCCCAGATTAAAGTGGTATTAAATCCAAAAGCAAACATTTTTTATAGTGCATTTTTTAGATATGATTGATGGCTTCATTAGTTTGCTTTTTTAGGCTTTCATTCTTTTGTTTTCACCTGTTATCTGGCCAGGAAGTCTGCTGTTTTTAACAGAACAAGCTGTCTTGCAAATGTCGCAATAAGAGCAGGGGTGTCAAACTCAATCTCATTGCAGGCTGCATCAGCAGTATGGTTGCCCTCAAAGGACCAGTTGTATGTGGGGAATGCTACATACAGAGTGCAGGGTTTAGGAGTGTGTTACATAAAGAGTTCAGGGGTGTGCTGTGTACAGAGTGCAGATTTCAAGTTTGTGCTGTGTACAGAGTGCAGGGTTTAGGGTTGTGCTGTGTACAGATTGCAGGGTTTAGGAGTGCGTTACGTACAGAGTTCAGGGGTGTGCTGTGTACAGAGTGCAGAGTTCAGGAGTGTTCTCGGTACAGAGTGCAATGTTTAGGAGTGTGTTACATACAAAGTACAGAGTTCAGGGGTGTGCTGTGTACAGAGTGCAGGGTTTAGGAGTGCCTTATGTACAGAGTACAGTGTTCAGTTGTGTGCTCTGTAGAGAGTGCAGGATTTTAGGAGTGTGCTACATACAGAGTACAGCATTCAGGGGTACACTGGATACAGAGTTCAGATGTGTGCTGTGTACAGATTGCAGGGTTTAGGAGTGTGTTATATACAGAGTTCAGGAGTGTGTTGTGTACAGAGTGCAGAGTTCAGGGGTGTGCTGTGTGCAGAGTACAGAGTTCAGGGGTATCCTGTGTACAGAGTGCAAGATCTTAGGAGTGTGTTATGTACAGCACATGCTGTGTACAAAGTGTAGAGTTCAGGGATGTGCTGTGTACAGAGTGCAGAGTTTAGGGGTGCGCTGTGTACAGAGTGTAGAGTTCAGGGGTGTTCTGTGTACAGAGTGCATGGTTTAGGGGTTTTCTGTGTACAGAGTTCAGGGGTTTAGGAGTGTGTTACTTACAAAGTTCAGGGGTGTGCTGTGTACAGAGTGCAGAGTTCATGGGTGTGTGGTGTACAGAGTGCAGGGTTTAGAAGTGTTCTGTCTACAGAGTGCAGGGTTTAGGGGTGTGCTAGCTACAGAGTGCAGGGTTTAGGGGTGTGCTATCTACAGAGTGCAGGGTTTAGGGGTGTGCCATCTACAGAGTGCAGGGTTTAGGAGTGCGCTGTGTACGGAGTGCAGGGTTTAGAGGTGTGTTGTCTACAGAGTGCAGGGTTTAGGGGTGTGCTGTGTACAGAGTGCAGTGTTTAGGAGTGTGTTACATACAAAGTACAGAGTTCAGGGGAGTGCTGTGTACAGGGTTCAGGGTTTAGGAATGTGTTATGTAAAGAGTACAGAGTTCAGGGTTTACGCTGTTTACAGAGTGCATAGATTATGGGTGTGCTTTGCACAGTGTGCAAACCCAACCCCGACCCCCCTTCCCACAAAGCTTCCTCGCATCTTTCTCTTCTTTCATGGCCCGGCTCTAGTACATCCCTGTGTAGGTGGTTCTGCCTCGCCTTGCAGGGAGATCGTTCTCTCTCTCAGAGTCTGGAGGTCTGTCTCTGTCCCACTATGAGTGTGTGAAGAGATTTGTTAGTTCCTTGTGTCACTGAGAGCAAAGCTGTCCCTTGTCAACACAGAAGGCTTCTGTGTTGACAAGTAGCAGGAATGGAGTTTTGCTACATGCTGGATGAAAAAACTGGGTGCCAGAGCCACATGTCAATGTCTGTAGGGCCAGATCCGGCCTGCAGGCCTTATGTTTGACATGTGAGTTACATGGAGGTGACAAACCATTTAACACAGACAGGGGTGCTTACAATAATCTGTTGTGTAATTGCTTAAAAAGTGTTAGATGGAGTTCAGTTTCCATTCGTTTAGTGTATATAAATCCGTTTATACATCTAACACGCCCCTGCCCTCCCCACAAACTGACAATGCTGCTGTCCAAGGGTTTCTCTATTTCTCCTTCAAGCTGATTGTAGGCAACCTAAGGCTGGATTCACACCTATGCATTTTTAGTGCATTTTGCAGATTTTGCATTTTGCACTACAGAACGTGTTCCATAGGAAACCATGTTAAATGGACTGTAGTGCAAATCTGCAAAATGCAAAAAGCACTAAAACTGCATAGGTGTGAATCCAGCCTAATACAGGAGATGTACTGGACAGATCACCAGTTGAAAACAGAGAGAAAAAAGACAAAAAAAAAGAAAATGAATGCAGTCACTCCATCTGATGATTGCTAAGCTGCAGTACATTACATTTGTGTTTTTGGGTTTAATATTGCTTCAGGATTTTACATGAATTAATGGCTTAATCTGTCAAAGTAAATCCAAGTAAAAGTGGTGCATCAAACTTTGGAAACTCAGCTGTGAGATCTCCCCTCCAGTGTTCCAGGTTCTACTACTGCAGCACATCTATTATGAAGCGAAAAGACAAATGTCCCAATCCATCAAGCTGCTTGAACAGTTAAGGACCTTAAAGTTCACTTAACCCATGCTAAAGTGACCTCAGCCAACATTCACATATCTCATTTTACTGTGTCCTAAACACTAGTTAACAACCCTTCAGAGTAATTGCAGCTTCAGGGTGTTTTTGCATATCTTAAAGGGGAAGTATAGCCAAAGTTATTTGGGCTATACTTCTCCTATGGATCACATGGGTGCAGTTCCTTCTGCACTCCTGTGACCCATTTTCAGCTGACAGCGGACTAAAATATGCTGTTGGCTGATGTCACTCAGGTGGCCCAGGCTCAGGAAAGATCACAACTTTACAGCCAGGATCCACCCAGATGCCTGGACTGGCAGCTGGCTCAGCCCCTCAGCATGCCGCATGAGATTAAAAATCCCTATTGTGGCAGATTGCAGTCCTTAGATGTGGTGATTGCATTTGTTTTCCTTTTTTCCAAGTTAAAGCAGGGTTTCACCCTAAAGTGGAACTTCTGCCCATTGGAACCCTCCCCCCCTCCGGTGTCACAGTTGACACCTTTCAGGGGGGGGGGTGCAGATACCTGTCTAAGACAGGTATTTGCACCCACTTCAAGGTATAGACTCCCACGGGAGTCTATGCTTCTTCCTGTCTGCTGGGACACACACAGGTCCCCGAGACAGCACGGACCATTCCTATTGCGCTGCGCGACTTGCGCATGCACAGTAGGGAACTGGGAAGTGAAGCCGCAACACTTCACTTCCTGATTCCCTCACCTAGAATGGCGGCAGCAGCAGCCGTGAGCCGAGCGATCGATCGTTTATTAAAAGTCAGCAGCTGTAGTATTTATAGCTGCTGGCTTTTAATAATTTTTTTTCCAGTGAAATCCCTCTTTAAGAACATTTTCAGCAAATACATATAGTACCCAATAATCTTGCCAGGAATGATTTCCTCTAAACTTCACCAAAGAACATCTCCCTGTTTAGCTATCTTCAATAATCTACCAACTGTCCTGCCGCACATGTAATGGAGATGAAGAGATATGGAAATGTTTGTAGTCCATATAAGGCTGGCCATACATTATACATTTTTTCTTGTACAATTTTCCTTTAGATTTACCAAAAACATATAATATGAGGTCAAACCCAATCACTTTAAATGTGTATGCACTCAGACTGGCCCTATCACTACATAGTTGAATGTAAATCTAAAGGAAATTGAACAAGAAAATTGTATCATTTATGGCCAGTTGAAGGAGAGCAGCTTAATGTGACAGCCATGGCTTCCCCTATAGATACAGTGGAGGAATGATGTAACTATCCAGAGACAGCGATTGTGATATTTACAGGATTACAAGGTGAAAATAAAGCAATGAAGCTTGAAAAAAGAAATCAAATGCAGACCCAATACTAGTTATCTGCAGTATATCATTTTTTTTTGTTTTGGGTTTAAATACACTTTATTTGCTACACTTCCTATCTGAGTATGATGTCTCTAATACAGTGATGGCGCACCTTGGCACCCCAGATGTTTTGGAACTACATTTCCCATGATTCTCATGCACTCTGCAGTGTAGTTGAGCATCATGGGAAATGTAGTTCCAAAACATCTGGGGTGCCAAGGTTCGCCATCACTGCTCTAATATCTGTAGGTGAAATGGATAAACAAGGAATTCTATAAATAAGAAGACAGCATCTTCCCAGTTTATTGAATGTATTTATTTCAGTTACAGTGGAACCTTGGTTTACGGATAACACGGTTAACTAGCTTTTTGAGAGACCAGCAATTTTTTTTTTTTTTTTAATCCTGACTCGGTTTGCAAGTGTTACATAGTTACATAGTTAGTAAGGTTGAATAAAGACACCAGTCCATCCAGTTCAACCTGAGTGAGTGTCTACAATTGCCCCTATCCCTGTACATTGCACACTCACATCGGTCCCTACCCTGAAGGAGCCCACGATCCAAAGTCCCCATTCATATACTAGGGTCAATTTTGGACAGAAGCCAATTAACCTACCTGCATGTCTTTGGAGTGTGGGAGGAAACCGGAATACCCAGAGGAAACCCACGCAGGCAGAGGGAGAACATGCAAACTCCAGGCAGGTAGTGTTGTGGTTGGGATACGAACCAGTGACCCTTCTTACTGCTAGAAGAGAGTGCTAACCACTACACCACTGTGCCGCCCCAACAACACTGTGCCGCCCCAACACCACTATGCTGCCCGAGTGTTGTCTCACAAAACAAGCAGAATTCCAGATAATAGGTGGTGCAGTACCGCATTTGGCCAGAGGTGTCGGGGACACAAGGAACGGTTCAGAGCCGTTTCGGAAATGCTGAGTTCCCGAGCCTTTCCGAGTTCAGCCGAGCTGTCCCCTGAGGCTCTCTGGTGCCCCCCCCCCCCCCCGCTTCCTCGGGCCACATGCAGTATAACATTTAATAGAAGTAAATGCGGAACAAATTATCTTCATTTCCATTGATTTCTATGGGGAAACTCACTTTAATATGCAAGTGCTTTGTATTACAAGCATTCTCCTGGAACGGATTATGCTCATAATCCAAGGTTCCACTGTACTTACAGTGCCTTGCGAAAGTATTCGGCCCCCTTGAACTTTTCAACCTTTTGCCACATTTCAGGCTTCAAACATAAAGATATAAAATTTTAATTTTTTGTGAAGAATCACCAACAAGTGGGACACAATTGTGAAGTGGAACGAAATCTATTGGATAATTTAAACTTTTTTAGCAAATAAAAAACTGAAAAGTGGTGCGTGCAAAATTATTCAGCCCCTTTACTTTCAGTGCCGCAAACTCACTCCAGAAGTTTAGCAAGGATCTCTGAATGATCCAATGTTGTCCTAAATGACTGATGGTGATAAATAGAATCCACCTGTGTGTAATCAAGTCTCTGTATAAATGCACCTGCTCTGTGATAGTCTCAGGGTTCTGTTGAAAGCGCAGAGAGCATGATGAAGACCAAGGAACACACCAGACAGGTCCGTAATACTGTTGTGGAGAAGTTTAAAGCCGGATTTGGATACAGAAAGATTTCCCAAGCTTTAAACATCCCAAGGAGCACTGTGCAAGCGATCATTTTGAAATGGAAGGAGTATCAGACCACTGCAAATCTACCAAGACCTGGCCGTCCCTCTAAACTTTCAGCTCAGACAAGGAGAAGACTGATCAGAGATGCAGCCAAGGGGCCCATGATCACTCTGGATGAACTGCGGAGAACTACAGCTGAGGTGGGAGAGTCTGTCCATAGGACAACAATCAGTCGTACACTGCACAAATCTGGCCTTTATGGAAGCGTGGCAAGAAGAAAGCCATTTCTCAAAGATATCCATAAAAAGTCTCGTCTAAAGTTTGCCACAAGCCACCTGGGAGACACACCAAACATGTGGAAGAAGGTGATCTGGTCAGATGAAACCAAAATCGAACTTTTTGCCCACAATGCAAAACGATATGTTTGACGTAAAAGCAACACAGCTCATCACCCTCAACACACCATCCCCACTGTCAAACATGGTGGTGGCAGCATCATGGTTTGGGCCTGCTTTTCTTCAGCAGGGACAGGGAAAGACTGTGGAAAGAGCTGGAAACTGCTGTTCACAAACGCTCTCCATCCAACCTCACTGAGCTCGAGCTGTTTTGCAAGGAAGAATGGGCAAGAATTTCAGTCTCTCGATGTGCAAAACTGATAGAGACATACCCCAAGCGACTTGCAGCTGTAAGCGCAGCAAAAGGTGGCTCTACGAAGTATTAACGCAAGGGGGCCGAATAATTTTGCACGCCCCACTTTTCATTTTTTTATTAGTTAAAAAAGTTTCAAAAATCCAATAGATTTCGTTCCACTTCACAATTGTGTCCCACTTGTTGGTGATTTTTCACAAAAAATAAAAATGTTATATCTTTTATGTTTGAAGCCTGAAATGTGGCAAAAGGTTGAAAAGTTCAAGGGGGCCGAATACTTTTGCAAGGCACTGTATATAACATTGTCAATTTATGCTGTGCTTTACATATATATTGTACATTCACATCAGTCCCTGCCCTCAAGGAGCTTACAATCTAAGGTCTTTAACCCACATTCATACAATCATCCTCATCCAATTTAGACCAGAGCCAATTAACCTACCAGCATGTCTTTGGAGTGTGCGAGGAAACTCCAGGCACCCCTTTGCTGCTAGGTGAAAGTGCTAACCACGACACCACGGCGCTGCCCACACAGTTATATATTTCTATAAGTACTTTATATTTGTGAAGTTTTCACATTGCACCAACCAATATTTTAGGCATAGGGCACCTTTCCTTCTGTGTTAAGTGATGTTATGAATCCACATACACAGACAGCGCTGCATGCATAGCACAGACGTTTGTAACAACAATGGAGGCATTAAAGAGGCAGTGAAACAATCTGTGTATACGTGGATAAATTGAATTCTGTTAATTGATGATTCATAGACATATACATTTCAGGTCTTCTTTTAGTATAGCATTCGATACCAGCAGCTAAACTGATGGATTTCAGCTAAAGAATCTGTGTAGGACACTTACAGTATCAAATATCCTGATTTACAGTCCCGCGGATAGTCTTCCCTTCTGAGTTCCCTAATGGAAAGAGTCTGTGAGGGTTATATGAGGTCCTCAGCTTGGCTAAGAGAAAACATCTCTGCTTGGAAAACAAATGAAGCATCTTGTATTCTTGTATGAGAGAGGGATGCTTTATTATGCTGGCAGAGTTGAATTCCTTGTATTACATAAAAAGGGATTAAGAGCTCTTAGTATGAAGAATGAAGATATACAATTTAAAGAAGGAAGCTCAGCATACTTGTCTTGTCTCTCTTTTGGATACAAGAGTCAATCAAATGTCCCCTAGACCCCTTTCACGGTGCTTTTCTTGTGATCTCAAATGTCCTCGTACCCCCCCCCCCCACACACACACACACAAAAATACATGTCTATAGTCTATAGTTCATATACAGTACTTGAAATAAAAAAACAAATGTACTACTGTAGATTATATGCAATCATACAGTGAAATTGAATGAAAAGGGGTGGGGCGTGGCCTGGACGCTGAGGAGAATGGCAGCCTAACTTGTGAGCTCCTGCTGTAACGGAGGGAAAACAGCAGATACCGGAGGTAAACTCGAATCCACGGTCTACGAACCGACATGGGAACATCCTCCCGTAGATCCTCTACGTCCCGATCCCGGTCTCCTCGAGATTTGTCTCACGAAACGAGTCAAAACATCCCTGAGATGGTCCGCTCTCAGGCCAGCAATATGGCGTCCACACGAGGCCCGCCATTACCTCAAATCACCTCACAATCCTCACGGTCTCCCTCAGCTACTGGTGAGATTGTGCTCGAACCGCAACACCACCCCAGTCTTACCGATCTTCGATCGGTCGCGGATGATATTAAGCAAACATTAACGGCGGCTATTTCGGAGCTCCGCATAGATATTCAAACGATTGCGAACAGAGTACAAGATGTTGAACACAGAACGGCACAACATTCCACGGTACTTCGTCGGTCCTGCCAGGTTATAGATACTCATACCCTGCAACTTAGAGATCTGAATCGCCACATGGAGGACCTTGATAACCGCGGTAGACGACATAATCTTCGTCTCCGCGGACTCCCTGAATCGGTCGAAGCCGATCGTTTGAGACCTGAGGTAACGGGCCTGTTCAACGCTATCCTGGATCGGGACCCCCTCACCCCTATAGGATTGGAGCGCATTCATCGCGCTCTACGTCCACGAGGCAAGGAGACGGACCCCCCCAGGGATGTGGTCTGTTGTGTGATAGACTATCAGCTCAAGGAAGATATTCTCAGACAAGCGCGGGTGAAACACCCGCTGATGTACAACGATACAGAAGTTCGTTTGTTTCAAGACCTATCCTCCATAACGCTTCAACGTCGCAAGGAACTCCGCCCACTTCTGGAGGTTTTGCGCGCCAAGGGCATACAGTACAGATGGAAGTATCCGTTCGCATTATCTGCTTCTGCGCAAGGCCGTTCGGCTTTGTTGAGAGTTCCGGAAGACCTCCGACGCTTCTGTGCCACCCTAGAGATTCCCTTCACGGATGTACCGGATTGGTACGCGGAATTTCGTCCACAATCCGGGAGACGTCACCAGCAAGAATACGAACCGATGGAAGTTCAAGAACATCGCAACCGCAGACAACGTTCGCCTTCACCTGATCAACCTCACGGCTTCCGCACCGATCCTACTCACAACTCCAGTCCGATGAAAGCGCCGACCACGAGAAGAGCTCGTCGAGATCGTTGATCAGAAATGCAGGGGTATTAACCCTTTCTTGGAGTTGCTAAATGGGATTCTTCTGTTGATATACTGACACCTCTTTCCCATCGTATTTCTTTTTTCTTTTTATTGACTCGAGGGTTTTTTTTTTTTTTTTTTTTTTTCTTCGGGCCACATTAAGTCTCGGGGACTTATTACTAGCAAACTTGCTCCCCTTTTTTCCCCTTTTTTCTCTTTTTTTTTTTTTTTTTTTTGTGTGAATCTCAAGCTGTTCAGAGATTGTTATTCTGTAGTCTATTCTGGGATTTTTATTAATGTACTCATTATAAACCTTTATGTTGGGATGAAAATTTTTCTTTCTTAAAGCATGATATTCCTTTCATAGGTGTAATTCACATGGACCCAATGCAACGTCTCATGGGCATTTTCCTTAGCTAGAGAATACACATAACTTACCAATCAGGCGATGTATGTTACCCCAGACCTGTCTTGGGTATTCAGTGAGCTGCTCAATTTCGTGGGGGACCATTTGTTGTCATTCCATCCCCTTCACTAATATGCGCTGTGGTCCCTGTGGATTACCCCTCCCCCCAGTTTTTAACTGTTACCGAAACTGAGGGAAACTATGATTACTGTTTTTATGATTTATGTTGTGCTCAGAAGCCCCTCTTTACATTGGGTCCTCTACTGCCAGGAAACAAAGAGATCTATTTAATTTTTTGAGGAGCACCCAGATGCTTACTGGATACCCGGGGTAAGGGGTGACTTAATAAGCACAAATGAATCCATCTGTGTCCTATTTTAGATTACTAACATCATGGTTAGCATCTACCATTTTAAGAGTCTTGTGTTACGACACCTCCTCTATTTCCCATTAGGATGTGGTCATTTTCACGCTCTCCCCTTATTCTTAATGGGGGGGGGGTCACAAACATGCAATTTAAGTTCCGTACTGTGTCTGATGGCTCTCATCCCGGGTATTATTAATACCTTATTACACCAATCACAATTCAGACGCCTTTTTTTTTTTTTTTTTTTTTTGCCCGGTTTATCATTTCCCCTACAACTCTGTTATTACAATCTCCATAGGGGTATTGCTAATGATAGATCCTTGACTTGTCCTCGAGACTATTCTAGTTCAATTTGGGAAAGAGCTAGTTTTGCTTTATTGCCACAAGATACCTGTTTAGTCTGACAACAATACTTTAATTTGAAATTGAAGTTTATTATCGGTTTAGTTCTGATGTTGTATAACCCTTCTTCCATGTTTTACTCCATTTCATGGGTTTTTATTTCTATCTCTCAATACCTCTTCGCCTTGACAATGTTTTATGCATGATTGTGTCCATTAGAGTTTCCAGTTAAACTTTACTAGGCCTCAGGCCTGCACCCTTTATCCTCAATCCTGTTTTGCCTCTCATACTCGTGTCTGCAGACGAAGTGTCTTTTATATTGAATAGATCCATTAACCGATATACACTCCTTTTTTTTTTTCTCTTTTTCGGGTGTTTCCTCTAAATGTTTTGACAAGATTCTAGACTGTCGTTAGGCAGCTTACATTTTTCACACCTCCATTTTAAGCATTCATACCCTTCCCTCCGTTCAGCTGTCAGCATTTCTTAATCTTGTATTTACTCTCCTCAATAACCCAGACGACGTTTCACACAGAGATATTCTGCTCAGCCATACCACTTTTACTTCCATTAGTTCTTGGAATATCTCACACCTGTTTAGGTTTAGTCCTTTGCATTATATTTGTTGCATCGGACATAGCGAGCTGGTTCTCGCTACAAACCTCAGAGAAATTGATTTCTTCACTAGTCTCGACTACGCTTCTATATAATCTACGGGTGTAAGATCCTTCGAGACTAGCACTCCCCCCCCTCTTTTTGACCCTTTACCCCCCGGATTCCTTTGTCCCCTTTTTCTCCTAGTGTTTTTCTTTCACAACGTAGTATAAACTCCTTTGGCTAGTCTTTTTGTCGACCCCTGTCATTATATTTCTAGGGTGCTCTATCGCGTCTCTCGCACATCTGAAGATAGAATGGTCTCCCCTTCACACAAGACACATTCCAAGGCGCTCTCGCTGAGACTGGTCTCCATTAATGTCAAAGGTCTTAACTTACCGGAAAAGAGATCCCAGTTCCTGCGAGAATGCCATACTTTGAAAGCGAATATAATATTTGCACAGGAAACACATTTTCTGACAGACAAAACTCCTAAGCTGTCGGATAAAAATTTTCCCACGGTTTTTCATTCGACGAATAGCCACTCCAAAACAAAAGGTGTGTCGACCCTTATCTCTAAAAATACACCCTTTCAACTAATAGATTCACTAAGCGACACTGAAGGGAGATACTTATTTCTTAAAGGGACCATTCACTCCAAACCAATCACAATTGCTAATATATACTCTCCCAACACAAAACAAGTTACTTTTTTTCGTTCTATCTGTGATCTTTTGTCTTCCTTCTCATCGGGCATCCTCATTCTCGGGGGGGATTTCAACGTCCCCCTGAATCCTATCTTAGATTCCTCCTCTGGTTCCTCAGCCTTGCCATACAAAGCTTTGAAACAAATAAAATTGCAACTCCAAAACATCCTGCTACATGATTCCTGGAGAACGCTGAATCCACAGGGAAAAGATTATACATATTTCTCCCCTACTCATCAAAAATACTCCCGAATTGATTATTTTTTTATCTCACAACCTGACCTACCCCTCTTGACTAAGGCCACAATAGAACCTATGACATTTTCTGACCATCATCCAATATCCATTCTTCTGGAATTTCCCGAAACTATAACCAAATCTAAAACGTGGAGACTTAATTCTGCCTTGCTCAAAGACCCAATCAACGTGGCAAACATAAAAACTTGTCTTACAGACTATTTCAGACTTAATGAAATCCCTGACACCTCCACACTATTCCAATGGGAAGCTCATAAAGCTGTAATCCGAGGGGAATTTATCAAATTATCCTCTCTTCTTAAAAGAGAACGCCAGGCCAAAATAGCAACACTTATGTCCCAAATTCGCGTGTTGGAAGCCACGCACAAACAAACACTTGCAATACAGACCTATCAATCCCTGACACAAATCAGGAAACAATTATTAGAAGAACTTAACCTGAAGATCAGGAGACAATATGTCCTAAGAAATAAACTCTTTTATGAAAAGGGTAATAAAGTTGGCTCTCTTCTGGCTAGAGCAGTGCAAAGTAAGAAACTCAACTCAACTGTACATCATATTACTGATAACCAGGGTAAAGCTTACAATTCAAATGAAGATATAGCCCAAAAATTCGAAGAATATTACCAAACGCTTTATAACATTCCCTCTAGGCCCACTAAGACCAGTAGTTTGGAGGTGAGACAGCATAAGATTAACGAATTTCTCTCCAAATTTGGCCCTAAGCGTATTTCTCAGGAAAATGCCCAAAAGCTGAATACTCCCTTATCCGAAGAAGAATTCGATAAAGCAATCAAAGAGATGAAAGTAGGGAAGGCACCTGGCCCAGACGGTCTTCCTTTGACATATTACAAAACATTTACAGACATACTTAGACCCCGCTTTCTCCTAGCATATAAATCCTTCGCCTCTACTTCCCATGCCCCCCCTCATATGCTTGAAGCACACATTACAGTAATCCCGAAAGAGGACAAAGATCCTTCCCTGGTCACGAATTACCGCCCCATTTCACTCATTAATGTGGATGTCAAGATTTATGCTAAAATTCTAGCGAATCGCTTGTTGCCGCTTCTCCCGTCTTTGATCTCTTTAGATCAAGTGGGATTTATCCCAGGACGGGAAGGTAGGGATAACACTATTAAAGCGCTTAACATCCACCATTGGTTGACCTCAACCAAAAAACAAGGATTCTTTCTTTCCCTGGACGCCGAGAAGGCGTTTGACAGGGTGGCCTGGGATTACATGGACTCGACCCTCAAAGCAATAGGATTGCCGGACTTATTTATCTCATATATTCGGGCTCTGTACTCCCAACCGACCGCCAGAGTGCAGGTCAATGGCCACCTGTCAAACGCCTTCCGGCTCCACAATGGTACGAGACAGGGTTGTCCCCTCTCACCTTTACTTTTTGTCCTCACTCTCGAACCTCTTCTCAATAAACTAAAATTGAATCCAGATATTAATGGCGTTTCAATCAATACCCGCATTTATAAATTAGCAGCTTTTGCGGATGACATTCTTCTTTTCTTAACCAACCCGCATATCTCCATCCCCAATCTTCTTTCCGACTTGGAGATGTTCCAATCCATCTCCAATCTTAAAATAAATTACTCCAAATCCATTGCCCTGAATGTAACTCTCCCCGCAGAGATGGTAACGCAATGTAAAGCAAATTTCCCCTTTAATTGGGCTGATCACTCAATCACTTATTTGGGAATTAAAATACCGACGTCCCTCTCCAACCTCTTTAAGGAAAACTTTCTCCCAACTTTGCAAAAAACCAAATCAGACCTTAAGAACTGGAGAGCTCTACAAGTGTCCTGGTTCGGTAGAGCTGCACTCCTTAAAATGACTATTCTTCCACGCTTCCTTTACTTATTACAAACGATACCGATCAATATTCCCTCGTCCTTTTTCCATTCTTTCCGTCAAATATGTTCCGCTTTTATATGGCAAAATAAAAGGCCAAGAATAAGTTTTACACGCCTTACCCTTCCAAAAATCAAAGGTGGAATTGCCCTTCCTGACCTACGTCGATACTATTGGGCCACACATCTTGCCAGGATTGTGGACTGGAATGTTCACAAAAATGTAAAAGATTGGGTACCACTAGAACACTTTGTCTCTACACAAAATCTTCGATCACTGCCCTGGATAAATCCACGCCATATACCGATACAGCACAAGAAACATCCGCTGATTGGGCCCACACTGTCTGTTATTCACAAGGCATTGAAAACAATATATCCGAACCCATGGCTGAGTCCTCTTACCCCACTGAGAAACAATCCCGATTTTCCACCAGGCAAGAGTCCCATTTATCTGGCCAACTCCTGGCCCCACACAGATCTTACTGCTAGGCAATTCTTCGACAGGAGAAAGAATTTCAGATCATTGGCTGATTTGAATACCACGGCTTCCCCTATCCACATCTCCGACTGGACGTATAGACAATTACATCACTTCTTGACTGGACGACATAATATAGACTATTGGACAAGAGATTTGAACACCCTAGAAAGTCTTTGTACACAACACGAACCACAAAGACATCTCATCTCCATCCTGTACACATATCTCTTCATGGGAGATTCAGCGTTCTCCAGCAAGCCTTACTCCTCATGGGAGCAAGATCTAGCTATCAAACTTTCTGACTCAGAGTGGGAAACCATTTGTACTTATATTCTCAAAGGATCCCTTAATGTAGCGGTTCAGGAAGGAGGATACAAAATTCTCTCCAAATGGTATAGAACCCCTTCCCTGCTTCACAAATTCTCAGATAATAATTCCAACTTATGCTGGCGCTGTGGCAAGGCGGAAGGGACCATGCTTCACATTTGGTGGTCATGTCCCGCCCTTCAGAATTACTGGAGATCTGTCCATGACACCATAATTGCTGTAACATCCCAAACCAATAATTTTTCCCCTGCTTCCTACCTACTTCACTACACCAAAATCCCCAGGACACGCTACTTTAAATCACTCAATATGATTATGATTAACACGGCGCAACAATGCATCCCATGTCATTGGCGATCCTCTACAGTACCAACCATAGCGGAATGGTTCCGTAGATTAAATAACACCGAAACCATTGAAGAATTAATTAGCATATCCAATGACACAGTCACAAAATTTTCAGAAATATGGCAGGACTGGCGCCGTTTCAAACTTACTGACGCTTACTCCTCACAATTGGGTTAAATAATTCTCATATACTAGATTATACCCTTCTCAGTGTCACCCCTATCCTCTAAATTTAATCTTTTCCACCCTTCCTTTCCCCCATAATATGTATTTCTGATTGTTCTGTTTTCCCATTCGATAGCTCAGAATATCTTAGTGTTCCCTCCTTTCTAGTTAATGCACCCTTAAGGTTGGTTCTAGATTCAACTATATCAGTAACTAAGATCTTTAATGTGACTCTTTCCACGGTTGGAAATTGGTTAAATTCTGGAGTAAGCTGTTGATCTATTAACTATTTATCTACGCATTCATGCCTTATTGTGCCATGTATATTCTGATGCTATACTTACTCCATTGTTTGTATTTCTCTGTATGACTTCTTTACCTCAATAAAAAAATTTTGTGGAAAAAAAAAAAAAAGAAAAGGGGTTTGCTTGCTGCCTTATTCTGGGACCTGAGGCCTTCCCACAGATTAGTATTATATAGCATTTATATAGTGCCAACAGTTTGCACAGCACTTTACAAAATGAAGGCATATATTACAGTTACAATACAGTTTTGTACAAGAGGAATGAGAGGGCCCTGCTCACCACAAATTGTAGTTGTTTAATATATTTGCAACCTTGTAAACATTGACCATAGGCATAGATAGGATGTTACATTATTATTATACAGGATTTATATAGCGCCAACAATTTGCACAGCACTTTAGGGCAAACAGTACAGTTGCAATAAATGAGGAATCAGAGGGCCATGCTTGTTAGAGCTTACAATCTAAAAGGAAAGGTCAAGTGATACAAAAGGTAATAATTGTCAGGGATGAGCTGGTGAAAAAAATTAAAGTACAGTTTTTAGGTGAAGTTAGGATAGGCTTCTCTGAAAAGTTTTCAGGGATCGCCTAAAAGTGGATTGAGATGGAGATAGTCAGACAGATTGGGAATTCTTAAGAATGTGAGAGACTCGGGAGAAGTCCTGGCAAGTATGGGAGGAGGTAACGAGGGAGCTAGAGAGCAGGAGTTCTTGTGAGGAACGAAGAGGACGATTTGGTTGGTATTTTGAGACTAGGTTAGTGATGTAGCCGGTGGCCAAGTTGTAGATCGTATTGTACATTGTTGTTAGTATTTTAAATTTAATTTGTTGGGTGAGGGGCAGCCAATGGAGGGATTGGCAGAGAGGGGTAGCAGACACTGAGTGGTTTGTAAGGTGGACGAGTCTGGCAGCAGCATTCAAGATGTACTAAGTAGGGTATAACCTATTTAAAGGTAAGCCAATGAGGAAGGAGTTGCAGTAGCCAAGGCGAGAGATAACCATGAAACAAAGGAAAAAGCACCGCGCTAATTCAAACATAAACTAGTGAAAAGAAAAGTGAAAAAAATATATCATATATTCTGTGAAAAACACAGCCCAGCTGCTAGCATACAAACAAACCAAGTCCACATAACATAAATACAATAAATGCTGCGCTAAAAGGCACCTATTTGAATAGGTGAAAGAAATAAGTGATGTGTATAAATAACAATATGAACGAGTGAATACAAAAGTTCATGAAGTGTTTGAGAACAGTCCCAAAATGTATTCACTCTGGTGCGTCTCAGGCTGAATTGCAAGTCCGCAGATGACATTCAGGGTGAATTATCCTACCAAGTTCTCCGCCCTTGGCAACTCTTGGAACTGAATTGTAAGCAAATAGAAGAAATAGGTACCCTTACCAGATTAGTTGGACACATCCACCTTATAGTAGTGTGTCTTGCGAGCTTGTGGGGGAGGCTCCAGCCACTCACCCCAGTACACCGACCCGATATGTTGTCCTCTCAGGGTTCCTCGTGGTCTACAGATAGGAAAGGTGAGTGAGATTTCCGTGCCAAACGCTGCGATCAAACTTGATGCCAGATGTCCCGCAAAGGTTCACCATAAAGGAAATAGAGCATAAAATACGCTTCGCATGGTGAAATACAACCAATGATGGTTTATTGAAAAAAATTTTTTGAGATGAACAAAATTGAAATTATAAAATCACGTGATACATAAAAAGTAGATAAAAAATAGCAATGTGGGGAGCAGATAACTGCTAGCCCTACGCGTTTCGACCTCAAAGTCTTCAACAGGGGCATGAGGTCGAAAAGCGTAGGGCTAGCAGTTATCTGCTCCCCACATTGCTATTTTTATCTACTTTTTATGTATCACGTGATTTTATAATTTCAATTTTGTTCATCGCAAAACATTTTTTCAATAAACCATCATTGGTTGTATTTCACCATGCAAAGCGTATTTTATGCTCTATTTCCTTTATGGTGAACCTTTGCGGGACATCTGGCATCAAGTTTGATCGCAGCGTTTGGCACGGAAATCCCACTCACCTTTCCTATCTGTAGACCACGAGGAACCCTGAGAGGACAACATATTGGGTCGGTGTACTGGGGTGAGTGGCTGGAGCCTCCCCCACAAGCTCGCAAGACACACTACTATAAGGTGGATGTGTCCAACTCATCTGGTAAGGGTACCTATTTCTTCTATTTGCTTACAATTCAGTTCCAAGAGTTGCCAAGGGCGGAGAACTTGGTATGATAATTCACCCTGAATGTCATCTGCGGACTTGCAATTCAGCCTGAGACGCACCAGAGTGAATAAATTTTGGGACTGTTCTCAAACACTTCATGAACTTTTGTATTCACTCGTTCATATTGTTATTTATACACATCACTTATTTCTTTCACCTATTCAAATAGGTGCCTTTTAGCGCAGCATTTATTGAGAGATAACCATGGAATGAATTAGGAGCTTTGTAGTGTTATTGGTTAGGAAGGGATATATTTTGGAGATTTTGCGAAGGTTGAGGCGGTAAGCTTTGAAAAGTGATTGGATGTGGGGCCAAAAGGAGAGTTCAGAGCCCAGGACTACACCTAGCATCCTGGTATATGGAGATGAGTTGATGGTTGTGCCATTGCTCTGGGCAGAGAAGTCAGGGGTAGTTTATGAGGGACACATTATGAGGTTTTCATTCTTTAAAGTGTATGTTTCACTTTAAAGACATGAGTTCCTAGAAAAGTGGCTGATAGGTGTTTTTGGCCCTTACAAAATTTAGAGTTGAATTACCTACAGTGGAAAGGCCCCTCAAAAGCTGCCCAATACCCACTGCCTTTGGCATATCACAGCCCAGGCCTTGGATAGGGGAGTAGTCTATCTGCTGTGAATGGTACTTAGACCAGACAATCTATAAAATAGAATTCAAAATATTAACAGGTTTTGGCCAACTGCCAGCTGAGCATGGTGCCACTAATTGGACATAGTGAAGTTAGTATTTTGTCATTTCAGGCATAAAAAGGTAAGTCATCTGTGTTAAAAGATAAAGCACACAAAGGTCTTTCATTCGTAGAGTTTACAGTAGCAAAATCAAGCTGATATTTGACAGCGTCACAAGTCTAACCAGTTGACACCCAGTATTGGAACTGGAAAGTACTTTTTCCTGTAGTGAATTTTCTCTGAATTTAACAATATGGAATCTCTTTGCATGTCCACTATGTGTCTATGTATTCCCACCATTGCACGTATTAGCCCACATATCTGGTCAGATCTGGATATACATTCTTATATCAGTAACCAGAATATGTGTCAATTCAACACTTATTTAGTTTTAAATAAGAGTGAGAATGGGCTAGAAGCCCTGTCTACATTTTACTGCTATCTAGGGCTCCACTAGGGAAGTTTCCCCTCACTTTCCCTTCCTCTGCAATGGGGCATAGACAGAAATAAAAACCTGTCAGAGGTTCTACAGTTCCCCTACTATACGAAATAAAAACATTTTTTCTTTCTCTCTGTTTAGCTGTTGGAGAGTTCCCTTCCGTTCCTAGTCAACTGTCCAGAAAATGAGGGGAAATCTCTCTAACAGAACCCCGGATGGCAGTAAAAATCTGACAGGATTTCATTCTATCCAAATCTAAGAAAAAAATTGTTTCTGGACATACACTTTGGGGTCTATTTAAAAATATCTTGAAAATATCTCAACATTCAACCAGATATAGCGAATAATCCCAATGATGTGTATATTTTCCAAGACTGTCAGCTACTTCTAGTGACCATCATGTAGTATTTTTCAGAAATACCATAATCAGGAAAATACCACATTATGGAGCTGACGGTCATAGGAAATACATCTATTAACCTCCCTGGCGGTATGATTCAGTCTGGAATAAGGTGCTGAAAGCGGTACAATTATTTTGCATGGAAATCTGGCTTTTATTTTGTAGTCCTGTAATTCTTAGGAATAACGCTCTGAAATCTCTTCAAACCAGAGTCTAGCGGACATCCCGGGTATGATAAAGTTTATAATATAATAAAGAATAATAAAAATTATTCAATAATGTAATCAAATCCAAAAAAAAATGAAAAAGGGACATGTTTTGGTTGCTATGGACAATCTCCAAATTACAAGCAGTAAAAAACAGTATTTATAATATAAAAGTGCATGCAGGGCACTGCACAGACCACTAGGGACAAAGGGGGTGTGTATTTTTTACTACAGCACTGTAATCTGTAAGATTACAGTGCTGTGTGTCTTTTGTGTCTTTTTACATTTTTGAATTTGCCGCCGTTCTCCGCTCCCGTGCGTCGTAACGTCGCAGGGAACGGAGCTCGGCGGCATTCGGCACTGTGAATCGAGCGCAGGACGGCTCGATCACACAGCGCGGCGGACATCGCTGGATCCAGGGGACAAGGTAAGTGACGTTACCTGTGTCCTCCCCTGCATCGAGCGGTGCAAGCCCGAGTCTGGCTCGGGGTTACCGCTATTGTAATGAAATTCCCAACCCGAGCCAGACTCGGGATTACCGCTAAGGAGGTTAAACACATTACAGGGATAATTTGCGACAGATATGTAAATGTCTCAGCATTTGTTGATAAACGGACCTCTTTAGGTTGACCATACTCCAGGCAAGCAATATGCAGCATAGCATTGCCTGGTTGTCAAAATGTGATTGCCCATACACGTGGAAGATACACTATATTGCCAAGTATTGGGATGCTTGCCTTTAAACACACATGAATTTCAATGGCATCCCAGTCTTAGTCCGTAGGATTCAATATTGAGTTGGCCCACCCTTTGCAGCTATAACAGTGTAGACTCTTCTGGGAAGGCTGTCCACAAGGTTTAGGAGTGTGTCTATAGGAATGTTTGACCATTCTTCCAGAAGCGCATTTGTGAGGTCAGGCACTGATGTTGGACAAGAAGGCCTGGCTCTCAGACTCCGCTCTAATTCATCCCAAAGGTGTTCTATTGAGTTGAGTTCAGGATGGGTTGTGCAGGCCAGTCAAGTTCCTCCAGCCCAAACTCGCTCATCCATGTCTGTATGGCCCTTGTTTGTGGACCAAATGTGGTCCAAATCATTTGGTGGAGGGGGATTATGGTGTGGGGTTTCTTTTCAGGGGTTGGGCTTGGCCCCTTTATTCCAGTGAAGGGAACTCTTAAGGCGTCACCATACCAAGACATTTTGAACAATTTCATGCTTCCAACTTTGTGGGAGCAGTTTGGGGATGGCCCCTTACTGTTCCAACATGACTGTGCACCAGTGCACAAAGCAAGGCCAGAGGCTCTAATAAGCTTCAAAATAGGGTGGGCTACAACAATGAATGGATATTCGCTGTTTAAACACCGATCCTCAATCTGACCAATCGGGAAGCAGGTCCGATACCCGTTAGCCGATTAGCTGAAAGGAAAGGCAATCCTATTGGATGCCTAGGAGGAAGGGAGGAGAAACATGGTGGAAGCGAGAAGAGCTGCTGGCCAATGCCTGGATGCCCGATCCCCACCGTTGCTCCTCAGATGCCCGTCAATGTCCACCACCTTGATGGGGTAAGTGCCAGTGGACTGACCATCAGACAACAGGGAGGGGGGGGTTTGGTTGTTTTCCACCCTAGGGTTGCCACATCATCCCTTTAATCCAGAACACATATTAATTACACAGGTTCTGAGGCTGATTTAATGCAGTTAAGGCACCAAGGTTGTTTAATTACCACCTTAATGAGCCACAGAACCTGGGTAA
Source organism: Lithobates pipiens (assembly GCF_037356315.1). Lineage (NCBI taxonomy): Eukaryota > Metazoa > Chordata > Amphibia > Anura > Ranidae > Lithobates > Lithobates pipiens. The sequence goes on along the minus strand of NW_027507748.1, from coordinate 626,929,766 downwards.
TTAATGTGTGTCCTGAATTAAAAGGATGATGTGGCAACCCTGTTCCGCCCCAAAACAAAAAGAACACCAGCCGCAACTGGATGCCATTAAAGTTAATGTGCGTATAAAGACAGGTATCCCAATAATTTTGGTAATATAGTGTATGTCTATTTTCATGTTTATTGCAGAGATTTACTAAGACAGTTACACAAAGACAATGTGGTTATTCCCTGTCCAATCTGATTGTCCTGCCTGTTATCAGAGGTTGTCATATTTACATGCAGAACGGCTATTTCATTAGACAAGGAAAAGTTGGCAAATTGAAATCAGCTTGGTGACCAGAGGTTACTGCACAACACCATTGCTCTTTGCACAGCCTTGTTGAGAAAGCCTGGATGTTTAAGGGACGTCTTAAGAGCAGTCTGTCAATGGCTGCATATCCACCAACCATACCCATAGTTTAACATACCCAAATGCGCCAGGAACCTTCGGGGTAAGACCGCACTATATCAAGATACCTCTCAACTCATCTGTGTTTATTCATAGTGAACAAATCTAAAACTAGCAGTACACAAACCATATGGCAAACTGTGAGTTATCTGTGTACCCACATTCTGTCTTCTACGTGCTATTCTGTCCTCTAAGCTTACAGTTTATATTGACTTTATGGGTGTCCCCTACAGCTTATACACATTAAAGGGAATCTGTTACAAAGCAACACCTGTATGAGAAGGCTTCACTGGAAGCATCCACTCTCTGATTAATGGATGGAATATTGGAGAGACAGCTCTTGCAACTAGTCTGACTGGCTGCTTCCATCACAGGCTTTTCACATAGGTGTTTCACTGTAACAGAATACCTTTAAAGGTCTACCATCTCAGTGCCTTACTAAAACATTAACAAATTATAAAGATTTACAATTTTAGATTAAAAATAATCATTAGTTGTATACTATATTATGCTAAATAATTTAAATTTTTGGAAAAACCAGCAAAATTTTACAAAATTAATTGTGTTTGCATTGTGCTTTCTTTGCGCTTTACAAGCTCTGTTGGCCACAGTATTTCAGAGCGATGCTTGTAGCAGCAGGAAAGAAATGTAGCCAGCAGGTGGCAGGATTGAACCGTGAATGCACTTGAATTAGGTCCCTATAATATTTCTTGAGGCTGAGGGTTACATAATTAACCTTTTGACATTAGCTTAGAATTTGCTTGTAAGGGGTTAACATCAGTCAGGAAGCATTTTAATAATGCAAATTTATTTTGCTCATGATAAGAACTAACTCCTGCAGATATATCTGATGTACATAAATTATCATTTAAAAAAAAAAACATAACATTATTCCAAAGGGTATATTTCTGATGTAAAGATTACCGGGTCGCTTAACACCGGAATACCTGTAATACCTGATATTAAACCATTTTAAAATGCACATAAACTGGTCCCATATGACAACGTAATCATTTCAAAATATTGTCTTGGTAATTGTCTTAGTTATTGAAGATATGGATGTTGTGAAAACATAAAGGTAACATGTCAAAGTAGGGTCCATCCACTGCTGACTTGTTTTTAGGGGTGCAAAGCCCAGGGCTGTCATTCATATCTTTGTTTTCTACTCTTTATTACTCACCATTTATTAATTATTGAATACTTACTTATTATTTAATAATTATGTCCTTTATAAAACTATGGTAGTTATATTTATCAATAGTATTAATAATAACAATAACAATTATTGTTATCATTATAAAATTATACAGTAATTATATGATAAAATATATATTATAGAAATAATGATATATATAATTATTTAGCAAATTCTTATTATTTATTTATTATTATTAATTCTCTTTATTACTGGACTGTACCATACATGCATCTGTTGTGTGTCAGGACACCTTATAGATATGCACAGGCTTGTCTAAGGCAGGTGATTCAACAGAAGTGATGAGCTTTGGTTTGTCTCTGGGTTGGGTCCAAACCCAAGCTCCTCACTATTGACAACTTTGAAAAATGTTCCCTAAAAAATAAGTCAGCAGTGGTAGGTGCTCTATTTTTATTTTTGACTGGTTTCTTTTTTGCCACGTAGTAACAATGTCATGAATGTCATTGGATAACACTGCAGCTAGCTAATGCTTTTAGATCTTGGGTTTATTAGTAAAAGTACAGATCTGTATATAATTGTTACATTTTGGACTCTCCACTTTATGAGAATAATTAATGGCCAAATAATTGTATTGTCCGATGTGATGGTCTACAGCACTGTAATTCAAATATTACAAATAAATCCAGCTGAGATGTCAGTGTAGGCCATGGATTTACTGGTAAATAGACAATACCTGTCATTAATATTTAACTATTGCTTCCTCTCAACTATCTACAATAAGCACATACCTGTGCGGTGGGTGAGCACGCTCTTATAAACATATACTAGGGGACAGAGTGTACTTCAGCCAAGGATGTTTATCATGTCTGTGATGTGTCGTTTACACAAGGACTCATGCAAACAACTGCAGGAAAAAAATGTCAATGTCATATAGCAACTATCTGTGAGTTGGAACATTTAAAAATCGCACTGGATGGTTGCTATGGGCAGTACATGTGCATTTTCCTTCCTCCGGTTTGCCTTCATTAGGCCTTGTGTGGTTTTGTCTTCAGTGCAGGTTGGTGGTTCCTTTGCTCTAGCGGCCTCCATCCTCACTGAAGAGATCAGGCTGACATCTGTAGTACATGGTATAATTACAGGGTCATTTGGAATAGAGTATTACTAGCTAAATGACGATCCACTGAGTTGCCCCATTTCTCTCTGCTCAGCTGGACCACGGTTTTACCATCAAGAGATCAGGGTCTTTGGACTACTACCAACAGCCAGGAATGTATTGGATAAGGTATGAGATGGTTGAGCGCCAAAAGTCAGTGTTTCCATGGCAAACGTGCTGGCAGTCTCCATTAACCAGTCCCTTCAGTGGATAAACATGCTTTTTTATTTTTTTTTCTTACCCAGTCCATATGCTGCTTTATGAGTTTAATCTCAGTCTTTGTTGAGATTTCGCAAACCGCCTGCTCCATCCCCTCTCGTCCATTATCCACGCTGACATTGCCAGCTTTTCTTCATTAAACATGCTGAATATTTCCTGTGGTTTAAAAGACAGTATATATAGAAATCCCTTGTTGCAACTTAAAATAGAGCAAAACTAGGTAGCCCTACCTTTAAAGGGCTGTTTACAAATCATCCCATCTACTGAAAATATGCAAAATCTAGTCTGCGTCTTTGTAAAGAAAAAAAAACAACAACAGCAACAATATACTGTAGTTTTAAACCATGAAATACACAACCCTTTCCTAATACCTTATTACTAACAATGCATAACATGACAATGCATTGAGCATCAGCCACTCCTATGACTATGTGTTATAGTATGAAGTTTATTGTCTGATTGTTTGTATTGTTTGGATATAGTGTTTATCATGTATTTGTTTGGAAACTTTCTTAGATTTTAATGCAGTTTATATAACATTTTTTTTCTCTAATTTTTTTATAACGTGTTGTGTTTTGCAATTTGCATATGCAATGGTAAATAGCTGATAGTACATAGAAAATATACATATTATTGTACCAGGATTCCTGGATCTGATGTAATATTCATATGTTTATCCTTTCAGAGTGATATGTTTCCATTATGTGTTTCTATATTTGCTCCATGTCTTATACCCCCTAAAATTTGAAATTATAATTGGGGCAGACAGGAATATTGAAAAGGATACCTGGCTAAAAAGAAATATGTAAGCTGCCATCAGTGAGTTTCTTTTTTAAGTGCAAGTTCCAGGGTTTCCATTCTCACCCTTGTAGTACCCCCTAATAATGAACTAGAACAAGTATCCAGGTTTGGAGTTCTGCTGCGTACATGTCTGGTAGGATAATGGTCGTGAAGCTTGAACCCATATATATATATATATATATATATATATATATACACAAGTCAACAATGACAGCTCTCATATTTCTATTGCGCCCTTTAATGCCCTGCCCACACGGTCCAAAATTCAGACGGAAAAGGTCAGATCTGATTATATTGTCGTGCGTGAGCTCTATCGCACTTTTTCCATCAGAAATTCTTATGGAAATTCTTTTAGAGCAGGATCTAAAATTTTCCTACAAAAAAATCAGATCGGAATTTTTCCGATCGTTTGTAGAGAATTCCGATCTAACAAAGTGCCACGCATGCTCAGATTAAATTACAAAACCAAAACTATTGGCTAATAGCCTCTACGTAGTCCCGTTGTGCATAACGAACGTCATCTCGTTCTGAAGGATCAGATTTTCCGACAACTTTGTCCGACCATGTGTATGCAATAACAGTTTCGAACAACATCCTTCGGAAAAAATCTGATGGATTTTATGGTCAGAATGTCCGACCATGTGTACAGGGTATTACAATAGCACATATAACCCCAATACACGACAGGTGAGGTTATTCCCTTTTTCCTCTCAAGCAGAAGGATATTTATCTATGACTGGTTAATATTGGATATCAGTTGTGATGATATGCAACTAGCTTACTCGGTTCGGGTACATAACCCGCAGTTTTGGGTTACATCATTGCAACAATGGCTCATAGAAGGTGATGGACTGACACATATTGTCTTGCAACTTTCTGAGCAACCAGAAAGATGGAAATAATAGGATAAATAGGTGTATTCCATAAAAAAAAATAACAGTATAGTCACAGAGACAAACATTACTGTGGAGGACCTCCACTTATCTTTGAAGGTTATCACACTTTCCAGTATGCAACATTACCAAACTGGTGATAGTTCATAATCTTTTTATTATTATTTTTAATGAGCAAATGCAATTGATAATAAGAACGGCCACAATTTTTGGCCAATAAAACAAGATAATATTAAAAATTCACATTTTTTTAGTGCAGCTTGGTGTTGACCTAGCAGCTTTTGGTACAGGGGTCAATGGTAAGAAGCTCTTGAATATATGGCGGTATTTTTTATGAGGTCAGATATTTACAGCATAAAAAAAACAGAAACTGTCTGGTTTCTGCCTCTCGTGCTTAGACCAAATGCCAATAAATGTTTCAGTCAAGGGGTGTTTCTAGGATTGTGAAAACCTGCGGTATCTTGAAGAGAAGGCGAAAAGACCACGGTACACATGGCCACTTCACCAGGTGACGCCCAAGCCCATTCAATGTATATACTGCACATATATGTTGCTCTCTTTCTACCTACAAAAAATGCTATAAATACTGTAACATAAAAACAGCCTTAGAGACACACACAAACCTTAAGACAAAGGATCATTATGTATAATTTTCTGAGTACAAAATATAGACATAGAGCTAATATTTTTCTGTGACTACCTTAGAGAACTGCTTAAAAATAGTTGAGTACTACTTAGCAACCAGCAGCTGTTAACTCAGTGATTGCTTGAAAGCTTTAAAGAAAAAGTGGATGACCACACACTAGTGCATAGAAAGTCCAAAAGCTTTATTGAAGTAATCCAAAGATCCAATACATCATAGCATCTCGGGAGTGCTTTGTTATGAGTAAGCACTCTTAGCGTGAAATGCGTCAACTGTCTCCCCTGTCTTGAAATGCAATGATATTTTGGGTTATTTCAATAAAGCTTTTGGACTTTCTATGCACTAGTGTGCGGTCATTTACTTTTTCTTTGAAGCTTCTACAGTTGCGAGTTGGACCGGCACTTTAATCATGGACATGGGGCTAGATTTCAGGTTGACTGAACCTGGAGAGGTGCATTGTGCGCAATGATTGTGTTGGTCTGGATAATATAAAAAACAGCACAGCTTACAGAGGGCAGCAGTCTGGAGTATGTATCTTATAGCACAATTTTCAGAATGCAGCAGCCAGGACCATGTCTAGGGTATGCACTGTGCAGAGTGGTCAGTGTTATGCCTCATTGCACTGGTGGTTAATGAAGAAATATCCCCTTACATTTGTGGTCAGTGTAATGTCTCCTTATACTGGTTGTAAGTGGAAAAGTGCTTGTCTACATTGGAGGTCAGTAGAAAAGGCCCCCCTTCAATGGTGATCAGTGTAGTGCCTTTTTAAATAAGTGGTCATTGAAGTACAGTGGAGTTCAGTCATAAATTTCCCCTTATTTTACTAATACAGAGGGGAAATAATTATTTGATCCCCTACAGATTTTGTAACTTTGCCCACTTACAAAGAAATGAAGGGTCCAAAGTTTTTATCATAGGTGTATTTTAAAGGATAGAGACAGAATATCAACCAAAAATCCATATAAAAAAACAGAATAAAAAATATTATAACTTGAGTTGCAGTTTATGGTAATTAATGTTATTCACTGTATCTGTCAGTGGTCACAATGTTATAGCTGATTGGTGTACAGTATATGCTCCCATATTTTGGTTAATACACAACATGTCAATTTATTTTAGGCAGACTGTTCCTCCTGGCCGATGGTCATCATCACAGCAGATGGTCAGACAGTACAGTCTCTCTCCTACAATGTAAATAACCAATGATCTATTTAGCCGAGCTCCACTGACCACAAATGTAAAGGGACACATCTTCACTGAGCATCATTGTAAAGGGGAAGTTTACCACTGACCTCAATTCTAAGGAAGCATTTCTCCATAGACCTCCATTGTAAGGGGGCACTTCACCATGGACCACCAGTGTTAGCACTTGTACACACGGTTGGAGAATCGGACCATGTTGTCGGATAATCCGACTGTGTGTGGTATGCATCGGACTGATTCCGTCAGAATATCCGTCGGACCCAATTTTCCAACTTGTTGGAAATATTTTCCGACAAACTGGTCCAATAGGACATACTCCGATCATGTGTAGAGAATTCCGATCGGACAAAGTGCCATGCATGCTCAGATCAAATTCCTACACCAAAGCTATTGGCTACTAGCCTGAACGTAGTCCCGTCGTAACGAAATAACGTCAACACGTTCTGAATGATCGGATTTTCCGACAACTTGGTCCGACCGTGTGTATGCAACAGTTTTGGACACAATCCATCAGACAAAATCCGTCGGACAAAATCCAACGGATTTGGTTGGCAGAATGTCCGACCGTGTGTACAGGGGCTAAGAAGGCACTTCTTCACTGACCACCAATGTAAGAGGTGCCTTCTCCCAATGGCCGCCGATACAAGGGGGTACTTTCAGACAGTGGAGAAAATAATTATTTGATCCCCTGCAGATTTTGAAAGTTTGCCCACTTACAAAGAAATGAAGGGTTTATAATTTTTATCATAGGTGTATTTTAGATGATAGAGAATATCAACCAAAAATCCAGAAAAAAAAACACAAAAAACAAATGCTATAAATTAAGTTGCATTTCAGTGAATAAAATGTTGATCTCCAAGCAAAACATGACTTAGTACTTGGTGGAGATACCCTTGTTTGCAAGCACAGAGGTAAGATGTTTCTTGTAGTTGGTCACCAGGTTTGCACACATCTCAGGAGGGATTTTGGTCCATTCTTCGTTACAAATCTTCTCTAAATCCTTATGGTTTCTTGGCTGTTGCTTGGTAACTCGAAGACTCAGTTCCCTCCATAATTTTTCTATAGGATTAAGGTCTGGAGACTGGCTAGGCCACTCCATCTTAATGGACTTCTTATTGAGCCACTCATCCAAGATTTTACAACGGTTCTCATCCAAGATTTTACAATACATGGACCTATCCATTGGCCCTTCAGTGCGGAAAATTCAGTCTGTACTTTTAGCAGAGAAACAGCCCCAAAATATATTGTTTCCAACTCTTTGCTTGACTGTAGGGATGTGTTCTTAGGGTCATAGTCAGGATTTTTTTTTCCCTCCAAACACAGCGAGTCCCCCTCCTCAAGAAGGCACATGTACAGTCATGCCAATAAACATCTAAATGATTCAGAGAAGGATTGAGAGAAAGTGCTGTGGTCAGATGAGATCAAAATTGACCTCTTTGGCATTACCTCGACTCGCTGTGTTTGGAGGAGGAAAAATGCTGACTATGACCCTAAGAACACTATCCCTAGTCAAGCATGGAGGTGGAAACTTGATGCTTTGGAATTGTTTCTCTGCTAAAGGTACAGGCTGACTTTGCCGTATTGAGGGGCCAATGGATGGGACCATGTATTGTAAAATCTTGGATTAGAACCTTCCTCACTCAGCCAGAACACTAAAGATGGGTCGTGGATGGGTCTTTCAGCATGACAATAACCCAAAACATACCTCCAAGGTAATAAAGGAGTGGCTCAAGGCAAAGCACATTAACGTCATGGAGTGGCCTAGTCAATCTTCAAACCTTATTCCTATAGCAAATTTAGGGAACTGAAACTTCAAGTTGCCAAGCGACAGCCAAGAAGCCCTAAGGATTTAGAGAAGATCTGTATAGAAGAGTGGACCAAAATCCCTCCTGAGATGTGTGCAAACCTGGTCACCAACTACAAGAAATATCTTACCTCTGTGCTTGCCAACAAGGGTTTCTCCATCAAGTACTAAGTCATGTTTTGCTTGGGGATCAAATACTTATTTTGCTCACTGAACTGCAACTTAATTTATAGCATTTGTTTTTTTTGTGTTTTTTTCTGGATTTTTGGTTGATATTCTGTCTCTATCATTTAAAATACACCATGATAAAATATAAACTCTTAATTTCTTTGTAATCTGCAGGGGATCAAATAATTATTTTCCCCACTGTATGTCTGAAAGTATCCCCTTGTATTGGTGGCCATTGGGAGAAGACACCCCTTACATTGGTGGTCAGTGAATAAGTGCCCTCTTACACTGGTGGTCCATGGTGAAGTGCCCCCTTACAATGGAGGTCTATGGAGAAACGATTTCTTAGAATTGAGGTCAGTGGTAAACTTCCCCTTTACATTGATGCTCAGCAAAGATGTGTCCCTTTACATTTGTGGTCAGTGGGAGCTCAGCTAAATAGATCATTCGTTATTTACATTGGAGGAGAGAGGTTGTACTGTCTGACCCTCTGCTGTGATGATGACCATTGGCCGGAAGTACAGTCTGCCTAAAATAACTTGACACGTTATGTATTAACCAAAATATGGGCGCATATACTGTACACCAATCAGGTATACCATTGTGACCACTGACAGGTAAAGTGAATAACATTAATTATCACATTACAATGGCATCTGAAAGTGGGTGAGATATATTAGGCAGCAAATTAATATGTTGTTCCTGAGGCTGATCTGTTGAAGGAATAAAAATGGGCAATTAGAAGGATTTCAGCGAGTTTGACAAGGGCCAAATTGTAATGACTAGATGACTGGGTCAAAATTGCAGCTCTTGCGGTATGTTCCCAGTCTGCAGTGGTCAAAAACCTACCAAAAGTGGTTCAAGGAAGGAAATCCAGTGTACCAGCAACAGGGTAATGGATGGCAAAGGCTTATTGATGCACCTGGGGAGTGAAAGCTTGCATAGCCTCAGAACAGTCAGGATACACATGCTGACCCGTGTCCACTGCCAAAAGCACTTACAATGGGCATATGAGCATCAGAACTGCACCACGGGGCAATGGAAGAAGGTAACCTGGTCTGATGAATTCAAGAATGGTTTGAGGAACACAACAAGTTCAAGGTGTTGATAAGTCTGATCCATGGAGGCCCCACCTTCAGAGGTCTAGTGGAGTCCATGCCTGGGGTTAGGGTGGGTGGTCATAATGTTATGGCTGATCAGCTTATAGAAAAATATAAAATTCGAATCAATGTTTTTTTAAGGTAAATAGTGCAGTAATAAGTGAAATCTCACTGAAAATACTCCACTCTTCTCTCTGATTAAAATTATAATATTCTAATAAAATTTATATTCGGTAATTCTGTGTTGTCCCTTATTTTTTAATGTGCGAAAGTGTTAAATTATACAATTTTGCGCATTAAAAAATAAGGCACAACACAGAATTACCAAATATACATTTTTTAATAAAAAAGTGCCTTTTGCTTGCCGGGAACCAAACAATGCTGCTAGCAAGTTTCCCTTCCATTCCTTAAGCCTTTTGTGAACATTAACCACTTCACCCCCGCAAGATTTTTACTGCTCAATGACCAGAGCACTTTTTATAATTGGCACTGTTTTAACTGGTAATTGCGTGGTCATGCAATGCTGTGCCCAAACAAAATTTGTGTCAGTTTTTTCCCACAAACAGAGCTTTCTTTTGATGGTATTTGATTGCCCCTGCAATTTTTATTTTTTGCAATATAAACGGAAACAGACTGAAAATTTGGGAAAAAATTATATTTTCTACTTTTTGTTATAAAACAAATCCAATAAACTCAATTTAGTCATACATTTTGGCCAAAATGTATTCAGCCACATGTCTTTGGTAAAAAAAAGTCAATAAACGTATATTTATTGGTTTGCGCAAAAGTTATAGCATCTACAAACTAGGGTACATTTTCTGAAATTCATGCAGCTTTTAGTTTATGACTGCCTCATTTCTTGAGGTGCTAAAATGGCCCAGAAACTTGTGGCAAAATATAAAATATTCCATGGACACAACATGCCTCTAAGCAAATAGCTTGAAGTGTCTTCTTTCCCAAAAAAATGGGGTCATTTGGGGGAGTTTGTGCTATCTTGACATTTCATGGCCTCTAATAGGTAATGAGGAAGTGAAATCACCATTTTACGCCCTTAGAAAGCCTGAAGGCGGTGATTGCTTTTCGGGGTCCTGTACACGGCTAGGCTCCCAAAAAGTCTCACACATATGGTATCCTTGTACTCAGGAGAAGCACAGAATGTATTTTGGGGTGTAATTCCATATAGGCCCATGGCAGGTTTGAGCAATATATCATTTAGTGACAACTTTGTGCAAAAAAAAAAAAAGTTTGTAATTTTCCCGAAACGTGTGGAAAAATATAAAATAATCCATGTAATCAACATGCCTATCAGCAAATAGCTTGGGGTGTCTACTTTCCAAAAATAAGTAATTTAGGGGGGTTTTGAACTGTCCTGGCATTTTATGCACAACATCACCCACTCTTCTAACCACTTGAAGACAAAGCCCTTTCTGACACATTGTTTACATAAAAATGATATTTATTTTTTGCTAGAAAATTACTTTGAACCCCCAAATGTTATATATTTTTTTAAAGCAAAGGCCCTGTGATTTTTTTTTCATCCAGTATTTGTGCAGCGATTTTTCAAAAAACATTTTTTAGAAAACCAAAAAAACACCTTTTTTAATTTGAAAGCACTAAAACACACTATATTGCCCAAATGTTTGATTAAATAAAAAGATGATCTTATAATGAGTACATGGATACCAAACATGACATGCTTTAAAATTGCGTACAAACGTGCAGCGGCGACAAACTACATTTTTAAAAGCCTTCAAAATCCTTTACAGGTTACCACTTTAGATTTACAGAGGAGTTCTACTGCTAAAATTACTTCCCTCGATCTGACCTTTGCGGTGATACCTCACATGCATGGTGCAATTGCTGATTACATATGACAACAGACCGACGCTTGCGTTTGCCTTTGCACATGAGCACGGGGGGGGGGGGGGCAGTGTGGGGGGGTGTTCCCTCCCGCTGCTTGTAAAGGCACTCTAGAGGCTAATTAGCCACTAGGATTGTGGATTGCTTTTACATGCTGGCTGAAAAGAATGATACCATGATGATACCTAAACCTGTAGGCATCATTCTGGTATAACCACTCAAAGTCCAGCAACATACCAGTACGTTGCTGGTCCTTGTTGGACATATATTGTAATGTTCTTTTTTTCATACACCCTGTGGGCTGCATGAAAAAAAAGAGATTGATCGGTGGGTATGCCCACCATTAGAATACCGCTCTTCATCCACCCACTTCTAATGATGGGCATACATGCACCATTTTTGTTTTAACTGTGGTGGTGAGATCACCTCCTACAGCACTCGATTTGCTGATTTACATATCATGCGAGCTAAAAGAGCTGTTGCTGTCAATATAAATAAATCAGTGCTGCAGCTGAATGGAGTACCTGCTAAGCAATTGATGGTTAACAATAAAACAAAGTAACATTACAGTATAACAGTAAGACAAACCATACCTGCAAAGCAAATACAATAAAACATAGTAAAAATAATTTTTTTTTAATGCAATCTGTGCCAAAATATATGCCAAAGCATGGGGCAATACGCCCCAATGTTAGGAGCAGAACGCTCCTCCGCCTCTGCATATATGCTCTTTTTTTAACTGTGGTGTTGCCCCAGCGATTAGATCGCATAGTGCCACATGCAGCAATTCCATGATCAAACAAGTGACTAAAAAGTGGCACGTTCGTGTAATAATTGCCCACATACAAGTGATACCCCTTTGGGAATAAGGGTGACACCAAGTCACACACAATCTTACCAGCGCTCCCTATGTAGTCTGGGCAGTTCTCTGATTCTACGTAACTATCTCTGCCCTCGTAAACCATAAAACTATATGTATAGCCTGTTGCGCTGTCACAGAGCTTATACATCTTGACCCCATATCTGGCATGCTTGCCGGGAAAATACTAATTGAATAACAAGCGGCCTGAAAACGTAATCAGGGACTCAGCAATGCAGACAACTTGATCAGGGAGTAAACAAGACTGCAAACTGCTGGTTGGAGTGGTTTATGAGGGGCCATATTTTGTAGAGCTGATCGTAGTTAGGGTCAACCAGAGAGCGACAGAGTTCATTGTCATTGAAATGAATGAACTGCAAAATCTGCTTTTATTGTGTCCTGGTCATGGAGGCAGAGAACACGGGCATATGGTGAATTGGGTCAGTGGACCAATGTGACCACAACTCACTTTTTTTAGTTATGCCCATGAGGAGGGATAGGCCCAGGAAGGTCTTAAATTCGGAGACCATAATAGGTCTCCAATCTCTGGCAAGGGAAACTGGGGATTAGCGGGCGATGAATTAACCAGCATATAAATTGCTTTGGTCCACAATAGATCTATAGAGATCTTCCGTGAAAAACAGCGAATAAAAATCAAGGGACGTAAAATCAACTGTTTCCACCTGAATTCCAGGCAGAAGTGGTGGGCTCCCAATTCGGATTGGCAAATGCAGCAGGAAGGGCACTATGGGCTCAACGGGCCTGTCTTTGTCTTCTTGGTGGCTGCGGAACACTAGATGTGCTAGCCACCTCATCAGCTTGAACTGCACTTATGCGACTCGCCACGTCACAACGTGTTACTGCAGTACTGGATGTACGACCAGGATGTACTAGACCGCAGGTGCTTGCCAATTCACCAGAAGGATGAGCGGCACTGATACTGGCTCTCTGCTTCATACGAGACCCTTGCATTTCTTGCATCTCAACAACAGCAGAAGAACGGCATCGGGTACGTCTGACCTTGGCAGGGACCACTACTCTGTCGTCAGGGCTATCTGACAGGGTGCCGCTGCTGTCTACTGATTACTATTCAGACCCAGAATCGGACAGATGGGTGACTTACTCTTTACTCTCATCTGTCAGGCTCAGAAATGTGTAGGCCTCTTCACTAGTGTACCTTAGAATGGACATTTTGGCCTCTAAATTTACTGGAAAAAAAGCACCTGACTATCAGTGACTGCTTCAAATGTTACCAAAAAAACTGTTAGCATTTGCAAGGATCAGGCCTGACCATTTGCAAGGATCAGGCCTGACTCTGCAAATGCTGCAAATGCTGCAGTTATGTGTTTAGTTTTTTGTAAGTGACAGTGATTGATTGATACTGCACTTGGGTTGGGCGGAGGGGCTAAACACGGGTGCTAGCAGGTATCTGGGCTGATCCTGCTAAAGATGCATTTTTGGGAACCCTAAGCTATTGGGGATGCTAATATAGTTCTGATCAGATCGAAGATATCGATCCGGTCAGACACTATACTACTAAGGGAGGTGTATGATACATGCGTGGGTGTTAGCGCTACTGGCACTAATCTGATGCTGCCTGGGGCGACGCAGACCCTGACTGATGCTAAAACCTAACTGATGTCACCCGCCAGGGGATCAGGGGGTTAAAACTTTATTGGGTAATATACGGCGGGTACCCTGATACTATAAAAAAAAATAACTAGTTAACCAGTGTCACCCATGACACTAATACGGTGATCACTGGTGACAAGGGGTGATCAATGGGTTAAACCTTTATTACGGCTGTTTAGGGGGTGTTTAGACCTATCTGGGGCTACTACTAAATAACCTAATGCTGATTAGTGTCACAAATGACGTCTGTACAGTGATCAAAGAAAAATATGAAAACTGCACTGGGTGACACAGTGACAGGGAGTGAAGGGGTTAACTGAGGAGGCAGATAGGGGGTTGATCGGGGGTGAAATGTGTGCCTATGTGTACTGTGCCAGTGTAGTGTTGGTGCAACTCACATTTGGATGTCCACTCTCCTCTCTCTGGAAGGGAAAAGAGTTCCATGAGGGGAGATGACATCACTTCCCCTGTCTGTGTTTACACCTACACAGTCAGGGAAGGATTTCATGTGTCAGGGCCTGGAGACTGATCGGTTCTGAAACAAATTCGATCATCGCGGCCGACGTAAGGTAATGTCGCTTCGCCCCCCCCATGCCATTCTGCTGCAGTAAAACTGCGGCGGTTGGCCGGGAAGCAGTTAATACTGCTTCACATTATTAGAAACAAAGAGAAGTTACTGTTTTTAGTGAGACAGACCCTGTCTGGTAGACATGCAGTTGAATAAGAAGATCAGCATTTCCACAAAGCAGAAGGTTGACTCAGCAATATTATTCCAGTGTATTAACCGCAAGGTTTACAAGGTTTTAGCAGTGACAGATGGATTACAGTCATAATTGTGGTAATGTCATAATAACTACCACAGCCTTTATAGGTTGAAATTTATGCATCATGGTCTGGAGGTGGACAATTAATATTTATAACTGCTAGATGCCAAAAAAGGCAGCAAACGATGATATACCAATATGTTTGTAATGGGCTCCAATAGACCTAATTTAATAAATTGAAGAATGTGATGTTCAGGCAATTTTTTTTTTGGGCACGCTCATTTAGTAAAGCATCACACAGAAGGGTAAACCCTAGCAGACAGTGAGAGTTCAGATAATTGCAGCCAAATCAGTAAACCATTCGCAATGATTGTTACTGTATTAGGTGTGCATTTTGCACGTCCTTTTTTCTCTTTGCGCTGGTTCAGCAAACAAGCAATGTGTTACAAAACATGATTAGACTCACTAAGTGAAGAGTTCTTATTCTTAAGTCAACCAATCAAAATGTAAGACCTGCCTTACTTCCGCAAGGGACATTCTAATTGGTTATTATAAGTTTTGGATCTCAAGATTTAGGTTTATTTTTAAAAAAATGTTGGTACCTCTAGCATGAATATTCACTATGTAGGGAGCTGTAGAATAGAGTTATGCTAGTGTAAGAGTACAGTTTATGGATGCTATATTCTGGGAAAAGCAGGCAGTTACTTACCACAGGAAACATATGCTGGTGACTATTGGCTTTGTACCCTAAGCCTCTTACAACAAATCATTCTAATTCAAATCTTGTCTAATCTTCCAGACACAGTTGACACCCCCATAAGTTTCAGCCAGCTGCTGAGGGTTACTGTAGAAAACTCAATCCTAGGCTTTTCTTTGATAAACTGCACACTCTAGTAAGCAATCCTTTACCGATCAGAGAATGGACAAAGTCGGCACATACGCTGTCATAAAATAGTGTAATTTCATATTCTCACAGTTTTCAGCATTACTGATTGCACACCAAATCCACCTCAAGGAAATGGCTCTCTATGGTGACTTCATTGAATTTATTAATATGGCTTTTTTTTTTTTTGAAATTTGCTAACAGAAGTCCTTCTTTTTACTCTGGCTACATATATTGAATTTGTGATCATAGTTTGAAAAGTTTTACTTTTTTTATTTAAATCGGCTGTTTAATGGTTCATTTAGTAACTTACCCAAGTATGAACTTTGGTTAAAAGTTCAACAATTGTTTCTAAACAGCATTTAAAAAGCAAATTTTTAAAGATAATTTAAGACACCCAAAGTCAGAGTGTTAAATGCAAGCATTTAGACTTTGAGGCTTGCAGAACAACTGCTAAAGCATGTCTTTAAGAATACTTCTGACATTCCCATTAAAATATCTATTTCAAAGCCAAGACTAGAGCTAAAGTTTTCCCCCAAAAAACTTAATGGAACTTGAGGCAAACTTTTCAATGCTTTGTAAAGTATGTTGCTCTTCAAACTACAGTTATTGGCTGTATGAAGCATGAGCATAATTCATATTATTCATATGTACTGTAAAATGTGCAGTAACCCATAGCATTTCATCAATTTTTGCTGTATTAAGATTACTAAAACTAAAATTTCCAATTAGTAGCTTCATTTAACTACTTATTGAACCTCTTTGTGTTGTCTCAATAAATAAACTGAATGCTGTCCTATCTTCAATAAAAACTAATAAATACTTTATTATGGTATTAAAGATAATTTCCAGGGATTCTGCCATTTTATAAAAACATGAATGCATAATATGAGGTTGATTTACTATATGCATATAGACTGTGCACTCTGCAAGTGCAGTTGCTCCAGAGCTTAGTAAATGAGGGAGAGTTCTGCTGACATCCATCATCCAATCACATGCAAGCAAAAATGCTGTTTTTTAAATTTTCCTTGTATGTGGTTGGGTGTTCTTTGTAAAATGAAGCCTTACCTCATTTACTAAGCTCTGGAGCAACTGCATTCAAAGAGTGCAACTGAATTCACAAACATGCATAGTCTATATGCCTTTAGTAAATCAACCCCTGTGGGTTAAGTGCAGAGAGGTGCATTACACCCCCTGGGCTTAGCTCTATTGTTTATATCTAACAGCTATATTGTACAACCGTAAGACAGTTTTCACTATATTTCCAGGAGTCTAAAGTTGATCATTCTCAGCTATGCATCTTAAACAGGAGACTCAGTGCAGTTGCTGTGCCTACCCCTTCCCTCCTCCTGCCGCCCATTCACAGAAGCCTTTGTATTATGTGAACACATTCACAAAACACCAAGGCTTCTGAGAATAGACACCAGAGGGGAGGGGCAGGCATAGCTGCTCTGAGTATATCTCCGGCAGAGCAATAAACTTGTCAACTGTAAATAATAGATATAGTCTCAGGAAATGTCATGCAGCTCCTTGAACTTAACTCATAGTGTGCCTTCACTTTTTACAGAAAGGCTGAAATCCTAAAAGTCAACTTTAAACCCAAAAGCAAACATTTATTATATTGCCGCTAACCAATTCTTAGATGTGATGGCTGCATTTGTTTTCCTTTTTAATCTTTCTTACGTTTATTTTCATCCGGTGATCTGGCCACCATGTCTGATGTTTTTCAACAGAATAAGCTCTCTTGCAAATTTAGCACTTTAGATTGTTGGGACAAATCATTTACCACCACTTACAATGATCAGCTTTCATTTATTTATGTAAATAAGAAAGGTTGCTGTAATTGTTTGTGTACCTGCAAAGTGAGTTGGAGTTTGGGTTCAATTTGTTAGTGTATCTAAATCTGCCAGTACATCTAACACTAACATCCCCCCACACTGGCAATGCTGCTGTCCAAAGGTGCCCCCGTGCTCATTCATCCAATTTGGGGGCACTCAAATTTAGGAAGTGTTTTATTGGCCAGAGGGGAAAATCCTAAGAAAACAAAATGAATGCAGCCATCACATCTAATGATTGGTAAGTTGCAATATATTACATTTTGGTTTTGGATTTATAACCTCTTTAACTATTGCTAGCTAGCATGTATTATACGATTTCCTGTGGAGTATGTCAGCATTCCGATACTGTCATTGGTATGAGTGCCCAGGTTAGAAAGTACAATGTACATTGGTTTGATGACAAATATATTTAAACTACAGGAGTGGAGAGGGCTCATGGTTAACGGCTGTTCCCCTTAGGTGAACATGGTATAACAGTGACAGGACTAGCAATGTGTCTTATCTCTGTGCTCTCTAGACCTTCATCTCTTACTGCTTTTGACTTAGAGACATTTTGTATATGCTGGACAGCTCAAACATGATTTTTTTCAGCTGAACCTCTAGCTCTGCAGAGTCCTGGATGACTGCACTGAATACTAATGTTTCCCAGACTGACAAAATGTGCAGCACCTGACTATATAATCTGTGCTTTGACATTTTGGGCATCAATCACTAGGAAGAGACCACCCAGCTGCTTACTCATTTACATTGCATTAGTTGACCTAGACACATGTACAGTATACCCACTCTATCCAGTATAGCACAATTGCTAGTGAACTATATTTGCATTGCAGTTTTACAGCACTTTGCATCTAGAGACCGTTGCTACATGGTTGGTGATAAGTCATCTCTACCTTGATTGCATTTTCTGTGCACCTTAAAGAATTTAGCTTGTGATAAATGAACCTCTATAGAATAAAATAGTCTGTTCACAAAAGCATAATGTATGAGCTTTTTGTATTTCCACACATATTTTGCTCATTTTAATTCTCACATTTTTCTTCTTTTTATACACATAATACCACATGCATCAGACAAATTTAGTGCATACACTTGATTACTTACTGCAAACACATAGGGTTTGATTTACTAAAGGCAAATAGACTGTGCAGCTGCCCTCTGCAAGTGCAGTTGCTCCAGAGCTTATTAAATGAGGTAAAGCTTCACTTTGCAGAGTACCCAATCACGTGCAAGGAAAATGTAAAAAACAGCATTTTTTCTTGCTCATGATTGGATGATGGTAGTTAGCAGAGCTTCTGCTCATTTACTAAGCTCTGGGGCAGCTTTGCCTTTTGTAGATCAACCCCATAAACTTATCAGCTTTTTTATTCAATTGTTGGCATTTCCCAAAGAATATTAAATGGGTTTTTCCCTCCTTAAAATTCTTGTGGCTTCAGGATGATAATGACTGTCATTTTTATGGGGTGCCGATTAAGGCCATGTGGTGACCGTTAAATATTCATTTCATGCAGAATAATAATGATTCAATGCTGATGCAATAGTCAGTTTTGTTAATTAAAAACATATTTGATGTGCAATAAAATTAACAAGGTTTGAAAAAAGGATCAACATTCTAGATATACATAAAAAACAAGATTTGTATGGAACTTTATAGGCATTCATTGATGTGTGCACACACAAATATAAAATCAAATAGGAATAGGGATATGAGAATTAGATAGTGTAGTAGCCTGCCAACATCCTAAATAGTATTATAGAGAAAATTGCAACATTAGGGGGACGCCCCCCTTGGACTTTATAGGGCAGAAGAAGAGGAATAGAGAGTAAATATATGTAAAAGGCACAAAAGTGCCAAAAATAGACTTTTAAAAGCAGACACAGTTCACTCTTAAGGACAATATATCAATGAGTTAATGTAAAATTTAAACATCAATTTGTGTCACCCAAAGCAAACAATCCCAATTGCTGCCTCAATTGAAATTGGCATGTCTCATGACATGTTTCAGAAAATCACATTGAAACATATCTTTCCTTCTTCAGGGAAGTTTATACAATTGGATAAATTATTCTTTTGATTGAAACACAAATGCGTGTGTGTATATATATATATATATATATATATATATATATATATTTGGTAATATTGACATAGCAACATAGCAAAGACATCAAAATATAATCTATAGCTTATTATGCCATTTTACAAAGTAACAAGGTATAGGGTACTTACATGTTTAGACTCATTAGACACATGCTGGCTTCATAAGTCCACACACACGAGAGAGAATTGTCTGTGTGTCCGTGGGCCAATCTGCTGAAGTGTATTCACAAAAGACGCCTGATTTTTACAACAGCGATCAAATTAATGCCACTGTGGAGATAAATGTAACAATAGGATAATTAAATCTAACTTCCTCTTATTATTAAAAAGATAAGGCGAGTACTGTAGACAAAATCACGAAAAACATAGAGACATAGAGCCATGTCGATACATGGCCTATCAAAACCATAGTATTTACCTTAAGTTGTAAGGCTGAGTATGCTGCTGACATCCTGGTGGCGGCCAGTGAACTGACACAGACCATCTGGGTGTGAGCATTTAAATACCTGATTTGTTTTGACAAGAGCCAATGGGACAGTCCATCCCGCCAGTACAGCTGCATACAATGCAGCTGATTGTGGAAATCGAAGCATCTCTCTGCCGGGGGGGCGCGTGATGATGACGTCACGTGCCACTGGCAGGTAAGTACTCGACGCTTGTCATAGAAACAGCGGCGAGATCGTAAGAAAGCAAGAATGTAGGCAGAGTGCAACTTCCCTTGCAAAGTGAACAGACCTATTTTCTTTTAGTAAGTCAACCCCTATGTTGCTAACTAAATTAATCTTTACTAAAATGTAAGACAGCTTACATACTAGGGACCCATCTGTTATTGCTGTCTGCAGTATTGTGTCCTGACCCACTTTGTCTCTTGACCTCTTCTGCAATGCAGCCTCCTGGCAGCAGTAGATATTCTAAAGGCTTAAATGCCACTTTGCAATTTTTTACTATAGATCTGTTGGAAATCATATGTAAATACTGAAAAAACAGCAAGGCTGTGTCAGGCCATTTCACTACTGTGCAAACAAATTGTAAAAATTGGGATGGTATGATAGGGTAAATGGAATAGCCATTTAATTTATCAAACATTTATTTATGATTATCAAAACATGTATTTCTAATTAAGCATATATATTTGATGCAAATTGATTGAAATGATATTGTGTAACAGCTGTACTGTTCATTTGCTATTTACACCTTCATTTGCAAGATTGTTATCTCAGCCGTTTGAAGACCTGTTCAGCCAACCAGCCTTGGAAGTGACACTTATCTGAATGACCATTTGCATATCAATGAATGGTGACCAAAGACTCAAATGGGACTTCAAAAAATGTACTTAGCCAGGTGCCAACCCTTCAGAATGTATAAATTGTTATAGAAAGTCCTTAGTCAGACAGAACAATTCCTTTGAAACCCACATTATGTACTGTAAGGCTGCTAAAAAAAAACCTTGGGGGTATTTTTCCATATTGCAATTGTATCTAGGTGTGCAGCCTCTTCATTTCTAAATGTGTGATTTCTCTATTTCCTCTACACCCTTTGGGGTGTAGGGGAAATAGACAGGATGTAGCAGGGTGAGGAGTGGCACGGTTGCCTGTGGTAGGTCCTGATACCAGATGACAGTTTTGATACTACTGGAATGCTGTGGATGTAGGACTGGAACTTGGGCTGAATGCTGTCACACAGATGGAGCACAGGAACTTGCCGGTGCAGGAGTCAAAGCCATAGTCAAAGCAAGCAAGAGTCAGGAACAACCGGGCAGGGGAGGTTCCAATTTGAAAGGCAAAATTAGGGTTAGAAGCCAGGTCTAGATCAATATCAGACAGGCAGAAGATGTACAACACAGCAGAGGACAGAGTCAGAGGACAAGCTAAGGTTGACAATGGGAGATAAAGATGAAGCAAAGTCAGGAGGCAAGCACAGGATGATCAGTATACAAGTCTGATCACAGGTCACAAGCTGATGACCACTGAGCAATTTCCTTTAGCTCTTTAAATAGGCAACTGGGTGCCTGCTAACTAATGCTAATTTGGGCTAACTTACCATTAGCAAACATGCACAAATGCACACACAGCCCTGATTCTGTGTACTGGTCCACAAACTGTTCTGTGCACAAGATCTTTAGGCATGGCCATGCACTCAATCTTCCTGACACTGTTGAAATACACACATAAGAGTTATTTTCCGGATTTTCAGTCTACTAGCATATATGGCTCTGCCAGACACTAGAGCCCGGTTGGCGACCTGATTTTCCCTACTACAGCAAGGCAATGCAGCTTGGTCACCTTCTTGCCTTCAGTCTGTGTTTAAAAGTGTTTCACATGAGGTTCAGCTTGTACAAGAGCAGTGTGAACAGCAAGCTTTTATGATATTTTCAGCAAGCTTTTCCCAAGATTTCAGCAAGCTTCGAGCAGCTATTTCTAAGCCTTTAAAGTGCCTTTCAGATCCTGTTTGGAAATCTTATACACAGATCCTAATGGTTCTGCCTCTTTAAACAAGCTGGTATCAGGCTTCAACAGGCTTTCAACACGCTTCAGGTAGTGCTGAAGCCTGCTAGCAGCTTGTTTAAAGTGGCAATCAGCACTCCCTTTAGGATCTATGTTCAGGCTGCTTTAAAAGCTTTAACAAAGCTTGCTAAAAGCTCTGCTAATGCTTTGTAAAAGCTTATTGTTCACACTACTCTTGTACAAACTGAAGCCTGTGTGAAACTGGACTAAAGGAGCATTGGAATCCCAATGAATCATCCCTCTGTTCTTTCCTCCTGACAACATGTTTCCTGTTCACTACCTAATTGGCTCCTAATGCTGGCTCATACCTGCTGCACAGGGTATCACAAGAGGCTGATATCAAGACAGATTTGGGTGCTTAGACTGGCTGCATTAAAAAGCATTTTTTTATGATCACATAACTGCATTGTTTGGTGCATTTGTATATCTATCTGGACGTCAGCTTTAGATGTTCATAGTCAAATCTAATAATTATGTGGCCATCTGTGTTGACCAGCCATGTCTTGGTAGCCAGACTCCTTGGTTAAAATGCTGGCAGTTATACCTTGTTTTGGAAAGTCACAAGTACAGCTGGTTGCCTTCTCCATTAGATCGCTTGAATGAGCAAATATACGCCATCTAGCGAACAGTTTGCATTTGGCGTTAGTATGACAGGATTGAATCTTATGTCAGCTCGTATTCCTTAATTCCACGTTTGCCTATTTTTCTCCAAACAGAAGAAGATGGCAGAGACTCGCACAGAACTGTATAGAAAACATAATTTACTGGCCGCCACTTATTTTGCAGTTTAAGCTTTCATAAATAATACATTAATGGATGCGCTGCTGTTTAAGAAACTGCAATCCCTACCATTCTCATTAGCACTATGTGGTGTTATTTTTCACAGCGGCACTTCTGTGGGAATTTGCCATCTTTGTTAACAGGCTGGAATTGATGGCTTTATGTGCGAAGGGTGCATTAGCGGCATTCTGTGCTTTTACAGCTGTCTACTTAACCGCCCGACATATTTCAATACATTAAAATTAAGGGAGTTATTACTTTGTAGTAAAATAAAACCATAATGTTGTTTTAAGACCCCCAAACTCTTCCTGTGAAAATGTAACAAAAGCAGTTTTACATTAACTGCTACATGACTAATATAGCTCAGTGTTCTTTAATAAAATTGTATATTACAACCAAAAGGAACAATACAGATATACACAAAGCATAGTAAGCAGACGCTGATT
This sequence comes from Lithobates pipiens, assembly GCF_037356315.1. NCBI lineage: Eukaryota > Metazoa > Chordata > Amphibia > Anura > Ranidae > Lithobates > Lithobates pipiens. The sequence continues at coordinate 626,906,530 of NW_027507748.1, read as the reverse complement.
ATATGGCTGTCTAAAGTGGAAACTGATAAGTCAATGTTCTGATTCATTTTATGGATATATTTTATTTATAAGAAGTGTTGTGTACACTGGGGAAAAAAAACAGACTAGTGTTGGTTACAAGCCCATAATTTAAAGGTAAAGTCTTCATTTTGCATAATACCCATAATACCCTCCCTCGACACACATATACGCTTGCAAAATTCCTGTTACTTATTCATACATACTGTGTGACAGGCTAGGCTACTTCTGCCTTGTTAGGAAATTCTAGTCTGACATTTATAATCCAAGTGATAGTTAAGATCCAACCTTAGTATTTTAGCAAAGGGAAGGAGAATTGTAACCACATGGTTGACATACCATGGAGAAAACCATTTGTAAAAACAAAATAAAAAAGTGATTTAGTATTTGCTGCAGGCGAGGGGGCAACTAGGAATATATATCAGATATATTAGGAAACAAGATTTACAAGGAAACCAATTATATATTATTGATGGAAAACTGTAATGTATTTTTTACATGGTTACTAAGAGGAAGAGCTACACTTTAAAATAGACCTACCAGTTACTGTAAGTCTGCATGAATCAATTCCTGACACAAAATACAGCAACAGTATCATTTTGCAAACAACTACTTGAGCTCCATTCCAGTGACTTTGTGGCTGATTCACTAAAGGCAAATAGGTTGCTCAGGTTGCAAGGGTATTTTCGTTAACATTGTGAATGTGGTGAAAGTTTGCAAAGAATACTCAATCATGTGAAAGGAATTTTTTTTTAAAATGTCTATTTTTGCTTGCACATGATTGGATGATGAAGATCAGCAGAACGTCACCTCATTCACTAAGCTAGGCAGAAAATTCCCTTGCAAAGTGAAAGTTCCCCTGTAAAGTGAACAGCCTATTTTACTTTAGTAAATTAACTTCTTAACCCGACCAGGTGTCTCCAAACTTTTCAAACAAAGGGCCAGTTTATTGTCCCCCAGACCTTTGGAGGGCCAGATTGTGGCCAGTGGGGAAAGAAAATGTCCCGGGCCTAGCATCAGTGAGAAAAAATATGGCCTCAGGGTGTGTGGTCAGTAGAAGGAGGAGTAGTGCCCTTATTAATAGGAGGGATAGTATCCCATCATCAGTATCAGTGGAAGAATTAGTGCCCCATTGTTGGTGTCAGTGGGTGGAATGGAGCCCCAAGGGCTTGTCAAAGGCAAGCAAAGGCCACATCTGGCCCTTGGGCCACAGTTTGGAGACACCTGACCTAGACTGAGATGATATCATAAGTGTTGCAGACAGAAGGAAGCATTTCCTCTCTCTCCTCTCCTCCAGTAATCAGACTCCAAAATTGCTGCCGTGCAGAAAATTACAAAGTTAGAGGCTACAGCATGACACTGATCAGTGTCATATATTATTGAACACAGCCAAGAACTTCTCAGGCAACAGCATTAAAGCTGGCCATACACTGAATGAAATTTCAGTCAGTGTGTGGCGGCCCCGCCCTACAGAAGTCAATTGTTTGATCAGCTTCTGTCGAAGGGATGTTTTTAAAAATTTTCCTTGTTCAGCACCTAGAGCAAATCAGCTGCAGTCACTGATCAGTGTATTCTGAAAGCAGTGGGTACCAACGTCAGAATACAATGTCTCAATGGGTGAGGATTCTTCTATCCACCTTATTTGCCTACTGGCTGAGTGAAAAAAAAACAAAAAAAAACTGTATATGACCAGTTTTACATGATTGTGTCATCTTTATCCAGCATCTTAGCCCAGAAAGTAGATAATGCCTGAAGACAGACTGTTTTCTGAATAGAAAAACAGATAACGGTATTATCAGCGGAATCATTGTGATTCCTGGAAGATAAAAACACTTGGTGAGTGTTGAATTGAGTTTAATTACTGTGCTTACCATGCAACAGTGAGAATACAGCAGCTAACACTACAATGTGACAAAATTGAAAACGTGAATGAATAAAAGTGCAGCGCTGTGAAGACAAAAAGTATATACCATATGTGGCAAGCATATATAAATATTTGTTGTGACAAACAAAATTCATGTAAGCTGGTGTGACAAGGCATGTGCAAAAATGAACTGCATTACCAAGTCAACAATATCTCATGAACTGCAACAATATATAACTGGTGACCCAAAATAAAGTACCTCAGTGCAAAGAAAATCTGATACATGTAGAATAAATGCAAAGAAAAACACAAATACATGAGTGCAAAGCAATGCAAAAAAATCATTGAAAAGTGAATGAAGTTCAATAAAAACCAAGTCAAATTTGGTCTGCTGAAATGTCCATACTGAGAACCAAAGTGGTAGAAGTATGATCAAAGTCTGGGACAGAGGCAAATAGAAGAACCAAGACTGATGTCAAATCACCTGGGATATTGAGTCCTCCACCAGGAGTAAAGCATTGGTACTCTATCCGGAGACTGTCGACACATGTGCCAGCGGCAGCTAGACAACCGAGCTTTGAAGAAGGGGATCGGAACTCCAATGTAGGTCACCGATAGTCCCAACATTATACACCAAGATCCCGTCCAATGGATGTTCAAACATTGGGGTCATAAGAAGAAAAAGGCCTCCACAATAGTGTAGATAAAATGGTGGATTTGTTTAAAAAATAGTACATACATCGTGAAGATGTGTGCAATTAAAATGTGATCACAGGTTAAAATGCAATATGAAGAGCTAGGCTAGCAAATCCAACGCATTTCATCCCACTGGAATTCAGATGGGGAGGTTGAAGTCCAGTGGGACGAAACGCATCAGATTTGCTAGCCTAGACCTTCATATTGCATTTGAACCTGTGATCACAGTTTAATTGTACATATCTTCATGATGTGTGTACTATTTTTAAAATAAATCCACCCTTTTTATCTACACTATGTGGAGGCTTTTTTTCTTCATATGACCCCCATGTTTGAACATCCATTGGACTGGATCTAGGTGTATATCGTTGGGACTATTGGTGGCATGCATCGGAGTTCTGGTTCCCTTCCTTCTAAGCTTGGTTGACTCACTGCCACTGGCATGTGGGTCCACAGTCTCCAGTAAGAGTACCCATCCCTTACCCCTGGCAGAGGACGCACTATCCCGGGTGATTTGACGTCAGCCTTGGTTCTTCTATTTTCCAATGTCCCAGGCTTTGATCATACTTCTACCACTTCGATTCTCAGTGTGGACATTTCAGCAGACCAAGTTTGACTTGGTTTTCATTGAACTTCATTCACTTTTCAGTGATTTTGCATTGCTTTGCACTTATGTATTTGTGTTTTTCTTTGCATTTATCCTATATGTATTGAATTTTCTTTGCACCGATGCATGATATTTTGGGTCACCATTTATATGTTATTGTAGTTCATGAGATATTGTTGACTCGGTAATGCAGTTCATTTTTGCACATGCCTTGTCACCCTAGCTTACATGAATTTTGTTTGTCACAACAAATATTTATATATACTTGCCACATATGGTATATACTTTTTGTTTTCATAGCACTGCACTTTTATTCATTCACTTATGAGTGTTACACTTACACATTATTATGCATCTTACATGAAAAAACATATATAAAAAGAGAATCAAAGTTCTGATCATCAGAGTTCACCATGTAAACTGATAACTATGATATGATGTGAGTGATTATAAGAGATTTTCATTCACTATGGACCAGTTGTGGTCTGCCGCATCTGGGTGTATCCTTTGCCATATAATAGCATTACCATGAGTAGAAGCTAGCACATGTTGAGCTGACTAAAGCTGGGTATATAGATATCGAAATTCAGCTGGTTCAGCAGGAACCAGGTGAATTTCAACCCGTGTTCAGCCCTGTCTGTTCAACAGAAGGCAATCGTTAGACCGGCTTCTGTCAAACAATCCTACTGTTAAACCAGCATTCGATAAGTCGCTGCAGTTCAGTGTATTCTGGCATGGGGGTGTGCCCTCTGTAAGAATACAGTAGTGCAGTGGGAAAGAACCCTGCATCCACATCACCTTTGTTGATGCAGGAATTTATGTTCTTTTTCATTCAGCTTACTGGTTGAACATAAAAAAAAAACAGTGTATTCCCAGCTTGGATAAACCCTATAGACCAGTGGTCATCAACCCTGTCCTCAGGGCCCACTAACAGGCCAGGTTTGCAAAATAACTGAAATACATCACAGGTGATATCATTTGCTGCTCAGTGATTCTTGTCTTCATCTCCCCAAGGTAATACATAAAACCTGGCCTGTTAGTGGGCCCTGAGGACAGGGTTGATGACCACTGCTATAGACCTTTGGTGATAAGGTGAGAGAGATACATCTGTATTATATGTACGTATGTACGTACATATATGTATGTATTATATGTACATATTTATATAAAAAAATAAAATTTGTTAAATTACTAGCCATCAGTTAAACTGGTGACAATAGCAAGTAGCAAGTAGAAAGCAATGTTCTCCAAGGACAGAGCTGCTAAACTTATTTTTACTGAGTCCCTCAAATACGGTACATCTGCAATAGTATCCTACAAGGGGGCATTGCAGTATGCAAACAAGACACTACCACCAGTTCTCTGAGATAAATCTGCAAAGGTGTATTAATGGTATATTTGTGGCACTTTTGGTTACGGTTACCTCAAGTAACTTACCTGCAAATAGATCAAGGCATAGTGTACAGGTTTAAAGCCATCAAACAATCTCTGAGATATTAAAGTGGATCTATACTGTGAACCATTTAACCTTCTGAAAGAAAAAAGTCCTCCCTATAAGCAGGTATTATTAAATGCTAATCTTGCCTTTATAAACTACACCCAATAGTCTGTGAGCTGTCGTTGCACTGTCCAGTGAGATTGAACAATAGAAGCTTTTTACAGTTGCAATTTATTTATTTATTTTTTATCAGAAAACTGCTTTATTAAGAAAACATACATGGTAAAAATATCAAAGGAGATTGAAAAAAATAAGCTATACAGATTATGACACCACTAATCAAAAAATTAAGCATTAAGGACCATGTTCTATCATTACGCATGGGTATGGTCACAGATAACATACCAATTAATGAAATAAAGAAGTCATGATGGGCACACATAGGCAGCATCCAATGCTGTAGAAAAATTAAACAGAAAATGTACCAACAATATATATCCCAGCATGGGATAGTCATCTATCCCAGATCTTTGCATATTTGTGTGGGCATACCCTATGTTCGTAGATAATTATTTTATATTGGAGTGTGGCATTGACATCCCTCTTATAAGCCTGGATTGAGGGGGATGGTGCTTGCATCCAATTCTGTGCCACCGTCTTTCTGGCCATGAGGACACATTGGATTGCAGTTAGGTTGGTAATGGGCAATCCGCTGGGGAGTGAGATAAGCCTGGTGCATGATCAGGGGCGGACTGACAACTCATGGGGCCCCCGGGCAATAGGAGATTATGGGGCCCCCAGGCAATCAGAGATTATGGGGCCACACAGTATACAAAAACACACACACACACAGTATACAATCACACATTATACACATACATGTACACATAGTATACACAGACATGTTTCTATTGGCTGAGAAGGTACTGGAGAGGATTTTTACATACTGTCCCTGGTTTTACTGAGTCTGGAAACCCTGATGGGGCCCCCTAGTGCCCCAGGGCCCTCGGGCAGTGCCCGAGTGGCTGAATGGTCAGTCCGCCCCTGTGCATGATGTACAATTGTGTTAACTGGTTTGATATTCTAGGGAAATCTGTTTTGGAATTGTCCAGAATGGGTCTTCTATGGCTCCAAGGTCAGCTTCTCAGCTTCCCATCTCATTCTAATTTTATATGCTAGTTGTGTGGAATTGGGAAGGTGAATAATGGCTTAGAGAGAGGAGGTCAGTTTAGTGGGACCAAGCATAACATCCAATACAGAGGGAGTGGACATGATGGGCTAGGAAGCAGGGAACTGGGTGCACAGAGCATGATGAAGTTAAATGTGATTTGGGATATAGTTACAAATTTAGATTGGAAAAAGACATTTGAATGTTCTATGTCAACCAACAGAAAAATAAATATATAGAAAACCTTCATGGTTGATCCAGAAAAAAAAACCTTATAAAGCATGGTCCAATTTGCTCCAGCCAGGGAAAACCTAATTTTTTCCTGATTCCCCAGAAGGCATTTGGATAATCTCTGGATCAGCAACCCTTGGTGTTATTACCAATACATATTACTATCTGGTTATATTTTGTGCATTTAGGAATGCATCCAGCTCTTTTTAAAATGATCTACTGAGCTGGCTAGAACTAGTTGCTGTCGGGGAGTACATTCTGCATTTTGCAGCTCTTACTGTGAAGAAGCCTTCCATATGTGGAGGTTAAATCAGTTTTCCTTCAGATGTAAAGAATGCCACCTTGTCCTCTGTAATGACCTGAACATTAATAACTCTATACCAAGTTATCTGTATGGACCACTTATGAATATGAGTACTTGTTGACTAGTTTGAATAAAATGATTACTGAAGCTTTCTGTGGTCTGTCAGCCAAGGAATGCAGGCAGGTAATTATATTTTCGGTCCAGCTCGAAGGTCAAGTTATTCCAAATTTACCTTAATTTTTGTTGTGTTTGATTCACCTGTAAATCCTAATGTTTTCATATGTGATACCTAACCATTACATCAGTATTTGTATTCATCCATTGCATACACTCTAAGTCTCTTTAACACTGCTTATTGCAGCTTACCTATTGTCATTGAAACAAAATGTAACCTGCGATTGTCTTGTCTGCAATGTTTTTTGATTAAGGATATCAATTATCCTGCCAATATGAAATGTCATTGCCCTAACCAATCACCATTAGAATACCTTATATAGTGATAGGGTATTGTACCATATTAGCCATCAATTGATGCAAAAGGTTTAACCACTTTAAGATCAGGCCTATTTTTTAAACTTGTTGTTTACAAATAACTGTTGTTTACACTTGTTAAAATATTTTTTTTTGCTAGAAAATTACTATATAAAAAAATATATATATAATTTTTGGGGTTCTAACACCCTAGAGAATAAAATGGCGGTCGTTGAAATACTTTCTGTCTTACGAGCGTACATTTTTTTGGAAAAAATAAACTTTTTTGATTTAAAAAAATAAGACAACAGTAAAGTTAGCCCATTTTTTTATATTATAAAAGATAATGTTATGTTGAGTAAATTTATACCCAACATGTCACGCTTCAAAATTGCGCCCGCTCTCAGAATGGCGGCAAACTTTTACCCTTAAAAATCTTCAAATATGACATTTAAAAAAATCTACAGGTTGCATGTTTTGAGTTACAGAGGAGGTCTAGGGCCAGAGTTATTGCTCTGGCTCTAATGATTGTGGGGATACCTCACATGTGTTGTTTGAACACAGTTTTCATATGCGGTCACTGCTCACACATACGTTTGCTTCTGCACGCGAGCTTGGCGGGATGGGGCACGTTTAAAAATGATTTATTTTTTATTATTTATTTTACATTTTATTTTTTATTTCTATACTCTTCTTTTTTTTTTTAAAGTGTCACTTTTATTCCTATTACAAGGAAGCTAAACATCCCTTGTAATAGAAAAAAAATGCATGACAGGACCTCTTAAATATGATATCTGGTGTCAAAAAGACCTCAGATCTCATATTTACACAAAAATGCAATAAAAAAAAATGTTGTTTGAAATTTTTTTTTTTAAATATTGCTTTAAGAGCTATGGGCGGAAGTGACGTTTTGATATCGCTTCTGCCCTGCATTGGTATGGAGCAGGATGGGGACCATTTTCCCCTCACTCAGCTCCATACCACAGAGGACACAGGATCCGATCGCCCCCTGCCGCTACAAACGGCTCCGGTAAACGGCGGAGGGGCACCGGAGTGTGGCGGGGGGCACTCTCCCACTGCCGATAAAAGTGATCTTGCGGCGAATGCGCTGCAGAGACCACTTTTATCTGAAAGTGGACCGCCCGCTGAAGAAGAGGATACTGGGGTTATGGCAGCTAGCTACTGCCATAACAATGCTTTTCCTCTTTAAACAGCCAACGTATAATGACGGCGGTGGACCGTAAGTGGTTAAATGATATCCTTTATTGGCTAACTTAAAGTATAAATAAAGGCAAATTTTTTATTTTTTTTTAGCTTTGGATAGAGTGGAGAGGGAATATTACGCTTGTCAGTTTTTATTGCTGCCTGTGCCTACCTTAAGGATATTTACCCTCTCTATTTGTCCTGTGTACCATCACCATTGAAAGTGAAAGCAAAAGAAAATTCAAAATTTTGGGTTGTCCCTTTAGAAAAGTAATAGAGGGGACATCTTCCAATAGGGAGACCTGGGGGTCCCCAAGAGATTCTCTTAATTTGCATGGATTTCCTCTCACTTCCTGTTTGGCTATGGGACAGGAAGTGAAGGGAACTCTTGCAAAAGGACACATATGGTAAAAAAAAAAAATCTGTCTCTTTGGACCTGCTTTATCCAAAAGAAAAAAAAAAAAAGTTTTGCCTATTGTTCTACTTTAAGGTATTAAAGATGCAAACTTTTGTGTTGCCTCAGATCCTTTCATCAAGCATTAGACAATAAATGTATAGAGTAACACCCAAACGGCAAACTTTCTGCATTACCGAAAACATAATTTAGATGAACATGAGCATTTCAGTGTTATTCCTATATTGTCTTTCCTTGTCAATGGTAATAGACTTCCTTTACTTAATTGGTTTGGGGTATAGGTTGTTGGTTCATTGGCTGATTATGAATTCACTTTAAGTATTTAACACAGCTCTTTGTCCTTTCTTTACCCTATTAGACCACCGCTCTTGATAAGGAGAGGCAGGTTTTCAGACGAAGACGCAACCAGGATGTGAGAAGGCGGTTCATGGCCCAGCCAGCTGCACCAGAACTCACTTCAGAATCAGAGGACTATTCACCAAGCTCATCTGAGACTGTTCGCTCACCTAACTCACCCTTTTAAGGAAACACTTTAAATCTTGGCTTAACCCTTCGAGACGTCAGAATGGAAGCCATTTAGAAATCTGTTGTGGACATTACAATTTATGATGTTTCTAGGTGTGAAAGAGAGAGCAAGTAAGGCGGGTGAAAGCATGATATCTTTTTGGATGTCTTCAGCACTATAGGGTAAATGTTTATGTGTTAAATTTACTGATGAATGAATGACAAGGCTGCAAAATTCCTGACGGCCAACTGCAGAGAGAACATAGGTTTGGCGCTCAATAAAATTATGACCTTTGAGCAGATATGGAAACATGTTTGACTGTGAAAGAATTAGTGAAAGAGCAGGTTATAACACAGAGATGACATTCAATAGTTCAGAGGTAAGTTGTGTTCATTTATTCACAGCTGAGGTAGGTCATGATGGGTTATGAATTTAATGGTTCTAAAAAACAATCAGAATTGGAGAAGCTCAGACTCTGAGTGTATGCATGCTTGAACACAGATATATCCTTAAAAATACAGTTGCTAGAATGGATTTTGCACCTTCATGTGCTTTAATTTATTTTTTTACAGAGCAAAAAAGCTTTGCAGCATTTGCCTATCTGCTTTTCCTTTCTAGTCTTCTTCTGCAAAGGACAAACTTGTTTCTTTTTGTTGCCCTGTGATACCACACAAATTTTTTTTGTAAATAACTGTATGATGCAGGACAACAAACAGTAAGCAAATCGTAAATCTCGCTTAAAAGCACAAATATAAGCTGTAAGGAAAAGGAAGAGTACCTGTACCAACCAGATGAATAAAGTTAGTTGAAGGACAGTATTTTAATGTGGATATACAGCTAGACAATACAGGGTTTCTCAGCCTACGGCACACATGCAGAAACAAGGCTGTGGTTGTTTTAAAAACTAGGCATGGATATATGGCAGTAATTGCTTTATAGGACATAGGGGTTGATTTACTACAACTGGTGAGTGCAAAATCTGGTGCAGATTTACTTTTTCTCATCAGCAGCATATAGAAGTTCTGTGACTTCTATCAGTGTCTGGCCGAGCACCAGTTAAAGCTTGTAGTTTTTATTCTCCTCTAACTGTCCTATGATGCTGCATGACTCCTGACCCTCTGTCTGGATAATGCTGATTGGCTCTGTGCTGATCACATGCACCCACCCAAGAAGAAAAAAACTCTCTAGCAATACACACCAAACTGAGCATGTGCAGAGTGCCCCCAAGGCTCTGTACTATCAGCAAATGGATTGGGGACAGTAAAAGAGGGGGACGATCAGAGAAGACAGGATCAAACAGCATTTTTACACAGTGCAGAGGATTAACCCCCTAGGTTCCACAGTGAGTATAACAAGCATGCTTTACTGCATATACAGACTGATTTTACTGTTGTGGGTTTAGTAACACTTTAATTGAACAAGCTAAAATTAGAAGCTGATTGACTAGCATAAACAGCGGCACCAGATGTAGCATTCTCCAGTTTTAGTAAGTCAACTCCTGTGCTTATTGTTATTTTTCTGTTATTGTTCCCTATGTTTTCCTAATTATTAGGCATAAACAAGCTATTGAGACTGATTCACAAGTTATAAATTGCAGTCCCTTATAAATGAAAACATAATGAAGAATGGGAATTGGACAAAAGAAATGAGCTTATAAGATGTGCTCACATTGCTTAGGCAAACAACAAAATTATATAAATAATCGGTCATAGGAGAAATAAATACGCCACCTTTGTTGACCTCCGTTCTAACATGCTAGTTTTTCTGATATACTAGAATAAGATGCAGATCAAACATCTGGATTTGACCTTGACTTTTCGTGTTCATGGTCAATAACTCAGACCAGGTCAACAACTCAGGCAACTTACGAGATGGTAGGCTATGTATTTCCCTTGTGAACGTTTTTTTTTTCAATGGCAATAGCATTGCTTGTCTCTGTAATTTGCATATTTGTGTTTAAAATCGTTTTTTTTTATTACATCCCCATTTTTATCACAAATATAAGTGGGCAACCACAGTGGGTAGAAAGGAAAGAATTTGTGGAATCAAATTAATTTACTGCTATTTGAGTGCCTAGGTCCTAAAAGATAAATAACACTCTGGACACAAATACTACAGCTTAAAAAACAAAAATCTGAATTAAAGATCTTGATGCGTAATTAAATTATATTACAAATACACTGTATATGTTAAATATATATATATATATATATATATACCTATACTGTACACAGGGCAATTCTATTAATTCTATTAATGGATTTGTAACCAAGCCAACCAATTTTGTTTGAAACATTTCACCAACTCAGTCTAGGTGGATCCTGGTGGGCACAATGAGCTCCTTTGACGTCTTTTAAATAATAAAAACCCTATGATCCCAATCCATTTGTCAAATCACATTCCATGCCATGGCCCTCAAGGCTCAAAATCTTAAATCAAGCAGGTGGTCAACTAAATTTACAGGTGGCCACTTAAAACTAAGCTGTCTGTTTTAGGTGGATGTACACTTAAGTTAGGATTTCTTTTTTTATTTTCCCATAGTCTGATGGAGTGTTTGAAATGCAATAGTATCACTGAGCCCTTAAATACCTACAGGCCACTGCTGACCCTTCTGTTGTTGTACAATGACAGTTTCCAGCATGTCCTGCCGCAACACAGAATTCTGATTTGGCCAATAGTAACCTCCAGTTGTGGATTGACAGTTCCCAGCATCTCTGCCTGTCACACAGAATTGTGGGAAAGACTTCATGTTGTCAATTCCTCGTTTGCACATATGAATAGCTACCTGATAGGAACCAGTGGAGAAATCCTGTTGTCTTTTAAATTTACAGGTAATGTAAGTAATAACATAATAAATAATATCATGATACAAAAGAAAATGCAACACATTCACCAGTTTTAATCTATGTATTGTAGCAGTACCTCAGTTTTTAAATCAACAATCTTTATTTATTGAGGCAAAAATAAATGTGAAAATTGTAGTAAATCAGAACAGCCAATTAGCAATCATTATATCATTGTTCTAGCTGCTTTAGCCCAATGAAAGGTGAATTCTGATTGGTTGCTGTGGTCTACCGTATTCTGCCATAAGCACTGCGCTTTATGCTACCTTTAAACTTCTCAAACTATTGCAAAGAACAATATGTGTGTGTATAAATTATGAGTTCCATTGCTTTTTGTATTTTTATTTTTAATTTTCTCATTTCTAAATAAAGTGTTGTCTCAACATACAATGGTTGGTTTTTAGCAATGCTCACATTTTCAATATTGAAATGCATTGTAGTAAATAATAACATTAAAATATACATTAAGGTAGAATGTGAATGCCACCATATATGTACAGTACATCTGTGTAGCTTTGTATCAGATACCAGTGGGCAAGGCTGTATGTAAAGATTACTTAAATGACACACAAGCAGATAATGCCATCCTTTCATACATGCTCCTCTTTCTATAGGCACCACCCTAAGTTATATTAAAAGGGGACAACATGCTGAATTGTTTCATCTACCAGTCAAAAGCCTGTAAAGAAAGAGAAGATAGTTGCCTGTTAATAAGCCAGGAATGGTCTTGTTTTATTTTTACACATTCTCTACCTTTATTGCCCTCTTAATGGTACTGGCCAATGAATTCTGTATGGTCAATCCCACCCCTACAATTGAATGGTATAGAATTAGGATAAATATCCAAAAGCATGAAATAGATCAGATGGCTTGTTTAGTGGATATGGTCGGTCACTTATGCAACCAATCAGACATTTGCTTTCATGAAACTGTTCTTGTAAAATCTTGAACATAGAGGAAAAACTGTATTGTTGCATCTTATGAACAATCAGTAGTCAGCAGTGAAATGGTGTCCTTTTGACTGATATTGTAGGGTTTCCCTTACCTTCTAAAGTTAAAATGGCAGAATAGGTCCTTCCCATCCATCCAGTTATAATTTAGGAACCATAGATTCTCAGGTTACGAGTGTCACTCAGGTTTTTCTATCACTTCCTATGCCAATACTAAAGGGAAGGAGGTAGCCTGTGTTGTCAGTCTAGTTAAGAGTTACCCCAATGGTTTGCCGCTAACCGTAATTCCTGTAAGTACACAACTGTATTTCGTATTTCGTAGATGTCTGCTTTGTTTTATATGACTAAGATGTCCCATGCACTTTTCATTAGCAATACAATTAGGCTGAACATTGAGTGATTGTAATGTGGATGACTTAATAAAAGAATAAGAAATTGTCAGCATGAGAAGGGTTAGAATCTCTGCCAGGATTTGTATTGCTATCTGTATTCCCATTCCTATTACTGCCAGGACAAAATGTATTAAGAAATGCCTTTCAACAGGAACACAAAAATGCACAAAAATGCATTTAGTAGAGCAAGGCCCAATAAAACGACAGTCCTTTTTTTGCTGTTCGTGTTTTCCTGTCTTTATGGGGAACACCCAACTTTCGCCATCCACCAATCACTGCCAACTTATGGCACACCTTTAGCGGTATACTTTCTTCATTCAACAGAACTCTCTCCCTACCATAAAAGCACCACTTGGGTTGTATTTTCATCATCAACCCCTCAGACACCCCCATAACAGCCAAAGGTTCCAAGTCCTCCCCTGACAGGAAATATAGGAGAAGTTGCCCAGTTGGGCCATAAGCATAAATAGAAATCTGACAAAAATAGCTTGTATTAGGCTTTAAAAACAAGCCCATCTAAGCCCCAGCATTTGGATCCTCAGCCCTTGTACACACGGTCGGACATTCCGATGGACAATGTCCGATCGGACTGTGTTGTTGGATAATCCGACAGTGTGTGGGCTCCATCGGACTGTTTCTGTTGGAGTATCCAACGGACCAAGTTTTCCAGCTGTAAAATTTTCCGACAACATGATCCGATCGGACTTTGTCCGATCATGTGTAGAGAATTCCCATCGGACAAAGTTCCACACATGCTCAGATCAAATTCCTAGACCAAAGCTATTGGCTACTAGCCTGAACGTAGTCCCATCCTAACGAAATAATGTCATCACGTTAAGTACGATCGGATTTTCTGCCAACTTTGTCCGACTGTGTGTATGCAACAGTTTCGGACAAAATCCGTCGGACAATTTGGTTGTCGGAATTTCCGACCGTGTGTACGAGGGCTAAGAGTGCTTGGGGGTGGTGCCAGCAAGGTGTTAAGATCTCTCTGGGAGAGGACAGAATTTCTTCACCATTGCACCAGCAGAGCTGTCCAGCACATGGAAGATATCCTTCTTTTCTAAAATATTTAACTGACTTTGAATTTTGACCTGACATTGCCATGTTCACCTGCATGCAGATACAGTATGTGCAACACCATTGACTGTAAAGTGTTTGTTGCTGGTTATGTATCTGTATGTACTTTGGTTAGTTCTGTGTTGTGTTAATAAAGCTAATAAAAAGATAAAGTAATGGGTAATCCAAAAGTTACGAGTTTTCACAGGACAGTCGGTGAGGGAAAATCCAATGGGTACAGCTGTTCTGGTGACAGCTGTTTAACAAGTCCCCATACATTGAAGAGATATCATTTTATTTTCTGCTGTGAAGGTAAATCTCCCAGATGGAACACAGACCACAAACAAATCATAGATTTTAACCAATCCCTACTCTATAAAAAACAAAAAAATGTACACTTTTAAGTATGGCTTACTGCTGATTGGTTGCCATGAGTTACTACCATTTTGCCACATAATCAAATTATTTACCAGGGCAAGATTGTTCATTTCCACCATTGTATGGCACAGCCATGCTGAAGTCTAGTTATGGATATCTACTGAATCTATGGAGCATCTTCAGATCATATCCAAGGACAATAATACAATGCTGCCTGCTTTTATAGCCAGAATGTGCTGAAAAGCACAACATAAAACTAGAAAGAGAGAAAAAAGTTAATATTGCAAACAAATAAATCATATTCAAGTTCTTTAAGATAGAGTATTTAAATTGACTTGTGTTAGTACCAGATGAAATGTCTATGGTATAATACACATATATAGTATATGCTGTATTAAAAAAAATCACCATATTTTAGAGAAGTTACCAGACTGACTCATTGTGAGTGTTAAATAACACAGCACTAAGTAATATATACAAGTGTTACTTGTCCTTGATGAATAAATAGACCTTTGCTCTTACTTTACATAACCACTTATAAGAGTGTATATGAGTACATAAATAGTTTCAGACACATAAAATCCCTGAAAAGCTGCTGCTAATGGTCCTCGAAGGGTTAAGCCCTCCACCTTTTAATTTTTTTTTCTTTTTTAAAGAATATGTTTTTCATGTCAGGTATACATTATATCTACTGGCACATGTCAAACCCTCTGAGTGCTGATATGTAATTTAGTACAATATATATATATATATACACACACACACACACACACACACACACACATAAGGGAGGAGCATACAGTATACCAAGCTTGACATGCTTGGCATATTGGGTGTTGATATTCCGGGTTCCCATTTTGGACACAGGCCTTGGCAATGGCCAACATAGACCATAACATTTACCTGCATGAGCATCATTTGTGTGATGTGATAAATAGATACATTGGCCTTTTTAAAGCCTTGAACTCTCTTATAATCAATAATTTGCAACTGAGGTTCACTTCCAGCCAGTATCGTGTCAAGTGGAAATAAGAGGTGCATGTCTCAGTGCCAGTCAGGTAGGGAGTGGAGGAAGTACTTGTTACCTGATACCAAACATAGTTTGGACAGTGCATCATAAAGACTCTCTGCAGACCTAAAACTGAGCAGTTCCCAGGTTTATATGATTGTTGGATGAGACCCCAGCAGCTGCCTGGTCTACATATCATGTAAATGTTCCCCTATATTCCAGAGGGACATTATGCAGCTGCACAGTCTAAGCGAATGGTTCCTCCACCCCTGAACTGCTGTTTTTCTTCTTTGGATTTTGTTCATTAAAGCATCAAGGTAATTGCACACTTGCATTTCAGAATCATGTATTGTTATTTTGATTTTGTCAAGTTCCTCAGGGATATCTTCAAATTTAAAATGGGAAGACACAGGGTCTAATTTTTTAGCCAGCTTCATCAGACAAATGTTTACATCATCATGTTGTTTCATGAGGTAAGGGTGCTGATTTTAAAAAAGTTAAAAGACTGGCCATTTATGAGTATGTGCAAATTGGGAGTGAACATAAGAGCAGTAGCAACAGATGCTTGGAGGACAACTGAAAAGCAACAAATTGAGAATTTGATGTGAAAGAATTTGGGTCCATCATAGCAAAGAGAAGGGGTGTAAAAGCCTTTCAAGTTTAGGAAAAGCCCAGCCTTTTCAATCATGAAGCCAGTAAAGGATAGTGCCCCCAAGACTGCAATTATGTCTGCTGCAGTCTCGTGTCAATACAGACACTATAAACAGATATAAACAATCGGCATTCCTGAGCCAATTTGGCAATGTCCAACCAAATCGGGATTGGTAGAACTTTCCACAAGGAAGTTCAGGTATCCCTGCCTATAGGTGCTATTTAGGAAGGTTGACATCAGGTGAACCTCTACAACAAAGTTTAATTATCTTTTTTCAAGGTAAAGCTGACATATTTTAAATGATCACATGTAAATGTGCCAATCTTAAAAATGTTAACACACTCAGAGGGTTAATAAGCCAGCATAACAATCACTATTGTAGTTTCATACACTTTGCTTTTTCGCCATTGTGTTTGATCATTTTTCAGAAAAAAAAATACTGCAATATTACTAATCTAGGGAATCACTATAACCAAATCAGTTGTTTTATTTCACTTTTATCACATGATCTCTTTGTAACATTGTTGCAATGTAAACTCATAGTGGATATTTTCCTTTGAACTCTAGCCAACTCCAGCTTTTTGTTAAATTTTATGCTGTAAAGCAGGTGAAATTCAACTTTGTAAATAATATTGATATTTACTTGCCATGCTTTGCATGGGTTATTCTAATTTCCACATTCAAATATTATTTGTCACCAATGGATACTGTAGACATAATCTACACTGGTTCTCCACTTTAGATATATATACATTAATGTATGAAGCCATCTACAGTCACCACAAGACAACGGGCTAAATTAGAACATTTCCTTTGCAAGCATATTTGACAAAAATACGTAATACAGTATGTATTGTTTATGTAGTTGATCTTGTCACTTGCCCTGTCTTACAGAATGAAATTTCTCAAAAACACAGAGATATTTTTTAAGGCTTACAATGGTGGTATAGGTGACTAACAATGTCTTTGTTTTGCTCAAGTAAATCAAACCAATTTTCAAGACTAAAACGTTACGGTTTTAGCTTTTTTCAGTAGTGTTCTAGATAATGAAACTTTATTCTTTGCATCATGTAAGCCATTAAAAGAAAACAAAGTAATCACTGTTCACATTGGTGAACACGGTTCTTTAAAACTGTAGCAAATAGAAAATCTTCTTTCTAGCAACCAATACATTTCTTGCTTCAGACTGTTAGCAGGGAAGAATGATACCTTTGTGATAGGAAATGTCATATCTTTACAGTAGCTCTCATCTCAATGTAAATGTGGTGCATACTACATAAAGCAAAGCTGAACCTGTGAATAAAATATTTAATGAAGAAATTGACCCTGAGCCTTTGTTTCATTGCCACAGACTTTTCTGATTTGATTTTGTAAGCATGCAAGACTTACGTGGAATGTCCAGCTAGAGAGGTTGACTTATATCTTCCTAGGTCAAGACACATCTGAATTCATGACTATGTAGTTGCCTGAATGTCTAACTGTCTTTGTCTAGGTTGGGCAGATGTTTGTTGACTGTGAATATGACACTATGGTGGGTTAATGCCCACCTATTTCATTTGAGGTTAATCTGGAATCATAAATTATTTCTATAGTGTTAAAATATGGATTATAAAACAGGTGGTCTGCTGTTCTTGCCATCTCAAACATTCAGTTTCCGATTTCAAACTTTTTCTGATTATGTGTTATCCATCACCTAGCATAGCTGCCAGCCTATCTTAGTACAAACATTTGTACTAACATTCTCAGTACATTTGATGAGTTGATAAATGTGGTTCAAAAGTATTAAATTGGACTTTACCAAATGAAAACCACCTACACTGGAAAAAAAATCCATCCTGCTTCTTCCAATTTTCTCTTCACGCTATTCAAAAACAAATGTCAATATGACCACACTAACAAATAGAAAATCAGGGGCAATTTCTACTTACCTCCTTTTGTGTTTCCAGGACAGAAATTGAGGAAAATATACAGTGGAGGAGATAGAGATCAGAAAAAATCCTAACAGGGTTCTTTCTTAATCATATCCTACTATATCAAAGAAAAAAATGGCCGGAGATACATATTAAGAACTCATAAGGTGGTTAGTAAAGGGAAAATGGTTCTGTTTCTACTGCAGGGAAGACACAAAGGGTTTGATTTACTAAAACTGGAGAGTGCAAAATTTGGGCAGCTCTTCCAGTTTTTTTCTTGTCAAAGCCTAATTGAACAACCTGAAGTTAGAAGCTGATTGGCTGCCATGCACAGCAGCCGTAGTTCACTCCTTCTGAATCTCCCTGAAATTCTTGAATGGCCTTTGCGTCACAATTCGCACAAGGCTGCAGTAATCCTTGTTGCTTGTGCACCTTTTTCTATCACCCTTTTCCTTCCACTCAAATTTACATTAATATGCTTGGATACAGCACTCTGTGAACAGCCAGCTTTTTTAGCAATGACCTTTTGTGACTTACCCTCCTTGTGGAGGGTGTCAATGACTGTCTTCTGGACACTGTCAAGTCAGCAGTCTTTCCCATGATCATGTAACCTACTGAACCAGACTGAGAGACCTTTACAGATGTTTTGAATTAATTAGCTGAATATATTGTGACAACATGGGGTTTATTTGCTAAAGGCAAATCCAATTTGCACTAAAAGTTCACTGCAAGTGCACTTGGAAGTGCAGTCGATGTAGATCTGAGAGGAACATGCAAGGAAAATAAAAAATAGCATTTTTGCTTGTACATGACTGGATGATAAAATCAGCAGAGCTTCCCCTCATTTCAGATCTTCCCCTCAAATTTACAGTGACTGCACTTCCAAGCGCACTTGTAGTGCAGAGCGAATTTGCTTTTAGTAAATCAACCCCCATGAGTCTACAATATTGAACTTTTTCACAATATTTACATTTTCTGAGATACTGAATTTTGGGTTTTCACTAGCTGTAAGCCATAATTATGAAAAATTTAATGAAATACATGCTTGAATTATATCACTCTGTGTGTAATTAATCTTTTTAATATATGAATTTCACTTTTGTATTGGTGCAAATACATGGCCTCTTGGCGCCGATCGGCTGCATATTTGCATGCAATAGTGTAAAAACAGCTGTGCCGAGAGCACGCTTTCTGCGTGCCCCTGCCACAGTTACCAGCGGCTAGCAGAAAGGTCCTCGATCATGTGACAGCCAATCATGATGGTCACATAATTATAAACCCTGCCCCGCCTACCGGCATCCTAAACCCCTTAAAGGAGTCAGGAGGGGCTGGCTCCAAAGGGTTAAGGAAACCTTTGGCAAAATAAATATCTGGTTTCCCACTGTTGACGTCTCAAAATGCTGGCTATCTTGACTTCACATGCTGCATTTGTGTTTCATGCTTGGGACTCCAAAAGCATAAACACTGAAGAAAAAAAAACGCCAGGTAACCAGCATTTTTAGAAATAGGTCACTAATGACATCCTGCATATTTCTCTCAGTACAGTTTTCTTTACTATATCAAACACAACCCCATTGGAACGCTAAATAACCAGAATTCTGAGAAGCACATTAAATATCCTTGACAACAGTAGTGGTAATCTTTGTACTGCCAGTTATCCATTTCATGTTAAAAAAAAAAGTTAATAAATGCAAATAATTTTTCAAAACTTTGAAGTCCAAAGGAATCAGTCTTTATAGTGTGATGAATTAGAATTAAAAAAAAAAAAAAAAAAAAGATCGCAGGGAGTAATTTATCATTTTCTGCTAGAAATGGCTTTGTCTGCACAGAAAATTCATACCGCAAACTGTCAAGAGTTACAGACATATCTTTTATGACTTATTTTATTTAATTAGGAAATTAATAATGTTTGCCTTTTATATTCTGTTTGAAAGAAAACTGCTAAAGGATTACTTGAGTGTGAAATTAAATGACACTTTTTTCTTGCAAGCTCAAGGGACATCTAAAGATCTCATTGGACTGAAACACGTTTTTGAATGGCCTACGCTATGGAACAAATTCTCTTTTAAAAATATGAAACTGTGCAATTATCTCTTGATTAAAAGAACATTTGGGTTGGTTTGAAATCATAGACACTAATTAAATAACTTATGAAAAATGGAGCTTCGAATTTTTTTCTGTACTGTTTTCACAGGGGTGAATCGAAAAGTAAACTTAAAGGTCCGCTGGCAAGATTTGGCAAAATGGCACCTGGTGAGGGTTAGTAACTGTATGCATGGAATGTGGGTAGGGTGTTATTTTGTGTCCCCTGTTTATTTGTAATTCACTTGATGCCGATGTTTAGTGGTTTACAGTTGGTATATAATGTTTGGTATTAGGATATTTTTTTATATTTTTACTTTTTTTTTTTTACTTAAGGAGTATTAAAGTCATAGTCATAAGATTTACCCCTTACCGCCAATGCCTCCGGGCCCTTTAAGAGACTGAGTTAGGCATTTCATGAAACCACCGTGATTGGCTTTCACATCGGTAACTAGCATGCCCTAGAGAGCAACTACTTTTATATTTATGAACTTATGATCCCCCATCCAAAACACACTGAACATTAGTGTCTCCCATCACTATTGCTCTAATTTTACTGTATATTACACTGTATTTTGCGCTAACAGTCATTGTTAATATTATTACTTAATGGCCTGCCTTTCAAACCTCAACACTATGCCAGTTGTAAAACTGTTGGTGTGGTATTCTTGCTTACCTGGCAATGTGGAAGTTTTTACATTGGCAAGACTAAGTTGGAATTTCGCAAACGTGCAAGACGTCATGTTGCCAGCATGCTGATGGCAAACCCTGAGCTCATCTTGGGGAGACATGCTAGTGGTTATCATGCTGAAGTATGCCCTAGATTTTCATTTATAATCCTAGATGTTATCTATCCCAATATGAGAGGAGGAGAGTGGAACAAACTTCTCCTGCAGTGGGAAGCCCGTTGGATCTAGACATGTGCAAAAGGAAAAAATTTGTTTCGTTTCGTTTCGTTTTAATTCGTTAATTCATTAATTTCGTTTAGTTATATTCGTTAACTTCCTTAAATTCGTTTTCGGATTTCGTTTAGTTTTCTACCGAATTCGAAAAATCGGCCACATTCGAAAATATTTCAACCAAATTCGAAAATATTTCTACCGGATTCGAAATTATTTCAACATGATTCGACATTATTTCAACCACATTCGAAAATATTTTGTGACCCAACTTTAGGGCCATGTATCTCGGGGTCACTTGGTGCTAGAAACTCCAAATTTGGATATGTTGTGTTTGCATACCAAATTTGGGGTTTCTAGCTATAAGTGACCCCGAGATATGTGGTCCCAAAATCGGGTCGCAAAATGTAATTTTCTGCTCTAATTAATAACATTTTGCAACATATCTCGGGAACACAAGAAAAACGCATCAAAAACACATCAAAAATGTATTAAAAATGCATTATAAAAAATTTACACAAAAAATGTGTAAATATGCAGACACACAAGTGTGAAATTAGTTTTATCCGAGATATGTGGCCCCAATGTACCCCGAGATATGTGGCCCCAAAATCGGGTCGCAAAATGTTATTAGTTAGAGCAGAGAATGAATTTTGTGACCCGATTTTGGGGCCACATATCTCGGGGTCACTTATAGCTAGAAACCCCAAATTTGGAGTTTCTAGCACCAAGTGACCCCGAGATACATGGCCCTAAAGTTGGGTCACAAAATATTTTCGAATGTGGTTGAAATAATGTCGAATGTAGTTGAAATAATTTCGAATGCAGTTGAAATAATTTCGAATGCAGTCGAAATAATTTCGAATGCGGTTGAAATAATTTCAAATCATTTCGAATTCATTCGAATTCATTTGTTATATTTCTTTCGTATTCGTTGTAATTTGTTATTTTTTTTATTCGGACATTCGGATGCATCCGAATGTCCGAAAGATGCAAAATTCGGCCGAATTTCGATTCGTTATGAAACGAATTGCACAAGCCTGGTTGGATCATGGAGCTTAATGCCACCCATCCACCTGGCTTGAATACCCAACTAAGCTATAGGCCATTCTTGAAAGGGTTCGAATCAGGTGTGTGCGAGAATGAACTCTGATAGAGGGGTCTTGGTTTGGATACAATGAATATTCTGTATACTGGATTGTAATATTTTGTCCATTTTCTATATGTGTATTTACTATATATGTTGTTTATTTTTGGTTTTATAGTCCTCTTTTTGATGTAATTTTAATATATGAGACTCTCTTTCATTTTCTATGTGGTGGTTCTATGATCTCTTGAAGCTAAGCCTGAAAATATACAACCGATCATCAAACTGCATATTAATCCTCCTTTTGGGGGTACCCACTGATGTGCCTAAGGAGTTGTGTATTGATATCTTTATGTATTGGATATTTTCCACTTTTGTGCTGTGCCCCCTCTCTTGATGGCTATTTTAGTCAGTCTGTGTTATCATGCACAGATGTTATTTACTCCTTCCCCCCTACTATGACATCCCATCCCACCCCCTTTTTCATTGCACTTACTGCCTCCTTGTTCCCACTTGGTGTGATACGTCAGCTGCTACGTTCCCCGCCGACCCCATATACATTGGCACTTCCTGCCTCACACTGACACGCACCCCTTTGTGACGCCGCAAAGGGTTAGACGCACCATTTAGTGTGCATGTGCGGGCGTCTTTTTGAGATATATAAGGAGGAACTTCCATTCCTCTCATCTGTTTCCACCCACCCCACAGGGGAAACGTTGGTTTGTTTTGGACCTGGCCAGATATCTATCCTGTTTACAAGAGTATAGTAGTATATCTAGTGCATAGCTGCTGCTGCTAGTATTAGCTTGCGTTGATCGATCTGATTGATTTGGTTTATACATACCTGTGGATATAGCTACTTACAAAGAGGTATATATGTCATATTATTGATTTATACATAGAAATTATATTTTTTCTATATTATTGTCTCTGATCTTTACTTATGTACCCAATTTCTTTACCTCATGTGTTTTAAAGCTATAGCCTGTCTCAAATTTGGAATACTACGAAGGGGCTCTCTGTTTACCTGCTTGTGTTGTCTTATCATGATAATAACCAATGTGGAGACCATTTCTGGGGGGCTCACGCTGTCTGTTGTTTCACCTGCATGACCACAGTAAAATGCTATTAAAACTAGTGCATGTCCTTTCTTACTTAAGTGCTATACCATCAACTGCGATATTATATAAAAATATGGTACTTTGTTCCAACAAGAATACTATTGTTAAATATATTACTTAATATTACTTAATTTGTCACCCTAAAACCACATGTAAAATCATGTTTTACAAAAAATCTGTTGTTTTTACAGAAACATTTTTGTTCCTTGTGGCAATCGATAATAGTACCAGTAACATCAGCAGTACCTTTTAAGTTTGCGTTTTGGGAAAAATGGCTTTCCACTTATTCAAACTCATCTGATGTCCGTAAATATTCCAACTGAAATGGTTACTCTTCCAGGTCTCATATCCCTCAAAGTTTCCCTTTTTTTCTAGACTTAGTTTCAACAATGCTCCTCTCAAATTTCTTTGTCCCTGATGCTGATTCTGATATGTAACTGTGTTTCATTATAGAATGTTGTATAGCAGTAATACTTTGCATGGAATTCCCCTGAAGAAAGGACTCCTGAAACGCGTTGGACCCAATACTGAAGGAATTATATTTATATGATCTAATTCTGCTGTTTGTTGTTATTTTTTCGATTTATGGTGATGTATGCACCACACCTTTTATATTGATAAATACAGTTCTATTTTTTCAGATTTTGTCATAGATCAGTTGCCCTTAAAGTCCCACCGTATTTCTATGGGATCTCTTTATATGACACTTGAGATTCCAAGGCCCAACTAAGTTACCATACAGGTGCAAAATGTGTTACTAGTCAGATTTAAGTATATATTCATCTTTCTTTGAAAACAATGTATCAACCTCTAGTTACAGGTTTATTTAGTAAGATACCAAAGGGAGCAATGATGTGCAGTAGCTAAAAAAACAATCATATTGCACTTGTATCAGCTCAAGACAAGATAAGACAACAGCACTTAATTGCTGCTATGGGTTACTCCACATTGAACCTTACCTTTTTCTACAAGAAACGATATATACTATGTCTTTGTTGGAAGCAAAGGACATACATAATTTTGTTTGCATGATAACCTTTACCTACATGTATGACGTATCATCCCGATGTTTCTTAGTGACATCAACTTAGTAAGACTCAGACAAAAATATATATGAGTAATTTAAAGTGTTGCTAGAGTATTGATTTTGTATAATTGCTTGACTTCAAAGGATCATTATTATATGGTGAGAACAGGCTTGACACAAGATCTCTGTCATGTGCCCCTATTTAAATACACCTTTCATTACCTCTGTGCCACATGCTTGGCTAATGAATGGGGGTCACACACAGCTTCCGCAGGAGATATTGTCACTTGCTCATTTACTGCTTTTGACACTCTGGGAGACATTAGCAGAAGCAGAGCCTAAAACTTTGACAGTGACATTTATTGCAAGTAATAAAGCCTGCTATTGACTGTTTTACGGGCAGAATGGTATCTAAAATTCTATGTTTTAGTGCTGTTAACCTACCTTATAATAGTATAAATGTGTATGCACATTCATTAAAAAGAAATATTACACTAGGCAGATTAGTTATTCAAAGGGAAACTTGTGGCCAAGTTAGAAAAAATATATATTTTTTTAATTATTTAAAGGGGAACTTGTGGGCCAAATTTAACCACCTAAGCTCTGGAAGGTTTTACCGCATTCATTTTGGGAGAGGAATGTTATTGCCTGAATTCTTGCCTGAGCATATGCCACTCTAAAACCTGGATATATTATTCAGTATTAAGACGCCTTTCCAGATGTGTAAACTGCCCATTCATTATGCACTAATCTACACCCACACCATCAGTGATGCAGGCTTTTGAACTAACGAGCCAGAAGGTCCCTCCCCACTTTAGTCCATAGGACGCGGAACCCGTGGTTTCCAAAAAGAATGTCAAATTTCTATTTGTCTAACCACAGAATAGTTTTCCACTTTGCAACAGACCATTTTAAATGAGCTTTGGCCCAGAGAAGATAAGAGCATTTCTGGATCATGTTCAAATATGCCTTCTTCTTTGCATTATAGCGTTTTCATTTGCGTTTTTGAATGTCACAGAAAAATGTGTTCACAGTGATTTTTTAAAGTATTTCTGAGCCCATGCAGTGAGGTCCATCACATCACATCATATCTTTTTAGGGTATTATCTACTAAAGTATTTGTAATTTTACATTGAGAAACATTAATCTGAAATTGTTCGACAATTTTTAGATGCAGCTTTTCAAAAATTGATGAACCTCTGCCCAATCATGTTACTGACCTATTGCCAATTAATCAAATTAGTTGCAAAATGTTCTTTCAGCTCTTCCTTGTTAGTACCGCTTACTTTGCCAGCTTTTTGATGCCCGTCTAAACTTTTTTTTTGTGTTGCCGCCACAAATTTTCAAAACTACCTTATTTAACATTTGATATGTTTTCTATTTTCTATTGTGAATAAAATATGGATTTTATAAGATTTTATCAGATTTGCAAATGATTTCATGCTGGTGACCCAACTTTTTTGGAATTGGGGTTGTAGTTTCATGATATTTTGCACTACTTGAGACTGTTTATAGACCTCAACAGTTCTTGTCTTTGATTGATCTCCCATACAGTCATAAATATACATAATGTGGGGACAAACTGTGTAGTTGTGTTTATTTGGGCTGTAGGGGGCAGCTGTTATATCCAAAGGAAACCCAAACTCCTTGCAGAAGCAGAGCCTAAATTCTGACAGTGACATTTATCACAGTTAATAAAGCCTTCTCTTGACAGTTATGCAGGCAGTGTGGTATGTAAAATGTTTTTTGCTGTTAACCTACATTTGAAAATTATAACTTATTGCACATTTATTAAAACCTACCATTAGGTATTACACTAGGTAGATTAAATTTGTTAAAGGGAAACTTGTGGGACAGTGCAGGACCTACAGCAGTTCCTGCCCTAAATGGACTATCCTTACATAGTAATAATGATACAGACATATATAAACCGCAATCTCGTGTGGGAATAAGTCAACCTACCTCTGTCCTTTTTGAATGTGGGAGGGAACTGGAAAATCCAAAGCAAACCAAAATTCCTTGCAGAAAGTTTTCCTGCAGGCTGCTAAACCCTAAGGCTCCATGTTGCATAAATAAAGTAAAATGAGCAATAATTTTTTTTTTTTAAGTGCCCCTGTCCCCGCATGCAGAAGCGAACACATACATAAGTCCGCCCACATATGAAAACGGTGTTCAAACCACACATGTCAGGTATCCCGGCGAACGTTATAGCGAGAGCAATAATACTGGCCCTAGACCTTTTCTGTAACTCAAAACATGTAACCAGTAAAACATTTTAAAATGTCGCCTATGGGCATTTTTAATTAGCAAAGTTTGGTGCCATTCCATGAGCGTGTGCAATTTTGAAGGGTGATATGTTAGGTATCTATTTACTCGGCGTAACTTCATCTTTCACATTATGCAAAAGCATTGGGCTAACTTTACTGTTTTGTTTTTTGTAAAGCACAAAACTGTTTTTTTTCCCCAAAAAAGTGTTGAAAAGTTGCTGCGCAAGTACCCTGTGAGATAAAAAGTTGCAACGACTGTCATTGTATTCTCTAGGGTCTTTTCAAAAAAAATATATATAATGTTTTGGGGTTCTATGTAATTTTCTAGCAAATAAATTATGATTTTTACATGTAGGAGACACTTCCATCATACTTAATGTGATTGTAGCCGTATTAGTGCAAATGTGACAGAGAAAATTGAGTACTGTCCATGATACTTTTTTTATTTGCACTAACATACAATTTTTCAGGACAAGCTTTCGGGGTATGTCCCCTTCTTCAAGGTTGAAGCAGTACTCAATTTTACATGTAGTAGAGAAATGTCAGAATTGGCCTGGGTGCTCCAGAATGCCTGAAGGTGCTCCCTGCATGTTGGGCCTCTGTATGTGGCCACGCTGTGTAAAAGTCTCACACATGTTGTATTGCCATACTTGGGAGTAATAGCAGAATGTGTTTTGGGGTGTAATTTGTGGTATGCATATTCTGTGTGTGAGAAATAACCTGCTAATATGACAATTGTATGAAAAAAAAAAATCTTGATTTTGCAAAGAATTGTGGTAAAAAAAATACAACTTCAAAAAACTCACCATGCTTCTTTCTAAATACCTTGAAATGTTTTCTTTCCAAAAAGGGGTCATTTGGGGGGTATTTGTACTTTTCTGGCATGTTAGGGTTTCAAGAAATGTGATAGGCTGTCAGTACTTCAGGTGTGATCAATTTTCAGATATAGCTTGTGGACTCTATAACTTTCACAAAGACCAAATAATATAGACCAATTTGTACTTTTTTTTACCAAAGATATGTAGCAGTATACATTTTGGCCAAAATTACTAATTTGCTAAATTTTATAACAGAAACAAAGAAAAATTCATTTTTTTACAGAATTTTCAGTCTTTTTTCTTTTATAGTGCAAAATATAAAAAGCCCAACAGTGATTAAATACCACCAAAAAAAAAGGACAAACATTTCATATGGGTACAGTGTTGTATGACTGAGTAATTGTCATTCAAAATGTGAGTGCACTGAAAGCTGAAAAATGGTCTGGTTATTAAGGGGGTTTAAGAGCCCAGTGGTCAAGTGGTTAAAGTGTATTTTATTTGTACTGTCTACCCTCAATTTGTAAAGCACTGCGTAAACTGTCAGTGCTATATAAATCCTGTATAATAATAATAATAATAATAACAGTAAAAATGGGCTCAGAGCAGGGTGATTGACACAAAAGACTAATCTGTCAAAGTGGCTTAACATATATTGCAATAAACAATGTGGACTTCAAACATCCAGTTATGGACAATTTCAATGCACTTTTCCCTTTTTTCACTTTGCCTTAGTATTTTTTTATTTGAAAAATAAATTATAGTACTCTCACTCTGCAAAAGTCTACATCCTACAGCAGTCTGCCTCTCCATTTTTTAAAGTTACACTTTAGAGCAGGGGTCTCAAACTTGCGGCCCATGAGGCATTGCAAGGCTAACAGTTATAAGCATGACTACCACAGGCAAAAGCATGATGGGACTTATAGTTTTGCAACATCTGGAGGGCCACCAGTTTGAGATCCCTGCTTTAGAGCTTATTTAATAGATATAGCTATATCCAGTGACAATAGGGGCCTGTATGTGGTAGAAGACATGACTTTTCAGGATGAAAAGGTTGCAGTTAGTAACATTCATTTCTTTTTTTTTTTTTTCCGTAACATTTCTTCACATTGAAGGCTAATCAGGACAAAGCAACCATCCTCCTGATGTCAACTGTAATGATTGATCTTTTTTAAATAGTAGTGGACTTTCACTTATGTTTATTGAATTGGTATATATCCCCCCTACCCCAATCCCTACACACTTTTGCTAGTGCTCCTGCTGTCAGTTTCCTTTGCTACAGCCCTTGCGCTAAAAATGGATTGTACCAATATAGCTGAAGGTTTCCACTTCCAAACAAATTAAAGAAGCTGCTTGTTACTCTTCTCATAATCTAACCACAATGTATTTGATTGTAAACTGGCATTAATAAAATATAGAATTGCTGTCGTCTTGTTTTAAAAATCCTAGTTGCCTAGTTTTCATGCTTACCCCTCTTGCTTCAATACTTTGAGTCACTAACCTTGAAGCATATAAGGATTTCTGACTTCTTTTTGACTTTCTTTGATTACACATTTCTTCCAGGTTCCAGGCATAACAACCAAGCAACCAGTATATTTAGAGTGAGGTCAATAATGGAAGCACCATATTTCTTTTGTGACAAGTTTACTTTTAACAGTTTGACCCAGAGTAACCTTTCACAAATAAGTGCACAAACACGGGTGTGGATTCACAATTGTTTTTCCTTTGTCCTCAGTTGGACATGCAGTACTTGTGTATGGCCAAATCTGTGAAAGAGAACCCAATTTAAGTCAGGTAGTAGCATATTTTTATGATTAGAAACTCTATCCTGCTTGACCATGATTGCTTAATTCTATGAGATTCCAACCATACACCTGGTCTTTTCTGCCTCTACCTAATCAATGTATCTGTACATGGAACCCCCCACCAAAAAGACACAGTCATTCTCATAACTTAAGGTGACACTAAATTCCAAATTCTGGTAATTGGTAATTTTGGTGATTTTTTTTTCCTTTTAAAAAGAATAGGGGGCTGTTAAAACCACAGTGTTTTATTTTTTGCCCTCTGGGTCTCATTCCCTTCATGTCCTGTCTTGTAGACTCAACAAGAGAGGTTATATTTCCAATATGAGGTAAATGTGATGTCCCATTCTAGACTTGACTGGAACAAGTACCCCCATTGGAAGATGCCCACTTTATGCCTGTTCTGAATGAGATTTACCCTCACTTTCATTCCCCATTACATTGGTCATATGGACAATGAAGGAGAGCAAATCTCCCTCACAGATAGAAATAGAAACCTCACAATGTACCTAACATTTTACCACTCTGTCGAAATCTAAAAAAAAGTGTTGCCTTTAGCTCTACTTTAATCTCATATTTACAATATTCAGGACACAATTCTTGATAGTAAGTAGAAGTGAGGGCACCTGAGGGCAACATATATATATCTGCACCTGACAGAGATCCTTATATCCTCACCCCTTACCAAGCACATACACTGACAGAACAAGAAACAAGATCTTGAAGTAATGACCAGTCTTTGTTTAATGTGCACTATACTGTAATAAGGGGGTTGAAACCGATATGTAGACAGATTGGGATATAATATTACAAGCATGTTAAGCTACTGAATACATATATTAAGCTGAAAGCTAGAAGGTGCGGCGCAGCAATCACATGAAACTAATAATGTTATTCCAGCTTTTGTCTATTATCTGAATTTTCCTTCCACTCCAGACACCTGTGTTGGCTGTTAAGTTTTAAGAGCTTTATTCACTCTTCCAGTACTTGTAGTTGAGAATATAAGCCAACCTGTCATCCATTGATTGGCGAGACTGTTGTTTTGTGTGTAGGAGCAAATAGTTTGGTCTGATACTTACCTGAAAGTAATTTCTTGAGTCTACTCTATCCTACTGCATTTGCTTATCCAACCCCATTTTAGCTTTTAAAGCTAAACTCTATAAAAAATAAAAAATAAACGTCCAGTTGGTCTAGTGGTTTTCTGTGTGTACCTAATGGAAGCATCACATGATTTTAATTTAATATGGCTGTTATGTTTCTTAATCATTATATTATACAATATACCACAGGCATCCCTGAAGAAGACATCTGCTTGAAAAGTGTTGGGTTGCTCAAATATGAAACATTGTATGGAGTGAAGCAATTGTATAATGTTGTATTTATCATCTGTGAAGGACTATATGTATTATACAGCCAACCATGATTGTTTTTTAATGTTTGTTAAATAACTACTATTTATGATTTTAGATACTTTTTTGATTGTTGATAATGTGTAACTCTTTTTAAATTTTTTTTATTTAGTGGTATGCAACATACACATTAAAATGATAACTTCACAGAACATATTATCAATACAAAATAACATATGCACCATCAGTGTATGGGTACATCCTGTCCAAGATAAGATCACTCTAGGCAATTACCAGAGGGTGAAGCCAGAGATATTCAGGCAGCCCAGGCAGCCAGTTATTGAAGATATGAAAGTCTTGGGCAAGTTATGTTATTACCTGCCCCCAATGGGATTGAAATTCTTTCGATCTCTTAGAAAAAGTATTGGGACTTATTGGGAAGACAGAAATAAATAAAAAAAAGAAGGGGAAGGGAAGAAAAAAAAAGGGGGGGGGGGGGTTATGGGAGAAAAAGTTCCATCCATGGAGTAAGGAATGCCTGTGTAAATCATACAATATGGGTATTAGGCACAGAGCTGAAGCTATGCATAGTGGAGGTATTCATCTGATAAGCAAGAAAGGTCCTAGTAAAACCACCTTGTCTTATGTTCCTCTGCTTTATCCTGAATGGTAGCAGTCAGGTCCTCCATCTGTTCAATATCATTAACTCTTGCAAATAATGGGGCCACCATAGGGGCAGAATGTTGTTTCCACTGACTCGGTATACATGCCCGAGCAGCATTAAGGTATATGAGAAGAGATTTGTGATAAAGTTTTCTTGACATGGGGGTAAGGTTAAGTAGGACTGCGGCTGGGTCATTATGTAGGGAAATGTCAGAAAATTTGTGAATGAGTCGAAGGACTGATGTCAAAAGTTTTGAGCCCTGGGGCATTCCCAAAAGATGTGGAGAATGGTGCCCGGGTGTTTCTCACAGCTCCAGCAGCAACATTCAGACTGGTTGGAAAATATCTCAACCAAAATTTACGGGGTGCGGTACCACTGTGTGACTAATTTGTAGGATATTTCCTGAAACTTACTACAAAGTGATGACTTCTGCGCAAAGAAATGTATATGCTCCTTTTGGTGTGACTTGTAAATCTCTTTCCCACTTTGTCAAGAATGGACGGTGGCATGGATGTCCAACAGGATGTTGTAGGACATAGAGAGGGATCTTCGAATTGGCCATCACCCAGACAGAGTTCTTCAAATGATTGGAACTGCCGGGGAGAAGAGTGCAGTTTTGGGCATGGACGTAAGGAAGTGAGATAGCTGAATGGCTCTCCATAGTTCCAGTGCAACAGGTGTTTGTTCCGTAACAAAGTCTTAGTAGAAGTCCAGCCTGTGGGCTATAGAAAATCAGAAGCATGTAAAAGCTTCTTTAGAGCTTGTGAGAAAAGGGTTGGGTCCAAGAAGCCTGACGGGAATTTCGGGTGTCCAATGTTATAGCGTGTAGCTCTTGATGTTCCTCTAAAGTCCCTAACCATGTTTTCTGTTTTGTTGTATTACATTTTTGGGATGTCGGCACATACTACCCCATAACGATCTTTTGATGTGTTAAATGTGCCCGATCATTGGCCTATACCAATTACACAACTGAGAATGTTACCTGGGAAAATGATCTGGATGTACTTTCTGAAAATAATGGGTATATATATCCCTGTGCTCTGAACATTACAGTACAAATAAG
This sequence comes from Lithobates pipiens, assembly GCF_037356315.1. NCBI lineage: Eukaryota > Metazoa > Chordata > Amphibia > Anura > Ranidae > Lithobates > Lithobates pipiens. Next base: position 626,874,241 of record NW_027507748.1, on the reverse strand, counting down.
TAACAGAAAAACAAGGCAAGTTTTTAACACATATTTCACTGTGTAAATGCTTCTGCAATGCAGTAGAAGGCTGGCCATTAATAAATCATAGGTATTTAGAAAGGTGCTACAAAGGAATGACAGCATTAACGATCTTGAATCTCAGCAGGGTTAATAATACATTACAAATCTGTGTTCACTGACTGCAGATGACAAAAGATGTCTAAGTGTCTGCAGTGACAGCCTGAACAATGTTCACAAAGGAGGGATGATGCTCATCCTAGCCTACAGGACTTAAATTCAGGGGTGTTGGGGGATTGGGGGGGGCTCCTAATGTTCAGACTCCCTGCCATTTTGTGCACATCCTGGCTTAAGTGTGACAAGCTTGCATTGCTTAGCTGATCCAGCTTTTAACCACAAGACATTCAGAAAGGCAACGGTGAGGCTTTTGAAAGGAGAACATGGTAGTGTTGGAGTGGTCAAAATAAGCTATTTCTAATCCTAACAACACTAATAATTAAGACAGCAGTACATTCCATTGCTCGTTTCAGTACTTGGGAAAGGAGGCCAGATAAGGTACCATCATTTTGTGGTCCCCTGAATATTTAACTCTTTATAGGGTGTTTTTTTTGGGGGGGTCATAATACTGAACTGACTATTAGTGTCCTAGAAAACAGTGCATTGTAAAAATTGTGCCTGAGAGGCCATGCACCAAGAGGTTTCCTATAGCGGAAAGCACATTAAAAACTGAGGCGGCTAACAGCCGGTAGAGCAATCCAGTCCTCGACATAAAAAGAGACAGTGAGTGTGAGAGTGTGAGTGAATGTGGGTGAGGTCATTCTGTATAAACGAATGAAAGATAGAGCCAGATACACAGTTAAAAAATAAAGGTCTTGTTTGATCTTTGGATTTCAACAACAAAAGTGTGAGCATGGTAATTGTGTTACCAGTTAGAAATCACCTATAAATTCACCTGCCTAAAAAGGAAAGGACATTGGCTGTTTGCAAAACTTAGTTTGACAAGTCGTTTTAGGTGACTTTTACCCCCATGCATATAGGTTACTACATGTGTTATGTTGTATGAATATGGGGTGTTTTCTAGTGTGTGGATGCATAGTAATTCCTTTATGATAGTGTTATGCATACATTCGGCAGTAGGACAGATGTCCACTCGTCACATATATACATTGCAGTGGTTTTAAGCATATTTTACTTTACTTCCACTTTAGGTTTGCTGAAGCAACATGTATAATAATTGCACCTTTTTTCATTTTCATTCTCTGTTGCATCTCAGTGCTACTTATCTCCTTTAGCCTCTGTGAAAACCAGTGGCAGGCCTTTTCATAGGGGGTGGACGGAGGCAACGCCCCCCTCCCCCAAAGATAGTCACCAAAAAAAAAGAAAAAGACCTTTAAAGTGCACTGTGTACGGGAGCCGGACGCAGTGCACTATGGGTAGAGTGACGTCTATGCAATCATGGGATTGCAGGCAACATGCTTCATTTTCCTGGTTTTGGTAGTCCTTGTGGTGCAAAGCAGTCTGCCACAACACTCCCACCTCACAGCAATTCTCCTTGCTGTGGGGTTTTCTATTAGCACTGCCATAAGACATGGGCAGTGCTTTCCCCCAGAGGCACATCATCACTTACGGTTTCCCATGGTCTGGTGTCTGTACTATGGAGGAGAGTGTAGATACAGGAGGATCCACAGCCCAATCCACTGGTAAGTGCCGGACCTCCCATAAGGGGGTATTATCATCAGTGCTGCAAGCTCCACATCACTGGCAATGTGCACGCGGAAAGAGCTGGCAGTGCCGCAAGTCCCGCATGGCGGGTGCTGTCAGTCCTGTGAGTCCTGCACGGGGGGGGGGGGGGGGGTTTGTGCCGCAGGGTGGGATATACACAATCTGTAATGCTGACCTAATGCATATATACACTATCTATAATGCGACCTATATTCCCTATCTGTAATGCTGACCTATATACACTATCAGTAATGCTGACCTATATACACCTATCTGTAATGCTGACCTATATACACCTTTCTGTAATGCTGACCTATATACACCTATCTGTAATGCTGACCTATATACACTATCTGTAATGCTGACATATATACATCTATCTGTAATGCTGACCTATATACACCTATCTGTAATGTGACCTATATACCCTATCTGAAATGCTGACCTAATGCTGACCTATATACACCTATTTGCAATGCTGACCTCATGCTGACCTATATACACTATCTGTAATGCTGACCTATATAAATCTATCTGCAATGTTGACCTATATACACTATTTGTAATGCTGACCTATATACACTATCTGTAATGCTGATCAATATACACTTATCTGTAATGCTGACCTAATGCTGACCTATATACACCAATCTGTAATGCTGACCTAATGCTGACATATATACACCTATCTGTAATGCTGACCTATATACACTTATCTGTAATGCTGACCTGTATACAGTATCTCAGAAAAGTAAGTACACCCCTCCCATTTTTGTAAATATTTTATTATATCTTTTCATGTCACAACACTGAAGAAATTACACTTTTCTACAATGTAAAGTAGTGAGTGTACAGCTTGTATAACAGTGTAAATTTGCTGTCCCCTCAAAATAACTAAACACACAGCCATTCATGTCTAAACCGCTGGCAACAAAAGTGAGTACACCCCTAAGTGAAAATGTCCAAATTGGGCCCAACGTGTCAATATATTGCGTGGCCACTATTATTTTACAGCACTGCCTTAACTCTCTTGGGCATGGAATTCACCAGAGCTTTAAAAATTTCCACTGGAGTCCTCTTTCACTCCTCCATGACGAAATCACAGAGCTGATGGATGTTGAAAACCTTAAGCTCCACCACCTTCCGTTTGAGGATGCCCCACAGATGCTCAATAGGGTTTAGGCCTGGAGACGTGCTTGGTCAGTTCATCACCTTTACCCTCAGCTTCTTTAGCAAGGCAGTAGTTGTATTGGAGCTGTGTTTGAGGTCATTATCATGTTGGAATATTGCCCTGTGGCCCAGTCTCCAAAGGGAGGGGATCATGCTGTGTTTCAATATGTCATAGTACATGTTGGCATTCATGGTTACCTCATGAACTGTAGCTTCTCAGTCCTGGAAGCACTTATGCAGCCCCAGACCATGACACCACCATGCTTCACTGCAGGCACGACACACTTGTCTTTGTACTCCTCACCTGGTTGCCGACACACGCTTGCCACCATCTGAACCAAATAAGTTTATCTTGGTCTCATCAGACCACAGGACATGGTTCTAGTAAACTATGTCCTTAGTCTGCTTGTCTTCAGCAAACTGTTTGTGGGCTTTCTTGTGCATCATTTTTAGAAGAGGCTTCCTTCTGGGAAGACAGCCATGCAGACCAATTTGATGCATTGTGCGGCATATGGTCTGAACACTGACAGGCTGACCCTCCACCCCTTCAACCTCTGCGGCAATGCTGGCAGCACTCATATGTCTATTTCCCAAAGACAACCTCTGGATATGACATTGAGCATGTGGAGTCAACTTCTTTGGTCAACCATGGCGAGGCCTGTTCTGAGTGGAACCAGCCCTGTTAAACTGATCTATGGTCTTTGCCACTGTGCTGCAGCTGAGTTTCAGGGTCTTGGCAATCTTCTTATTGCCTAGGTCATCTTTATGTAGAGCAACGGTTCTTTTTCCAGATCCTCAGAGAGTTCTTTGCCATGAGGTACCATGTTGAACTTCCAGTGACCAGTATGAGAGTGTGCGAGTGATAACACCAAATTTAACACACCTGCTCCCCATTCACACCTGAGACATTGTAACACTAACAAGTCACATGACACTGATGACACTGAGGAGGGAAATAGCTAAATGGGCCCAATTTGGACATTTTCCATTAGGGGTGTACTCACTTTTGTTGCCAATGGTTTAGATATTAATGGCTGTGTGTTAAGTTATTTTGAGGGGATAGCAAATTTGCACTGTTATAGAATCTGTACACTCACTACTTTACATTGTAGCAAAGTGTAATTTCTTCAGTGTTGTCACGTGAAAAGATATAATAAAATTACAAAAATGTGAGGGGGGTACTCACTTTTGTGAGATACTGTACACTATCTGTAATGCTGACCTATATACACTATCTACATATTTTTACTGCTCTAACAGAAAAAAAACCCTTTCCACAATCAAGGATTAAACTATGTTTCTTCTTCAGGGACCTTAGAAAAAAACAATGTATTACAGTTACTGAAGTCACCTTTAATATATTTGTACAATGTAATCATATCCCCTCTCAATGCCTCTTCTCCAGAACAAATAATCATAATCTATGTAATCAATTCTCATAGCTGAGGTGACGTCTTTCATCCCCCTTTTTAGGCTGGGCTTCTCCTATGGGTCACAGAAGAGAAATACATTTTGCACTCCTGTGATCCGTTTGAAGTCCGCTCCCCGCTGACATCACTGCAATCAGTCGAGGCATCGTGTTATCCCGACTTCCGAAGTCTGGATACGCCAGCTGCCTTGACTGATGGCAGTCTCAGTGGCACCCCGTCCCTCCACATCTCAGCACTCCAATGAGCATGGAGGAGCAGAGAGGAGAGCTTTTGACTGACAGTCAGCAGCTCTCCTCTTGAGGGGGAGTGAGAACCAAGCCATAGGCAGTGTTCAGTGTCTCAGTTCTCAGTGCAGAGATGCCGGGGGGCAGCTGCAGCATCAGCCTGATGTTGCATACACCTAGGTAAGTATGAATAGGAAGAAAAAAAAACATACTTCTCTTTTAACTCCTTGATGCCAACAGTATGCAAATATGCAGCCTCTCGTGGGTGGGCCTTGTGTACCAGAGTGTAAACACAGCTGTGCTGAGAGCATGTGCCCTGCGCGCTCCTGACACAGTTTCCGATGACTAATGGAAAACTTCCGATCACTACTCGCATGACCATAAACCCTGCCCACCTTCCAGTATCTGAAACACTTTAAAGGGCCGGGAGCCCAGTGGTTAATTTTGTTGCCCTTTGCTGAGTTCTCTCTAATTCATCAATGGCGTTCCTGGGGATTGGCGAACTGCACATCAAGATGAGGCTGATTCAGTGTTTTGTAAAGGGACAAAATTGTTGATTCATCTCTGAAATGTATGCTCTTTTTAATGCATGACAGTATTTTCCTAAGTTTGTTAGCTGCGGCTTGGCATTGTATGCTATTGCTAAGTCTTGGATATACAAGCACCCCCCCCCCCCCCCCCCGATCCTTCTCAATTACAGATTCTCCCAGGGGAGCTCCTTGTAATGTGTAGTTTGCATGTGTATTTTTGGTACCTAAATGCATAACTTTACATCTCTCAATCAGGAGTGGCTGGTGCTAAACTTTTTGGGGAGGCGGCAAACAAACCCCCCTCCCAGGTCCGCATTCACCCCTCCACGGTCCACCCGCACTCAGCACTCCATGGCACGGCACCCCACACTCACTCCTCCATGAGATGTCTCCCCTGCACTCACCCTTCCACAACATGGCCCCTCCCCGCACTCACCCCTCCATGACATTGCCCCACCGCACTCAACCCCTCCGCAGCTTCCTCTGCTTCTCCTCCTGACCAAACCAATCTGCCTAGAGAAGCCAGGAGACAATAGCGAATATTGATTAGCTAGTGTCCGAAGTAGGTGGGTTCCCAACCTTTTTCAAGCCAATTAGAGCCTCAGGCTCTAATCATGTGGTTTGAAAAAAAAAACTCATACCAAAGTATGAGTCTGGTGTGCCTGCATGTATCCCCACATACAGACTAGGGGGCGGCGCCCCCGGCCCTTAATGGATCGGCCATTCCTACTCTTAATACAGAACCTCATCTGCCATGTAGTTGCCAAACCTCCTATTTTAGGTAAGGGGGACTTTTAATACTTGTTTCTAATTCCTGCTCAGAAAACGTCAACCTTTAGACCCAAAAGATTGTACAGAGTTTGACTAATCAGGTCACACGTCTGAGTTTGTCAGAAGCAGCTTCCCATTGTGCAGTGATGAATGCAATGTTTGTTATAAACATTTCTGATAGATTTGGGTGCTTTTCTTTTTTTTTTTTTTTTATAGGGATTCTAATTCTGAATCTACATCAGTGTTTAGGCATGAATATTGCTTTGTGGTAGGCTGGGCCAAGGTGGAGGCATTAAAGGCTTCTACTTAAGAGTGACAATTGATTTCTTTTTCTACAAATGTAATACTATGGTCTTTTTCTTTTGACACGTGGCCTATGTTATATTTCTAGATATTTAGTGGTTAAATGACAATAGCTTTTACTTTAAGAAGAAATGAAAGCAGGGACGGTTGGTAGGGACAGTTACCAGGCAGCAGAGTTCCAAAAGTAACATCTAATGAGATATTTAAATACCATTGATGCTGGAAGATATGATTCCCCAGTACTCAATGTGTGTTTGTTTTATGTTCTCCCTTTGAAAAGAAAACTGTCAACTTTCTTTCGTTCACAGAAGACTATGCTTGATCAAAGACCAGATCTGCATTTTTGACACAGGAATATTAAGAAACTCTCTTCTCAGAATGGATGTGAATTAAAGATAATGGGATATGGTAGCTAAATATATATATATATTGTATGTGGGAATATATAAGTAAATTTGGATAAGCTTAAAGAGCTCCAGCCTGTTTGGAAGGCAGGGCATTGGAAAGCTGGTATGATAGAACTACAGGGGCTGTCATTGTCAACTTCTTCTAGTTCTTGTCTTTATTTCTCAAGCCAACGTTTGGGTGAGGGGAAAATGACCAGGGTCTGTGTGCGTCTCTTGGGTTATAATTCAGAATAGTAAAGTATATGCTGCATGATGGTCTCAGAATGTAGGGAAAATGCTGGGTCAGTTGGGGAAGGGAGGGGATTGCAGATGAATGGTCCTATGGGGGCATGTTGGTACCCTCCAATCCAGGACCCATACGGTAGTTGGCAGTCAGCCTATTTGCCTTTCTCTCCTCCCTATCCTTTCTCTTCAGCTTAACTCCATCAACACAGTTTTAAGAGAAATCCTAAAGGTCAGCTTCTCACTTTGTGGTGTTGTTAATATAATAGGTATGTCAAATATCTTCCAGCATGGTAAATGGATGTACGACCATGTCTGTACTAAAGAATTTCATAAGTGCTTTCAAACCTTGGATAGCAGTACACACTATCATTGTTGTGATAAAATAAATACACACCTTCTTAAAGCTCAAATCAAGCCTCAAATCAAGCCAACATATTTTCTTAGGTTTGTATAGAGCAGGGAAAGCTTAGAAGCTCTGTTTCAGAGTGCATTTCCTCTGGACTGTGGAACTTTCCATGACTAGTACTAGTACTGGCTTTCTGCTCCATACAAGAGCCCTGTGTTCTTACACCTCAACAACAGCAGAAGAACAGGGTTGGGTACGCCTGATCTTGGCAGGGACCACTACTGCGCCCCAGCCAAAAAGACTGGCATCTGTGGTCACTACCTTCCACGGCAGTGGAAGAAAAGACCTTCCCTGTACCAGATTCTGGTCTACTAACCACCAGACGAGACTTTCTCAAGCCTTGGGGGTTATGATCATGCAGGATTCCAAAGCCGGAATCTTCCTGCCGAACCTGATCCTTTAGGGAGGTAAGAACACTCTTGCTTGGACTGTGTCCATGAGAAGGCCTAAGTATTCCAGACTTTGAACCGGTTTTAGGGCTGATTTCATGAGGTTGAAAAATTGGCACGTACTGGTATGCATACCTGATCTCTATGGATGCCAGAAAATCTCCTTCTTGGAGAGAGGTCACGACAGAGCGGACTGATTCCATTTGAAAGGGCCGCACTGAGAGATAACAGTTTAGTGATCTTAGATACAGATTTGAATAAAACTGTTCCCCTTTGCTTGGAGTAATAAGCCCTTTCTTGAAAAGGTCCATGGGAACGATGAACCTCACAAATGTTTGAGGAGGGTAACAGTGTAATCCAGCCTGTACCCCTGAGACACTGTGGAGATGACCCACCTGTCCTAAATTAGCGTTTCCCACAATCCTGAAAACTGCAGCAACCTTCCCCCCACCCGCAGAAATGGGGGCGTCCCTTCAAAAGGAAGGTTTGGTGCCGACATTAGCGGATTTTTGGACCCACAGCCTCTTTTGGCCCTGGCCCTGCAGTTTACCTTTGGCAGCAGATCCCTGGTGCAGTCGGAACTGCCCAGGGCCAGAAAAAATCTGAGGAATTAGCGTGTGGCGCCTTAAAAGTGGGCCATGTAGCTACCTTTTTCACAGGAAGGAGGGAACTCTTTCCTCCAGATATCTTTTTGATGTACTTCTCAAGATCATCCCCAAATAAACATTCTCCATAAAAAGGAAAACCAGCTAGCATCCTTTAACAAGGGAGCTCTGCTGAGCAGCTTTTTTAGCCATAAAATTCTGCGCATATGCACAGACAAAAGAGCCATGCAGGAGATCTGCTGCATGGAGTCCTTAAGGGCATCTATAGCAAAACAAAGAGCCTGAGGCAGAACTGCTCCATCCTGAACAGAATCCTCCAGTCTATTGGGCTGTCTAGCCTGATCCTTCAAATCTTGACAGACCCCAATTGCTGCTACTGTGGGTTAAATAGCGGACCCTGCCAGGGAGAAGGATGCCTTTAAAGACCTGTGTTTTATCCACTGGACAAGTTAAGGTCTTGCTCAGGGAGGAAACCTACTGCATCCACAATCGGTATGCTCCACTTCTTCATAGGATATAACAGAAACAATCTCCTTGGGGACACAAATATCCTGTCTCAGTGCTCCCAGTCGTAATATACCCCCTGCTTCAAGAGTGGGTGAAAAGGAAATACCTGTGTACCCTGCTGTGGTTTTAAAGAACCCTGGGGGGAACAAAGTGTTTCATGGACCTCTACTGGAGGTAACTTAAAAGCTGTATGGACCCTCTGTATACAGAATGGATGAGAAGCTTTTGTAATTGAGGGGCTTATGATTCAGAGCCTGAAGAGGCTTAGATTATATCTCTTCTACCTCATCAACCCAGTTTTGCTCCAAATTAGGATTAATAGGGGAAGGGGACAAGCGATCATTCTGGAAATTTTGCCCTCTAAACCAGCTAAAGCTGATGCCAGGTCCTCTTTAGTAATAAACTCGGAGGTAGAAGCATTGGTAGTAGGCACAACGCCGGATAGACACAGCGGCTCAGATTGCCCGGTGCCATCCGGTCTTTCAGATGAGGCTATTGCAGCAGAGTTCTGTTTAGCCTCTACAGGAGCAACTGATGGAACACATGCGCCCTTTGCTGCAGTGCTCCCCCCCAGGTCGCTTCCTAGAAGATATGGCTTGCGGAAGCAGTGGTAACTGGCTTTGTGACACAAATACACAAGTTCCTCAGTACCACAATTCCCCATTGGAAGAACCTTATACAATTAACTGTTCTTAAAGCTACTGCAACATAATTTAGGCTGTGTCCGTCATCACTGATAGGACTCACGTGTCACCCAGGACAGACTGCTCTGTGTCCCCTCCGCCGGCCAGCAACAAACTGTGCTTTTAGCCTTTAAAAAAGCAACCCTCGGCCGTCAGGGCCATGTGCTCACCACCATGGAAGAGAATACACAGAGCAGCACATCTATGCCCTCTAGTGAGCATTGCAAGCAAAATGTTTTTTTTTTTTGTTTTGTTTTTTGTTTTTTTTCAAAAGCTTCCCTTGGCTTTTGCAGCTCTTGGAAGAGAAACACAGAGCAGCAAACCCATGCCCTCTAGTGAACAAAGCAAGCATAGCAAGGAAAACTTAAAAAAAAAAAACATGTCAGACTAGATACAACTGTTGCAGGGGAATCAATAATAATTGGACCCTGGTTTTTCACAGGTCCACTTACCACACCTACCACAGAACAGTGGCATAAGCCAGAAACCCAGCCTTCACCCATTGGGTGGGTTCTGTCACACAGACCTTCAAGGACCGGGTACCCTTTTAGCATGAGGGTCCACTCCTTTGGACCTGTACAGCACCCTGCATGAATGCCTTAGCACTGTGGTGTCCAGGATTCCACTACGCAGGGTCCAGCACCCGAAGGTTGCATTACAAGCAAAACCTTGTTGTGATCCATTACCATTTATCTTAGCATATTAGCTTTTTGAAACTGATCCAATCTAGAAATGCTGTCTCTTGATTTTTAAGAACCTGTGCGGGATACAGCATGGAAACTCACAAAGGGCTCAACAAATGACCATCCACCATTTTAGATACTGACAAAAAAAACTGCATTACTTCCTGTATGTGAGGGGGCTATATAGGGGATCACTTCCTGTTTTTTGTTATTCTACCAGTGTCCATTGTTTTAGACCCTATTTACTCGATCCAAATTAAACAAACAAAAAAAGAGGTTTGCCTTTAGCTATACTTAAATTGTCCTTGAGGAAGAAGTAACCAACAATATCCTACCAAAATCCACCCATGGAGCTAACCATACATGGCAAATTATTCACAGAGGAAAATCATTTAGACCCAAGAGAAATAAAATGCTGCCACCGCTGACCTCCTTGTAAGAATATTATTTGCATGGCGTTTCTGGCTTCAATACACAGACCTGGAACAAACATGCAGATTGTGAGCTCAGTGTGAAATCTTGATGTGTATATGTATTTTAGGTCATTTCCTTAGTAAGCAAAATATACCATACCTTATGACAGCCCATAAACTAGCATTTTCATGGAAAGGTAAAAAATGTAGCCTTCATATTCTCTAAGAGAATATTGAGACACAACTCAGATTGTGGCACCACCTCCAAATCAAATGAAAAAGAAGAAGGAGATGTGTGTAATACTGGACTTTAAATTGGTAGCCACGAATAGACCCAAAATGAAAAAAAAAAAGCACTCAATAGAATAAATATACAAATTGAATTAACCAACAAGATAAAAATGTAATAAAAGCAGAGAGTAGGTTGAAAAATATGTAAGCACATATAATACACATGATATTGTGACACACCGAATAAATCGTAAGTGTATGTATAAAGAAGAGACCCGTAGGTATGTCCACAAAGTGGGTGAACCTGAAACTGCTATTACAGATTTCCTTTGTGTCAAGGCCCCACAGGTTAGCAGAGTACCAAGGGATCACTGCACGTTTCACTTACAGCTTCTTCAGGGGTACCTATTGGTACCAGGTTTCAGTAGTGTGTATGAGATACACAGGCCATGACATGGGAAAATTGGGAAGAGAGAGACAGCGCATGAACAACCCCTAGATGAGACCTTGACCAATATACTTCAACCAAAAAGAGGGGGGCCTGTCATAAGGTCATAAACATATACCACTTATGCACAGTTGTAATTGTCCAATAACGTGGAGGGGGAGGCGGGGGGTGGATAGAGTGATGTTTATATATGGTGATACCCTTAAGCCATCTTCAGTAAATTAGATAGTTCCCACATTTCATAGATACACTTATATAAACACTCTATCCTCATGCCCGTGCTGATCCTGGCTACACTCAGAGCCCTCTTCTAGAGTAGGGGCTGAGCCATCCACTCTTGGCTCAGCCCCTACTCTAAGGCTCTGAGTGTAGCCAGGAGTGTAGCTTTAATTCAATACCTATTAACAAAAGTATGTGGGCGTAGTACACACACTCTGCCACGCTCCCTTAAAGGAAAATTAGACAAAAAAGTTAGTTAAACCACTTTTTTTTTAACCACTACTATTCCTTTATACTGGCTTTTGGAATTTACAAATGCATCAATTTAGAATTTGGATGAAAGGTTTAGCACTGTGAAACACTATTTGAAAGATAAATAGTGCATTTATATACAACTATATAGATCAGATCAAAATGGACAAATGAGGAGGAAAGAGGGACAGAGGGACTTTATTCCAAATCAAGGACAGTCCCTCAAACTCAGGGACAATTGGGAGTTATGCATATACATGAGTTGAGTTCCCCTCCCCCTTTTTTAATATGTTCAAATGTAAGAAAGGTAGAATGAAAAATCCAGACACAGAATAAACTCTTCTGTATGCATATTGATAAAAACTGAAGCTCAGCAGATGGAGAACAGAGAGTTCATCTTTAGTTGTATGCATGTATGGACTGGTTCTTTGCAGAGAGGACAACTCAAGAGTGAGTCTGTGTGTGTAACCAGTTTTAATCTTTTCTATCGCTGGGTTGGATGAGTTTATCCTAAAACAGTGGCTATTGACACATAATCCATCCCCAAGAACTTCCAAATTCAGTTCTGCATTCAGTTGTGTTGGGTGGTGACCTGTCTATGAGACACCTGCAGTGTCAGAAAAGGCTCATTGGGGGAAGGAAAGACGAAGCAAGCTAGAATATGAGTGATATTGCTTTCCTCATGACAAACTTATACCAGATTTATATACAGTATATCTTCTTCTACCATGGCTAAATATAATCAGTCACCTGCAGTGAGAATTCATAATTAGGAACCCTGCAATCAGCATATATGTCCAAAGACTGTTGGATTACACTTGCACATCCGACTGCTCTCTAATGTTCATGGATGCCTTGGAAGCATCTCAAACTGGTGCCACTGACAGAAGTATCAAGGCAGGCTGCTCATTATCATACAGTACATGTGACTAGAACATAAAGCAGAGCATTCTTCCTAGTAGACAGGGCATTTGCTTGGTTCCTTCGCCAAGCTCACTTCTTGTTCACAAGCATAGATGTAGGCCATAGGCCACACTCACTCTCATTCCCCTGGTCACCAGTCCATGAACGCCCTACAGCCCAGAGCACCTCACATGGTCCTATGTTTTACTTGTGTTCCAGGTTAAGACTCTGGGAATTCACCTGAACACCCCGGACCCATGGTACACGAGGGCCAAGTCCCTGCTACATGTTACCTAAGAGGGATCTCCTCTCACCGCCAGGAGGGTGATTCAGATCGCTTAACCACCACCAGCTCCTGAGCCGATCAGGTTTGCACAAACACTTCTCAGTTATATGACTCTACTTTTAACTGAATTTACCCTTCTTTGTACAAGCCACAGAGCAGTTAATTCACAGTTTCCAAGATACTCTTCCCCAGACTTAGACATTAAAGAGACAAGACACTTTGTTGTTTGTAACTTTACTTAAAAAAATAAGTATAACATGACAGTCAATATGTTGGTAAGTAGGGATGAGCTTCGTGTTCGAGTCGAACGTACGTTCGACTCGAACATTGGCTGTTCGGCCGTTCGGCGAATTCCGAACGTTTGGGCCGTTCGCGTCAAAATTCGAGTGACGCGCGCGCGGACCACAATGCACTGCGGTGGCGCAGTGCATTGCTGCCCCATGATTGGCCAAGCATGCACTGTGACCCCGCATGCTTGGCCAATCGCAAGCCGGCAGCGAGGAGAGCCATGATTGGCCACAGGCATCCTGCCTGTGGCCAATCATAGCTCAGGCTGTGTAGTGCACGCCCCACACTATATAAGGCCGCCTTTGAGGCGGCCTCGTGTAGTGTGTTACTTAGCATCTGAAGCAGTGGGTGTTCTGTGTACCTTCAACACAGTACACACCAATCGTTTTTGGCTGATTTCCTATCTTGCTGCTGTGTAGTGGTTGTTGTCTGTGCCCTGACTGCAGTATACACCACTATATTCACCTCACCTATATAGCTAGTGATCTAGCTTTAACCACTTAACAACTGCCCATTGCCGATTAACGGCCTCAGGGCGGTTGTTTAACTCTGAGAGGCCGTTAATTAACGGCCTCCCAGAATTCTGCTCTCGCGTGCCCCCTGGTGCGCGCACTCGAGAGCATCCGTGACCGCCGGGTCCACAGGACCCGGCGCATTACGGATCACGGTAAATGGCCGCTCATAGCGGCCATTTACCACGTGATTGCTCCGTCAAATGACGGAGTGATCACTTGGAAACAAACCGGCGTCATGTTATGACGCCGGTTCCTCCCTCCCCTCTCTGTACCGATCGGTACAGCGGAGGGGAAAGAGATCGGTGTCAGCAGCGATGTGGGCTGCATCTGCAGTGCCCACATCGCTGCTCACCGAATTTAACCCCTCAATTCCCTGCCAATACTCTGCAATACCAGTGCATACTCTGCAGTACCCTGCCATTACTCTGCAGTACCCCGCCATTACTCTGCAGTACCCCGCCATTACTCTGCAGTGCAGTACCCTGCCATTACTCTGCAGTACCCTGCCATTAATCTGCAGTACCCCCATTACTCTGCAGTAACCCCCATTACTCTGCAGTAACCCCCATTACTCTGCAGTAACCCCCATTACTCTGCAGTACCCGCCATTACTCTGCAGTACCCCCAATACTCTGCAGTACCCTGCCATTACTCTGTAGTACCCCCCAATACTCTGCAGTACCCTGCTATTACTCTGTAGTACCCCGCCAATACCCCGCCAATACTCTGTAATACCCTGCCATAAATTGCCATACCCAGCCATACTCAGAGATACCCAGCCATACTCGGTGATACCCTGAAATACCCAGCCATAGACGCCCCCCACCCCTCACTGCCCTCCGGTGCTTCTACCAACTCGCCAGTACGATCAAAGCCAGAATCTTTTTTTTTATTTTTTATTTCAGGCTTCCCAGCCTAGAGGTGAGATGTGGGGTCATATTGACCCCCCAGATTTCACTGTAAAGAGGACCTGTCACCCCATATTCCTATTACAAGGGATGTTTACATTTCTTGTAATAGGAATAAAAGTGATCAAAAATATATTTTTGGGGAAAAAAATGTCAAACTAAAATAAATAAAGTAAAATGAACAATAAAAAAATAAAATAAAAATTAAAGCGCCCATGTCCCCATGTGCTCGCATGTGCCACACATGTGAGGTATCGCCGAGAATGTTAGAGCGAGAGCAATAATTCTAGTCCTAGACCTCCTCTGCAACTCAAAACATGTAACCAGTAAAAAAAAATTTAAAGCGTCGCCTATGGGGATTTTTTAAGTAGCGACGTTTGGCGCCATTCCACGGGCATGTGCAATTTTGAAGAGTGACATGTTTGATATCTATTTACTCAGCATAACTTCATCTTTCACTTTATGCAAACATTGGGCTAACTTTACTGTTTTTTTTGTTTGTTTTTTAAGCACAAAACTGTTTTTTCCCCCCAAAAAACGCGTTTGAAAAATTGCTGTGCAAATACCGTGTGAGATAAAAATTTGCAACGACCACCATTGTATTATCCAGGGTCTTTGCTAAAAAAAAAATATATATATATAATGTTTTGGGGTTCTCTGTAATTTTCTAGCAAATAAATGATGATTTTTACATGTAGGAGAGAAATGTCAGAATTGGCCTGGGTGCTCCAGAACGCCTGATGGCGCTCCCTGCATGTTGGGCCTCTGTATGTGGCCACGCTGTGTAAAAGTCTCACACACGTGGTATCGCCGTACTCGGGAGTAATAGCAGAATGTGTTTTGGGGTGTAATTTGTGGTATGCATATGCTGTGTGTGTGAAATAACCTGATAATATGACAATTTTGTGGAAAAAAAAAAAAAAGGAAATAGGCCGTCAGTACTTCAGGTGTGATCAATTTTCAGATATTGGCACCATAGCTTGTGGACTCTATAACTTTCACAAAGACCAAATAATATCCACCAATTTGTACTTATTTTTACCAAAGATATGTAGTAGTATGAATTTTGGCCAAAATTTATGAAGAAAAAATGACTAATCTGCTAAATTTTATAACAGAAACGAAGAAAAATTCATTTTTTCGCAGAATTTTCGGTCTTTTTTCTTTTATAGCACAAAAAATAAAAAACCCAGCAGTGATTAAATACCACCAAAAGAAAGCTCTATTTGTGTGAAAAAAGGACAGACATTTCCTATAGGTCCAGTGTTGCATGACTGAGTAATTGTCATTCAAAATGTGAGGGCACCGAAAGCTGAAAATTGGTCTGGTTATTAAGGGTGTTTAAGTGCCCAGTGGTCAAGTGGTTAATAATAGAGCTTGCAGTCAGTAGTGTTAGGAGCTAGTGCGTGCTGTCTGCGTGCTCTGTACCCAGTACATACCGCTATAATATAGGGCAGGCCCCTACTTTCAAACATCCAACTTACAAACATCTCCTACTTGCAAACGCAAGGAGACAGCAGCAAGTGAGATGAAAAAAGATGGACGACAAAACAAATTATACAGGGGTGATAACCCTTCCCTATGTTTTCCAAAAAGCTTAAAAATAGTTTTTTTGACTGGAGCTACACTTTAAAAATGTACCAGTTGAAAATGACAAACAGATTCAACTTAACACAACAAACCTACACAGTCCCTGTCTTGTTTGCACCGCCTGTATACTGCTGTTCTGAGTATATAGGGCCTGGGGGCCACACGCATTTCCTTTTTTTAATATGGGTATGGGGTTCCCCTTAATATGCGTACAAGACCCAAAGGGGCTGGTAATGGGCAGGGAGGGCTACCCATGCCATTTTTCTCAATGATTTTCAACCATATTGCAGGAACCAGATATAACATTAAAACCGCAAGCAGTTTTAAATGGTGTTATTTCCGTTTAATGTCATTTTGTGCAGGGACTGTTCTAAACACGGGAAACACGTGGCACTTCACAGGCATACTACAGACACCCCCCAGGCATCATATTTAAAGGAATATTTCACTTTTTTTTTTCACTTTAATCGTCATTAAAATCAGTGCTCCCGCCAAAACGGCAGTTTTTAAAACTTTTTTTTGCAGTGACCCATGTCCCCTGAGGCAGGAGGCAGGTCCCTAAACCCTTTTTAGGACAGTATCTTGCATATTAGCCGTTAAAATTAGCACTTTCCATTTCGAACGTTCGAGTCCCATAGACTTCAATGGGGTTCTAACGTTCGTACCGAACGCGGGGGTCGTTCGCAAGTTCTGGTGCGAACCGAACCGGGGGGTGTTCGGCTCATCCCTATTGGTAAGTATACATGCTGGATCCTATACTACAGTCCAGTATATTGGCAGTAGATGTAGAACATCGGTAGGTCCGTTTACAAATCCTAGTAGCTATTCTATTAACTGTCCCACTATTTAACAGGAGGGGTGCTGTGGTGCTACTCACTTATCCCATGGTGTGGCTACTTAGGCCTTAGGTCTCCTCTGTTCCGAGGCTCCTCCTCAAGCTCTGGGGGAGATCTCCCATGCCCACAGGGACATTTCTTCTGTACTGCTGCTGGCATCCCAAGAGGGAGAGCCAGGTTACTCCTCGCACAGGTAAAGGCAAGGGGCAGGGTCAAACCTCAAAAACCCACCTACTAAGGGTATTTCCCACTAAATAAACAGGAACTCTGCTTGTCTACAAGCCCAAGGACTTCTTCCACATTATTAGTACTGCTTACTCTCCTCTGAAAAGCTATCCGTGGTAGATACCTTTTTAGAAGGAGGTATGGCGGCAGTTGACAAGCTTTCAGGAGGCATTGGATAGAATTCAATTTTACATTGCGGAACTGTGTTACAACTGCACCACAAGTTATAAATGCCACAGCTGCAAATCATTGTAGCCACAGCATGTGTACATACCTGTCAAGCTGTATTGGTGGCAGTAAAACCATGGCTCAACCACTTGTTTTTACTATCCCCAGTCACCCGCCTGAAAGAGTCCAAAAGCTCTCATACAGTTTCTGTGGTCTCTCAGAATTCATTGACAGGTGAATTTAACCTGCTCGGACAGGGTTTTGCATCTCCCATAGATATGTATAAGAGTGCAAAGCCCGTTTGAGGCAAATAAAAGCAGGTCAACACAGGCTCCTAAAGTTGTTTAGGTTCTTCATAGTTGTCAAAGATGCATTCTCAGGGTAGCAAGAATGCTGGACCTTCTTTGTCACAAGTCAGTCTCAATGTAGCTACAGTGTGAATAATCCGAACTTTACACAGACAATCATGGAGAAAGTGAAAACTGGAGAGGGAATACTCATTCTTTTCACAGGGGAGTTCCAAAGTAGGTGGTAACAGCCATGTCTTGTGTCATGGAATCTTCCTATTATGGTGCCAAAGTTTGAGAGGCTCATGTGAGCCTATAACTGAAACATTATTTTTTTGGCAGGCTGACTTTACTGAGCCCAGAATAAGAATTTAGTTAGCCCCTCGATATATATTTTGGAAATGGTGGATAGAGTCCCAAACTGGCCTCTTATAATTAGTTACTGTAATGTCAGGCTCTGCCCTTCCCATCATATCCTCCCACTCATTCAGCTGCTGCACTTACCTCATAATAGCCCCTACAGATGTGCAATCCCTGATACTTAATGCAGATTCCATCCCCAGAGAGTTATTAGAATGTGGTAGGTGATGTAATCTTGCACCATTAACCCAAATGAATTATCAGTTGGAGTTCTCTACCATACTACTTATCTGCATTGGTGGGTCCTGGGTAAACACAACGATGCAATGATCTCTGCATTACCAGGATATCATTCTGTAAATATGTGTCTTATGATTAATATGACCCTTGGATACAACTTGCAGAGAGCTGGATGTCAAATGCCTCGAGTTCACTGAGCCTCTCCGAGAATATTTCCCAAAAGTTGTACACAGAGACAAGGTCAGAAGTTTAGGCTTTCTCCCGTGTCTGGTAATAATAATCAGGTGCTTCCTGTCAATCAATGTCTGACATTCCAGCCTATCACCTGAACACACCCGAGTCATGCACTCCTGTGCACTAATTAATGTGTCATGTCATGTCACGCTCTATTGAACACTGCAAAACAGATAAAACTGCTGATAGATGATACTGATGGATGTAACGTTACAACATATTACATTCTGAAAAACACTTTAACTGTTTTACAAGAGCTGCTGAAAACAATGTGATACTGCTAGCACATAGTAAAGGAGAAATATGAAGTACCTACATAATATGATGATTACAGTCCTTACAAATTAAAAAGGGTTTAAAGCGAAGGTAGATATATGTCTCAAAATTACTAGACACTGTTTATTCTTGTTTTACTGCTGTCAATTAAAATTCAATTTGGTGGATTCTTAGGACAATGGCAAGTTGACAGAGTGCCCCATTAACCAATTGGTTTAGAACAGGGGTATCCAAACTTTTCAGGTCATATTGCATATGTTAGAAAAAGTTGTGGGCCAAAAATATAAATGAATGAATTTTGCTTGAATTTTTTTGTAATCAGCATATGATTTAGAACAAAACGAAAACAACTTTAAGAGTCCCCATCAGAGTCCCCCATTAGATCAGGGTTCTCATTAAAGTCCTGCCTTATATCTGGATCCCCATTAGAGCCCCCCTTAAATCAGTGCCCCTCTGAGCCCCCTTTTTCATTGTAAAGCTTACAGCATGGCTCTAACAGTAGGGCAGGAGCTAAGAAGCAGAGCAGGTTTGACAGAGGGAGTTCTGTCCTGTAAATACTGGCAAAGCCATGTTATAGGTTGCTGGCGGTACTATCAATCAACAACAGGGATGAAGACAGACAGCGCATTGGAGACTGCAGGGAGGGAAGCTGGGGGAGACCATAGCCAACCATTGCTGACCTGAATCCTCAATCCCTACATTAAGGATACACCACTGACCTTACTTGCAGAGGTCCCTAGTTTAGAGGGTCCAGAGCAAATTGTTGAAAATAAATACTCAGTAAAAAAAAACTACCAAAATGTAAAGTTGTTGCACTTTTGAATAATAAACTTAGTTATTCATTTTTAATATTAATTTTGCAACTAATGGATTTACATTTGTGTATAGTGCCTCTAAATGTGTTACTTGTATAAATTTGTGGTCTCTCAGGCAGTGGCATTTCTGGTCTAGGGGTCCCTTTACACCTACAGTATCTCACAAAAGTGAGTACACCCCTCACATTTTTGTAAATATTTTATAATATCTTTTCATGTGACAACACTGAAGAAATGACACTTTGCTACAATGAAACGTAGTGAGTGTACAGCTTGAATAACAGTGTAAGTTTGCTGTCCCCTCAAAATAACTAAACACGCAGCCATTAATGTCTAAACCACTGGCAACAAACATGCGTACACCCCTAAGTAAAAATGTCCGAATTGGGCCCAATTAGGCATTTTCCCTCCCTGGTGTCATGTAAATCATTTGTGTTACAAGGTCTCAGCTGTGAATGAGGAGCAGGTTTGTTAAATTTGGTGTTATCGCTCTCACTTTCTCATACTGGACACTGGAAGTTCAACATGGCACCTCATGGCAAATAACTCTCTAAGGATCTGAAAAAAAGAATTGTTGCTGTACAGAAAGATGGCCTAGACTATAAGAAGATTGCCAAGTCCTTGAAACTAAGCTGCAGCATGGTAGGCAAGACCATACAGTGGTTTAACAGGGCAGCTTCCACTCAGAACAGGCCTCACCATGGCCTCAGCATGGTCGACCAAAGAAATTGAGTGCCCATGCTCTGCGTCATATCCAGAGGTTGTCTTTTGGAAATAGATGTATGAGTGCTGCCAGCATTGCTGCAGAGGTTGAAGGGGTGGGGGGTCAGCTTGTCAGTGCCCAGACCATACGCCACACACTCCATCAAGTTGGTCTGCATGGCTGTCATCCCAGAAGGAAGCCTCTAAAGATGATGCACAAGAAAGCCCGCAAACAGTTTGCTGAAGACAAGCAGACAAAGGACATGGATTACTGCAACCATGTCCTGTGGTCTGATGAGACCAAGATAAACCTATTTGGTTGAGATGGTGTCAAGCGTGTGTGGCAGCAACCAGGTGAGGAGTACAAAGACAAGTGTGTCTTGCCTACAGTCAAGCATGGTGGTGGGAGTGTCATGGTCTGGGGCTGCATGAATGCTGCCAGCACTAGGGAGCTACAATTCATTGAGGGAACCATGAATGCCAAGATGTACTGTGTATGACTGAAGCAGAGCATGATCCCCCCCCCTCAGGAGACAAGGCTGCAGAGCAGGATTTCAACATGATAACGACCTCAAACACCCTTCCAAGATGACCACTTCCTTGCTAAAGAAGATGAGGGTAAGGGTGAAGGACTGGCAAAGCATGTCTCCAGACCTAAAACCTATTGAGCATCTGTGGGGCATCCTCAAATGGAAGGTGGAGGTCTCTAACATCCATCAGCTCCATGATGTTGTCATGGAGGAGTGGAAGAGGACACCAATGGCAACCTGTGAAGCTCTGGTGAACTCCATGCCCAAGAGGGTTAAGGCAGTGCTGGAAAATAATGGTGGCCACACAAAATATTGACACCTTGGGCCCAATTCGGCCATTTTCACTTAGGGGTGTACTCACTTTTGTTGCCAGCAGTTTAGACATTAATGGCTGTGTGTTGAGTTATTTTGAGGGGTCAGCAAATTTTCACTGTTATTACAAGAAGTACACTTACTACTTTACATTGCAAATTGTCACTTGTGGGCCCAGGCCACCCAGCTAAATTCACCCTCCCCCCCACGGCGGACAGGAAGGACGTGACCGGCAGTTCATCAAAGATCCCCATAGGTATGTTTATCTCCTGTTTCAGTTTATACATTACCCTGCACCCAATGATACTAATATGGATACCTTTATTACTGACAGAATTACTGACAGAATTATATACTCCTTGTTGGTTAGATACCAGCAACACTGGACATGTATATCTCATTACCCTCCATGATTCCTTATGTAACATTACTATCTGCCGTCCTCAATTTAAACCTGTCACCCCACCTTCACCATACCAGGAGTCTCTTCTTATCTTGGCCATGGCCCTTATATCATCCACTGATGTAATTGCTGTGGTAAGTTTCATTCTTAATTGACCCCTTGTCTAATGTTCCATCAATTAGGGTCTTGGACACTCCTTCGCTTCCCCCCCCCTTCTTCCTCCCTTCCTCTCATGTCTTCCCCTCCCACAGCCCCCACCCCTTTTCCCCTTCTACCTTCCCACTCCTTTCCCAGTCATCTCTCTTCTCCCTCCTTCCCTTTCTCCTCCCCCTTCCCTCTCCCCAACACTTTCTACCCATTCCCCTCTGTCCTTTCCTCTTTCCTCCCCTTTCTTCCCCTTTTTTCTCCTTATCCATCCCATCCCTCCCTCACAATTCCCCCTCCCCTTCTCTCCTTCCAATTCCCTTCCATCCCTTCTTCCCTCCCCACTCAGCCCCTCCCTCCCCCTCTCTTTTCATCACTCCCCCCCCTTATTTGTCTTAGTGTCCCTTCTACACCTTAACCAGTCAATGTATTGGGTCTTTTACCAACACTATGCCTTTTATTTTGAGATCTATGCACAATCATCCATGTCTGCCGCGAGGGGGGGGGGGCAATTTAGCTGGGTTGCCTTGGCCCGCACATGACAATTTATTCATTGGGCAAGCTATCCTTGTTTAGTTACCTATTATACACTGTAACTTTATCTTTACTATTGTTGAACCATATTTTGTGTATTTCATTGTATTATTTGTTTCTTAGATTGGTTCTCCTGAGGAAGCGATACAATACTGCAAAACTAGTAGAGACCTTGATCAATCTATAATTTGCATCTACAGATAGCCTTTGGGGGAACCCTGAGTATCTGTTGTTTTCATTTAAAATATCAACAGTATGTTTTTTCACTTGTAATAAACCCCTTTTTTACATAACATTGTATATTGGTTTTTTTTATCAGTACCGAGATAGTCCATTAACTAACCAGGTGGGTACACCAGGTCAGCTCTGCTCCCTTCTACGATCAAATCCATGAATTCTCAACTACTGGACAACCCCTTAGTGACACTACCATGAAAGAAATGCCAGTATCCCTGTGTGGATCTATGACAGAATTTGCGTCAGTCAACAACGAATTAGTGGATGCACATAATGATAAAGATGAAGAAATGGAGGCACTGAAAAACAAAATGACGGACCTGAAGGACAGGTCTCGCAGAAATAATATTAAACTCGGCAGAGTGGCGAAATCTGTGCCCCCCTCTGACCTCCGGCACTATGTGCAGCAGTTGATAAATGACTTGCTCCCTGATACACCAGCTGGTGAAATCATTGTAGATAGGGCTCATAGACTACCGAAGTCACAACATCTTCCAGAAAAAATCCCGCAAGACGTCATAGCCCACATTCATTTTTTCCACATGAAGGACGACCTGATGCGGTTTGTGAGACAACGCTCTTCGTTACCTAACCCATACTCAGGCCATATACACTGACCTTTCCCAACACACCATTCTGGCGCGCAAAAAACTAGTGCCGCTTACTAAAATGCTGCGAAATAACCACCTTGCATACTCATGGGGTTTTCCGACTACTTGTTATCAAGGATGGCCACACCTACACTATCAGATCCTTGGAAGAGGGTCTTCAACTCACCAAAAAAATGGGGTTTACTCTCCTGTGGGGAGGAGGCGGCACAAACAACTACCACCCCCGGGCGCATCTCACCAGAACCTGAACCCACTTTTGCAGCTTTAATTCCATGGACCCATGAAGGTTCACTGCTTAATACACGCAAGGGCTCAAGCTGGATGCTAAGAGCTAAACCCCCCAGTTGCTGTTATGCGGAGCTTCACGCACATTGAGGTTGATTTCCTCACCTTTTTATGTTACCTCTGTTGTTTTGTTGTTGACATTTTTGTTTTTCTTTTCTCTGTTCCACCACCTAAAGCCTTCTATGGAAAACTGGAAGACATTTCTCTGGAATCTGCTCATTACTGTTCTCTACTGCACAAACTTCTTGGCATCTACTCTAAGGGCATCAATTCTTCACTTAAAGTTACCCGTATTTATGAGTTCCCGCCATCGTCTCTTAAGATACTTATGCACAGCATTTCCCCTTTTACTGCTTGTCGACCGCCTCACGCAAATATACGTCGGCAGAAGGACTCGTACAGGCAGAATCACGTACCTGTACTATGCCCTTTAAGGGGCGACCGGCGGCGCACACCGAAGCAAGCTCCGTTAGGGGATACCTGCGATCGCCTCACAGGGAAGAAGAACAGGGAGATGCTAATGTAAACAAGCATCTCCCCTTCTGCCTAGTGACAGTGTCACTGATCTCTGCTCCCTGTGATCGGAGCAGAGATCAGTGGCATTTCACACACAGCCATGCCCCCCACAGTTAGAAACATGTCCCTAGGACACACTTAACCCCCACACTGTCACCTAGTGGTTAACCCCTTCACTGCCAGTGTCATTTACACAGGAATCAGTGCATTTGTATAGCACTGATTGCTGTATAAATAACAGTGGTCCCAAAAATGTGTAAAAAATGTCCGATGTGTCCACCATAATGTCGCAGTCATGATAAAAATCGCTGATTGCCGCCATTTAAAAAAAAATATTAATAAAAATGTCATAAAGCTATCCCCTGTTTTGTAAACACTATAATTTTTGCGCAAACCATTATTGCGATTTTTTTTTACCAAAAATATGTAGAAGAATACGTATCGGCCTAAACTGAGGAAAACATTTTTCTTTATATATTTTTGGGGATATTTATTTATTTTATTTATTATTCTTCAAAATTGACGAATTTTTTTTGTTTATAGCGCAAAATAAAAACCCCAGGGGTGGTCAAATACCACCAAAAGAAAAATCTATTTGTGGGAAAAAAAAGGACGTAAATTTTGTTTGGGAGCCACATCGCACAATTGCGCAAATGTCAGTTAAAGTGACCCAGTGCCGAATTGCAAAAAGTTTTCTGGTCAGGAAGGGGGTAAATCCTTCCAGGGCTTAAGTGGTTAATAAAAAAATGGTTCTTAATTTTGTGTCCATAAATGCACATGGACTTAATAGCCCATTTAAATGCAGGGCCTTGTGGCAACTGGCGAAATCCCTGAAAAGTGACATTCTGCGCATACAGGAAACTCACTGCACAGCAGAAACAACCTTTGTGCACAAACTATTTCCCTAGATGTTCACAGCATCCGGCCCAAAGAATAAATGAAGAGTGTTAATTGCTGTTAGCCATACCATTGCCTTCGTGACATACCGTATTTATCGACGTATAACACGCACCCCAAGTTTAGGAGGGAATTTTAAGGAAAAAAACTTTTAGGAGGGAAATTTAAGGAAAAAAAACTTACATTTAAATGCCCATCAATGCAGCCTTATCGGTGTCCATCTGAAGCCTTGTCAGCGTCATTTGCAGCCTTGTCATGCAGCCTGTCCATCATTGCAGCCTTGTCATTGCAGCCTTGTCCATCATTGCAGCCTTGCCATTGCAGCCTTGTCATTGCAGCCTGTCCGTCATGCAGCCTGTCCGTCATGCAGTTTGTCCGTCATTGCAGCCTTGTCCGTTGTCCATTGTCCTCTTGTCCGTTGTCCCCTCAGCTTTTGTTTTTAAAAATGGTGCCGCCCAGATGTCCTTCGTATCTCGGTGGCGCCCGGAAGTTCTCGGCGGCTTTCGGCCACCACGGCCGTACTCGGAGGCTTTCACCCGCTGTCGCCGCTTCTCGTCGGTTTTCGGCCGCCTCGGCCGTACTCGGAGGCTTTCGGCCACAGAGAAAGGCCGAAGGCGGCCGAAAGCCGCGAAAAGGGCCAAAGGTGGCTGAAAGCCGCCCAGAGCCCAAAAATCGCAAGGAAATCGCGTATAACACGCACCCATGATTTCCCCCTGATTTTAAGGGGAAAAAAGTGCGTGTTATACGCCGATAAATACGGTAATCAAAAATAAAGCGGAGAGATTTATCATACTTGTTTGTGAACTGAACAATGTCACGTATACTCTAGTCAACCTTTATGCTCCCAATTGTGGGCAATTACTCTTTCTATATGCCCTTAAAAAGAAAGTTGATAAAATTAAGAAGGGTTTCTTGCTGTACTGCGGAGATTTCAACTGTGTACCTAACAGACAGTTGCATTGCTCCACTCCACAGCGTTCAGCACAAAATGATCTTCACCCTTTTTTACAGTCCTCTGACATGTATGATGTATGACGTTGTGTTAATTCTGGGGGAAAAGATTTCACTTACTATTCTGCTCCTCACAAATCATACTCAAGAATTTATGTATTTGTCTCTTATTTGTCACTTTAAAAAAATGTTTTGTCAGCCAATATACATTCAATCACATGGTCTGATCATGCACCGGTCTCCCTGTCTATCAAAGAACACAATATAGCGGCACCAGTGCATTTGTGGAGCAACAATACAGCTATATTGAATAATCCAAAATATCAGAGCCGATTGAAAGATCGGATCAAGGATTTCTTCCTTCACAATTATGTGCCAGACACCTCTATTTTTTCTCTGTTGTGCGCCCATAAAGCGTACAGTAGAGGCTTGCTATTTCAGGCAGCATCAAGGGAAAAAAGACAGAAATTAAAAGGTATTGACAACACTACTATCTAAACTTAGATCCTTTGAAGTGCAGCACAAATCTAACACCACACCTCTTGTACACTCTGAACTGTTCAAAACCAGCATTTAATTTATGATCACCAATTATACCTGTAAAGACTCAAAGCCACCCACTATACTCAGGAAAAAAAGAAACAGCATAAGACTAAAACTTTCCCATATCATCGATCCCAACACGGGAAAACCTGTATATTACCCTATAGATATTGCCAACGCAGTGAATGAATGAATGAATTAAATACTTGTATAGCGCACAATGCGAACTGAATCGCCTCTAGGCGCTGTGGCGAGCTTTGATCATCTGCTAAAAGAGGAAGTTTTTTCCTAAAAGCCAGGTGATTTTCTTCCTGGCGGATGTTGATTGGTAGAGCATTCCATAGCAGAGGCCCTTGGACAGCGAATCTCCGATCACCCTTGGATTTATACCGGGCTTTTGGCATTTGCACCCCCTTCCTGACCAGACCAATTTTCAGCTTTCAGCGCTCTCACAGTTTGAATGACAATTACTCAGTCATGCAACACTGTACCCATATGAAACTTGCGCCCTTTTTCCACACAAATAGAGCTTTCTTTTTTTTTTTCACGGTGAATAAAGTTTGCTTTATTGATATTAGACACACAGGTTACAATCCAGAAAAAAAAACAATGTACAAACACATCAAAAGAAAAGGAAATTGGAATACAGTATGGTCCACGTGGAATACAATATATGCTATACAACCTTCCCCGACAGTATCCTGCGAGGGCAGTGGACAGTCATATAGCACGGAACAGATAATGCAATATGGTAGCCACTGTACCCCCATCGAACCCCACAAGGGGGGGGGTAGGTAGGAAAGGGGAAGACCAAGGGAAGAAGAAGGGGCAGGGGTGGGGACATGGAAAGGGAAAGACAAGGCAAAGAGGGGGGAGGGAGGGGGTAGAGGGAGGAGGACCAATCCACGGATCTAGCGGTAGTAGTTCTTATTTCTACATACCCTCTCTATCTCCTCCCGTCCAGGGCAGCCATATGCCATCAAACTTCCTAGGGCACTTCCTGCTAATATATGTCATTTTGTACAACGGTAGGGCCTTGTTAATGATGTCTTCCCACAGAGCCAGCGTCGGGGGGGAGGCAGAGGTCCAGCGAAGGAGAATGGCCTTCTTGGCATAATAAAGCAAAAAGGCAATCAGGAGTTTGGAGTAGCGAGGCCGCTGATCCTCCTCCTGAATGCCAAGAAGAGCCAGCTCCGGTGACCGGGGCAGAGAGAAGCCAAGACGCTCATTAATGGTGTCAAACACATCAGTCCAAAAGCCGGCCACTGCCGGGCAGCTCCAGAACATGTGGAAGAACGTTCCCACCGCTGCCCCACACCTGGTACAGGCAGGGTCTCTCCGCTGATACAGTCTGTGCAACCGCTGTGGAGTATAATAAACTCTATGTAGAAACTTGGTCTGTATTACCTTATCCCTGGAGGAAATCACCAGGCCAAGACTATCCTCAAAGCAGTCATTCCAATCCTTTCTCTCCAGGGCGGGAATGTCCCTCTGCCAAGCCTCCCACAATTTCTCCATCTTAGGAGAGTCCACCCTGAGTAGCGAGGTGTATAAGGACGAGAGAGGCTTGGAGAGCTGGTCCAGAGTTAGTAGCTCCTCCACAGGATCCATAGAAAGGCTTGTAACTGCTGGCAGCTGCGCCCTGGCTGCATGTCTCAGTTGGTGGTAACAGAAGTACATCCACCCGGGCAAATTAAATTTAGTGGCAAGTTCCCCATACGACCCCAGTCTGCCCCCCTTGATAATGTCCCCTGACGTCCGCACCCCATAGCGCACCCACACCATCGGGTCAGGCACTGTCCGAAAGTGTGGGAACCCAGGGTTCTCCCACAACGGCTGCCGGGGAGACCAAACTCCCGGCTTAATAAACCGTCTCCTGGCCAACCCCCACACCTTGAGTGTCGTTCTAGTCGGAAGCGGAAGCACTGGACGTGCACCAGGGCCTTTGTATACTAAATAGCCAAGATCATCTAAAGAACCCACCCCAGCTGCCTCAATGCAGACCGCAGCGTTTGTCCTGGAACGGGCAAACCACCAACGGACCGACACAAGGATCGCCGCCCAGTAATAAACCCTGAAGTTGGGTAGAGCCAGCCCTCCACATCGCACAGGCAGACACAAAGTGGACCTTGCAAGTCTGGGGGTGGTGCCCCCCCAAATAAAGGACCCAACACAGCTATCAAGATCGGCAAAAAAAGCACCCGGGATCAAAATGGGGGAGTTCCTGAAAAAATAGAGGAACTTGGGGAGGAACACCATTTTTAACAGGTTAATGCGACCCAGCAAATTCAGGGGAAGCTTCCCCCAGGAGGCACATCTAGCCTTCAGCTGAAGGAGGGCAGGTTTCAAGTTAAGGTCGTAGTAGTGCGTCGGGTCACTGCCCACCACTATCCCGAGATATTTGAATTCACTGACCCACTGGAGTTGGGTGTCTGCTGCAGCCGCCCTCGACCCTGGGTCCAGAGGAAACAGGACGGATTTGGTCCAGTTTATTCTGACCCCAGAAAAACGACCGAACACGTTAAAAATTTCCAGAGCCGCTCGTAATGAGGAGTCCGCATCTCTCAAATAGAGCAGAGCATCATCGGCGTAGAGCGACACCTTCTCCTCAAGGGAGCCAATTTTAAGCCCCTCCACCCCCGAGGAGGCCCTCAGGGCCACCGCCAGAGGTTCCAGCTCCAACGCAAATAGCGAGGGGGAGAGGGGGCAGCCCTGACAGGTGCCCCTCTCCAACTGAAACCCCCCGACAGCCTACCATTAATTCGCAACCGCGCTCTGGGTCTCTTATAAAGCAGCTGCAGCCAACTCAGGAAATGGGGACCGAACCCATATCTGCGGAGTACCTCCCATAGGTACCCCCATTCCACTGAGTCAAATGCCTTTTCGGCATCCAGTGAGGCAATGACCCTGGTCCCAGCGTTATCATGGGGAATAGTCAAATTAAGGAAAAGACGCCGTTGATTAATATCGGTACCCTTACCGGGCATAAACCCCGTCTGGTCCACATGGACAAGGCTCTCCAGGACCTGCGCCAAACGATTCGCCAACACCTTTGCCAGCAATTTGGCATCGACATTTATCAAGGATATCGGACGGTACGACGCACAGTCCTCGGGATCCTTACCCGGCTTGGGCACCAACACTATGATCGCCTCTGACATGGATTCGGGGAGCAACCCCCTCTCCAGAGACTGGGCAAATAAAGAAACCAGTTTAGGGGCCACCAACTCCTGATAAGTAGTGTAAAATTCAACGGGGATACCATCTGCCCCAGGGGACTTCCCCACCTGCATTTGGGCCATTGCCACCTGTACCTCCTCCAACGATATGTCCCTCTCCAGACGGTCCACCGCCTCCCGGGATAGAGCGGGGAGTTCCACCCCATCCAGGAAGGCCAGGAGAGCCGAGTCATCATAATCCACCCTAGTGGAATATAAGGCGCTATAATAGCGCACAAACCTATCGAGGATCCCTACCGGGTCCGTGATAGGGGTCCCTCCTTCGTCTCTGACCCTACCAATATGGGCGCTGGTAGAATGTCCCCGGGCCAACCACGAGAGCATCTTCCCATTTTTATCCCCATACTCAAAAATTTTCTGAGCAGTGCCCAGCATAGACTTCTTAGTCAAGTCTATCCTATGCAGCTCGACCGCCCTAAGTGCCATTTGCCATTCCTGATATCTAAGGGGGGTGGGGTCTGCCACATGTCTACTCTTGTTTTCCCTTAACACCCCCTCCAATTCCTCCAACAACTGCACAGACCGCACGCGACACCTGACAATTCTAGAAGTATATTCCCCCCTCAGCCAGCTCTTGAACGCATCCCAGACCACCAAGGGCTCCGCAGAGTCCCAACCAGTAGTGGCACAGGGCCTCCGGCATATCCTCCTGAACCCCAACGTCCGCTATCCAATACCCCGACAGCCTCCACAGTCCCCTCCGCAAAGGGAGCCCGAGGGAAACCCCAAGGAGGAGGGGAGCGTGATCAGACACCCCCCTGGGCAGAATCCACACTCTCACCACACGCTGCAGCATAGCCCACGAAACATACCCCAGATCTATATGGGAGAAGGTGCAAAACGTGGTGGAGTGGCAAGTAAACTCTCTGCCCGAGGGGTGAAAGTGGCGCCAGACATCCACCAGCCCAAAAGTATCAGCCCACCGTGTCAGACCCGGAGTCTCACGAGAGGGCCGGTGGAGCCTATCTAGCTCCGGGGACGGGGCCATGTTATAATCCCCTATCAACAAAACATTCTCTATGCCATACTTTATGACTAAGTTCATTATGACAAACAAAAGGTCAGTATCTGCAGGGGGAGGCAGGTAGATACCCACCAGGACATACTCCACATTCGCAATAGTAACATGCAAAACAACAAACCTGCCCCCGGATCCGTTTTTAACTCATGGAGCTGGAACGCACAGGATCTGTGAACAAGCACACTCACCCCCCTAGAGTAACTCGAGTAGGTGGCATGATAGTGATGGCCAACCCACGCTCTTCTGAGGCCAAGCACTCGGGAGCCCACCAAATGTGTCTCCTGGAGGATAAAAATATGCGGAGAGTATCTGTGTAGAAAGTTAAACACCAGCGAGCGCTTGACCGCAGAGTTCAGACCCCTCACGTTCCAGGAGAGAACAGAAAATTCAGCCATATCTGACAACAGTTGGAAATAGATTCCCGGATTCAGTCATATAGCCCCCTCCCCAAAGAAACAACCATCTCGCCCCCGAGGGTGCCTGGTACTTACATACTCATAGGCCGCGAGGCCCTCCTGATTAAGAATGGTGAACCCTGAGACCCTAGTCCACCCCCCATAATAGGATTGTACATGTGTCAATAAACCGTGAAAAAAATCAAACACAAAACCCAGACCTAAACAGAACCAAAACCAAAACTGATCAGTAATGGCTGACCTCCCCCGCCCCCCACCCCGCGGATCCCCAACAGTGGAGTCCTGCATAGATCCCCAAACCAAACAACAAAATAACCCCTAAGGCTTTGTGAGCAACTTACTCAGGTAGGCGTGCACCAGACCGTCAGGAGGACGCAGCCCCCCCTCACCTCATACACACAGAGGGGGAAAACACTATCCTTACCTGCCACAGGCGCGTTTAGACCCCCCTTAAGAGTTGCTAGAGCACAGCAGTCATAGTAATTAAAGTGTACCCAACTACCGCACATGGCACAGTCCTGAGCAGTGAAGTCCCATCAATTATGCAGGGTGAACAAGTCCCGAGAGGCCCACGCCAACAGTCCACCGGTTCCCAGCCGGACGAAGGTGATAGTGATGGTGGGGAGGATATGTCAATAACCCCCACAACCGGGGGGTTTCCCAGCCCTGGGAAAGGTATCAGATGGAGGAAAAAAAAAAAAAGGGGGGGGAAACAGAAAAGAAGGGAAGGAGGGGAAAAACGGAGGGACCCGGTGAGCTCTTTCCACCGTAAAGTAGGGGGACAGCTGCGCCCCTGGGAATAGGGAACGGATAAGGTCGTCCACAAACACCGTGGGGTTCTGCCCCTCCACCCCCTCCGCCAGGCCGACGATCCGCAGGTTGTTCCTCCTGCTGCGGTTCTCGCCGTCCTCCGCACGAAATTCCAAGGTCCTCACCTTAGTCTGTAAGGTCCGGATCGCCGTTGAGTGCTCCGCCAGCACATCCTCCGCCTGACCCACCCGCTGCTCCGCCACTCCCAGCCGTGAACGGATTTTGTCCAGGTCCTGTCTAATCAGGCCGACCTCCGTCTGCACCACCTCCATCTTCCCCGTCAGCGCCGCCTGACAGGCCGCTATCGCAGCCATCACTTCAGGAATGCCCGGGAGGGGAGATGTATCAGCCTCCGCCGGCGCGGTCTGCGTCGCCATGTTGGAATGGCCGCGTGGTCCTCCCGCTCCACTAGTCTCCGGAGCGTCTAGCGCCGGTACCCCAGGGGGAAACCGAATCCTCCTACCTCCCTTGTGTCCCGCCGAAGAACGGGACGGGATGGGGGGGCCAGACAAGCAGCCAGCAGTCAGTATCACGGGTATAAGGATGTTTCAGGATCAGTCTCTAGCAGAGCTCCGGGAAGCACGTCTGCTCATGCCGACATCTTGGCCACGCCCCCATAGAGCTTTCTTTTAGTGGTATTTAAGCACTAGTGGGTTTTTTATTTTTTTGTGCTATAAATAAAATAATACGTACATTTTGTGAAAAAAAATGCCTTTTTCTTTGTTTCTGTCATAAATTTTTGCTAATTAGTAATTTTTCTTCATACATTTTGGCCAAAATTTATACTGCTACATATCTTTGGTAAAAATAACCCATATTAGTGTATATTATTTGGTCTTTGTGAAAGTTATAGAGTCTACAAACTATGATACAAATCACTGAAAATTTATCACATCTGATCAGGCCTTCAGTACATCAGGTTTATCTCATTTCTTGAGACACTAACAAGTCAGAAAAGTACAAATACCCCTCAAATTACCCCTTTTTACAAAGTAGACATTCCAAGGTATTAAATAAGTAGCATGGTGAGTTTTTACGTTGTAATTTTTTCCCACAATTCTTTGCAAAATGAAGATTTTTTTTATTTTTTTATTTTTTACACAATTGTCAGGTTATTTCTCACACACAGCATATGCATACAACAAATTACACCCCAAAATACATTCTGCTACTCTTCCCGATTATGGCGATACCACATGTGTGAGACTTTTACACAGGCTGGCCACATACAGAACACCAACATTGAAGTAGTACCTTCAGACGTTCTACGAGCAAAAATGACGCATCTCATTTCTCAACCACCTATTACAATTTTGAAGGCCCTGGAGTACCAGGACAATGAAATTTCCCATAAATGACCCCATTTTGGAAAGCAAACACCCCAACGTATAATCTGTGAGGCATAATGAGTGTTTTGAATGGTTCATTTTTTTCCAGAAGTTTTTGGAATATGTGGAAAAAAATGAAAACGCATTTTTTTTTTTACACAAAGTTGTCAATTTATAAGATATTTCTAACACACAGCATGTATATAGCAAAAATTACACCCCAAAACACATTCTGCTACTCCTCCCGAGTATGGCGATACCACATGTGTAGGACTTTTACACAGCCTGGTCACATAGAGAGGCCGAACATTGAAGTAGTACCTTCAGGCGTTCTAGGTGCATAATTGACACATCTCATTTCATTCCACTTTTGAAGGTCCTGGAGCACCAGGACAGTGAAATTACCCACAAAATTACCCAATTTTGGAAAGCAAACACCCCAACATATATTCTATGAGGCATGGGCTGAAAATAGGTACTCTGATGGGCTGCAGATAGGTACTCTGGTACTCTGATGGCCTGGTGACAGGTACTTGAGTACTCTGATGGTCTGGTGACAGGTACTCGGGTACTCTGATGGCTTGGTGACAGGTACTTGGGTACTCTGATGGCCTGGTGACAGGTTCTCTGATGGCCTGGTGACTGGTATTTGGTTACTCTGAAGGGCGGTGATAGGTACTCAGGTACTCATATGGACTGTGACAGATACTCGGGTACTCAGATGAACTGTGACAGGTACTCAGATGAACTGTAAAAGGTACTCGGGTACTCAGATGGACTGGGACAGGTACTCGGGTACTCAGATGAACTGTGACAGGTACTCAGATTAGCTGTGACAGGTACTCAGATGAACTGTAACAGGTACTCGGGTACTCAGATTTACTGGGACAGGTACTTGGGTACTCAGATGGGCTGTGACAGGTACTCGGGTACTTTGATGGGCTGTGACAGGTACTCGGGTACTCGGATGAACCGTGACAGGTACTTGGGTACTCTGATGGACCGTGACAGGTACTCGGGTACTCTGATGTGCCGTGACAGGTACTCGAGTACTCTGATGGACTGTGACAGGTACTCGGGTACTCTGATGGACTGTGACAGGTACTCGGGTACTCTGATGGACTGTGACAGGTATTCGGGTACTCTGATGGGCTGTGACAGGTACTCGGGTACTCTGATGGACTGTGACAGGTACTCTGATGGGCTGTGACAGGTACTCGGGTACTCTGATGGGCTGTGACAGGTACTCGGGTACTCTGATGGACTGTGACAGGTACTCAGGTACTCTGATGGGCTGTGACAGGTACTTGGATACTCTGATGGACTGTGACAGGTACTCGGGTACTCTGTTGGACTGTGACAGGTACTCTGATGGACTGTGAGTGACAGGTACTATGAGGGGTGGTGACAGGTCCTCTTTATTGGGGGGGCAATCAGTGTGATTGGTGTACACTGTAAGCGGTAACGAGATGTTACCGCAATCTCCTCCTCACATGTGTGAGGAGGAGAACCGCGGTAACATCTTGTTACCGCGGTTTGTTTACATTTTAGTGATCGGCTGTGAAAGGATCACAGCTGATCACGTGGGTAAACAGTGGGCCAATGGCTGTGTACCACCATCGGTGACGAGCAGTGTTCCCGGGGAACACGGTGCCACCGACGTGCAGGCGCAGCGCGCTCGCGATCACGCGCATGCACCGTGCACAGCGTGTGTGACCATCTGTGATCGGCCGTGATTTAATCACGGCCGATCACGTGGTAAACAGCCATAACCAATGGCTGTTCACCCCCTTCGGTGGCAAGCGGTGTCTCCGTGACACGCTGCCACCGAAGAAACAGGGATGCGCGTGCACGATCGCGTGCATTCCCTGTTTAAACGGGAGGCCGTCATATGATGGCCTCCCGCCACAATAGTTGCGCCGCCTGGCCATCACCAAAAGAAAGCTCTATTTGTGGGAAAAAAAGGACGCCAATTTTGTTTGAGAACCACGTCGCGCGACCGCGCAATTGTCAGTTAAAGCGATGCAGTACCGAATCGCAAAAAGGGTCTTGGTCCTTTGGCTGCAAATTGGTCCGGGGCTTAAGTGGTTAAACATAGAAAATGTTATTTGTTAAATTGCAACTTGTAACTTGCTATATGTATTCTTTAATGAAAAATAATTGAAGTGAAAGACTACTTGTATGGTGCAGACTTTGTAGTCAAAACTGACAACAACTCACTCACGTACATATTCACCATAGCAAAACTGGATGCCACCAGGCACAGGTGGTTGGCCGTCCTATCAGGGTCCTGCTTCAGCCTAATGTTTTAAAAGGGTATCACGCTATGAGGCTGTATTTTCTTTTTGGTCTACACTATACGAAGAAGAACTACCGTCCTCAGTTATCCTACATGGTGGATATCCACATCATCCATTTTGGGTCATTGTCTGTCCGTTCTGGTGTACATAGGAATTTGGAAGTTTGCCACTTGTTTCCCTGGGTGTGTTTACACCAACAAACACGTGTGACTCATTAGATATATACCTAGTTGGGTCCAAAATATCTGATAAGCCTCTCTCCACATGGTGGTGGATTTCTGCAGTCAATTCACAGAAGTCACTTTAATTTTCAAGATATTTGACTTCGTCACCATACCTCGATATTTTGATGTTTTTGGACTTTAATATATTCACTTGGGTGGATTTACATATATATTTTTATGATTTAATGCATTGTTGATTATACACATCCTGCACAGTGTGAATACTGACAACACACATCATAGGAGTTATTTAATCTAATCTATGATATACTATACTATATGGATTACTATTGAATATCACAAGTTAATTTGATATTTTATAATATTATTTTATTGATTTAGGGTTTGATTGGAATTATTACATTCAAATCTATAGCGCTGCACTTTATTTATACTTCAGAAGGGATACAAGCCTTGTGTCACGGAACATCAGACCAGAGGAACAACTGGGACAGAAGCCCTTGGAGTCTCAGTGATTTGTCCCAGTTCAGGGATATTGGCCTACCTAAGATTTCAGAATAGGGACTTAAGAAAGGACCAGATAGCAAATCTCCTCTGT
This sequence comes from Lithobates pipiens, assembly GCF_037356315.1. Classification (NCBI taxonomy): domain Eukaryota; kingdom Metazoa; phylum Chordata; class Amphibia; order Anura; family Ranidae; genus Lithobates; species Lithobates pipiens. The sequence continues at coordinate 626,838,130 of NW_027507748.1, read as the reverse complement.
AGTTTAACACTGAAGGCCTTGGAGGGCCAATGCCCAAATCTACTGCAACAGACTCTCCATTAGGAGCATGACCAATACACAAGGAATGGGATCAACTGCAGTTACACAATAGGGTAATCTACCGAACAGGCTCCTCAGATTATCCTGAAGATAAGTGGCAGCTATTCTTGCATAGAGAGACCTTGCTGACTGCCTTACATGACAATCATGGCCACCTAGGGCCTGAAAGGACATTCAAACTGGTGCGAGACTGGTTCGATTGGCCCTGTATGAAGGCTGAAGTTCAGGGATATTGTCACTCCTGCATACGGTGTATACAGAGGAACACTCTGCCCGACAGAGCTGCTCCAATGGGCCATCTTCAAATTCAAGGACCACTAGAATTAGTGTGTATTGACTTTCTGTGTCAGGAGCCTGACTCGAGTGGCAAGGGAAATGTTCTGGTGGTGACTGACCACTTCACCCGGTACACCCAGGCATTCCCAACTAAAGACCAACAAGCATCTACAGTGGCCAAAATGCTGGTAGAGAAGTCCTTTGTCCACTATGGCTTACCTCAGCGTATTCACTTTGACCATGGGAGAGACTTTGAGAGTAGACTCATTAAAAGACTGTTAGACCTGTTAGATGTTCAGAAGTCAGGAACTGCCCCCTACCACCCTCAAGGAGATCTCCAGCCAGAACACTTTAATCGCACCATCCTGGATATGCTTGGGACTCTTATGACTGAAAAGAAACAGCATTGGAGCAGGCACATTGCAGCTATTGTGCATGCCTATAATAGCACTGAAAAGGATGCCATGGTCTATTTAACATTTACCATATAGGCTGAGTTTTGTAAGGAAGCTCGACAGCCAGTGGACTTAGCATTTGGCACCTCTTTAGACCATACCTCGATGGTGTCACATAGAGGATATGTGGACCACCTGAGGAAGAGTCTGAAGACAGCATATGAGAAAGCCCAGGCTTTCTGCCACCTGGGGCCAGTGAAACAAGCAAAACTTTGATCTAAAGGTGAGAGTAGATGATTTGCAGCCTGGCGACAGAGTGTTACTGAGGTAATTGGGCATCCCTGGGAAACACAAACTTGCTGATTGGTGGAAATTGCAGCCGGACATCATCTGTAAGCAGTTGCCAGGATTGCCAGTATAACAGATTTGCTCAGAAGGAAGCACAGGCCCACTAAAGACCTGGCACCTGAATCATCTGCTACCTTTATCAGAAGCCTACTCAAACCACCTCTCAAGAATCACCTCCAGTAACCAGTTACCAATCATTGCCATCAAACATGGATGCAGAAGACAGTGAGGATGAAGAAATAGGCATGAACTGGGTGTGACAGTCTAAGCTGCCAGAGACTGTCACTCCCCTTTCTCCCAGAGAAGCATATGTGGGAACCCTCAGGCCTGAGGCTCCGGAGTTCACCTCACAGAGAAAACCCTTGGCAAGCCAAGGAGACTTTCCGAGTTTCCCAACTGTAGAGGACATAGAAGCTCCTCAACCTTCTGCAGCATCAGTGTAAGAGGCTACTATACCCGAAATGCCTGAGCCGAAAGAGCAGAGAGGAAAGCGAACAATTCACCCACCAAAAATACTGACATACAATACTTTAGGCAAAAGTTCTGAAGAAGCGATCCTCACAACTCAGAGAACGCACAGCCTGCCGACCCTTCCCACTACAGATTTAGTGGAGGGCGACTCCAACTCACTCCCTCGCACATCTAGGTGGGCCATCCTAATATCGGTGGCATGTGGGCAAGACAACCTCGCCTTATGACAAATGGTGGGAGGCTCCCTTGCCAGGTTCCTACGTGCATGCCAATAGCTTGTTTTCTTACATGTACTAACCTGTTTTTGCCTCCCACTGTATTTTGAAAGCATGCAACAAGTTGTGTACATTATATGTTGATAGACTCTGTCCTTCATTTGGGGACGATAGGTTCTTTGGTGGGGGGAGTATGTAGCAGGCATGTTTTAATGCAATTTTTCCTTTTTATCCACAAGATGGAGACAGAGAGATGCTGACTGGTCCTTCCAGAAAAACTCAGAGACACAGAGCATACTGGGGAAAAAGGGGAGTTTCAGGAAGTGCTGAAGATATGGAAGAGAGGGGAGTACTGAAGTGAAAGAAAGAGAGAGTGCTGACAGGACACAGAGGAGATTTCTTAAAAGAGAGGGAGATCCCCAATACTCCAAAAGTCCTTTGCTGGGACACAGTGACACTTAACAGTGAGGAGAGGAGGAGTGTGTGAGGGGACGGAACTGAGGTGCCAGAGTGAGGAGAGAGGCACACGCTGACACTAGGGACTATGTGCCCCAACAGAGGAGGAAGGATATCCTGAAGCCCGGGAAAAAGAGAGATGTGAGGAGAGTGAGAGAAAAACACTGTGAGAGGGATTATTGGAGCTGAGGGGAGAGAGAGAGACACACACACACTGACAACAGAGAGTATGTGACCTATTAATAAGAAGGGAGAGCTGTCTGAGGAGTGCGGGCTAAGGTACCAGCATCAGGCTAAAAGAGAGAGAGAGAACCATCTAAAGGAGAGTGAGCGATCTAAAGCAGGGAGAGCTGTCTGAGGAGAGCGGACTGAGTTACCAGCATCAGGTTAAAGGAGAAAGAGACACACATTGACACCAGAGAGTGTGTGACCTATTATAGAGAGAGAAAGGCAAGCTTTTGCAAACTGCCAAGAGAGAAAAAATGTGGTAAGGTGACCAGATCGTGTGGTGGAACTCTACCAGAGAGAGAGAGAGAGATAAGTTTTTTCCTGGGACGACTGGTAGAGCGCTGCAAGAAGATAGAGAGGAGCCAGGATCGTGTCAACCACACATTCCGCCACTGATAAGCTCAGTAACCCTGATCGGTGACCCAAGCAGTACCCAGCTCAGCGGAGATGACCCATGCCGGTTCAGGTGATCACGATATCCATCCAGGTATTGGGTCTGCTGCTGCCTCTTCACCTTGCGAGTTTTACTACCAGTCATCTCGATCAGCCCTCAGAAGGGGATCCAGTGCCTTACATCGCTAGGAGCATCAGGAGCCTGAACCAGCACCTGGGATTATCATTGTGTCATCGCAAAGAGGATTGGTGAGAGGGTGCAAACACAACATCCTTCTTGACACCATACTGACACTGCATTCAGACACCAATTTTCCTTTTAGTGTCACGTGATGCTGGTTTGGAGCTGCCATCTCTAGTAGTTTTCCCTTTTAAATCTCTACCTAAAGGAACAATCTAAACAATCTTTCGGCGCCTGTATTAAGGGAATATAGATTACTGCCCTTTCTATACCTGCAGTTGCTAAATATTGAAGGTTGTCTTTTCTAATGTATTAGTTATTTGTAGCAAGGTTTAACAGTGTTGAAAGTCTCCATGTACTTTAAACCGTGCTAATATATTCAACTTGTTTATCACTACCAGGTGTGTGTCTATATTTGGTGATAATCCAGAGCCAGGATAATGGTATTTACCGCATGTGTCTGCAGTAATTTTATTTAACCAGGTGTGTCAGAGCGGCTGAGGTCATTCTAAGCCCTTGTACACACGGTCGGAGAATCCGTCGGAATGTGTCCTATCGGACCGTGTTGTCGGATAATCCGACTGTGTGTGGTATGCATTGGACTGATTCCGTCGGAATATCCGTCGGACCCAATTTTCCAACTTGTTGGAAATATTTCCCAACCAACTGGGCCGATCGGACATATTCTGATCATGTGTAGAGAATTTTGATCGGACCAAGTGCCACGCATGCTCAGATCAAATTCCTACATCAAAGCTATTGGCTACTAGCCTGAATGTAGTCCCATCATAACGAAATTATGTCATCACGCTCTGAAAGATCGGATTTTTCGACAACTTTGTCCGACCGTGTGTATGCAACAGTTTCGGACAAGATCCGACGGACAAAATCCGACGGATTTGGTTGTCGAAATCTCCGACCGTGTGTACTGGGGCTTACAGTTGAGGCTGAGATCAGAGAATCCAAATTCACCAAGCGGGTCTTTCGGGGCTGGTGCTACAATATTATTATGTGTGTATTGTGCTATAATGAGACCCCACATTGATGGGTAATAAAAAATAAATAAATCTAATATAGTTTTAAAAGAAACCTGTCATAAAAAAGGCTCCTCTTTCCAGCCTTCTGAAAATGCTGCGTGCATACAGGAACATGGTACTATAATCTTGCTTCTTTTAATGATTAGCAGGACTTATTTATAAAAATATGAAGGGAAAGAGCCACATCGTGGGCCTGGTGCTGAGGATTATGGTGGGACTTTAAAAAAAAAAAAGAAAAAAAAAAAAAGAAATAATAATTAAAAATACAATTTTTTTTTTTATAACAAATTAAATAGAGAGAGAGAGGATGAGAAAGAGAGAAAGGGGATGAGAGAGGGGAGAGGGGTAAGGGAGGGAGGATGAGAGATAGAGGGGGAATTAGAGAGAGGATGCAAATGAACATGCGTGGAAGTGACAGCAACACAGCCTGGCCAAAGCAAGTAACCGAAGACACAGAACTCGAAAGGAAGACAGGGTGAAGATGGAATAAAAGTGTGCCCATTCTAGAGCTGGTAATATTGAGGATATTCAATATCATTTTAAACAACTGTTTTTGTCTGTAAGAGGCATAGGGGAGGAGTATGGATGGTATAAAAGTGGGAATGTATGTACAGGTGAAGGAGAGGAATGTGGAAGGTTTAACAGTGGGCAGTATGTACAGTAGAGGAGTGTGAAGGGTATGATAGGGGCAGTATGTACAGGAGAGGAGTGTGGAAGGTATTATGAAGGTGGTATGTACAGGAGAGGAGTGTGGAGAGAAAGATAGTTGGCAGTATACACAGAAGAGGAATGTGGAGGGTATGACAATGAGCAGTATGCACAGGAGAGGAGTGTGGATGGTATCACAGATGGCAGTATGTACAGTAGAGGAGTATGGAGGGTATGACAGTAAGCAGTATGCACAGGAGAGGAGTGGGGAGGGTATGACAGTGGGCACTATGTATAGGAGAGAAGTGTGGGGGTATGACAGTGGGCACTATATACAGGTGAGGAGGATGTAGGAATCTGGAAAAATGTAAAGGTTTGTGGAAGGATGTTTAGGGACTGCGTAGCGGTTAAGTGGGCCATACATGAATTGAAATCAAGCCAATTAAGCAGAGGCCAGCTATAGTTGAGTTATGTATGGGCTAGCTGGTTGTACACAAGTCAATCTATTAATTGATTTGAGTACAACCAGCCTATCAGGTTTTTCCCAAAACAGCAGTGCTGCCAGCTATAGTTAGCAACAGTGATGATTGTATTCTGTGGGTTGGGAAGGCTCCCCACTGGCAGAACACTGGGGGAGTGATTCCCCCATCCACAGGTCAGCAGATGAGAAGGTGTGTGGGGACAGGCTGGGGAGAGAGGTCTGTCAGCAGGGGGGTGTGAGGTGGTCATGGAGGGATATCAATCAGCAGATGGGGGGGGGAGTAACTGGAAGGTGGCTAACATGGAAAGTGGCCGGGGAGTGAACTGGTTGGTGGTGAGTGTGAAATGGATGATGTGTTTCAAGTTTCTTTCACATTTGCAGTAATGCTTACTGCCCTCTGAAAAGTGATCGGTGGTGTATTGCTTTTCAACGAGTGGTATAGCAGCAGCTGACAGGCGTTCATGAGGTGCTACTGCAGCCTCCTTCTTTTTTTTTTACATTGCTGAATGGCGGTTTTATGTTGTTGAACTATGCTGCTACTACGAGTGAGTTTGACAGGCGGTGCTGCCTGTCAAACTCTGCAGGCTGCAAGCTATCGATTGAGCTCAGTGTCTCTGACAAAAAATGAGGGGAGGCACTGTGAGCTCATCCTTTCAGTCTGCTGCAAACAGAGTGTGCCAGCTTGTATTTAACTACTTAAAGACCTGGCCTCTTTTTCAGACTCAGTGTTTACAAGCTAAAAACATGTTTTTTTTGCTCGAAAATGACTTAGAAACCCCAAACATTATACATTTTTTTCTAACACCCTAGAGAATAAAATGTCAGTCACTGCAATACTTTCTGACACACCGTATTTGCGCAGCGGTCTTAAAAGCACACTTTTTTTTTTTAAATGCACTTTTGTTTTATATTGTGAAAGATAATGTTACACTGAGTAAATTGATACCCGACATGTCACACTTCAAAATTGCGCCCGCTCGTGGAATGGCAACAAACTTTTATACTTAAAAATCTCCATAGGCGACATTTAAAAAATTCTACCGGTTGAATGTTTTGCGTTACAGAGGAGGTACTTACGTATGCGTTCGCTTCTGCATGCAAGCTCAGCGGGACAGGGTGTGTTTAAAAAAAATAAGTTCTTATTTATTTTACCTTTTATTTTTTATTTTTACGCTGTTTTAAAAAAAACTACCAGAAGAAAAAAAAAGAAAGAAAAAAGAAATAAGATTGTGTCACTTTTATTCCTATTACAAGGAATGTAAACATTATAAATAGAAAAAAACATGACAGGACCTCTTAAATATGAGATCTGGGGTAAAAAAGCCCCCAGATCTCATATTTGGACTTAAATGCAAAAAAACAAACAAACAAATTTTGTAATTTTTAAAAAATTACATAAAAAAATGTGCCTTTAAGACGTATGGTTTTGGCGTTGCTTCTGCCCAGCTATGGTATGGAGATGGGTGGGCCACCTTCCCTTCACTCGTCTCCATACCTAGCAAGGAGACAGATGCGATCGCCTCCACCGCTGCCGATAGCTCCAGTAAGAGGCGGAGGGCACCGGATCGCGGTGGGAGGGGGGCCCTCTCCCGCCACCGATAAAAGTGATCTCGCAGAGAATCCACTGCAGAGACCACTTTTATTTTGTAGCCTACCACTGGCCAAACACGGGGATACTAGGGTTATGGCAGCTGGCTGCTGCCATAACAACGATATCTGTCCCCAAAGTAGGGACATACATGGGCTTAAGGCGGCCGGCAAGTGGTTAAACTGGCCGCTCCGTATGTTGCTTCTGACAGGCTGCGCAAGGAGCCCCATATCTCCAGGACCATAGGTGATAGGAGCCCAAAATTTTGACCAGTAGTGGGGTAGACCTTCAGCTACATACCCCCTTGGGCTTAATGTGACCCCTGGTCGCCAAGCCACGACCCTCAAAGTCAATCTTTTTTTTGTTATTTTTATTCTTTTAAATTGGCCTATCTTAAGGTAAGGGACCTGGATCTGCAGCTCCAATAGTTCCTATGTTAATCCGACCCTGGAGAGAGCCATTACAAATAACCAGTAGCCGGTTTTCATTTCATTGTTTTTATTATTCATATACACAACAACCTCATATTCTACAGAGTTCTAAACACACAGAGCCAATGCAATAGTATTGCTGCAATACATGCACAAACTCCTTGGCCAGTTTTATTTGAACAACGAAACAACTCTGGAAGCGCTGCCAAAAAACAAAACAAAAAAAAAACAGGCAAGCAGTGGCCAAATGATTAGTCATCAGTATTGCCTGTGGCCCCCCTGCAGCTGATCATTACTGACTTAGCATGCCTTGTTCTGCCATTTTGGTAGAGGAAGGATGTTGCTGCTTCATGCCTCCAGCATGGACAACAGTGAGTAGTGAGAAATCTCACTAAGGCCGGTTCACACTGGTGTGATGCCAGACATTGATGTGATTCGCACTGCATTACCGTGCAGATAATGCGCAATGCAAATTTAGCCATACACACTGTATGACTTAATTTGCATCGCATTCAAACCAAACTCGTGCAGGACCTTTTTTGTCTGCACCAGAATCTGATTGCATAGGTATGAACACCCATGTGATCCGATTCCTATCCAAACTCACAGTTCACACTGCGATCTGCAAACCGATCTGGGGGTGTAATGACACCCGCATCGGTTCGGAGAGGGCAGTGTGAACCGCTGGTGATTCGGGTGCGATGTGGGAACTGGATTTACAGGGTTTCCCGCATCGCACCAGTGTGAACCAAGCCTAACTGTCAAAGGCTGCAGTACCTTAGATCTCACACTTCAGATAAAAAACTGTGAAGTTGTAGACACAGGAGTGCCTAGGCACACTCACATACCAGAAAGTGCACTATTACCTTTCATGATGCATTCCATACAAAGGGTACGTTTTTCAGGATAATGCTTAGGTAAGATTATAATATCTAAATGTTCCCTAGAAGAGTGGTTCTCAAACTCAGTCCTCAAGTACCCCCAACTGGCCATACTTTCAGGTTTTCTTTTATCTTGCACAGGTGCTTTAAATCAGAGTCATTGGCTTGGTATTTTGGACACCTATTTTATCTAAGAGAAAATTACTAAACATGGCCTGTTGGGGGGACTTGAGGACTGAGGTTAAGAACCAGTGCTCTAGAACACAGTGCTCTAGAACATAGGAAATCTTTACCTTCTGAGTTCTAAGGCAGATTGGAGTTGGGGGAAACCTACACAGACATACTTGAGTTTAGGACTGGTTTCATTTTTTCATCCTGTTTTGCTTTTTAGTAACGAAGCAGCAAACATCCCATGTCAACTGACACAGTGGTCTGGATTCGAAAATTGAAGGATTTGTAGGCCAAAAGGCCACAGCCCTTTTATCAACATAACCAACTACATCTGTTAAATTTTACTAATGGTTTACAATAAAATACTACAGAATGTGTCTCGTCTAATCGGAGCACTGATTTACTAGGCTGTTTTTTTTTTATCTGTTTGTTCAGTTCACTGATAATGTCATCTACAAATGAACAAGCTCTAAAGAAAATAAAAAGTTTTAAATGAATGGCTTCTGGCAAACTGTCAAGTGATATTAACTCTGCCATTCAACTCACTGTCAGTTTATGGCGCTCCAGGAGGACACTATAATGCCCCCCTACTTAATTAAAAGATTATGTAATTCAACTCTGACCTTTTTCAAATAAAAAAAATCTGCACTTTAAATGGCTGCTAACATTTTTTTATGCTGAGTATGCAATAGGTGTGCAGAAAAAAAAAATTGGTTATGCATTTTCCAGCAAAATTTTGCACTGTAATATGATAAGGGCTATGTAGACCACTATAGAATAATTCTTTTAAAAAATAACTTGCACCTAAAAAGCAAGTTGCATAATCACCTGAAAAAAATGTAAAACACCTGTAAGAGAAAAAAAAAATATATAGTATACACACCTTTTCCTGGTTTCTGCCAGCAACGCCTAAGCTAGAAGGGGATGGAGATGATTCTCCTTCCAGTGAGATTTGGAGTATAGAGAATACTCCAGATCTTGCAGAGAAGATTCTCCCAGCACTGTGCTGCAACATCTTCTCACAAAATTTGCAGTACTCAGCATTCCCAGGGGCCTTGTCAGCTGAATGATGACATAACCCATGCACCATAGAAGTTGAAGGTAAGAAGAGTATAAAACCTTTTCCTTTTAAAGTTTTTCGGCAAGGTGGAGCAAAGTCTGCTTTAAACACCTGACCTTAGCGTTTTGTTACTGATCATGGTTTGTCAAGTCAAGTGATATTTACTTATTGTCAAAGGAGATCGGTTAGCTGTAAAAATTTGAGTCACTCCCTCACCGTTTTCCAAAAACAATATGCTTTAAAGAAGTAATAAATAAAGAAGCAATAAATAAAAGTAGAAAGTTAGAGCTACATAGTGTAGTGACCAAAATGGGAGGAGCAAGTGTTTAGTGTTCAACTTCCTATAAGTAATGTCTGCTGTGTTCCCAAATGAACAAAGAGAAAATATGAAGGTGTATCAGATGTTATATCTATTTGAATGCAGAGAACTTACAAAAATAATGATATTTTAATGTATAAAAAGATAACAGAGGACATCAAGACATTCAAATGATCTTTTGCTTTATGCAAATAATTAAACTCCAAGGTGACAACGTATCCTTTTACGTTACCATTTACCAGGGTTAGCTTGAGTATTGAAATCATGCGCTGGAAACTTCTTGTTTGTAGCAATAGCTTTGCTTTTATGGAGGATTACAGAACGTGTCTTACAGCATGAGAAGTATGAAACAGGAACTGACCATAAACAAGTGCACTGAACTTAGATGCCCGGTACATCCATCCTGTCATATCATAGAATACACACTATAATACTACAGCGCCACCTGCTGCATAGATAAGAATAATGCTTACAGTATATATTTCACAGTACTTTACATTACATGCTGTTGTCCTTCCAACACCCCTTCTTAACAGCATATGCTTTGTCAAATTACATTCAACCTCTGGATATAACTATGACGTTCCTTTCCACCAAGGCTTGGTGAGTGCATCGGCAGTCATCTCCTTTGATGGGCAGTATTGAATGTCAATAACACCTTGCTCTTCGATTTCAAAATTTTCTTTCAGCTTGTTAACTGATTGTAATCCCCTTCTTGTTCAAAACAAGTTATAATGTCATCAATATAGATAAGGATGTATATCTATTTGTCTTCTTGATTCCTGGAGTAGAGACAGGGGTCTGCTTTACTTCCTGAGAATCCCTCTCTGGTAAGTACTTCATTCACTTTCTCATTCCACATCCTTGTAAATTGCTTAAGACCGTAGATGCTCTTCTGAAGTTTACATAAAAGGTTGTCTCCTTGCTCAAACCCTGGTGGTTGCTCCATGTAGAGATCTTCCTTAATGTCTCCATATAGGAAAGTAGTTTTAACGTCTAGGTGTTTCACCTGTAGGCCCTTCCAGGCTGCAACTCTAACAAGCGCTCTGATGGTGGAGTGTTTTATGAAGGGAGTGAATGTTTCATTGTCATTTTCACCAAATTTCTGGGAGTAACTCTTGGCAACTAGTCTGGCTTTGTATTTGTGGATTCTTCTTCTGCTGCTTTTCTCCATTTATTGGCTTCTCATTTTGGCAGTTTTTCTATGTCTTCCCAGGATGTTGGTTCAAGTATGCTGTGTATTTTGACAGTGTATGAAAGCCTGCGGAGTGGCATCCCCTTTGTAGTCCGAGTGGATCATCTGCTTTCAGGCAATTCAGCAGGATCTGGTGGGGAACCTGATTTAGGCATTGTGAATTCCACCTCTTGTTCCGAATCCTGCGCAGGTTTGCTTTGGTCGACTTTTTCTTCTGGCTTGCTTGGCATATTCATTTCACAGTTTTCAGGGATCTGTGTTTCTGGTGATGGACTCTCATCAAAATAAACACTATGGCTTATTGTCACTTTGTCAGTCTTTGGGTGTAGGATTCTGTAACCTCTAGTTTGCTTACTGTTGCCTACTAGAATGCCCTCTATGGCTCTGTTCTACAGCTTGGGTCGCTTTTCACTTGGAATATAAGCATATGCTTTACATCTGAACACTCTGGTGTGCCCTATGCTAGGTTTTAATCCATGCCACATTTCGACTGAGTACTTTTAATAGATGTTGAGGGTAGTCTGTTCTGTAGGTAGGTTGCAGTCATGACTGCTTCTCCCCAGTACTTGTGAGGTCCTGTATAGCTTCTGGACTTCTGTACACCAGCCGCAGGTTTGTTCTGTATGTCATTAGAGACTAAGTTGGCTAGCTGATCTGTGGTGATGAGCCTGTATAGGTGATCATCCAGTTTTCCTTTTGCGAGGAATCGCTTATTATTGTGAATTGTGCATTCATCACCCTGGAACTTAACTGTGAGACCATTGTTTGCAAGACCTTTCACTGGTAGTAGGCTGTTCTCTAGTTCTGGAACAGACAGCACTTTCTTTACAAGGAGGCTTGCCTTGTGGTGTAATGCAGTTCAGGAAGCCCTGGCCTTTACCTTCTGCTGAGATGCTTTTCCCGTTTGCTAGGAAAACGTTGTCTTTTGCACTGTAATCAATGTTTGTGAACAAGGTCTCATGGCTAGTCATGTAGCTTGACGCACCTGAGTCTATACACCAGCCATGTGGCTTGTCGCCCTGTGTCACTTTAAGGTTGCCTCTCCATGATGTGTCTGCAGTTTCCTTTGTGGCTGCTTTGACTCTTTCTTTTGTGGATAGCTCTAGATTTCGTTGCTCAGCTTTCCAGATAGAACGGTCCTTTTTTAAGTGACCAGTCCTTTTACAGCAAAAACAGGCTCTGCTTTCTTTGTTGTGCTTTGTGCCTTTGTATATTTTAAGAGCATTGTCATCATGGTGCGTATTTTCTTTCCTTCTGTCATCTTCATCTATTAATTTCCCTTTGATGAATTCCAGTGTCAGCTCCTGCTTGGGTCTGGTTTCTAAATAAGAGCAGTATATGTTTCTGGAAAGTTGCAGAGGAGCAGCAACAAGATTGTTATCCTTGATGTCCTCTCCAATGGCATGCAGCTGCTCTATGATCTCTAGCTTAGCTTTCATGTGATTACAAATTTGCTGGCCTTCTTCTTGTCTCATCTTGTACGACTTTCTTAGCAAAAACAGTTTGCTTGGCTTGAACGCTCATTCAGTTTTTGTAATGAAGTCCACATACCTTTAGCTATTTTCTCTGTTCTTATGTGGATAAGCTGGTCATTAGGGATGAGCCAAACACCCCCCGGTTCGGTTCGCACCAGAACTTTCGAACGGACCCCAAATTCGTACGAACGTTAGAACCCCATTGAAGTCTATGGGACTCGAACGTTCGAAATTAAAAGTGCTAATTTTAACGGCTAATATGCAAGATACTGTCCTAAAAAGGGTTTGGGGACCTGGCTCCTGCCCCGGGGGACATGGGTCAATGCAAAAAAAGTTTTAAAAACGGCCGTTTTGGCGGGAGCACTGATTTTAATGACGATTAAAGTGGAAAAAAAATTGAAATATTCCTTTAAATATGGTGCCTGGGGGATGTCTGTAGTATGCCTGTGAAGTGCCACGTGTTTCCCGTGTTTAGAACAGTCCCTGCGCAAAATGACATTTAACGGAAAGAACGTCATTTAAAGCTGCTTGCGGTTTTAATGTTATATCTGGTTCCTGCAATATGGTTGAAAATCATTGAGAAAAATGGCATGGGTAGCCCTCCCTGCCCATTACCAGCCCCTTTGGGTCTTGTACGCATATTAAGGGGAACCCCATACCCATATTAAAAAAAGGAAATGCGTGTGGCCCCCAGGCCCTATATACTCAGAACAGCAGTATACAGGCAGTGCAAACAAGACAGGGACTGTGTAGGTTTGTTGTCTTAAGTTGAATCTGTTTGTAATTTTCAACTGGTACATTTTTAAAGTGTAGCTCCAGTCAAAAAAACTATTTTTAAGCTTTTTGGAAAACATAGGGAAGGGTTATCACCCCTGTATAATTTGTTTTGTCGTCCATCTTTTTTCATCTCACTTGCTGTTGTCTCCTTCTGTTTGCAAGTAGGAGATGTTTGTAAGTTGGATGTTTGAAAGTAGGGGCCTGCCCTATATGCTCTGCAGAAATGGCGGAACAAGGTGTTGGTTTTGCCACAACATTGTAAGCCCTCAAAGTGACTCTTGGTGGGCGCTGGAGCGCCCTGCTGTGAACGATTATATCAAGAATTGTAATTACATGCCATTGTTGAACAGTGGTAGAAAAATTGACCTTTGGTGGTTGTGGTGCTGGTGCCACAACACTATAAGTCCTCACAGTTACTCTGGGTGGGCACAGGAACGGGCCCTCCTGTGAAATATTATATCAAGAATTGTAATTACATGTCCCTGTTAAACAGAGGCAGAAAAATTGGGCCTTAGGCACTGGTGCTGGTGCCACGACACTGCAACCTCTCCCATATACTCTAGTTTTATTGCAGGAATTAGCCCTGCTGCAAAACATTGCATCAAAAATTGTACTTAAACGCAGCTGTTAAACAGGGGCAGAAAAATTGGGCCTTAGGCACTGGTGCTGGTGCCACGACACTGCAACCTCTCCCATATACTCTTGTTTTATTGCAGGAATTAGCCCTGCTGCAAAGCATTGCATCAAAAATTGTACTTAAACGCCCCTGTTAAACAGGGGCAGAAAAATTGGGCTGATGGCATCACCCAGAACCAGAAATGTTCTTCCAACATACCATCGGAGGAGGAAGAGGATAGACAATCAACATAACAGGACAGTCACTCAGCATAGGCAGTCTTAAAGGGATGTGATATTTCCAAAAAAATTATTCGGTTACAACAGCTTCAGGTGCTTGGTAGCTGTGGGTGATCCAAGACTGATTCATCTTGATGAAGGTCAGTCGATCAACTGATTCGGTAGACAGCCGCACCCTGTGATCGGTAACAAAGCCACCAGCAGCACTGAAGGTGCGTTCCGAAAGAACGCTGGATGCAGGACAGGCCAGTAGCTCAATTGCATGCTGTGCAAGCTCTGGCCAGTGATCCATCCTCAAGACCCAGTAAGCCAGAGGATTTTCGGTGGGAAAGGTGTCCAAGTCTGACCTTGCCCCTAGGTATTCCTGCACCATGTTAATCAGACGTTGGCGATGGTTGCTGGAACCGATCATACCTTGGGGCTGCGGACTAAAAAATTGTCTGAAAGCATCAGTCAGACGGCCACCTTCTCCACCGCTCCTTCTGACCGATGCCTCAGCAACACGTTGTCCAGGACCAGGAGTTTGTAACCTCCCAGTCTCTGGGAACGCGTTGCACAGACCTTTTTGCAAGGCCTCCCGGAGATGTCTCATCCTCTGCTCCCTCTGCGATGGCAAGATAAGGTCGGCAACCTTACCCTTGTACCGTGGATCAAGGAGAGTGGCCAGCCAGTAATGGTCCCTCTCCTTGATCCGAAGAATACGAGGATCCTTCCGTAGGCTTTGCAGGATCAGGGAGGCCATGCAGCGTAGGTTAGCTGAGGCATTCGGTCCGGAGTCCTCTGGGTCACTAAGAACAACATGATCCGCAGCTACCTCCTCCCAGCCACGTACAAGTCCACGTGTTTCTTGGGACTGTAAATCATCCCTACAAGACTGCTGCTGCTGCTGATGCTGAGTGCCAGCCTCCACCTCCATGCTGACACAATCATCCTCCTCCTCCTCTTCCTCCTCCTCTTCCTGTGTGATGGGTGGCACAGCAGGAACACTGTCTGGATAAAGGGGGCCTTGAGAGGCAAGGAAGTCCTCCTCTTCCTGCCTCTGTTCTGCCTCAAGTGCCCTGTCCATTATTCCACGCAGCGTATGCTCCAAGAGGTGGACAAGAGGTACAGTGTCACTGATGCATGCACTGTCACTGCTCACCATCCTTGTGGCCTCCTCAAACGGTGACAGGACAGTGCATGCATCCCTGATCATGCCCCACTGGCGTGGTGAGAAAAAACCGAGCTCCCCTGACCCTGTCCTGGTGCCGTAGTCGCACAGGTACTCATTGATGGCCCTCTGCTGCGTGTGCAGCCGCTGCAGCATGGACAACGTTGAGTTCCACCTGGTGGGCATGTCACATATAAGGCGGTTCTTGGGCAGGTTCAACTCCTTTTGGAGCTCAGCCAGCCGAGCACAGGCATTAAATGATCGGCGGAAATGCACACAGACTTTCTTGGCCTGCTTCAGGACATCCTGTAAGCCGGGGTACCTGCCCAAGAACCGCTGCACCACCAGGTTAAGGACGTGAGTCTTCACAGGGCACATGGGTCAGTTGTCCCTGTCGGAGGGCGGAGAGGAGGTTGGTGCCATTGTCACAAACCACCATTCCTGGCTTAAGCTGGCGTGGCGTCAACCACCTCTCGGCCTGCCCCTGCAGAGCTGACAAAACATCCGCCCCAGTGTGGCTCCTGTCCCCCAAACAAACCAGTGCAAGCACGGCATGGCATCGTTTTGCCTGCGTACTTGCGTAGCCCCTGGAAAGCCTACGGAGCACCGCTGGTTCTGAGGACAGAGCACTGGAAGAGGCCATGGAGGAAGAAGAAGAGGAGGGGGTGGAGGAGAGAGGTGTGTCACAACCAATAGTAGCATTTTGGAGGCGTGGTGGCGGAACAACCTCCAACACTACTGCACCTTGTCCTGCATCCTTCCCAGCTGCCAGAAGAGTGACCCAATGGGCCGTGAAAGACAAGTAACGTCCCTGTCCATGCCTGCTGGACCATGAGTCAGCGGTAATATGCACCTTACCGCTAACCGCCCTCTCCAGCGAGGCAAGGACATTGCCTTCCACATGCCGGTAGAGAGCCGGAATCGCCTTCCGTGAGAAAAAGTGGCGTTTGGGGACCTGCCACTGAGGAACCGCACATTGTACAAACTCACGGAAGGGGCCTGAGTCTACCAACTGAAAAGGCAGCAGTTGAAGTGCTAGCAATTTAGCCAAGCTAGCATTCAACTGCTGGGCATGTGGATGGCTGGGAGTGAACTTCTTTCGCCGGTCCAGCAGCTGGGGCAGGGACATTTGCCTGCTATAATCGGACATGGGTGTACTGCTAGCAGAGTGCCCGGAAACACTTGGCTGTGACACACCTAATTCTACACCTTCATTCCTCTCAGAGCAGGTTTCAGAGAGGACTGAAGGTCTAGTGGGGTTGGAGATGCCAGCTGATGAGGAGCAAGGAGAGGGCTGCTTTGTTCTTTGGTGTGGGTCTTTGAGGTACGCTTGCCAACGAGCTGCATGGCAGGTCAACATATGTCTGGTCAAGCATGTGGAGCCCAAGCGGCTGATGTTTTGGCCACGCGAGATACGCTTGAGACATATGTTGCAAATAGCAGCGGTGCGATCTGATGCACTCGTCTCAAAAAAGGCCCACACCAAAGAACTTTTAGAATAACGTGCAGAGGCAGCGCCCTGCACAGGCGGAGCTCTGTGGTGTGATTCAGTCGGTGTGCTGCCCCTAAGCTGGCCCCCGGAGGGCATCCTTCTTCGTTGGACATGTGCCTCCTCCTCCTCCTCCTCTCTCCTACCAGGCATCCACGTGGAGTCAGTGCCCTCATCATTCCCTCCCTCTTCATCGCTGTAGCAAACCTGGCAGTATGCTGCAGCTTGTGGAACATGACTGCCAGATTGCTGTCCTTCTTGAGCATCTCCTCTCTCTGCATTCACGCTACTGCCTTCCTCTAGCTGAGTGTCATCATCAGAGGCTAGAAAACACTGGGCATCCTCCTGGAGCATGTATCCAACACTGTGCTCAAAGAGTTCAGGAGACTCCTCAGGAGGACGTGGTGGGTCTAGGGAAGGAGTCACTGATGATGACATTGAGAGGAGGAAAGACGATGCGTTGGCAGCTGCTTTGCTAGTACCCTGAGACTGGGTGAGAGAGGATGAGGAGGATGAAGAGGGCTTGGTCATCCACTCTACCAAGTCGTTGGCATGTTGCGGCTCAACATGTCCAGCTGCCGAAAAGAAGGACAAGCGTGTCCCATGGCCACGTGCTGATGACAATGCACCGCGTCAACGACCAGCACTGTTGTCTCTAGACAAAGAGCCTGCTTGCCCTCTTTTATCGGCTCGCGCCTGTCTGCCTCTCCTTGCTGGCCTTCCAGACATGGTAATGGCCTGAAGGGAGTTGGGTAAAAAAGCAGTTGGGTAGTGTATATTGTGCTAGAGGCTCACAAAACCCACTAACTCCTGCAGATGCCTTTATTATAGAACACCAGAGATAAAGGGGTATATACAGATGTATACTGTGCTGTGCTGGAGGCACACACAACTTCCAATAACTCCTGCAGATGGCAAGTGGGCTCAAATAGAGAAGAGCTATGTAGGTGGATATAGCGGTATGTACTGGGTACAGAGCACGCAGACAGCACGCACAAGCTCCTAACACTACTGACTGCAAGCTCTATTATAAAAGATAGATCACTAGCTATATAGGTGAGGTGAATATAGCGGTGTATACTGCGGTCAGGGCACGCAGACAACAACCACTACACAACAGCAAGATCGAAAATCGGCCGAAAATGATCGGTGTGTACTGTGTTGAAGGTACACAGAACACCCACTGCTTCAGACGCCAACACACTACACAAGGCCGCCGCGCTGGCAGCTTATATAGTGTGGGGCGTGCACTACACAGCCTGAGCTATGATTGGCCACAGGCATCCTGCCTGTGGCCAATCATGGCTCTCCTCGCTGCTGGCGCTGCGATTGGCCAAGCATGCGGGGTCACAGTGCATGCTTGGCCAATCATGAGCCAGCAATGCACTGCGCCATCGCAGTGCATTGTGGGCCGTGAGCGCCACACAAATTTAGCGCGAACGGACCAAAACGTTCGGACTTCGCCGAATGGGCGAACAGCCGATGTTCGAGTCGAACGTATGTTCGACTTGAACACGAAGCTCATCCCTACTGGCCATCTTCCACTCATAAGTTTATAGTTGCTTTTGCCTGCCTATCCTTCCTATCCTATTCCTCCGTCTCTCCACTTATTGGCATGTCTGTATTCAGCACCTGCCACAAGTTATCCTTACTAAAAAGCATTTCTAGCTTTAACTTTCACAGCTGGTAATTGGCAATGTTCAGCTTTGCAATTGCAAACTTCACATCTGAACTGCTTCCATCTTTCAGTAGCTTATATACAGTAGTCACTGATTTAAAGAATTCTTTGCTTCAGAGCCTGCTGGCGCTGGGGTATCCTCTCCAATGCCTGGACCCATAACCTGTTAGCTGAGCATTGAACTCATGCGCTGGAGTATTCTTGTTTACAGCAAACTGCTTTACTTTTATGGAGGATATCTTTATCATGGAACAGGAAGAGAACACAAACAAGTGCATATAACACAATAAGGATGGTACTGCATAAGTATTATTCATACAGTATATAGCTCACATTACTTTACATTACATGCTGTTGTCCTTCCAACAATCAGACCATTTTTGCTTACAATATACTGTATGCATTAAATAATCTTTTATTATATGGCCTGACAGAAAACATTTTTAAAGCTTTTAGCAAGTTTAGAGCAGGTATCTGCATCTAGGGCTGATCATTCACAGGTAATCAATTCATGGGCGAATAGATGTGAGTAGCTGCAAATAGCTGTGAGCTATCAGCCTCCAAATATTTTCAACGGGGCTTCCACCTTCAGCTAATAACAGGGAACTCCTCATGGATCTTCTGCATCTAGTTACAGATAACCCTATTCGCAAGACTTAAAATAATCTTTTTTTATAGTTTTGGATGGTAAGTGCAAATTATACTGAGAGTTCTGACTGTAAAATTAACCGCCTGTGGTCCTTAAGCAGATGGACATCAAGTGGTATGTGCGTGGTAGCATTTTTTTTAAGCCAGCAATGAGCTTTTCAGCAAAGCTACCCAATCACGTTTATGATAGGGAGAAGGACCACCATTCACAGTGGTTCCCGAGTTTTCTCATTCCTTTGAGGGCCTGGGACAGCAGTAAACTGCCCCCTGTCCGGCTACAGTAGTAGGAGAGACATTAGGGGTCTAATAGACCCCTGATGATGTCTTCCATAATGAGTAACTGTCACCTACCCAACTATCATATAGTAGGCTTGTTAGCCCAGTTGTGATAGTAATGAAGTTAAATAAAAAGACTATAGAAAATGTGTAAAAATTATGAAAAAAATATGTCGAGTGATCAACTTCCTGTGGAACTTTGGGTCCAGGGACAAAAAAACATGCAGCCCTGGGCATGGATCTTTTTTAGGCTGGCCAGGCCCCAGGGTGCACTAGTAATGACATCATAAGAAGGTGGCCCCAGCCTGGGTAAAATAAGCCAGTGGTTTGTAGCAGGCCCAATGCCCGGGTGCCAGCCAACCAACAGAGGATGCGGGAGCCGGCCACAGCTACAGGACCCATAGTTAAGCTGAGGAGCACTACACAGTGCCAATTTTATTTCAGCTTTGTGAGAGGTTGAGGCAGGGGGTGAGAGACATGGCACAAGGAGGGAGTCCTGTGAGGACCAGAGTAAAAGAAGGTGTTCACTGTACACTCTGTTAGAAAGAGGCCCCCTCCAGGTCCCATTATACTGTTGTAGTCCCGCATGGGGCCTGGGGGGGGGGCTCTTTTTAACAGAAACTCTCTGATGGACACTGAAAGGGCACCTCTGTTAGAAAGACCTCCCTCCAGGTCCCATTAGTCTCTCTAATGGCACCTGGAGAGGACGCTTTCTAACAGACTCTCTAAAAGACACACAGAGGGCCATGGAGGGGGGTCTCTCTCTAACAGCCTCTCTAAGGGCCTCTGTTAGAGGGAGACCCCTCAGCAGGTCCAATTAGAGTTGCCTGCTTAACTTCCGGTAGTTTGTTTATTGTTGAATGTGAAGAGATTTTGTTTTTAAACAGCGTTTAAAAAAGAAAGGGCAGAAGTATGTTGTGCAAAATGTAGGGATGGGGCCAAGGGCAGAGCCTGACAGGAAGCCCTTGCCTTATTTAGTGGGGGGGGGGCCCTGAGTGTTGTTAGTCCACCCCTGTCCAATCAATATACGCTTATTGTGATTTTTTTTTACCAAAAATATGTAGAAGAATTCATATTGCCCTAAACTGATAAAGAAAAGTGTTTTTTTGTTTGGGGGGGGGGGGGGGGGGGTATTTATTATAGCAAAAAGTAAAAAATATTGTTTTTCTTTTTTTTTCAAAATTGGCAGTGTCTTTTTGTGTATAGCACAAAAAATAAACACCACAGAGGTGATCAAATACCACCAAAAGAAAGCTCTATTTGTGGGAAAAAAAGGACATAAATTTTGGCTGTGTACAACATCTCATGACCACGCAATTGTCAGTTAAAATGATGCTGTGCCGTGCAAAAAATGGGCTGGTCATTAAGGGTGCAAATCCTTCTGGTCCTTAAGTGGTTAAATGAGGTTTGGCCCAGAGAAGACGGTTGTGTTTCTGGATCATGGTCAGATATCGGTTCTTCTTTGCATGATAGAGCTTTAACCTTCATTTTTAGATGGCACTGTGAACTGTGTTCACAGACAGTGATTTATGGATGTGTTCCTGAGCCCATACGGTGATGTTCATTTTAGAATAATGCTTGTTTTTATACAGTGCTGTCTGAGGAGGACCTAAAGATCATGAGCATTCAATAATGTGTTTTGGCCTTGTCCCTTATGCACTGAGATTTCTCAAGATTCTTTTGATATTATGTACTGTAGATCAGGGGTCTTCAAACTACGGCCCTCCAGTTGTTCAGGAACTACAATTCCCATCATGCCTAGTCATGTCTGTGAATGTCAGAATTTTACAGTGCCTCATGGGATGTGTAGTTCCATAACAGCTGGAGAGCCGTAGTTTGCAGATTCCTGCTGTAGATGATATTTTTAAAGCCTTTGCAATTTTACATTGAGGAGCATTATTCTGAAATCGTTCAACAGTTTCATAGTGAGTAAGGTTGAATAAAGACATCAGTCCATCCAGTTCAACCTGAGTGAGTGTCTACCATAGACCCTATCCCTGTACATTGCACACTCACATCGGTCCCTACCCTCAAGGCGCCCACAATCCAAGGTCCCCATTCATATACTGGGGCCAATTTTGGACAGAAGCCAATTAACCTACCTGCATGTCTTTGGAGTGTGGGAGGAAACTGGAGTACCCGGAGGAAACCCACGCAGGCACAGGGAGAACATGCAAACTCCGGGCAGGTAGTGTCGTGGTTGGGATTTGAACCAGCGACCCTTCTTACTGCTAGGTGAAAGTGCTAACCACTACACCACTGTGCCGCCTGTAGTAACAGTATTTAGATGCAGCTCCCACAGATTGGTGGACTTCTGCCCATCTATATTTCTGAGAAATTCTAATTCTCTAAGACAGTATTTCTTAACTCCAGTCCTGTGTTGGGGCGCCTTGAGGATTGGAGTTGAGAAACTGCTCTAAGGTGCCCTTTTTATACCCAATCATGTTGACCTTTACCAATTACCCTAATTAACCACTTCAGCCCCGGAAGAAAAAAAAAACTCTTTATTTTTTACATTTTGCTATAATAAATATCGCCCAAAAATATATTTAAAAAAAACTATTTTTTTCCTCAGTTTAGGTTGATACGTATTCTTCTACATATTTTTGAAAAAAAAAATATCACAATAAGCGATTATTAATTGGTTTGCCCAAAAGTTATAGCATTTACAAAATAGGAGATAGTGTTATGGAATTTTTATTAATATATATTTTTTTTAAATGGTGGCGATCAGCAATTTTTATCATGACTGCGACATTATGGCAGACACATTGGACATTTCTGACACATTTTTGGGACCATTGTCATTTATACGGCAATCAGAGCTATACAAATGCACTGATTCCTATGTAAATGACACTGGCAGTGTTAAGTGTGTCCTGGGGGTGTTTCTAACTGTGGGGGGGCGTGGCTGTGTGTGACACATCACTGATCTCTGCTCTGATAACAGGGAGCAGAGATCAGTGACAGTGTCACTAGGCTGAACAGGGAGATGCTTGGTTACATTAGCATCTCCCCGTTCTTACTCCCGTGAGGGGAACGCGGGTATCCCAGTGGCGATCAAGACCACGGGACCTGCGACCTAGACTCATGAAGCTTGCAGTGGGCGCACTCGCACCTGCTGGCCGCCTCTTAACGGGCAACATACAGGTACATGATTCTGCCTGTACAAGCCCTTCTGCCAACGTATATCAGTGTGAGCCGGTCGGCAAGCGGTAAAACAAAATTTTCTTCCAGCTCTTCCTTGTTAGTACCACTTACTTTGCCAGCTTTTGTGCCCTGTCCCAACTTTTTTTCTTAAAAATTGTACATTTTCTCAGTTTAACTACTTCAATACAGGGCGCTTTCATCCCCTTCCTGCCCAGGCCATTTTTCAGCGATGTCGCATTTTGAATGACAATTGCGCGGCCATGCAACTCTGTACCCAAATACATTTTTTATCATTTTCTTCACACAAATAGAGCTTTCTTTTGGTGGTATTTAATCACCACTGGGTTTTTTATTTTTTTACAAAAACAATATGAATGTATAACAAAATTAGAAAAAAAAAAAAGTTTCTTAGTTTCTATCAGAAATATTTGTAAATAAATAAATTTTCTCTTGATAAGGCGGCACTGATGAGGCACTAATATGCAGTGCTGATGGGCACTAGGTGGCACTGAAAGGCAGCACTTATTGGCATAACTGATGGGCACAGGCTGTTGTCACTGATTGGCACAGAGTGGCATCACTAATGGGCACTGCTGGGGCTGCATTGTAATCAGGGCACTGATTACCTTTTCATATCTTCCCTGTGAGGAGAAGCCGCTGATCGGCTCTCCTCACCTCACACTCTGTCAGTATGAGGGGAGGAAAGCCGATAAAAGGTACTTCTTGGTTACATGTGATTGGCTGTGATTGGACACAGCCAATCACATGGGCAAAGAGCCACGGTTCTTTGCCGAGATCGGGGTCACGTCGTGTCCCATGACCATTATGCGTGCAAAATTACAGCTAAACTGGATTACGTCGTCCCAGAACGAGAGCAGCACCACTCTGCCGTCATTTGACGGTGGGCGGGCGGCGAGTAGTTAAACATTTGATATGTTTTCTATTGTGAATAAAACATAGGTTTATGAGATTTGCAAATCATTGCATTCGTTTTTATGTACATTTTGCACCGTGTTCAAACTTTTTTGGAATTGGAGTTGTACTCCAGTTGGTAAGGTTGAATAAAGACACCTGTCAATCCAGTTCCACTTACGTGGGTGTGTGTGCTTGTTTATGTCAATACCATTTCCCATATCCCTGTATATTGCGTTTGCTAAGATGCCTATCTAAGAGTTTTTTTAAAACTATCTACACTTCCCCCGACACCATTGATTGTGAAAGGGAGTGCCACATCCTTACCACTCTGACAGTCTAGAACTCCCTACACAGCTTAGAATTGAACAGCTTCTCCAATTTCATTCTGTGGTTGTGTGCCTTCTTAGGCTGCTTGAAACTGAATCGTTTTTTTCCCTAAGCTGGAATCACCATTGAGGTAGTTGTATATCGTTATCATATCTCCTCCCATGCATCTCTTTTCTGGGCAGAATACGTTCTCTACTTTGACTGGACCATTCTGGTCGTTCTAGAAGGGGAACCTTTGCCCCAGTCCCAAGGCTTTTGCAGACTCTAACAGGTTCTCTTCTAAGATTGCCCTGTAATTGGCTCCATCCATCTTCCCATTAAGTCTGATCAGCTTCCCTGTTCCTGCTGAAGAAAAGCATCCCCACAACATGATGCTGCCCCTACCTTGGTGGGGATGGTGTGTTCAGGGTGATGTGCAGTGTTAGTTTTCCACCACACATAGCGTTTTGCTTTTAGGCCAAAAAGTTCAATTTTGGTCTCATCTGACCAGAGCACCTTCTTCCACTTCTTATGGCTTTCTTTCAACAATGGCTTTCTTCTTGCCTCTCTTCCATACAGGCCAGATCTGTAGAGTAAACGACTAATAGTTGTCTTGTGGACAGATTCTCCCACCTGAGCTGTGGATCTCTGCAGCTCCTCCGTAGTTACCATGGACCTCTTGGCTGCTTCTCTGATTAATGGTCTCCTTGCCCGGCCTGTCAGTTTAAGTGGATTGCCATGTCTTGGTAGGCACTTGTGCCATACTCTTCCCATTTTTCGGATGATGGATTGAGCAGCGCTCCGTGAGATGTCCAAAGCTTGGGATCATTTTTTTATAACCTAGCTCTGCTTTAAACATCTCCACAGCTTTATCCCTGACCTGTCTGGTGTGTTCCTTGGCCTTGACATGATGCTATTTGTTCACTAAGGTTTTCTAACAAACCTCTAAGGACTTCACAGAACAGCTATATTTATAATGACAATAAATTACAAAAAGGTGGACTCTATTTACTAATTAGGTGACTTCTGAAGGCAATTGGTTCCACTAGCACATGTGCCACTTTGTGTTGGTCTATCACATAAAATCCTAATAAAATACATTTAAGTTTTTTTTTTTTTTCACGGTGAATAAAGTTCGCTTTATTGATATTAAAGACACAAGTTACAATTCAGAAATCAGAAGAATACAAATTAAAACAAAATACAGGTGGTGTAGAACACACAACAAAGAAAAAGGAAAATCAGGAGATAGTACAACCCACATAAAATACACATATGTTGTACCACAACCGTCCCCGACATTACCCTGCGAAGGCCATGGCTAACCCGAGGTCATATAAGAGATAATGCAGTATGATAGCCATCATGCCTACATCAAATCCCACAGAGGGAGGGGGGGGGGTGCATGTAGAGACAAGTAAGACCACGGAAAAAAAGAAAAGGGCGGAGAAGGAAAGGGCAAGAGCACGAGGGGGGGGAGGGACAAGAGAAGGAAAAAGAAAAAGAAGAAAAGAAGGGGGGGGGGGAAGAAGGAGGAGGGGAGGGGGGGGAGAAGGCCGTCCTACAGACCCGACGATAAGAATTCCTATATCTATGTCCCTGCCCTGTCTCCACCCGTCCATGGCAGCCATATGCCATCAAACTTTCTAGGGCACTTCCTACTAATATATGTCATTTTGTACAACGGGAGGGCCTTATTAATAATGTCCTCCCACAGAGTCAGCGTCGGGGGGGAAGCAGAGGTCCAGCGAAGGAGAATGGCTTTCTTGGCATAATAAAGCAAGAAGGCAATCAGGAGCTTGGAATAGCGCGGCCTCTGTTCCTCGTCCTGAATGCCGAGAAGCGCCAGCTCCGGAGACCGGGGCAAAGAGAAGCCCAACCGGTCATCAATGGTGTCAAACACATCGGCCCAAAAGGCGGCCACCATCGGGCAGCACCAGAACATGTGGAAGAACGTTCCCTCTGCTGCTCCACATCTGGTACAGGCAGGGTCCCGCTGTCGATACAGTCTGTGCAACCGCTGCGGAGTGTAATAAACCCTATGTAAAAACTTAGTCTGTATCACCTTATCTCTAGAAGAGATCACCAGACCAAGACTATCCTGGAAACAGTCATCCCAATCCTCCCTCTCCAAGGAGGGAATATCCCTCCGCCAGGCTGTCCACAGTTTCTCCATCTTGGGAGAATCCACACTGAGTAGCAAAATGTACAGGGACGAGAGAGGCTTGGAGAGCTGGTCCAGAGACAGTAGGTCCTCCACCGGATCCATAGATAGGGTCGCATTTGCTGGCAGCTGCGCCGGGCCCTTGTAGACTAAATCGGCGAGATCCTCCAAGGAACCTACCCCAGCCGCTTCAACGCAGTTCGCAGCGTTCGCCCTAAATCGGGCAAACCACCACCGAACCGACACAAGGACCGCCGCCCAATAATAGACCCTGAAGTCGGGCAAAGCCAACCCCCCACAATGCACAGGTAGGCACAGAGTGGACCGTGCAATCCTCGGATTAGACCCTCCCCAAATAAAGGAGCCCACACAACCCTCCAGTTCCGCAAAAAAGGCTCGTGGGAGCAAAACGGGGGAGTTCCTAAAAAAATAGAGGAACCTAGGGAGGAAGACCATTTTTAACAGGTTAATGCGACCCAGCAAATTCAGGGGAAGCTTCCCCCAGGAGGCACATCTAGCCTTCAGCTGAAGGAGAGCCGGTTTCAAGTTAAGATCAAAGTACTGTGTCGGGTCCCTGCTCACCACTACCCCCAGATACTTGAATTCGGTGACCCACTGTAGGGGAGTGTCCGCCGCAGCCGCCCTCGACCCCGGGTCCAGAGGAAACAGGACGGATTTGGTCCAGTTTATCCTGACCCCAGAGAACCGTCCGAATACATTAAAAATTTCCAATGCCGCCCGTAAGGAGGAATCTGCATCCCTCAAATAAAGCAGAGCATCATCCGCGTAGAGCGACACCTTCTCTTCAAGAGGGCCTACTTTAAGTCCCACCACCCCCGAGGAGGCCCTCAGGGCCACCGCCAGAGGTTCCAACGCCAGCGCAAATAACGACGGGGAGAGGGGGCAGCCTTGCCGGGTGCCCCTCTCCAACCGAAACGCCTCCGACAGCCTACCATTAATACGCAACCGTGCCCTCGGGCCTCTATAGAGCAACTGCAGCCAACTCAGGAAATGGGGACCGAACCCATATCTACGGAGCACCTCCCACAAATATCCCCATTCCACTGAGTCAAATGCCTTTTCGGCATCCAGGGAGGCAACAACCCTGGTCCCAGCGTTGTCATGAGGGATAGTTAAATTAAGGAAAAGGCGCCTCAGGTTGATGTCGGTACCCTTACCGGGCATAAACCCCGTTTGGTCTACATGAACAAGGCTCTCCAGAACCTGTGCCAGCCGATTCGCTAGGACCTTTGCCAACAATTTGGCATCGACATTTATCAAGGAGATCGGGCGATAGGACGCACAATCCTCTGGGTCCTTACCCGGCTTAGGCACCAACACCACAATCGCCTCCGACATGGAGTCGGGGAGCGACCCCCCCTCCAAGGACTGGGCGAATAAAGAAACCAATTTAGGGGCCACCAAATCCTGATAAGTAGCGTAGAATTCAACAGGGATTCCATCCGCCCCAGGGGACTTCCCCACCTGCATTTGAGCCATAGCCATCTGAACCTCCTCCAACGAAATGGTCTTCTCCAATTGGTCCATCGCCTCTCGGGATAGAGCGGGAAGTTCCACCCCATCCAGAAAGGCCCGGAGAGTCGGGTCCCCATAATCCACCCTAGTGGAGTACAGGGCGCTATAATATTGCACAAACCGGTTCAGGATCCCCTCCGGGTCCATGATAAGGGTCCCGCCCTCATCCCTGACCCCACCTATATGCGCGCTGGTAGAGTGCCCCCGGGCCAACCACGAGAGCAGCTTCCCATTTTTATCCCCGTATTCAAAAATCCTTTGAGCAGTGTCCAGCATAGACTTCTTAGTCAATTCTATCCTATGGAGCTCGACCGCCCTAAGTGCCATCTGCCATTCCTGATATCTGAGGGGGGTAGGGTCCGCCACATGAGAACTCTCCTTTTCCCTTAACACCCCCTCCAACTCCTCCAGCAGCTGCACAGACCGCTTGCGACACCGGACAATTCTAGAGGCATATTCTCCCCTCAGCCAGCATTTAAACGTATCCCAGACCACCCGGGGCTCCGCAGAGTCCGCATTCTCCAACCAGTAACGACAGAGGGCCTCTGGCATATCCTCCTGAACCCCCACATCCGCTATCCAATACCCCGACAGCCTCCACAGTCCCCTCCGCAAAGGGAGCCCAAGAGAGACCCCAAGGAGGAGGGGAGCGTGGTCAGACACCCCCCTGGGCAGAATCCGCACACTCACCACCCGACTCAACATAGCCCGTGAGACATACCCCAGGTCTATGCGAGAGAAGGTACGAAATGTGGCTGAATGACAAGTATACTCCCTGCCCGAAGGGTGAAAATGGCGCCAGACATCCACCAGCCCAAAAGTATCGGCCCATCGTGTCAGACCCGGAGTCCCACGAGATGGCCTCTGGAGTCTATCTAGCTCCGGGGACGGAGCCATATTATAATCCCCTAATAACATGACATTTTCCACTCCATACTTTATAACTATATTCATAATGGCAAACAAGAGGTCAGTATCCGCGGGGGGAGGCAGGTAAATACCCACCAGAACATACTCCACATTCGCAATAGTGACATGCAAAACTATAAACCTGCCCCCCGGATCTGTTTTCAACTCATGGAGCTGGAACGCAAGGGATCTGTGAACAAGCACACTGACCCCCCTGGAGTAACTCGAGTAGGTGGCATGGTAGTGTTGGCCAACCCACGCTCTCCGAAGGCCAAGCACCCGGGAGCCCATCAAATGTGTCTCCTGAAGGATACAAATATGAGGTGAGTATCTTTGTAAAAAGGTAAACACCAACGAGCGCTTGACCGCAGAGTTCAGACCCCTCACGTTCCAGGAAAGAATAGAGAATTCAGCCATAACTGAAAACCATCAAAAATAAATGCCCAGATCTAGTCAGATAGCCCCTCCCCCAAAGAAAAAACCATCCCACCCCCAAGGGTGCCCCAGGTCCGGGGTACCTGTAGGCGGCAAAGCTCTCCTGAGCAAAAACGGTGACCCCCGGGACCAGAAGCCACCCCCCATAGTAGAATTGTACATGTGTCAACATACCGTGAAAAAAAACAACAAACACAACCCCCAAACTTAAACTAAGCAAAAACTGATCAGCAACGGCCGATCGCCCCCGCCCCCCACCCCGCAAAACCCCAACAGTGGAGTCCCGCATAGATCCCCAAACTTAACTGCAAAAGACCCTTAAGGCTTCGTGAGCAACTTACTCAGGTGGGCGTGCACCAGACCGCCAGGAGGACGCAGCCCCCCCCTCACCTGATACACACAGAGGGGGAGACCACTAGTCCTACCTGTCACCAGCGCTATAACCTCCCCGTAAGAGTTGCTAGAGCACAAAAAACATATCAAAAGGTTCACCCAGCCATTTCCCACAGCATAGTCCCGAGCAGAGGAGTCCCACAGTCCTGTAGGATGGACCAAGCATGACAGGCACACTCCAACAGTCCATCGGATCCCAGCCGGACTGAGGCGAGGGCGGGGGACACCACAACCGTACCCCCCCCTCAATTCAGGGAGCATGGAGAAAAAAGTAAAAAACATAAAACGAAAAAAGTGGGAAACCACAAAGGAGGAAGAAAGTTCAAAGTGCAGAGCCACCGCAGCAGGCACATCAGCCAGGAGTAAATCTTCAGGATAGTCAGCCAGGTAGTGTCTCCAGCCAAGATGCAGCATCCCTGGGATTAGTGAAGAATCGGACAGTCTCTCCATCCACCACCCGCAGCTTCGCCGGGAAGAGGATGCTATACTTGATCCCTTTAGCCCTCAGGGAAGCCTTGACCGCATCGAAGGATCTACGCTGCTTCTGAGTCTCCATAGTGTAGTCGGGAAAAAACAGTAGCCTAGAGTTCTGGTACTTGACCTCCTTCAGCAGCCTCGCCGCTCTAAGCACCTCATCCCGGTCCCTGAAGTTCAACAAGCGCAGGATCAGGGTGCGCGGGGGGCTCCCCGCCGGTCCCCTCTGCGGAGGGACCCGGTGAGCTCTTTCCACCGTGAAGTAGGGGGACAACTGCGCCTCCGGGAACAGGGATCGGATAAGTTCTTCCACAAACACTGTAGGGTTCTGTCCCTCCACCCCCTCCGCCAGGCCGACGATTCGCAAATTATTCCGCCTACTGCGGTTCTCGGCGTCCTCTGCCCGAAATTCCAGGGTCTTCACCTTAGCCTGCAAGGTCCGGAGCGCCACCGAATGTTCCGCCAGCACATCCTCCGCCTGACCAACTCGTTGCTCCGCCACTCCCAGCCTCGAGCGGATCTTATCTAGGTCCTGCCTGATCAGGCCGACTTCCGTCTGGACCACCTCCATCTTCCCCGTCAGCGCCGTCTGGCAGGCCGCTATGGCGGCCATCACTTCAGGTATGCCCGGGAGGGAAGAAGCATCAGCCTCCGCCGGCGCGGTCTGCGTCGCCATGTTGGAATGGGCACGTGGTCCTCCCGCTCCACTGGAGTCCGGAGCGTCTAACGGCAAAGCCCCTGGGGGAAACCGATTCCTCCTACCGCCCTTGTGTCCCGCAGATGAACGGGACGGCATAGGGTGAGCCAGACAACCTGTCAACAGGCAATAGCACGGGTAAAAGGATGCAGAAGGATCAGTCTCTAGCAGAGCTCAGGGAAGCACGTCTGCTCACGCCGACATCTTGGCCACGCCCCCATACATTTAAGTTTTGGTTGCAACATGACAAAATGTGAAAAATTTCAAGGGGTATTATAACTTTTTCAAGGCACTGTATTCCTCATAACTGATGTCCTTCAGCCCCCTTATTAGCTTTGCTGCCCTTCTCTGGACTTCAGTACATCCTTCCTAAACACTGGTTACCAGAACTGGACAGCATTCTCAAGATGTGGCTGAAGCAGGGTTTTGTAAATTATAGTTTTAACCCTTTTAATGCATGCAAATATTCTGCTTGCTGCATCTAGGCATTGCATTCTATTGCTGAACGTGTCATCTACTAGGACTCCCAGATCTTTTTCCATCCTGGATTCCCCTAAAGGTTCTTTCCCTAGCAAGTAATTTGCATTCATGTTTTTAGCCATGTAGTTTCCCATCCCTTTATTTTATTGAGGTTTTCTTGTAAAATTTCTATATCCCGCTGTGAAATTATTTCCCTGCTTAGCATTGTATCATCAGCAGAGACTGAGATTGGGCTATTTATGCCAACCTCTATATCAGGGGTGTCTGACCCACGTTCCAAGATGGCTAGGAATGCGGCACAATACAAAATCATGAACTTGCTTAAAGATTTTGATTTTTTTCTTCATTTTTGTAAAAATATGTTTACACTTCGTGAACACAAAAAATTGACAGTATCTCTTTACTGGACTTTTAAAAGTTCTATGTTCCCAAAGAAAAATGTCCCTCTTTTCACAATCACACCTTATTCATGTCATCAGTTTTCAGCAGCACCTATATTCGTGAGCAACTATTTTCAAGGATGAAGCACATGAGGACCAAAATTAGATCCTAAATATCTCATGAGCACCCTGAAAATTCATTAAGATTTGCTACAACATCCATTGAGCCAGATACTGATGCATTTGTTTATCAAATATCACACTCGTTTTATGTTGCCCTCTTTTACAATAAAAAATAATGCAAAACAATTAAGTTTTATTACTCAGATAGATACATTATCTAGATCAGTGATTGATAACCTTTGCCTGACTTGTTTTACTCATCAGTTATCCTTATGGTTAGTGCATTTTATGTGTGGTCCAAGACAATTCCTCTTTTTCTTCCTCAATGTGGCTCACAAAGGTGTTGGATGCCCCTGCTCTATATAATTTATGAATAAATTAAACAGAATTGGTCCGAGAGCCTGGGGGCAGACCAACATTTATTAGCTGTAAAAAGAACATAACAATTAAAATAAATATAAAGAACGAGAAAAAGTTGGTTGTTTGCATATTTTATTTTTCTTTTTTTTTTTCCTCAATTCTTTTTTTTTTTTTATTTCCAACTGAACACATCTGGCATATTTTACACTTTTGCAATAAAACATGGTTACAATAGCTTAAGGAATTGATATATCCAAAATATTTCACCATGATTTCAAGATGAAATGAATTCGTCTTCCAGGTGTTCAATATCCTCCAATTCTAAATCTACAACTCAAGATATTGCTTACAGACTGATGAATAACTTAATATTTACGCAGACTCTGCAAATGTCTCGAAATCCAATTTTTATCTTTTTTTTTTTTTCGTTTTTAAATACAAACAACAATGTAGAAGAAACTCAGTGGTAAAACTTACTAATACAAGGTGATGAACAAATAATTAATCACATCAATAAATAATGATATGTTTCTGGTGCAAAGTGCCAATACAAATCATTTTTTTATTTGACTTTTTTTCTCTTAAAATAAATGACTGCAAGTGTGTGTAAATTTTTGAGAAAATTACATTCCTGTTACATGCCTCATAGCCCTACTGACACAATATGTACATCTATGACAATACAGTCACTAAATATACAAAGAAAGAACAAGTGGATTGACCCCTGGATGTGTCATTTTAACAGTACACTGTGCAGGAAATCCTGACAGCCATCAATTTAGTAGCATAAAACACACAGCATCATCAGTGTCTTAGGCTAAGAATTTGGCTTTTTGGTGATGCCGTTACTGCATCTTGGTAGACCGGCACCATTTTTTTGTTTGTTAACTACAGCCTAAGCAATTCAATTAAAAACAAAAACATAAATCAACTTCCATCTTCATTGACCTCTGCTACTTGTTTGCTGTGGAGAAGTTTAAATTTCTGGTCAAAAACTGGAATAGTTCGGCACCATAAAATATAAATACCCTTTTGCAGGGAGAAAAACACCAGGGCATATGTAATTGTTGCCTTATCTCTCTTTTATAATGATCATAAATAAAATAGGTACAGCAAGTGTGAGAGATCTATGGCAAACCATGGCTTCATATCCCTATGTTACGAAGGTTTATAGGATTTGACGTGAAAGGGAAAAAAAGAAAAAAAAAAAAAACACAAAAATGCAAAGCATATTTTGGTGTGAATGTTAAAAGGATTGGATAGACCCATATTCAACCTTTTAAAGCAAGCCGCGTCCTTTTTTTTTTACGTTTCCAGAATATACCTGCTCCACCAGGTTTAAAGTACAAGCACAGTTTAGCTTCACGATAAAACTAAGAAACTTTTTTTTTGTTTGTTCTTTATACAAGGTTTTACTTTTACAAAAGTATCCCTTTTTAAAGTTAAAGATGTGCATCTGATGTACAAAGTATCAAACATATTTTTTTTTATTTTTTTATTTTTTTTTCACAGCTTGAAAAGAGGCTGGAAATGGGATGTAAGACGTGTGGACTAAACACCATCACAGCTTGGACACAGTCTTCTCCAGAATGTCTTGTTTACGCAGTGTGTCCCACCAGTTTTTTATTTTATTTTTCTTAGAAAGAATGAAAATTAAAATAATTCTGAGACTCCATTTCATCGTCAGTTTGCATGGTACAAGCGTGCCTTTAGCAGCTGGTGTTCAGTTGTGAAAAAGAAACACAATGAAAAGTGGCTTTGCTGACTACAATGTACAGCTATTGCTGGGTGTAATGGAATGTACAACGGAGGAGCTCTACGCAGACTTGCTTTTCCACCGGAGGTGACAACGCCTAGGAACTGCAGCGCTTGTGCTCTCAGCATGAAAACTTGGCATTCAGCACTTCAGTCAACCTCAGTATCTGTTCTGATGTTCGTAATGCCACCGATTAAAATCTATGTTAAAAGCTACAATGCTACCAGAAGCCATGCCAGTGATCAATGTCCTGTAAGGAGAGAAAAAATGAAACAGTTCAAGAACTATTCTTTGCATTCATTGCCTTGTATAAAGTAGGCCAAAACACATATAATGGAGCGGCTTTTACCTTTCAAAGATTTGTATTTCTGTCTATCTAGTCCTCTAAAGCCTGGTACACACTAGTAGTTTTTTTGTTCAACCCAGCAGGCTGAAGAGCACAGGAAGAGTTGCTGTACTAACAAGCCAATGTCAGTACACAATCTCCCTTGCTGTGCTATTGTGTTCTGACAGGGAGACAGCGCTCTCAGCCATTGGCCGATCAGCAGACCTCTTCGATCAGCTGCTGTACACAGGAGTTGAATATCAGCCGGTTTCTATTGAATCGGCCAATGCCACCTGATATTCGGTCCTGTGTGCATGACCCTTAACACCACACAGCCGGGTGGATAACACCACCTACAGTTAAAAAAAACAGTGGTGTCCTATCTCAACCCCCAGTCCACTGATTGGACAGTGGAAAAGTAGCCAGAGAGTGATGAGGTCCATTCCTCTGATCCCTCTTCCAATTGGCATGTTCCTTGTCAGGACATTTGCAAGCAGCACACTTGATTGGTTCCCAGTCCTGTCTATCTCTCTAAGTTTGAATGCTGCTGTACAGGGGATGCAAGAGGTCTACAAGAATCTAATAGCAAGTCAAATTCAGGTATATGCATTAGTTGCATTAAAAAAATAGATTTATATGTCAAATACTGAGCTGCACTAACTCTTTTTTTATTTCTGCCTGGAGTTTAGTTTTAATTATGTATTTCTCTGAAATTAAAATCTTTTCCAACAGAAAGGTTTCTGTAAAAGAGAACGTGGAAAAAAAAACATTCCTAAGAACAGACTTCACAAGATGCTGCAATTACCTTTATTTATTTGAAAATTATTCTCTGCTCCCCTCTTTGATTCAATTTCACTTTGTTTCCAGGACCTTTACCCCATCCAATGAGAAAACTTTCACTGGCCACTAAGGCTGTGTTCACTAGACACTGGAATGGTAGTTGGCAGCTTAGACAAAGTCAAAGGAAATCAAGGCCAAGTAATAAAAATCTTAAAGTAACAAACCTATACTATTTGGGCCACTTGATAGGAAGATATTGTTAACCCTTTTGCTGCCGGGTCCATACGTCATATGGACCTGACAGCGGGGGCGGGGTGGGTGGGTTCACACACAATCCTGTACCTGCAGTCACTGGCAAAGGCAGACTGCTCACACACACCCCTGGTACCGGAGTTCCTCTGCGCTTTCCGGGTTCCCCTTGCCCCTCTGCTAGCCCGGGAGCGACATGGTAGGTGCAGAAGGGGAAGGAGAAGAGTGGATGCATGTCTGCTCTCTCTTCCCTTCCTGTTGTGACACGGAAAGCGACGTCTATGACGTCACTTCCAGGCCAGCCACTCGGTGTTCCTGGATAGCTTAGCCTGGAAAGGATGTTTTGCAATGTGATCTGTGGATGCTGACTTTTAATATAAGGACACTTACCTGTCCAAGGATCTAGCAATGTCCTCACTGAAGCGGATTCTTCATCAAGCGCTGCTATTTTAAGTAAGGGTAGCCAGCATTGAAGCTTGGTGGCTTCAAAACCAGTTTCCTATTGTGCATGAGTTGTGCTAATATTTGTAAATGGTCCCGCAGTATTCTTGGCCCTGTGATGTGTCCCAGAATTTTGCAGGGGATGGGGTGAATCCTCGGCTCAGATCTTTATGGCGCATTTGACTGGAAGTGGGAGTGTCAGAACAAGGTACCCGCTCTCCCCTCCTGCCCAAAAAGGGCGGCAAACATTTATTTGGTTGAAGCTCCTCTTTAAGGATGCCAGCATTAAAATACTAAGTTTTTACTACTAACATATTGCATCACGTCTAGAAATAGCACATGCAGTATTTTATTTTTTGTGTTTTTTAGTGAATTGCAAACACATATTTGAAAAACACTATAAGTTATTTTACAGTTGATCTTAAAGTGTTAGATAACATTTTGTGAATTGTGTGGTCAGAACATAAAAATGTACGATTGATACTTTTCTAGTTTGCTCCCAATACCAGGCACACTGCTGTTGAATTGGTGGTGTTTTCCCTTGCTGATTAACATACAGGCTACTCTTTGTTATCTATTTAGCAGTATGAATTGTAGGCCAACTGATTAGGAACAAGTTTTTACAATTTAGTTAAATTCTCTATGTGCATATTAAAAGTTAAACATAGTTGTAGATGTAGACTCACCTTTGATCATGTGACAGATCCATTGCTCGTATTCCAGCATCACAGCCGGGGTAAATATAGAGCTGTTTAAAATCACAAGCTTGCCAGACTTCTACAACACCATTATCTCCACCAGTCACAAGGTTCTGGCCATCACTGCTCAGAAGGATTGCCTGGATGAAAAAGAACATAACATTCATTCACAGCCCTTTCAATTAAATTAATTATTATGGCAGAAAATTTAGACAGTACAAGACAAAAATTCTGATTTACTGGCTAGGCAAAGATCTACAGCCAGGAAGTGAGCCCTGGCAATAAAGTAAAGCCTTGGGGCAATAGCGCCTTCTAAGTTTAAGAGCCATTATTATTTATTATACATGTATGGCAATTTGATGTTTAAAACCATTCTTATTTTACAATACTGATATTCTGTTTGCATCAGCTAGACATTTATCGCCTTAACGTTCACAGCACCACATCAAATTGGAGACTGAGCTGTCTTCTCTTTTATCAAACTTTCCCATGAAATTTAGATTCATATTGTGCTGTAGAAACCTACCGTTTCCTAATTTACTTCGAAATTTTCACTCTCAAAAAAATGTGGAGAATCTAAACAGTTCAATCCCTTTTCAGTCACCTGTATGAACAGCCCACAATCACTCATAACTTTCTGGGCTTTCTTCAGCTTAACACAGTGTGGCCTGAGACAGCCATTAGAAATCAGAAGGAAGATGCTAGTTGATTGCTATTGGTAACAGACAGGACTTTTCAGGACACTTTTTATGCATTAGGTCTGGAAGAAAGTGTACTTTGCTAGCCATATTTACTGCCATTTCCAGCTAAGCATTTGACAATTATACTCACAAGCAAGTCTGCCAAGAATTATAACAGGATTACATTCTCTTGGGGACCAGCAGAGACTTCAGGCTCTGTTGAAGGGTAAACTCCACTCGAAATGATTTCAGTTAAACTACATCTAAAACCAAAACGTTTTCATTTTGGTTAGAGCAGGTAAAGGTTAAACCCTCGTTTTGTCGTTTGTGTGTTTGTTGGGAAGATTTTCCTTCACTCCCTGTCCTGCAGTGGCGGTGCATCCATAAGGGTGCAGGGACGCCACCCCCTCTCTCCTGCCACCTCCTTGCATGAATCTATGGCCACCGCTACCACCCTCTATTCAGGCGACCGTCCCCTTTTCAGGGGGCGGGGGGGTGTTTTTGAAGCACCTGATTAGAGCATAGGTGTCAAAAAAGGTGACCTGCGAGTGCCCAGTGCTCGCAGGTCACTCAACTGTGTTAGAAAAGCGAATGAATATTCGCTTTCCTAACATTAAACAGCCGCTCCGCCAATCAGGTGCTTGGATCTGTTACCCATCACCTGATTTGATATGGCACAGTGGGAGCATTTGATATGGCACAGTGGTTGCATTAGATGGCACAGTGGCCACATTTGATGGCACAGTTCCCACGTTTGATGGCACAGTGGCTGCGTTTGATGGCACATGGGCCGCGTTTGATGGCACAGTGGCTGCATTTGATGGCACAATGGCAGTAATTGATGGGCACAGTGGCGGCAACTGATGGGCACAGTATCTGCGTTTGATGATACAGTGGCTGCGTTTGATGGCACAGTGGTGGCAATTGATGGACGCAGTGGCTGTGTTTGATGGTACAGTGGCGGCAATTGATGGATGCAGTGGCTGTGTTTGATGGTACAGTGGCAGCAATTGATGGGCATGGTGGCTGCATTTGATGGTACAGTGGCGGCAATTGATGGACAAAGTGGCTGCCTTTGATAGCACAGCGAGGCTGCAATTGATGTGGTTTTAAACATTTTGAGCACCAGCTGCCACTGCTGTTCTGCAGGCACAACAGGAAATACTTTCAAATTTAGACAAATACCTTCTTAGACCATTGCCAAATGAAGAAGAGTCCCCATTGGAATTTTTTTCTCTATTCCTGTTCTGATGACTGCCTGCAGAACCACTGTTCTAAAAGTTAATTTTAAGAACTAGCTGATGCACCAAAGAAGCCAATTTGCGCACTAGGCATAAATATACCTGATCTTTACTGGGCGAAGCAAAAATGTTGTGAATTTTGGTAATGCACTGCTAAATATCAGATGTAAAAGGCTGAACACAATAAAAGCAAAATATGAACATCTATACCACATCGAGTTACCAGTATTCACAAACTCTTAGTAGCAGAATAAAATTTTTCCAGTTTTTAATGAATCTTGGGGTTCGATATTTTAGCTTGAAGATGCTGAACACAAAAAAAAAACAGATCAGCGCCTACCCTGGTTGAATCAGTGATCTCCATCTGGCCAAGAAGCTTGCCATTAATGCTGAAGTTGCAAAACCGCCCTCTTTCATAATATATAATACAATGACCTTCACTGGAAACAGAAATCAAACGAGGGTATAAGCAATTCTCCGGGCCCTCCAGTGCTCTGAGTAGATCTCCAGTGATGGTGTGGACCAAGCATGGACCCTCTGTAAATAAATAAATAAATGAATGAAAAGGATTGCGTAGCATCATACTTGAGCTAGAGAAGAACAAGTTGTCACATATATTAATCAGCCAGGTTTAATGTTCAAAATCCCCATGGCAGTGTTCAAATAGTATGAACATTCTCAAACTCTTTAGTAAATCAGATTCTCCATGTTGAATTACAGGCATCACAGTCCAATGTAAGCTAACTCTGAAAGAATGTGTAAACCCAACATATTCCTGATATGTGCCTGCAGTACCATGTGCTTGTATGAAAAAGTATCCTGTTCCTTTTGTATTGCTTCCTTATGTGAAATCTCTGCTGTGCCTGCTAGTTCCCTCTGCTTTCCTTTTAAAAACTGACTACTCTAAGCAGGAGAGTACATTGTCAGTTCTCTAGCTATGCTGGGAATCCAGCCTGCTCTCTTCCACTGCACAGCCATTCACTAGGAAGCTCAATGTGCTGCTGTTTTTCCCTCCCTAGCTCTTATGCAGCTGAGAACAGAGGGGATATGATCTTGCAAAAAAAAAAGGAAAAAGGGTATTTATATATATTTTTTTAAATCTATACACAAATGTTTTGCCTTTCATTCCTATTTTAAACTGAATGGGTTGCTTTACAAGGTGATTGTTTACAATCACTTTAATCTAGCCCTGCGTTAATACACTCTACTTAGGCTGGATGGCATCAATGATATAAAGTAAACAATAATAATGCATTAAGTAGGTGTAATACAAATTAAACCTACTACAAAATGTTGTAATCTAGTATAAAGTATGTTATTCAGTGCCCAGTATGGGTAGAACAGGGTTTCCATTTTTCACCACATCCCATGACTTAAATAGAAAAATGTCCAAAAAAGCAGGACATTTAAGGTACCCCATTACTACACAAACTTCAAAAGTCAACAATCCATTTAATTAATCCATTAAAATCAGATTAATCCAATAACAATAATCTGGTTTTATTGCACAGTATAAAGCTGAAGTTACATATTTCATGCTACAACAGATGTTACCATCTCGACGTCCCAGGTTTGATTCAGCAAGTGGCATATGTGCAATGCAAAATTACAATTTAAGCTTTGTGTAATATTAAAATGTATTAGATTATTAGATTTTTATTGTTAATTTTGTTTTGTATACAGTTCAGTTTGCTACAAAACTCCTGAAGAAGCTGTAAACTTGGCAAAACATGTTGAGTAATTGCTTTTTAAGTAACTGTTTTTTGTACATTTTTCTAGTATAAATGATGTAGAAAAGGAAAGTGTGCATAATGTAAACTTCAAGCAAGTTGCAGGCAACCTTGGTTCTTTTCCGGATTGTGTAGTGTTTATTGGATGTCAAGTCCAACAGAATTTATCCAACTTAATAATATTCAAAAGCCTTATGAGTCCCTTCAGAATATCATTTTTTTTCGTTCATCATTTTATTTTAGCCACTTCCTCATCCTCCTCATTCACTAAAATATAGATGAAGCTGACTTATTTTTTTTATCTCATTGTTAACAAATAATGCTCCCTGGACTAGAATAGCTGCATACACAGGTTTTTCTGTGAAATACCCAAGGCCCTTCTTGCACCTATTTGCCATATTATTAAGACCAGAAAAGAAAGCAGCAAGACAGGGAAAATTAAGTGTAAGAAACCATGCACATTTTATAAAAATTAGCAATTTCATTTCATCGTTAACAAAAAGAAGATTTTTGTCTCTCTATTTTTCTAAAATCAATTATCTTCAAATTAGGTGCAGACATCTGCTGGGTCTG
This sequence comes from Lithobates pipiens, assembly GCF_037356315.1. Taxonomy (NCBI): domain Eukaryota; kingdom Metazoa; phylum Chordata; class Amphibia; order Anura; family Ranidae; genus Lithobates; species Lithobates pipiens. The sequence continues at coordinate 626,798,153 of NW_027507748.1, read as the reverse complement.
AATACAACATCTTTCCATGTTCTACGTTTCGATGGGCTCAATACGTGGCTGAAGCTAGCACATATGTTAAGATGCAAGCGTCAATGCAAACACAGTAGCCACTGACAAATGGCACAAAAAAGGAGTTAAATTATTCAAAGCAAATTGTAGGACATTCAGACAAGGTCAGTGGGCTATGAGGGAGGAAGTCGTACACATATTTACTACAAGATTCTCCGCGCCACTCCTCCATTGTCTCTGAAAGTTAGAACACAGATGTAAAGAAAATGCGCTGTTTCTGGGTGATCGCCCCTTTTGTTCTTTCATTGAATTGTGGATTATTCACTCCTCGCTGCACGTAAATGAAAGTAATTTGGCAGCTCAAAAAAAGTCACTGAGGAGTCTGTAATATTGTGAAGAGTACATCTCACATAATCATTGTTTTCCTGAAAAGAACAATATTGAACTCATTTTATGTGGCCTTTCTCTCCGATGGCCTTTTAACATAAAGCTACCTAGTTTTAACTGTAAACAATCAATAAGCAATGCTTCAAGTAGTTACCTACTACTATATGCTTTTATTGCTCTTAATTGATGCATGATACCAAGGGCTACAAGTGTCAGTACAGAGTGAGGATCGATCATTAAATGCTTTATCCATCTTTTTACATATCTGAAAATCCTATTATGTCCTAAAGTGTAAGTTCATTCTAACTTAAAAAATTCGGCTGAACAAGAAAAAAATTTAATTTATCACTCCATCCATGCTAAACAGCATGGAATGAGAAATCTGCAGTGCTTGCTTTTGTATTCAGACAACCGCAGCGCCCTGAATACCTTACCAGTGACAGCATCTTATAGGATACAGTCATTGTTTAGCTAATAATTTTCCAAAATGTCCACCCAATGGCTCAATCCTTGGCTGATTCCTGCTGAATTTCAGCCATGTATAGCCAGTTTTTTATATTCTTGAGGACAGCATACAGCTGTCATTACTTATCTGGCCCCTCAAAGTGTGAGTGACAGTAACTTCTGGCAGGGATTGGAAATGAATGTCAAACATCCCTCTATCCTTACCTACAGTGCCTTGAAAAAGTATTCATACCCCTTGAAATGTAAAAAACAGTAAGTGAAATGTGCAGCACTAATAAACTGTCTTAGAATGAACCAAGACTGAATAGAATAATAGAAAACAAATAAAACAGAAGTCCAGAAAGTGAAATGATTTAAAGTCCATAAATGAATGAACGTAACATCATAGTGACTTCAAATTTAAGGTTTGTGTAGATAAAGTTGGCAATAGATGATCCACCACCACAAAGGCTTAGCAGAAAGATTGAACCCAAAGAGGCATACGCCTAATGAGTCAATCAAGCTTATGGTGTAACACATCAGGGGATACTGGCATCAACATACACGACCTCCGGTCGTGTATCCTTTGGTCCTTCACAATGATACTTTTAATGAATAGCCCTCCAAGGGAGTATTAACAGGTGAGCCAGATACCCTTTGATGACCCCCCCTCCTTCCCCCCTTCTCCCCCTCTCTGTGTAACCAACCTCCCCCCCCCCCCCACGACCCCCCTTTTTTTTTCCTTGTTTTGTTTGGCTATATTTGGCTATTTTGTAATGTTAAGCTGGAAACATGGCATGGAGATGAAACTGAAAATGAAAATTGAAAATAAAGATTATACAAAAAAAAACAGGTGAGCCAGATGAGTTATCTCTGATCCGGGCATATGCCACCGCCTGCACAGGACCTTCCTTAGATGGGGGTCACAGCACCGAGATAACCAGAACCAGGATCCCAATTTGAAATATATGACAAAAATAGTTTAGTCTCTAGGAGCAAATGAAAACTGGTATAGTACACTTGTCATCAGAGATGAATCACATATTGGCTGCACTGACATCAATAGTCCCATTCACTCCAGACCGTACTTATAGAATTTATTTAAAGCATAGCATAGAGCTCATCCATTTTACAGCTCCAACTGTATAAATCCACAGGGGGACAGCACCTGTATCATCATGTGCCTGTATATCTTCCCCTGGGAATGTGATATCCCTTGAAATTGTCCACATTTTGTCATGTTACAAGTCGTCAGTTTAGGTGGATGTCCATGTCTTGGTAGGTTTGCAGTTATGCCATACTCCATTTTCGGATGATGGATTGAACAGCGCTCCATGAGATGTTCAAAGTTTGGGATGTTTTTTTTATAATCTAACTCTGCTATAAACTTCTCCACAATTTTATCCCTGGCGTGTTTCTTGGCCTTCATGATGCTGTTTGTTCACTGACGTTATTTAACAAACCTCTGAGGGTTTCACAGAACAGCAGTATTTATACTGAGATTAAATTACACACAGGTGGACTCTATTTACTAATTAGGTGACTCCTGTAGGCAATTGGTTCCACTAGATCTTAGTTAGGGGTATCAGTGTAAAGGGAGCTGAATACAAATGCACGCCACACTTTTCACATATTTATTTGTTAACAATTTTGAAAACCATTTATCATTTTCCTTCTACTTCACAATTATGTGCCATGTTGTGTTGGGTTATCACATAAAATCCCAATGAAATACATTTACGTTTTTGGTTGTAATATGACAAAATATCGAACATTTCAAGGGGTGTTTCCCATGCTTTGCCATAGACTTCCATTAGATTGGGCGGTTTGAGTGCATTTTCTAAAAGTACACCAAAAGTCCTGCGTGCATGCAGATGTACTGCACACATGCAGGACTTTTGGTGCACTTTCAAAAAATGCACCAAAACTGCCAGATCTAATGAAAGCCTATGGCAAAGTAGGGGTAACCCACACAAAAACTGCGGGTACACTGTGCTGTACCCGTGAGGTGGGAAAAACCACAGCAGATAAGTGTCAAAGCAGCCTTAAAGACTCATTCTGAATGCCTCATTGGTTATCCCCTATTAAATATATCTCTCCGCATAAAATACTAAGCTGGGCACCAGCAGAAGGATAGGATTGTTACTATACAGGAATAGTCAACTTTCATAAGTCAGGGGATCTCCCCATGGCTACCTTTGTGGCAGTACTTTGCAGTCTATGCCCTTGTACACACGGTTGGATATTCCGACAACAAAATCCGTCAGATTTTTTCAGACGGATTTTGTCCGAAACTGGTGTTGCATACACACGGTCGGACAAAGTTGTCGGAAAATCCGATCTTTCATAACGTGATGCTGTTTTTTAGTTACGACTGGACTACGTAGTAGCCAATAGCTTTGGTCTAGGAATTAGATCTGAGCATGCGTGGCACTTTGTCCGATCGGAATTCTCTACAAATGATCGGACAAAGTCCGATCGGATCATGTTATTGGAAAATTTTTATATCCAGCTCTGAAACTTTGTTGGTCGGACATTCCGACGGAAAAAGTCTGATGAAGCCCACACACAGTCAGATTATCCGAGAACACGGTCCGATCAGACATTTTCCGTCGGTATGTCCGACCGTGTGTACAAGGGCTTAGTGTATCACTATTCAACTTAGCATCACCAATCAAATGAACAGAGTACTGGACAAAGCTTTTAATCTGCTGGATCTCTTCTGGCAGTGCCTGTGGTCCACCAAGATCTTGTAACAGGTAAAGCAGACTTTAGAAAATGATATGCTCTTACATACAAGTTGTGTTCCCTAAGAATGCAGTGACACCTGTCTCGCTCCTAATGAGGGTCACTCATATTGTACAGTGTTCATTTCATCAACAAAAAAAATGGTGTCCTAATTTTCACCAGTTGCATGTTTTTAGTGGTGATAACTAAATGAAAATAAAATGTGAATTTAGTCAATTGATAAAAAATAAATGCCAATTTTCATCAATGAACGAAAATGTGAGGGAGGGACGTTTACCCCCTGAATTTCCGCTTTTCTCTGAGCTCCACCTGTCTGTTAAAGCCTCAGCCCCCTGACAAGCTGTATTGGCTCAGAGACACAGGCTCCCTCTGTCTGCCTGCTGTCCGGGAGTTCTGGACCAATGCCCTGCAAACCACATGGCGAGTGCTTCCCCTCCCAGCAAGGTAGCAGTGCTTAGCACTGTGTAAAATAACAGCCTCCCCAGACCAGTTTTCTGCCCTGTGGACTTCTCCATCCTCACTACATGTTTTTAGATTTTTACTCCAGGGGTATATGATGAGTTTGGAAATTCTAGAGAAATGCATTACAATTTAACTAAACCCATTCGATTTTAGTTGACTAAAATGTAAGGCCGCGTACACACGGGCGGACTGTTCGCCCAACTTTGTGTGGGCTTCAGCGGACAGTTTCAGCGGACTGTCTGACGAACAAAGTCTTACGGAATTTCCGTAAAACTGTACGCCTCTTCCTGACAACCCTGGCCGTTGGTTGTCGGGGTCTGCGGGCGGGGGGCTTATCAGAATCCGGGAGCCTTCTTTAATAAGGGGGCCCCCGGATACCGGCCCCCCACCCTATGTGAATGAGTATGGGGTACAATGTACCCCTACCCATTCACCTGTGAAAAAAAGTACAAAAAAAAACACAACACAGGGTTAAAATATTTTATTGCACAGCTCCGGGGGTCTTCCGTCTTCGGGGGTCTTCTCGCCGGACTCCCCTGCTATCTTCTTGTAGCTCTTTTGCTAGCGGAGGAGTCCGGCTTTCTTCCTCCCCGCCGCCGGCCTCTTCTCCCGACTTCGGGGGTCTTGTCCCCCTCTTCGGTTCTTCTGCCGGGCCACCGCGCCTTCTTATAGCTCTTTTAGAGGCGGTGGCCCGGTCTTCTGTCGCCGCCTTCCGTTCTTCTGCCGGGCCACCGCGCCTTCTTATAGCTCTTTTAGAGGCGGTGGCCCGGTCTTCTGTCGCCGCTGTCGCTGTCGCCGCCTTCCGTTCTTCTTCTTCTTCTCCAGGAGATGTTGACACGACGCTCTCTCCGGCCGGAATGCCAGAGCCGCGCTGCGCGGCCACTTATATAGTGACAATGGGGCGGTGTCACATGGTATATGTCACATGGGTTGGTCACATGGTGACATGGTCACATGGCCCCCTTACGATGTCATAGTCCCCATGTGACATCAAACCATGTGACCAACCCATGTGACATATACCATGTGACATCGCCCCATTGTCACTATATAAGTGGCCGCGCAGCGCGGCTCTGGCATTCCGGCCGGAGAGAGCGTCGTGTCAACATCTCCTGGAGAAGAAGAAGAAGAAGAAGAAGAAGAAGAACGGAAGGTGGCGACGGCGGCGACAGAAGACCGGGCCACCACCTCTAAAAGAGCTATAAGAAGGCACGGTGGCCCGGCAGAAGAACCGAAGAGGGGGACAAGACCCCCGAAGTCGGGAGAAGAGGCCGGCGGCGGGGAGGAAGAAAGCCGAACTCCTCCGCTAGCAAAAGAGCTACAAGAAGATAGCGGAGGAGTCCGGCGAGAAGACCCCCGAAGACGGAAGACCCCCGGAGCTGTGCAATAAAATATTTTAACCCTGTGTTGTGTTTTTTTTTGTACTTTTTTTCACAGGTGAATGGGTAGGGGTACATTGTACCCCATACTCATTCACATAGGGTGGGGGGCCGGTATCCGGGGGCCCCCTTATTAAAGAAGGCTCCCGGATTCCGATAAGCCCCCCGCCCGCAGACCCCGACAACCAACGGCCAGGGTTGTCGGGAAGAGGCCCTTGTCCTCATCAACATGGGGACAAGGTGCTTTGGGGTGGGGGAGCCGCGCGGCCCCCCTTCCCCAAGGCACCCCCCATGTTGAGGGCACGCGGCCTGGTACGGCTCAGGAGGGGGGGGGGGGGGCGCTCGCTCGCCCCCCTTTCCTGGTCGGCCGGGTAGCGTGCTCGGACAAGGGTCTGTTGTTGACTTTGGGGGGACCCCCACGCCGATTTTTTTCGGCGTTGGGGTTCCCCTTTAAGTCCATTCCAGGCGGCGGGGCCTGCGACGTCTCCTTCGCGGGCCCCGCCTACCTGGAGACGCGCTCGAAATGAGCGGACTTTCCTCCGCGTGTGTGGGCGAGTCCGTTCAAAAGTTCAAAAGTTGCGCGGACTTAGTACGACGAACTTAGTCTGCCATATTAGTCCGCTCAAAAAGTGCCGTGTGTGGGCAAGTTCGTTCATTCAAAAGTTTGAGCGGACTGTCTGACGAACTTAGTTTGGGCAGACAGTCCGCCCGTGTGTACGCCGCCTAAGAGATTTTAGTTGACTAAAATGTAAGACATTTTAGTTGAATAAAATGTACTGGAGAGTCTACTAAAATACGAATAAAACTAAAACAATTCAGATGACTAAAATACAACTAAATTTAAAATGACATTGTAGTCAAAGGACTAAAACGACATCCAAGATTCGATGTAAAAATGAACATTGCACTCATATGGTCAAGAGCACCAAGAGCTGTTCTTAAATGGAAGGAGCTCTGAAAGTCAATTACTAACTGGTGTGACCAAACTGCTCACAATAGTATTTAGAACAAGGGAACAGAATGGATCAATCCAGGCCAGTGTGAACTAGATAGACCCCCACAGTATGAAAGAGAACAAATTATATTTTAGTTGTATTTATAGGAAACAATGTATTAAAAAGTCAGTGCAAAAAAAGCCAATGGTAAGATTTCCCAGCTCTGACTTCAATGCTGAATTTAAGTTTTCCTTATAAAAAGAAAAGTCCAACAAGGCAGTTGAATACATCCATCCATCTGATCCAATATCCATCTGATGAAATATCAGTTTTGGGTGGACTGACACTTTAATGGACCTTAGTTCTAAATATTTTTTTTTAAATGGATATTTCGGATGTTTTTTGAACTGACATACTTCAGCACATTGCTATATTAAAAAGGTGCTAAAATATACAGTGTCTCGCAAAAGTGAGTACACACCTCACATTTTCGGAAATATTTTATTATATCTTTTCATGTGACAACACTGAAGAAATTACACTTTGCTACAATGTAAAGTAGTGAGTGTACAGCTTGTATAACAGTGTAAATTTGCTGTCCCCTCAAAATAACTCAACACACAGCCATTAATGTCTAAACTGCGGGCAACAAAACTGAGTACACCCCTAAGTGAAAATGTCCAAATTGGGCCCAAAGTCTCAATATTTTGTGTGGCCAACATTATTTTCCAGCATTGCCTTAACTTAAAATAGAAAAAAAGGGTTAGGGAACACATTCATCAGGGGCACCTTGGCAATGCGGCGTCCATGTATTTGCAAATGTATGCAACTAAAAATCTCTGTTTTTAATCTATTTTGAACAGTTTTTGTTTTTGTTTTTTGTGCGGGCTAGCTTAAACGTGAGCTGGGACCCCTTTTTTACTTTTTTAACTGACTTATTTCAAGATGTATTTATTATATAAAATACAAATGTTTAGATTACCACACGTAAAGCAGTAAGATTATACAAAACTAGATAAGGAAAGACAGCCAAAGAGTTAACAAAAAAGTGGCAGCTGATAAAGCTAAAGTTTCAAATAGATTTGTGTCCAAAATGGGATTTACTCATGTCAGATAACCAGAGAAACTGAATAAATAATAGACTGACTATCAAATTAAAAAGGAAACCCACTCAATTAGAATGAGTGGCTTTTAACATATCTACGGAGGTTAAATAGTAAGGTAGACACTAACAGGCGTGTCCCTCTATACGGGAGGTGGATCCTGATCAAAGCCACAGGCAGCTGAGGTATAAAGTGCAAGAGAGATTTTTAGAAGCTCTTCTGACATCTGTCCTCTTATTTAGAAAAAAAACATGCTAAATGAAACCAAATATACCAAAGACTTCTCAAGAGAAAATCCAATCAAAGGATCTTAGAGTGTTCAGACAGGGATAAAATAGCTTGTAAGCTAATCATCTGGGAAAATTAATGTAAATCCACTGACTATTTAAAATATTGAACAAGTTCTAGGGAGGGTGGAACATTCATCAAAATCTGTTTCCACCACTTGGGCTATAAGATTAAAAAGGCGCACCAATCACAAATGCAGATGTGAAGTCTGTTGATGGGAATATGTGGGAGGGCGAGATAACGTCAAACTTTCAGATATAGTAGGAGTTCTTGGGAATATCAGATATCATTTTAGCAAACCTATTGCAAAGCCTTGGCTATTCAAAGTGTGCAAGTAATAAGAAAAAAATTCATTCACAGAAAAATCCATGTCAAAACAATCATTCGATCTTGGGATACAAGAAATGGGTCTGATGTACAAACCTTAAAGTGACTGTGAACCATTTTTTTTTTCTTTTAAATACCAAACATGCTATACTTGCATGCTCTGTGCAATGGTTTTGCACAGAGTAGCCCCAATATTCCTTTTCTGAGGTTCCCTGCCGGAATTCCTGGCTCCTCCCCCCTTCTGAGTACCTTCATAGCAAGCCACTTGCTACAGGGTCACTCATGCAAGCTCGATCCAGAGCCACGCTGTGTGTTACCATAGGCCAGTGATGGCGAACCTTGGCACTCCAGATGTTTTGGAACTACATTTCCCATGATGCTCATGCACTCTGCAGTGTAGTGGAGCATCATGGGAAATGTAGTTCCAAAACATCTGGGGTGCCAAGGTTCGCCATCACTGCCATAGGCACACACAGCGTGGTGCGGCCTGCTTCCCGCTCTCTCCTCACAGGCTGTGATTGACAGCAGTAGGAAACAATGGTTGCAACTGCTGCCTCCATGTCCAGTGAGGAGGGAGACAAAGCAGCCTGCTCTCAGGCACAGCGCCTGTTCAAGATCGAGCTCAGGTAAGTATTTAGGGGGGGATGGGGGGATCCTATGCACATAAGGTTTTTTACCTTAATGCATTCTCTGCATTAAAAACCTTCTAACTTTATCATTTTAACTTTTCCTGGAATAACAAAGTGGAAGTCCATGCAAAAACTAAAATCCCTGCATCTATAGACATAGACATACCTTTTTTGAGTCTGATCCAATCTCCAGAGGTGGAAGCTCTCCAGAGGACATGGCCAACAACGGCTGTGAAATGAATGGGAAGTGACGTCACCCATAGACTTACTATGGGGCTTCCGTTTTCGCCCATGTCCTCTTCACCCGCCTACACAGAGAAGCTGCTGACAGCTTAGCATGGGATCGGGTAGGAGTGGCTTCCAAAATGGTATGTATACAAATTTTTTCTTTACAGGAATAGATAGGTTAGTGTTAGATCGGTTGTGTCTATAGATGCAGGGATTTTAGTTATTCATGGATGTCCACTTTAAGTATAACTAAAAGGCAAAGCATAGAGTTGTGAGTGGTTGGAACCACTGTCACTGGGACTGAATGTGAGGGTAAATCCAAAATGTTAAGTTGCCACAAGAACAGGAATAGAGGGTAAAAAGACACTTTTTCCTATGACATCTATCTAAGCCCTTGTACACACAGTTAGACATTCCGACGGAAAAGTCCGATCGGACCGTGTTGTCGGATAATCTGACTGTGTGTGGTCTCTATCGGAATATCCGACGGACCAAATTTTCCAGCTTGGCTATAAAATTTTCCGACAACATGATCCGATCATGTGTAGAGAATTCCGATCGGACAAAGTGCCACGCATGCTCAGATCAAATTCCTATACCAACGTTATTGGCTACTAGCCTGATGGTAGTCCCGTCGTAATGAAATTACGTCATCACGTTCTGAACGATCGGATTTTCCGACAACTTTGTCCGACCGTGTGTATGCAACAATTTCGGACAAAATCCGTCGGACAAAATCCGACGGATTTGGTTGTCGGAATGTCCGACCGCGTGTACAAGGGCTTAGAGTGTATATCCCCCACAATGGAAAGATATCTTTTCTTACCCTGTTGATTCCACAGGACATTGAGGGGAATCCCCTAACGAGACACAGATAAGGGAAAAAACAACCTGTCAACAACTCCCCTCTCTTGAGCCTCCCTATTGGTCACTGGGGACTACTATCACAATAAAAAGCTAACATTCTATAGGACAGTTACAATTTTTACAATGCGTTATTTTTTTATAGGTTAACCGATTCCCGACCGCCTCACGCAGATATACTGCGGCAGAAGGGCACATACAGGCAGAATCACGTACCTGTACATTGCCCTTTTACCCTGCCCCCTAGTGGTTAACCCCTTCACTGCCAGTGTTATTTACAGGAATCAGTGCCTCTGTATAGCACTGATTGCTGTATAAATGACAATGGTCCCAAAAATGTGTAAAAAATGTCTGATGTGTCCTCCATAATCTTACAGTCACGATAAAAATTGCAGATCGCCGCCATTACTAGAAAAAAAAAATATTAATAAAAATGCCATAAAACTATCCCCTATTTTGTAAACGTTATAACTTTTGCGCAAACCAATCAATAAACACTTATTGCGATTATTTTTTTTACCAAAACTATGTAGAAGAATACGTAACGGTCTAAACTAAGGGAAAATACATTTTTTTTTATATTTTTGGGGATATTATACCAAAATGTAAAAAATAATGCGTTTTTCTCAAAATTGTTGCTCTTTTTTGTTTATAGCGCAAAAAATAAAAACTGCAGAGGTGATCAAATATCACCAAAAGAAAGCTCTATTTGTGGGGAAAAAAAAGGACATAAATTTTGTTTGGGAGCCACGTCGCACAACCACGCAATTGTCAGTTAAAGCGACGCAGTGCTGAATTGCAAAAAGTGCTCTGGTCAGGAATGTGGTAAAATCTTCCGGGGCTGAAGCGGTTGAGAGGCGGGTAGCAGGTGGATACCCGCGATCGTCTCACGGAGAGGAAGAACAGGAAAATGCTAACGTAAACAAGCATTTACCCGTTCTGCCTAGAGACACTGTCACTGATCACAGCTCTCTGTAATCGGGAGCGTTGATCAGTGTTGTGTCACACGCAGCCCCTCCCCCCACAGTTATAATCACTCCCTAGGTCACACTTAACCCCTACAGCACCACCTAGTGGTTAACCCCTTCACTGCCAGTCACATTTACACGGTAATCAATGCATTTTTAATTGCACTGATCGCTGTATAAATGTGAATCACAATAAGCATTTATTGATTGGTTTTCGCAAAAGTTATAGCGTGCTATTGTGATTGGGGAGTTTGCTTTGCATATTAACAAATTAATTAAATTGCGTTTTTGGTTTGTGGTGCTCAGATGCAGTGAAGATCCGCTTTAAAGAAAAGTTTAGAAGTACAATATGTGAGCACTGTCATATGCCCCAAAAGTAGCCAACCAATTTTTGGTGAATCCTTCCACCATTTATAGTAGAATTTCAGGCTACCACCTAACTAGTCATAAAAATACTCCATTACCCCTTCCAACATCTATGCTGATTAACCTGTGTAAAAAAAAGATGTATAAACTGTTCAGCCTGCTCTGGTCAAGTCACACGAACCGCTGTGTCAGCCAGCTGCAGGGGAGAGGGGAGCACGCTCAACAATGGTTGGAATTCCTGGAAGCAGTGTCACCTATAGGCTTCATACGGCCCATCCGCTTTTGGAGTTCCCTCCTCTCCCCTACAGCTGCAGCAAACAGAGAGGCCTGGATATAGGGAAGTATACACATATTTCTTACATAGCTTAGTCAGCATAGACTGTTGGGGGGGGGGGGGTGAAGGAGCAATTGTAGGAGTAGAATTAGCCTGGAACTCTAATTTAGAAAAGTGGGAAGACCCTGCTAATCTGTATGTAAAGCAACACATGCACATTAAAGATTACTGGGTCCCACAGCAAGGTCATTTGGTGATACTTTAACATTTCTCTGAAACGGCATCTGTCATCGAATGGTAAACATATCACTGTAAAGAGGGAAGGTGGGGAAATTAAACATGGTTCTTTGTTTTTTATTTCAGCCTTTAGTGTACTTCATAAATGTCAAACTTAAAGTGACGGTAAATTATATACTTATTCTTCAATAATAATCCACACACATCCACTACTTAATGGCCCTCTAATCTATTTTTTTACTGTGGTTTTTTACCATCTTGTAACATCCCCCGTGAGCTCCTGAATCTCTCCATTTTCCTCCCACTTCCATTTGTTTGGAAGAAGCTGTGCACAATATTTGCGATAGTATGCATTGCTCTGTGCTCACTACACATCTTATCCATAGTCACGCAGATATCAAGCAATTGTGCTGCAAGTTTGAAAACTACTTGCTAAGCTATTGCTAGACTTGCCAGGCTTCACATGTTTGTTGTACATGTAGCATCCTATACTTAGGTCGGTGCTAGTGTTAGGATTTGTGTGAGTGCAGGTAAAATTAGGCAGGCCTAGCTAGGCCTGTTTGTTTTGATCTGTGTGGGCTGGGAGTGGCTCAGAGTAGGCTGGTGACTCACAGACAGCATTACTTTTCTGTTACCTCCCTCTGGCTTCTCGAGGATTCTAAAAGAGAGGAGGGGAAAAGAGGTGGCTATACCTGGGTTGTTCTAGGGAGCCCTGACCAATCCCCAACTTGGATTGGCAGGCCTCCTTAAATACCTAGAGAGTCCCAGCTGGGGAGGAGTTGTTGGGTGGAAGAACTGAGGATGTGGTGCTAGGCTGTTGGGGCCTTTGAGGGCCTGGGACATGGGTGCAGGAAGGATCTTTTCAAGATTGCATGAAGGATCTGAACAGGAGGCACAGAGAGGAGTCAGAGATGACAGCAGGAGCTAGTACTGCCGGATACGTCTTCAGAAGGGAACCACCGGTGTATGTGTGACCTGGAGGGTTGGTGAGTGGTAGGCACAGTGGGGAGGACTGAGGAGGCATGCCCGAGAAGACTGGGAGTGTGCAGTCTGGGATGGGTGCAGAACCAGCAATAAGGACTGTGATGTCATGGGCAGTGGAGTCAGGCAGCTGCAACCAGGAGGGCTGGCAGGTCCTGAAGAGGGCTTACTGGGAGCAGTAGTCCACCATAGGACAGCTAGCACTAAAGACTTTCTATTCTATTTTTGTTAAAAGGGACCCGCAGTCTCTTCCTACAAATGGACATTTCTAGGGCCTGACTGAGTCAGTGTTGGGCCTAACCATGTACTCGCTGTGCCTGGAGTTAAATGTGGTGCAGGAGAGAGAGATAGAGAGTACCAGTCTGCAAGCAAGAGATGTACTGGAGGAGACTGGAGCTGTAAAGTGTACCTAGTAAAGTATACCTAGTACCCAGTCACCTTGGAGACTGTTCATTGTCTCCAAAGTGATTGGGAAGTGAATGCTGGGTTGGGCAAGGTGACGGGTGGACAACTTCAGCAGCCCCTATGGGGATACTGTTACACACAATTGCAGCAAGGCCACATTACATGACTCCAGATTAACTTTCTTTGCAAACATTCTGCAAGTTCAGGTTCAGTTATGATGTGCAATAGTCATCCCTTCACAGGGGTCACTGTGACTTGCAGAGCTCTTGCTGTAGACTCACCCCTGCAACTTCGCTCTTGCTACAGACTTGCCACGCAAATTTCCTACAAATTGGAAGAGTGTCAACTAGAACTTGAGCTTCAAGTGCTCTGCAATTGTATAACTTGAATGTGAAAATGTGCAGCAAGTTAACAGACTTCCCGTTCAAAACTACCATAAATTTGTGGCAAGTTATCCTTGCCATCTTGGTACTAGTCCATCTTGGAAATGATTAAAAGGGGTGGCTACATCTCTACAGTGGGACCATGAAGAAAGAGCATTGCCACCCGCTAACAGCAGCAAAAAATTTAAAAAAATCTGGTGGAGGCTGAGAGTCTTGCTCATCCTCAATATCAGCACCCATGTTTTCAAAAACTACAATGTTACTTGAAAATGCAATTTCACATTTTTGATACATTGAAATTGTAAAGCAGGGAAGTTCACAAACTTAGTAAAAACACATAATTGTGTAACATGTCCCAGTAGTTTTGCACAGGCTCCTAATGCATTGTACTCAGATGGGTGATATTCAAACTTTGCTGGAAGCCATGTTGTCTGTGTACAACCTCTTAAAGTTAACATGGATCAATTTTTTTCTTAACTTTCCTCAATATAATGCTGAATAAAAATTATACAATATGAACAAACCTTTAGCTCCACTGATGACGAGACCCAGTTCAGCACATACTGATACACAGACAACTTCATGGTCATGGCCAGTCAGGACGGCCCTGGGAGCTGGGTAATCACCTGAAATATTGGAGGTGAAAAACATTTAAGACCATAAAAGAGTCAGAATACATACAAAAGTATATTTTTTTATGTAATAGAATATTAGTTATAAAACCACACTTTGCTCTAAAGAACAAATATATGTAATTTTGGTTATGGAAAACACACAGTTTTGTCAATCTTAAAGTGATTCTAAAGGAAAGAATTGAAAACAAAAAAAGGAAACAATAACAATACCCTGCCAGTGGTTCTGGCTCTTTCCCCCAGCCAAGTGCCCCCAATAGCAAGCCTCTTGCTATGGGGGCACTACAACAGGCTCGCTCCCGAGCCATGCTCTGTATGTCCATTCACACACACAGCGTGGCTCAGACCGCCCCTCGCTCTCTCCTCATTGGTTCACTGGCAGTGATTGACAGTAGCAGGAGCCAATTGCTCCCGCTGCTGTGTGAGCCAATGAGAGACCCGGGAAAGCCGCTGCTCTCATGCACATCACTGGATCGAGATGGGGCTTGGGTAAGTATTGGGGGGACTGATGGGGGAGCTGCACCTAAAAGGTTTTTTACCGTAGTCTCTTTTTTTTCTCTTAAAAATAACAAACATGTTATATTTATCTGCTCTGTGTGGTGGTTTTGCACAGAGCAGCCTGGATCCTCCTTCATCTTCACCTCTCCTGGCCGCTTGGTATGGGTGCCCTGGAGCCGAGCCCTGTGTGTCCTGCCCCCACTCTCTCATCATTGGCTCACTGACATTCTCTCAGCCAATGAGGAAGAGAGTCCTGGGCAGCCGAGTCTCAAGTGCAACATCGCTGTATAGAGATGGGCTCAGGTAAGTATTGGGGGGGCTGCTGTATACAAAAGGCTTTTATCTTAATGCATAGAGATAAAAAACCTTTTGTCTTTACAATAAATGGATTGTAAAGTTACAATTACAATGGAATAGGAGTTGTAGAGTCTCATGTTTTTTCACTCTAGTGCATTCTATGCATTAAGGTGAAAAAACTTCTGTGCTTCAGTTGGCCCCAGACCCGCCCCCCCCTCCCTTTTTCTTACCAGAACCAGATCGCTCCAGCGACGAGCACGAGCCCATCAGCTCAAGCCGCTGTCTAGGGTCCTCATTGGATAGACTGATAGCATTGACTTCCACTGCTGTCAATCAAATCCAGTGACACGGGAGCCGGGGACGGGCAGAGTCCTGCTGGCTGTGTCAATGGACACAGCAGCGATTCGGGTGCCCCCATGGAAAACGGCTCTCCATGGGGGCACCCGATGAAGAGGAGGGGCCAGGAGCACCGCCAGGGCACCCCAGAAAAGAAGAATTGGGGCCGCTCTGTGAAAAACCCTTGCATAGAGCAGATAAGTATAACATGTTTGCTATTAAAAAAAAAAAATTAACCTTTACAATCACTTTTATGCATAGAATGCATTAAGGTAAACAACCGTGAACCATTAGAAGCACTTTAAATCGCAAACAGTAAAATGATAAATATATGGCAAGAAAACCACACAATCTGCTTGGTATACAGAACCAAAAAGCAGATATTCTAGTAGTAATGCAAACATTGCTTTAGGAAAATAAATCTTTAGCACTCAAGTTGTACCGATTTGTGACACTAAACGTGTGAAATGCATTATTTACCCTGTTTCAGTCTGTGCTTGTTCTATAACCCCCCCCCCCAACATACTCCCATATGTCTGTGTGAAATTACATGCATGTTCCATTGCTTGCATTTACAGTACAGAATTAATATCCCAAGATCAAAAAGGCCGCTGTAAACACAATCCTGGAGATAAGACAATGGCTGAAGCATAAAGGACAAAAAACGTTTCATCCTTCCAAGGGACAGATGCCAAGCACTGCAACAATCATTCAAAATTCAGCAACGCATACTGTCACATCCTAAATGATAGATGTAGCACAAGGCTAAAGGCTAAGAAACAAAAAAGGGCTTCAGGTGAAGAGAATCTGCAGGGAATTGAAACCTCATTGCTGCTAGCTTAACCAATTCAGCAATAGTGTGGCTTTCTAAATATCCAGAGGGTCAGATGGGGACACTACAATAGTATATTATAATGCACTACACAATAGCGAAGATAATTCTAAAATAGGTGTACAAAAGTTTATAATATGCTTATATGAGGTTTATAATAATATGACAATAATACATCATACGTAGAAAACAATCTGTGATGATGTTAAGAGAATGACTGAGATGAATATGTATACAGTATAACAGTATAACAGTATAAAGGTATTTGTCATTAAAGTGTCTTTCATAAGAAATGTTTTTCAGAAGCAAGTCTGCAGGTTACGCATGCATTTGCAAATGTGTGCAAACTAAACCCCTGTTTTTAACACAAACTGTTAGACACAATCATTTGGACACAATAATTTGGTTGGTTGCATGCTGGTTTGGCATGCGGTGCCCTTCCATTTGCTCCTTGCTGTGAAGGCCTGTTATAGGTGGGTTCACTGGCCATTTGTACTGAGGTGGGATAATACAGATAGTTCTTTATGAAGCACCATCTGACAAATAAGGACCACAAAGCATAACATTTGCTAGGATATATATTTGCAATATGCAGGAAGATACAGCATCTCCTAAGGCAGACAGTCCCTTTAGACAAGGCAGTAATTCACACTTAGATGCTGAAGCCCACACCTTTGGCGAGTATCCTGTTGGAAGGAAAGTAATGAGAAATGTCAGGTGAAGTCCCAGGATCAATGAAATTTCAGACACTGGGGACGGAACATGAATAGCATTGATCCTTTTAAAGAACACCAGTCAGAGGCTGAACATAATGTATTGCACAGAAAGGCTTTGGAGGATAAGCAGGCGAGTCTGATATACCTACCTGACAAAAAATTCAATCAGCCTTGTAGCACGCGATGCCTGCTCCTTCCTTTAGTCAGCTCTCAAGGCAGAGGCTGCTTCCAATTAAAGTGTGCAAATTAATTTTTATCACTTTCAAATTAGTTTCTGGATTTGTGAAAAGCTTGTTTTTCAGAGAAGGCTTTTTGTTCGCTCCTTCTGCTGTGCCAGGGCATCATCTGCCAGTGACACGTTGGGTGAATTATTAGCTCTGTGTATGACTCGTATGCTCTTTAATAGAAGAAGTCTGTCTGCTGCATAACTGGACTGAAAATATAATTCCCTGATGCTATTTCTAAGACAATAGACAAGCAATAGTAATGTTTACCATGTAAAACAATGGGCAATAAAAAGAAATCATTAAAAATTAAAACTAGTCTTGCACTGCCTGATTTACTGCAGCAATAGGAAAATAATGACACCCCAATTTTATCTGGCGAAAGAATCGGGGTAAGTTTCCATGGAGTAACCAGGGAGGGTACAGGAAGGGAGAAGTGTGTGACTCCCTGTACAAAAGCTTTAACTAGTCTGTCTTGATGGCATCAAATGCCAGATGGTGATCTAGCCAAGGACAGGATGTGTCCCACGGCAACCAGTTTTCATGACCTCATTAAGTTCTTTATCGGCAAGTAATACTGGTAAGTATTTATTAATGAGGTCTTTGATCTGATTGAATTCCTGTGAATAAGTGGTCACAAAAGTTGTAATTCCATCACCTTTATTTTTATTCCTATTTTTCCCTCGTCGGGCATTTACCCAAAAATCACTCCCATCTCTCGTATAGATCATGTCAATGGTTCTCTTTATATCCTGAGATTTGTAACATCGTGCTCTATGCCTAGAAGAGAGAATGTCACACTCCTGGGAAAAGCTCTTAATATTAGAGCAGTTATGTCTGATTTTGGTAAATTCACCCATTGGGACTGATCATATTATGTGTGCCGGGCGAGAGCCGGTAGCTAATAAATGTAGCGCTGGTATTTTCAATACAGACGTTATTATTATTTTTGTAAATTTAAGTTTGTCTGAAGCTGCAGTTTGGTTCAGACTAATTATGTCAAAGTTCTGGTTTCTGTACCAGTTCAACTGGGTTGTGCTAGTTTCCACTTGGCCATGGGTGTCACTGTCACCACCGGTAAGTGTTGGAAATGCAACACGCTGAATGCATTGGGTACCCCTTTTACACAGAAACAGCCCAGTAGGAGTGGTTCACCTGCTGTGCATTCTGGGTAAGGGTACTTAAGGTACAGGCACCATATTTTTGGGGTGCGTTATCCCAACCTATGGCCCTCCTGGCCTAATGTGTGTGCTGCCTTTTTTCTATGTCTCAGGGCCAGCTGGCCCGAGGCTTTGCAACTGAAGGGTAGGCCCAGAAGTCTTGAGGCCTACTGATCCAGGGGTGGTCCTGTGCTGTCTTGCCTGCGGGGAAAAGCCAAGTAACTGGAGGATCCAGGGGAGGACTTTCCAGGAGAAGACCGAGCAACAAGGCTGGTATCTCTGGAAGGGCCTGAGGACTCAGTTGGAGGATGCATCCCGGGTCATCTACCACACAGTTTCGCCGGACCAGCTGAAAGAAACTGGTACTGTGTGGCAATTCTCTACTCTCACCATAAGTTGCTGGTTGTGTATTCCTGTGACAGAGGACTGCACAATGATAGGTTTAAGTTGACAAGTCTGTGGCAGAGACTTTGACCGAGCAACTAATCGGCTGCTAGGTCAGTGAGAGAGGCCTATCTGGTGAGTGCTACCCTGTTTCCCCTAAAATAAGACCTAGCCTGATTGTCGGTGTTGGCTGCAATATAAGCCCTACCACCAAAATAAGCCCTACCCTGTTTCCTCAAAAATAAGCCCTACCCTGAAAAGAAGACCTACAAGGACTTTAACTTGGGCTTATTTGGGGGGTAGGGCTTTTATTGCAGCTATCACCGACAATCACACTAGGTCTTATTTTAGGGGAAACAGGGTATATCCAGTTCTGGAGCTGTTAGCTACTGGATAAAGAAACACCTCTAACCCGCAATTTCAAGGTACCTGAATCCCCTTAACTCTTCATCTTTCTACTGCAATTGTCGTTTCTTTAATAAAGCTTTGGAAAATGGACTAAGTGTCAGAGCCAATATTCTTTAACCAACTCTTTAACGGGACCCCTGTGACACACACGGTGAAAAGGTGAGGTAACGGTAAGCCCAATCAAATACCAGCAGCTCTTTCGGGGATCAGTGCTACATAAATATCGACCATACCATTGTGCTCAATACCTTGGGGTGAGCATACTTAGTGTAGCACTGATTTCCTTAAGCTTAAATTAAATTTTAGCCATCTCCATCCTGATCCAATTTCTTTAGAAGGAGAGTTTGGATCATCCTCATCTACCGCCTCCACAAAGTGTCTACAGGCAGGGTAAAGTCAGAAAATTATCAAAGAGGGGGGACTAAAGGGGCTTGTTTGCATCCCCTATCATATACATCCTCTTAGCCCCTGTACACAGGGTCGGAGAATCCGTCGGAATGTGTCCTATCGGACCGTGTTGCCGGATAATTCGACTGTGTGTGGTATGCATCGGACTGATTCCGTCAGAATATCCGTCGGACCCAATTTTCCAACATGTTGGAAATATTTCCCGACCAACTGGTTTGATCGGACATACTCTGATCATGTGTAGCGAATTTTGATCGGACCAAGTGCCACGCATGCTCAGATCAAATTCCTAAATTAAAGCTATTGGCTACTAGCCTGAACGTAGCCCCATCGTAACGAAATAACGTCATCACTTTCTGAATGATCGGATTTTTCGACAACTTAGTCCGACCGTGTGTATGCAACAGTTTCGGACAAAATCCGACGGACAAAATCCGACGGATTTGGTTGTCGAAATCTCCGACCGTGTGTACAGGGGCTAAGAGGACCAAAGTTCTATCCATGAAATTGATAGATGTGCAGCACAAAGTCAGTGGTGCTCCAATGCTCATGTCATAACAAAGAACATCCTTATAAAAAAAAGGGAGCAGAGAGATGAGCTCAGCAGTCTGCTTTTTCTCCTTTTACAGTCTAGTTATAGGCAGAGGGTGGGGAGGAGACCTAAGTGTCACTTAACTGCAGTGGAAAAAAATCAGGTCTTCTGCCCTACCTTTGCTAGGTAGTTTAGCTCCCATACGTGTATTTGGTGATTTGCCTGAAGTTTAGCTATCAAGTGGGGTCACATCAAGTGAGCTACAATTCTTTAAAAAGTTGATATAACCATAGAGTAAAAATATCTGACAGGTGAAAAAGCACACAGTGTACTAAATTTTGAATATAAGATGATAAAAGTAAATGTGCTGCTGGATTATATTTGGGTTCAGACAGAATGATCTTAACATTAAATACTGCGTGTCCATATGGCCAAACCTTTTACAGACCTTGATCTGATCTTTCAGTAGGTCCACAGAAGTGAACTTATGAACAATATTTGCAGGTGTAGTCATGTCATGAATGCTGTCATTGCATGACTGTATCTTCCACCTAATGTTCAGCTGTCTATGTCATCTGTACTCAAAGCACATTTGATAACAGGAAAAATATATATTTAAAGCTGCTTTTCTCTTTGTGAACTGCATAACATATGTGTTGAGAGCGGAAGGTAACATCAGGATATTATGCAACCAAATAACTGCTAAAGGGCAAATTTACTGACTATAACACTTTGAGGCAGTACAGAAGATTCTTAAAGCAGGACTCTGTGATTAGTGAGGATTTCCAGTAGTAAATTATTATCTCAAACATTGTGGAAATCCAGGAGACCTCACGGCTTCCACTTTCCACACATTCCCCTGGGGAGGCGGAGAGCATCACGTATGTGGACTTAAATGTCAATGTTTATTGATCCCGGCATCACTTATTGAGACAACCTAAAGTTCAATATTCTGTTAGAAAACAATTTATCTTCATAAAGTGTTCACACAATCACTATGTGTCCATCTGAGCAAAACCTGATTGCTGCAGAGAAAGAAAGATTATTTCTATAGCTATGAATGACAAAACCATTACAAAGCAGCTATGACTATACTTTCAATTTCCTTGTAGTAAGCAGCATACCTTCAAACAAAGCCATAAATACACTTAAAATTGTTGTAAAGGCAGAAGGTTTTTATCTTAATGCATTATACGCATTAAGGTAAAAAGCCTTCTGTGTGCAGCAGCCCCCCTAATACTTACCTGAGCTCCATCTCTATCCAGCGATGTTGCAGGAGTGTCTCAGCTGCCTGGGACTTCCCTCCTCATTGGTTGAGACAGCAGTGGAGCACCATTGGCTTCCACTGTTGTCAATGAGGTAAGAAAGGGGGGCGGGACTGGGCCATGGCTCCATGTCTGAATGAACACACAGAGCAGTGGCCTGGCTCGGTTGCCCCCATAGCAAGCTGCTTGCTGTGTGGAACCTCAACAGGAGGGAGGGGAGCACTGAAGTGGGATCCAAGAATAGGAGGATCTGGGCTGCTCTGTAAAAAAACACTGCACAGAGTAGGTAAGTATAACATGTTTGTTATTTTGAACAAAAAAAAAAGAGACTTTATAATCACTAACCACTAGCCGACCAGCTGCCGTCATTATACTGTGGCAGGCAGGCTCTTCTGCACAAATTGTCGTAGCTGTACGTCGGCTCACGCAAGCACAATAGCAGGGGGCGCCCGCTGCATGAGCGTGCCCATGGGTCGGGCAGACTGGATAGCGATTGCCGTTCTGACAGGAGACATGTCAGAGTTCTACAGTTGTAGATCACATGACAGTGATCTCTTTTGTGTCCCTGGCAGCCCATGCCCCAATAGTGAGAACACACATGAGGGAACACATATAACCCCTTGATCACACCTAGTGTTAACCCCTCCCCTGCCAGTGACATTTACACAATAAGCAGTGGCTATTTATAGCACTGATCGCTGTATAAATGTCATTGGTCCCAAAAAACTGTTAAAAGTGTCCGATCTGTCCGGCGCAATGTCGCAGTCCCACAAAAATTCACAGATCGCCACCATCACTAATGAAAAAAAAAATACCATAAATCTATTACTATTTTGTAGATACTATAACTTTTGCGCCAACCAATCAATATACACCTATTGCATATTTTTTTTACTAAAAATATGTATAAGAACACATAAAACTGATGAATAAATGTTTTTCTTTATATTTTTTTGAAAATGTATTATAGCAAAAAAAAAAAAATGTTCAAAATTGTCGCTCTTTGTTTATAGCACAAAAAATAAAAACCGCAGAGGTGATCAAAGACCACCAAAAGAAAGCTCTAATTGTGGGGGGGGGGGGGGAACTATGTCAATTTTGTTTGGGTACAACATTGCATGACCACACAATTGTCAGTTAAAGCGACGCAGTGTCGTAATTGTAAAAAATGGCCTGAAGTGGTTAATAAGAGCAATGTCCTGCCAAAGACAACAGGTTTGGTTTGGCCACTATACAATTTAAACATTTGATTCCCAACTGTGAATTGCCTTAGTCTTGGTGATCAATTCATTTCATATTGAGGGAACATTTATTAGCACTTCTATTACATTTGGATCACTTATATATATTGTCAAATTGCCTTTTAGGTCTCTTATTTTCTATGAATTGATTTCACTGTATGGAGAAATGTGTTATACAAGTATTATTTGTATTTAAATCCTGCAGAGTATTTGATTTTAAAGTGGTAGTAAACCCTAAATTTCGATTTTTCCTAAAGGTAAGCTTACCTGTAATGGAGACATTTGCCTGATTGCCAGCCAATAGCGTCACCAGCTCATGCGCTCTGAAGGAACAGCATACCTGTGCCTTTCCATCAGACCTCTATGCCGAGGCCGTGACTCCAATGAGCATGGGACGAGTTACGTCATCGCAGCTCGGCCATTCAAGTGGAGGGCTTTGATTTATGGTGATTCTTTTACACAGTGGTAGTATGCAATGCATACTAGCACATTATGCCTTTACCTTGCAGGGAGAAAGTTTTCTTTTTACTACCTCTTTAACATAGCATGTTTGTTTTTTCTCCCATGTGATATACAGTATATATGTAATATCACACGGGAAAAAACATGTATGTAATATTATACTTGCTTGTATACACTTTGTACTCACTGAACCCAGGTTAAAACTATTGGGATTATCCTACACACTGCTTGGTGTAATGTTCTCTTTATACTCAAAATAGAGTGTATCCTCTCATATACCAATCATCCTAGAGGAAACTTATTGAATACTCATAAATGGGTTAAGGTTTTCATAATTTATCAAGTATTCTCTATATTGCTGTTTGATAGGCGCTACTCAGTTGGGTGACCTATTTTGGTGTGTCTTGATTATTTTTAATTCTTTATTTTAAAGGGTTAGCATCACAATTAAACTTGAATTGACTTCCTTTCAAGGAGTTTATTTTTTTTTTTTTTTAATAAATGTTTTTACAGCGGCAGTAAGAAAACAAACTGTTACATGTGAATAGAGATTCACAATAAACATACCTCAAAGTATTCATAAAAAGTGAGAAAGGCAAATTTATAAACGTGTAAAGTTGTAAACAGATGGTTGGACAGAAAGTGAAGGTAATCGCAGTTATAAAAATAAATAAAAAATAAAAGTCAAGAGCAGGTTGATGCATATTAAAAAGCTCCAAATTCCGCAGCAATAGGAAACAGGTGGTAGATCTCTCAGACCCCAGAAAGATATGATGGATTACAATGCAGTGCAGGGAAGGAAAAGGTTACTCTTATTTTGATAAATATCCATGGCAGGGCAGAACTCCCCTTGAAAGAGAAAGTGCTGCATGCAAATGTCATGAGAAGGAACAAGCTAGGAGGAGAAGGAAAAAGTACATTGAGCAGAGAGATGACCTCCTCATTCCCCTGCTTCTAATTCAGTGTCCAATTAGCAGTCTGGAGATTGAGAAATGACACTAATGTATTATTACTTGTAAAAAACAAAAAAAATGGTGTCACTTGTCTGGCTGTGCTTTGTAGCAGGCCTGTGTAACTCTGCGGACAGAATGAATGCAGAAGCAAACCCTTTCACAAGTAAAGTAGCTCCCATTGTGTTTTGAATCTGTGAATTTAGCAGTTTGCCTAGATTTCATCTTTATGTGTTAGCATGCAGGTTAATTGTTAAGGTGAGGGATTTTAAGGGTTACAGTAAGGATTAAAGTGGTTGTTACCCTAAAAAAACAAAAAAAAATGGCCTCCTGTTGCCTTAAAGCATGAATGACAGCACAGTGCTTGTGCTGTGTAATTTGGCCCCTTCTATAATCTAAAATACTTGGCTGATCCTGTCTGGAGCTGCTCCCCCCCTGTAAGCTGACCAGGTTTATCATGGCTGCTGAGCCCCTGATACCATAGTCAGTTTACGTGTCGCAACGCGCCCCCCTCTCTCTTTCAAAAAAAGAGTTTTCCCGTGCAAGCTCGGGCCTCCGATCCGATGGGATCGGCTTGTGTGTGAAGGAGGGATGGTGTGGAGGATACCTGGAAGCCACCGCCCTGTAGGGGCTCATTAATGCTCAGCCTCATGAAGAGGGGGAGAGTTCAGCCCAGGTGGGGGTGTCTGGAGGAAGAAAAACCAAACTTACCCCCAAATTTAACAGAGGTCTGCCTGTTAGCCGGAGGAAAAAAGCCTGCTGCTTCTGTGACACAGCGTGATCTCTGAGGAAAGCATGAGAAGGTATGTGCTCTATACAGCCCCCAGTGGTGACACTTAGGCATGACAACATTTAATTTTTTAAAGGAGACATTTCATAAGAAAATTTAAAAATTCATTAGAAAAACTCCACTTACCTTTCCCGTCGCAAGGTTTTCTGTGGTAAAACCAACAGACCCAATCTTTACCCTTCATGGTGGATTCCATTAACAAACCTTCAGGAACCGGGGACCCTCAGGGAACCCACAATCCTGGACCTGTAATAGCACCCAGCCAGTAAAACTTTATGGCTTAAAATACCAAAGTACTGGATTCCGGGGTCCAGCTCTCTAAAAAGAGAAGCATTACAGGCAAAACCTTGTTTCTTCCAACACGAGGCCCAGCTACCATTCAATTTGGCCTAAAAGTCACTTTGAATGGATCCGGCTGCATAGCTAGCCCCAGCAAGGATTGCTCCAGTGGAGCACAGCACAGTACAGCACATCTTCACTCGTGACCAGCACCTTAGACACTGGCGAAAAAACTGAGGTACTCCCGGTATGGGAGGGGTTATACAGGGAGGCAACTTCCTGTTTAGGGTAGACTATAACCCACATAGTAATTATTATGGCTCTGTGTCCCATGATGTACGATTAAAGAAAGCTGTATACTCACCCAATCCTCCCATCCAGCGGAAATCCCGTGATCTAGTGGTGGCCTGTTCCTGACGGTTTCACATCTAGAGAAGGTCTATGGGCATGAGGAAAAGTCCACTGCTCAAGATTGCTAGACAGCCTGGGGGGGGGGGGGGCGAAGCCACAGGGACTGGTCTTGTTTGGGGAAGTATATCTCCGCTCTCTAATCCCCTAGTCAAAAATGAATGGTTAATCCCTTTAAAAAAAAATTGGCAGAGTTCAGCTTTATGAGATCAGGTTGGGAGAGGATTGAGTGTCAATGTAAAGCTAGCAGGGAAAGAATTAAGAATTTAGGACATATTTTGAGCAGTGATCTATTTCATTATCCAGTTCAAAATACATATTTATATATAGCATAACAATACTGTATACAATTACTTAATACAACTGAATGTAAGGATCATTAAATGAACGCAGAACACTGATAATATGATTAATATCTTTAGTTGAGTTCATCACCGCGCTCAGCTATCTTAGGCAAGCTCATTCAGGTATGATGATTTATGTGCCCTATCAATTTATATGTGCATTTTAAACAATCCTGGATAAAAATGTTTTGAACACACAACATGCATGAAACTACCTGTCATTTACTAATTGGATGCACTGAAGCCAAAAACAGATAATTAGTTGTCTCAGTTGTTTTAGAAGGAAAAAAAAAATAGAAAAACCTTCAAAAATATCACGTCTAACACATAGCTCAGTCAATTATAATAACCTATCAGGGTTTTTCCACATAATTCATAGTCTATCTCTAATCTGAACCTCTGGATGACAGCCTCTGAAATGTAATCCTTTACTGAGTGTATCTTCAGTGTATCTTTTTTTTTTCATGCTCATCCTAATGATATTAACTAATTGGATTTAACCTAGATTGTGCATCTTGCTATCATTTATTTTCATCTAACAAGCCCAGTTTGCTTGAAGAATTGTTGTTTAATGAAGCTGGTAAGCAGGAAGCGCATTGTCTGCTGTAATTCTATACACCCACTTCTATTTCTCCATGTGTATATATGGAATACTTATGTGGGTTTACTTCAAAATTTTGGCCAGATTGAGTAATTTTACATTTAATCTGGTAAGAGTTGTCCCATGTATAGTATGCACACTCCTGGCCAATCATTATTAAACAAGGCATCAAAAAGTTGGCATGGAAAATACAGCAGCATTATAAATGCACCCGCTCTTGTATGCAATCAATTTGTTCTTTGCACCATTCTGAAGTTTGCAGGGGTACAAATTAAACACGCATTTATAAATCAGTTAAATTGAGGTCACCCAAGTATAGGCATAAGCTGGGTAAGCTGGTTCAACCTTAATGCTTAAATGTAAAGGAACCTATACACACAGGAAAGACTTGCCTTACAATCCAAATTTATTTTATGCCATTGTGTGTCATGTATAAATATATCGCTCATGCAGTAATACAAAAGAATCGACTGTGTATAAATACCAGACTAGCCAAATTGAAAAATGGTCCTATTTTCTCTGCCAAATATGTAAAGATAAAGTGGTACAGCACTTGTTCCTCTATGGACAGCTGTGGTCTTATAGCTGTACTAGGCAGAGGATGCTCATATCAAATGACAAACCCAATGAGGTTTAAAGAAATTATAAGCTGCCTATTTGTACGTGTATATACTATGTCTAAAGGATGATGCAGAGATTAAACAGCAAAAAGCTGTGTGCTTAAAAAAGTAGATGTTTTTTGTAAATCTTCTCTTTTTTACAAAATTTTAACAAACAGGAAAACATCCATAAAACATTCTGATACAAGTTATGGAACATAATAAAACAAAAGAAATAGATTGGGTGGTAATGCCTATTATGATGACTTAGGCCGGCCACACACGGTTTGGATCTCAGCCAGTTCAGCAGGAACTGGCCGAGATTCGAACCGTTACTGGGCCGGCTGAATGTCGATCAACTTGGGTACAACCAGCCTCTTGTGATTATTGTTAGCAGCTGCTATAGCCACTAGCAATAATCACTGGCTCCCACCGCCAGGAGAAGACAATTGCTAATTCCCCTGTCAACGTGGTCTGTGTTGATGGGGGAATTGTGCAAATTTCCTTACAGGAAAGAAATTTGCACTGTGTTTGGCCACCCTTAGTGACAGTAAACTATAATCTAGTGCCACAACTGATCTGCACATTTCTATAATCCTATAATAAACCAAGCTCTTCATGGCTTGTACAGATTAATATAATCAAAATGGATACAAAATATTCCCTAAAATATTATACATACAAGCCACCCCCATCTCCCCCTCACTTTCATTAATTACTCACCAAACCAGGACATTATGGAAATATAAAAATACAATATATATAAAAGCATGTTATTGTCCTGCTAAAATATAGAGTTGGATTTGCAGTGCCAGAAGGATACTCTTGGCCTCTCGACCAGACAAGAGTAACCTCCTATTAATGATCAAATGTATTTTTAAGCTGGCCATACACTGATCAAAATTTGACTGGTTGTGTGAATAGAGAAATCTGTTAACATTTAGTTATTCGGCCTACGCCATTATTGCTAGAAACTGATTAAAAAGAGACCTCTTTCCAGATGGGCATGTAAACTAGATTCTCTTTATCTGAAGGGACAAACACTTTCCCAAGACAAAGACATAAATGATAACTTCCAAATCACATGGTGTGTCTGGGTATACTAATAAAGTAATTAATAAAGTATTCAGAATACTACAAGCATACTGAAAGTACAGTATTGTTTACTAGATGCCATTGGTACCCACTGGGATTGAAACTTGACTGCTTTTTTTTACTATCTTAGGGGTTTCTCCATCTTTTAGGATGGTAAACCTCCTATACAACCTCCTATTAGGTCCTGACTGATCACTTCAGGCTTGCTTGTTTTACAAGTATAGCAATTTAAAACATTACAAATAGGAGTCTGCACATGCTCAGTTGCACTCTATTCTTGGCACTGTCTGCCTAAAATCTGACCCACTAGAGGCCAATCACCTGAAATCTTTAAGATTTATTGTTGTTGAAGAGGAACAAAAGCAACGGGAATGACACAGACTGTGCGGAGGGAGAAAATAAAAGCAGGAGAGGTGTCATTGCAAACTCTGCTGACAAGGAGACACAAAAGCATTAAGCATACAAGGATAGTGTTTTATTTCATCTCCTCTCTCATGGGCAGATCTGCGAGCTAAAGCACTGTAAAGCTTCTGTCAGCCTTCCTCTCTAACTTGCCAAGACATACAATCAAGGCTGGAAATGTGCATATTTTAATTGAAGAAAGCAACATATAGTTTTTTAGACCAAGGAGAAGAGAGAGATTCCAATAAGGAAGTGTACATATTCGCAAGCACATCATGGATCTACAATCATCATCCAAAAGTTTTATTGCAGAGAGATCACATCACAAAGACAAGTGCAACGTTTCTGAGTCACACAGGACCCCTTCGTCAGGTGACACAGAAATGTTGGACTTGTCTTTGTGATGTGATCTCTCTGAAATAAAAACCTTTGGATGGTGATTGTAGATTCATGGTGTGTTGGCGAATATGTACACTTTCTTGCTGTCTCCAGGATCCAGCTAGTAATCGCTACAGCACCCATTGATAAGCCTTGTTTTCCAGGAACGCATGCGATAGGAATACAGACAAGACTCCAATAAGGAAGTGACTGCTCTGGGCTTCAACAAAATGGAGGCCTACAGCAAGAAGAAATAAGAGCAATGCTGGAGGCAATATACAGCACACAATAATTCTGGTAGCACAATTAATAACGTGGAATATATGTTCTTTTATTAAAAAACATTAATTGTCATCAAACTGTTATGGGTAAAGTTCTTTTTAAAGCCAGCTTTTGTGATGATTTGTGACTTGACAATTAACGTGGACAGAAACACATCAACACTTTATTAGGCTCAAGATGTAGGTGTACAAATGTATATTTAGCTTACATGACAATACTGAACTGTTAAATTACACTCTCTCCCAATACAGATATCTGCAGACTGACAAGTGTATTTCTTTATATGATATTGTGTACTGATGTATGACGACCTATGCTTTGTAGGTATGTAAATGGCCTTCTGGTATGCTCTCTATTGTCTAAGTTCTGTTATATTCTTGCAAAACCCAACAAAGGGAGATTTAACATACACAAATTAGAAGGTAACCTAAGAGATTAGCACAATATCAAGTTTGAAAATAAGGTGGCAATTTTAGGTTTACTGAAAACGTATAATAAATTAAAACAATTATATATCATGAGAATGGCAAAATTCTTGGTGGTGGCCTAAAAAGCCAAATGTGTATGTTTTCTTCTAAATATAATCAAGTCTGCCAAATACTATAGTAGGTAGATAACATAGCATTATACTTTAAAATCTTAATTTCTCTCCACTTTAATCAGAGTACAATACCCACTTTCATCAGAGCATGTGTATGTTAACAAGGGCAATAAATGTTACTTGTAGCCAAGGCTCCAAGGAAACTCCACAGGGCCTTGTTTGGAAACTGGGCTAGGATGAATGGATGGTTGTGCACTTCCATGATAGATGGATGGACGGGCACTGCTAGGATGAATGAATACTGCTTTGATGGATAGATGGGCACAGCTAGGATAAATGAATAGTACTATGATGGATGGATAGGCACTGCTATGATGGATGAATAAAAAAAAGACTTGAAACAGTGAACATCTGCAAGAGACAGTAGACATAACTTACTGTTATTTGGATTGTCTCCAATGATATGATGTCTCCCACTCCAATACCATAAAAGTAGCGTGGCATCACGGGATCCCGACACAATATAGCAATCACCACCAATGTAGGACTCGGACCTCGCCAAACAAGTGACTACATCCCAGTGCCCAAACACAATCTGGGTGAGCTTCCCTAAGGAGAGAAAGAAATTACAAATATTAAATGTTATGCTGAAAGTGAAGAGCCAGGTGATACTGATTTCTCAAGCATAGTAATAACTCAAGTAACTTGTGAATACAGAATCAAAAGTGCTAAAGAATAAATATTGGTATTATATCACATGCAGACCAATCTTTGTGCAAAAAAAAAAAGCAACGGAAGAGAGATAGAATCACCATTAGCTTTTATTGCCATTTCAATCCCTGTTGTTTTTATCCTAAATTTCTGTTTGGTTAACAGGGGCATAGCTATGCAAACCTGACGGAAGTTTGAAAACGTCCCCACCTAAAAAAGTTTTAGTTGGAGCATATATATATATATATATATATATATATATATATATATATATATATATATATATATATATATATATATATATATATATAGCAGAAGTCATACCGCAATACCATTTTGGGTGCTTTGGACAAGCAAATTTACTATTAATAAAACTATTTCAAATTATCCTGTCAAACATCCAGTGTATTCCTTCACCATAATGCTGGATTTCATTTGTACGTCAACATTGGGTTTTGGATATATATAATATAGTATACCTTGAGTTCAGAATTACCTGTCTCTGTTGAATACACTCTGAAGCTTTTGTCCCAGAATCCACAGATAAGGATATAGCGATTATCAGCTGTGACCACAAAGCAGTGTGCATTGATCTGAATGCTTTGATCCACAAGATCAGTAATCTGACGCTTGTTTACTCCAGAATTATTGGCTAAAGAAAATAAATTGAAGCAAGCATTTTATATACAGTAATTGTTACACCGTTGTAGTAATTGCTCAGTTAAGCTGCAGATTCTGTATGAATTCAAAAAAGAAAAAACATTAGCTGAGGACCTATCTTCTTTAGCAACTGAATGCTTTGTGAAACTGAAGACATCATGAAACCTAAAGGAATTTAAAAAATATTATGGCACCCCCATGCATCTCAGCTTGCAGCACGTTTGTGAATGCAGGAACTGCAGGGAAATTGCACGGTCAAAAAGACCACACGTCTTCCATGCGGCTTCGTTTTCTGCACCTTTTTTGTGGAAATGCAGGCGCAGCAGTCCAATTATTTGAATTGCCTGCCGTGCCCGCACAAACGCGGGCTGCAAAAACGCTAAGGTGTGAACCCAGCGTTACTGGAAAAACATATATTTGTATGAAGACAAGATACTGAATAAAAGAACAAAAACAAAATATAGTTGGCCATTTGTGCATTTTGTTAATAGTAAAAGAAATGCATGCCTATCTGAACAAATGTCTATACATAATATTGAATGGAATAATAGTGAATTATACAAATATCAAAGCATAATACAATATGATACAAATTGTTTATCTGCATCCTGAGTTCTAGTTAGTTGCTATTTAGTAACTAAATATAAACTTTGATATTTAGTTGACTAAGGGAACCTGTATATTATGCATTGCATGATCACAATGCAACGTTAAGCATGCATTGTATTATTATTGCAATGCGTTAACCAGTCAAATTATTATGAATGGGCTGGCACTGCAGGGGAGAAAAAAAAAAGGTTCTATTTATTAGTATGTCAGGGTGCCATTCAAAGTGAACGTTTGTGCATAATTGTGTGGCAAAGCACTGTGGTTCACGCATTGCCATGTGTTGTGTATTAGCATAATGCAAAGATGTTTTTGAACCCTAAAACTTTGAATGCAGTCTAGAATAAGCGTTAACATTAGTAATTGAGAATACAAGCTATTTTCTAGTTGGTGCCATTGGCTGTGATGTGTGAACTCCACCTATGTATTACTGAGATTTGCACAACTAGTCTAGTTTGTTTCGGTCTAGGGAACATGCAAGCTCAAACCTGACACTCCCAAAGTCAATAGTCAGCTGCTGCTGCTAACATGTTCTATCAATCAATGAGACATTTGCTTTCATTTTTAATCTTGCATCATAACTTATCACTGTATCTTGTACCATAAAACTGAATGGAACATCACTGGCTCAGAAGATCATTTTCACCTTTGCAGTTTATTTAAACTGACACCCATAATATTTCTAAAGATTTCTTCTAAACATAAAAAGGTAGATTGGTATAAAAGAAATAATAGAATTGAGTACATACCAATCAAAGAGTCCATCTCAATAGGGAGATGGTGAGCTTGGTCCAGTGAGTAGCCAGGTGCTCCTCTCAAGCCTGCAGAAAAAATGAATAAAAATTGATTACTGGTATGAATTGGCTCTTCAGTTATCCATGAATGGGTAGACACAACTGCTTAACATAAATGAGTCTAACTTTTTTTTAAATAACTAGAGAACTATATCTGTGTGCATAGATCAGAACACAATGGAACAGTTGTGGTGACTAAAAAGAAGTTTCTTCAGGTGTGGTCAGGCTAACAAGTATGTATCTGAAATGCCTACAGGCCTAATTCTTAGTAAATCTGTGTACATCTCGAAAAAATAAAATCATAGAAGTGGTTCAAAAACAAACTGCCATTTTTATGTCATTAACCACTTCTGGACTGCCTGCCATCGTTTACATCACTAAGTAGATAGCTGCCAAAACCCCAGTATTTTCTTAAACCGGGGGGCATCCACTTAGAGATAAAAGTGATCTCCAAGGCGGATTCACTGCAAGATCACTTTTCTAGGCAGTGGGAGAGGTGTCCCCTACCTCTCACCGGTCATCTCTGCCACTTACCAGACCCATCAGTACCGGCAGAGATGATTGGATGCTGCCTCTCAGAGGCACTGTGTCGAGTGAGAAAATGATGGCCCTACTCGACTCAGTGACATTGGATGACATTTATTTATTTATTTTTATTGCATTTACCGTATATACTCGAGTATAGGCCGACCCGAATATAAGCCGAGGCCCCCAATTTACCCCCAAAAAAACTGGCAAACTTATTGACTCGTGTATAAGCCGAGGGTGAGACATGCCTGTCCATCCCTGTGTGTGTGTCCGTCCATCCCTGTGTGTCCGTCCATCCCTGTGTGTCCGTCCATCCCTGTGTGTCCGTCCATCCATCCCTGTGTGTGTGTGTGTCCATCCATCCATCCATCCCTGTGTGTGTGTGTCTCCATCCATCCATCCATCCATCCCTGTGTGTGTGTGTCTCCATCCATCCATCCATCCATCCATCCCTGTGTGTGTGTGTCTCCATCCATCCATCCATCCCTGTGTGTGTGTGTATCCATCCATCCCTGTGTGTGTGTGTGTCTCCATCCATCCGTGTGTGTGTGTGTGTGTGTGTGTGTGTGTGTGTGTGTGTGTGTGTGTGTGTGTGTGTGTGTGTGTGTGTGTGTGTGTGTGTGTGTGTGTGTCCAGCCTACCTGTGTCCCGAGCCTTTGTCCCGAGCCTCCGTCCCGTGTCGTGCCTTGCCTTGCCTTGCCTTCGTCCCGTCCCGTCCCGTCCCGTCCTGTCCCGTGCCGTGCCGTGCCTTGCCTTGCCTTGCCTCCGTCCCGTGCCCTCTTCGTCGGCGGCCATTGTAAAATTCAAAAGCTGCGCCTCCTCCTTCGCCTGTGATAGGCGGAACACTGAATTTCCCAGCAGCCTGTGTTCCGCCTATCACGGACGTCGTATCATCCTCGTCCGTAGTACGAGGATGAGAAGATGCCCGTGATAGGCGGAACACAGGCTGCTGGGAAATTCAGTGTTCCGCCTATCACAGGCGAAGGCGGAGCCGGAGGCGCGGCTTTTGAATCAGAATGGCCGCTGTCTGTCTGCTCGACACGCTGATCGAGCGGGCAGACAGCGATGACTCGAGTATAAGCCGAGGGGGGCACTTTCAGCCTCAAAAAAGAGGCTGAAAATCTCGGCTTATACTCGAGTATATACGGTAAGTGTAAATATGAGCTCTGAGGTCTTTCTGGCCCCAGATCTCACATTTAAGAGGTCCTGTCATGCTTTTTTACTATTACAAGGAATGTTTACATTCTTTGTAATAGGAATAAAAGTGATCCAAACTATTTTTTAAAGGGACAGTATAAAATAGAAAGTAAAATAAATAAGAAAATGTTTTATTTAAAGTGCCCTGTTCCGCCATGCTCACGCACAGAAGCGAACGCATATGCAAGCCACGCCCGTATATGTAAACAGTGTTCAAACCACACATGTGAGATATTGTCACGATCATTAGAGCGAGAGCAATAATTCTAGTAAAATACCTCCTCTGTAACTCAAAACAGGTAACCTGTAGAATTTTTTAAACGTTGCCTATGGAGATTTGTTGCCATTCCTTAAGCGGGCGCAATTTTGAAGCATGACATGAGGAGTATCAATTTACTTGGTGTAACATTATCTTTCACAATATAAAAAAACAAATTGGGCTTACTTTACTGTTTTTTTATATTTAAATTCAAAAAAAGTTTTTTACAAAATCGTGCTTGTAAGACTGCTGTGCAAATACGGTGTGACAAAGTCGACCACCATTTTATTCTCTAGAGTGTCTGAAAAAAATGATATATATATATATATATATAAAATGTTTGGGGTTCTAAGTAATTTTCTAGCAAGAAAACCTGATTTTAATTTGTAAGTAAAAAGTTTGAAAAATAGGCCTGGCCCTTAAGTGGTTAAGGATAAAAGGTTCACTGCTGCTCCAGTATATAGCTACCACTCCAAGAAATAAATCTGAACATCTGCTCAGCACTAAAAAAGACAGATATTAAAAAAACTCCCATTTAATATAGATATGTGTTCCATAAAAATACCTAAATGTATTATTAAATTGTATCTCTCCTGGGTAAAAAAAGAAGAAAAGGATGGCAATGTTAGCCAATCAAGTTTTTTTGCACTACATAGTGCTGGGAATCTAACAAATGGAATTTATTAATTGGAGGAGAGAGCAGTGGCATGATGCTGCCAAAGATGTCCATTTTTGACACCCCCCTCACAAGTGTGTAGATGTACTCGACCACAGGTGGACAACATTAAAGGGAGGCTGCGTTCACCTATACATATCTGGGGTGGAGTGGGTTATTTTTAAGTTAGGGCAGGGAGTCAGAAAGAATAACTGTACTTTCTGTGAAAGTGCACTTTTCTATAAAAAGAGAATCCTTAAAAGAGGGCTTAAAAAAACAAAAAAAACTATTATATGCACCTAGGTGGATGCAGCATCGATGCCTCGCTGGCTCTGCACTGAGAACTGAGTGATTGAACACCGTTCATCCCTCAGTTCTCCCCCTCTACTCTCAGCAGAGAGCCATGACTATCAGTCCCCGTGGCTCTCTGATTTCCCCTCCAGCACTTACTGGAGCACTGGGCTGTGGTGAGGGCGGAAGGGGTTGGCTGAGGCTCGGGAGGAGATAACTGAGAGGCTGAACCAGCTGCCGGTCCAGGCTTCTGGGTGGATCCCGACCACTTTGTGGCTTTGTGACATCAGCCGACAAGGGGGTTTCAGCTTGCTGTCAGCTGAAAATGGATCACAGGAGTGCAGAATGAACTGCACTCCAGTGATCCATAGAAGTATGGCCAAAAAAAGCTTTGCCCATACTTCTCCTTTAAATTACAGTCACTTGTTAAAGGTGTTTGAAGGATTACATATTTATATATATAATAAATCAACCCTTTACAAGGTGGGAGTTACAGTGATACAAATATACAAATGTTAACGAATCAGCATTACTCAAACTATTCTTTCTGTGCTCTCTCTTTTACAGCATTGCATTGTATAGTTTATTTTCTACCTTCAGCAGCACACGGTAAGAGTGAGCAGAACTGACAAGAGGGGAGTCATAGCTGAATTCTAGTCCTGAGTGTTTGTCTCAGGGGAGGGCTGAATGTCAGACACCCACTGTGTGAGCAGAGACCATGGAGCTCACTCTGACGAAACAGAACTCTGACCCAAAGGAAGCACAATTCCCTGAGTATTAGTTCTAACAACAGAAAATAAGCTACCACAAAACGGCTTTGTGTTAGTGCATGCTAAGTGACACAACACGCTTGAGACCACAAAGCGACTGTAACTGTCACAGTTAGTGGAGTATGTATGACTACATTAAGATTTTACTAATGCAGTAGAAACACAACACAATTTTCCTTTTACAAATTCCTTTTCTCTAATCTCTGACAGATTTCCTCACTTGGTTGTAATCAGCTTTCATTTTCACTAATGAGTGCGCCATATATTTGCTGACCAAACGGTAGAAAGGTCTTGCACCAAGAGGTCTTTTGCTGTGTAGTTGTATTTATTCCTCTTTTATTCATTTTAAAATTGTATCTCATCTCTTAAAGCATATGTAAATCCTAACAAAGAAATTATCTTATTTGTTTGTATATTTGTGTTAAATATACCATTGGAAGTGTTTTGATAGATCTGTCCAATTAGTGCAAAAAACAAAGATATACCCATACAGAAATTCAGAGCTTTCCTGTGTCCAGTACTCACTTCCAGTGTTATTCCAAGAGGAGTAATTATCCCTCCCAGTCCTTATTTTGTACAGAATGATTAGCTTTATGTTGTGGAAATGAGACAACAGGTAGGTCTAAGTGCTTTGCCAAATGAAAACTGGGCAGCGCTGACAACACTCAGTTCACAAAACTGAGTGTCAACCCTCAAGAAGACTTGGAGGCTGGGTGCATTTTTGGTAGATCAAAGGGTATTTTTAAAATCATGGAGAAATATGCATGTATTGTAGAGATGTACTGCATATGTTTCATTTTTTTTTTGGCCTGACATACACTTTAACCATCGCTGAAGGTGTGCCCTGTGACTTAAGTAATACATTATGGATC
Source organism: Lithobates pipiens (assembly GCF_037356315.1). NCBI lineage: Eukaryota > Metazoa > Chordata > Amphibia > Anura > Ranidae > Lithobates > Lithobates pipiens. The sequence continues at coordinate 626,761,338 of NW_027507748.1, read as the reverse complement.
AAATTGACAAGGCAGATGTTGTTAAAAAAAAGATATTTGCAAAGATCAAAGTAAGATGATTTGACAAAGGGTAGGATAAGGGTTAGGAAAACAGGGTTAATATAAAAGCTTTGCTCTAAACCAGGGGTCTCCAAACTTTCTAAACAAAAGACCATTTTTTTTATCCTTCAGACTTTACAGGGGCCGGGCTGTCCCCAGTAGGAGTAGAAAATGTCCTTGTGTCATTACCAAATGTCCCATTATTGGTGTCATTGGGAGGAATAGTGCCCCATTATTGGTGTCATTGATAGGAATAGTGCTCCATCATTGGTGTCAGTGAGAGGAATAGTGCTCCATCATTGGTGTCAATGAGAGGAATAGTGCCCCATCTTTGGTATCAGTGAGAGGAATAGCAGCCCACTGTAGATGTGAGTGGCTGGAATTGTGGCCCATTGTTGTGGCCAGTGTGAGGAATAGAGCCCCAAGGGCTGGACAAAGACAAGCAAAGGGCTGAAGTTTGGAGACCACTGCTCTAAACAAACACACAGTGAGGCAGAATATCACATACCAACAGTGTTGTGCCACCTATTAACTGCAAACATTCGGCTGCATGTGACAGTCACCACTGCAGGGATGGTGAGATGGGGAAGGGTGTTTGCTGCAACGTGGGTGACTGGAGAGTTGGATGGAAATTTCAGCACCATAATGACATCCTGCTGCATCTGATCCTTAAACATGAGGGGGCTCTGTGGAAGGAAACACTGTTGTACAAGAGAAGGGAGAGAAGCAAACAAAGACCAACGTTAGGAAAGTGCTGTAAAGGAAAGAGTCTTTAAAACATCTACTCATATCTTATCGAAAGTGAAAAAATAGATTTTGTTGAGTAACAAGAAAAAGCTATATATTGCAGCATAACCACAAAACATGCATAACATCAAAACCTTTTACGATCAAAATCTTGGACAATAATCTGCTCAAATCCCACTCAGATTGACAGATCTGAAATGTCTGTTACCCAAAATGTTCCTTTATTTTCTATTTTATATAGCACTGACATAATATGCATATACAGAATACTTAGTAGCATAGAGCCCATCTCCTCTAGGGGATTTCAAGTATATATACTGAACAATGCTTTCAAAAAATGTATGCTAGATAGAAAAATTGGTCAGTAGTGGGATTCCTATCAGTATTTTGAGAGGAAATATGAGTGCCTACAGGGAACATATGTAGATATAAAGACAATGTAGAAACTCAATTACTTCATGCACAGGTAAGGACTTCAGAGTCCAGACCCCACAGCAGTAAGCTAAGAGGACTAACCAGGAAATTACGGTTATAAGAGTAAACAGGTATAAAAATATTAAACTGCACACCCCTACATGCGTCTGTATCTCTGACGGCATGTATAATGTACATGTAATGTACCGGAAAAACATATTTCCTAGTTTGAAATTGTATATTGGTACTAGAAAATTAACAGCTGTATTCTGACTGGTTACCAGTCAACCATTATGTTACATTGGCAGCACAGTGGCTAAGCGATTAGCACTTCAGTCTAGCAGTACTAGGGTCCATTGGTTCAAATCCCAACTACTTCTCCCCATGCTCCAAATGCATGCTGGTAGCTTAATTGTCTCCTGTGTAAATTGGCTCAAGTATGTGCATGTAGGAATGTAAGTTAAGAATCTTAAGCTGGGTGCACACTAGAAGTTTTTCTTCTGCTCAACCCATTGGGATGAACAAAAAAACCCTGAGAGATCACCATACTAAAACAAGCGATGTTAATGCATCAATCTTCCCCACTGTGCTATTGTATTCTGATAGGGGGACTGTCACCCTTCCCCTGACAGAACACAGTGAGCAGCCAGTGCTAGTTGGATGATGGCTTTCCAGCATGCCCTTTTGACTGTCGTGAGACTGTAGAACAGACAGCTGTACATATGGCCCAAAAGTCAGGCGGATCCTGCAGAACTGACCGATTTTGGCCAATTTTCGGCCCATGTTTACAGACTGTAAGCACCTTGAGGGCAGATACTGGATGTGAATGTACAATATATATGCAAAGTGTTGCATAAATTGCTGGTGCTATATAAATACATGTAATTATAAATAATATTAAAACAAATGCCAGGAGGAATGCATTTATTTTTTTCCTCCAGTCTTTAAAATGTCCAAGCTTAGTTAGTTTCTACATGCTATAATAGTCAAGAATGTATTGTACATACAACTAGAGACATTTATGTTTGTGTTTTTTAGTTGTGTAATAAAATCACTTTTTAAAAATATAGCTAAATCATGTCAAAATGTCAGAATATGTGTGTGTTGGTATATATATATATATATATATATATATATATATATATATATAAATAAATGTGTGTATGTGTTCTTCCACTCACACAAACATTTAATTTTGCAGACAGATCTGATTTTCGTGCTGAGAGAGAAACGAATTTCCCAGCAAGCCGTTATATCTCACCAGGTGCATGGCTGAGCTTCGAGGCGGATGTGGCTCAATAAGCAACTGAGATGGCGTCTGTCCAAAATTCTGTATCTGTGCCTCCATGGCCTGCAGGGAGAGAGGAGTGATTGTCATAATCAATATGCATCAAAGAGATAGGTCAACACACTCCTTGACAATGCAAGCACATCCCAAGTCAGCCATGAAAGAAGTCCAGAAAATTCACCGGTGCTCTTCTCTCGGGCTGCAGACTCAGCCAAGTGTTAGTATTGTTGTAGACAAGCTTTGCTTTCTCTCGAGCATGCTTCACTTAACCAAATAACCATTTTACCAGAGGATCTAGGTTATCTGTGAATGTTAACCTGTAGTGACATGCAACTAAAGACCGCAGAAATCTCTCCAAGCTCTCGCAACACACATTTGTACAAGTTAATTGTAATAATATGCGTCCACACCATTATCTTGTGTAAAGATACCTTCACAAACTCCCCAGTAAGAAGGAAAGTATATGGGTTTCTTTTAAAATATGCTTCAGGAATCTTGAACAAAAAAACAAAAAACAAAACAAAAGTAAGGGTTGCATTATCACACAACAGAATATAGGAGTACAGCAAATGTTCTGTACACAGCTGTACTAAGATGCTTAATATTACAAGCTGCAAGGCAATCTTAAAGTGGAACTAAACCCATTGATTTAACCATATCCCAAAACAGTCACATTCAAGGCATGCTGTGAATGAGAACTGTCACAGTTGCTTTTGCTCTCAAGTGAACTGTCAAGTTGTCAAATGGCTGGGTCATGATCACATGTGCAGCACCATGGCAACTGCAGATCAAACAGAGGCTAAAGTGGCAGTTTCCTTGGCTATAAAGGATAGAAGGATTTAGTTCTGATTTAACCTAAGGGTTTGTTTACATTCATGATTTTAGGCCATAAAGTGTACCTTCCACACCTGATAAAGTCTGCTTTTTAAATGTGTCTCTCATCCCCTTGAAAAACAACATTTGAAAAACACATGTAGGCAGAAAAAAGTTTAAGATACTCACCTTGCAGCTTCTGTAGTGTGGACAATGACTTCATCTTCCTGCCAATGAGCACTTAAAATCTTGAAAGAAGACGCAACAGCACAGTGCTGAGATGGTCTTTTTAGTAAGATATGGGCTACTCCACTTTCCCCAGATCACACCAGAAGGACAACAACATCATCCTCACCTAGTTGCTGCTGGACCTTGCTTTTTAGGTGCAAGGCCCACTTTAATATTAGTAATAACACTGAAAGTATGTAGTATGTAGGGTAATAATTTCTGTTCAGACGATACTGCAATTTAGCGACCCCCAATGTCAAAAACAAGCACTTAATTGAAGGGTATTTGTGTGTACAGCAGCCATAGAGCTCACCAATAATACAATTTTCATTAATTATTCCCTTGCAATCTGAAGTAATCAGCCCCGATAAGCTCATTCTTCTATAGACATTTATTTGATTGATCAGTTCCTGCACAATAGCACCATCAGCTGTTCCCACAAACATTGACAATGTTGTGCTTTTCACAGCCTGACTTTCTAAACGCATTATCCTCTTGTGAGTTCACCAGGAGAGGAGAGATTGAGTAAGTCTGTCTGATATACCTTTTGCAGTGTTAAACACACTTTTGAGTCACAGATGGATACAAGGTTGACCTGGGTTGGTGATTTGAAGTATTGAAACAAATGGGTCAGGATGGTCACTCAAGAAGACACGGGGCGACTCAATGAAGCTGGATGGAAAGCAGTTTAACCTTGAATGGCATAGGGGAGTTAATGCACTTTTTTTCCTGCAAAATGATGTGTATTTATTTATTTTTTGAAACAGTGAACTTATCCTTAAATTGAACAAGCTGAAGTTAGAAGCGGATTGTTTACTATGCACAGCTGCACCAGTTTTAGTAAATCCCCTCCTATCTGTCAGCCTAAGCTATTACAATGTGATGACCAGCACACCTTAGAGGCATAGCTAGCTGGGTTCTAGGAGAAGAAAGGATCTTCTTTAATCACAGAAACAAAGTTTTACTAAATGGAGATCTATGAAAACATTAAAGCTGTTCAAAGACAGATCGAAATGTAACTGGTTCAGCGGGGACTAGATGAATTATGATCAATGGCTTGTTGTAAAATGTGTGTTCAATCAGCGCATCAGCCAACTGGCTGCAGCGGTGATTAGTGTACTCTTAGCCCCTGTACACATGGTCTGAGATTTCGACAACCAAATCCGTTGGATTTTGTCCGAAACTGTTGCATACACACGGTTGGACAAAGTTGTCGAAAAATCTGATCTTTCAGAACGTGATGGCGTAATTTCGATATGATGGGACTACATTCAGGCTAGTAGCCAATAGCTTTGATGTAGGAATTTGATCTGAGCATGCGTGGCACTTGGTCCGATCAAAATTCTCTACACATGATCGGAGTATGTCCGATCGGCCCAGTTGGTCGGGAAATATTTCCAACAAGTGGGAAAATTGGGTCCGACGGATATTCCGACGGAATCAGTCCGATGCATACCACACACAGTCGGATTATCCGACAACACGGTCCGATAGGACACATTCCGACAGATTCTCAGACCGTGTGTACAAGGGCTAAGAGTGAAGGATTCCCTACTGTCAGAATACAGTAAGAAGGTAAAGAAAGATTCCAACTTGCTTGTATGAATGGGGGAACCTGTTCAGTATTGTCGATCAGCTTTCTGGCTAATTGAAAAAAAATTACCCATATATGCCCATCTTAAAGGTATCCAGAGATATAGGATGAGCATGACTTGATGTGGACAAGTTTAACAGGATTGGCAATGATCATATGACTGTGGCATATACCACAGGTCAGCTGATTGTTAAAACAGAACGTTTACTGGCCAGTTAAAAAAGCTTCAGTAATGTATTTTGGGCATATATATATCTGATTTAGCCAGTCAGTAATAATAAAAAACAAAACACTGCATATTTATAAAGCACAGCAATGAAATTTAGAACTTGGGTGTTAATGTCAGCCACCAGCTCTCTGCTCTGTCCCTCCAGAGAGCTGAGGGAGTGTAAGCGACTGGAGCAGGCTCTTAGCATTGCAAGGAGAGGCTGAGCCAGCTGCCGGTCAGGCTTCTGGGCAGATCCTGACATTAAAATCGGGACCCCTGCAGAGCTGGGACCGGCTCTGTGACGTCATTCGACAGTGGGCTATAGACCTCTGTTGGCTGAAAACCTCTCTTTTAAAGCATTTAAACCTAAAATTAGGTTTAAAGTGTGCCATCAGATCTGGCACTGCAGTACAAGGCAATGGACTAAACTTTGTAATCAGAACCTGGCGCTGCTGTTGGTTTAGCGGTGGGTAAAAATGCCAGTTTTATTTGTTGCCATAGACAAGATCTATATCTGCAGATGCCGAATGGCAACAAGCAAAAAATGTTTGTACAGTGGATAATTCAAAGGCTTGAACATATCAGAACAAAATGGATACTATTTATAGAGTTGCTCATTTTCCCATCTCATTTTTTTTTCCAAATATCCAGAAGGGATAACAGTTGAATTAAAGTAAATGCAAATTGTGAATGACATTTTGTTGCTAAAGTGTTGAGTATCAAACAACTGCCATTTTATTTAAATACCATTTTTTTTGCCTGGAGCACACATAGAGCCATAGCTCTGCTCAAAACTGGCCTCTCCTGAAAATAGACAACCTCTTCATTGAAATAGGTAAAAATATCAGTTACATTCCCATTAGCTCTTCTTGCAGTGTTTTTAATACAGTGAATTGGCTGCATACAGTAATGTCTCCAACCCAAAACCAACCTTCTTTGATTTGGCTTGTTCACAAGGATAGGGGAAGGGTATGCAGTCAATTCACTAATTATTAAAAACACTGTAAGAAGAGATAATTAGACTGTAGCTAATATTTTTTCCTATTTTACCATTTTTTCTTATCCCTTGTTGTATATTACTACTGTGGATCTCCAGCAGGCTCTTTGTAGTCCCTGCATGTCTACATTCATTCACTCCAGCAATGGCTACATGCTATTCAGCAGGGGGGGGTGTTTGCTGATGGTGAGGACAGTGGACCATGCAAGTGCAATTTGTGTTATGTTGGTTGTTTGCAGTCCCCATGGGTCCCCATTAGTTAACAGGATTAAAGGTGTCAGAAAAAGGACCTTTATGGCAAGATCAGCAGGCATTATTTTGGTGAAAGCTACAGATTCTAAACTATTAAAAAGGTATTTTGAAATGTAATTAATGTTAAATATTTTAGTGACTTTAAAAATAGGTCAATTTCTGAAAATGTCAAGGACATCCATATAGAAGTCAAAACTAATCTAATACTTACAAGAGATCGCCAGAAGAAAAAGCAAAGGCGGTATTCTGTTGTAAACCAGTTACACCAGACACGAGCCAACAGTGAAATGAAGAGTGCAGCCTAATGGGCTGGAACTGCATTCTTTACAAATACACAATAGATATGCCCAGAGGAAATGTGACAGGATTATGATGTCCCTTTTGTGGTAAAGACAATTCCAAATAATATCTAATACTCCACATAATTGATGTTTACATATTAGAAAGAGATACAGGCTTTGTATCCAGAGTGTTCTGTCATGTTTCACCACAGGAGCAGACAGTCATTGTAAAGTTCATTATAAATTACAGCTTTACAACAGCAATATGAGTTAAGCTGTCATAATGTTCTCAGCCAGAGATCCCATGCTGTCAAAGAGTGTCAATTTTTAATCTGACACTAGGAAGAATATTATCTGTTCCTCTGACCTTCTGATATTTTAATGCTATAATTGCTGTGCTTAGTGGAGCAGCCATGATTTCACCTGTCAAGAAAGAATGAATCAATAGCCTGGAGCTCCTCTTCACGGTGTAACATTGGCTTCGGTGTATGTGTTTCATTAAACAGAAAGCCAATACTCACTACACACCTGTATGGAGACATTTCATTGACTCGAAAATGGGTGTGAGAAATTCTGCTTTGAATATCTAGAATGCTGCATATTTCGCTAATGTTAATACATGATGAGGCAAAGAGGGCATATGATCAAATTGAAAGTGTCACCTGATCAAATTGAAGGTGTCTATTATATGGACTCCATAATAGCCTGAGTGCGCACATCAACAAGCACTAATTTCCCAAGTGTTAACCTCTGAAGCTGTGAACTTTGAATGCACTTCAGCCTTTCACCTATGACTCCTGTGATGAGTCACGGTCACTGCAAAGCATTATTACCTGAACAGCATTGGGTGTTGGTACCTACTTTTCCTGGCTGCATTTATGCACCCTACTGTTTGAGTACGTAAAGAATTAGGCTGTCATGCACAGTTCGAATTTCCCGCTGAGCTGGCCGAAATTTGAACTGTTGATGGGCAGGCTGAATGTACCAAGCTGATCAATCCATCAACTTGGGTACAACCCGTATGCCATATTCTTGTACGATTAACGCTAGCAACCGCTATAGCCGTTAGCAATAATGATTGACTTCTCCCAGCAGGAACGGCTTAGACAATGGCTCGGTAGGAGGGATTCCCTTGTCAGTACTGTCCGTGTTGATGGGGGAGTCGTGCAAATTTCTTTTCTGCAAACCCGAGGTTGCAGGAAAGAAATCTGCACCAAGCATGGCCGGCCTAAAAGACCTTAACCAACAAAGCAGCTAATATTTAGTGAGCCCTGGCCAGATAAGTCTACAGAATGTACAGAATGTACAAGGTTAAAAGCTAAACCTAAAGCCAACTAAGCATACATGGATCGAGTCAACGTATGTTGCTCAGATTTGGTCACATGTAGCGAGCAATGGGCTATTTTTACCATAATGGCACTCAAAGGCCAATGTTCCAGTGTATCAGGGTTGGGGCCTGTGTTGATGGGCTTTTTGACTAGAATTGCTTCTTTCCCCTATAAGTTAATACAATTGCAAAAGCAGTTTAACCACTTGGGATCCGCGCTATTGCCGAATGACGGCATTAGCGCGGACCTAGATTGCCGGGACTACGTCTATTGACGTAGTCCCGGTTACGAGCGGCCTGCGCGCCCCCTGAGGGGCGCGCGCGGCGCGCTCTGTGATCGGCGAGTCCGTGAGACTCGCCTGATCACCGATCCGTGTAAGGGGTCGATCCCGACCCCTTATCACGTGATCAGCTGTCAGCCAATGACAGCTGATCATGTGATAAAACAGAGCCGGTAATCGGCTAGTATTCCTCCTCGCGCTGACAGCGCGAGGAGAAAAAAAAAAGCCGATCGCCGGCGGCCGTGTTCGGGACATCAGTCCCGATCACGGCCAGCAATTCAAGCGGACACCTGCCCCCTGCCAGTGCCCACCTGCCACCCGCAGTGCCATCCTGAAATAAAGTAAGTGCCCCCCTGTCAGTGCCACCCAGCAGTGCCCATAGTGCCCACAGTGCCACCCAGCAGTGCCCACAGTGCCACCCAGCAGTGCCCACAGTGCCACCCACAGTGCCACCCACAGTGCCACCCAAAATCTGCCTCAAAGGTGCTGCACCCTAGTGCCGCCCATCAGTGCCCAGCAGTGCCACCCATCAGTGCCCAGCAGTGCCGCCCATCAGTGCCCAGCAGTGCCACCTATCAGAGCCACCTATCAGTGCCACCTATCAGTGCCCATCAGTCCCATCTATCTGTGGTACCTATCAGTGCCCATCCGTGCCACCCATCCGTGCCACTTATCCGTGCCACCCATCCGTGCCATCTTATCTGTGCCCATCTTTGCCCATCAGTGCCGCCTTATCTGTGCCCATCGGTGCCGCCTTATCTGTGCCTATTAGTGCCGCCTTAACTATGCCTATCAGTGCCCACCAGTGCAGCCTATCAGTGCCCACCAATGCAGCCCATCAGTGCCCACCAATGCAGCCCATCAGTGCCCACCAATGCAGCCTATCAGTGCCGCCTAATCAGCGCACTTCAATGAAGGAGAAAAATGACCCGTTTGCAAAATTTTATAACAAACTATTAAAACATGATTTTTTTTTTATTTTTTTTTTGCATCTTTTTTTGTTTGTTTAGCAAAAAATAAAACTCCGAGCTGTAACTAAATACCACCAAAAGAAAGCTCTATTTGTGGGAAAAAAATGATAAAAATTTCATTTGGGTACAGTGTTGTATGACCGCGTAATTGTCACTCAAAGTGCATCAGCGCTGAAAGCTGAAAATTGGTCTGGGACTGAGGGGGGTTTAAGTGCCCAGTAAGCAAGTGGTTTTAAAGCAGTATTAAACCTAAAAGCAAACATTTATTATAGTGCAGCTTACCAATTCTTAGATATGATGGCCTTATTCATTTTCTTTGGTAGGCTTTCCTTTTTTCTAAAAGCCCACACCGTCATGCTGCAACTGATGTGGGGTTGTGGGGTGGTAGCAGCACATGCCCCATTCAGGTGAATGGGTCATGTTTGGCAGGCAGTACTGCAGGGCGAACGTGACAACAGGGATCATTTTTGGCAAGTCATGAGGCAAAGCATTTTGACTGTGGCAAATATACACCGGTCTGCTGCGTTTCCAACTAACTACCTTCCAACTGCTCACAGTAAATACACTGTGAGCAAGTTCGGGTACAGGCACAATCACATGTACGTGATGGCCTTTCTTTTGGGTTTAACCCTCTGCTGACCCGTGCTGTGATTGGACACAGCACGAAGACTGAATGTAGCCACCCTCATATAACAGAAGTAGGAGCACAACAGATTTTAAATCTATTATTTTGGGATGTATTGTCAGATAATACTAGAATACTAGAAGAAAGTAAGTGACAATAAACAATAGTGTTGAACTTTTCTTTCTTTTTGGACACTTTATTGCAGATTTATACAAATTAGGAGAAGGTCAAAAGCAAACCAGAAGGAGGTCAACTACAGGTCAAATACACAGTCAATGAACGCTGAGATGCATCTTATATTTTCAAACTGGTGTCCAATCTAAGCATAAAGAACTCAAAAGAAAGCTGCATTTACCGATTGACAACAGACCAATGACCATGCCAATTATCGCCTGTAAAAGAGGACATCTTCTGGCATGCATTATAAAGTGTTACACTTCATTCACAACATACTCAGCACTCTCCACAGGGCGCAAGGAAATGTAGGCCTAAAACAGGGGTATCAAACTGACGGCCCTCCAGCTGTTGTAAAACAACAAGTTTCATGAGGCATTGCAAGGCTGACAGTTACAAGCATGACTCCCACAGGCAGAAGCATGATGGGACTTGTAGTTTCACAACAGCTGGAGTGCCGTGCCAGTTTGAGACCCCTGTCCTAAAGGCCACAAAACAATCACTACCTTGGATGGCATCACATCAATGCTGTGGAATAGGAAGAATACAAAGAAAAAAGGAGCTCAGGCGCTGGTAAAGCCCTGAAGGCATTACACAGATATCAAGCCTCAGCATCTGCAGCACTAGAATCACAGCCCAATACTGCAGCAATGCATGAGGAGTGGAATTTACAGTAAGGAAAGTGATACGCACTGGCTCTGGAAACCAAATGCAAACTAATGCAGGGTATTATAGTCTCTGTGTTTTGATAACATGCTGCCCAACCTTACTCAGGCACACAAATAACCATAAAAAAGTTGATTACATTGTTCACAATTATATTGCTTTTCAAAGCCTCTGTGCACTTGAACATTATGTTTGTCTCCTAGAACTAGAAATATAACAAGTTCTCAGCCTGGCAATGTATAAATGATTACATGTTTTACATACAGCAGATGGCATATATCTGGGGGAATGGAGAATGCAGAGAGTGTCTTCCACATCTCAGCACAACTCATCTAGCAGCTGTTGCTCTTTTTGACTCTCACATCGTATTTGCATAGTCTACTTTTAGGCAGGATCAAGACTTGCATGACAGTTTTACATGCAGAATAACTCCTTTACACATTTAGTATGGATAGAATTTTGTACACTGCCATTTCAACAGCAAATATAACCATAAATGTATTTGTAGCATTTGACTACATTGATTAAAGTGACCTATAACTAGATATTGAAATTTGTTTCTAATCCTTTCCAGAAAATTAAATTTGATTGATGCTATTGCTGGAACCAAAAAGGGCATTGTACAGTAAAAAAACGTTGACCTAGGCCAGTGATGGCGAACCTTGGCACCCCAGATGTTTTGGAACAACATTTCCCATGATGCTCCCCTATACGGCAGAGTTGTTACTGTGCTCTCAATTCCCTTTTCTGTTTTTTCTGTTTTGTTTTTCTTTTTGTTTTGTTTTTTGTATGTGATATTTTAGGATGGATATTGCACATAGAATTTTTTTTTTTTTTATCAAGCAACATACCGTTTTAATGGGACTTTAGAGAGCACAGGTGTGGTAACATCGTAAGGGAACTCTAGGAGCAGTAACCTCTTGTAGTCTCATGTAATGTGTAATGTTTCTCTTGAAGCATATCCCCAGTCACCACCATATATATATTTTATGATCTCCTGCAGCATTTCTATAGTCTCTGACTCTGTCTTGCATGTCTGCTATCTTTGACAACTTTCTGTAGCAATGCATTCACTATTATGTGCAGCCCATTGGTGATTTCAAGGGGTGTTCTTGGGACCCCCTATATCAGAATATGAATTATCATTTCCCTAGACTGAGCATAACCCCTTTCTGTGTGTTATGTGTGGACATGTCATGCTATTTTTTATTGCTATCTAAACTTGATTTATTGTCCTAATCAAACTTAAAACATATGCCTATGTCAGTGATGGCGAACCTTGGCATCCCAGATGTTTTGGAACTACATTTCCCATGATGCTCACTTATACTGCAGAGTTCATGAATATCATGGAAAATGTAGTTCCATTGGGGTGCCAAGGTTCACCATCACTGACCTAGGCATATGTTTTAAGTTTGATTAGGACAATAATTCAAGTTTAGTTAGCAATAAAAAATAGCATGACATGCCCACACACAACACACAGAAAGGGGTTATGCTGTCTAGGAAAATAATGAGTTCATATTCTGATATAGGGGGTCCCATGAACACCCCTTGAAATCACCAATGGGCCACACATAATAAATACTGAATGCACTGCTACAGGAAGTTGTCAAAGACAGCAGACATGCAAGACAGAGTCAGAGACAATAGAAATGCTGCAGGAGATGGTCAGAGATTACAAACATGCTACACGAGTTGGTGGTGACTGGGGACATTCTTCAAGAGAAACATTACACATTACATGAGACTACAAGAGGTTGCTGCTCCTAGAGTTCCCTTACAAACTAATGTTACCACACCCGTGCTCTCTAAAGTCCCATTAAAACGGTATGTTGCTTGATAAAAAAAAAAAATTATATCTGCAATATCCATCATAAAATATCACATACAAAAAAAAACAGAAAAGGGAAGTGAGAGCAAAGTATCAAGATTGTTATTAAAAAAAATCAAAAATCATATTGTTCCATTACTGGCTTGAGTAAGCACCTAGAGAAGAAGAACACAAACGAGTCAATCTGCAGTAGAGAAAAGGGTTTGGGACTTTAAATGAGGCACAAGACACCATGGGGGTTATTTGCTAAAGGAAAATTCACCTTGCACTGCAAGTGCACTTGGAAGTAAAGTCACTGTAGATCCAAGGGGGACATGCAAGGAAAATAACAAACAGTATTTTAGCTTGCATAGCTTCCACTCATTTCAGATCTGCCCCTTAGATTTAGAGCGACTGCACTTCCCAAGTGCACTTGCAGAGCAAAGTGGATTTGCCTTTCGTAAATAACCCCCCATGTGTCTCCATACCTATTTATATAAAAAAAGAGGCAGAGCACCCCAGCGCATCGGAGTCACACCCTCCACGCCTGACGTCACTACAGTAGCGTCAGCACGTTAACGCATGTTTAGCCACTGGCGCTCAGCCCATGATGAGGGAGCTTTATGGCGCGAAACACATTTGAACGGCATGAGCTGACCAGGTGACGACACATTCCCCCATGGTAAACGCGAGCGTGGCAGTGGGAGGTACATTGATCAATGATGAGGGGGTATTTATATCATCCTATAGAGCAGGGATCTCCAATCTACGGCCCTCCAGCTGTTGCGGAACTACACATCCCATGAGGCATTGTAAAACTCTGCCATTCACAGATATAATGAGGTAGGATAGAAAATGTAGTACCTGAAAAACTAGAGGGCCATAGTTTGGAGACCCCTGCTATACAGGACTGCACTTCTCACTTTGTAATTTTGTATCACAAAACAGGTAACACTAGGTAATTTAGCTTATGTTCATTCCAATTCATTCACTCACTCAACATTATTTTCACTCTCATTAACACTCACTTCTACTAGACCCCTACAGGGCTACTTCCAGTATGGTCTCTTATCCTTCACTATAGTTTTTCTCCCCCTCGCCCCCCCCCCCCCTTTGATCACTTATTTCTCGGTATTTGAAAACCACATATTTTTTACACACACCGATCCCTATCCATTCTCTCCCCATCTTGCATTTCAAATGTGTATGTAAAATTTCAGTTTTACTACAAAGTCATATTTGTACAATTTTCACTCTAATTAGGGGCTGGCTTCCATTTTTCTCCTACTTTTGGGGTCTAACTAGCAATAAATATTTTTCATAGAATCTCTTATGGCATGCAAGCTTTGCCCTTATGTATCCCACTATGAAGATCTGCACTTCTCCTGCAATCCTCGCAATTTTGCCATACCTTGATGGGTTACTTCCACAGTTACCAGTGTAGATGCCCCCAGATGGCCCTCAGCACCATGCGACACATATTTAAAGCAGAGTTCCAGCCATAAATTATTTATTGATTTTAAGAAAAAAAAAAAACAATGTTGTTATAACTTGCAGGATTGAGGTGATTCATGGAAAGATGAAAACATGAGTAGAAGTCCGCCTTAAGCTGAATTGTGAGTTAAAGTTATGAAGAGTACTAGTCTAATTTGGTCTCTTTAAATATTTGTATTTTCTGTTTATTATCCAATAAGTGGAATCCCAAGAAACGCATCGAGCACTATAGAATGCAATCTTTCTGTTACAGTTATGCGTTTAGATTTGTGTCTTTACCATTTGTGTCCATCATGAACATACATTGTAATAATTGTGACCCCTCACGTCAACAGTTTTTAACCCCACATTAGTGTGGTATGGTTCTATTATATTACCATGTAAATGTTTTACGGTATGGATTGCTATAATCATGATGTAGATTAAAATTTTACTACTCGCCAATAAGGCTATTTAATAAAATACTTGTTTGTATTAATATCATTTTTTTCTTTTGTATGCATGAATCTATTAGATTCATATGTGATACCTATTACCCACTGTTCGTGACGCTCCTCATTCAAAGTCCCAAACCTTTCCTCTTTTTCATACTTAGTCTGTGGAGGCTCCAAGTGTCAAAGGACTGCAGGTTGGGCACCATGGGTCTAGGGGGAGAAGGCTGAATTACACACCTTAGTCCTTCCCTCTGCACTTTCACTTTAGCTGGCGTGCTCTTACGCTTTTCCTAAATTTTCTCACATACAATGCAGGACTGCTGGTCCTGCATTGTTCGTGATGATATATGAGAGGCACTGAACCACACTTTTTTAGGTCTATTTAAATCAGGGGTCTCCAAATGACCCAGTGCAAGATTTTATTCAGCCCTCAGCTAGGGTCAGTGTCCTCTCGCACAGGTCATCAGGTCACCCTACAGTCTCCATTTTGTCCAAAAAGCAAAATCTCCCCCATCCAGTCGCAAGCGCAGGCCGAGCCACACTGTAAAAATGAGGATTGAAGGGATGGGGACCCTGATTTAAAGGGGAACACTGATGGGTTAAAATTTGCTTGGAATTTTTGTTGCTTTGTTTTACTAAAGTTCATTCTCTGTTCTTATGAATCATATCATGCTGATTACAACAAAGTTTCAAGTAAAATGTATCAATTCACCTAAATTGTAATCATTTATTTATAAAACTGATTATTTTTTGTGCACGATTATTTGTAAAATATACAAACGTGCCCCTGGCACTGTAGCCATTTGTCAAAGAATCGAAGGAGCATGTCAATTCACTGGATTTTTTTTTTTTTTTTATCAGCTCTATTTCAATCTTGCAAGGTTTGGTCAATTTGCTGTGTTTTTTTTTCTACCTTTTGCTAAAGTTTACATTTATTGTCTGCTTTATTCACCCACAAATCCTATCCACTGTTTGTCTTTATACGCTCTCTCTATCCCCCATGGAAGATAGTGAATATAAATATGGAAAATAAAATGAGTTTTACAATAAAAAAAATGTGCTGACAATGGAGGGTGAAAGTGTCATAATACAAGTGCATGAATATTTCAAATCAAAGCAGAGGCTGTGTACATAATAAGTGTCTATGCAATGTAAAGGTATTGAAGACAATTGTTTTAGGATACTGAAAATTGCATATATATAGATGCCTCGAGCACACTGAATGCTTGTAAGGACCTTGAGCGTTTTTGTAAATGACTTACATTGCTCATAAATAGAGTACTGTGGTTCTTTTTAAAGGATAGGTGCATAAATATATAATAAAAATGATTCTGGCTTTAGGCAGACCTGTGTTATCTTAATAAAACTATATTAACAACTTCATACCTTCAGTGATCTGAATGATGCATTGCAAGACCTTTAAGCTGAGGTTTCATTCTCCCTGCCTGCTGCTTCCATAATAAATCCAGCCATACACGGCTTGAATTTCAGATGATTCCTGCTGAATCACATGCAATCAAGGTGTGGGTAGCCCAGTTGGCACCACCTACCTTGGCAAAAGTCAATTTTTTAATCGACATTTGTGCTAGTCATAGTACCAGACTGTCTATTTCTGGATACATGTGGGTGGGGTCTGCCGTTGCCTGCTCAATGCCTTCTACAGACCAGCTCATGGTAGGTTCACTGCAGCTTGTATAAGATTAGTTACTACCAGGATTGCTTTATACCAGACTCAGATTCATTATTTTTATATTTGTACAGCAATATTTAAAAATAATGTTATTTTAAAGAACTTGTCATCAGTTTAAGGAAAGCAGTTCCCCTATTCTTTTCCATAGATGTTGAGTCTAGATACGATCCAAGAAACGTTAAGGGGAAAACTATTACGTTAACATGGTGTATACCTCATTCACTGGTAGTAATTTGCTCTTTATATAGGCTGAAAGACTTAGGGCCCTATTTATAAATGTTTCCACACAAGATACACACAACTTTCACCCAAATCCACAGATCTTTCCACCGGGATTCAACTGGAAAATAGTGGAAAAGTTAAGCGTTATGGAAAAGATTCTATTTAGTTTGCCTCCTAACTGGTTACATTAAACTCACTAGAAAAAAGGCTACATCTCCTTTGAAAATAGCAGCTCTAGTAGGAGAGGTTTTTGAAAAGCTTTCACAGTTATGGTCCTGTGAATGACAGGCTGAGTACTCTTTTACAATCTTATTTACTAGATTTTTCAGGATAAGTTGCACACATTAAGAAGGCATAAAAGACTGGAGTTAGCCTTAGGCCCCTTTTCACACCTTAGGCCCTTTTTGATCAGTCCACCCATCCATCAGCTTTTTAGGCAGACCCAATTGGACCATCCATTTCCCTCTATTAAGCGGCGGGTGTCTGTGTCTATTGTCATCCGCTGACATCTGATACTATCTGCTAAAAACAGATGGATGGGGATCCGTTCCCCATTGGTCTAGTGTATCAGATGGCCGTCACTGTAAATGGACAGGTGGTCTGTTTACATCCGACCTCCATAGAGGAGAGCAGGCTGTGTCTGTGTTTGTTCTGCATAAGTGATGGGAACATGGATAAGCCATCGGCCTGCTCAGCAAGGATCAGTGGACAGATTTCCCGTTGGGGCCTGTATATATTACACTGCCATATACTACAAATCACTAGAAATAATACTAAACGTACACATGCATTTAAAGGACCTTTTTTTTAGGGTCTGACAGGACCAGAATCCAGGTGTTTTTCATTGTCAAAACATCTTGAAAATCATTTTATGCCTTTAAAGATAATGTCTACCTATGTACATGGTCTAGTCTTTTTCCAGCTTCATATCAAAGCACATACCTCTCGTAATACAGCATCTGTGACGCTCTCCAAGTTCACGGAACCTTCGTAGGTCAAATAATGAAAAACATTTAGTGCGCGCACCGCTTCTGGACCTCGCTGCTTGTAGCCAAATATCAGATCTATCCACTGATGTAGCTGGCAAGATACAAATTCGCTCTCCAGAGCCTGAAAAGCAAATGAAACAGAGAACATAAATTAACAAGTTATCAACTAGCAAAGCAGCAGAGGGATCCAATATCAGGTTTTAACTTTATAAATAAACCAGTCATGGTAGAACACCCCTTGGCCATCATCATATTCAATTTTTGGGTTTTGGTCAACAAAAAGATCATCAGCAAATGTGGGACTCTACCTGTCCATCTGGCTTCTTATAAAACACTTTTCCCACTTGGCTGGCTCCCCTTCTCTTTTAAGATAATTATGCAGGACAGGTTATACAGCAGGACAGGCAGTCTTGGTATTATCTACTGATAATACAATAAAATAGTAATAATTAATGTGGTCGGTATGGGAACTATAGGTACTGTATATTTCTAGTGGATCACAGCAGCTCTATTTAACCAAGATATTATTTTCCTTCACCAAAAAAATAGAAGGTAGAAGTGAATTTGTCTCTGTGTAGGACCAAACTGTCAGGGAGGGGTACAGCAGAATTAAAGGATAAGCTCACCTTTCTAAAAAAAAAATATATATACACACACACACACACAGTCTGCAGGTTACGTGGGTGCTCTACAGTCTCCTAAACAAAAAAAACAAACAAATTCCCCCCTTTTTTTACCTGCGAAAAGATGTGCATGTATTTATATATATACATACACACATATATATATACATATCTTTTCGCAGGTAAAAAAAAAAAGGGGAATTTGTTTATTTTTTTGTTTAGGAGACTGTAAAGCACCCGCGTCACCTGCAGACTGTGTAGCTGTCTGCCCATACCTTGTACTGGTAGCCAATGACTGAATGACGGGAAGAATCAATGAACTACTAGAGCACTGGTAATTTATTGAGAACTACAAGCCGTCAGCCGCAAAGGATGTCGATACTACTGGTTTATTCATTCACAGGACTTTGCAAATGAATAATGCAGCCATGTGGGAGCCGCACACGGCTGTGTTCTTTTTAAGTTGTGACAGCGGGTGTGTGGAGAAGATCCCCAGCCTGCTGTCACAATTGGAAGGGGGATGGTGAGAGGAGAGAGGCTGCAGGTGCGGGAACACCCTAAACTCAGTAGGAACATGTAAACTTGTTCCCAAAGGTGAACTTATCTTTTAACCACTTATTACACGGTCATACAACACTGTACCCAAACTAAATTTTTATAATTTTGTTCCCACAAATAGAGTTTTCTTTTGGTAGTATTTGATCACCTCTGCTGTTTTTATTTTCTGCTAAACAAATAAAAAAAAGACAGAAAATTTTGAAAAAAATGTTTTTTTTGTTTCGGTTACAAAACTTTGTAAATAAGTAAGTTTTCTCCTTCACTGATGGGCACTGATAAGGCAGCACTGATGGGCAGTGATGAGGTGGTACCGATGGGAACTGATATGCGGCACTGATATGCAGCACTGATGGGTACACATAGGTGTCCCTGATAGGTAGCAGTGATGGGCACCGATAGGTGGCACTGATGTACACTATTTGATTGTACGGATAGATGCCAATCAGTGCCAAACAATAATGCCTGCCAATCAGTGATGCTCATTACAGGAACTTATTGCCATCCATTGTAGGCACTGATTGGCACACCTGGTGGTGGCATCCCTGGTGGTCCTAGTGGCATCCCTGGTGGTCCAATGTGGGCATCCTCGGGGGGGGGGGGGGGGATCAGCACAGATCGTCTCTCCTCTACTTGCGTCTGACAGATGCAAGTGAGGAAAAGCCGATCAACGGCTCTTCCTGTTTACACTGTGATGAGCTGTGATTGGACTCGGCTGATCACGTGGTAAAGAGTCTCCATCAGAGATTCTTTACCTAGATCGGTGTTGCGGTGTGTCAGAATGACACACCGCAACAATGATTGCCATGATGAGTGCCCCCGGGGGTGTGCAGTGGCTTGATATGCTGCTGGACGTCATATGACATCCGGTCAGGATACTGAAATAAATAAGCCCCAGGTTGAAGTGAGGTGCTTGGTTCAAAACAATTTTTAAGCATTACACCTCAGAAATTGCGAGTTTCAGGTGCTCTTTCTTTTAGAGCTCCTGTAAATGATAGGAAGATCAATCTTGGGATGTGGTGACCTAGAACTAATGACTCCATGGGTCTTGGCATTCTTCCTTTTTTTTAATGATAGGAATGTCCTAATTCTCCTCAGTTTATCTATAAAGCAGTTTATTCAAAAGCAATAAAAGAACAGTCATTTTCATATTGGAAAAAAAAAACTGTAGTACATTCACATCACAAATGTTTCTTTAATCAAAGTAAACAGATTTGGTAGCTTCCATTTACAATAAAATAGGTGTTGTCAGCATGAGGAAGCGCCTTTAATGTATTCAGGGAATTTTAGCCTTTATCTTGCTCAGTTTTAAAGATTCAGTGAAAGTACTGGTTATATCTAATTATGCACATAAGGCAGCAGAGGTCTATGTGGCTAGAGGGGATTGTGTTTCATATTGTTTTTCTCCGTCTCAGCTATTTCAGATATTTTCCTTCAACGATTAGCTGCATATAGACAATAGATTGCAGGGCATGCTAGAAAACCACTGCTAATACAAGTTTTACTTGTAGTCTGGTTATACTGTTGCAAAGCATGGTAACCATATGTTTACTGCCCTAAAAAGATCAGTCCACCAAAAAATTATTTCCAGTATTGTTGGAGTTACCAATGGTGTGTTCTTCTTGCCATTATGGTTTTCAACTCCACTTTTTCTTAGCCCTAAGTATTGGCTCTTCTGCTGTTGCAATCATTATAATTATAAATGATCTTTATTTCTGTGTCCCTATTGCAGATTTTCACTCACTTCATTTTAGGTAAAAAGAATTGAAAGAAAGAAAAGGAAAATCTCTCTAATGAAGCTTCGGAGAACAGTAAAAACCAGACAGGGTCCCCTCTCAACTCTAAGGCTTGATGATATATTTAAACAGAAAAGAAAAGATAATGCTAAGAATCATGCAGAAAAAAAGACATAAAAGCAAACCTACATTTAGTTGAAGTTTATATTATGCTTTAAAACCATTAAAAGACATCTATATGCATGTCCTTATGCTTGCGCTACACATAGACATTTTTTTAGCAATTTCTACAAACTCACAACATTAGAAACCAACCAAAAGTCCTGCCCTAAAATACCTAATCCAATAACATATTCTCCTATCTCCCTCAAACCTCTGTTCGAGAGTAGCAGCCTTCATATTTGGTGTCTTCGGCATTCAACATTTCTGGGCGTGTCTGATGCTGTTCTCTGATCCCGCAATCACAACTGAATCCTGTTGTGATGTTAAGGGTTGGAGAATGTGTCCATAGAAACTAGTCAAATGTTTGGTTTAATCTAGCAATTTTTTCCAGGAACATGACAAGTTTTAATTGCTTTGCACTGCATTTTAGTAATTTGCCTATTTGAACCATTTTTTTTTATGTTTTTTTATTTAAAAAGAAGTAATTACTGTCTAAGTGTTTTAAAAATTCTGAGACTTATCAGAAGGTTTTGAATCATAATTTATCTTTCGTCGAAAAAAGTAAAGTTATCTACAGACACAAAAATGGGATTTTTGTGACTTTAGCCCTTTACGAAAAAGGTTTATTTTCGCCATGATATTATTATTATTAATATTATACAGGATTTATATAGCGCCAGTTTGCTTATACATAACAGTTTGTGCAGCGCTTAACAAAATGAAGGCAGACATTACAGTTACATTACAATTTGGTACAAGAGGAATCAGAGGGCCCTGATGGCTAGAGCTTACAATCTAGGAGATATTAAACTATAACTACACTAAATTCTCATATGAATTAATAATGTTTTATGGAGATGCCTTCACTCTAAAAGGAATGTGAATAAAATACAATGTACAGGAGCTGGTGTTTCACTTCCAAATAACTCATTATGTCACAAGTGATACATTTTGCAAAAATTACTTCTGGCTTACGATCCATTAAATAGTCTAGAACACGATAAACAGATATCCTTTTATTTTGGCCCATAATTGGAATAAACTGGGCTAGTTTGTCTTTGTGTGCGTTCTATTTTTGGCTATCAGCATCAATTCAGGTCTGCAGGGATTGAGAGGCTGAGTAAGGCTGCAGATGCACATCTGTGAAAGCTTTTTCTCCACTGCTAGATTATGATTGATGAAGCTAGCATTAAGGTAATGTTATCAGGGACTACTTACTGCTCCTGTCCTCTGTGACATCACTGAGGTCAGAATATAACCACGTTAGCATTGAACACAAGCCTTTATTAATGTTTCATGAGTAATTCAGCAGTAATCAGACTGGATTCCATGAGTGAATGAGACCAGTAAAAGATTCCCCAAAGTATACAGTGATTTTTTTTTTTTATCTACCCTAAGGACTTCACATACTGTAAGGGTAATAACAAAAAAGGAATTAACTGACTTCTGTGTTTTCTTATCACTGTAACTGATTATTACAATTATAATTGTAATTATAATAAAATTATTATAAATGGTTTTCTAGATAAAGGATTAAGTTTGAAAACCAAATTAAAAGATAAGCCAAAACCAACATTATTGTGGATAACAGTGGTTTGAATTGGCTTTTGAGTCTTCTCAGTGGCTCAGGAGGTGAGATGTTCCTCTAACCTCAATCAAGGTCATGCAAAGTGGTCTATCTCCTCCTGATGCAACTGTGTTAATGTGAGTGGTCATGCTTCCTTGTTCATAGAATTTAGGTGATATAAGGTAAGGGCATATATTGTAATGTAGATATAGGCTGGAAATTTAACTTCAAACTGCTAATGAGTTTAAAACTAGCAAATTAACAAACATGTAATGTATTGCAGAGGAGAATGAATACTATCCTGGGCATCAGTGAAAAAAAGACATTACTTTCTAAAAACCCTAACTAAAAAAATGCAAAATCTTTAATTGAATTGTTAATTTGCAAATTATTCCAGCACTAATGCGACCATAAAATTTCTCTGGAATTACTAAGGTATACACTAAGCCACCCTTAAGCAGGGACCAGCCGAATTTTGATCCATGAATGGGCACTGTGATAGTACAGAAGTTGATCTACTAAATGACTTCTGTACAACCTCCCTGCTTGAAACTTTCTTTTTTTTTAAAATGTTTATTTTGTTTTTTTTATTTTAAGGTTCCATTCAGAATTATGCTGATGATATTACAATTCATAGCAGGAAATCTTAAATTGCAAGTTCAGGCAAAATGAACAATTCAACTATGTGACTGTGAAATCTCAAATTTTAACCATAATCTAATTAGCAAAATCTTTATTTATACCAGTTAACCTTGCTACTAAAATGGTCTATAGGCCACTTCCTGCCTAAGGATGACTGCTGTAATATCACTTTGGAAATAGCCACAGACCTGCCACCTTTTCTTCTTGGTTGCAGCTGCTGGACTGATGCTGCCTTCACCCCCAGTGGCTCAGTGTTATCACTACTGAAGAGGCAGTGTCAGACACTTAACCTTCTTGCCACATAAAGGCTTGCTATTTAGTGCAACGCTCTCTGAGCATACAGCTTTATCATCTGCAGCAAGGAGTGACAAGAGTTGTAGTTAGAAGTGATGATCCTGACATTGTATATGCCCATCCAAAGTTGCTATCAAGAACTAGAAGAGCGCAGTCACATGTACAATGCTCTCTATTTAATGTTGTTTACAGTAAGCTTTATATGGGTTGACAACCTTGGCAACTATTTTAAAGTGATTGTAAATGCTTGTTTTTTTTTTTTTTTAAATAACAAACGCTTTATACTTACCTGCTCTGTGCAAAGGACTTGCACAGAGTGGCCCCGAAAATCCTTTTCTCAGGTCCCTTTTGCAGGCTCATTTCCAGGCGCAGATAGCCATGGCAACCACTGCCTTAGCAGAGCCTGTGAGACCAGGAAGTGAGGGGAGAGAAGAGCTGCAGATGGGCACAGAACTGGATGAAATGAGAGCTCGAGTTGAAGGGAATACTGATGTCTGAACATTTTTAATCTAGATGCAAAAAATGCATTAAGATAACAAATGTTTAGGCTTTAAAACCATTAGGACAAGTTGGGGGTTGTTTAACTCAATGGTAGTGCATAGCAGTGAGTCCAGTCTCCTTCAGATGTGCTTTTTAGGGCTTTTTCTACCTACTTTTATTTAAAACAGAAAGGAAGTTCACAAATGAATAGCTTTGCACGCAGGGAGTTTCCACGATCACCACAGAAAAGAACAGTTTTCAGATTCCTGGTTCTTTTTGCATCTCTTCTGCTCAGGCCTCGTGCCTTGGCCCTCCAGACCATCTAACACAATTCCCAGTGCTCATGCTACAAACTACTGCTGCTCTGTCTTTCTTTTGGGCTCGGGCCTCTGCCTGTCCTGTCTTGGACAGTATGATGCAGAAATGCACCTCTCTTCTCCCTTTCACACACACCGACTCCCAGGAGAGTGGAGCCCGGAACTCCGATTCTGACTACTATGAACCCAGCATACACCTGCACCATTAGTGTGCCTGTTCTCTGCAAATCCTGGCCTGGAGTCATTTTAGACCATGGCACGGCCTCCCCCTGGCACACCACTTTAGGTTATAAAGGTGGAAGTAAACGTTAAATTGTGAAATCAAAAGTTTATGATTTTAGTAGTTAAAGGTGAATTTGAAAATACACTTACACTTTACATTGCTAAAGTAATAAACTAATAAATACATTTAGATAAAAATAAAGGAGCCAATAACTATATATCAGTGCAGCTAGACAATAAAAAAACACTTACCATTCGGTTGATGCGAACAAAATCTTCAGGATTTTTTGCCCAGGCTGGCAGATCAACATCATTCACAACATTACTGTCATCCCGTACACCAAAGTTATAAGCATTGCTGTTGACAAACATCTCCGGTAGGTAGTAGAACTCTGGAATTAGCTCCTACAAGTAGAAAATAAAGCATTTAGGTCAACAATCTCAAAGGAATAAAAAAAAGTTAACACAGCGAAATCCTTAGTAGGTGCTTCAGGAAAGCATTTTGTGTGGCAAAAAAATCATTTATAAAATGCTATCATTATTTTTAAGAAATCATATACATTTTAGTCACAGTCGTGGTGATTTTTTGACACTGTGCTTCCACATGTGAAGACTTTTACCATTACCAGGGGGTTACAATGCTATTATTGGATTTTCAATCATTACATTTCAGATAATGCAGCAGACGGATGGCGATGTCATGAAAGGTTTTGGCAGAGCATACGACTATTGTAAAGACACCCATACTAGATGTTCTTGATGAAATTATACCAATGGATTCATTTTGCCAGTTTAAACTGCAATATGGGTTTTATAGGATGTTTCCATATTTCAGTAAACCAAATATTGGATAATCCTTCAACATGTTTTTTCGGTCAGTAGTTGAAAATGGTTCCACTTTCTGCCTATGCATCATCTAACTGAAAACCTTCTTGCAGCAGCTGGAGTAATTACGTTTTGCTTCTGTAATCTTAGTGTGGAGTATTACATTTACAGACGACAACTTCCAAAAACATTAATCTAGTCTGCAGTGTAACATGACCAAAATAATGTTCCTGCACTAGAAACTGGAGATAATCTTTGCTCAATTAAAAGCTGCACTGAAACTTTAGCATCGTGCTACTCCAAAACACAACACCACAACAAATTGTGTGTAAATTATATATATATATTGTAATGGACGCCGTGGCTGGGTCCTGGAAGGACGCTATATTTCCCCTCTGTTTGGGTTGTGCTCTCTTTAGGGAATGAAAATTGATTAACCCACCTGTTAGAGGAAGTGTCTTTAAAAGGCAAGACAGGAAGTTGTAGATGGGTGTGGAGGAGTGGAGAACACATGGTGGATGGTGTTTGGCGTTTGTTTTGGGTTGCAGCAAATGAAGTGGACAGCAGTGTCCTGTTTGGAAGGCTCCTGGCAGGAGAAGCTACCTGCCATCAAGACCAAGCTCTGTTTCTGATAAGGACAGCTGTTCTGGACTTTGCAAGTCGGTGAGACTACAAATCTTTTTCCTTTTGTTTTTTTGCTGCTGTAAAGCTATTTAAGTTAATAAACCCTTTGTTGTATGAAAAGCCTGTGTCCTGCGGTCTACCTGGTCCCCCGAACATTACAAGTGGTGCTCGAATGCGGGCAGGACAAAGTAACAGGCATTTTTTCTTGCTATTTTTTTTTTTTGTGGATTTGAACTGACATTTAAAGGGACAGTACAGTGAATTTATGTCCTGGGTTAAAGCTGCACAACTGCGGAAAGCTGAAACCATGGAGGAGCTAATTAAACAGCTGTCCTTGGCGAATATACAAGCGCAGACCCGCCATGAGGAAGCTAATCAGCGCTTAGCAACGCAGCACAACGAGGCACTGGCTTTGCAGCAAGAAAATACTCGCCTGTTGGTGGCCCAGTTAGCAGCCCAGCAAGCGACCCAACAAGGGGTTATGCAGGATCAGATGGCGGCCTTAAAAGAAGCAGTGCAGCAGCTTTCTCAGGGCCGTGAACAAGTGGCCGTTGCCCCTGGCAACCAGGTGACCATAAGGGCAAGCCATTTCTTGCAGAAGTTGTCCCCGAGTGATGACGTAGAGGAGTTTCTGGCAACATTTGAGAGGACGGCAGAGAGAGAAGGGTGGCCCCAGGACCAGTGGGCCGGCTTAATTGCTCCTTTCCTCACCGGAGATTCTCAAAAAGCCTATTTTGACCTACCACCAGAAGATGCTAAAAATTATCAAAAACTAAAGGCAGAAATACTGGCTCGGTTGGGGGTGACTACGGCCGTTCGGGCCCAACGAGTGCACCAATGGAAGTATCGTTCAAACCGGCCACCGCGATCTCAAATGCATGACCTGGTGCAACTAGTAAAAAAATGGCTGCAGCCCGAAGTGTTGTCTGGCCCCCAAATTGTGGAGCGGATCGTGCTGGACCGGTACTTAAGGTCACTGCCAGATGACCTTCAACGGTGGGTCAGTCATGGAGACCCCAAAACCGCGAACGGCCTTGTTGAGATGGTGGAACGATATACGGTGGTGGAGGATCTGCTTGGCCCCACCAAGCGTCAAGGGCCCAGTCTGCCACGGCCCTTCCGATCAACTGCCGCCCTTCGAACGGATGTCCCCAGGAGCCCTGGAACCAACACCCCGGAAGGCCAAGAGTCACACCCGTTACCCCCTCAGCGACCTGTTCCTGATCGGAGAGGAGGGGATGTACAATGTTGGCGATGTCATGCCTGGGGCCATACCCGGGCCCACTGCCCATTGCAGGAAGAACCCATGGAATGCGGGGTTCTTCGGAGGGGGTCTTTTTATGCCCATAAATCGTGTACAACACATCTTGACCTTGGAGAGAGGAATTTTGAGTGTGAAGTCCAAGTGAACCACCACCCTGCATGGGCCTTGCTGGACTCTGGAAGCATGGTAACCCTGGTTCACCCTAGAGTAATTGGGAAGATCGGTCCGGTAAGCAAAATTTTGCGGGTTGTGTGCATTCATGGGGACACTAGAGAGTACCCTCTCATCTCGGTGTCCATCTCCACAGCATGTGGCACTGGTACTCAAGAGGTGGGGGTGGTAAAGAACTTGGTACATGACGTTATCATAGGACGAGACTGTCCATTATTTGCAAAACTTTGGAGACAAGGAGAACTATCTGAAAGGTCCAGAGACTGGGAAGAAACTAGTCCCTCTGTTCCTGTTGTAGAGGGTAATAACCCTGAGATGCCACATGTTCATAATATGGACCCAGTTGATAAAAACGCCAAGACTTTGGTTAATAATGATGAAAATAGTGCTGATTCTGTTAAAGATGTCAATATGTGGGGTTCTCAGACCTACCTGAATACTGAGGGGGGGGAACCTTCCCCGCTTCAGGTAATGCTGGGGAAAGATGATGAGGAAATGGCCTCTACCCCTGACTTGCCAGATTTGGGTGTTCCCCAGGGGGCATTTGGTACTGCCCAGATGCAGGACCCCACTTTGGCCAGGGCACGGGAACAGGTTGTAGTAATAAATGGGGAGCCCCAAGAGCCAGGTGCTAATGAGCGGTGGCCACATTTTTCAATACGTAATGAATTGCTTTATCGGGTTACTAAAGTGAGAGAAAATGTGGTAGAACAATTATTGGTACCCCAACAATATAGACGCAAGGTCCTGGACCTGGCCCATGATGATGTGTTAGGGGGACACCTGGGAGTTGAAAAGACGGAGGCACGGATCGCCGACCGGTTTTACTGGCCAGGCTTGAAAGCAGAGGTAAGGAGATACTGTACCTCTTGTCCCACCTGTCAGTTGACCGCTCCGGCGACCCATTTCCGGAGCCCGTTGGTCCCTCTACCCATAATTGAGGTCCCATTCGAGAGGATAGCCATGGATATAGTGGGTCCCTTGGTAAAGTCGGCTCGAGGTCATTCTTACATACTAGTGATCCTTGACTATGCCACTCGATATCCTGAGGCGCTACCCCTGCGGAATACCTCCTCTAAGGCTATTGCACGAGAGTTATTCCAGTTGTTTACACGGACAGGTTTTCCCAAGGAAATACTCACAGACCAGGGCACCCCGTTTATGTCGAAGGTTATGGCTGATGTATGCAAACTGTTCCGGATTAAACAGCTGCGCACATCGGTCTACCATCCCCAAACAGATGGATTGGTAGAACGTTTTAATAAGACCCTTAAGTCTATGCTCAAGAGAGTGGTACAAAGGGATGGGAAAGACTGGGACTGCCTGTTACCAGCTCTCCTGTTCGCTATCCGAGAAGTGCCCCAGGCCTCCACTGGGTTTTCGCCCTTTGAATTGGTATATGGGCAGAGACCTCGCGGACTACTGGACTTTGTTAAAGAAGAATGGGAAAGTGAACCAATCCAGCATAAAAGTGTTCTTGAATATGTCTCTCAAATGCAGGAGAGGATCCGAACTGTGATGCCGCTAGTTAAGGAACACTTACAAAAAGCCCAGGAGGCTCAACGACAGGTCTATAATAGGGCAGCCAAAATTAGGAACTTTCAAGTGGGGGATCGAGTAGCAGTGTTGATTCCCACTGTGGAAAGTAAATTCTTGGCCAGATGGCAAGGCCCTTTCGAGGTTGTAGAAAAAATGGGAGAGGTAAATTATAGAGTCCACCAACCAGGCAAGAGGAAACCCTTCCAGATATATCATGTAAACTTGTTAAAGCCCTGGACAGACAGGGAACCAGCGACCTCCCTGGCTAGTACAAAACTTGAGCCTCGGGTTGGGGTGGAGAGTGTCCAAATAGCAAATACCCTGTCTAAAACCCAAAGTCAGCAGGCAAAGGAGTTCTTGCAGAGAAATAAAGAAAAATTTTCAGACTTGCCCAGGCTCACTAGTGTCGTAGAGCATGATATTGTCACAGAACCAGGAGTCAAAGTTTTTGTCCGGCCCTACCGCATCCCAGAGGCTCAAAGGAAGGCCGTTTCAGAGGAAGTAAAAAAGATGTTAGACCTAGGGATTATTGAGGAATCGCAGAGTGAATGGTCGAGCCCGATTGTGTTGGTACCGAAGCCCAACGGGACTCTGCGATTCTGCAATGATTTCCGGAAACTTAATGAAGTTTCCCGGTTTGATGCCTACCCTATGCCCCGGGTAGATGAGCTTATCGAGAGACTAGGTCCAGCCAGGTATATCACTACGTTAGACCTTACCAAGGGGTATTGGCAAATACCGTTGACTAAGGCTGCTAGAGAGAAAACTGCTTTTTCTACCCCAGAGGGGAGTTTTCAGTACAAAAGGATGCCTTTTGGATTGCAAACTGCTCCAGCCACTTTCCAGAGAGCAATGGATAGGATTTTACGACCTCACCGGAAGTATGCCTCAGTATACTTGGACGATATAGTCATTTTTAGCAAAGACTGGGAATCACATTTGCCCAAAGTGCAGGCAGTGCTGGACTCTCTTTGGAAGGAGGGGTTTACAATAAACCCTGAAAAATGTGCTTTGGGAATGGAGGAGGTGAAATACCTGGGTTATATCGTGGGTAGAGGGGTAGTGAAACCTCAGGTCAACAAGATAGAGGCTATACAGAATTGGCCCCGCCCCCTCACAAAAAAGCAGGTACGTGCATTCCTGGGCATGGTGGGATACTACAGGAGGTTTGTACCCAACTTTGCCACGTTGGCGGCTCCGTTGACCGATCTGACTAAGGGTCGGAAATCGGTCATGGTGGAGTGGAATGCAGACGCTGAGAAGGCTTTTTTGGAGCTCAAGTCGGCGCTGTGCCAACACCCTGTCCTTGTAGCACCCAATTTTTCAAAAGAATTTATTGTCCAGACTGATGCTTCCGATGTAGGATTGGGAGCGGTGTTGTCACAGGTTATTCATGGCGAGGAACACCCGATAGTCTTCCTCAGCAGGAAGTTAACACCAGCGGAGAAAAACTATGCCATAATTGAACGAGAGTGTCTGGCCATTAAGTGGGCTCTGGAATCCCTCAGATATTACCTTTTGGGGAGGAAGTTTAGGTTGATTTCTGACCATGCCCCTTTAACATGGCTGAGACAGGGAAAAGGGACTAATGCCAGGGTTACCCGGTGGTTCCTGGCACTCCAGGAATTTAAGTTTGTAGTGGAGCATAGGCCCGGGAGACTGCATCAAAACGCAGATGCCCTCTCCCGAGTCCATTGTTTGAGCTCCACTGTTGCCTCCACCTCCTTGGCGTTGGGGCACAGGGGGGGGATATGTAATGGACGCCGTGGCTGGGTCCTGGAAGGACGCTATATTTCCCCTCTGTTTGGGTTGTGCTCTCTTTAGGGAATGAAAATTGATTAACCCACCTGTTAGAGGAAGTGTCTTTAAAAGGCAAGACAGGAAGTTGTAGATGGGTGTGGAGGAGTGGAGAACACATGGTGGATGGTGTTTGGCGTTTGTTTTGGGTTGCAGCAAATGAAGTGGACAGCAGTGTCCTGTTTGGAAGGCTCCTGGCAGGAGAAGCTACCTGCCATCAAGACCAAGCTCTGTTTCTGATAAGGACAGCTGTTCTGGACTTTGCAAGTCGGTGAGACTACAAATCTTTTTCCTTTTGTTTTTTTGCTGCTGTAAAGCCATTTAAGTTAATAAACCCTTTGTTGTATGAAAAGCCTGTGTCCTGCGGTCTACCTGGTCCCCCGAACATTACAATATATATATATATATATATATATATATATATATATATATATATATATATATATACACATATATATATATATATATATATATATATATATATACATATATTTCTGGTGAAAAAAAAATGTGAGCGTATGTTACAAATTGGATATGAAACAAAGGCAGCTCTCACCTTGGCCACAAGCCTTTGTATTTCAAAATTTGGCAAATTACAGGCCCGGATAGAAGGAATTAGGTGACAGACAGAACCAGACATGTAGGCCCCAGGCCATTGACATAACTACTTGATCTGGTACACTTGTATATTTTCTATAGACAAGAGCTATTTTTACATTTCAGCTATGGGCCTGCTGTTTCAGCAGTTACTTTCACATAAGATTTTATATATATTTTTTAGGGAACAAACAAGTCTGTGGCAGCATTGCCATTTGTACAAATAAAGGCAAAGTTATTTACAGTATCAACCAATACATTACCAAAAAGACTGATCGTAAGCTATGTTTTTAGCCTTAATTAATCAGGATTAAATATGAGCAGCATTTATTAAAAACAAAAATATTCTTCAGAGGCTGCTGGAGTTACCATACAAGCCTTTGATCTGCTCAGTTTGCTAAGCTTTAATTATTTCTTGCAATAATGACTATTATTTTTTGGTAGAGAGGGCAATGAGAACTTGTTATAGTCACATGGCTGAAAATAAACATCAACATTAAAATATAAACCATACAATGGCAAAATAACAGGCCCATATCCCTTTTAAAAGTGGATATGAAAATCCTGGCCAAAATCCTTGCATTCAGATTGAAATCCTACCTGACAAAGATACAGCTAGGGATGAGCTAACATGTGTTTGGATCTTAGTCTAAGCCTGTATGAGCTATCTGGGAAGCTTTCAATGCACACTGGCAATCATACGTGGCCAGGGCACTACCCCATTCCACAGCCGCACGAATACACACATTTTGTATGCTTGGCCACCAGTGCACAGTGACAGCTTCATGGTGGGAAAGTTCAGGAGAGTTTGCACTAGGACCCGACCCAAACATGCTCGAGTTCATCCCTGATTGGGAGGAAGTGGGCTTTATACCTCAGAGAGAAACCTGAAATATATCAGAGGACACTCTCCATCATCCTTTGGTTGAAAGTGAACAAACCCCCATGCCTATTCTTTCAACAGATGCTAAAAAAGCAATTGATAGCATAGGCTTGGTTTTTAAACATGATGTTCTACAACAATTAGGCCTGGGTAAGAACATTCTTTAGCGAGCTGGGGCACTATAAAGTTGTCCAGCAGCAATGTTTAACATTAACAACAATTTTATTCCCATTGCTGAATAAAAACAGCATACAAGGATGCCTTCTCTCCCTCATGATTTTATTGGAAGCATTATTGTGCAAAATCAGAAACAACTCAAACATCACAGAGGTATAGATAGGCTTAATGCATCATAAACCACAGCTTTTGCAGAGGACATCCTGTTTTCCATAACCAGGCCCAGAACTCCTGGCCAAATATTATGGCTGAACTCTTTAGATTTCAGGAACTCTCTAATTTTAAGATTAGTCTGAGTAAATCTGAAACTCTACTTATTACTCTATAACACATTGATATAACTCAACTACCCTCTGCCTTCCCTTTCTCTTGGCAGCACTTTATCATCTATTTTGGTATTCAATTCACTAATGATTTTCAGAGACATAATTTCCCAATGCTCTTACAGGTGGTGCAAAGGGACTTGTGGGAATGGAAAAAGGGTGCAAACGTTGGAAATTAATGTATTCCCTAGAATACTTTTTTACCTCCAAAATACTTCCTGCTGAGCTGCCAGATCGTTTTTTTCTGTCCAGTACATACGTTTTTTCAGACCTTTGTATTGGGAAACCAGAAAGTTATAATTGCCTTCTCTATTCTGAGAAGGGCTAAAACCACAGATGGGCTAGGCCTGTAATAGATAGGCTAGGCCTTCTGGAAATCAGAAATCCTTTTGGCTGAGATCAAGTGTAGTATCTGTTCTTATCAGTTGCCAAGTGGTGGTGCTGTGCTAACTGTCCCTGATCTACGGCGGTGGATTAGGGGTGGCGGTGGCTACGCAAATTGACTTGGCGTAATGGTAACCTGGACAGTTAGTATCAGGGAGGACTGAAATCGAAATCGGCGGTAGATTAGGGGTGGAGGTGGCTACACAAATCTACTTGGCGTAATGGTAACCTGGACGGTTAGTATCAGGGAGAACCAAAATCGTACGGCTTGACAAATGGAGGGAAGTTATTAAGCCAGACGGGTTGCCTCCTGATATGGACAAACAACCACTGGGTCTGGCCAAAGGGACGGGTCCCTGGCCTTCTGGCCTAGATTGGTGTAGTTCTTGTTCCTGTCAGTTTTTTTCGGGAAAGAACACTTGCTCCCCTTTTCCCACCGGGGGGTGGTTATTTGTCAAATGCAATTAGGTGGGAGCAATGGTGGAGCCTTAGGTTTAGGAAGCTCTCACTAAGCTTTCAGAGCTCCAGGCCTTCCTGGTTGGGATAGGGCTGCATCGGCCTGGCTGTGGGCCAGGGTTGGAGAAAAGCCTGCGGTGTATGTACCCCTGGAGTGGCGTTCCAAGGGTGCCATAATTCTGACTGTTGAGGGGGACTGTGAGTTTTGTTGGCACTATGGTCACTACACTTACACATTGTATTGCATGATGGCCACTTTCACTTTGTTTTCTTACTCCCTTCTCCCCGCTTTATTTTACCATATTTATCGGCATATATCACAAACCTTCATGTTAGGAGGGAAAATTCAGGAAAAAAAAACCTTACATTTTAAATAAAGAACTTTGAAGCAAAATAAGGGTCAGTGCCCATCAATGCAGCCTCATCATTGCCCATCTGCAGCCTCACAATTGCCCATCAATGCCCATCTGCAGCCTCACAATTGCCCATCAATTCAGCCTGATCAATGCCCATCTACAGCCTCACAATTTCCCATTATTGCAGCTTGATTAATGCCCATCTGCAGCCTCACCATTGCCATGAAGGTGGCCTGATCAGTGCCCATCTGCAGCCTCACCTCAGATTACTACTGCCTCGGAGGGGACAGGGAGGGGGTGGGACGACAGCCATCAGATTACATACAGCGAGAATCTCCTGTTTACTTGGCAGCCTCTTTAATACAAAGTTCTATGATAGACAGAACACTTGTTCAATGCCGGCCCAGGAGACGGGACTTCCTATTAGAGGCCACTGAGTAAACAGGAGAGTCTTTCTGTATGTAATCTGATGGCTCTCATCCTGCCCCCCTCCCCATTCCCTCCTAGGCAGCCCACATTGCAGTATCGACGTATAAAATGCACAAACGATTTGCACCCGGTTTTCAGGGTGAGAAGGTGCATGTTATATGCCAATAAATACAGTATTTATTTATCCCTGTGTTTGTCACATATTTGTATCTTTTTGTTTGATGTACAAGTTTGTCACTGTGTGATTGGTAGGGTGTGGGTCTTCGGGCCTACCCTGAAAGTCTTGGGAGGGGGTGGACATAGCCTTCTGGCTTGGTTCACCCTCTCTCATGTGGTCTCCCTTTGGGGGAGCCCCACCAAGTACTTGGGTGTGTCTGTTTTGGCAGACCCTCCAGAGAACGGTGTCCATTTGGTTTTGGCCAGACGGGCCATAGTGAGTACCTCAGTCCCCACCTGGAGCCTAACATGCCAGGGGATCAGGGAAGGGCCTTCTTAGGGAGGACCATAGTACACCCGTTGCATGTTTTGTGTTTCACCATTAATGTCTGTGCACTTTTTTTTGGCACCGGGTGGAGTTTTTGGATGTGTTTCACACGCCACTGGCTTTTAAAAAAAACAAAAAACAAACTGGAAATCAGAAACAAACAATAGGACCTTCTAGAAAAGATGATAGCCGGCCAGATTTAATTTTACCTAGGCCCCTTGGAGTTGTGATTAATAAATGGGACTGTCCAAACATACTTCGTTGCTTGCTCATGCAACGCAATGAATATGGGATAGAGTAGGAAGCCCGTGTGAGCGAGGATCAACTAGGCCAAATATGTAGTTAACCCTTGCATTAGGGAGGGGAACCCACTACAAAAGTCATTTTCCCTGGAGTTTAGCCTCAAATACTTTAGGAGATTTTAATGAATGTTTTTATATTTTTTGTGAAACTTTCAAAAAAAGTCTTGGGGAAAGGAGGTCCCTATTAATACCTTTTGCAAGTTTCTCTACGGGATATCAGCAAAGAAAGCAAAAATCAACCTCTCAAATACATCATATGAAAGTTATGCTAAAACACTTAGGCTTTGTATCTGAGACACAGAGCCTTCATATCTGGAAATAAAACATTGAATAACTGATTTGTAAATATGATCCAAATTTTTTACTGCTTTATTAAAACCTGAAAATACATTTTCCGGCAAACTATACGGCATTGGAGAAAATCTCAAAACACATTTGTAATTTACAGGCTTGTGACAGGCCTGAGCTGTTGAAAAATTTAAGAGATTTTCAGGAATGTCTCGGCGTGATAAAAGGCGACTATTAACGCTATCAAAACTGTATACCTCCTGAATCAAAACTGACATTTCATTTTAATACATTCCGCTAGAAAAGCTTACTGTTTTTATGGCTACTCTATGAAATGAAAGCCTGAAGGAGGTGTTTTTCACTCTCCTATCACTATCACAGAGGGTTTTATGGCTTCCATATTTCTTCTCAGCTAAAGGTGATCCCTGGGCATCTATTAAGTTGGAATGAGCCTCACTACGGGTCAGCAAGTCAGTCCACATCATCTCCATTAACTGTATTAATTTACACTATGTCACCTTAACGACATCTTGTCACAACAACCCTTTCACACAACAACAAATTATACCCAGAAAGTCATAAAACAATTTTGAGAGGCTTTAGGGTCAGATTAGCGTTCAACAGTAGGTTCTTTAGATGTCAACTGTCATAGGGAAGGTTGGAAAGGGGCAGACAGAAATAGGAAAGTCATCAGACTGCAGAGCGAGTTAAGGTTGTTTCCGGGTGATTTGCTTCCTGATACGTCATTTTAAGCAATTATTTCTACCTAATATTCTTTTTACTACAAAGAAAAGACCATTTTACTACCAAGAAAGGACCGTTTTATAGGAGAATCAAAGCAGATCTAAATTTAAAACAAAAAAATACAATAAAATGCAGCTTAAAAGAGATGTGTTGACTGTATTAGTGTCCTTTTCCCTCCCCTTTATTTTCACCTGGTAATTCTCTCAACTGTACTGTATCTATCAGCTGTCACTCTAGGCTACTCCCTGGAGTTGGCCTACAAACCCTGACACAACTTCTGATATCCGTTACATAGGGAACAGTGGGGATTGCAGTTCAGACCGCTGATAATTGGTGGAGATGCCAGTTATTTTCACAGGAAGTTACAAATGCAATGGAATTCTGACAGGAGATATTTTTCTGTACTTGCAGAAAACGTATTCAAAAAAATTGAAAACAAATGCAGACACCACATCAAAGTATTGGTAAACTGCAATATAATACACATTTTTGTTATTGGGTTTAGAGATCCTTTAATGGTCATATTAGAAACATTGCACCTTTTGTTTAAAGTTCCTAATTTTATGTATGTGTAGCAACCACATTTTCTGATTATATAGCTAAGCTCTGCTTTATTGATATGATTGCAACCGTTATGCATTGCTGTCCAGGTGAATGGGCAGCTTTGTCAGTAGAAGGTGGGTTTGTGACCAAGCAGGATCTTTGCTGTGGGCAATTCTGCCAACACGCACTATATAATCAATACAGCCTCTGCCCAAGTTCATTTTCCTCATGCTGCTAGAAATAACTTACACTTAATAATTCTTTAGCATTCAACTCAGGTAGGTGAACTAAAATATGATCATAAAAGTAATAATGTAACAGGCCATGAAAGCAGCTTTTTTTGCATGCATGGTTCAACAGAGATACAATAGCATTTTGGGAAAAGTGGGATCATCCATAGTCACAGTGAAAGGGGCTAAGACTACAATGCATTGACTGCCAGCTGGTATTCACCTGAAATAGGAGATCTGTGCTACGATTGCATAGTCAGAAAAATCAATCACCCTTCTGAACTTACAGTCAAAGAACAGAAAATGAGAGACATATACACAGTGCACAAGAATCGTTTGGCTTCATTCACATTGGGATAGATATACAAGAATATCTAATCCCAAGCGTTTTCGTTTCATGTTCTTCTCATGGAGGTCATGGAAAACAGGTGGCAAATCCACAAAACTGCTGGCCCGTACTGAGCCATTTAGGGTCAATACTAAAAGTCCTATAGGAACAAGTGAAAAATTACCATTAAACAAAAATCTAAAGCCTCCTGGCAAAATTCACTCTAGTCACAAAGTTAAAAAGTAGAACACCAAAATAGGTTGAAGGCACTCCATGTAGAACTTCTGCTTCTTACTAACATGGGAGAGTCCTCACTAAAAATATTACAGCTATCCCCTAAGGAGCACCTTTTCTTTCTCAGTAGCTGTCATCATGAACAGATCTGCAATAAGTCAGTCCAGTCATTTAAGACTGTGATGCCTTACGAACAATAACTTAACCACAGCGTGAGGTCTCGCCTCCTTAATGACATCAGCAATAGATAAGAACACCTCTGGAGAAAAATAAAGATACTAAGCTTTACAGCACTGCTACTTCAGCCATGACAGCACTGGGAGCAACCAAATTATTAAGTGCTATACAAGAACACTAACCAGTAAAAACTCAAATCATAGTACAAAGGAATATGGAACTTGATATAACAGACCTGAACCTCATTGAACATGTTCAGCTGACCATTGGTGCAGGGCTCCGAAAATTTCCTGGCCTTTTGTTATAACTGGTTGTTACAGGCCAACAGCCAGCTTGACATTAGATATGATTAGTGGAATAGCCCCTGAATTGTCATGCAATCTGTACAAAATGGAAGAAAGAAAGTGGAAATGCCACACACCGGAACCAGCCACTACATAATGAGGTAAAGATACAGGTTCACCCCCAATGCCTCCTGGCCATGGGTCACAGTGTGGAAAAAATAGAGTTGACATTACAATTTCTAATGATCACCCCCAAAATGTCCTATTAATAAATTATCTGTGTAGAGAATCTCCTTATGATTTTCGGCTGCAAACTTTAAAACCTACACTCTATGACAACAGACTGTGTACTTTTATGGTCATGATGAAACAGTAAGCATGCACAGTGCATAAAAGAGGCAATAACTAAGATTCTCTATCAAGTTCACAATGCTTTGTGTTGGCTGGATTAATCTAATGTGCGTTGTTGCATAATATCCCCGGGCAAGTGAAGCAAAAAGCCACGGCTGAGGAGAAAAAGCCCACATTTTAAATGGATCTTGTCATTAATGCTTTATTAATTGCCCCAGGCCATGCAAGCTCGGTGTCGGGTAAGCCGTTACAATATGACACTTTAAGGTCAAATCCAATTCCTGCTGTGTTTTATGGAGTAGACCAAATATTGAGTTAACAGCGGGAAGGCAGAATTTATTGTATTTCTCCTTTTACCTCTGTGGCACAAACATTTGATCTAAATTAAAGGAGAAATTTTAATAGGAGCAGAAAACCTTCAGTACTCAAGATCAAACAAACATCAATTGTTTTAAACAGCTACAATAATTCTTGCAGGATTGTTAGTCTGCTTTCAAAATTATTCCCCACACAGATGTTCAATTTTAGAACAACTTCCTGGGCAATCACTTTATAGGGTTAAATAAACGGACGCATTAATTACTGACAGCAATATGGTAACATATTTACAATGTGCCAGGCAAAATACAGAGGATAATTACAGTGGCGCATTGACAACTATTACACACAAGTATGATAGGGTTATTTAAAAAGTATTAATCTTAAGTCTTATGTATTATAAGGTTTTTGCTGGTCAGGGCCATAGACAAGATGTTGGGGGGGAAGTATTTTATGCTTTACTTCATTTGCACAGTTTAGAAAGTCTGTAGAAAACATGAAGTAGAATTATAAGACTCTGCCATACAAATAACAGTCACAAATTGCTTTTCAGGCTCCTGGTTGATAAGACTATACAGTCCATTGGCAAATAAACATGTAAAGCATAATATAATATAAACAATAGGAATGAGCTGAATGATTTTGCTAGATATTCCTCAAAACTAGCCTCAAATGACAACATGCAAACTGTTTAGTAGAAATGTTCTTGAAAAATTAAAATCGCACGACTTTACTTTTAAAGGAAAGTAAGTACTAACATGGTGAATAATAGCTATTTTTAATTAAAGTCATATTAATGCTAATTGCCACTGTAATTCTTACTTGATGTGCACTTAGAAAGAAATCCTTTTCTTTAATCACTTGCCATCAATAGACTACAATTAAATAAACGGCTTGGGATTCAAGTAATTAAAAGAAGCTCATGGCTGCAGCTACAGTTTTTTTTTGCCATTTCCTGGGCGATTTTAAGGTTTGACATGTTTGGTATCTATTTACTCAAAGCAATGCCATATTTTAGGTTTTGTCAAAACGAAATAATGTATTTAGTGTATTTTTTTTACTGAAACTAGGTATTTGATAATCAGTTTGTGCAAATATTGTGCAACATAAAAAAAATTAAACTACCTCTACTTTATTTTACAACGTCCCTGCTTTCAAAAAATATATTAAATTGTTGGGGGGGTTTCAAGCAATTTTTAAATAAAATGCAGATTTTAACATGTGCCTGTAAGATTATAAAATCGTGAATTTGAAGCGGTTAAGATGATTGAACCCCTCCCCACAAAAAAAAAGTAGAAATGTTATTTAAATTTTTTTTTTCACTATTGTCCATTTGTATGAAAAGTTACAGTTGGGGGATTTCTATTTTTCTCAATTTTAAAAACAATTTCCAGCTGAAGAGAAGCAGTTTTTGCTAAAATTCAAGATAGCTGAAAGGAAGACCACTACACCCACAAATACCACCATAAACCCCCACAAAGCTGAAATAGATGGCGTGTGGGATGTGCACTGCCTACTTGCACATTATGGTACATTTACCTCCTAGTGTGCCTTTCTCCAGTGGTGACAGGTTGACACCCCAAACTCTGTTTCATCCAACATGTCCCCTGCTGCTCCTTCCAGTTTCCACGGTGCTCCTCTTTAACCAAGGGATGGCCACTTATGATATCATTTTTGTAAATTACATTGTTCCTTGCATCTGATTCTATTCTTTATGAGCAAAACTGTCAGGAGTGTGGGGCAATTATTTCTTTGGCAAACAAGATTTTAAATATCTTTTTTTTTTACTCTGGGACTTCAGTTTCATTCAGTTTTGCTTTCCAATTGATTCCAGTGCAAATCTGATATGTCCCAATTTTACACCCCTTATAAACAATAAAAACAGCAGTTTCAGAAATAATAGTTTGACAAGGTTTACAAAGGCTTTTAAAGATAATCCAAGCCACTTTGTTAAAATTGCACAGCAACTGTCTGCATTAGAAAGCCCATAAACTTGTGCTGAGGCTCTTCTGGGGCCACTTTCTTTTAAACTGCTTGAAACAACAATGTCATGTGCACAGCCACTGACATGACCTTTTAATTCTTTTCTCCTATGATTGTTTTTTTGTAGAGGATATTTTTAGGACCCTCCCATAGGCCTGATCCATTACCTGGTCTCGTATGGCAACCAAGCAGTGCTATAGAAATACTGATTTTGAACAGTGTGAGAGGCTTTTATGGTTTTGGGAATATGGGAACCAAGTAGAGGGCTGTACAATATGGTTTTATTTGTCTTTTAGTAGCCGACTACAACAAGGCTTTAACTAATGACATTCCAGCAAATTTATAGTGCATTAAGAGAAAATGAACTCAAAACAAGTCACTTTCACCAATGTCTCTCACCTTCCATGACTATATCATTGTAAAGCACAGTTCTATGCAACTTTTTCTAAATGTAAAATAATTGAATGTTAAATGCAATAAAACAAGATCTCTAGGCCAACATTGGCATGACAAGTTATCAAAATAGGGTATAAGGTACATCCTTTAGTCATGTTCTTTCTGTGTTACTGAAGTAGATCAACATAGTGTTCTGGTAACTGGCCCCATCTTACTTGGTGCCATTATAACAGTTTATAGGGCAATGCGCAGATATATCAATACACAATGCTTTACCTTTACATCAGATGTGTCTCTTTGGCAGTTTCTCCACGATCTTGCCACAGCAGAGAATGTTCGATCCGGATGGTCAAACTTGGCTTCGTTGGCGTTAAGAAAAAATGTAGTGAAAGGTTCCTATAAAAAAAAAAAATTAAATAATTGCGTGAATGGTGGGAGGATATAATCCAATGGAGATTTCTGTGTATGTTTTTGACTTAAGTTTTTTTTCCTTTAGAAAATTTAATTTATTGGATTTTGGGAATAAAAGACACAGGTTACCTCACATAGTTTACTAAACCCAGCCTAAGCATGTAAAGAGAATTCATGCATTACATGTTTCTCTTTTTAGTAACACACTGATCATCTATCTCTAGTACCAAAATAAAGATTATTGAGTGCTTTGAGCCGTTGCACCTTTTTGCTGCAGCACAGAATGGGATTTCCAAGAAGGATCTAGGGAACCTTGAAAATGGGTTTGGGGCTGAGATTCTGTATTGCACACAGCTAGACAGTGGGAAATCAGAATAGGCAGATCCATGCCCGCTAGATTTCACCAGTGTCCAAGGGCTTATTCCCCTTTCTGATTACTATACCAATAAAGTATCCTCTTATAGGGACTTTTATTGGCAACCAAAAAAAATCAAACTCTACAATGTATAAAATCATACATATTTATTAAAATTTCTAAATGATCAGAAAGATAAGATCATAAAAATGTACAATATATGCATTTATATATTTTATATTTTTTTTGTATATTTAGATTTTTCTTTCTTTATTAATAAAAAACCTCTTTGCATTTATGCATTTTAGTATATTTGGATTTTTCTTTCTTTACTGAATAAAAACCTCTTGCATTTATATATTTTTTCATATATTTAGAAGCTTTTGTTTCTTTTTTTTAAAAACCTATTAGTATTTTCTGATTACTGGCAGCACAACCTTTTAAAAGAGAATGAGTTGCAGGTGGGCTTACAGAAGAATCTGAATGTTTTTATCTTCTAACCAAAATCCCAAAAAATCTTCAGAGAACAAAATCTATCACTGAAATTGTGGCAATACAGAATAGAATTTTATATTCTGCAATGCCATACATTCCCTTATAATGACTTAGAGTTCAAATGGAAAACACTGCCTACAGCATAACAAAAAAAAAAACTTTAATAAAAGCAGTAGATTTTCACCCTAAGTCAGCAATCAGAGTTGCAAGCACGCCAATTATGTTAAAGCAGTTGTATGGCTCCACAGCTTGCCTTTGCCCACAGTTGGTGGTAGATTATACCAGCATGCTGCCTATATGATCTGCTTACATGGCTTTTAAATAATAAATTATATTTACTTAAACATGCACAGTGGGCAACAGTCAAGTAATAACTTACGCTAAAATTGCATACTCAAGCATTACAATATGAAGAGGCGAAGTAGCCTCTAAAATTCATGAATATCAGATATTGTGTTTGTAGGTTTCATAAACCCGCACACAAATGTGCTACAGAATTACAGCATATAAATAATAGCTTTTTTATATTCACCCATGGGCTGAGATTCTGAAATGGACCACAGCATCTATACATCTATGTGCGTGGCTAAAATTGTGCTAAGCCCAATTGACCAATATTATCACATACAACAATGCTGCCTTTCTCAACCTTTTAACCTGCTGGAATTCTTTAAATTAACTTTTAGTCTCAGGGCACTACTGCTAAAGCCCCATACACACTATCAGTTTTTCTGCTTGTTTTTTCCTTCAGATTTACCAAAACCATATAATATGAGGTCAAACCTTAGGAGTTTCAATTTGTAAGTAATCAGGCAGACCCTTCTACTACATGGTTTTGGTAAACCTGAAGGAAGAACTCAGCAGAAAAACTGATAGTGTGTATGGGGCTTAATAATTACTATATCTACAGCTTACGCTATATTAGTTTGATGGTCAATTAGAAGAGTGTTCCTTACATTTAGGATCAATAGATGGAATTACAGATAGCTGAAAAAGATCATTGGTGGTGGTGGTGGTTACTTATCTGAGAGGAAGAAATTGTGCATCGCTCAATGAACCCTTATTATCTGAAGGAGCCCCGCGGTTGCAGGTTGAGAAACACTGGTTAAGAAAACCTTAACTAATGGCCGAGGTAAAAGGAAAGCTTCAAAACCTATGAATCTGTGCAGAGCCTGTGCATAAATAAACACAGTGGTGTAGGTCTTCCAAGGCTGTGTTCCTGATCATGACTTTAAAGTAGTTATAAAGCCCCAAGGTTTTTCACCTTAATGCATTCTATGCATTAAGTTGGAAAACCTGTGCTACAGCTCCCACCCCCCAGAA
Organism: Lithobates pipiens; assembly: GCF_037356315.1. Taxonomy (NCBI): domain Eukaryota; kingdom Metazoa; phylum Chordata; class Amphibia; order Anura; family Ranidae; genus Lithobates; species Lithobates pipiens. The sequence continues at coordinate 626,718,122 of NW_027507748.1, read as the reverse complement.
CCCCCATTTTCCTTACCTAAGCCTGATCCGCTGATGTGCATGAGCACAGTGGCTCCAGCCGCTGTCTTGTCCCTCAATGAACAGATTGATAGCAGCAGGAGCCATTGGCTCCTGCTGCTGTCAATCAAACACAGTGACACGGGAGCAGGGTCGGGGTCGAGCCCCACTGTCTGTGTCAATGGACGCAGCAGCAGGACTCAGAAACAAGCCCACATGGGTGCCCCAATGAAAATCTGCTTTCCATGGGGGCACCCAATGAAAAAGAAGAGCCTGGAGAGCTGGCCAAACACCCAAGAAGAGGAGGATCGGAGCTGCTCTGTGCAAAACAATTGCACAGAGCAGGTAAGTATAGGCATGTTTGTTAATTTTATGGAAAAAAAAGGACAGTTTACAATCCCTTTAATATCTAGTAAATGGAGGTTCCTAATTGTCAACTCCGTATATTTGGTTAATTTCATTGACTCAGCAGGCAAAAAAAAAAAAAAAGAGCTGACAAAGAAGCAGCTTCTGGCCTTATAAGTTGTTGTACCTTTAAATAGGATGACATTTACTCCAAGTGAACCACACTCAATTTAGACTGCACAGTGCTGCCTAACAGGCCGGTTGACAAGAACAGAAAGTAAAGCAGAGTAGTAATACAGTTTAATGAACGCACTTCAGTGTTCAATCACCTGGCTAGGAGTGGATTAGTAACCAAGCTGTAGTGCTTAACTTCAGCTGAGAAATGCAAGGTCAATGAACTGTTAATGTTGCCTACCAGTGATGCCTAAATCACAAGGATTACTGAAGATAATGAAAAAAAAATCCTAATAAAAAAGCAGTTCACAGATACATTATAATTTAGTTGTATATTAAGATGATCACTTCAAGTTCATCTTTAACATTTACAATGCAGACAAGTACAGCCCATACTTTATCGCAAGCACTATCCTGCAGCAAAATATTTCTCTCCACAATAATGCGTTTACAATAGAGATCAGTGTTGAAAATGCTGCTTGAATTTAGGCAGCTTTCTGTGAGCCTTATCAAAAGTTTCTTTATATAAGCTAACTGGTGCTCTAGGTTTAGTGGCCCTTTAAACTTCATGACCTTGTTATTTCTGCACACTGTATAACTTTTATGGCTCGCAAACATAACAGCTGCAACATTTACTCTGAATTCCAAATATTACTAATAACACCAATATAAACATGCATATTTTATGTTCGCCATCAGTAATGGCCAGATAAACCTAAGCTTCTTTAAATATACTAGCAGATCGAGGAGTGATGTGGCTTTGGTACAATGCTGTTTTTGGCTTGCATGCCGAATTCATAATGAGCTTGGGGTCACCTAGTTTGCCCCAGGGGCCCTAATAGCCTGTATCCCATACAAATAAACTTTTATTATGGAACTGGATGGTATTTTTCTTTGGGAACATTTGGATAAAGTTACAAGAGAACGTGGGAAAGCTAGCAGCCCATGTACCTGCTCACCTTGTCAAGTAACAGAGAGGTACAGTCCGACAGATTGTGTACATTTATGTGCTGTGAAACCGATAGGCAATCCCAATCCACAGAAACATAGTTTTGGGCTATGACTGACAGAGAGGCTTCCATGTCTTCAGAAAAGTTTTATCCAGACTTCAAAAGCCCATTAGAAATTATTGATGCTTCTTTTAGGATATCTGGGGCACACTTTTCAAAGCGGTAGTAAACCACAATTGGTTAAAAAATAAAAATAAAGTCCCTGCAAGGCAATGTCATAATGTGCTAATATACATTGCATACTAGCACATTATGAGAAACTTCTCTTAGCCCTTGTACACACGGTCGGAGAATCCGTCGGAATGTGTCCTATCGGACTGTGTTGTCGGATAATCCGACTGTGTGTGGTATGCATCAGACTGATTCCGTCGGAATATCCGTCGGACCCAATTTTCCAACATGTTGGAAATATTTTCCAACCAACTGGTTCGATCGGACATACTCCGATCATGTGTAGAGAATTTTGATCGGACCAAGTGCCACGCATGCTCAGATCAAATTCCTACATCAAAGCTATTGGCTACTAGTCCCATCGTAACAAAATTACGTCATCACGTTCTGAATGATCGGATTTTCGACAACTTAGTCCGACCGTGTATATGCAACAGTTTCGGACAAGATCCGACAGGCAAAATCCGACGGATTTGGTTGGCAGAATGTCGGACCGTATGTACAGGGGCTTAGAAGCCGTGCTGTCACCACTGATAGGGCTTACATCTTCCACTGGTCTTACTTCCGTCACTCCTGCTGCATTTATTCTGAATATCTCCTAAACTTGTACTGTTTAGGAGATATTCACAGTACCTACAGGAAAGCCATATTTTAGGCCTACCTGTAGGTATAAGTGGTATAACAGAGTTTACTACCACTTTAAGTCACTCTTTTAAGGTTTACAGTAAATACATTTTTTATGCAACCTTTTTAATTTGCATTACAACAAAGAATTTATAAAGAGCGCAAAAACAAAAACACAATACAGTTAACCAAATTTACAAAACAACTAAGTAGCAACCCCTCCTCACCCCTTTCCCATCTTAATAACACTCTCTGCAGGGTCTGATATGGTATATCATCCACAAAGCATATGTATTTAAAAGAGCAGATGTCACGTTTAACTGCTTCCCATCCAGCCACTGAATACTGTATATATGGCTGGGCAGGACAAGCATCGTTCTGGGATAATGTACCCGTACGTCCACCCACTTTCCATGGACGTGCATGGCACGATCTATGATGGCTGTAACCCTAGCTGTTTGGATAGTGCATCATTGATTGCTAAAGGGCTGCTGTGATTAGCCCCTGTACCATGTTATGGCTGTGCCAAATCACAGCCATCACAAAATGTAAACAGCAGCCTGTCAGGGAACTGTGAATTAGACATACACACACTGCAGCCACCCACAGAGCACCAGTGCAGCATCAACATCTGTCATAGGGTCAGCAGTGCAGCACCAACATCTGTCATATTGTCAGCAGTGCAGCACCAACGTTTGTCATAGTGTCAGCAGTGCAGCACCAATGTCTGTCATAGTGTCAGTAGCGCAGCACCAACGCCTGTCATAGTGTCAGCAGTGCAGCACCATCTGTCATAGTATCAGCAGTGCAGCACCATCTGTCATAGTATCAGCAGTGCAGCACCAACGTCTGTCATAGTGTCAGCAGTGCAACACCAACATCTGTCATAGTGTCAGCAGTGCAACACCAACATCTATCATAGTGTCAGCAGTGCAGATCCAACATCTGTCATAGTGTCAGCAGTGCAACACCAACTTCTGTCATAGTGTCAGCAGTGCAGCACCAACATCTGTAATAGTGTCAGGAGTGCAGCACCAACATCTGTCATAGTGTCAACAGTGCATCACCAACATCTGTCATAGTGTCAGCAGTGCATCACCAACTTCTGTCATAGTGTCAGCAGTGCAGCACCAAAGTCTGTCATAGTGTCAGCAATGCAGCACCAAAATCTGCCATAGTGTCAGCAGCGCAGCACCATTGTCTGTCATAGTGTCAGCAGCCCAGCACCAATGTCTGTCATAGTGTCAGCAGCCCAGCACCAATGTCTGTCATAGTGTCAGCAGTGTAGCACCAACATCTGTCATAGTGACAGCAGTGCAACACCAACATCTGTCATAGTGTCAGCAGTGCAGATCCAACATCTGTCATAGTGTCAGCAGTGCAGATCCAACATGTGTCATAGTGACAACAGTGCAACACTAACGTCTGTCATAGTGTCAGCAGTGCAGCACCAACGTCTGTCATAGTGTCATCAGTGCAGCACTAACATCTGTCATAGTGTCAGCACTGCAGCACCAACATCTGTCATAGTGTCAGCAGTGCAGAACCAACATCTGTCATGGTGTCAGCAGTGCAGCAACAACATCTGCCATAGTGTCAGCAGTGCAGCACCAACATCTGTCATAGTGTCAGCAGTGCAGCACCAACATCTGTCATAGTGTCAGCAGTGCAGAACCAACATCTGTCATGGTGTCAGCAGTGCAGCAACAACATCTGCCATAGTGTCAGCAGTGCAGCACCAACATCTGTCATAGTGTCAGCAGTGCAGCACCAACATCTGTCATAGTGTCAGCAGTGCAGCACCAACATCTGCCATAGTGTCAGCAGTGCAGCATCAACATCAAAATGCCAAACAATTGTACACCAGCAAAAAGGCATTCCAGATTCTGAGCATGACAGATGATAGTAGTGGAGGACTCTCACTGTCAGATTAAGATTCTGAAAATGAACCCGGGGAAGGCAGCAATTCAGTAACAGATTCAGAGGAGAAAGAGGTCCCAACAAAAAGAATCAGGCGATCTGAAGAATAGCAAGCAACCACCACCAGTGCTGTACATCCTGGTGAAGTGGTGAGCACCAGCAGTACAGTACACTCAGATGATAGGGCAGGGGTTTCACAACAGCCACAAAGAATTAGGGCCCATACTAGGGTCCCATAAGTGCTTTGAAATCCTGTATGGCTTCCCTCTAATCCAGCACCATCTACAATCTGTCAATTTTCAGTGCAGCCAGACCTTCTGATAGTAAATAGAGTAGATAGAAAATGTTACACCTATCAATTTTTTTTTCACTGAAGATTTATTGAATTTAATTGTGGACCAGTACAATCTTTATGCCCATCAATACATTGCCAATAATTCAAATTGATGTTATACCTGTCAATTTCAGTGAAAATAATTGTCATAGTGGAAGAATGAAAAAAAAAATCTTACACTGAATATAGGACATAAAAAAAAAGTACACTCCTACTGGTTCACACACCCCATTCCTCATATGCCACTCTATTCCAATATTATGCCTAGTAACAACAAACCTCTTCTCCTTCCCAAAGGCAAACTGAGATCTCCGCTGTTTCTCCTCCCGGTGAGGCCACCAGCACTTGTAGTGGAGCCTGGAGAACAGGCAGCATGTCCCACTTGGTGCTGCAGCCCAGTCAGGAGAAGGTAGCTGACCAAAGCCTGAGCCGGGAAGCATGATACAAGGGGTGGCCGAGGATCTGCGCATACAGAGATGGGGGCATTCAGGATCGGGGAGATAAGGGTTCCAGGGATTTGTCCTGTCCATCCTATCTGGTGATTGCTGGCATAGACAGACCTGGCCCTCACACACCAGACTCTTAGCCCCAGTTCACACAAGAATGCGGTGCAGGAAACCCACCATCCATGTGCATTTCCCGCAATGCATTCAAATTGCATTGCCCTTGCAATCTGCAGTGGGTGGCAGCGCAATAGTAATGAGACCCCAAATACTGGTCACAAAGGCAGTGCATTTGCCTTCACTGGATCACTTGGTACAAATGGGCCATGCTATTTGATGGCAGTGTGGTTCCAAAATAGGTTATGCACAACTTTTGTGCAATGTGGCACAATTTGAGCCCATTCAAAATGAATGGGCTCAAATCAAACCCCACTGAATCTCATTTAAATTGCATGTAATTTATAGTTGTCCAAGCTAAATTTACCTGCCACATCTGTGTAGTGATGAATGTCTGGATGTGTCAGTGATGCCAGAAAACTGCAATGAATAATCAGAAATCTGAAATCAGGGGCGGAACTGGGGGGGGGGGGGGGGGAGGGGCACAAAGTGGGGTTTCGCCTAGGGAAGTGATGGCGCACCTTGGCACCCCAGATATTTTGGAACTACATTTCCCATGATGCTGATGCACTCTGCAGTGTAGCTGAGCATAATGGGAAATGTAGTTCCAAAACATCTGGGATGCCAAGGTTCACCATCACTGGCCTAGGGTGTAAAAAATCCTTGCACCAGCCCTGTCTACATGGGGCCACTTCTCAGAAAAAAAACTAGCTGAGGTCTGATTACGGAATATAAAACTCTTAGGCCGAGTACACACGCGCGGACTGTTCGCCCAACTTTGTCCGTCCAACAGTTTCGGCAAACAGTCCGCTCAAACTTAGCATGGACGGACATGGCCACACACGACGGATGAACAGTTTGCTGAAACCGTGCGCGATGACGTTTCGGCACGCACGACGGATCGAAAATTTTGACGTCCTATACACTGCAATGCAACCTTCCGACGTGGAAATCCTTTCTGAGCATGCGCGAGACTTAGTTGGCCGAACAAGCCTACACACGAGCGAACAGTCCGCTGAAACCTTGTTTCAGCGGACAGTTTTTCGGAATTTCCGTAAGACCTTGTTCGTCCAACTGTCCGCTGAAACTGTCCGCTGAAGCCCCACACACGAGCGGACTGTCCGCCCAAACACTGTTCAGCGGACAAAGTTGGGCGAACAGTCCGCCCGTGTGTACGCGGCCTTAGCTCTCCATGATCCAGTGATGTTCTTACATAAGGTATGCTGCCTGAAAGCTCAGAGTGAGGAACGTGTAGGCAAAGATACATACTTGAATGTGAAAGCTCATCAATCAATAATGATAAATGTTCACAAAAATGTGTATGAAGCTTTGACAAGTTTTTCTTTAAAGTAAAATTATTTAACACTAGCATGTATTAAAATGATTAAGTGTTGCTTTTATGCCATTGTACGTACACATATCTAGAATTTTTAACACTACAAATTAGTAAAATATGTGTTCCTAATCTCTGAATCATGTTCTTTTCTCCATTAAGGGCAATGGCTGTAAATGAATATTTTCTTACATAGATGTGTCAATCAAGCAAGTATTACTCAGAATATTTTACATTTTCAAGCCACTGTGGTATTTGATTTCACCGATAGCCTTTTAAGATTCTGTGAGAAGTGAGCAGACACCTGACAGCTTAAATGTATTCACAATTAGAGGCAGCGAGGTGATCACTGTTAAGCTAAAACTGCATGGTGCATTCTGTTACATTCTTGACTGAAGTGACTTAGCAAGCTGGAGGGGACAGGGGCGCTAAACAAAAACACAGAATTAAATGAGGTCACATTTAGGACATATATGAAGAAACCTGATTACAAATGTCCAAAGCAGGAAAGCTGCATTCAGAGTCCTCCTTTTATTTTTCTCACCCCATTATTAAATTGAGACAACAATTATGATTGGCTGCAATAGGCAATGCAGTTCTCTTTCAAGTATATATACTGCACCATGCCAACTTTTGTCAATATCATATAACAAGGGTTACAAAAAGCAAAGCCAATTAGAAGGTATTTCTTGACTGATATTGCTACAGTAAAACTAAACTGGTTGATATAGACTACTGAACTTTTCATTCCCATAGCGCTGTTCCTTGTGAGAAAAAGCGTGCTAGTCTGATTTAACCACTTTAAGACCAGGCTTTTTCTGCCACTTTTTCTTTACTAACAGTTTACATTAGTATTTTTTGGTAGAAAATTACTTATAACCCCCAAACATTATAATTTTTTTTTTTTTTTTAGCAGAGACCCCAGGAAAAAAATGGCGATTGTTGCATTTGAATTTTATATGTCACATGATATTTGCACAGCAGTTTTGCAAACGCAATTTTTTGGGAAAAAATACACTTTAATGAACTAAAAAAAAAATCATAAAATATATACCCCTTTTTTTTTTTGCAAAATGTGAAAGATGATGTTACGTTGAGTACATAAATACCTACCATATCGTGCTTTACAATTGCGCACGCTCATGGAATGGCGACAGACTACAGTACTTAAAAATCTCCATAGATGACACTCTCAAATTTTTAAAGGTTACCTGTTTAGAGTTACAGAAGAGGTCTAGCGCTAGAACTATTGCTCTCCCTCTAACATTTGCACGATATTTCACATGTGCGGTGCAAATACCATTTACATATGCATGCACGACTTACGTATGTGTTTGCTTCTGCGTGTGAGTGATGGGGGCACTATATTTTTTTTCTCTTATTTTACGTTTTATTTTTATACTGTCCTTTGAATTATTTTTTTTTGATCACTTTTATTCCTATTACAAGGAATGTAAACATTGCTTATTATAGAAATAAGGAATACAGGTCCTTATGGAGAGATCGAAGGTCAAAAAGACCCCAAATCTCTCCTTTATTTTTAAAAGTAAAATACATTTAAAAAAAAATAAAATAAATAAATGTTTTTGATCTGTTGCTAAAAAAAAAAAAAAAAAAGTTTATTTCCAGCCTGGGCCGGAAGTGATGTCATGCCGTCGCTCTGGTCCTCCAAGGCCATAGAGGCGATCAAAGATGATCTACTCTTTGATCGCCTTTGGTACCAGCAAACCACGCCGTCAAATCATTTCTTGGGCAAGATGGTGGAAACAGTGAGCCCGAGAGACACCGGCGAGCAGCAGAAGGTGGGGGGGTGTCTACTCCCACTGCTTCTGAAAGCGCCCCAGTGGCTCAAGAGCTGCTCAGACCACTTTCATGAGAAAGCCAGCTGCAGGCTGAAGGAAAAGATACCGGGATTATGGCTGATATCTTCAACTATAAATCTGGTAAACCACTTCAAAGCCACAATGTTTATATGGAACTATAGGCAAAACTTTTTTTTTCTCATTTTGGATAAAGTAAGGGAAAGTTATCTATCTAAAAACTGGCAAAATGTAGAGTGCTGGATATAACACTGTTAGATGAGGTAGTAGATACACTACATTCTCAGAACATTACTGGAAGTTCAGATCATTCGTTTATATTAGATTCCTCAGGGAAGCTAGCCAGAAATAATTCACTTATATTCATCCAAATTAGCATGTATTTGAAAAAAAAAAATTAATATATACTTACGATTCGAACAAGCCAACATAGTGTGAAGGTGGAGGTGGAGTAATGTGTATTGTAATGGTAGGGTGGGGTCTGGTCATCCTCCCACGTCTCATAGCGCTCTGCATAAAACACTGCTCTCTTTGGATTCAAAGCACCAATAGGCTATAAAAAAAAAGAACAATTGATATGTTAGATTTATATAATGTTTTTACAATATTTATGAACAATAGAGTGAGTCCACCTTAAGTTACTTAAGAGTTTTATAAAATCTTCATGCTTTGGAATCTCCTTCTAATGTGTCCATATCTGTGCTTCAACTAAAGCCCCATACACACTATCAGTTTTTCTGCTGAGTTTTTCCTTCAGATTTACCAAAACCATGTAGTGCAAGGGCCTGCCTGATTGCATACAAATTGAAACTCCTAAGGTTTGACCTCATATTATATGGTTTTGGTAAATCTAAAGGAAAAACACAGCAGAATATCTGATAGTGTGTATGGGGCTTAAGGGACATATTAACCTGCAACGTTGCTACAGTGATCAACCTAACAGGGCAGCAAGCTGTATAGGGTGAATGTTAGGCTGAAAGCTGGAGCAATCTGTCAGGCAGGCTGGGTCCCAAGGGTCACTTTAAATGCATAATTCCCATGTTTGACTGGAGTATATCTTTACAACGCACATGATTCTGACACGCTGGAATCACAGACTTCACAAAAGCATGACAATAATACCTCAAGCCCTGACTCATTAACAATTATGTAGCCTTTTTAGGAAACATACCAGCAATTCTAAGAGGAAAATGCAAGAAAACACACTTTGATATCTGATTACAGCAATTACTTTTCAGATGCTGTCAAACGAGTGTTGACACCTGACGTCAAGTAAGAGTGTCAGAAAATGTAGCAATACTGTGGTGTGTAATCAAACAACTGAATCTAACAAGCTCAAAACCAGGTATTGAAGCATAAACATACAGGACACATTACAGCAAGCCAAGTAACACCCCGATCTCCTCCATAGGTACCTTTATGGAGCCCATAGTATGCTTTGAACAAATAGAGGGGCACTTCGGCTCCATTCTCACCTATGCAGTTTGCTTTTGAGTGTTTCTGCAGTGATTTTTGAGTTTCTTAATGTGATTTTCCCGCATTTTGCATGTTTTATGCTTTTTTGGGGGCAAATTTGATGACGGGCATATTAAAAAAAACACAAATTGTGGCAAAAAAACACGGATTTGCTTTTCTGCAGCTTCTCCAACGAAGTCTAACCAAAAATGCATTGATGTAAACGTGTTCCATAGGAACCCATGTTAAAAATAATGTCCTGTGTTTCTGCAAAAAGCATGAAAAACCGCATTGGTGTGAACGGAGCCATATCAAGGGTTCAAATGCAATACATGCCACTTCTCTATTAAATATGGTCTTTAGTGGTTTATTTTTTTCCGTTTTCTTTTTAAAAGCAGGTTCACTGGTTTAATTCACCAGGTTGAATGTGTCAGATTTAACAATAAACTGTTTGCTAATCTCCAACCATTTTAGCCATTCTTATGCCCTGTTCACTTGATCGGATTTTCCGACAACAAAACTATGGATTTTATTCCAAAGGATGTTGGCTAAAACTTGTCTTGCATACAAATGTTGTCGGAAATTCCAAGCATCAAGAACGTGGTGACGCACAACAAGTATGACGTGCCGAGAAAAAGGAAGTTCAATAGCCAGTTCAATAGCCTTCTGCATGAGTCAGAGCATGCATGAACTTTTGTGCAACGGACTTGTGTACACACGATCAGACTTTCCGACAACTAGTTTTGTTGTCAGAAAATTTGAGAACCTGCTCTCAAACATTTGTGTGTGGAAATTCCGACAGCAAATGTTTGATGGAACACACATTTCCTGTAAGAAATTTTGATCGTGTGTACACAGCATAACAGCTTTGTATTAAAATACACATCTAACTTGATGTTAAAGTGGTTGTAAACCCTTACAAACCACTTTGACCTACAGGCTTACCTGTAGGTCCAAGAAATATCTCCTAAACCTATACGGAGATACCTGAAGACAGCCGCATGCGCCGTAGACAGCGGTGCGCAGGCACACTGGGTAAGCCACAGATCACGGCGATATGCCGCGAGTGTCGGATCCCGTGTGCATGCGTGCGAGTGACGTCATCGCTGCTCCGGCAAATGACAGCGCCGGAGCAGCGAGATCCACCAAGAAGATGGAAGCTCGGAACTACAGGGGACAGCGGTGACTTTGCTGGCTCCTGTGTCAGGTAAGTGACACATGATGGACTACTATGCGATACATAGTAGTCCATTATGCTTTACCTTTGCAGGGAATCAAAGAGGAAGTAACACCCATCAGGGTTTACTTCCTCTTTAAGCCAGTCAACAAATGGATCGAAACTCAGCTGGTTCAGCAGGAATCCATCCATAAACTTTAGTAGAACTAGCCTGTCGAGTTTTTTTCGCCCAATCACTGCTGGTAGCTACAGCCGCCAGCAGTAGTTATTGTATTCTGTTGGTGGGGAAGGCTACCCAAGCTCTCCGTCAGCAGAACACAATAGCACTGTGGGAGGGATTCCCCCATCAATACAGTCAGTGTTGACGGAGGAATCCTGTGGTTGAAGGATGGAAAATTACATAAATGTATAGCCTGCCTTAGTTGCGTTACGTCTTATCTTGGCCATAGGCAGTAGACACCAGTTAGGGGCTCATCAACGGTACAAACCATGCAGGAAATAATGAGGGCTGCATGGTTAGCACAGTGCAGTAGTAGTGTGATAGGAACAATGAGTGTAATTACTTGCAGTAGTCTATCCTCTTCTCTTCTGTTGTTGGTGCTTCAGTTCAGTATAGTTACATAGTTACATAGTAGGTGAGGTTGAAAAAAGACACAAGTTCATCAAGTCCAACCCATGTGTGTGATTATATGTCAGTATTACATTGTATATCCCTGTATGTTGCGGTTGTTCAGGTGCTTGTCTAATAGTTTCTTGAAACTATCAATGCCCCCCGCTGAGACCACTGCCTGTGGAAGGGAATTCCACATACTCACCACTCTTACAGTAAAGAACCCTCTACGTAGTTTAAGGTTAAACCTCTTTTCTTCTAATTTTAATAAGCATGACACTTTAAACATTTTTAAAGACTGGTTTATAATTTTTCAGTCCATCAGATGCTCTATTCTTTATAAATGTGATAAAAAAAAAAAAGAGAATAGGCTACCATTGGCAAACAAGGAAATGGTTCCAATTTCAGTATGCCGCTTCCCTATAAACAGCCTCCATATACTAACGCATATGTAATATGTTTGCTTATACTCATACAAAGTGAGCTCATATGATTATTATTTTTACAACAGACTATGGGGAACATTTTACTTATGCTTAGAATACAAAATGCATAAAAAAAATTGGCACAATTTTTTAAAGCTAAGCTAGTTGCAAATGGCATAGGTTTATATCAAGGGGCTTCCCAACTACAGCCCAGGGGCCACATCAAACCCGCTATGAGCCACAACAACTCTGATGTGATAGGGGGAATTTTGATGTGAATGGAGGGACCAATGTAAAGGAGGAGGGGGGTTCTGATAGGAAAGGGGAGATTCTGATATGAATAATCTGATGGGGGCTTCCGATTCGAAAGGGAGACTCTGATGGAAGGGGCGGGGGCTCTGACGTGATGGAGAGACTTTGATGTGAAAATATTTCTTAGAGCGTGTGTATTCATTTACTTTTTCTTTAATTCATTTAAAAAACTGCTTTTTCGACCCATGGAAAATTTGTAAAATATACAATGTGGCCCTCGTACTGAAAAGATTGAGGACTGCTAGTTTACCGGTATATTCAACTAGGTACAGCACACAATTTTAAAAACTAAAAATTTTACTGAGCACACTGTACACCCAATAGCTCCCTTTCTATACTCGCTAAAGTTCTAAAGTTCTAAACAGATACCATTTTGTTGTAGATGGTGTTTATCAATTACTTATCAACAATCACAAAACTGTACTCCTTGGATGATATAGTAATGTTTGAAGGTCAGTAAGTAAAGGCCATCTGAATTCCCTCTCCTCATGTCCTGCTCTCAAAGAGTAAAAGAGGTGGATTAGGGAGGATTAGGAGATAAAGAATCTATGGCTGGGCTAGTTGCCCCAGGCCTGAAATTCTCACATCAGCCTTGGGACAGCTTGTGTGGAGACTGCCTTCAAACCAAATCAATATGCCTGCTGAAGTCTATCACCAGAATAACATATCTAATGGAAAGTGACTTTGGCTCACCCAGCATAGTTTGTAAAGCGCATTTAATGATGAAAACAGTTCATGCGGAATGGCTGATGTGTTCAGTGACACTAAGCAGCAATACTAATTTGTGAATTTGAAATCTACATTTTGTGAACTCACACTGTGACAACAGAGTATACAATTATGAAAGGGGGAGCATCCCGGGGCTACTGGACCAGGTACAGTAAGATAATTAGGGACAGTTCTAGTTAGGAAACTAGCTATAGTACAGATAGTGGTAAAACCATCAACATACACAGATCAGCCATTATTTTATGACTACTGACAGGTAAAGTGAATAGCATTGATCATCTTGTTACAATGGCAATGGGATATATAATGCAGCAAGTAAACATGTTGTCTATGAAGTTTATGTGAGAAAAAGAGTAATCTCAGTTTGCAGTGTATGGGACTGTGTAGCTGCAGACCAGTCAGGGAATCCATTTTGACCTGTGTCCACAGCCAAAAATGCCTACAATGGGCACGAAAAAAAATCAGAAGTGGACCAACAGATCAATGAAAGAAGAAGGCCTGGTCTTATGAATAGTGTTTTCTTATACATCATGGCCATGTGTACATGCGTGTGTCGTTCAATTACCTGGGGAAAATATGGCACCAGGATGTAGTATGGGAATAAGGCAAGCTTGTGGAGGCAGTGTGATGCTTTGGGCAATGTTCTGCTGGGAAACCTTGGTCCTGGTATTTATGGAGATGTTACCTGATACGTACCACCTACCTAAACATTGTTGCAGACCAAGTACACCCCTTCATGGAAGTGCTATTCTTTGATGGCAGTGGCCTCCTATCGCCTCCTCATCACCTTTTATACTCAACCTGAGTTCTATCTCAATCCAGCAACATGCCCGCCTGCAGCTGTGCTTGGTTGTTTTTCTCTCCTCACAAGCCTCAGCGGGAGCCATTGGCTCCTACTGCAGTCAATCAAATCCTGTGAGGAGAGTTTGGGTAGGTCTACAGACACACACAGCCTGGTTTGGGAGAATGCCCACAGGTGTGCCACTGTAGGAATCAGCTTCCTATGGTGGCACACCGAGAAGAGGAGGGTCAGGGCTGCTCTGTGCGATACCGTTGCACAGAGCAAGTATAAAATATTTGTTATTTTAATAAAAACAAAAAAACAAAAACTATACACAGATTAGACCATCAGTCCTATATAAATGATCATTTTGCTGCAGTGTGGACACACAAGCAATGAGAGTCCAATGTCTTTACCAAATGAAACTTTGAAAAAGTCTTAGGAACTGAACTTCATGGTTGACTGACTCACTGCTCTTCATGCTGTACATAATGATGAAATGAAAGAGCGTCTCATAGAGCTGCATTGGCTTTGCCAAAAGACTTCACACATCAATGCGCTCATTTGCATTATTACAGTAAGAAGCCTGCAGGCTTTATCACTTCCTGCAACACACTAATTTGAAGCATAATTGTTGTGCTTATCATCTCCTGCCATTCATACAGCCCGAGTATTAACAAATAAGATTTCTGGTGCTTGGTGTAAATGGTGGGTGTGATGCCTCACACTCCCGTCACCGCAAGTAACAGTGAACTTTAATGAACCCACGTGCAAAAGGAAATGTCACTCAATCTGGCAAGAAGAAAGCGAGACACATGTACAACAGTTTCTGAAAATGATTATGTGATCGTTAGGATGGCTACATGTATCGTATATGTTCCCAAGGAAAGGATCCATGTTTATTGCCAGAGAGAACCTGGTAAGACTGGAGATTCCTGGCATAAAGTTCCAGTATCCACTGCCAGACGAGGACATGTCTGGCTTAAAAATTAATAAAAAAATATCTTTATTTTCCATCATGGGGTAAACATGATTATACATTACTCACATTAGTTATTTCAAACCATAATAGTAAATTATAAATGAGACATTTTTTGTGTGCCAGAAAATTTCTAGTGGCACACCAGAGCTAATGTGTTTCGGAAACATGTTAGCCCTTTGTGCTGTAAACTCACCACATAGTCAATAAAAGATTTATATCCAAGGATGACACCTGGTTGCTGGCATCAATATGTCGCATGGACCTTTGCACAGCAGTATTGTCAGTCTCTGGGGAGGGGAGTGTTAGACTAACAGATTTAGATGGACTTGACTAACAAATCAGAGCTGATCTCCAGCTCATACTGCATAAAGTGTTACAGCAAACAGTTGTTTTTTCCTTTTGGGATAAAGGTTTTACATGAATGAAAAAAAACAAACAAACCATCAAGTTCCCAATTAAAAGATGGCATGAAGAACACGTAGTGTGCCACAGTAGTGTTCTCTGCCCCTTCACATCACCCTCCCACAGTAGTGTCCTCTGCCCCCCTTCACATCACCCTCCCACAGTAGTGTCCTCTGCCTTTCTTCACATCACCCTCCATAGTAGTGTCTTTTGCCCCCCTTCACATCACCCTCTAAAAGGAGTGTCCCCTGCCCCCTTCACATCACCCTCCACAGTAGTGTCATCTGCCCCCTTCACATCATCCTCCCACAGTAGTGTCCTCTGCCCTCCCTTCACATCATCCTCTCACAGTAGTGTCCTCTGCCCCTTCACATCAGCCCCCACAGTAGTGTCTTCTGCCCCTTCACATCAGCCCCCACAGTAGTGTCCTCTGCCCCCCTTAACATCACAGACCCACAGCAGTGTCATCGGCTCCCCTTCACATCACCCGCAAAGTAGTGTCCCCTGCCCCCTTCACATCACCCTCCCAAAGGAGTGTCCTCTGCCCCCCTTCACATCATCCTCCCACAGTAGTGTCTTCTGCCCCCTTCACATCACACCCCACAGTAGTGTCCTCTGCCCCCTTCACATCACCCTCCCATAGGAGTGTCCACTGCCCCCCTTCACATCACCCCCACAGTAGTGTCCTTTGCCCCCTTCACATCACCCTCCCAGAGTAGTGTACTCTGCCCCCCTTCACATCATTCCCCACAGTAGTGTCTGCTGCCCCCCTTCACATTACCCTCCCACAGTAATGTCCTCTGCCCCCCTTCACATCACCTTCCCAAAGTAATGTGCTCTAACCCCCCCCCCCCTCATAGCAATGTCCTCTGTCCCCTTCACCTCATCCTCCTATTATAGTGTGCTCTGCCCACCCTAGCGGTGTCCTCTGCTCCCTTTCCCTCACCGTAGTGTGCTGTTCCCCCCACCTCTAACACAGTGTGCTCTGCCCCTTCACATCACCCCCTGCCATGTCCTCTGCCCCCTCTCCCCACAGTAGTGTCCTGCACTCGCCACAAAGCAGTGTCCTCTACCCCCCACCTCATACACTGTAGTGTCCTGTCCCTTCCCCCCAAAACAGTATTCTCTACCCCCCTTCGCATCACCCCCCCCCCCCCCCCCCCCCACAGGGATGTCATCTACCCCCCACAAAGTGTCCTCTTCCACCCCATCCCCTAAAGTAGTGTCCTCTTTCCATTTATCATCACAATCCCTCCCCCACTGTAGTGTTCTCTGTCACCCCTCCTACAGTGTCTTCTCTGTCCCCTTAACATCATTCCCCCACCCCCAAATACACACACAGCGCTGTGTAGGTAGCAATACCTGACTGCCAGTGTGTGTACAGCAAAGTGGAGAACAGGAGACAGCATAGAGCTGGGTGGAAGGCAGAAGTGGGAGTTGCCGAAGTTAACTTTTCATAATAACAAGCTTGTGATTGGTTGCTGGAACAGCCTAGCAACCAATCAC
The DNA here is from genome assembly GCF_037356315.1 of Lithobates pipiens. NCBI lineage: Eukaryota > Metazoa > Chordata > Amphibia > Anura > Ranidae > Lithobates > Lithobates pipiens. Next base: position 626,701,455 of record NW_027507748.1, on the reverse strand, counting down.
TGAAGCAGCTCTTGCCCCCACCCTCCATCCAGCACTAGGATGCCTCCCGCTCTCCGCCAGGGCTGGACTGGGACAAAAATTTGGCCCTGGACTTCATCCAGACCGGCCCACTCCAATTTTGCAAACACGCACAAAAACAGTATGCTGCGCACTTGCACGAGAGTGACGTCATCACGGCCCGGCTAGACACATAGCAGGAGTATGCAAACTCAGAAGCCGACAGCACACTGCTGGTGATCTTTTATTTTCCAGCCCCCCCCCCCTCTACCCCCTGGTGTCCCCCTGTCACCTGCCCGAAGCCTGGCTCTGCATTATATATTTTAAAATAAACAACTAATGCGCACACCTATTTTTGATCAACCGCAGTAATGAGAAGCTGCCAACATCAAACAGGTTAACACAAACCCACAGATAAATTGAATATATAGCAAGCAAAGGATGTGATGCTAACCAAAATAACATAAAACAATCCATTTGGTGCAAATAACGATTCAAATAATACAAAAAATCCAACATAGCTAAAAGTACATCAAACGTGTCAATTAATATTGAAATGTGCATAAAAAAAAATTTCAGCAAAAGATTCATATATAAACCATTTTATCCAAACTATGTCCTTGGTATTAAAGTGCAAAAAGAGTGCAAAAAAAGGGGGGGGGATTTTAATTATAAGCATGGTTTATATATAAATTTTTTGCTGAAAATATTTTTATGCACATTTTAATATTAATTGACAGTTTTGGTGAACTTTTAGCTATGTTGGATTTTGCATATTATTGTAATCATTATTTTCACCAAATGGATTTTTTATGTTATTTTATTTAACACCACATCCTTTGCTCTATATATATATATATATATATATATATATATATATGTATATATATATATATATATATATATATATATATATATATATATATATATATATATATATATATAGAGCTGTATATAGAATATGGCTGTGTGTATATATATATATATATATATATATACACAGCCATATTCTATATACAGCTATATATATATATATATATATATATATATATATATATATATATATACACACACATACCCAGCTATATACAGTATATATTCTATATGCCGTTACCTGGACGGGTTCCTGCAGCACCACCATCCTCCAGCCTCCCTCATCTGCTCCGGGGACTTCTCTGCCTGTCGGCTGCTCTCAGGACATCACACGGCGGCCCCTGCTCATTTAAACTCACAGCGTCCGTTACCGCGGGGGCCGCCGGAGATAGCCGAGTTTTGTTTGCTGAAGCTGAAGAGAGGAGGGGGGCGGGGGAAGCCGAGCGGTGGCGGAAAAGGACGACTGTGGACCGGAGGTGGCTGAAGATGTGTGCAATGCCAGTGTTCTGAGAGCGCCGAGTGGGGGCAGAAAGAGCCGAAGTTCTGCGCTCGGAAGTACAGCGGTGTTCAAATGAATGGCTGCGCGAGTAGCGCAGCTATTAATTTGGCAGGCTGTCACTGAAACCGGCCCACTGAGCCATCGGCCCACCGGGAATCTCCCGGTAGTCCCAATGGCCAGTACATGCCTGCTCTCCGCTCTGCAGAGAATATGAGAGCGTCGGAGGCTGGAGGGAGGCAGAGCCGTGGTCACAATCCATGTGTCGGATCCCCATGATTGACTGCTTGCTGACTGCTGCTCTAAGGCCTCATGACCACTTGAGCTCAAAAATACTGCTTTTACAGGCGTTTAAGACTTTTTTTTTCCCCTCTGCCTCTAAACTCCCCTCCATGTTAACCTATGTCTCCATGCAGACTATAGGCATTTAGAGGAGTTTAGAGATAGAAAAAAAAAAAAAAAACTATCACTTGTGTGTTCAGGAGAGATGCTTTTGAGTATAAAAAGCACCTAAACACAGGTAAACGCGTGTAAATGCACATTAATGCTAGAAGGTTTTAGAGCTCAAGTGTTTTTTCATTACAATGACCAGAATAGAATAAAAGAAGTTTGGCTTTTTTTTTTTCATCCCCAAAAATCATACTTACCTTGGTACAATGCTGCATCTGTCCCCTGCCGGTTCAAAGTCTGAGAACTGAGCAATCAAAGACCGTGAGCAGAGAGCTGGTGACTGTCTGTCACCACTATCTGCTCTGCCCTCCCCCCCACTGGAGCACTGGGCTGTGGAGAGGGTGGGAGCAGCCAGCTCAGGCTCACAGCAACTCACTGAGAGGCTGAGTCAGCTGCTGGTCCAGGCATGTAGACCAGGGATATGCAATTGGCGGACTTCCAACTGTTGCAAAACTACAAGTCCCATCATGCCTCTGCCTCTGGGTGTCATGCTTTTGGCTGTCAGAGTCTTGCTATGCCATATGAGACTTGTAGTTCTGCAACAGCTGAAGGACCGCTATTTGCATATCCCTGATGCAGACGGATTCCGACTTTATTGCTCTAATCTTGCCCCAGCCTGGTCCGGCTCTATGACATTAGCCAACAGTGGGCTTCAGACCGCTGTCTGCTGAAAACAGGTCACAGGAGTGCAGAATGAACTGCACTTCTGTGATCTACAGAAATGAGCTTTGGCTGCACTTCTCCTTTAATATTCTACCCAATGAAATCAATAAATGCCCAAATGCACGCCTAAATGCACTTGAAAAAATTCAGCCCAGGAGTGTTTTTGCAGCTGCTTTTCTCCTGCTATGAAAAAAGCATTTAGAAGAGCCCCAGTGTGCATGAGGCCTAACTGCTACTTTGTCAGGACAGCTTGGTCGGTTACAGGAAGCTCAAAAATAACAGACTTATTGGCAGGATCCCCTGGTGAAAACAAAGGAAAAAGGCCTAAAAAATAAAAAGAATGCAGCCACTATAACTAAAAATTAGTGAGCTGCCATTAAATACATTTTTGTTCCTGGGTATAACATTGCTTTAAGCCATTAGACTGTTTTATTTTTCAATGTGAACGAGTGGCGGTACATAAAGAGGGACAACAAGAACAACAAGATCTGTTCTTCTTTTCTATGGACTAGATATATTTATCTACAGGCTATAGTGCCTCCAGCTACTAACACTACCCATGTTTTTAATATTGCAGCCTACTTATAGGTAAGAGTGCTGGGATTAAGTTGTGGTTCCCCCTCTTCCTGTTACTTTAGTTTACTATAATATTTGGTACCTATTTATATTTCATTATAGACATCCTCGGATTGCATTTGCTCCTGATGAGTGGAATTTATCCACCAAACCTGCATAGAGCTATATACCTACTGATATATTGTCACAGCTACCATGCGTTTACCAATGCGACTACCTTGAATAACCTTGAATCAATTCTATATTATCATATGTGCAATAAATCATGTTTATATGCAAGTTTGGGATACATTTAAAAATAGTTACTATTTACTATGTAGGAACTTTTATATATATGTACGTATTTCCAACACTTATATGTGTGTGTACGATTCTACATATGTATTACTATATTATTATGTTATTTGCTACATGTTACTTATGGTCCCACATGCATCCATGTGCACAATTAAATATTTAATAATATCTTCCATTTGATTCATCTGGTTTTGGTGTTGTCCCACCATTCCCCTTTCTCCTCCTTTTTTCTATGATTCAGGGATGGAGACATATAAACTCTGTAGCAGTTGTTGTCTCATACAAAGTCCCAACAATTTTATTTATTCATGAAAATTGATCTACAGGCATCCCTGAGTGACCCGGAAAATCTGTCAGTGGAAAAAGTAAATAACAAACTCTATAGTGTTTGGTTCTCACGTGTGCCTATCACTAGAATATATAATAGGTGGACTATTAAAAATACTGATGATCACACATCAACTGTTACAGCTGCTGACCACATTCAACTGAAACCAAGCAAATATGAGTCTTCTACTCCCATAAACTAAAACTCTTTAAGTTTACAACTCAGATGTCTCAGAAACACAGTTGTGTTCTCAAATTAAAATAAAAACTATCATATGTTCAAATGGGAAAAAGACTTAGATCAAGAGTTTTCCTGGGACCAATGGCAGAATGCTATAAAAGATATCCAGTAAAGCCTCCTCATGTATTGGGCATTGGGACAACACAAAAAATTATAAATAGATAGTTTGTATGGGGTCAAATATCATCAAAAATATACCCTTCCACATCTCCTATTTGTTGGAGATGTAATGAACAAATTGGTAACCTTTACCACACTCTATGGAGCTGTAGAACCTGCATAGCTTCTGGAAGTCTGTATCCTCCTTCATAGCTACCTTTACGGGAAACCTAACTAAGCTTACCCCTGCTATGGCCCTATTGGGAGTAAATCTCGATAAATATCCCTCAATATATAATATGATTGTAGTTCACATATAAACCACTTAATTACCAGCCACCGTAATTATACTGCGGCAGGTTGGCTCCCCTGGGCGAATCGCCGTAACTGTATGTTGGCCCTTTTAGAACTGTAGGGGGAGCGCACACCGCCGGAGTCAGGCCAGCTCCTGACAACCCACCGCCCAGCTACTGACAACCCAGGCTAATAGACCCTCCACTCCCCTAGACTGACAACTTCCACCACCAACTACTGACAGACGTCCTCCACATACAGACAGACACCCCCCCATCCCAACTGCTAACACTAGGCCAAACCCCCCTTCCCCTGGCCACTGACACCCCACACTGACAGAACCCTACTCCTAACCACTGACACAAACAATTGGGACAATTGAGGTAGACAGGATTTGGTTATCAAGAATTAGAGTACATCAACTTCTGTTAACCCTTCTTTATGTTGCAAAGGGTTCTTACTATGGTGTCCTTTTATGAAGCAGTGAAATCTATTCACTGCTTCATTCTCCGGCATTCACATAGGAGATCTTTCTCCTCTGTGTGCCACTATATGAAGCGGAGTAGATCGCTTCACACTTGGAGGAGTGAAGCGATCTACAAACGCTTCTAACACTGGAGAACGGCCCCTAATACTGGAATCTCGTGAGACTTTACGAGATTACAGTACTAGAAATTCACTCATACACAGAGATGTCAATATATTAAGCAGTGATAAATTATCACAGCTCAATACACTGACACGCGGTGTGATTAATGTTAGTGAAATAAAGCGTCCCCCTACATAATATATACATGTATACACACACAGACATTATATATACATGTATATACACACACATTATATATATATACATATACACATTATATATATATATGTATATATATGTATATATATGTATACACATACATATGACAGGGGGACATGGTTACAGTGTTGGGGGGTCTGAACGAGGCATAAGGAAGTTAATTATCTTCCTCTTTCCTCCTCAGATCCCCCCCGATTCCCTCTTCACTACCCCGGTTCTCCACCTCTGAGTTGGTGAATCGGGGCGTGTGAATTCTGACACAGATCACAAGTGAAGCGCTGAGATCACAGCTTCATATAGTGACCGTTACTGTGTCAGTCTATGAGGATTCTCCATGTGCGGAGATAATCGGCGGGAGAACAAGTTCAAACACATCTCCCCCCGATTATCTCTGGTTTATATACTGTTTATGGGCTGTGATCAGCGGCGATCCTCTGGATCTCCACTGATCATTGCTTCATAAACGGACACCTATATGTGTTAATCTTACCACTACAACCAATCTTTTGTAGTCATAATATATGTTACTAAATATTTGTAACAATGTACATTATAAAACAAATAAAAATGTATTGTTTAAAAAAAAAAAAAAAAAAACAGAAAACATGGAAAAATTAGCATTTCCTACCATAAACTAAAAGTTGTATCACCTTAGAAACTTAAAGCTGTACAGTGTTTATACCTTTATAAAACACACTCTTCAGAAAGCAACAAGATAGAACATTTAAAAGACAATAAAGAAGATTATATATTTTTTTTCCATGACACTGTTTAGATAAAGAAAGGGGGCAAAAAAAGAATGTTAACCCTGTAAAAATAAAAATAAAAAAAACTTCACGTGCCTCTCCAAAAATCATGAAACATATACAACATGCATATTACAAAAACCTCAAGAGAACAAAACAATATATTCAAAAAAGCTTTATTTGGTTGATGATCCAAGCACTTAAGAACCTACCTTGGGCCATCAGCAAAATCTTCTTTTTTTTTTTTTTTAAGATACGTGTTTTGTTTTCTTAAATTTTTTTTTTATAATATAGTTGCATAGCTTAGGATTTTTGGAATGACACCTGAAGCTATTTTGAGATGGTAGTATTTACTACAATTGTTTAGATAAATTGGTGGCCAATACCTTTGAAAGATCCCTGAAGTTTCCTGGTAAAGTTAAATCCAGCTCTTCGGATTCATAATTTGTTAACACCCATGGGAATACAGGATACTGATTCAAGTCATTGTATGTTCGCCCTAAAGAAATAAGACACACGTGTTAATAACAAAAATACACACACTAGTTTAACGATAATTCATTAAATTCTTTATAAACAAAAATACCATGAATACAAGCAAACTTGCATTACACTTGTGAAGTCTAAAGTGTCTACTAAAACCTATCATTGAGAAAAACTCACGCCCCCCTAATATGCCCATGGCACATTGCGTTCAACCGATAAAACAGATGACATTTGAATCCTAGCATAAAATTTATTTTAGGTCGTGCAATCAGATATGTTAGTCTAAATGTTCCCTGTTGTGAGTACTGAGATAAACTGTGAACTGAGATAAAAATGTTTACAGTAGGGCTAGACTGAAATGAAACAACATATAATGTCATACAACATATGCCTGCTCAAATCTGTGCGTGTAATTAGTTATAATAAAACTCATATTCACCTTTACATCATCTACCACATGAAAAAGAACTGTAGTAGTCTCAGTTTTCTCTGTTATATCTCATTTCCCAACTCAAAAAAATTAGGAAAACCCTAACAATGAACTTCTCTTACTTATTTGCGACCTTTTCGTATGTTTAATATATCATTGAAAATGTTTTGTTATATTATATTTTGTTTCTTCATCTACATTACATTTCAATTCATTTAGGTGTGATAACTAATATAACCTGAAAAAGCCCAACAATTGGCAAAACATGTTGGGATTATCACTCCAGACCTATTACCAACTACTGATCAGGTTTGTAAAACCCAAAATGAATTGATCAAGTCATTTTAAAATGATGATTTTTTTTTTTGTCTGTTTATTGTATATATTTTTTGTTCTTGATTAATCTTTTCAAATTAACTCAAATAAAATATATGAATTTTAATTGAGGTTATGATTGTCCATTACTGGCACCTTAAAAACCCCAGCTTCCAATAACAGTATTTTTCTGTGTCCTTTTGTTATATCTGTACAATAAATGCAAAAATGTCCTGGTGATCCTGCCAGAGATCCAGTGCTGTCCTGTGCACTCTGCTGTAATATTTCAAGCAGTCTGATCAAACATGAACTATGGAACAGCACCCTCTATGTTATGGAGAAGAAGATAGGGGGTAGTCTTCTTTATTCCTAAAAGACCTCTTGTCCTAGAGCAGGAATATGCAATTAGCGGACCTCCAGCTGTTGAAAAACTACAAGTCCCATCATACCTCTGGGTGTCATGCTTGTGACTGTCAGAGTCTTGCTATGCCTCATGGAACTTGTAGTTCTGCAACAGCTGGAGGTCCGCTAATTGCATATCCCTGTCCTAGAGTAACCTTGCTTCTCCTACTTAGATACAGTGTTGTCACTGTAAGGCTCAGATCACACTAGTGTGGGCAGTGCATTCTGACCATCTGCAGCTGAATTGCCCTGCTCTTGTGAGACACCTGGGGCCCCTCACCTATCTCAGCCCACAGCGTGATAATGGGTGTGGGAACCACAGGGAAATGGCATGGTCATAAAGTACATGAGGTTTCCCTGCAGCTACATTTTTAAAAAAGTGCATGTACTTTTTTTGTGTGTTTCACGTGGCACAGCAACCCATTCAAATGTATGGGCTGCTGTGCCCGATTAAACATGGGACACAAGGCCCACACTAGTGTGAACCGAGCTTACAACAGGAAGTGTGTGACAGGTAGGCTCACCAGGTGAAAGACAAGGAAAATAAAGAAAACAAATGCAGCCATCCCATCTAAGGTCCAGTGAGCTGTGATATTTAAAATGTTTGTCCTTGGGTTTAGATACATTTTACATTTGCTATATCTTTTTCATTGACTTGGGTGTTCTATACAAACGTGCCTACTTTAACACCCCCAGCCTGAGTAGAACTCCAAGTCATTCAACACTCCAGCACAGAGCAGGTCACAGTAGTACTTAAACATATACAATTATAAATATGGAAAGATAAGATGTACTGAAAAATAAACGCATCTCTAATTGCAATATATCACTCTATATAATACAGCTATTCTCCTTTTACAATGTTTGCAAAGGGTGCAAGATGAAACACTGGGGGGGGGGGGGGGGGGGTTAAATTCAAATATTAAAAGTAAATTTGATTACTTTAATAAAATAAATCTTTGTTTTGTCTGCAGAATGAACCTTGATTGGTTGCTTTGGGCTCTTTACGGCAATATTCATGGAACTCATCCATATGAGCAGCAGCCTACAAATCCACAGATATACCAATCTTTCTAGAAAATGCCAGTCTGGTCCCGGGCAGAGCTCCTGCTAAGCTCGCCCAACATTTAGCAGAAGATGTGTATGTCAGCTGAAGAAATATCTTCCAAAAGCCTAATCATATCATTCCTAAACAATATTTAATAAAGTAATTGGAAACGCTGACTTATTTTTCGATGTGCCTGGCAGTATAGGTTGGTTTATTAGAGCGAACTTGTTTGGTCCTAAAAACTGGCAAAGCCAACATATTGGTGAAATACAGGCAAATTGTGGTGCTTGCTAGTACATGTGATCATGCTTACATGTGATCATGCTTACATGTGATCATGCTTAAACCAATTCTTGTCTCCTTGTCTAGATGGCCTCCATGGATGGCAGACCCAGTCTGTACACAGGGAACATACTTTTGTACTAACTAGCACTAAGCCAAACATCTGCTATTCAGTAGACTAATGCTAGATCCCCTACTGGACACTGACTTTCTGGTGCTGAATTATTGCATGGTAGGAGAGGGCGGGGTTTGTGTTGACTTGGACAAAAGTCGAAGTCATATGTATATAGTGAGCCTGTAATCCAGAGACTACATGGGAAGACTAGGATTTATTTTAACTTACTCGTTTGCTTACACTCCTACCCTGTTTCCCCCAAAAATAAGACCTAGTGTGGTTGTCGGTGATGGCTGCAATATAAGCCCTACCCCCCAAATAAGCCCTAGTTAAAGTCCTTGTAGGTCTTATTTTCAGGGTAGGGCTTATTTTTGGGGAAACAGGGTAGGGCTTATTTTTGGGGAAACAGGGTAGGGCTTATTTTTGGGGAAACAGGGTAGTTGCCTGAACTGTGGTGGTATTGTTTGCTTATTCTTTTTTTTAAACATTAACCACTTCAGCTCTGTAAGATTTTAACCCCCATCATGACCAGGCCATTTTTTGCTATTCAGCACAGCGCTACTTTAACTGGCGATTGTGTGGACATGCAACGATGTACCAAACAAAATTTATATAATTTTTTTCACACAAATAGAGCTTGCTTTTGCTAATATTTGATCACTACAGTTTTTTTTTTGTTTTGTTTTTTGCGATATAAATTAAATTAGGCAAAAAATTTGGAGAAAAAAAAAACAATATTTTTTACTTTCTGCTATAAAACATATCCAATAAAAAAAATAAAATGTGTTCATAAATTTTGGCCAAAATGTATTCTGAAACATTGTTGTGGAAATTTTTGTTAATGTATGTTGTCAGATGCCCCACAGTGTCTGTTTTGCTGTAATGTGCTCCTGCGAGGGTATTCGCACATACAGACGCTGGTGGAAGACCATTTGATGTGGAAACCTTCCCATGGACACAGCAGATCTTTTAACCACTTCCCGACCAGCGCACGACGATGTACGTTGACAGAATGGCACGGGCAGGCATATTGGCGTACATGTACGTCCAATATTCGTTGCCGCCGTGCCATCGGGAGCGCGCTGCCGGCGGCGCGCTCCCGCGCTGGTCGGGACCCCCGTGAGTCCGGTCGCGGGACCCGCGGACTCGATCGCCGCGGGCATCCCCGCGATCGTCTCACGGAGCGGCCGAATGGAGGAAATGCTGTATAAACAACATTTTCCCATTCTGCCTAGCAACTAGTGACGCTGATCTCTGCTCCATGTGATTGGAGCAGAGATCAGTGTACACTAAATGACAGCCCAACCCCCCCACAGTTAGTAACACACCCCTAGGAACACTTAACCCCTACACTGCCACCCACTGGTTAACCCTTTCACTGCCAGTGTCATTTACACAGGAATCACTGCATTTATATAGCAGTGATTACTGTATAAATGACAATGGTCCCAAAAATGTGTCAAAAATGTCCGATGGGTCCCCCACAATGTCGCAGTCACAATAAAAATCGCAGATCGCCGCCATTACTAGTAAAAAAAAAATAATAAAAAATTATTAATAAAAATGCTATAAAACTATCCCTATTTTGTAAACGCTATAACTTTTGCGCAAACCAATCAATAATCGCTTATTGCGATTTTTTTTACCAAAAATATGTAGAAGAATATGTATCGGCCTAAACTGAGGGAAAAAAATGTTTTTTTATATATTTTTGGGGGATATTTATTATTACAAAAAGTAAAAAATAATGCGTTTTTTTCAAAATTATCGCTCTATTTTTGTTTATAGCGCAAAAAATAAAAACTGCAGGGGTGATCAAATACCACCAAAAGAAAGCTCTATTTGTTGGAAAAAAAGGATGTTAATTTTGTTTGGGAGCCACGTCGCACGACCGCGCAATTGTCAGTTAAAGCGACGCAGTGCCGAATCGCAAAAAGTGGTCTGGTCTTTGACCAGCAAATTGGTCCGGTCTGAAAGTGGTTAAGGATGTTTTTTTATGCCTCACCAAGTGACATTAATACAGTGATCAGTGCTAAAAATACTGATACTAATGACACTGGCTGGAAACGGTTAACATCTTGGTTAATCAAGGGGTTCAATTTGTGCCTAACTATGTGTAATGTATGTGCAGTGTGCTGCTTTAACCAAGTGATCTCTCAGTTTCTCATCCCTGACAGATTGTTCCCTTCCTACAGAGCTCTGTGTTGTTTACCAACACAAAAGCTCTGGGCTTTGATTGCATACAACCGATCAGCAGGTCCTGGCCATGAGTCATTGGCCCGGGACTTGCTGAAAGCACACTTCCTGATAGGCTCCCGCTGTGTACAATCATAGCAGGTGCTACAAATGCCTGTGCCCTAAGCCTGGAAGTAGGCAGAGACGTACGGGTACAGTAATGACGTACAGCAGTACATGGTGGGTGGGTGGCAAGTAGTTGAAGTACTAAACTCTCACAATCAACCTTAACTATTTTTAATCCTTATGCTGGTAGAGTTAGTAAATAGAGAGGAATGTATACTATATTTACTTGTTTTAACCTATTTTTTTTTTTTTTTTTACATTTCATCAGTTGCTTCCTGGTTTCTGGCCTAGACCAAAATGATATCATACATTCCAAGAGTCTTCATGGGCGTTTTTTTTCCTATAATCTGGATGGTCTTTCTCGGTTAAGCACACCCTCATGACAGCATGCCTGAGATAAAAGCAGAATTCCAAATAGTATATGCTACATGAATCATCTGCCCTTACTAAAGATGGCTGCAGCTAGAAATGCTAGGTAGGTGTTTTCAAAGTGATTTCTCAACAAAATAAAGCATAGACATATGGATGGATGGGCAAGTTTGCTTTGAATATTAAAAAAGAATTGCATAGTGTTTTCAGTTTGTGGTGCTCAGATACAGCCTAATTCTTCTTTAGGGTAAAGCCAGATGTTTTATTTTTTCAGAATGCGCTATTAAGCAGTTTAACCCTGATAGGTTCTTTACAAGGGTCACCAAGCTGGAGAAAACTTCTTTTACAAACAGAGGTTGATTTTGTATCAGCGAACCAAAAGTGTAGAGTGCTGGATGGTGTGCAGCAACAAGTGCGATGAATAGCCCTCACACTGTTCCAAGAAAAGTGCTATTGCTTTCAGTGAGTCACATAACACCAACCATTAATGATCTGCTTTTGGTGTTCCCCTGTCTGCTAACTAAATAAAAATGTATCCCTGCAGAAACTGACAGAACTAACCTAGGTTATCAATTCCCAGGCTGGGAAGAGATTTACTATGCTGTCATGAGACCGTTTCCTTCTAGATTTTAATGATTGTTGGTTTACCAGTACTGGGGTGGCGAACAGAGCTTTCCTTGTTCTATGCAGATTTAACAAAAGTGCTATCAGCTGCCAGAACATAAAGCACTGAGTATGATATTCACAGAAGGTGAACGCTGTATGCTGTCCTCATACCTATGACTGCAAAAGTTAAAGGGGTTTCTATTTTAACAATATATTAATCCAAACACTCTTAAAATATTGGTTAAATTGAAAGATTTAGATTCTAATAGGATTCAGGTTATTTACTCAGCATCCCTACCAGGGAGCTTTCCTTTCCTGTTCCAAAGACTTTACAGGAAATGACAAAAAATGCCACCTTTGACAGCCGCCACTGCCTCCAGCCCCAGTAAAAAACGTAAAATATGGGATTTCCCTATAATTTTTTGTTTTAGTGACAATGGTCATTATGATAAAGAGCCCCAATGGATCACCAAAAAGGGATTTGCACAGCAATAATAACCAGAAAGAGCCTATAATCCTTCCCCATTCTAAGGAAAGAAATGTTATCTGTGCTCCCCATACTTCAAATTAGGTTCCAGCTGATTTTATTTTAAATATAGGCTAGAACATTAATACTGTAGTCTAGCAAATGGTTACAGGAATCATCTCCACTGTTCCTTAATCCAACTTTTACTAATAATCAGTTTGTTTAAAAAAAAAAACTTTAGAGAGATTTTTTAAACTGAAGATGATGTAGAACAGTCCTCAAGTACCCCCAATGGACCATGCTTTGGGAACTTCCCTTAGATAAAATAGCTCTTATAAATACCATGTCAATGATATTGATTTAAAGCAGCTGTGCAAAGTAAATCAAAACCGGAAAACATGACCCGTTTGGGGTACTTGAGGACTGAGGTTGAGAACCACTGATGTAGAATACATAGAGCGATAGTGAGGGTTAGTTACTTGAAGTGTCCTAGTCAAATCTGAACTGTTGGCCTAACGAAAGCAGCAATAGACCGCCTCTCCTGTACCTGAAATGGTTTATCACATTGTAACTTGAATATTAAAGTGGAACTTAACCTTCCTATGCTTTACAGCTGCCATCTTAACCCGATTTGAAATGCAGTTGCCTTGGTGCTGCACATAAGCTCAGTTATGACCACAGCTATTTGATGTAAAAACGTATGTATAAGAACACTGGACCTATACTGGAGTCTGGTATCCCTGGAGATGATCCATAATATGGAGTTCTTCAAAGGGGTCCTGTGGGTAGATGAGGTTGATGGGAAGGGTAGGGTAGTCCTGATGGGGATTTGGCTGCTGCCTCACTGGTAGCAATGTAAAATCATTCTGCAGGATAAGGGTAAATAAGATATGAGGCATGCTCGATATGCAGGGATGTGTGGTGGTATTGGTGGTAGAGCTGACTGGTAGAACTTGGCTATCCAGTTGTCTCTATTTTGGAGACAGTCCAGAGTCTGCAAATTTCAGTACTGCTGCTTGTCTCTCTCTCTGGTGGAGATCTTTTGAGGAAAAATGTATTTATAAAACAGCACTGGACCTATATGGAGTCTGGTATCCCCGGAGGTGATCTGTGATACGGTGCTCTTCACAGGGATCCCAAAGTGGGGTGGAGGGAAGGGTAGTCCTGATGGAGACACGGCTGATGCATCACTGGTAGTGACATAAAATCACTCCGCAGGATAAGTATGCAAGTCCCTGCATATTGTTTACACAGCCATTTGATGGCTTGACAGTTCGGTTGAGAGCACATGCAACTGTGACAGTTATCAACGCATGCCTTGAATGTAACGGTTTTGGGAAAACATTATTTTAGTTGCATTTTGAAGGTGAATTCTAGGTATGAATATTTTATACATAGTTTCATTAAAAAAGCTTGGACCAATGTAACTAGGTACTGTATATGCCATACCTGGCCGATGCCCCTGGCAGCTGGAAATCACTGAACTAGACACCACTACTCCAGTGATTTCCACTTGCTTCCAAGTCCCCTGCCGAGCGTCATGAATGAATACAAAGCATTGGATGAGGTGGACAGCATGACATCATCGCCCTGCCTCTCTGCCTTGTTCAATCAGAGAACGGTTTGATCTCATTCTCTGAAGGTGCCTATAGTGAGCAGCCAACTGCCTGTGTTCAGAATGCAAAAGAGTAGCCACTCGACATGGGGCCCAGAAGCAAATGGAGATCATTGGAGTAGCAATGTCTACTTCAGTGATGTCCAGCTTCCAGAGGCATCAGTCAGGTATGTAATCAGCATAGTTGCATTGGTCCAAGTTGGATCAATGTACTTATGTATAAAATATCCATACCTGGAATTCATTTTTAAGTCAAAGTAAACCTCAAGGCGATTGCAAAGTCTTGTTTTTTTCCCTATAAAAATAACAAACATGTTAAACTTGCCTGCTCTGTTGCAGTGGATTTCCACAGGGCAGCTCAGATCCTCCTCTTCTCGGGTGCATCTTCGCTGCTCCTGGCCTCTCCCTCTTATCAAGTGCTTCCACAGCAAGCAGCTTGCTATAGGAGCACCTGAGTCGAGTCACACCCGGCCGGGTCCTCCCCCTCTCTCTCCTGATTGGCTACCTGATTTTTACTGACAGCAGCAGGAGCCCATGGCCAATCAGGGGGGATAGTCTTGGATGGGCGCGACACTCGTGGACATCGCTGGACAGAGATGGGACTCAGGTAAGTATTGGGGGAGGCTGCTGCAAACAGAATGCTTTTTATCTTAATGCATAGAATGTCAATCAAATCCAATGACTCGGGTGCCGAGTCATACATTTGGCGGCTATGAACTCCGAATGCTGGACTCGGGAGCATGACCGCAAGGTAACCCCCTCGGAGAGTGCTTCTCCTAGGGCAGTGGTGGCGAACCTTGGCACCCCAGATGTTTTGGAACTACATTTCCCATGATGCTCATGCCCTCTGCAGTGACGTTGAGCATCATGGGAAATGTAGTTCCAAAACATCTGGGGTGCCAAGGTTTGCCATCACTGTCCTAGGGGGTTATCTGATGTGGGGAGGAGCCGCGAGAGCCACTGGGGCACCCCAGAATGGCAGGTTCGGGGCCACTCTGTGTAAAACGAGCTGCCCAGTGGAGGTAAGTATGATATGTTTGTTATAAAAAAAAAAAAAATCCGTACAATCACTTTAAAATGTTAAAGGTTTTATATGCTTAATTGGACTGTTCAGGGCACAGGTTAGAATATTTTTACATATAATTATGTTAAATCATTTAATTATATTGCATATACAAAATACTTTTAGGATCAATATTACAATACTGCATTGTATTTTTTCAGTAAACACTACTGGTTTATAAATATTACAGAAGGATGAAATTCAGAACACAGATCTAATGTGAAACACACCTAATAGATGAGTAGTCTTCTGTTAATATGGAGTTGCTGCAGCAAGGTCCCGTGACACTAGGACTTTAGACAGCCAGAGATTCCCAGACCATCTGCAAATGCTGACAGTATTCCAGCAACTCATTTTACACAGATTAATCAGGAAGGCTGAATATTAAATAGTAATCGCAATGGTGAGGGGACACGCACAATTAGGTGAAGGACAAACAGGTTTGATTGAGACAAAGGATGCCTTCGCAGATAAAAACAAAAATAAAACTTTTTTTTTCATTAATTAAAATGTCTTATTTAATGGTTTAGTTTTAAAAAGGTGAAGTAGCTCAGGGACAGCTGACAGAAAAATTAGAACTGCAATTCCTCGGTGATAATGTTAATGACAGCAAAATATTGTTTAATTAGGTGATTTCAGCATCTGGATTAACACTCTACAAGCGATGTTCCTATGCTTGTCTGCATTTTCACACTTTACAGACATTTTGTCATCTCTAGGTCATTAGGAAAGAATTTTTAATGATTTTTTTTTTTTTTAGAAGCAAGCAGTTCCAGTTACATCTAATTACATGACAATAATAAGCTCATTGCAGGCTGCAGCTAAATATACACATAATTAGGTAGCAAAAGCTTGCACATCATAAGTTGGGGGATGTAGGAAATTGAAGTGAGAAAAGGAGAGGCAGGGAAACTCCACCAGGTTCGCATTATCAAAGAATTTTAAGGTCATTGTCACATACTGCCTAGGTAGTTAGGATGAGATAGTAATCAATATGTTTACACCTTCATAGCTTAAAACTAATCTCAAAGCAGTGGTTGAACAAACTACAATTAGTCCATCAATATATATATATTTTTAATGTGTATCTTTAAGTGCAACTAGATAAGTATCTAAATTTGACCTGGTGCCAGTCTTCTCCAATCCCCTCCATAGATTGGGAAACGCATAGTTAGCACTAGCGGCCAATCAGGCTTTGTTGCATGCTTATATGCTCACCGGAGGAGACAGCAGTATGGGCAACAAAGTGAGCCGTTTACTGCTGCTTCACTGTCAAATCACTGGCTGAGAGCAGGTAAGTGTCCTAGCTTTAGTGCTTAATCACTTGACCTCAGGTAGGTTTTACCTCCTTCGTGACCAGGGTATATTTTTCTATTCAGCACTGTGCTAAACTTTTGCCCAAATTAAACATATCTTTTTTTCACACATATAGAACCTTCTTTTTGGTGATATTTAACCTCTTTGCCCCCGGAGCCTCCTGGCCTTTTAAAAGGTTTATGATGCCGGGAGGCAGGGCGCGGCTTACGATCATGTGACCGCTGTGATTGGCTGTCACAGCAGTCACAGGGTCCGAAAACTTGCGATCGGGAGCTTTCAGTTAAGCGATGGTAGTTGCGCCGTATCACGCACGCTCTCAGCACAGGTGTATTAGAGGCAATTCATTAAAATATCTGACCCCTCGGCGCTAAGGACCAGGCGCCAAGAGGCCACATATTTGCGTACAGCTAGTGCCAAAGGGTTAATCACCCATGGGTTTTTTTATTTTTTGCTATATAAACAAAAAAATTATGACATTTTTGAATAACATAACATTTTTCTTAGCATTGGTTATAACATTTTGAAAATTTAGGCCAAAATGTATTCTACTACATTTCTTTGGTAAAAATAACCCAAACCAGTATATATTAGTCTATGTGAACGTTAGAGAGTCTACCAAACTATGATATACAGTATCTCACAAAAGTGAGTACACCCCTCACATCAGTCCCAATATGTGCCCACCAGTGCCCCTAATCAGTGGCAGCTATCAGTGCCCACCAGTGCCGCTAATCAGGGCCCATCTGTGCTGCCAATCAGTGCCCACCATTGCCGTCAATCAGTGCCCACTAGCGGCACATATCAGTGCGTCCAATCTGTGCCCATCATCAGTGTAAACTATCAGTGCTGCCTATCAGTGCCACCTATTAGTGTCGGCTATCACTGCTGCCTATCAATGCCGCTTTTCAGTACCCATTAGTGCCACCTATCATTTCCGCCTTATCAGTGCCCGTCAGTGCCACCTCATCAGTGCACATCAGTAAAGGAGAAAAATTTGTGGTTTGCAAAATTTTCTTTATTAAAAATGTTTTTTTTTTCTGTGTTTTGTTTCTTTAGCAAAAAATTAAAACACAGTGGTGAATAAATGTCATCAAAAGAAAGCTCTATTTGTGTATAAAAAAATTATAAAATTTTGTTTTTGGTACACTGTTGCATGGCCGCGCAATTGTCATTCAAAGTGCAACAGCACTGAAAGCTGAAAATTGACTTGGACAGGAAGGGGGTATACGTGCCCAGCAAGCAAGTGGTTAATAAAACTAAATGTAACTTAGCTAAAATTTAAATCTCCTTTAAGCAAAATCAAGTTAGCTGGAAAAATGGTTAAAAAAACAAAAAAATAACAAAAAACAAACAGTTTGCAGAACACTTGATTTATTATATGTACCAACAGAGCTGAAATGGCAGTATGTTTGGGAACTACTGTAATGTGATGAAAAGGCCCAAAGACTCTGCACTGCAAATATTGTTTCTCATTCACACCGTTCTCAACAAAGTTTGAACATTTTACTTCACACAAGTACTACTGGAGATTGGATATTTGGATAAGTACTTGTGATCTCATTTGTACAGTAGTTTTCATCTACGAAACATAGCGAGTAGGTCCCATCAGATCTATCTTACCAGCATGATATCATTCTAAAGAGTCCAACTGTTGTAATAATGCTATGGCAGCTCACAGACCAGTATCTAACAGAAATGTTTAAGTAACGGAAATGTTGAAAATGTAGTATTTTGCTGGATATCAGCTCTCCAAAGCTTCAGAAGAAGGGACTCTTGGATGTCGAGGTCACATCACTAGGGGACTTTTTTGGGGGTTTATTGCAAAATGAAACCCTGAATCCTACAGCACTTTCTACACTGATCATTTAAAATGTATGTATATCTCCAAAAATGTTGAATTTGTAGAAGGGTTAGAACCCCTGCCAAGTTTCATTGCTATACAAGTCTCACTTGAGGAGAACCTCCTTCTCCAATTGTCCTATTCGCTATTGTTACTGAAACAGATGATTCCAGTTCTCGGGACATCTTTAAATGGTGACACTTGTTTGGGAGACAACTGTCTAGGAGGAAAATTCCCCAATTTGTGTAGCAATTTAGGCCTATAGCACACAGTACAGGCTTCATTTGAGTTCAGTGGGGAATCTGTACATTGATTCCCACTGAGCAGACGGATGGCCGGTCTGTGTCCGCTCCACTTATGCAGAGCAGACACAAAACACAGCCCGCTTTCCTCTATGAGCAGTGGGATGTAAACAAACTGCCTGTTTGTTAAAACCCGACTGGCATCCGATCTGCCCAATGGATAGGGCTCCCCATCCATCTATTTTTAGCAGATAGGATCAGGTGGGATGTCAGAGGGTGTCAACGGGCACCGAACCATAGAGGAGACTGGAGGGTCCAATCGGATCCACATAAAAAAACTGACAACCGGTCAGCCTATGTGAAAGGGCCCTTACTCTCACTCCAAATTCCATTTCCATGACAGAAAATTAAGAGAACGCACACTAACATAACATGGTCAACAAAAAGTAAACTGACAGGGGTTTTAACTCTTCCCCAAAAAAAAATTTTTTGAGCATGTGTATACTTTAAATATCAATAAAATACCTTTCAAGTACCAACATAGGTATGCTCAAATTAACTTGGGTGTAGAATTCTTTTTTTAGTATGCATAATAAAGCATCTAGAAGCACAAAAAGCAGATAAAATAATAAAAGGGATCTGAAAAGATAAAAGGTTCTTTCTGCAAACAGGTGGTAGATAACAGTATGCTGGAGTTAGGCTTGGGTCACATGACCTCAAGGGCTTGGAGGCATTTGCATCCTCTTTCCATTAAGGTAAGCGAAACACAGTAGAAATATAGGCATTTGCAAAGCCACCTTGTTTCTGCAGCACACATTTATGAGCTATAAGACAGAGCCACCACAAAGCATCTTATGACTGATGGGAAGGCTGCACACTCAGTATATTTTCTATGTGAAGTGTGAGATTAGAGGTAAGCAGATACAACATGGTTACCTAATCATGCCACACTGCAGGTGACATCTGTACTAGGCAGGGATACTGTTGTTAGACTTGTGTCTGGTTGCTGTTGTTGAAAATGACGGAATAGTAAAATTACATTTTCCCCCATTATTATTTCCAGACAGGTTCTGGCGATGGTTTGTTGCCTCTAATAAAGCTTCAGACAAAGCTGTCAAGCTGGGGAAATGGCAAGAGAGTTAGGCACTGCCTCCATAACATTCACTGCATCGAGAGAGCCTTAGTGATAGGCTCCACAATCCCTTATCAAATTTAATGTGAGTGCTTCAGAGTCTATCATAAGGCTGCAGCTGAGTCCCAGAGGGATAAACGCATTCGATCAAGTCACGGTGCTCAACATTTTGACAAACATAAACATATTAGAAAGGATTGAAGAGCCAGCAGCCCTACCTGCTATGGTATTAAGGAACATCAAGTATTCAAAGTTCGAAATCTCTCGTCGTTGCCAACGCTGAGTCATGTTGGAGGATTTAAAAAGCTGCCGCGGAGTGGCCAGGGATATTCGCCTTGAAATAGATCACAAAATATACTATGAAAATCCAAATGCTTCTAATGAAATCGCTGTAGTTGTTATTTCCATTTTTGATTTGATATTTAAATAAAATGCAATCAAATTGACAATTTATCGCCACGTTTTGACTGTGCAATTGACCAAATTCTGGTGGTCCATCAAACTCGTAGGTGGTAGATTGCTTTCTGTTGCATACTTGAAATGGGATTCTTGGTGGATTCAAAGTGGTTGAAATTGAATAGAAATAGAGTGCATCTTGCAATCTAAATGTGAAATTTCTATTGAATCTCTGTCCAATCTACCAAAACTGTGGACCAAGCGCACATCTTGTCAAGTGTGCTCTTGTACCAAATTGTTGTAGTTTAAAGGAAGATAGATCAGATTGCAAGTGTAAGGCCAGCTATAGATAGGGGTGAAATGGGAAATTTTAAAGCACAGATGCAAACGGGTTGATTTACTAAAACTGGAGGCAAAATCTGGTGCAGTTGTGCATGGTAGCCAATCAGCTTCTAACTTCAGCTTGTTCAATAAAGCGTAGACAAAAAAACAAAAACAGGAAGCTGATTGGTTTCTATGCAGCACTGCACCAGATTTTGCACTCTCCAGTTCTGGTAAATTCCTCCTTTAATGTCACTATGTATATACAGTAGGCATTAGAAAATGGTTATATCAATATCTGCAATCAGCACTAAGTTGCTTTGCACTTGCAAACAAAATGTTTTTTCATCATTATTTTATAATATCAACTGTAGGGTTAAAATCAATACATTTTCTACACAGTGTGTGCTTTTCTCGACCTATGTATCTACATAATTATTTTTTATTATTTTTATTTTATTTTTTACAGCAGAAATTTTTAATGCAGCAAACAAATATGTAAATTAATTTGCATATCTTTAATAGTAAAGACAGCCAAAAGGTGGCTTGGTTGGATTTTTTTTTAAACCAATTTATAACCAAATGTGACCCAAAGGAAGTATAAATATGTTATTCTATATAGCAAATCTCGTACATTATTTTTGAACTATTTTTTTTAATTTCAGACACAACCCCTTTTAAGATAACAATTCCCCACCTAATTAGAGAGATTGTGCAAGATACAGGATGTTACACTTGCATGATTAATGCATGTCACCAGTTCAGATGAATGACATCAGTAACATCTGGGACAGAGAAGTAGGATGTGTGCTTGATGAGCATCGTGGACTGTTTGATTGACAGCTCCGGCTTTGTCTGAACATCTCCCATGATCTATGAGCCAGTTGTCAGAAATGTCTTTACATCCAAAATATATGAGATCGACAAGGGCTGCTCAAGAGCAGCGTGCTTTCAGAATTAGTGCAGCCTTGGTGCAAACATTTCTTTAATGATCTCTCTACTTTGCCATTTCTTTACCCTGATTTTTTTTTAATCTGTCAGAAAACAGAGCTTGCTGAAAAATCTTATACAGGCAGTTTAATATTAACAGAACATGCCTGGAGTTCATCCTTAACATTTGATTTCAAGGGAGGAGAGTGGTTTGGGTACAATCATATGTAACTCGACAATTTTAGACACAAATAGGACTCATTGGCTCTTTTTGTGATTAGTCATTTACTATCAAATGTTACAAACATGAAGAAAAACCATGGCAATATTTATAACGACATACCTGGCTTGTGGTAAGCCATAGCTGGTGCCAACTCCTACACGAGGTAAACTGTATACCACTTTCTTCACGGTGGCTTGGTCAGGAAAATTAAACATGACTGAGGCTTAAAGAAAAAGTTTGAAACAGAACATCAGACTAACATACAAAAAGCAAAGTATATTCAAAATACAGGTTTTTACATACAAAATGTTCATAATACAATCACTTTCCACAGAAAAAAAAAGGGGCTATTTTTGGGAAACACCTATTTTTGTATGGCACTGAGGTGAAGGCCTGTTTGCAGAGAGATGGGAGGCAAAAGAAATGAATGTACCTGGCTCCTCTGAATTGATACTGTCCTGCCTGCAACTTTGCTCTAAGTGCTTAAGGAGATGCAAAGCCCCATCACATTTTGGCAGTCGAGCTGGGTGGGTAGTGGATGCCTAACTCTTGTCTTTCTTGAACCACACGCCAGCTGCTCTTGTACTGAATGAAAATGACAGTGAAGTAGTGATGTTCCCCCTGGCTCCTGGACAGCTACTGCTGGCTGTCATGCAACATGAGACCATGTCACTACACCCCTGCACACCAGCACTGCTCAAATAATAGCTGGTGTATAGTACCATTATCTTGACCCTTGGCTTATCACCGACAACCTACAAAAGGCAATTAACATCAATAATGGGTAAATTATTAGAGGGGATGATAAGGGACTATATCCAAAAATTGAATGAAGAAAAAAGTATCATTAGTAGTAATCAGTAAGGATGAGCTGAACACCCCCTAGTTCGGTTCGCACCAGAACTTGCGAACAGGCAAAAAATTCGGACGAACACACGAACACCATTAAAGTCTATGGGACACGAACATGAAAAATCAAAAGCGTAAATTTTAAAGGCTTATATGCAAGTTATTGCCATAAAAATTGTTTGGTGACCTGGGTCCTGCCCCAGGTGACATGTATCAATGCAAAAAAAAATAAAGTTTTAAAAACGGACGTTTTTTTGGGAGAAGTGGTTCCTGAAATAATAAAAATGAAATATTCCTTTAAATATCATGCGGGGGGGGGGGGGGGGGGTGTCTATAGTATGCCTGTAGAGTTGCACAGTTTTCCCTTGTTTAGAACAACTGTAATGAATTGTCGGGTCTTGGCAATATAGATAAAACTCATTGAAAAAAACGGCATGCCCCCCCCCCCCAGTCCATTACCAGGCCCTTTGGGTCTGGTATGAAAATTAAGGGGAACCATGCACCAAATTTAAATTAAAAAAATGGTGTAGGGGTCCCCCCAAAATCCATACTAGACCCTTATCCGAGCACGCAACCTGGCAGACCGCAGGAAAATAGTGGGGGATAATAAAGCGCTCCCCCCTCATGAACCATACCAGGTCACATGCCCTCAACATGGGGAGGGTGCTTTGGAGTAGCCCCCCAATGCACCTTGTCATGTTGATGGGGACAAGGGCTTTATCCTCACAACCCTTGCCTTGTGGTTGTGGGGGTCTGCGGGCAGGGGGCTTATCGGCATCTGGAAGCCCCCTTTAACAAGGGGACCCCCAGATCCCGGGCCTCCCCTCCTATATGAATTGGTAACGGGTACATTGTACCCCTACCATTTCACAAAAAAAGTGTCAAAAATAGTAGAAAAGACAGGAGACACTTTGGGACTTTTGTTAAAGGGGGCTTCCAAATTTCGATAAGCCCCTTGTCCGCAGACCCCCATAACCACCGAGCAAGGGATGTGGGGATGAGGCCCTTGTCCCCATCAACATGAGGACAAGGTACTTTGGGGTGCTACTCGACAGCACCCTCCCCATGTTGAGGACATGTGGCCTGGTACGGTTCATGAAGGGGCGCTCTCTCAAGCCCCCTCTTTTCCTGCGGCCTGCCAGGTTGCATGCTCAGATAAGAGTCTAGTTTGACCTACGCCATTTTTTTAAAATTTAAATTTGGCACAGGGTTCCCCTTAATTTCCATACCAGACCTGAAAGGCTTGGTTGGAATTTTGGGGGGGACCCCATACGATTTTTTTTTTTTTAAATTGGTTTGGGTTCCACTTAATATTTATACCAGACCCAAAGGGCCTGGTAATGGACTGGGGGGGGGGGGGGACCCGTTCCATTTTTTTCATGAGTTTTATCTATATTGCCGAGACCCGACAATTCATTACAGCCGCGATCAGTTTTAAATTACTTTTTTCCTTTAGAAATGTAATTTTGCTGTGGTACTGTTCTAAACACGGGAAAACTGTGCCACTTTACAAGCATACTATAGACACCCCCAGGTATGAAATTTAAAGTAATATTTCATTTTTATTGCTTCACTTTAAGCATTATTAAAATCACTTCTCCCGAAAAAAATGCAGTTTTTAAAAGCTTTTTTGATTTGCATTGATACATGTCCCCTGGGACCCGGGTCCCCAAACACTTTTTATGACAATAACTTACATATAAGCCTTTAAAATTAGCACTTTTTCATGTTAATGTCCCATAGACTTTAACGGTGTTCCGCGGCTTTCAAATTTCCTGCGTACACCGCATAATATTCGTTGATCGCCGAAAGTCCAAACAACCAAAGTTCGGCCTGAACTTATGCTTGGGCAGAACCATTCATCCACCCTTAGTAATCAGCATGGGTTTAAGAAAGGTCGTTCTTGCCAGACCAATCTGCTAACAAGAAGTGAGCCACCATCTAGACAGAGGAAGGCCTGTGGATTTAGTGTATCTGGATTTTGCAAAAGCATTTGATACAGTTCCCCATAAGCGCTTCATTTACAAACTGAGGTCTGAGGGCGTGGATCATAAGGTTTGTTCTTGGGTAAAAAACTGGTTACAGGGGCATGTCCAAAGGGTGATGATAAATATTGTGCACTCAGAGTGGTAAGTGGGTTACCCCAAGGTTCTGTCTTGGGACCAATTATATTCAATTTATTCATAAATGATATAGAGGATGGGATAAGCAGCTCAATCTCAGTTTTTGCAGAGGACACAAAAATAAGCAGGGCAATAACTTCACATCAGGATATAACTGGAAGTAGGTGCCAATAACTGTCTTAGACAGGTATCTGCACCCCTCTCCACCCTGAAATGTGTCAAATGTGACACCGGAGGGGGGTTCCGAAAAGCGGAGGTTAAATTTTTGTGTGAACCTCCGCTTTAATGAACACAGCATACAGGTATATGGGAAATAATTATAGACACTGACACAAATATGCCTACAGTGGTTGAACTGGATGGACTATTGTCTTTAGTCAACCTTACCAACTATGTAACTATGCAATTAAGTCAGAGGGCAAAAGCTTGCAACCACAATCACACTGCGATTTACATGGGTGATGCTAGTCTTCAAAATTTGACTTTTCTGATGTTAAATGACTGAATGTGAACAGTTCCAAAGAAATCAATGCTGGAAGAAAATCTAAAATTGTGAAATGTGCGGTGCCGATCTGTTAAAGTGTACGTCCAGCTAAAACATGTTTTAGGTCTGAATAAAATAGGGCAAATCTATTGGCTGGGTTTTTTTCATCTTTTCTGACTTCCTGTCCTGTTGACAACAGTTTCATTAGACAGGAAGTAAGTATATATCCCCATACTAGCAACAAAGACAGAAATACTGTATCATAGACTATATGCAAAAGGTTTGGCTGGGCAAGCTAAGGATTATTTCTAAAGATCGCATGTTATTT
Organism: Lithobates pipiens; assembly: GCF_037356315.1. NCBI lineage: Eukaryota > Metazoa > Chordata > Amphibia > Anura > Ranidae > Lithobates > Lithobates pipiens. The sequence goes on along the minus strand of NW_027507748.1, from coordinate 626,675,905 downwards.
TATTTAGTGGAAGCTATATTATGTTCACAGAACAGTATCCATTTCATAAATATTTTTTCGCTTACAGTTCATCCTTTATAATCCCTTATTAAATATGCATTATGTGAAAATGCAGGCTTCAATGAACCATGTCCTTTAATATTATGTTAACCACTTGCCGACCGCCGCACGACGATATACGTCGGCAGAATGGCACGGGCAGGCATATGGGCGTATATATAAGTCCCTGCCTGCCCGCGGGTGGGGGGCCCGATCGGGCCCCCCCCCGGTGCCTGCGCGGTCGGCATCCCTTCGAGAGCGATCCGGAATGAGGGGGCGGCCATTCATTCATGGCCACCCCCTCGCGATCGCTCTCGACGAATGGAAATCCCCGGTGACATCACTTCCTCTCCTGTAATGTAAACACAGGAGAGGAAGTGATGTATTCTCTCCTCCGTGTCGGTATTTTTCGTTCCGACACGGAGGAGAGCGGATCGGTGAGTTGCACCAACACTCTACACACACAGTAGAACATGCCAGGCACACTCACACCCCCCCTTTACCCCCCGATCACCCCCCCAATTACCCCTGCCCCCCAGTCACAGTGACACCAATGTCATTTTTTTTTTTTTTTTTTTTTTTTTTTTTTTGCATTGGTGTCATTTGTGACTGTAATAACTGTTAGGGCAGTTAGAGTTAGCCCCCTTTAGTTATAATGTGCCCCCCTAACCCCCCCCAATAAAGGTTTAACCCCGTGATCACCCCCCGTCGCCAGTGTCACTAAGGCTGGGTTCACATTGCAGCGGTTTATGAGAACGAATGTGATTCGCACCGCACTGCAGTGCAAATCACATCCGATCTCTGTGCGATTCGAGTTCAGCCATTCGCCGCACCCGCCGCCCCCGCCACACCCGCCGCAAATTCGCACGGGACCCTTTTTTTGGCCCGCAGCAGAATCGGATCGCATGGGTGTTCACACCATGCGATCCGAGTTTGCAGATCGCACTGCGATATGCGAACTGATCTGGGGGTGTCAGTAACATTTCACTGACACTCCCAGCAGTTCGCATAGGGCAGTGTGAACTGCCGCCGGGAGGCATGCGATGCGGGAACCCGCCGCGGATTCGCGGCGTTTCCGCATCGCTCCAGTGTGAACCCAGCCTAATAAGCGATCATTTTTCTGATCGCCGTATTAGTGTCACAGATGACGCTAGTTAGGCAGGTAGGTATTTAGGTTCGCCGCAGCTTTTTATAGCGCCAGGGACCCCCATATACTACCGCATAAAGCCCCCTGATTGCCCCCTAGTTAACCCTTTCACCTGTGATCACCATATAACTGTTACAGGTGACGCTGGTTGGTTAGTTATTTTTTTATAGTTTCAGGGCACCCGCCATTTATTACCTAATAAAGGTTTAACCCCCTGATCACCCGGCGGGTGTCATTTGTGACTAATAACTGTTAGGGCAGTTAGGGTTAGCCCCCTTTAGTTCTAAGGTACCCCCCTAACCCCCCCAATAAAGGTTTAACCCCGTGATCACCCCCCGTCGCCAGTGTCACTAAGGCTGGGTTCACATTGCAGCGGTTTGAGAACGGATGTGATTCGCACCGCACTGCAGTGCAAATCACATCCGATCTCTGTGCGATTCGAGTTCAGCCATTCGCCGCACCCGCCGCACCCGCCGCAAATTCGCACGGGACCCTTTTTTTGGCCCGCAGCAGAATCGGATCGCATGGGTGTTCACACCATGCGATCCGAGTTTGCAGATCGCACTGCGATATGCGAACTGATCTGGGGGTGTCAGTAACATTTCACTGACACTCCCAGCAGTTCGCATAGGGCAGTGTGAACTGCCGCCGGGAGGCATGCGATGCGGGAACCCGCCGCGCATTCGTGGCGTTCCCGCATCGCTCCAGTGTGAACCCAGCCTAATAAGCGATCGTTTTTCTGATCGCTGTATTAGTGTCACAGGTGACGCTAGTTAGGCAGGTAGGTATTTAGGTTCGCCGCAGCTTTTTATAGCGCCAGGGACCCCCATATACTACCGCATAAAGCCCCCTGATTGCCCCCTAGTTAACCCTTTCACCAGTGATCACCATATAACTGTTACAGGTGACGCTGGTTGGTTAGTTATTTTTTTATAGTTTCAGGGCACCCGCCATTTATTACCTAGTCTCACTAGTGTACCCCTAAATTTAGGGGTGTCTACTTTCCAAAATGGGGTCATTTGGGGGGGGTTTGTGCCATCTTGGCATTTTATGGCCTTCAAAACTGTAACGCCCTTAGAAAGCCTGAAGGCGGTGCTTGGTTTTCGGGGCCCCGTACGCGGCTAGGCTCCCAAAAAGTCCCACATATGTGGTATCCCCGTACTCAGGAGAAGCAGCAGAATTTATTTTGGGGTGTCATTTCACATATGCCCATGGCATGCGTGAGCAATATATCATTTAGTGACAACTTTGTGAAAAAAAAAAAAAAAAAGTTTGTAATTTTCCCGCAACTTGTGGCAAAATATAAAATATTCCATGGACTCAACATGCCTCTCAGCAAATAGCTTGGGGTGTCTACTTTCTAAAATGGGGTCATTTGTGGGTGTTTTGTGCCATCTTGGCATTTTATGGCCTTCAAAACTGTAATAGGTAGTGAGAAGTGAACTCAAAAATTTACGCCCTTAGAAAGCCTGAAGGCGGTGCTTGGTTTTCGGGGCCCCGTACGCGGCTAGGCTCCCAAAAAGTCCCACATATGTGGTATCCCCGTACTCAGGAGAAGCAGCAGAATTTATTTTGGGGTGTCATTTCACATATGCCCATGGCATGTGTGAGCAATATATCATTTAGTGACAACTTTGTGAAAAAAAAAAAAAAAAAAAAAAAGTTTGTAATTTTCCCGCAACTTGTGGCAAAATATAAAATATTCCATGAACTCAACATGCCTCTCAGCAAATAGCTTGGGGTGTCTACTTTCTAAAATGGGGTCATTTGTGGGGGTTTTGTGCCATCTTGGCATTTTATGGCCTTCAAAACTGTAATAGGTAGTGAGAAGTGAACTCAAAAATTTACGCCCTTAGAAAGCCTGAAGGCGGTGCTTGGTTTTCGGGGCCCCGTACGCGGCTAGGCTCCCAAAAAGTCCCACATATGTGGTATCCCCGTACTCAGGAGAAGCAGCAGAATTTATTTTGGGGTGTCATTTCACATACGCCCATAGCATGTGTGAGCAATATATCATTTAGTGACAACTTTGTGTAAAAAAAAAAAAAAAATTTTTTTTTTGTCATTATTCAATCGCTTGAGGCAAAAAAATAAAATATTCAATGGGCTCAACATGCCTCTTATCAATTTCCTTAGGGGGTCTACTTTCCAAAATGGGGTCATTTGGGGGGGTTTTGTACTGCCCTGCCATTTTAGCACCTCAAGAAATGAGATAGGCAGTCGTAAACTAAAAGCTGCGTAAATTCCAGAAAACGTACCTTAGTTTGTAGATGTGACAACTTTTGCGCAAACCAATAAATATACAATTATTGACTTTTTTTTTACCAAAGACATGTGGCTGAATACATTTTGGCCTAAATGTATGACTAAAATTGAGTTTATTGGATTTTTCTAATAACAAAAAGTAGAAAATATCATTTTTTTTCAAAATTAGCGGTCTTTTTACGTTTATATCGCAAAAAATAAAAATCGCAGAGGCAATCAAATACCATCAAAAGAAAGCTCTATTTGTGGGAAGAAAAGGACGCAAATTTTGTTTGGGTACAACATTGCATGACCGCGCAATTACCAGTTAAAGCAGCGCAGTGCCAAAGTGTAAAAAGACCTCTGGTCATTTACCAGCAAAATGGTCCGGTCTGAAAGTGGTTAAAGTACTTTCTTTCCATAACCAGATACAAATATAAATTTACATGAATTTGCTATTTATTTTTTTTAACTGTCCCCAACTGCACTACCATACTTCCAATATATTTGCGTTCAATTATATGATGAAATGTGTTTAGTCTTAAAATGATATTAAAGTAATTTTTTTAAATTCATAAATCATATACTAACAATATAAATGTAAATGAATTTGTTGGTTTTATTTTATCATTTTGAGATTGGCCTCCGGCACCACTGTACCACTCCTGATATCTTGGTTTCCCTGTCTGCCACCAGGACCATGGAGTCCTGTAGAAATCTCCTTTATGTGCATGTTCCTGCTTGGAACTACAACTATACATGCAGCCATACAAATCGCTGCATGTACAGGCAGCCATAGGAGGGACACATGCAAAAGCGACTGACAGTGGTTCTGTGTCCCTCTTGTGCTGCCCGTGTGTTGTGTTCTGAAAGACTGCATGTTCAGTTGTAGTTTTACACAGGAGCTCACACACAGAGGAGACTTCATAGATCCCAGAGATCCCAAATATAACAGTAATGTGGAGCTGGGGGGGGGGAATTTAAAAAAAAAACAAAAAAAACTTTAAAAATACGTGCAAGTTATGTTATTAGTTTATGATTTATGAAAAAATTAACTTTAATATTACTTTAAGACTAAACCCACATTTCATCATTCCCACCCACAGATCACTGTGGCACACTTTGTGCATTACACTTTCTTCAGCCCACAGGAAAATGTCCCTATCATGAAAAGTCCAATTGGTTGCGTTTGCCTCCCAGGCCAAAAGTTCCAAGTCCTTACCTGGTTCTAGAAGTTGAGTGTGCAAGAACTGTTAGTAAAATGAACGGTCGAGATCCTTTGTACTGAGCAGCTGACACTGGACCTTATAAAAGCAAATTACTTTGGTGCTTTTGCTGCCCGCAGCAACAAGACTCTCACGTTCATGTAACACAGTATCCAGAAATAAGAGGGTCAATTTGCCAACTAAAGACTTAGAGCGCCGCTTGAAGTTGAGAAGAAATGTCATTCCTGGATCGAGAGAAGCGGGGTGCTGGCATGTCAGTGTACTAAGCCACAGAGTGCTTAAGCATCAATAGAGGAAACTCCGCCTTCCCATCCAGCACATACAACTGAATTGCAGCCTCAACCTGCAAGTCTCTGCCAAACAACACCCTTGAAGTGTTTCACCCTGCCCACCAGGGCTTAGTCATAGGGCCTATGACTAAGCCTCAGTGGGCAGGGCGAAACACGTCAGGGGCACATGGTTTGGCAGAGACATGCAGGTTGCTATTCACTTTTATGTTGTACGAGCTGGATGGGAGAGCGGAGTTTGCTTTATTAATGCTTAAAGACAATTTGCTGCCTTAGGTAATCCTTTATTTGCATAATTCTAGAAGTCTCTACTGTGCCATGTGTGCTAGAGATCTGAGAATAATTGTCTTCATTTTATGTGATGCAAGATTTAAAAAACACAACAGCAAAATATCAGTTTTAAAATGGTGTAACTCACTGCGGTTGGCCATAAACACTTCCAGTGCAGTGTTCTGTAAGAGATAGCGTCTGGAAAAGACAGCCCGAATCTCGCTGAACATCCATTTCCCATGGAGGCCTTCAGTGTAAGCAAGAACCTGAAGAAATAGAAGATAAAGAAGACAAGATTTTAGTATTGACTATTCTTTCAAATATATTATTTTCAAGTCATTTTTTTTTCCCATCAGAACCTTTTTCTTCAAACGTTTTCTCTGTGAATTCATTATCGTCACTTAATATAAGAGATTAATTAGAAAATGTTAGTCCTTGAGGATCAGCTGCTTTGGACTATAACAGGAACCTATGGGAAATACAGCATGAAGACAATCTGGTATGATTGAATGGTCTCTGAGGACAACGCTTGTCAGGCATGTTTGAATAAAGTTTTTTTTTAATCACACTGCTTATTGTTATACCACTTTCCTCTCCAAAATAAAAGCAAAGCAACCAATGCCCCAGTGCATTGAACAAAAGAGACACCTAAATCCTACTATTATGTTAACAAACCACCAAAACCGCAGAACGAACAGGTATTAGTCCTACGGAAAATGAACCAATGTTTTATAAGGTGATTCTCTTGGATCGAAACGATAAAACTTTAAATAAATTTTATGTTCATTAACGATAATAACTAGTGAAAGCATAATAAGTGTAATGGTAAAAACTGGCTATGGTTTACTTGTGCTATAATCAAGAATGCATGGTTTATGTTAAATTTTGGGTTGGTTGGCACCTAGGCAAGTGATCTTGAACCTGGAAACTTGTGGGGTTTTTTTTCCTTTTTATTTTTGAATTATTTATTTTTTTGAAAGCCAATATCAATGGCCAATGTAGCACCATTTTGTTTGATTTATTTTATTTCTCTCTTGGGCAAGGACAGACAGATAGGTATAGAGAAAAGAAACGAGAGAGAAAACAGGTGATTTGGATGGATAGACAATCTGATACGTTTGAATGGTAAAGGACACTTATTGTTCTAGAACTTCCCCACAGTGATTACCTAAAAGACATCTCAACCCACGGTCACAAGATAGATAGACATAATATGTGAATATATACAGCTACGTTATCCTCATTGGTAGCTAGGTTTCACCCTCTCTAGTGTTTTGGGAGTGAATAGAAATGAAGGGTGTTGTGCATTCACCAGTCAGCTTGTGTCAGGGGTTCATGGGGTGGATGAACAGAAAGCAGATGGTCATTTCATGCTGCATGTCACGCTTCCTCATGGTGAAAATAGGCAGCTCGGGTTATTATCATAGCTGATGAGGCTGAAAGTCCATCAAGTTCCTTTCACAGTGCCTCAAACACAAGATTTGTATCTACAATAATCATTTTAATAAGGAAAGTATGTGTCCGCATTATGTAAAATGCATGGTTTGAGATCCTTTACAGGCTAGATAGGGTCTATTACTGTGGTCATAAGGCAGTGTGTTTGTAAGCACTATATACTCAGCAAGCAAAATTTCCTTCATTTAGGGTTTACATCTATTTTAATGAGTCATTCTTAAATCCCTTTATTCGTTGGTAAGTAATATAAAATCAATAAAGGCAAGGTAATCCAATGAGCGATTTCAAGACAGAAGTGCTTGAAGATCAGAAATATACTGGAAACAAGGCTTTAAGTGCTAATCTGTTCAGGTAACGGATGACAGCATTCCAACTGTGATATTTATAGGCATATAAAGTAGGTCAGAAACCTCATCCAAATAGACGCAGCAACTTCACACACATGTAGGAATGGCCATAATACGTAGAGTGGACTATTGCAGCAAAGTCACATAGAATAAAAGAATGGTAAACATTGCATAGTCAAAATCACTATGGCTCATGGAAAAAAAACACGATTAAGGCATCAGGCATTACATGATGGCACTGGTAGGAATTACACGACCAATTTCTCATAAGGCTGGCTGAGGCCACAATACGTCATTGCAGACACTCTTGACCAATGGCTCCCAGAATAAAAGTCATTTTGTGGGATTTTTCTCCCCTATTGGCAATGCTACCACAAATGGCAAAGTTGGTGCCAAGGATGTCTGCTATATGCATACACATGCACACCGAGGGCAAAACAAGACCCTGCTCGTTTATGAACAGGTCTTTTGGTGGCCCGATTGCACAAAAGCATGAGGCCACCATGACAAATCAATGGGCAGTTTTAGGCCGGATCCACACCTATGCGTGTTTAGTGCTTTTTGCATTTTGCACATTTGCACTACAGCCCATTTAGCATTGGTTTCCTATGAAACATGTTCTGTAAAATGCAAAAAGCACTAAAAATGCATAGGTGTGAATCCAGCCTTAGAAGCTGTGTGGTCAGAAAACATGAAGATTCAAATGATATAGTTCATAACCTAAACAGGTGAATAAAAATAATGGATAAAGTCGCCATAATGTGCCTAAATCACACCCATCCTTTGTATATTCAGAAATACTAGAGCCACTATCATATATTCTTAAAGTGATAATAAAGTCTGATTTTTTGCTTTTTTTTTTAACCCCCGGAAGATTTGGCTGCTGAATGACCGGGCCATTTTTTGCGATTCAGCACTGCATCGATTTAACGGACAAGTGTGCGGTCGCGTGGTACTGTACCCAAACAAAATTGGCGCCCTTTTTTCCCCACAAATAGAGTTTTTTTTTTGGTGGTATTTAATCATCTCTGCGGTTTTTATTTTTTGCGCTATAAACAAAAAAAGAGTGACAATTTTGAAAAAAAAACACAATATTTTGTACTTTTTGCTATAGTAAATATTCACCATTTAAAAAAAAAAAAAAAAAAAAAGATACTTTTTTCTCAGTTTAGGCCGATACATATTCTTCTAGATATTTGGGTAATAAAAATCGCAATAAACGTATATTGATTGGTTTGCTCAAAAGTTATAGAGTCTACAAAATAGGGGATAGATTTATAGCATTTTTATTATTATTATTTTTTTTTTACTAGTAATGGTGGCGATCTGTGATTTTTTTCGGGACTGCGACATTATGGCGGACACATCGGACACTTTTGACACATTTTTGGGACCATTGGCATTTATACAGCGATCAGTGCTATAAAAATTTTCTGATTACTGTAAAAAGGTCACTGGCAGGGAAGGGGTTAACATTAGGGGGCGATCAAGGGGTTAACTATGTTCCCTCTCTGTGTTCTAACTGAAGGGGAGGGGGACAGTCTAGGGGAGATGACAGATCGCTGTTCATACTTTGTATGAACACACAATGTGAACACTGATGTTGGACGAGAAGGCCTGGCTCACAGTCTCCACCCTAATTCATCCCAAAGGTGTTCTATCTGGTTGGGGTCAGGACTCTGTGCAGGCCATTCAAGTTCCTCCACCCCAAACTCGCTCATCCATATCTTTATAGACTTTGCGCACTGGTGCGCAGTCGTGTTGGAACAGGAAGGGACCATCCCCAAACTGTTCCCACAAAGTTGGGAGCATGAAATTATCCAACATGTCTTGGTATACTGACACCTTAAGAGTTCCCTTCACTGGAACTAAGAGGCCAAGCCCAACCCCTGAAAAAACAACCCAATACCATAATTCCCCCCTCCACCAAATTATTTGGACCAGTGCACAGAGCAAGGTCCATAAAGACATGGATGAGCTAGTTTGGGGTGGAGGAACTTGACTGGTCTGCACAGAGTCCTGACCTCAATCTTATAGAACACCTTTGGGATGAATTAGAGTGGAGACTGTGAGCCAGGCTTTCTCATCCAACATCAGTGCCTGACCTCACAAATGCACTTCTGGAATTATGGTCAAACATTCCCATACACACATCCCTAAACCTTCACAGTCTTCCCAGAAGAGTTGAAGCTGTTATAGCTGCAAAGGGTGTGTCAACTCAATATTGAACCCTACGGACTAACACTGGGATGCCACGAAAGTTCATGTGCGTGTAAAGGCAGGTGTCCCAATACTTTTGGCAATATAGTGTATGTGAACAGCCTTCACTGGAAATAATGCTTTTTTTTAGATGACAAGCGAATTTACGCTTTTCGTATCGCATCCGATCTGCATAGCATTCACACACTGTAAGTGTGAACCGGTACTTACAGGGATGAGACAAACCATTTATCACCGACAGGGGTGCTTACAATGATCAGCCTTTATGTTAAACCTTTATCCCAAAAGGAAGAAAAAAAATTGCTGTAACAGATTATAAAACATTAGCTGGAGTTTGACTTCAATTTGTTAAAGTAGAACTACAGGCAAAACTTTATTTTAATTTTGGACAGAGTATAGGAGGGTTATAATCCCTGTCAGATTTTTTTTTCACCATCTGTGTGCCATTGCAGAGATTTTCCTTCACTTCCTGTCCCATAACCAAACAGGAAGCGAGAGGAAAGCCTTGCAAATTAAGGGAATTACTTGGGACCCCCAGGTCACCAGAACTAGTGTCCCCATCGGAAGATTTCCATGATATTACTTTTCTGGGGACAACCCAAAATGTGTGATTTTCTTTTGCTTTCAATGATAATGGTAAACAGGACAAATAGAGAGGGTAAATCTCCTTAACTGGGGCAAAGACAGCAATAAAAACCGACAGGTGTTCTAATCCCTCGCCACTCTATCCAAAACCCCCCAAAAAAGTTTTGCATTTAGTTATACTTTAACCACTTGAAATCCACGCTCTGGCCAAATGACGGCCACAGCGCGGATGTGAATTCCCGGGAGGCCGTCATATGACGGCCTCTCTTGTGCACGTTCCCTGCGCGTGCTGTGATCACCGAGTCTCGGGTGATCACCGATCCGAGTAAGGGGCCAGTCCCAGCCCCTTACCATGTGATCAGCTGTCAGCCAATGACAGCTGATCACATGATCAAAACAAAAGCTTGGTGATCGTTCACCGGCTCCTCTTAAAGGGACATCAGTCGGGAAACGGAAGAGGCAATTATGCCTCATATATGCCACCTATCAATGTCCACCAGTGGTGCCAATCAGTGCCACCTAGAAGTGCTGCTCATCAGTGTAACTGATCAGTGCCCATCACTGCCACCCATCAGTGCCCATCACTGCCGCATCATCAGCGTACATCAATGACGGACAAATTTTATTTATTTTTTTTATTCGGTCTTGAGTTTTTTTTTTAACAAAAAATAAAAATCGCACAGGCGATCAAATACCACCAAAAGAAAGCTCTATTTGGGGGAAACAATTTATAAAAATTTTATTTGGGTACAGTGTTGTATGGCCGCACAATTGTCATTCAAAGTGCATCAGCGCTAAAAATTGGTCTGGATAGGAGGGGGGTTTAAGTGCCCAGTAAGCAAGTGGTTAACGTATAGAAATCTGCAAATGCATGCAACACTCCCCTCCCCCACACTGACAATGCTGCTGTCAAAATGTGCCCTCTGTGCCGCTTCATCCAGAGGGGAGGCACTCTAATACAGGAATTGTAATACTGGCCAGATCACTAGGTAAAAACAGAAGGAGAAGAGACTAAAAATAGAAAACGAATGCAGCTGCCACATCTAATGTCAAATAAGCAGCAATATATTATTATCCAAAAGGATTTGCTCCCTTAATGACCAGGCCATTTTTTGAGATACGGCACTGCGCCGCTTTAACTGATAATTGCGCGGACGTGCGATGTGCGACGTTGTACACAAACAAAATTTATGTCTTTTTTTCCCACACGAACAGCTTTCTTTTGGTGGTATTTGATCGCCTCTGCAGTTTTTATTTTTTGCACTATAAACAAACAAAAAAAAGAGTGACAATTTTGAAAAAAAAAAAAATTTTCTTTTTGCTATAATAAATATCCAAAAATACAAATAAAAAAAATAGTTCTTCATCACTTTAGGCCAATCTGTATTATTCTACATATTTTTGGTAAAAAAAAAAAGCAATAAGTGTATATTGATTGGTCTGCGCAAAAGTTATAGCGTCTACAAAATAGGGGATATATGTATGTCATTTTTATTATTTTTTTTTTACTAGTAATGGCAGTGATTAGCCATTTTTAGCGGGACTGTGACATTGCGGGAGACAGAACGGACACTTTTTTGGGACCATTGATATTTATACAGTGATCAGTGCTATAAATAGCCACTGATTACTGTATAAATGTTAGTGGCAGGGAAGGGGTTAGCACTAGGCGGTGATCAAGAGGTTAAGTGTTCCCTAGGGAGGTGTTTCTAACTGTATGGGAGAGTGGACTGACAGGGAGTAGAGAGAGAGATCGCTGTTCCTGATTACTAGGAATACCAGATCTCTCTTTACTCCCTTCAGAACTGGAATCTGTCCGTTTACATCGACAGATCCCGTTCTGTCTCTCTGAGGAGCGATCACGGGTCGCTGGCAGACATCGCGGCTGCCGCTCACGTGCATCAGTTCCGGAGTTGCGCCGTGGGGGTGCGCCCCTTATAGCTCTTAAAGCGGCTGATGTACACCTACAGCGGTTTGCACAGCCATCCCAATCTGCCGCAGTATAACTGCGGCGGCTGGTCGGCAAGCGGTTAATACCGCTTTAACATAAGGCCCCTTTCACACGGCCGTCTCCTTTATGTGGGTGCCACTTGGTTAGCGGGGGAATTGATCCACTCATCTCCACTGAGCAGGCGGATGGCAAGTCCTGTCTGCTCCGCTGTGCAGAGCGGATATGGACACAGTCCCTCTATGGGGAAATCTGGTAGAAACTGACCGCCAGTGTGTTTTCATCCGATCCGCCAAAATGGGACCACCATCCGTCTTGATTTTGCAGCCAGGATCGGATGGCAGCGGGTGTCAGCGGGCATCTGCCACTTCATAGGGGAGACTGGAGGGTCCAATCAGGTCTGCCTGAAAACACAGTCACTTCCAGCGCTAATAGGTCTTCCGAGGTGTGGAGTAACAGATGTCAGATGAAATGGTGGTCTGAAAAGTATATATTGGTATCCAAAACTGGGTGGATGCTGCCTACCTCAGATGGGGGAATCCGAAAGGAACTACAAGAGAAACAGAAATGGAAGGCGCGCACACCTAGTACATTACCAAAGATCATTTAACTGCTTGCCACCCAAGCCAATTTCTCTCCTACATGTAAAAATCATATTTTTTTTTGCTAGAAAATTAAATAGAACCTTAAATAGAACATTATATACGTTTTTTTTAAGCAAAGATCCTAGAGAATACAATGGCAGTTGTTGCAACTTTTTATCTCGCACGGTATTTACGCAGCAATTTTTCTAACGTGTTTTTTTTGGTAAAAAAACTGTTTTGTGTTATAAAAAAAATCAAAACAGTAAAGTTAGCCCAATGTTTTTGCATATCGTGAAATATGAAGTTAAATAGATACCTAACATGTCATGCTTCAAAATTGCACACGCTCGTGGAATAGCGCCAAAGCTCGCTACTTAAAAATCCCCATGACGCTTGAAATTTTTTTACTGGTTACATGTTTTGAGTTACAGAGGAAGTCTAGGGACAAAAATTATTGTTCTCGCTCCAACGTTGATACCTCACAAGTGTGGTTTGAACACCGTTTTCATATGTGGGCAGGACTTACGTATGCGTTCGATTCTGTGTGCGAGCACACGGGGACAGGGGTGCTTTAAAAAAAAATGTATTGTACTTTCTTTTTTTTAGTTCGACACTTTTTTTGAAAAAATAAATAAAAAAGATCCCTTTTATTCCTATTACAAGGGATGTAAACATCCCTTGTAATAGCAATATGACATAACAGGTCCTCTTTACAGTGAGATATAGGGTCATAACATCGCGCCTGGCCTCCGAAAATCATAGAGACTCCGCTGGAAATCTCTATGATCAACATCCAAGGCCAGTGGATCCTGTCTCCAACTCACCAATCGTATTGGTGAGTCGGTAGAAGCACCGGAGGGTGGCAACAGGGGTGGGGGAACGTCAGAACAGCCGCTATGATCATTCTTATGGTGTAGGGAATCGCCGGCTGAAAACGGCAATATCTGAGTGATGTCTGTAGCTAAAGGCATCATTCAGATATCCTTATATCCTTGCTCAAATTCCATCACATCATATGATGGTGGGTGGGCGGCAACAGGTAAATAATAAAAATGATTTGTATAAAAGTGGGTACTCACAAAATGCAACTGACAAAAGGCCATAAAAACAATGCATGGACATGCACAGAACACGGGGTACAGCTAACGCGTTTCGGGGGTGCACCCCCTTACTCAGAGCTCGGCTAGGCTGAGGAGGGGGGTGCACCCCCGAAACCCCTGCCTGAAAAGCTGACCCTAACTATTATGGAAGCTTCTTGTAAGCAACTACAAGACCTGCACATCCGTATAATGACCACTGCATGCTAATTACTGCAATCATTTGTTGTGCAGTAAAAAGTTTCCCATTCAAAAGGGTAAATAAACAAACAAAAAAAACCTAATCAATACCAGTGATTTGTCTTGATGCTAAAGGATGTCTACAAGCAATGTGAATATGTCCTGGCCAGTGTATATGATCTACATAAATAAGTCATTGATAATATTTAAAAGAGTTGCTGCCACAGACTAATGTTATTTGGTAATCATCAGTCAATGGCATCTCTACCCTTCAGAAAAAAAAAACGAGTGCGTGTCGGAGACTGAAGGCACACAACACACACCCCATGGTGAGCGAGGAGTGAGATGTTTCACAGGAAGGGTTAGGTCTGATGCTAATGCTTTTTTTTTTTTTTCTTCAGCAATGACAGTCTGGACTGGTGAAGCTGTGCTGCGCTGCTGTAATTTCTCCCAGGAATAGCACTCTCCCAACCTATGCAGCACATCAAAGTCTCTAGAGTTCAATTAAAATTGGATTACATTGAAATGCTCCATCCATGGGACTATGTATTCACTAACACTTTTCTCCGTAATACTCCAGATGACAGGTACCCATCCCAATTTAAACAGTTGTCATAGAGACCAAGCGGTAAGAGCAGTAACACTGAGCAGTACAAAGGAAAGGTAAGCAGAAGGGATTGCCATGAATGAAGGACGCTTTCCAGTAATGCGGTTAAAGCGCCGCCTTTGCCACAGCTAGAATTTCTTCTGCCTTAAACTATTTTTTCTGCCTCTGTTCCCTGCCAATCACATGTCAAGAATAAATCCTGTGCTAGTTAACCATTATAATTTAACAAAATATTTGATGTGCTCCTCTACTGCCACTGCTATTAAATAAAAATAAGAAAATAGCCTTTGTACTGATCTACAGAGACGATTATTACTATAGTGCCAATTAATGCAAGGTAAACAGGCCCCAGGATGAGGGGTGGAATAATTCTGATAAGAAGGGCACATGCTAGGTGTGTATCACCTCTACCAGAACATTGATCTATTCTAACCTGCAGCAAATTCACACTCCATTCCCCCGGGAGTCACACTCTTGATGAAGCATTCTACGTAATGTACACAATGGGGTGGATTCACCAAAGGCAAATAGACTTTGGAAGCGCAGTAGCTCCAGACCTTAGTAAATGAGAGGAAGCTATGATGACTTATATTATCCAATCACATGGGATCCCATTAAAGTTCATGTTTGTGTAAAGGCAGGCTTCCCAATACTTTTGGCAATATAGTGTACATCTGAAAAAATATTAAACACTGTTGCAAGAACAAGCTCTAGATGCAAGTACACTTAATGCCGCGTACACACGACCGGACTTTTGGACGGACTAGGTCCGACAGTCTTCCCGACGGACTTTCAGCGGAGTTCCGATGGACTTTCTGAATGAACAGACTTGGCCACACACAATCACACCAAAGTCCGACGGATTTGAACGTGGTGACGTACGACCGGACTAGAATAAGGAAGTTCATAGCCAGTAGCCAATAGCTGCCCTAGCGTCAGTTTTTGTCCGTCGGACTAGCATACACACGAGTGGATTTCTCTATAGGAACTGGGTCCGGCGGAGTTCTGGCGGAAAAATTTGAAGCATCTTCTATTGCTAAAGTCCGTCAGATTTTTGGACAGCAAAGGTCCGATGGAGCCCACACATGATCGAATTGTCCGACGGATTCGTTCCGTTGGACCTTTGCTGTCGAAAATTTGTCGTGTGTACGAGGCATAAGGCTGCATCCACACCTGAGTGTTTCAGCTCATAAAACGCTTGTTAAACACAGAAAAAACACCTCAAAAACTCCCAAGCAAAATCCCATTAATTTCAATGGCACCTGTTTACATCTGAGCATTTTGTCACCTCAAGCAAAACGCCTGAAAAATGCCATAAGCTCAGAAAAGAACATGAGCTTTTTTAGGGCAGATTACAGGCGTTTTTATGCCTTTTACATTGGTGACCTGAACAAAATCGCGGCAAAATCTTACTTTGAGATGCTCAGGTGTGAATACAGCCTTAGTATAGATTTCCTCCACCAATTAAAAATTGGCCTACACCACATAAATAAAAATGCTCATGTTAATTACAGATGAAAAAGGATATAGGTTATCCTAATGGCATATGAGGAAATGACGGTAAGTGTTGTAAACACTTAATTTTCCAAATAACAAGCCAACAACGTTTTAATTGCTCAAATTATCTGGAATCAATTCCCTCAAGGTATGGCGTTATTAGCAATAATGGCTGAGTATTTATGGCGCTTGCAACCTATGAATAGAAAGTGGTGGGAAATCGGTTTAAAACCACAGCTATCATATCTCCATTAAAGAACCACAACTGACACCTAAACCATGATTTATAAACAGAGCATATCTGTTATTTCAGTTTCCACCAGTACACAATGCCTTCCTGCATAATAGCTCCTCATCAGCATTGGGAATATGCATTAACAATGTTTGAAGTGTTTGTGTGATGTGTATACACAAGTAAAAGCAGTCATTTCATCTCCGCCTGTCAAATATGCAAATCAGGCCAATCTGTAAGTTGCTTGTCAGGGGTATGGACTGTGTCCTAAGAAGATGTTAAAGTGAACCTGTCATCTTCACATAAACTACAGGCCTGATGTCTAACACATGAAATTGTGATGCAGAAATTCCTTTTCCACCTAAACTTTCCTATCCCAAACAGCAAAACAGCTCAGCTGTTATTAACAAAACATTTCCAACCTATTGAATGCAAAAGGTGCCCAGATATAAAAGAAACGTTATTGCATCTATGTATACAAAAAGCAATTATTAAAGTGGTTGTAAAGTCTCAAAGTTTTTCACCTTAATGCATTAAGGGGAAAAACATGCGCTGCAGCTCCCCCCCCTCTTTTTTCTTACCTGAGCCCGATCCGATCCAGCAATGTGCACGAGCGCAGCAGCTCCAGCCACAGTCTCTCTCCTCATTGGCAGATTGATAGCAGCTGGAGCCACTCGCTCCGGCTGCTGTCAATCAAATCTAGTGACACGGAAGTGGTGGGCGGGGTTGAGTCCTGCTGTCTGTGTCAATGGACATAGTGGGACTCGGGAGTGCCCCGGGAAAATAGCTTTACATGGGTCCACCCGATGAAGAGGAGGAGCCAGGAGCGCCAGGGGGGCACCCCAGAACAAGAGGATGGGGGGTGCTCTGTGCAAAACAAAACCATTGCACAGAGTAGGTAAGGATAGACATATATATATATATATATATATATATATATATATATATTTAAACTAGGGTTTACAACCCCTTTAAATTTTGTTTTTTCAATGCAACTAAATTTGACTCATCACCAGTCTTTTGTAATCCCCTGTACAGCAGCACCCAGGCTGACAGAGGGAAGGGCTAGCACTGGGAGACAATCAGGTGTGCTGCATGCAAACGTTCTGACAAGGCACATGCTGATAGGAGGAGAAAACAGAGTGAACAGAGGGATGAGCACATCAGTTTTCTATTGCTCCTTTAGGCCTCATGCACACTGGGCATTTTTTTACATTTTTACAGCAGCTGTTTTTGGCTATAGGCTTTTCTACAGTCATTAACTTCTCCATCATGTTATCCTATGTGTCTATGCACACATAGGCTGTTATTAGCAGTTTTGGGCAGTGGCATTTTTTGAGTAGTAAAAAAAACCCCAAAACTAGTGGGTTCTGAGAGATGTTTTTCAGCTGTAAAAACGCTCTAATGCTGATAAACGCTGATAAACATCAATAAACGCTCAAAAATGGCACTCACCATCGTTTTTTTAATGTTTTGATCCATTGAAGAAAAATGTTTTCTTAAAAAAAAAACCCGCTAAAACGCTAACGCGTTTTGGTCTAGAGCAGCCTTTCTTAACCTTTTCAGCATTCAGCATTCAACACTTAAAAAAAAAAAACCTTTCCTGTCTCAGGGAACTCCTACTAAAAATGACTATGTCTACAACTCATGATACATGATGAACATAGGGAAGAATGCTCCTTACATATGTGGTCATTCTGAAGAATTACCCCCTTACGGATAGCTAAAAAGATAAATGGTGTCAGAGGGAACTTATCTGAGAGGCAGAAATTGCTCATTGCTCGAGGAAGCCCTAGCAACCTCTGTCCGTGTCTGTTCTGCATAACTCTCATCCACCTGCTTAGTGGAGATCAGTGGACAAATTTCCCACTAAGCAGACAAATCCACTGCTGGAGTCCAGCTGTCTGAAAGGGCCCTAAATACAGGAGGTGTATTTTTGGCCAGATCACCAGGTGAAAACAGAGGGAGAAAAGCCACAGAAAAAAAACAAATGCAACCACCACATCGGAGGATAGCAATAGAATACATTTTTGGTTTTCGGTTTGGGTTTAATACTGCTTTAATGCATACCCTACAAAAAAATGTGTCGCTATCTCTTACTCTGTGGCCCCTCCTGCCCTAAATACTTAGCCAAATCTTCTATTGATCCAGCACTGTGCTCAACTGAATCTGTTCTCTTCCTTCTCTAAAGTTTGTCTGAGAGTAGCAGAAACCATTGGCTCCTGCTGCTGCCAGTCAAATCCTGTGAAAAGGGAGTGGGGGGCAGGGCCAAGCTGCACTGTATGTGTCTATAGACTCACACAGCCTGGCTTGGGAGTGAGTTTCCCATGGTGGCTTAAAAGTAAAAGATGAGCCTAGAGCACCAGTGGAGGACTATACATCGCCAAAAAAGGACGACTGCAGAGAAAGGAGGGACTGGTGGCTTTGGTTCTAAAGGAAAGGCCGTCTCAGAAAATGAGGAACATTTGGGAGCCTATAGTGGCAGTGGAGGACTACACATCACCAAAAAAGGTCAACTGCAGAGAAAGGAGGGACTGGTGGCTTTGGTTCTAAAGGAAAGACTGTCCCAGAAAATGGAGGGACATTTGGGAGATTTGCTATCACAGGGACAGGAAGTGAGGACAAATTCTCCATGTAGAGACACAAAAATAAACATTGACTGATATCCTAAAAAAATGGCATTACTATTAGGGAGGGGGATGGTGATGGGGCCAGTTAGGAAGTAAAGATCCTGCAAAGATTTTACCTCCAAAACTACATACAATAAAAATAAATAAACCCAAATAAAGTTTTTGCTGGAATTTGTATCTATACATAAGAAATTACATTTCTAAAACTCAAATCCACTTGCTAACAGTATGAAAAATGGAACGATCCCATCACATAGGAGACTGCTGTATGCTTGTCACTAGGCTTGGTGTATTTAGATCATCCTCCTCTCCCAGGAGGAAAAGTGACGGTCAAACAAAAAGAAAACAAAGCTTGTGGTATGCAGGGAAAAAAAAAAAACGAGGTAACAAGCGTAGATCAGGATTTGTCAAAACATTGGGTCCTGCTTTAAAACATAAAGGCCTCCTCCGTGCTGCACTGAATTATGGGCTTTTTTTTTTTTCATATATTTTTATCCCAGCTGCAGAAAAAGCTATCTAATGAACCTGTCTGGGGCTGCTGTCCCCATCCTGTCAGAAGTGTCAAGAAATGACAAGCACAGGGGACAGGGCGCCGGCAGTCATAGACAGCCCTGCCAGCTGGAGAGTTCAGCCCCAATCTAATCACACCAGCAGAAAAGGAGTTTCACGCTTTCAGCCTGACAGGATGGGCTGCGGGCAGAGAGGGCTGAGCAAGAGGCGAGATGGGAACAATGCTTTTTGTTTCAATTACATACCTATTCACACAGTAATTAAATGGCATCGCCACCAAATATAAATGTGACCTTGCCATAATACCATTATTGAAGGGGCAGAAAAGTCATTTTCAGGTTATATAGAAGGTGGCTGATACGGGATTACAAAAGGGAAAGGGGCTCCATTGTACACATCAACTAATACATGCAGAATTGTACAAATCATATGACGTGTAATAATATAGAGACGTATATAATCACTATAGCGTCACATGCAGTATATAATCACTATGGCGTCACATGCAGTATATTATCACTATGGCGTCACATGCAGTATATCATCACTATGGCGTCACCTGCAGTATATCATCACTATGGCGTCACATGCAGTATATCATCACTATGGCGTCACATGCAGTATATCATCACTATGGCGTCACATGCACAGCTAGGCCAAAATATCATGAAATTCAAAGCTGGAGACTTCCAAAAATTTAAATGCAAGAACACTATAAAATGCAATCCCCTATGGTTAAAAAAAAAAGAAACGTTGTAGACGTGTCATTTAGAGTACATTATACATCATACAAATATCTGAGGTGTAATCCAACATCCATACTATTTTAATATTATGCTACAAAGAGATTTTTCAATTACGCTACCTGAGACTCTAAAAATCCATCAACATCAGTCGTGGAATCAAACAGATCCATTGCAGAAATGTAAAATGATGGCATCTTATAGAAAAAGCTACATAGAAATGAATAACTGCAGTTATGTGGTAACCAGGCTCTTTACACCGTGGGGGTTATTTACTAAAGGCATATCCACTTTGTATTGTGAATGCGCTTTGGAAGTAAAATTGTTGTAGATCCGAGGGGGGCATGAAAGAAAAATAAAAAACAGCATTTTAGCTTGCAAATGATTGGATGATAAAATCAGCAGGCAGTTTCACTTCATTTCAGATCTTCCCCTCAGATCTACAGCGATTGCACTTACAGGTGGGGCAGCACAGTGGTGTGGTGGGTCACTGGTTCGATTACCAACCACGACACCACCTGCCTGGAGTTTGCATGTTCTCTCTGCGTGGGTCACCTCCGGGTGCTCCGGCTTCCTTCCACACTCCAAAGACATGCAGGTAGGTTAATTGGCTTCTGTCCAAAATCGGCCCTAGTATATGACTGGGAGTTGGGGACCTTGGATTGTGGGCTCCTTGAGGGTAGGGACCGATGCGAGTGTGCAATGTATGCGTGGAGTACTGCGAGAGTGCTATATGGATACCTTAAATAAATAATATATAAAGATGAGCATCTTAATGAGACACAATGTACAGGGTAGGTACAATTGTAGACACGCACCCACACTCAGTCAGGTTGAACTGGATGGACTGGTGTCTTAACTCAACCTTACTAACTATGTAACTATGTAAGTGCACTTGTAGTGCAAAGTGGATTTGCCTTTAGTAAATCAACCCCCATGTCTGCTAGAGTCTAGACCAGTGTTAATTTTGACATCAAATTTCAATATCGTTTTAGTTAAAGTCTTTTGACTAAAATAACATTTTAGTTTTAGTCATATTTTAGTCAACCAAAATCTTCAGTACATTTTAGTCTACAAAAATGGGTTTAGTTAAATTTTAACGCATTTCTTTAGAATTGCCAAACTCATTATATGCTCCCGGTGTAAAAATCTAATAACATGTTAATATTTCTGGTATTAAGACACAGACACAGATTTAGCCACTGTGATATATAACGTCTTTAAAAATAAAACCAAACATAACTACACTGAGCAAAATTATAAACGCAACACTTTTATGTTTGCCCCTATTTAACTGAACTTAAAGATCTACGACTTTTTCTATGTACACAAAAGGCCTATTTCTCTCAAATATTGTTCACAAATCTATCTAAATCTGTGTAAGTGAGCACTTCTCCTTTGCCGAGATAATCCACCCACCTCACAGATGCTGATTAGACAGCATGATTATTGCACAGGTGTGCATTAGGTTGGTCACAATAAAAGGCCACTCTAAAATGTGCAGTCTTACTGTATTGGGGAGGTCGGGGGAGGGGTCTGAAAACCAGTCAGTATCTGGTGTGACCACCATTTGCCTCATGCAGTGCAGCACAGCTCCTTCACATAGAGTTGATCAGGTTGTGGCTTGTGGCCTGTGGAATGTTGGTCCAATTCTCTTCAATGGCTGTGCAAAGTTGCTGGATATTGGCAGGAACTGTAACATGCTGTCGTATACGCCAGAGCATCCCAAACCTGCTGAAAGGGTGACATGTCCAGTGAGTATGCTGGCCATACAAGAACTGGGATGTTTTCAGCTTCCAGGAATTGTGTACAGATCCTTGCAACATGGGGCTGTGCATTATCATGCTGCAACATGAGGTGATAGTTGTGGATGAAGGGCACAACAATGGGGGCCTCAGGATCTCCTCACAGTATCTCTGTTCATTCAAAATATCATCAATAAACTGCACCTGTGTTCATTGTCCATAGCATACACCTGCCCATACCATAACCCTACCACCACCATGGGCCACTCCATCCACAACACTGACATCAGCAAACCACTCTCCCGCACAACGCCATATACTCTGTCTGCCATCTGCCCTGTACAGTGAAAGCCGGGAGTCATGTGTGAAGAGAACACCTCTCCAAAGTGCCAAACACCATCAAATGTGAGCATTTGCTCACTCAAGTCGGTTACAATGACGAACTTTAGTCAGGTAAAGACCCCGATGAGCATGCAGATGAGCTTCCCTTAGACAGTTTCTGACAGTTTGTGCAGAAATTCTTTGGTTATGCATAAAGATTGTTGCAGCAGCTGTCCGGGTGACTGATCTTGGACAATCTTGAAGATTAAGATGCTGGATGTGGAGGTCCTGGGCTGGTGAGGTTACACGTGGTCTGCGGTTATGAGGCTGGTTAGATGTACTGCTAAATTCTCTTGGAGATGGCTTACGGTAGAGAAATAAACATTCAATTCAAGGGCAACAGCTCTGGTTGACATTCTTGCAGTCCGCATGCCAATTGCACACTCCCTCAAAAATTGCATTGTGCTGTGTGATAAAACTACACATTTTAGATTGGTCTTTTTTTTTGTGCCCAGCCTAAAGCACACCTGTGCAATAATCATGTTGTCTATTCAGCATCTTGATATGCCACATCTGCGAGGTGGGTGTATTATCTCGGTAAAGGAGAAGTGCTCACTAGCACAGGTTTAGACAGATTTCTGAACAATTATTGAGAGAAATAGGTCTTTTGAGTACATAAAAAGTTGTAGAGCTTTAAGTTCAGCTCATGATAAATAGGAGCAAACACAAAAGTGTTGCATTTATTATTTTGCTCAGTGTATGTAACTATGCAACTATATGTATGTAGCGCCGGCTCCTGAAGAACATACGCTATGTTTTTGAAATTTAACGTTACACCTGAACTGCAGTTTGGTTTGGGTATAATTATTCCAAATTTTGACCTCAGCATCAGTCTGATTGGACTATAGGGTGTTCAGCCTGGCCATAGGGGGCACTGTCTCTTCTGGCAGGCATGGAAACACAGTCTGGTTGGGTGCTTTAAGGTTACTTTCTCTCTGAGCCAGCCCAGTGGGAGTGTCACTCTTGCTGTGCTTTTTGGTAGAGGGTACTTAAGATGTGGATGTCACGTGGTTCGGGGTTTGGGTCCAGAAGTATGTTCTGACTGCATGGTTTTGGTCCTCCTGACCAGCCCCCAGGACGCCTATGGACTGGGGTGCGAATACACCCGACTTTATGTCTCGGGGCTGGCTAGCCCGAGGCAAGGAGCATGGTAAAGCTGAAGGACCCAAGTGAATCCTATTTTGTGCGGTATAGCCGGACCGGCTGAAAGATACTGGTATCACACGAGTGTTCTACAAGTATTCAAGTTTCCTTGTTCATGTTCTACAACAAAGTCTGTGGCAGAGACTTATTCCTACTTGTTCTACTACAGAGTCTGTGGCAGAGACTTATTCCTACTTGCGGGAAGTGGGTCCTAAGACTCCCTCGGCTCTCAGGACCTGCTTCCTGATTGGCCAGGAGGAGCAGCAGGAAGACATTAGGGAAATCGACAATGATTCCAGTAGTTCAACCGCTGCTGCAAGTCACTGGTAATCGCTGGCATTAAGGCGATATTAAATCCTTATTTTGTTTAAGCGCTTTCAACAGCTGGTGTAATCACTTAGGCCTGATTCACACCTATGTATTTTTAGCGCTTTTTGCATTTTTCAGCTTTGCACTACAGAACTTGTTCCAAAGGAAACCATTTTAAATGGACTGTAGTGAAAATCTGCAAAATGCAAAAAGCACCAAAACTGCATAGGTGTGAATCTGGCCTTACTATTTTTTTTGATCCTGTCCATGTTCTAGTTTCAGATGGTGCCATGACTGCTGACCTAGGTTTCCCGTTTCACGGTGGCTTTTTTCCCTTTGGAGCCACTCTTGCTTGCATGGACTAGAGTAGTGTCTCCCTACACAGTGTGCCTCAATGGAAACACACAGCCCTGTAGCCTAAGATGGAAAGGCTCTGCCCTACCCTTCTCACACTACCCTCTCCCAGCTAACAGACTGGCTTGAGACTGCACCTGTGAAGACTGGAAATTCAGGGAAGCAGCACTGAGACAGCAGGAACCAGCAGCATTGAAATTTGTAAATTGCCAATGCTGGGGTAAGAATTTTAACAAATAGTTTACTGGGGTATATTTATTTATTGCCCTCAATGTGCCCTCAAACTAAAAACACAGATGGTTTAATATTACTTTTAACGATTTTAAGCAGCAGTTACCTGCTACTACAAAATCCTTTGTCAGACGTTACCTTAAAGAGTAACTCCACTTTTGTTGAGAAAAAAACAACATTTCCCTCTGAATGATCTATGTACATTACAAGGATTTTAACAAACTTTGTTATTCTAAAGAAATCAACTGCAGGGCTCGAATTAGGAAAATGTCAGGGTCTGCATCCTTTAGACGTGATTTCCTATTGGGAGTATCTCACCGGAAATTACATTTTTGTTGCAAGGGATGCCTAATATCCGACTTGCATCTTAGTACAGACTTCTGGGAAAATCATGGCGCTAATTACACATGTAGGAAATGATGTCTATTGGGGGCGTACAGAACACCTCCAGGTAGCTATATTGCATTCCATTTTACAAAAAATTACAGAGCTGCAGATTGAAAAGGAAAGTTATTTTTTTTAACATTCAATTACAATATGACTTAAAGTGATTGTAAAGGATTTTTTTTTTTTAAATAACAAACATATCATACTTACCTCCACTGTGCAGCTCGTTTTGCACAGAGTGGCCCCAAACATCCTCTTCTGGGGTCTCCCGGCATTAGATAACCCCCTTGGAGAAGCGCTCTCCCGAGGGGGTTACCTTGCGGGCGTGCTCCTGAGTCCAGCATTTGCATCCACAGACACGAATGTCGGACTCGGCCCCGCCCTCCGTGTTATTGGATTTGATTGACAGCAGCGGGAGCCAATGGCTGTGCTGCTAGCAAACTATCCAATCAAGAGCCTGTGGAGAGAAGGAAAGCGCATTCCCGCCGAGGAGATGAATGGGCTCAGATAAGTAAAACTGGGGGGCTAGTGAATGCCAGGTGTTTTTTCACCTTAATGCATAGGATGCATTAAGGTGAAAAAACACATGGGTTTACAACCCCTTTAAGCCACAATTGTATACAAATATACATATATATATGTTTTTGTTTTGTTTTTCTCCATGAAAGTGGAGTTACCCTTTAAGTATCAGTCCCTGGCTTCCGATGTCCATCAGCCTGTATTCCATCTTTTTACAATCTACGTGGGGAAAAAAGTTCATTGTAGCAGATGTTTTACCTTCTCTCAAATGATCAATTCCATTGCAGAACGCTTCCAAAATGAATAAGGCGCCATAAAACTATTTTCAGAGCTTGAATGGGGACATCAGTGCTATCAATAAGTTTGATGTTTTACATATATTTCAGCTATATAAGCCAGCAAGTCCTTTATTTTCACATTGTCGCTCACAAATCTCCACGTGATGAACTTTGTGTGGGTTCACCAGAGCAGCTCTTCACCAAAGAGATTACAGAGCTACTAATTCGCCAGCGCAGAACAAAGAATACATTTTTATTTGGTCCTATTCACTCACAGGAAATAGACTGCTGGGTAATTAGTGACATCACTGTGGGTGTATAATTCTCCAATTAGCACTGCATGTCTGACCTGCAATAAATTGCCCAACTATGAGTTCTTTCCTCATTGTCACTAAAAAACAGACTGATAGCCAATTTTAAGAGGACAGCTCAAGCGCCTAAAAGCCGGGGTTGTTTTCTATTTGACTGCAGAATAAAAAAAAAAAAACATTTATGTTTCTGAAATGAAAACTACAGTCACAAAAAATAGTAAGTACCCGAATAATGCCAACCAGATGGACGATGGAAAAGGGAAATGTAAGTAGCCTGCTGTTAAAACCCAAAAGGTAAACCTTGCACTGCACCACCTGAATGTTCATTTAGAAAAGTACGAGATCAAAGCTTTTGTTTCTGTTATTCCTAGAACTTGAATCTTTATTCCATGTAAGTTACTTAACCAAAAAAGAGAGAAAACAAATCAAAAACGCATATACTGTATATATTTTATTACAGTAACATTTTGCATACTGCCAGATAAAGACTTCATGCACACGGTCAACACAGGGAATGTGCAGCCAGAGTCTGCGGAATTACTCTCCTGGAACCTGCAGCCATTCATTGAGATGCATTAGAAGATGCGGCTGTATGCGGGTGTTGCCTAAAGCACCCACACAGACATGTGCACCGAACGCACACAATGCAAATATATTACACCATTAACAACACTTTGACATTATTTTGTCAGTATAGTGTATTTAAAGGAAACCGAATTCACCTGTTTAAAGAGGAAGTAAACCCTGATGAGTTTACTTCCTCTTTCATTCTCTGCAAAGGCAAAGCATAATGGACTACTAGGCATCGCATAGTAGCCCATTATGTGTCACTTACCTGACACAGGAGCCAGCGAAGTCACCGCTGTCCCCTGTAGTCCGCTGCATCCATCTTCTCGGTGGGTCTCGCAGCTCCGCTGCTGTCATTTGGCGAAGCCGCGATGACGTCACTCCCGCGCATGCGCACGGGAGCCGAGATGCGCGGCATTGCGCGGCATCTTCGTTATCGAGGATGCCACGCTCAGTGCGCCTGCGCGCCGCTGTCTACGGTGCATGCGCCGTAGACAGTGGTGCCCATCTTCAGGCAAATATCTCCTAAACCGTATAAATTTGGGAGATATTTCTTGGACCTACAGGTAAGCCTTAATCTAGGCTTACCTGTAGGTCAAAGTGGTTTGTAAGGGTTTACAACCACTTTAACATTTTAGCTTGTAATATATCTGCTATGCACATTTTGATAAGTATATTTAACCACTTGGGTACCGCGCTATTGCCGAATGACGGCATTAGCGCAGACCTAGATTTCCGGGACTACGTCTATTGACGTCGTCCCGGTTACGAGCGGCCTGCGCGCCCCCTGAGGGGCGCGCGCGGCGCGCTCTGTGATAGGCGAGTCTATGAGACTCGCCTGATCACCGATCCGTGCAAGGGGTCGATCCCGACCCCTTATCACGTGATCAGCTGTCAGCCAATGACAGCTGATCATGTGATAGAACGGAGCCGGTAATCGGCTATTATTCCTCCTCGCGCTGACAGCGCGAGGAGAAAAAAAAAAAGCCGATCACCGGCGGCCGTGATCGGGACATCAGTCCTGATCACGGCCAGCAATGCAAGGCACCACATGCCACCTGCCAGTGCCCACCTGCCTCCCGCAGTGCCATCCTGAAGTATAACTAAAAGTAAAAGTAAGTGCCCCCCGTCTGTGCCCATAGTGCCCACAGTGCCACCCACAGTGCCACCCCACAGTGCCACCCACAGTGCCACCCAATCTGCCTCAAAGGTGCTGCACCCCAGTGCCGCCCATCAGTGCCCAGCAGTGCCGCCCATCAGTGCCCAGCAGTGCCGCCCATCAGTGCCCAGCAGTGCCACCTATCAGTGCCACCTATCAGTGCCCATCAGTCCCATCTATCTGTGGTACCTATCAGTGCCCATCCGTGCCACCCATCCGTGCCACTTATCCGTGCCACCCATCCGTGCCATCTTATCTGTGCCCATCTTTGCCCATCAGTGCCGCCTTATCTGTGCCCATCGGTGCCGCCTTATCTGTGCCTATTAGTGCCGCCTTAACTATGCCTATCAGTGCCCACCAGTGCAGCCTATCAGTGCCCACCAATGCAGCCTATCAGTGCCCACCAATGCAGCCCATCAGTGCCCACCAATGCAGCCTATCAGTGCCGCCTTATCAGCGCACTTCAATGAAGGAGAAAAATGACCCGTTTGCAAAATTTTATAACAAACTATTAAAACATGATTTTTTTTTTGCATCTTTTTTTGTTTGTTTAGCAAAAAATAAAACTCCGAGCTGTAACTAAATACCACCAAAAGAAAGCTCTATTTGTGGGAAAAAATGATAAAAATTTCATTTGGGTACAGTGTTGTATGCCCGCGCAATTGTCATTCAAAGTGCATCAGCGCTGAAAGCTGAAAATTGGTCTGGGACTGAGGGGGGTTTAAGTGCCCAGTAAGCAAGTGGTTAAAGAGACCTTGTTGCCAGATTATTGATTAAAAATAAATCTTAAAACAATATGTTATGCCTGTTTAACGTATTTTATATGTACTATTTACCTGTAAAATCCTCTCTTGTGTAGAAATCCAAAAGCTTTGAGACTGCTGCTGGACATCTTGGATGTGATGTCAGAAGCCGCAGCAGACTCAAAGATGTCACTTAAGTCACACTCAATAGCAGGGGTCTCCAAAGTTTCTTAAAGGGCCAGTTTACTATCCTTCATATTTTGGGGGGGGGGGGGGGCAGACTGTGACCAGTGATGGTGGAAATTGTCCTGGAATCAGTGAAAGTAAACAGTGTTCCAACTTTGAACTAAGGGGGAGGAATAGTGCTCCATTGTTGGTGTCAATGGGAGGAAGTGTCTCGTATCAAGGGCCAGATTAGGAAAGCAGAGGGCCGAAGTTTGGAGATCACTGGTTTATAGTATTCCACATAAAAGGTTAACCAAGGAGGTGAAGGGAGGGATAAAGAAGCTGTGTCAGCACAGACAGCAATCAGACAATCCCAGATGAGGAGAGGACATACAATGAGGGAGGAGGCTGTGCTTGGAAATAGACTTCTTGGCATAGACAAATTGTATAGCAAGTTCAAATGCATATTCCAAGTAAAAAACATGGAATGGAAAAACACTGCAAGTATGCACTTAACAAACCTAAATTTTCAGTGCTTTCCTCCCTGTCAAAACCCGAAAATAAACCTTGCAATACCTTACAAAACCGAAAATGAAACCTTGTGAAGCCCCATACACACTATCAGATTTTCTGATGCGTTTTTCCTTCAGATTTACCAAAACCATATAATATGAGGTCAAAATGTGTATGCAATCAGGCAGGCCCTTGCACTACATGGTTTTGGTAAATCTGAAGGAAAAACTCAGCAGAAAATATGATAGTGTGTATGGGGCTTAATTCATACAATAAGCATAGCCTACCTGCTAAGTAGTTACATTTTTCATCTGAATATTTCTGTACTTCTGTTCTAATGCTGGGATCTTGAAGACACAATGTCATTTGTGCTCAGCCCTATGATGTTTTGGTTCAGAGGATTCCAGAGTAGGAGGTTGCACACTACCTGATTAGCAATAAGTTCCAAAAGCTGCTGACTTTCTCATGCCACATTGCAGATGCAACTTTCAGTTCCCAGACCATGCCCAGTCACAACATTTTCGCATGAAAATTGAAAAAGCAAGTCTGTGATGCTAACTGTTGATTACCAGGTTTTTATACCAAAAGAAGGCACCAATGATCAAGCAGCAACACTTTTGATGTGCTTCACACTAAAAGTTCTTACTCATAAGGACCATTATTGACAAATTAAGTTTTTTTGTGTGAAACTCGTTGAGGTTCTTACTGTTCTTACTGTTCTTACTGTTGATTCATCACCGGTGCCTTCTTTGGTAAAAAAAAAAAAAAAAACTCGGAATGAGCAGCAAGCATTGCATTGATTTGCACACTGTCAGCTGAAGAACTGATTCTCTCACCACCTCAATATGATGGGAACCCTCCAAAATGACACAGCGCTGAGGTCCTAGCACTGGGACATAACATACTGTATAGCACCAACCTCTTGGATAATCTGGGGATCCTGGAACATATCTGCTGGTGACGCTGGAACCCCCTCCCTCATGCCTCGGACACACATACACACACTCTAATACCTATAAATAAATAAATAAATGGAGGTGTTAAAGCTCAGAATGCATTTTCCTCCACCGTGGGGACACTCATATTTTAGTGTTAGGACCACTGATACCATGGTGCCGTGACGAGGCTCTGTGGCTTACGCATGCATTTGCAAATGCATGCAGACTAAACCCGTTTTTAAGGCATACGGTTAATTCGGTTGTCTGTGAGCTGGTTGGTAGGTAGGCTTGGGTTTTTTCATGGGCATTCCCCAGGCTTTGTTGTTACCTGTTTTAGCCAATGCCACTTACTGCGAAAGCCAGCTATAGATGAGGGCGGTGGCAAGTTTTTTGTTAACAAATCTCATATAGCCTACAATTTTGAACTTGCATTGAAAGTGTAGATGTGAATGTTGATGCAGAAAGCAGAAGAGGAGAAGGTTACACAGCATAGGCTACAAGTAGTACATTCAACTGTCCTCCTATTGATGCTGTATAGTGTTATGTGAACTTATTCTGCAAGGAATTACACAGGACTAAATTGAGTAAACTTTTTTTTTTTAACTGCAGCACATTTCCGTGTTTACTGGATAGCACAGATAGCATTAGCAGTTAACTAAATGCTATCACTTCTTGCCTGGACCAGTCCTTTGAAAAAAAAGAGTAATGAAGCACCCTTTCCTCCTTTCATTCCCTTCTTACCTATTTCACTTTTCTGCTTTTCTCCCGACCTTCCCACTTTCCATCTACTTTCCCAACAGGGCTCTGTATAGAGGTACTATATGGAATTACAGCAGCTCCATCACCCTACCTTCACTTCCTAAGTTTGTTTGTAAAATGTCTATAACGCAGAGGCAGTCTTGGCAATTTCAAGTGTGAGGCGCATTCAGTCTGACTCCCAAGCAAGTAGGAAAAAGTTAACATTCTTTGACTACCTAATTAATGTTGCAATGCTTTTTTATATATGTAATTGTCTACCAGACTGTTTTGATGTTAAAGTGATTGTAAAGTCTTGTTTTTTTTTTTTTTTTAAATAACAAACGTGTTATATTTACCTGCTCTATGCAATTGATTTTGCATAGAGCAGCCTGGATCCTCCTCTTCTCAGGTCCCTCTTTTGCTGCTCCTGGCCCCTCCCTCCTGTCGAGTGCCCCCACTGAAAGCAGCTTGCTATGGGGGCACCCGAGCCGAGTCACAGCTCCCTATGTCCATTCAGACAAGGAGCCCCCTCTCTCCCCTAATTAGCTAACCGACTTTGATTGATGGCCACGGGAGCCAATGGCGCCGCTTCCATGTCTCAGACAATCAGGAGGAGAGTTCCGGATGGCTAAGACACTAGTGTACATCGCTGGAGAAAGGCGGGGCACAGGTAAATAATTAGGGGGTTGATGGGGAGGCTGCTACACACAGGTTTTTTTTTATCTTAATGCATAGAATACCTTAAGATAAAAAAACTTCTGCCTTTACAACTCCTTTAAGCCACTCTATAATGTGTTAGCAAATGAGAACAAAGTATTTTCAGTTATCAAGAAGAAATGCAAAAATCTACAGAAAAAGTAATGAAGCTTGCAATTACGTTGTTAAAACAATGTACTTGATCGTGATCTCTTTAAATTTTAACTGTTTAATAACTCACATGGCTCGTTCACTCCTTGTTTTACAAAGTATGATCTGTCTGTATGGGCTGCAATTTGTGGGGTTACAGCACTCCCTGAGCCAAATAATTAAGTACACAATTTGATTCAACCCACAGAAGACAATCACATAGATTTTTACATTGGAAGGAGAATTTCAAACATGGATGGAGCATAAACTAAGTATACGAAATGGGTTCTTCACTTCTGCATCCAGCAATAAAGATCTCAAATCCAAAAGGAAGCAAACGAGTATAATTCACAATACATATTGTGAAGGGGGGGGGGGGGGGGGTAAAAAGCCAGAGACCATATGATTAATGGCTTAGCAAAGGTCATGTGACCATTCACCAGTGAAAATCCAGATTCCAGTTACAACATTAACAGCTAAATTATGTTTATAGGCATTTATATTATGTTTTCTGTGGAATGTTAAAATAAAGCTGCATTTAAACTTTAATTGACATGTACTTTAACCACTTTCAGACCGGACCATTTTGCTGGTCAATGACCAGAGGTCTTTTTACAATTTGGCACTGCGCTGCTTTAACTGGTAATTGTGCGGTCATGCAATGTTGTACCCAAACAAAATTTGCGTCCTTTTTTTCCCACAAATAGAGCTTTCTTTTAAAGGTATTTGACTGACTCTGCGATTTTTATTTTTTGCGATATAAACGTAAAAAGACCGCAAATTTTGAAAAAAAATGATATTTTCTACTTTTTGTTATTAGAAAAATCCAATAAACTCAATTTTAGTCATACATTTAGGCCAAAATGTATTCAGCCACATGTCTTTGGTAAAAAAAAAGTCAATAACTGTATATTTATTGGTTTGCGCAAAAGTTGTCACATCTACAAACTAAGGTACGTTTTCTGGAATTTACGCAGCTTTTAGTTTATGACTGCCTATCTAATTTCTTGAGGTGCTAAAATGGCAGGGCAGTACAAAACCCCCCCCCCAAATGACCCCATTTTGGAAAGTAGATACCCTAAGGAAATTGATAAGAGGCATGTTGAGCCCATTGAATATTTTATTTTTTTGCCTCAAGCGATTGAATAATGACAAAAAAAATATATATTTTTTTTTTTTACACAAAGTTGTCACTAAATGATATATTGCTCACACATGCCATGGTTATATGTGGAATTGTACCCCAAAATACATTCTGCTGCTTCTCCTGAGTACGGGGATACCACATGTGGTCGACTTTTTGGAAGCGTAGCCGCGTACGGGGCCCCGAAAGCCAAGCACCGCCTTCAGGATTTCTAAGGGCATACATTTGTAATTTCACTCCTCACTACCTATCACAGTTTTGAAGGCCATAAAATGCCAATATGGCACAAAACCCCCACAAATGACCCCATTTTAGAAAGTAGACACCCCAAGATATTTGCTGAGAGGCATGTTGAGTCCATGGAATATTTTATATTTGGCACAAGTTGCGGGAAAATTACAAACTTTTATTTATTTTTATTTTTTTTCACAAAGTTGTCACTAAATGATATATTGCTCACACATGCTATGGGCATATGTGAAATGACACCCCAAAATAAGTTCTGCTGCTTCTCCTGAGTACGGGGATACCACATATGTGGGACTTTTTGGGAGCCTAGCCGCGT
Organism: Lithobates pipiens; assembly: GCF_037356315.1. Lineage (NCBI taxonomy): Eukaryota > Metazoa > Chordata > Amphibia > Anura > Ranidae > Lithobates > Lithobates pipiens. The sequence continues at coordinate 626,643,024 of NW_027507748.1, read as the reverse complement.
ACGGGGCCCCGAAAACCAAGCACCGCCTTCAGGCTTTCTAAGGGCGTAAATTTTTGACTTCACTCCTCACTACCTATTACAGTTTTGAAGGCCATAAAATGCCAAGATGGCACAAACCCCCCCAAATGACCCCATTTTGGAAAGTAGACACCCCTAAATTTAGGGGTACACTAGTGAGACTTGGTAATAAATGGCGGGTGCCCTGAAACTATAAAAAAATAACTAACCAACCAGCGTCACCTGTAACAGTTATATGGTGATCACTGGTGAAAGGGTTAACTAGGGGGCAATCAGGGGGCTTTATGCGGTAGTATATGGGGGTCCCTGGCACTATAAAAAGCTGCGGCGAACCTAAATACCTACCTGCCTAACTAGTGTCACCTGTGACACTAATACAGCGATCAGAAAAACGATCGCTTATTAGGCTGGGTTCACACTGGAGCGATGCGGGAACGCCACGAATCCGCGGCAGGTTCCCGCATCGCATGCCTCCCGGCGGCAGTTCACACTGCCCTATGCGAACTGCTGGGAGCGATTCTGCTGCGGACCAAAAAAAGGGTCCCGTGCGAATTTGCGGCGGGTGCGGCGGGTGCGGCGCGAATTCAGCCATACTATCTGTATGGCTGAACTCGAATCGCATAGAGATCGGATGTGATTTGCACTGCAGTGCGGTGCGAATCACATCCGTTCTCATAAACCGCTGCAATGTGAACCCAGCCTTAGTGACACTGGCGACGGGGGGTGATCACGGGGTTAAACCTTTATTGGGGGGGTTAGGGGGGTACCTTAGAACTAAAGGGGGCTAACCCTAACTGCCCTAACAGTTATTACAGTCACAAATGACACCAATGCAAAAAAAAAAAAAATGCAATTGGTGTCACTGTGACTGGGGGGGCAGGGGTAATTGGGGGGGTGATCGGGGGGTGAAGGGGGGGTGTGAGTGTGCCTGGCATGTTCTACTGTGTAGTGTTGGTGCAACTCACCGATCCTCTCTCCTCGGTGCCGGAACGAAAAATACCGACACGGAGGAGAGATTACATCACTTCCTCTGCCTGTGTTTACATTACAGGAGAGGAAGTGATGCAATGCTTCACTTCCATTCGTCAGGAGCGATCGCGAGGGGGTGGCCATGAATGAATGGCCGCCCCCTCATCCCGGATCGCTCCTGAACGGATACCGACCGCCGCTGGCACCGGGGGGGCCCGGTCGGGCCCCCCCCCCGCGGGAAGGCAGGGACGTACAGGTACGCCCATATGCCTGCCCGTGCCATTCTGTCGACGTATATCGTCGTGCGGCGGTCGGCAAGTGGTTAAATATGGAAGCTGGACAATGAGGGAGCCTAATAATAATTTTGCTACCGGCCCCTATTGCATTCAATTACTGTACATCCTTGGGAACACTGTGGGAGAGGTTACTAAAACTGGAGAGTGCAAAATCGCATGCAGCTCTGCATAGAAACCAATCAGCTTCCAGTTTTTTTGTCAAAGCTTAATTGAACAAGCTAAAGTTAGAAGCTGATTGGCTACCGTGCATGGCTGCAACAAATTCTGAGTGCTCCACTGTTTGTGTATCACCCCCACTGAGTCAATATTAGAGCGCAGGCTTCAATATAGCCATTTCTACAATAAAAAAAATATATATATTCCTACAAAAAAACTGAAAATAGTAACAACAGTGTGCAAGGATCACATAAAGACCAAACACAGTTTATGTGCATAACAGATGGCCCTTGCTGTGACAGTGACTGTGTAGCATCAGAATTAATAGACCATTTTCTAGCCAGTATTAACAGAGGAAAAGCAGATCTTACTTCCCCAATATTAAATTATGAGCTAAACATATAACCATGTTCCACCAGATTGAACTTTAGGAACTACAGTAGAAAGCACTTGATATCTGGTGATTAAAGTGGAGCAGCATCTAGTGGAAAGAGCAGCCGTTCACATAGAGACCCCGGGTTTGTTTACTGTCAAATCCTGTGACCGAGTGCCAGATGGTGGAATTCACAAACTGTGTCAGTCATTATGAGATCAACTTCTTGAGCGAGTTGGTGAAATTAGTAGGCAATGAGTGAGATATAACCTTCTTATAGATAATATAGGACTACAGTCCACATGATAGATGTCCATGCGGTCATTAAAAGGCTTTTCAACAGCTGAACAGGAATAGAGGAAACAATTCCCAATGGGGGGACCTGTACCATTGACAACTGTCTTAGAGGATAGTTTCCTCATTTCAGAGCACCCTTTAAAATGATGGACAGTTTTGAGGCACCCAATTCTAAAATGTAAAAACTATTCTACTTGTTTTACATAATGCATCAACATCAATACACATAGGATACCCAACGGTAGAGGTCATTTATTCTTCCAAAGCAAATACACTTTTGAAAACTGGTACTGACTAGTAATGCCAATGTTTTCATTCTCCCTCAGTTTTTCTCCATCACTTAGCAAATGAGACCCCACAGCTGATGGAGAGAGGCGAGGGAGGGCCAAACAAGGATGGTATGCAGGCGATTGACATCCTCTTTATCAATTGGTCGTTAGAAGGTTAGTGGCTAGAAGGTTGTATTAGTGCACAATGAAAGCCTGTGGCTTTGTGTGACTATAAGGCAGGTTTCCTCTAGACACAAGCTTGTATACGATTTTTGGGGCAGGTGTAGACATTTTGCCAAGGCACCCCTGAAGAAACCTCAAGGCACCCTGGTTGAAAAAGGCTATTTTAGAGATATATTCTCTTACTTGATGTTGGGTCTACAGGATTCAAAGTGCAGGGAAATCTCCCCAATGGGGTACTGCTAGTAAAAAATTAACAGGGGTTCTAATCATTACCAAACTATATCCAACAAGAAAAAAATGAAATAACTAAAAAGCTGTGGCTTTAGACAAATCCAAAAGCAGAAATTCTGTATCTATGAAACTTTGCCAGAGAGGGTATACATAGCCCGAAGCCCAAAGTTTACAAGGGTGATTTATAGGCAATATGCCCAAACCATAATCATCTACTACCATTCTATGTGCAGAAATGGTCTGCGATTGACTGCACATACTGTACCTGTGGCATTGTATGAATAGGCTCCCACATCCACTATATATTCCTTGTAGAGATGACACTTTCATTTTACAAACACTAGTCTTTTCTTGCTAAAGGCAGAAGGAAATGCAGAGCACAATCATATCATATTCACTGATGTCACTTGACCCGAGTGCTTGTAATATAATAAATTTTCCTCCTTCTGCTCCTGTTCTAGCAGCATAACAATGTCTTTAGTGAAGGAGAGTGAAATTGTTCTGATGTCAGAGCTGAAATATATGAATGGACTGATTCATGTTCCCAGTAAAAATAGATCACTAGCACAATGTGTTGAGATTACGACAGTAAATAACTAAACAAAAACCAGCAGATAGAATACTCCCAATAGTGATGGAACATCACCAACCATGCAAACCATGAGTACATTAAAAGTGGACTTAAAATAACCAACAAGCCAGTTTAGGGAACACAAGTACCCAAATGCCATGCCAACCAGTAGACTTGTAAGACTTAAACGCCAGCAGTTCTAAGCTGCTGCCTCTTGCTTGAGCGTTTTCGCCATTGAAAACAAGTTACATTAAAATAGTTGCCTATTACGTTAGGTTAGGACTACACTGGTGAATACATCTCTCTGCAACTACTTTTGAGGTACTTCAAGCACAATAAATTTTCTGTTTTATATAGTTCACTAAAAATATACCTATTTGTTGATAGTAATCTCATTAGCATCACATTTATTTCAGTGTGCCGCACGTGAAGTAACTGCCAAAAAGTACTTGAAATATCTCAGTAGCAAAGAGATTTAGTTGGCAGTATAGCCCTAGCATAAAGTGCTCTTAACTCCTGACCTTCATAGTTTCATAGTTGGTAAGGTTGAATAAAGACACCAGTCCATCCAGTTCAACCTGAGTGAGTGTCTACAATTGTCCCTATCCCTGTACATTGCACATTCACAATCCAAGGTCCCCAATCCTATACTAGGGCCAATTTTGGACAGAGGCCAATTAACCTACCTGCATGTCTTTGGATTGTGGGAGGAAACCAGAGTACCCGGAACAAACCCACCCACTGAAGGCGGTGCTTGGTTTTCGGGGCCCCGTACGCGGCTAGGCTCCCAAAAAGTCCCACATATGTGGTATCCCCGTACTCAGGAGAAGCAGCAGAATTTATTTTGGGGTGTCATTTCACATATGCCCATGGCATGCGTGAGCAATATATCATTTAGTGACAACTTTGTGAAAAAAAAAAATAAAGAAAAAGTTTGTAATTTTCCCGCAACTTGTGGCAAAATATAAAATATTCCATGGACTCAACATGCCTCTCAGCAAATAGCTTGGGGTGTCTACTTTCTAAAATGGGGTCATTTGTGGGGGTTTTGTGCCATCTTGGCATTTTATGGCCTTCAAAACTGTAATAGGTAGTGAGGAGTGAAGTCAAATATTTACGCCCTTAGAAAACCTGAAGGCAGTTCTTGGCTTTCGGGGCCCCGTACGCGGCTAGGCTCCCAAAAAATCCCACACGTGTGGTATCCCCGTACTCAGGAGAAGCAGCAGAATTTATTTTGGGGTGTCATTTCACATATGCCCATAGCATGTGTGAGCAATATATCATTTAGTGACAACTTTGTGTAAAAAAAAATAATAATTTTTTTTTTGTCATTATTCAATCGCTTGAGGCAAAAAAATAAAATATTCAATGGGCTCAACATGCCACTTATCAATTTCCTTAGGGGGTCTACTTTCCAAAATGGGGTCATTTGGGGGGGTTTTGTACTGCCCTGCCATTTTAGCACCTCAAGAAATGAGATAGGCAGTCGTAAACTAAAAGCTGCGTAAATTCCAGAAAACGTACCTTAGTTTGTAGATGTGACAACTTTTGCGCAAACCAATAAATATACAGTTATTGACTTTTTTTTTTACCAAAGACATGTGGCTGAATACATTTTGGCCTAAATGTATGACTAAAATTGAGTTTATTGGATTTTTCTAATAACAAAAAGTAGAAAATATCATTTTTTTTCAAACTTTGCGGTCTTTTTCCATTTATATCGCAAAAAATAAAAATCGCAGAGGCAATCAAATACCATCAAAAGAAAGCTCTATTTGTGGGAAGAAAAGGACGCAAATTTTGTTTGGGTACAACATTGCATGACCGCGCAATTACCAGTTAAAGCAGCGCAGTGCCAAATTGTAAAAAGACCTCTGGTCATTTACCAGCAAAATGGTCCGGTCTGAAAGTGGTTAAAAGATAACCCGAGTAAACACAAAATGCAGATTTTAAATAAAAATTTTAAAAAAGCTGTCCAAACCTGCCTGGCTTTATGAGAAAAAAGTAATTGGCCCCTAAACCTAATAACTGGTTGTGCCACCCTTGGCGGCAACAACTGCAATCAAGCGATAACTGGCAATGAATCTTTCATATTGCTTTGGAGCAATATCGGCCCACTCTTCTTCAGCCACATTGGAGGGTTTTCCATCATGAACGGCCTGTATAAGGTCATGATAAAGCATCTCAATTGGATTTAAGTCTGAGCTTTGACTAGGCCACTCCAAAACCTCAATTTTGCTTTATTTGAACCATTTGGAGGTAGACATGCTGTTGTGTTTTGGATCATTGTCCTGCTGCATAACCCAAGTGCATTTGAGCTTGAGGTCATGAACTGATTTTATGGTAGAGCTAAGAATTCATGTTTCCATCAATTATGGTAAGTGGTTCAGGTCCTGAAGCTGCAAAGCAGCCCCAGACCATCACACTACCACCATGTCTGACTGTTGGTATGATGTTCTTGGTATGAAATGCTCTATTAGTTTTATGCGAGCTGTAACGCACACCTTCCAAAAAGTAACATTTTTGTCTCATCAGTCCACAGAATATTTTCCTAAAAGTCTTGGGGATAATCAAGATGTTTTTTGGTAAATGTGAGATGAGCCTTTGTGTTCTTTTTGGTCAGCAGTGGCTTTGGCCTTGGAACTCTCCCATGGATGCCATTTTTGCCCAGTCTCTTTCTTATTGTTCAGTAATGAACACTGATCTTACCTGCGGCAAGTGAGGCCTGCAGTTCTTTAGATGTTGTTCTAGGTTCTTTTATGACATTCTGGATGAGTCATTGTCATGCTCTTGGAGTCAATTTGTATGCTGGCCACTCCTGGGAAGTTTCACCACTGTTCCAAGTTATCTCCATTTGTGGATAATGGCTCTCCCCGTGGTTCACTGGAGTTCCAAAGCCTTACAAATGGCTTTGAAACGCTTCCTAGACCAATACATGTACATTACATTGTTTCTAATCTGTTCTTCAGTTTTTTTAGATTATGGCATGTGTGTGGCTTTTTGTGATTTGTTAGCGTGCCAGACAGCTTCTATTTATGTTATTTCTTGATTCAACTGGTCTGGCAGTAAACAGGCCTGGGTGTGGCAAGTGAAATTTAACTCAGATTTCCAAAAACTAGAGGTTAATTACAGTTCATTCGTGATTCAGCATGTGAGAGGGCAATTACTTTTTTACGCTGTCCCCTGTAGTCCGGCGCATCCATCTTCTCGGTGGGGTCTCACAGCTCCACCGCTGTCATTCGGCGAAGCCGCGATGACGTCACTCCCGCGTATGCGCATGGGAGCCGACACGCGTGGCATCTTCGTCATTGACGATGCCGCGCTCGGTGCGCCTGCGCGCCGCTGTAGACAGCGGTGCCTGTCTTTAGGCAAATATACGGTTTAGGAGATACAGTATTTCTTGGACCTACAGGTGAGCCTTAATCTAGGCTTACCTGTAGGTCAAAGTGGTTTGTAAGGGTTTACAACCACTTGAAACAATGTATAGCAAAAATGGTCATTAAAACTTTTGCATAGTTAAAAATGGAAAATGTCAGCTTAGAAATTCCCTCTAAAACTGACAAAATGTAATAAGGAGCAGTCTCCACGTTCCATTATTAATCAGTTTTGTAAAGCACAATTAGTGCCGTTGCATTCTCCGGTATACCTTGTTAAGTGGCCTGACACTCACATGTGAAGTGAACAGTAAACCGTTGAGATGGTTTTAACGTGTGGGAGCTGAAACCATCAAGTCTTCATTGAGCCATTTAGAGGCAATATATTAAAAGGCAGTAGAAATGTGACCTGTTATTTTATAGCTCCTTCACGTCCCGTGAATTAAAATGCAGAAGTACGGCCATCTTGTTTTGACATGAGATGAGTGAAATTTTATGAGGGTGTCTCACAAAACAGCTGATGAGGGAGAAATGACTTGCCATCCCCTCTATTAATCTTGTCTTCCTACCTTTGCGTTTGCTTTTTCTCTCCAGCAAGGTAATAATGACACCCTCATCCATTATCCTTTTATCCCTGTTATTCACATGAAATTGCTTAATAATATGTTACAGATTCGTCTTCCCTTGCATAATTCTTCCTGTCATTTGTAGTATATCATGCAGCAAACACACAGCCCACTTTCGCTGGCCGGGCTTTGAAGATTATTGTCAGTGACATCTTCAGGATGCATTTGGAATCTGGAGCATCATTTTCCTTGTGGAGAGAAATTACACTGACTTATCTGTCATTGCCAAAAGCACAACAAGCAATCTGGTGTTAATGCATAGGTAAAATGGCTTTTTATCAGGGAGCCAGGACATAGAGCTCTTGAAAATATATGGTAATGGGACTTTTCATCGTTTAATAAGCTTCTTAAGAAAAAGCAGAACTTAATTCACATATTAGAAGTGTGTTAATCTGTAAACGAAAGTATGCAACGTAAATGTTAAAACACTCCAATAACCCAAAGAATAGGGCAGGCTTCCCAACAAAATTAGGAATTTTAACTTAGTAGTACAGTGCCAACATTTAAGTTTGGTCAAATTATTTTCTGGCAGATTGGTCCATACCACTGAGATATACTAACAAGAGTTAGTACCCACACTTTTATGTAAATATTTGATTATATCTTTTCATGTGACAACACTGAAGAAATTACACTTTGCTACAATGTAAAGTAGTGGTACTGGTCACTGGAAGTTCAACATGGGACCTTATGGCAAAGAGCTCTCTGAGGATCTGAAAAAAAGAATTGTTGCTCTACATAAAGATGGCATAGGATATAAGAAGATTGACAAGACCCTGAAACTGAGCACAGAACAGGTTCCACTCAGAACAGGCCTCATCATGGTCAACCAAAGTGGTTGAGTGCGGGTTCTCAGCATCACATCCAGAGGTTGTCTTTGGAAAATAGATGTAGGAGTCCTGCCAGCATTTCTGCAGAGGTTGAAGGGGTGGAGGGTCAGCCTGTCAGTGCTCAGACCATACGTTACACACTGCATCAAATTGGTCTGCATGGCTGTCGTCCCAGAAGGAAGCCTCTTCTAAATATGATGCACAAGAAAGCCTGCAAACAGTTTGCGGAAGACAAGCAGACTAAGGACAAGGGTTACTGGAACCATGCCCTGTGGCCTAATGAGACCAAGATAAACATATTTGGTTCAGAACCAGGTGAGGAGTACAAAGACAAGTGTGTCTTGCCTACAGTCAAGCATGGTGGTGGGAGTGTCATGGTCTGGGGCTGCATGAGTGCTGCCTGCACTGGGAGCTACAGTTCATTGAGGGAGCTATGAATGCCAACATGTACTGTAACATACTAAAGCAAAGCATGGGCTTCTCCCTTCGGGGACTGGGCTGCAGGGCAGTATTCCAACATGATAACGACCCCAAACACACCTCCAAGACGACCACTGCCTTGCTAAAGAACTTGAGTGTAAAGATGAGTAAAGGGAAGTGTAGATATCTCCTATCTCCCAATGGGGACATCAACAAAAGAAGGTGAGCATCGGGACTATTATTTTTTGAGGGTAAAGATGATGGACTGGCCAAGCAAGTCTCCAGACCTAAACCCTATTGGGCTTCTGTGGGGCATCCTCAAATGGAAGATGGAAGAGTGCAGGGTCTCTAACATCCATCAGTTCTGTGATGTTGTCATGGAGGAGTGGAAGAGGACTCCAGTGGCAACCTGTGAAGCTCTGGTGAACTCCATATCCAAGAGGGTTAAGGCAGTGCTGAAAAATAATGGTGGCCACACAAAATATTGAAACTTTGGGCCCAATTTGGACAGTTTAACTTAGGGGTGTACTCACTTTTGTTGCCAGCGGTTTAGACATTAATGGCTGTGTGTTGAGTTATTTAGAGGGGACAGCAAATTTACACTGTTATACCAGCTGTACACTCACTACTTTACATTGTAGCAAAGTGTAATTTCTTCAGTGTTGTCACATGAAAAGATATAATAAAATATTTAGAAAAATGTGAGGGGTGTACTCATTTTTGTGAGATACTGTAACTGGGTGCTGTATATTTCAGAAGGATCAGTTCCTTTAAAGGAAATTATAGTAGTTTCCCATATATCTTCTTCTCTTATTTATTAGGGGCAGGAGTTTTAAAAAACTGTTTTGTTGTTTTGAACAATACTTATTTATATTGGGGTTGATCTAATAAGATGGGATAGTGCAAAATGTGGTGCAGCTCTGCATAGAAACCAATCAGCGTCCAGGTTTTTTTTTTGGGAAAAGCTTAATTGAACGAGCTGAAGTTAGACGCTGATTGGCTACCATGCACAGGTGCACCATTTTTGCACTCTCCAGTTTTAGCAAATCAACCCCATTACATAGTTCATTTCAACCCAGCAGGTTAAAGTCTGTTATCCTCACGTTTCCAAGTGATCTTTGCCTGCTTTACTGAGAAAAAACATGACAGAAAAATTTGACTTTAAAGTTGTTTCTCAGCAAAAAAATAACTGAAAGCCAAGTTAAAAGTATATAAAATACAAACTTTATTATGTACAAACTAATAAAAGTGCCCAATAGTGGACACATTACAAGAATGTAGATGGATATATGTAAATCATTAACATCTAAACTGGAGGGAACATCAGAAACCAGTACTACTTAAAGTTTACAGAGCTCAATACCTCAAGCCTAAATTTACACACATGTGAATGAGTCAAAACAATACCTCATTCATGGGGGTACTGCCTCTCCCTACTGCTTTGCTTGGACAGCTCCATCTGAGTATTTGTTATATTTTAAAGGCAGACTTAGTTTGGTTGACTCTCTCATTAGAAAGTGCAAATTAATCATGAAAATGAACTAGGCAATATAGGGATTAAGGGGGGAAATAAAGTGGTATGGATAGATCATTTCGAATTCTGTCATTGCATCTAAAGTAAGAGAGCGATCAAATAGTTGAAACAAGTTTTTTATTTTTTTTTACAAATTGTGTGCTTCTCTACATTTACTCTATACGAAAGAATATTCTCTTTCATACAGAAAACTAGAACAATTGTGAACTAGACAGAAAAAACTTTTTCTACCACTTTTTATGTTTATTATTACTCATTTGTCAAAAGGCGGAAACAAATTATATTCTAACCCAAGAGTAAGGTCTGTAAAATAGGTATAGAACTATTACGTGTGTCATGACCAAGGTTGACCCCACCAACCCCTTTATGTGCCGACAATAAATATGCCAAACTGATAAGACCTCTGATAATGTCAGATTTCAGCCATTCCCACCTTCCCATGCCTTGGTGGTTACACCGATCTCTGCAAGTGTATGGACTCATGCAAAAGGGAAAAACAAGAAAGTAAGTCCTCTCTATACAGTCTGATCTTAATTAAATATGCAATTTTAAGAAAAAATCAACAGGACCTCGTAACTAGTACATCTGCTAGGTAATCATATTACTTCCCCTTACATTTTTCCCTGTTGTAACACACAATTCCCATTTTAACCCAGTCAGCAAATCCAGCATTGACGCCTGCTGTGACCTGCTACACTGCTGTCAAACTGGGCCCCGTGCCACCACCTTCATTGCTAATGTTAACGAGCGCTGGCTGGCTCTTTCTGGTTCAGCCAGCCCAGCCCCCTGATGATGCGCCGCTGGGTTCAACCTCCTCCAGCTGCTGTATGGAACCTAAAGCATCATGGGATATCTCAAATAAATATCCTGAGAGGCTTCAGAGTGGAGGAAATGTTTAAGCATGAGAATGGTGGCTTAGGGATGGGGGCAGAGAAAAAAGGTAAAGAAAAACACTATCCTGATTGCTGATGTTATCGAGCGCTGACTGGTTCTTCCTGATTCAGGCAGTCCAGCCCCCTGATGATGCACTGCCGGGTCCAACCTCCTCCAGCTGCTGTATGCAACCTAAAGCATCATGGAATATCTCAAATAAATATCCTGGGAGGCTTCAGAGTGGAGGAAATGTTTAAGCATGAGAATGGTGGCTTAGGGATGGGGGCAGAAAAAAAAAAGGTAAAGAAAAACCCATTCCTCATTGCTGATGTTATCAAGCGCTGACTGGTTCTTCCTGGTTCAGGCAGTCTGATGATGCACCGCTGGGTCCAACCTCCTACAGCTGCTGTATGGAACCTAAAGCAACATGGGATAAATATCCCAGGAGGCTTCAATGTGGAGGAAATGTTTAAGCATGAGAATGGTGGCTCAGGGGTGGGGTGAATTAGAGGGGAAAAAAAAAGTAAAGAAAAACAACGTTCTATATTGTGGGGGGAGGAGTTCAATGATGCCTAGTGCATCTGATCGGTGAAGGTCCATTATTTTAAAATGAATAGGATATTTAGCATTTAAAATTAAATTATGGTTTAGCCCCTAAAAATGTAATCAGCATTAACGATATCTCAATAAAGGAAATTTCTATCCAAAAATATATTTTTTTTGGTAAAAGTGTATCAGTTTATATTCTACACAATTATAAGACCATTCTCCAGACAGAGTAAATTATTTATAAAATATGTAATAACTTTATGAAGGCTGGCCCAGCAACCTGCAAACTAATGTCCAGTCCACCCCAGCGTATTGTGAAAAGAATTATGCCAAGCTAGCTCTCTATCAGAAGATGTCGCAAACAAGCAGTCTTCCCTATCTGGGGGTGGCATTCCAGAGGGACCCTGGCTACCCAGCTTGCATGCCAAATCTGACAACACATGACAAGCTGGTCGGCGTGCAGTAATTTGACTAATTATACTGGATTAGAGCATATTAATGCAAGCTGTTTTCTCCCGAGTTAATGACCTGCTGACTGGGTTCTGTAAGGCCCCACTTGGTCTGCAGACAGAGGGGGGAAAAAGTGCTTTCTAAGCTCTCGTCGTTTCACATCAGCAAATGAGTATATCAAACTAGTGAGCAGCAAAATGCAAGCGACATTTTGTCTACTCAAAAGCAACACAGTCTTCTTTAACTTTCCACCTCAAGGGTTCCTTTGATGAAAAATTAAAATACCTCCAGCCTGCTCATCAGTGTTCAGAGACAGGGAATGTACTTTTCCAAACCCCAGCACGATGGCTAGTTATAAGACAACAGATTTTCTGCATGCAAATTGTACATTGCTAAAACATTCATTATATTTGTCTGAAAGCAACCACAGCACATGTACAATATGTAAATTGACAATTAATGTGTTTTTTTTTAAAGAGAATAACCCTGTGTGATTAGGCTCTGAAGGAAGTAGCCACAACCCCAGCATCACGTACCACTTTGGCAGTGATGAAAAACCTATTCAATGAATCACTTTCATAGAATCAGCATGGGACACATCAATCAGGGAGTCCTCTTCATCCATCAGAGCCGAATCACAAAGGTGTTTTCCTTTGTGATAGAGACCCTTTAGGAGCTTTAACTACACATGTGCTTTTTAATATCTGTTCAGCATGAGGATTAGTCCCTTGCTGACAACAGCCTTAGATAAAATCAATACACTGTAAATAAGGCAAAACATCAAGTGTACATACACCAACATAGCCAGACTATAGGTAAAAACTTTTTTTTTTTTTAGACTGAGGAAGGGTTAGAACCTTAGTCAGGTTTTTACTGCTATGATCACAGTTGAAACAAATTGATGGGAATTCTCCTCAATGGCAAAAGAGACTGTGGGGAAAGGTTACAATATCTGTGAGGCTTTTATTGCAGTCCATGTCCCCATTTCCCTTTTTTGTCTTTGTAGCACAGGGTTAGAGAGGTTAGAGGAAATCTCCCTAATGCAGTCATGGCCAACAGTAAAAATCTGACAGAATTTTTAATCCTTCCCACCTCTATTCTTAATCTTTAAAGCTAAACTTCAGGGAAACTTAAAAATGATCCTTTGCGTGGGGTTGCCCTAGCAGTGTAATGGTTAAATGTTCATTTTTGTCTAGGGGGAACATTAAAAAAAAAAAAAAGTTTTACTTACCTTGCGTCCCCATCTGCCAATGCTTTCCTCCTATTCTATGAGTTGTGAGCAGGCCCTCAACGTCCTTACTTACAATGCAGGTCCCTGAAGTTGATGTGTTGAAAGCAGAAAAACGGGCATTGCAGTTTATTGTGTATGGAGCTGCATAGCCACTGACTGGGCAAGGTGCCCATGCTGACCCGTGTCCACAGCCAATAGCTTCTACAATGGGCACTTGACAATCAGAACTGGACCACGGAGCAATGGAATTAGGTTGGACTAGTCTGACGAATCCCATTTTCTTTTACATCATGTGGCTGGGCGCATCGCTTAGAGATGGGAAGAGATGGCACCAGGATGCATTATAGGAAGGAAAGAAAGCAAGCCAGCAGAGGCTGTGTGATGCTTTGGACAACATTCTGTTGGGAAACCTTGGGTCCTATCAGCAGAATAATGCGGCCTGCCACACTGCAAAAATGGTTCAAGAATGGTTTTAATGAGTTTCAGTTGTTGAACTTACCTCCAAATTCTCCAGATCTTAATCCGATCATGCATCTATGAAAAGTGCTGGAAAAACAAGTCTGATCCATGGAAGACCCATCTCACAACTTACAGGACTTGGATCTGCTACTGACGGCTTGTTGCCAGATAGCACAGCATACCTTCAGAGATCTAGTGGCATCTATGGGTCAAGGCTGTTTTGGCAGCAAAAAGGGGGACCTACTCAATATTATGTGGGTAGTCATAAAGTTATGGCTGAAGGTTTCATATACATATTTGTTTCATTGTACTTATTCTTACATACACTTATACTTTATCAACTTAAAGGGATACTGAAAGTCTATGTTATACTTATCTACTCTGTCCAAAGGTTTTGCACAGATCAGCCCAGATCCTCCTCTTTTAGGGTCCCACATCGACCCTTCTAGCCCCTCCCTCACACATTGAGACCTGTGACTTGGCCCCACCTCTGTCTCCTGATTGGCTCACTGGCTGTTATTGACAGCAGCGGGAGCCAATGGCTTCCGCTACAGTCAAACGCCAGTCAGGAGTTCTAGTTCCTGGAGAGACAAGGCTCAGGTAAGCATTAGGGGAGGCTCCTGCACATAGAAGGCATGAAGGTAAAAAACCTTGTGCCTTTACAACTACTTTAATTAAAGGTGCATAAGTGCCCATTCACACTTTGTTGTTCTGGTGTGTTGTGTTACATGTTGCGTTAAGGTAGTCCATTCAAATCAATGGGCTGTCAACACACCAAAACGGGGAAAAAAGTTTTTTCACCAAAAAGTAGGACTATTCATTGTAGTGTGCTACAAGGCATCTTTGGTATTGAAAAAACCGTGCTGACCAAAAAAATATTAATAATAACAATATAGGCAGCAGAAATGTGAGATAAACACAGTGCAAATGGTAAAAGATAACTGCGCCACAAAACTAAAATAGAAAAAAATATCAACCATAATAATATAAAAAATTATATCTTCAAATATAAATAATGTGCAAACAAATAAAAGTCTCTGTGATTCTGTAATGCTAAAATAAGCAGTATTAACACTAAAAAAGTCCTTAGTTCATAATAATGAAAAGGTGATGGTAAACTTGAATGTACAAATAACTCTTATGCCAAAATCCTTATTAGACCATCGCCATGCTCCACACTAAGCCCTTGTACACACAAAGAATCCATCGGAATGTGTCCTATCGGACCGTGTTGTCGGATAATCCGACTGTGTGTGGTATGTATGTATGTGTCTGTTTCCGTTGGAATATCCGTCGGACCAAATTTTCCAACTTGCTGGAAATATTTTCCAACAAACTGGTCCGATAGGACATACTCCGATCATGTGTAGAGAATTCCGATCGGACAAAGTGCCACGCATGCTCAGATCAAATTCCTACATCAAAGCTATTGGCCACTAGCCTGAACGTAGTCCCATCGTAACGAAATTACGTCATCACGTTCTGAAAGATCGGATTTTTCGACAACTTTGTCCAACCGTGTGTATGCAACAGTTTCGGACAAAATCCGATGGATTTGGTTGTCGAAATGTCCGACCGTGTGTATAAGGGCTAATAGTGAATCCCTGAATCCTGCCACCGTTAGGAAAGCCGCTTACCAGATGGTAAAGTAGCAAATAGCCTTCATATGCTCCCAGCTACAGTCATCCGACCCATGGAATGGAACCCTCACAACAGCTTCCTCCCAGTAGATGTAAACCATTGGTCTCAATATTACATGTAGTCCGTAACCATAGCGTGATACCGTAATTGTAATGGATTTATTTAAAATATACTCACAAAATTTTCAAAAGTGCAAAGACATTAGAACAAAAACACCAGCCGGCATTCAAAAGAGCCCTTCCTCCCTCCTAGACAACATGGTGACGTCACTGCACGTCCTCCCTACAAGGCATCTTTGCCTTAGTGTATTGAGGTGCCATTCATGTAACTTTGTACCACAATAGCAAAGTGTAATTGGGCCCTTAATATTCTGTATTACCGCCCATTTCAGGATAAAAAGCAGCAGTAAACAATATCCTTTTCTAGAATTATTGGGCACTACATTATTGAGCTTTAAAAAACATTGCCATCTACTACCTCACATTTATTCTAGAATGATTCATTTTGAATGAACTCTACATAACTTTCACTGTTTACCTGTGAAAGATAGTAACATGTATTGGCTTGCCATTTTTATAACTCCATGCCCTGTAACCTTTCTTAAACCTTGACAAAGGGTCTTACAGATTAGCCAGGAATTATGCTGGTAATGGGCATGAAGCTGACTAAATGAAAACAAGCAAAAGGCAATTCCTAGTTATATCATGTCATTTAGAGGTAATACAAAACAGCATTGACCATCATTTACTCATTTGCTGTAACCTATTTCTTTGCTCCAAATGAAACCGTTTACAGATAAAAAGGCAGACACACCTATTCTAATTATGGAATTAAATGTAATTCGTTCCTACTTTGATTCGGGCCCTTTATAATATAATGTTACCACCATCTGCCTTTTTAGAAAGCTTCAAGTCTGGAGATTACGGTTTGAGCTGCTAAATGTAGTTCTTTGCATTTTCAGCAAAGTTTAGGTACACTTAGATTTAAAGTATATGCAGGCTGACAACACTAAACAACTGCCTTGCAATTAACAGCAGCATTGTCAGCCTGCCATATGTACTCCAGCAACTGGCCATTGGACTGCCTATAGGAAAGCCTATAGGACAGACCTGCTGGGAAGGCAAGCAGCCAACTAAAGGAGTACAGTCAGCGGACTGACAACACTGCTACAAATTGCAAGGAAGGGGCTAACTGTTGGCAGCCAGTGCTGAAATGCTGTTACAAGCAGGATCTCCGTGTAAGAAACTAAGCAACGTATTCAAAAAGTATTTTGCTTAAAGCTGAACTCCAGAATAAGCAATTATTGTCTAAATACCTAAAGAGGCATGTGCATCAATACTGGAATATTGGAGTACTAAGGAGCAGACACTGCAGCTCCCACTTACTGTGCAGGGAGGCTGGTATTGTATCTGGCCACCCTCTATGTCAGGGTTGGCCTCAGCCCTTCCTTCTCTGAGCTGGCTGCTCAGCAGTCGGCTATTTGCCAGCTCCTATCTCTCCACAGTGTCTCACCTGTTGATGATATCCTGCTAGTCAGTCCTGCCTACTTAAGCCATCCAGCCAAGATAGTCTGTGCCTTCACCTTGGTCACATCTCTAGAGACGCTCTCCTGTGTTCCTGTTAAAGACTTGCTTGGCTGACATTCCTTCTGGCTCCAGATCCTGCTTACTGTTCTACTACGCTGATCTATGGCTCCCTGACATTTTGGCTTGTCTGACTATCCATTCCGGTTCCTGAACTCTGGCTATGTTTTGACTACATTTACTCTGTTTACCATTTTTTATTATTATTAAACAAGTGAGATTTAACTGTACTTATGTCTCAGTCTGATTCATGGTTTCTGACACTCTAGTCGTTTTCTACATCTAGCCTGTAGTGCGTGGGCCTCACTAACTGAGTTTGCAAAGGCATCTGGTGCAAACAAAGCATATTACGTTCATTGTAACTTTTACATGAGTTCAGCTTTAAGAAAACTGGATATAAAGAGGCATGATGCCAAACATACAAAATTAGGGCTCATTCACACAGGCACACTAATCAGTGCACCTGTGCAGAGGGGCGTTTTCTCTGCTCGGGAGGCACAAGTGACCTGTGCAGCCAGCCTGTTTAAATCAATGGCAGGTGTACAGATTGCATTTAGAGTCATACACCAGGCCCACACAAGAATGTGCATAAATATCCGTGCAGCTATTGGCCCATCACTGGTTTAAACAGGCTGGCTGCATGGACAACTTGTGCCTCCCGGATAAGTAGACTTGACACTTTGCATGGGTGTATGGGTCTGTGCAATCAGATGAATGAGGCCCAACTGACTGGGGCTTCTAGGAGGTGTCGTGGCAAGGTTAAAAATGTTTGTGTTGGAAAAAAAATGAGAAAGTACTTGCCTTGGGTACTTGAGGTGGATCTTGGTATACTGAGAGAAGTTCTCAGACTTCTCAGGCCGCGTACACACGCGCGGACTGTTCGCCCAACTTTGTCCGCTGAACAGTGTTTGGGCGGACAGTCCGCTCGTGTGTGGGCTTTCAGCGGACAGTTTCAGCGGACAGTTTGACGAACAAGGTTTTACGGAATTTCCGAAAAACTGTCCGCTGAAACCTTGTTTCAGCGAACAGTCCGCTCGTGTGTAGGCTTGTTCGTCAAACTAAGTTCCGCGCATGCTCAGAAAGGATTTTCACGCCGAAAGTTATAATGCAGTGTATAGGACGTCGTATTTTTCGTCCCGTCGTACGTGCCGTTCACGGCATCGCGCACGGTTTCAGCAAACTGTTCGTTCGTCGTGTGTGGCCATGTCCGTCCATGCTAATTTTGAGCGGACTGTTTGCCGAAACTGTTTGACGGACAGAGTTGGGCGAACAGTCCGCGCGTTTGTACGCGGCCTCAGGGAAGTTCTTGTCTTAGGATCTGTCAGAGCTTTTCCAGCTTTGGACAGGTTTTTACTGCCCTCACTTCCCTACCTCCTTCTTTTCTCCCCTTCCCTATACTTTTTTTTTCTGGCTACAATACATTTTAGCAGTGTTAAATTCTTTCAGGTGGTAATTATTCACATCAGTCCCCACCCTCAAGGAGCTTACAATCTAATATTCCACTGCTCAGATCCACTAATTCTACCATTTTGTTACCCAATTGATGGGTCTGCAAATCAATTAATGACTATGACTTTTAAAGAATATAGGTTATCCCAACATTTAATATTTTTGATATGTATCTCTTGTACCATCTACTTGTATTAAAACGTATCCTGTATTTGTATTGCTTCCTTTATGTGAAATATGTGATGATCCTGCCCGTCTCCCTGCTTTCCCACTTCAAACTGACCATACTAGGCATGAGGCATATCCATCCCACCCTGGTCAGTTTTCTGTTTGGGTTGGGAGAACAGCCTGGGAAAATCAGTATACTGCTGTAACTGCTGTAAGGGGGGGCCCCTTCTTCCCAAGCCCCTTATGAAGCTGAGAGCAGAGATGTGATCACTTAGAAACAAAAAAAAAGTATGTATATATATATATATATATATATATATATATATATATATATATATATATATATATATATACACACACACACACACACAAACATACCGTACGCACAAACGTTTTGCCTTTCATTACTATTTTAAAATTAATAGGTTGTTTTACAAGGTAAGGGTTCACATTTCTTCTTTCTTTTTTTTAAGAAATAGAAAAGTTCATCCTCAAAGATTAAATAGAATTTTAGTTGCAGATCCTTTAGCTGTCACTTTTCATGCAGGCCAGGCAATACCTATATGGGAATCTGAATAAAAAATGCTAGACAGTGCTTGCTCAACCTAGTGTAGTGCTAAATACCAATATTGTAATTCTGTGTCTATATCTAGATCATTTCTGTAACAAAAAACTATTTTTGCTTGATATCACAGTCAAATGAATCAATGAATGGTGTGATAGACATATAAAGTGCATACATTAATAACTAAATAAACCAAATCCAATACAAGTGGTACATTTATCCAGCAATTTATAGAAATTTTAAAGTGACATTTATAGTGCATAAAAGTGATAACTGCAAACAAAATCTTTTCTTTAAAAAAGTGCTGTTGTGCTCCGTTCTTCAATGATATTGGTGCATCCACCTCATGGGGGGCTGTGAATACGTCGCACTCACCAGATATGTTGGGCTCCTTTACCATATAGCAAAAGGAGTCTACTGTGCTTGTAGGTCTTTAGGGGAACCTACCCCACTGCAGTATCCTCTGGCTACTCCCACTGGTGTTGGTTACCTCTAGTTATGACTCCAACGCTCCAGGACCAGAATGTTGAAGTGGATATGGAGAGAGAAACTCCCCATAGTATAAAATCCCCAAAAGATTTATTGAATATCGGCATCATACATGTTAAAAATCCATTAAAATTGAATGGTCATATGTAACCCGACTGGACGTCACTGAGAGCAAAATCGGCCCTACACCTGTGTAGATAGTGGCCGCTACCCATGACATGGGAATCTGTGTATGCATTCTCCTGGATTTTTCAAAAGTTTTGCAAAAAGTTAAGGAGTTCTGTATTAGCCAGAATGAACAGACCATGTCATGATATTAATTGCTGCTTGTAGCGTTGAGCACATCATGTCTAAAATAGAAAAAGAGTTCATGGACAAACATGCTACGAGAATTTGGTAACAGAATTGGGAAAGGCATGTTTATGGACAGGGCTCTCATGTAGCAGAGGATATGGTCACTTCCAAACAAATGCTGGCTGATATAATTGAACTGTCTGATTTAGTTTATTTAAATTTTTTGCTAAACAAATGAAATAAATGTAAATGTAGACAAAGATTGGCGATTGCTGGCTTTATGTATGCTGAAGCAATACTGTACCAGAGTGAATGCTGCAACGCTAACAAAGGGCGCTGCTTTATTATTATAATTCCTATCTTCTACAGCTTATACAGTTTATAAAAGTAGTGCTGACAGCTTTTTGAATCTCATTCACTCTGACCTTTCAAAAATACTCCATACTTACAATAATTTAAAAAAAAGGATGGGGGGCAATGCCTACCCAACTCTTAACACATATTGTTTATTTGCATGATTGAATTTCACTTTAAGGTAATTTTATGCAAATGAAAATTGTTGAACAAGCTCAGGGAGCAAAATTGTATATTTATTTTATTAAATATGTGTATCGGTTTTGTGTTTAAATTTTATGAAGCAGATATAAACCCAATCACCATATCTGCTATACGCTTTACTCTTTTAGCCTATGTTCACACTTGTGCGCTCAGTTCATTTAAATGGGCTGCCCTACGCCCAGAAATGTGGGTAAAAAAAAAATTCCCAGACCGCTGCACGGAATGGCATTGGTGCTGCGGTACCAAGCGGTTTCATCATGCACGGGGGGTGCCATTAAGAATCAAAGGTACCTCACAC
The DNA here is from genome assembly GCF_037356315.1 of Lithobates pipiens. NCBI lineage: Eukaryota > Metazoa > Chordata > Amphibia > Anura > Ranidae > Lithobates > Lithobates pipiens. Next base: position 626,622,270 of record NW_027507748.1, on the reverse strand, counting down.
GTTTGCTAATGAGCAGCTTGTTTTGACTGCGGGTTGGGAGCATGTGATTTTGCACTAGCATGAACCGAGTCTTAAGGTAATTTCAAAGGTATTTTTCAAGCTTTTTAAACCTACAACTTTTATAAAAATACTCCCGATAGGAAAATCGTTCTTTGGACACTTCCTGTTGAAAAATGCCAACACTCTGTGTTGGCCTCCCAACTGCACTTCTGTGTTGTCACCCAGTTAACATGGGAATCCAGCGGAAAAAAGCCATGGCAACACTATTGCACATACATGTTTCCCTGTTGTCAACATCAGGAAGCTTACCCTGAGAAATGCCACACAGCCATTACTGCAGCGAGTGCATGTAGATAGAAAGTGGCTGCAAAGAAGCTGAGGGAAATCAGCCGCATGGAGAAAAATGGATAATAAGAAATCAACAGTTGTTTAGCAAGCTAAATGTTATCCAGATAGGGTTTACGTTTGTTTTAATACAAAATTTTGAACGTTAAACATTTCTGATCTTATTTAGCGGCCAACACTCAATATGGTCATGGTGTGTCTGAATGAGGTAAACATAAAAGAATGTCAGGTGGATCAGATCCAAACATTTTTATCGCCATAGCATATCATCCAAAAGCAGTAACAGGCATAAGTGGACAAATACCAACAATTAGGTAGATAGAACATCTGATATTACAACAGGCATCTATCATTCTTGAACTTCTATGTTGTTCACAGGAGGAGAAATTCCGATGCAATAAAAGTAACAGACATCTAGATGTGACTGAAGGGATTCCAATTTCTTCTCTGGTTTTTCTTTTTAGGAGTAAGCTAATCTGCTATATTTCCAATGTGCATTAATGTCTGCTTAGGTATGTACACAAAATAAATGGACCCCTTTTATAATGTAATTCAGTGATGGTATTGCTTTTATACTACCCTGGTCTCCAGGAACCATACACTGAGAAAAGCAATCAGTATTCACATTGTTCTGGCTGCTCTCGGGCTTCAGGAATATATTATCTACCTCTCATTTATGAGAGTTTGTGTTTTTTCCCCTGCCAAGAGAGAAATATGTGCTGCTACGATTTAGATAAGCAGTGCTGACCTAAAGCGATCATACTGGGTAATACAGAGCAAGCTTCGGGCATTTTTTTCATTAAGGCTTTAGCCAAGGTAGCTTTTTGTTGTCTTTCTTGAGGCAGATTTTAGAGTTTTTAATGTATTTATTTATTTGCGTGTCCTGAATTTTGTGATTTTTGAAAACCCAGGATATATTTTTTAGATTTTCCATCCTGCTCCTTAAGTCTGTGGCAAGCTTTTTGCTCAAATATGCTTTTTATAAATTTGAATTGCTCTTTGATCTGTGCATAGGGATTATATAACTTGGTACTGGTGTGCAATGATGGTTAATGAAAGGTTAAAATGGTTGAATATAACAAAACATATTTTCCCCCAAATAATTATTTACCTTTTTTTGTACATTTGTATTTATTTCTGATTGATTTCCTTAGTCTGACCCTATTAACCTCCTCAGCGGTAATCCCGAGTCTGGCTCGGGTTGGGATTTTCATTACAATAGCGGTAACCCCGAGCCAGACTCGGGCTTGCACCGCTCGATGCAGGGGATGACACAGGTAACGTTACTTACCTTGTCCCCTGGATCCAGCGATGTCCGCCGCGCTGTGTGATCGAGCCGTCCTGCGCTCGATTCACAGTGCCGAATGCCGCCGAGCTCCGTTCCCTGCGACGTTACGACGCACGGGAGCGGAGAACGGCGGCAAATTCAAAAATGTAAAAAGACACAAAACACACACAGCACTGTAATCTTACAGATTACAGTGCTGTAGTAAAAAATACACACCCCCTTTGTCCCTAGTGGTTTGTGCAATGCCCTGCATGCACTTTTATATTATAAATACTGTTTTTTACTGCTTGTAATTGGGAGATTGTCCATAGCAACCAAAACATGTCCCTTTTTCATTTTTTTTTGGATTTGATTACATTATTGAATAATTTTTATTATTCTTTATTATATTATAAACTTTATCATACCCGGGATGTCCGCTAGACTCTGGTTTGAAGAGATTTCAGAGCGTTATTCCTAAGAATTACAGGACTACAAAATAAAAGCCAGATTTCCATGCAAAATAATTGTACCGCTTTCAGCACCTTATTCCAGACTGAATCATACCGCCAGGGAGGTTAATTTGCAGAAAGTCCCTCGTTAATTGGTATTCTGTTATTGGGAGTCACTGCTGACAAGCTACCCCATCAGTGCTTTTTTTAGGTCTGTTGGCACACACATAGTTGGCTTCAGATATGTGCAAGCATGCAATGCCCTATGAAGGATATCATTCACTGAATTTTCATAATTTATTTAAATTCCTTCTTATATCTACAGTAGGCATGTGCCTGTTCATCTTATTTCATATCCAATTTTCAGCTTAGGTGAATGCTACCTCTACTCATCCTTTCTGCTTTGTAAAAACCACTTTGTTGCCCTGGTAGCTGCCTGGCAAATTTAGAAGACAGTTTATAGTTTGTGAGTACTGCTCTCAGGGTGTTGAGGTTACCTTTACAAAGATAGCAGGATGAAGAGAAAGCCAATTTGGGGAGGAAGCAGGGGTCCCACTGACACTGGCCAGCTCTTCCTCTGGATCATGGTAAAGATCTGGCAACAGATTCACTAACTACCATATACTACCATACATCTATTTCATTATAGTAGCATGGTTTTACATAAATAACAGATACAAAAAAGTATGGAGGATGAAAGTAGTCAGGTTAAACTTCCTTGCACAAGGCCACTTTTCTTGTCAGCTTCACTGCTAGTGATTACAAAAAGAGTATGCTAGGTTTTGTCTTGCTTTAGATCAAGGGTGTCCAAACTTTTGATCTTCCTGCGCCACATTGGAAGAAGTGGAATTGTCTTGGACCACACGTAAAATACACTAACAATAAGGCTCCATGCACACTGCACTTAAAAAAAAATGCCAATTTTTGCCTCATATAAAGCGTTTTTGTACATAGTTTAGATGAGTTCAGGAGAGTTTTGTGCTTTTTTTCTGCCAGAAAGCTCCAATCAGAAATGCAAACTAGAAAGGTTTTTTTTTTCCCTTTCGCTAAACATTGAGCTTAAAATATGCCTCTAATTGTCCTAATGTACATGGACACAAAGGACAACATTGAGCTGCTTCTACAGGCAGAACACAAAACTCCTGTAGAAGCAGTGATTTTAAGCCCCTGGTCACATCGGTGCGACTTGTCATGTGATTTCATAGTTTCAAGTCGTACCCTATTTCCACAATGGAAGTGGGCAAATCGGTGTGGCTATGACTCCATCGGAGTTGCACTAATTTTGAAAGTAGTTCTTGCACTACTTTTTACAAGTTCAGGTATGACTTGCATAGACATCTCTGCATGAAATCACAGATGTCTTCCAAGTAGCACATGAAGTAGCACTTTAAGTGAAGTAGCACGATTTTAATGTCATGTTCGTTGTGACCGGTGGCTTAAGCCAGTGTCCATGGACCCTAAGGACAGCTGATGAGCAAAAAAAATTTGGGCAGATCAAAAGTTAATGATCGCCGATATAGATAATGTACCTAGATGAGTAATAAAACTTAATTTTGTATTTTTTTTTTTTTTTTATAAAAGTAAAAAGAAAACAACACAAAACTAGTAAGATAACTGATACGGTTTTTGATAAACTAACGCATCAATATCTGGTCCGATGGATGTAGTAGCAATTGTCAATGAATTCTCAAGGTGCTCATCAGACATTTTGGTTCTAATTTTGCTCTTCAAATATCGGTGTTGCCAAAAAACTGATGACATACGGTAAATAAGGTGTGATTGTGAAGAGTGGGATATTTTTCTTTGGAAAGATAGAACTTACAAAAGTCTAGTAAAGAGACACTGTCAAAGTTTTCTTCGGCCCCATATGTTCTCTAAGTATAAATGCATTCTTACAAAAAATAAAAAATGAAGTATACAATATTACATTAGGCTGCATTCATAGCTGTTTTGGACATCAGGTTGGAAACCCCTGTTTTAGAGTATAACAGAAGGGAAAGAAGTAGAATCTTGTATATCTCTCCTGTCCATTAGTCCTCTGTGATTGCATGGTTCATCTCTACCTTGCAGGCTCCATGCACACTGGGTTTAAAAACGTCTTTTCCCTTGGCAGAAAAAAAACGCTAATAGCGTTTTTTGTACAGTGTTTAGGCGAGGTTAGGAGAATATTGTGCTTTTTCTGCCAGAAAGCTCCAATCAGAAATGCAAACCAGAAGGGTTTTTTTTTCCTGCCTCAACACTGAGCTCAAAATATGCCTGTAATCGTCCTAATATGCATAGACACATAGGATAGCATTGAGTTGCCTCTACAGGCAGAACACAAAACTCCTGCAGAAGCAGCGATTTTTAAGCCAGTGTGCATGGACCCAAAAGGTGTAAACCCAAAATCTATTTATTATGATTACACTTGATAGCATGTAATAATCTGGCAGTACATCTAAGCTAATGTTAAGAACTTATTTCCAACATTAACGATGGTTTTCCCTTTGAAAAAAAAAAAAAAAAGGTAGAAAAAAATATTTTAAAAAGAAAAAAAGGCCCTAAACAATAGAGATTAGAATATGAACAAATGCAATTAAAAGTTTACAGATGAAGATCACATCATAAATTACAGTACCATGCATGTCCATGAACATATTAGTACAATTGGTAAGCATTAGAAATGTTATGGCCTCAACTAACAGACCATTTCCCAAGATTATTTATCCCAGTTGCTCACACAACATATACTCAAATCACTATCTATAAAGAGTTTGGAGAACATTACATTTTCCAGAATCATCTGTTGCGGTTTCTGATTAAGGTACTTCAATGCATTTCTTAACAATGCTCCACATATAATCAAGGCAAGGCTGCATGGAGTTTCATGTGAAACATTTAGTTTAGGCATTTGGCAGTCTTTCGTGAGATTTGCAAATATGCTGGCCAATGGCTTAAACATTTTCAAGACAGCCGTTAACCAGATTATTTTTTTCCAACGCTCAGTGTTGTATGGGTTAAGCAAAACACTTTGAATTACACTTGCAAAACAGCGAGAAACAGTAAGATCCTGATCTGGTGTAAATAGAGGGGTAATGATGATGATAAAACAAAATGCTTGAAAGGGTGACAGAATAATGAAGCACAATGAAAGAGCTTATAGTACTGACTCCATTAAACATTTAGCTAGCCTCGCCAATGAAAAGACATAAGCTGCAAAAACGTGAGTTTAAAGGTTTCAAACATATTGTACGGAAGTCACATCAAATTAATGCTGAGGACCATTTAGAGCCTTTATTCTGAAAAGCTTTTGAGAAAGGATTAAAGTATGAAACCTCGCATGATGCTAAAGTACGTATTAATGGGCTTGGAAGGAAAAAGGAACAATGCAAGTGTTATTTTTAGATAAATCGCTACTTTGTATGAAACAGACAAAGCTTCTGTGGAAGAAGCATTGTAGTAACTCCCATCCAATATAGCCTGCATGAAGGAACATCGCTAGAGCCAACAAGTGCGCTCATTTAAGCCAACAGGATGAAGTTTTCTAGAATTATCTTTGGATGCTTTTCAAGTATATGAACAAAGCATAAAAAACCCCCCAAAAAAACACAAGTTATTTAAAATGAACAACAAATATTTACTGCTGTGGTTGAAAATTTCAGCAGCTTGTCTATTCTAAAGATAGATGATATAATACAAATGTCAGGATAACAGGCAACTTCTGAATATAATAGATGCTTCCCTTTATGATATAGAAAATGAGTGCTAACTCTACTAAGGGCATCCAAAATCCGAGATGGCTGCTACAATAAGTTTTAATCAGCAAATGTTAAAGCGTACAGGGTAAGCAGATCATACTGGTGATCATGACACCTGCTTGCATTCTTACAAAGAAAATTAGTAATTTAGTAAAGCACAATTGCTGTACAGCATTGCTAAGTAGCAAGCAACATCTGTATATGTAAGGAGAAAAAATAAATAAAAAAATTATTATTATGACGAACCAACGATGAGAAACTCAAGGTTTAGAACTGAAAATGGTTATTATAGTAATGAGCATCCAGTATATGGATTCTTTTCTTTTTTGTTTATAAGGATTCTGTCCTGTAGATGTAGCAGTTACAGGGTTGAGACAAACCATTTAACACTGACAGTGGTGCGCTGCTTACAATATTCACCTTAAATTTTTTTTTAACTTTTGTGTCTGTTTATGAAACTTTGAACAGTGGTGATCCCCAGGATCGACACTGATCACAGTCCATAAACAGTTTATGAAACAGAGATAATCGGGAGAGAATGTGTTTGAACGTGTTCTCCCGCCGATGATCTCTGCACACAGGGAATCCTCATTGATTGACAGAGTAACGGGCAGTTTATGAAGCAGTGATCTCAGCTCTTCACTGGCGATCTGTGTCAGATTCACCAGCTCAGAGGTGGAGAATCAGGGGGGGAAGAGAGAATCCCGGGGGATCTGAGGAGGAAGGAGGAAGATCTTCAACTTCCTTCTAACTCGATCAGACCCCCTAAGACAGTAACCATGCACCCGTCATATTTATGTTTATGTGTATGTGTGTATATATATATATATATATATAATGTGTGTGTATATATGTAAGGGGACCATTGGGTGTTTGATCATTACTTCAACACACTTTTTTTTTCTCTATGGACTTTGCACATGGACTTTTTTGAATTTTTGCAGGGAACTGCACTTCTTTTTTATATCACACCGTTATATATGCTTGAGATTCATCATCAGCCTATATATATTATGTTATGCACAATTGATGGCACTTATTGCACTTTAATTAGTATTTATGATTTTCAATTGCATCATTTTTTATTAACAACACACACTGTGTAATAAACATTAATAAATAAATATTGTTATTGTGCCTGGGTTATAGTGCACAGCTGCTGTTTATTTTATGTTTCTGGTGCAGGTATATTTTTCACAATATAATAACAATAGTTTGTTAGTGTATCTAAAGCTACTAGTAAATCTAACACTCCCCTCCCTCCAAAATGACAATTCTGCTTTCCAAAGGCATCTGTGCTTCTTCATCCAGAGTGGAGGCACTTAAAGGCAGGAGGTATGTTACTGGCTATATCACCAAGTGAAACAGAGGGGAAAAAGCCTAAGAAAATAAAACGTATGCAGCCACCACATCCACTGAATGGTAAGCTGCAATAGTTTATATTTTTGGTTTCGAGTTTAATACCACATTAATATATTAACCTTATTCCTTCCGCCCATGGCACCTAGCCAAGGGTAACATGACCATTCTTCTATTGAAATTTCAGTGAATGCTGAGCAGCCCGAATTTTATTTGTTACACCAATATACTCCTACGTTGTGCTAGACTGATGTCTTGTAAGATTTGGGCTACTCAGCATTCATCAGGCTCTTGTTGGAAGTAGGGTTATGTCAACCCCTGTAGTACAGAAGCCTGGGGTAAGTTAAGCATATTAATGGTTTTCACCCTACAAGTTTTTTTTTTTTAAAGTGGTTCTAAAGCCCTGTACACACAGTCAGACTTTCCAACGACAAAATCCGTCTGATTTTTTCAGACGGATTTTGGCCCAAATTTGCCTAGCATACACACGGTCGCACAAAGTTTTCGGAAAATCTGATCGTTCTGAATGAGGTGACATAGAACACGTACGACTGGACTATAAAGAGGGCAATAGCCAATAGCTTTTGTCTCGTAATTTATTCTGAGTATGCGTGGCACTTTGTCCTTCGGAATTGTCTACACACGATCAGAATTTAAACGATCGGATTTTGTTGTTGGAAAATTTAAGATCCAGCTCTCAAACTTTGTGTGTCGGAAATTCCGACGGAAAAAATCAGATGGAGCCCACACACGATCGTATTTTCCGACAACAAGATCCAATCACACATATTCCGTCGGAAAGTCCGACTGTGTGTACAGGGCATAAAGGCTTAAGGTTTACTATTCTATGCATGAAGGTAAAAAACTTTTCCTGTGCAGCAGCCCCCCAGTCTCCCTCTAATAATTACTTGAGCCCCATCAAGATCCAGCATTGTGCATGAGACCCTTGGCTCTCCTGGGTCTCTCCCCCCTCATTGGCAGAGACAGCAGTGGGAGCCACTGGCTTCTGCTGCTGTCAATCACAGCCAGTGGGCCAATGAGGAGAGGGGGCAGGGCCAAGCCTTGGCTCTGTATGTTAATGGAAAAACACAGAGCAGCAACTCAGAAGTAAGCCTGCTTGGGTGCTGCCATAGCAAGCCACTGACCGGGACCAGAGAAAAGGAGGATTGGGGCTGCTCTGTGCAAAACCACTGCACAGAGCAGGCAAGTATGACAGGTTTGTTATTTTAAAAAAAATTATGGAGGGGGTCCTTAGGAAAATAAGACAACCTTTACATTTTTTAAACTGTTGCTGTATCTGTTCAAGAAACCTCAGCCATGATGATGTTCTTCTCATGCCCTGACACTGCCACTTATATTGGACAACGTGGCCTTTATGCAAATGTGGAGAAAATATCATTTAAAAGCATGTGGGTAAAATGAATTTGCATAGGGTATTGCATTCAATATATTTATTACAAGCATAAAGCACACACAGTTATCAGAATATATTATTTTGTGTGATAGTGGTCCTTTAAAACACTGCGATAAGATCATATTTATTACGCTGATCACAGTGACAAGTGTGTCCTACAAAATGTAATAAAAATATGGACTTGTGTTAAATCTCACTTTTCTCAGGGGAAAAGGGACGGGAAAAAAAGGGGTCGTTGTCAATGCCAATCCGGCATCGCTCATTAAGCGGAACACTACCCCCATACTGCCAGCTTGGATTGGTCACATTGTTAGTGAAATCTAGGTTGCATACGGGTCTTCAATCACTGCATGGACAGGTCTCGCCATATTGTTTTGGGAAATAGACAAATTACAGATGCCACAAATAAAAACTCTCTCTTAGAGTCAAAAGCAAGAAGCTTGAATATATAAATGGTTATTTGTGTTGTATGTAACAACCTGTAAATCCATTGACTGTGTAAAAGACTTAACAAGCAATATTCTTATTTGAAACTTAGACAGAGTGTGAACGATAATTGCTGGAATCTAAGCAGTTGTCATCTCATCAAAAATAATGAATGCTCAGGAGGGCTTTGAATGGTTTGAATTCTGAGCTAGATCTCGGGTAAGGAAAAGACTTCAGGGTGAGCATCTTATGCACAGAATTTTCTCTAAAGCCTCAAACGGCAAGCATGGGAGAAATGGCTAATTTTCTGAGACAATAGCTGAGAAGACAACTAATAATGTTGCTGCTGTCCTGCTGTGCCGCCTTTCTGCTATTTGCATGTACCACCTGGTGGATAACTACATTTTGTTGGTGCATCATGCTACATCCCCCACTCTTGCAGCTTACAAAACCTACTGTGAGAGTCCTAATTTGTTACACAAAATGGATTTTGTCAAAGTCTGCTGATTTGTCAACATGTTAATGATGTAAATGAACACACAACTTCAAGGCCATACACATGGGAAAGTCAGTGCACACTACTGGCTGGCCACACATAAGGGAATTTGTTTTTTCTTTTGCAAATGATCAGACTTTTTCAAGATCCTTTTTATATTAATATACTGTATACTATGTTGTGCATGTCAGCAAAGCTCTGTATAGACAATGGATGGCTAATGTGCACAAGTGTTTTTCTGTAAAATTTGCTTTAACCAAAAAAAACACCATTCATGTCTTAAGGCTGTTTATATGATTGTGCTTCATGCCTAGATTTCTACATGCTGCTCTGTTTCATTTTCTTTTGTCAGTGGCAGGCTCATTGCAACGAATGGCATTGGCAAAACAAAAAGCATATGCAGTTTTTTTTTTTTGCATTTCAGCATGGCTGCATCAAGGAAACCTTGGTTATTAAAGTGGAACTGCAGCCAAAAGGGGAAGTTTTGCTTTTCCTCCCCGACCTTTACCACTTTTTTTTGGGGGGGGGGAGCGGATACCCGATTTTGACAGGTACCAACTCCCCTACTTTCGGTCAGATTGCCGCGATGACCTGAGAGGAAGTTCAGCTCTCCTCAGTCTCTTGGGACAAATCACAGATCCCAGAAGACAGTGGGATCAATCGCAAAGCGGATCGCGCATGTGCAGTTGGAAGCCGGGCCATTGTATTGCCTAATTAAAACGTTTCATTTTATTTTATTTTACCTATTTTTCCTTTTTTGTGGTACGTTGTACCTTTTCGCTATTTTTTTTTAAATAAATATTAATAAAATTACCTAAAAAAAAAGAAGATGCCGCCACCTGCACCCTGAAGCTGATTGAAGTATCAGCTAGGGTGAGAACAAAGCTGGATCCAGGGGTAAGTGTCCTTCTATCAAAAGCCAACAACTACAGTATTTGTAGCTGCTGACCTAATTTTTTGGAGGGAGACTGGAGCTCCCCTTTAAAAAATGCTCCACCACTCTACATAATACGTTAACAAAATATTGCACACTTTACAATAGTGTTAAAAGAATGCATCATTTGGATGTGGATACAAGAGGAAGGGCCCTAAAAGAAAACTAGTCCAGAAAGAGGCACCCAATAATATGGATTCTTCTTTTTTGACTAGAAGTTGCACCCATATTAGGATTCTTCTTTTTTGACTAGAAGTTGCATACTGCAAGATATAATTGAAAAAATCAAGTAGCTTGCACATGCAGATACAAGTTTAAGGACCCTAAAAGTAAACTACAGTCGGGAAAGAGACACCAATAATATGGATATCGGGATATGTTGATTTGATTCTTAATTTTTGACTATAAGCTGCATACTGCAGGATAGAATTAGAAAAATCATGTACCTTGCCCAAACAAATATACTAGAGGAACAGCTGGCACTATAAGGTATCTATTTTACTTTGTACTGCACATTGTCCTGATCTACTGAGTCCCAAAAAATCCCTACTTAAATAGTGACTTTCCAAATGTCAGTATCTGCATAGGGTTATGCATGTCCTACTACCCACACCTGACAACTTTTAGCATTGGAATAGGTTAGTCAGATAGACTTTTGAATTGTCGGAAGCCAGGGGTAGCGTCCATGTGTAAAACATACTTGGACATATTAGGCTTTTTCTAGGGGCTCCAGAGGCTGCTCATGGCAGCAGGGGAATGTATTGAAGGCTACAGAAGACACTATGGTATTTCATAGAGTTTAACCACTTGCTTACTGGGCACTTAAACCCCCCTCAGTCCCAGACCAATTTTCAGCTTTCAGCGCTGATGCATTTTGAATGACAATTGCGCGGGCATACAACACTGTACCCAAATGAAATTTTTATCATTTTTTTACCACAAATAGAGCTTTCTTTTGGTGGTATTTAGTTACAGCTCGGAGTTTTATTTTTTGCTAAACAAACAAAAAAAGATGCAAAAAATAAAAATAAAAAAATCATGTTTTAATAGTTTGTTATAAAATTTTGCAAACGGGTCATTTTTCTCCTTCATTGAAGTGCGCTGATTAGGCGGCACTGATAGGCTGCATTGGTGGGCACTGATGGGCTGCATTGGTGGGCACTGATAGGCTGCACTGGTGGGCACTGATTGGCATAGTTAAGGCAGCACTAATAGGCACAGATAAGGCGGCAACGATGGGCACAGATAAGGCGGCACTGATGGGCAAAGATGGGCACAGATAAGATGGCACGGATGGGTGGCACGGATGGGCACTGATAGGTACCACTGATAGATGGGACTGATGGGCACTGATAGGTGGCACTGATAGGTGGCTCTGATAGGTGGCACTGCTGGGCACTGATGGGCGGCACTGCTGGGCACTGATGGGCGGCACTGGGGTGCAGCACCTTTGAGGCAGATTGTGGGCACTGTGGGTGGCACTGTGGGTGGCACTGCTGGGTGGCACTGTGGGCACTGCTGGGTGGCACTGTGGGCACTGCTGGGTGGCACTATGGGCACTGCTGGGTGGCACTGATGGGGGGCACTTACCTTTTATTAGGGTGGCACTGCAGGGGGCAGGTGGGCACTGGCAGGGGGGCGCTTGCATTGCTGGCCGTGATCGGGACTGATGTCCCGATCACGGCCACCGGTGATCGGCTTTTTTTTTTTTCTCCTCGCGCTGTCAGCGCGGGGAGGAATACTAGCCGATTACCGGCTCCGTTATGCCACCTGATCAGCTGTCATTGGCTGACAGCTGATCACGTGATAAGGGGTCGGGATCGACCCCTTGCACGGATCGGTGATCAGGCGAGTCTCATGGACTCGCCGATCTCAGGGCGCGCGCAGGCCGCTCGTACACGGGACGACGTCAATAGACGTAGTCCCGGAAAAGGAGATCCGCGCTGTAGCCGTCAATTGACTATAGCGCGGATCTCAAGTGGTTAAGAACCAGTCCAGTTGAATGACTACTACTAATCATTTAAAGTGGTTTTAAAGGCTCAAGGTTTTGTACCTTTTTGCATTCCATGCAAGAAGGTAAAAAATCTCTCTGCAGCAGTCCCCCCCCCCCCCCACCTCTAATACTTACCTGTGCCCCATCTTGATCCTCCAGCGATGTGCATGAGAGCCTTGGCTCTCCGGGGACTCTCCCTCCTCATTGGCTAAATTGGCTTCCGCTGCTGTCAATCACAGCCAATGAGAATGGCTCACGCAGATCAGTGGCTCAGGAGCAACCCTGTTTTTGGGTGCCACATAGCAAGCAGTTTGTTCTGGGGGCACGTGACAGGAGGGAGGGGCCAGGAGTGCCAACGGGGGAGCAAAGAGGAGAGGCATCATGGCTGCGCTGTGCAAATACACTGCACTGAGCAGGTGAGTATAACATGTTTGTTTGTTTTTTCGTTTTTTTATGTTGCCTTTAATATTACTTTAACTAGGAGGATTTAGTGCCTATTGGATTGAATGTGATGGACTCTATGGGGGTTATTTACAAAAGGTAAATTCACTTTGAACTGAAAGTGCACTTGGAGGTGCAGTCGCTCTAAATCTAAGGGGTAGATCTGAAATGAGGGGAAGCTCTGCTGATTTGATCATCCAATCATGTGCAAGCTAAAATGCTGTTTTTTATTTTCCTTGCATGTCCCCCTGGGATCTACAGTGACTTCACTTCCAAGTGCACTTGCAGTGTAAAGTGGATTTGCATTTAGTAAATAAAGCACTATATATTATTTCAAATACACATAGATCTCAAACCCTACTCTACAAGTTTAATAGTCTCTAAAATAGACTCTTATTTCTAAGATATGTTTGGCTGTATGATATATGGTTTTGAATATAACAATTTTAATGCAATCCTAACCTTTAGAAGATTTGCTGTTCAGCCTAATCATTATTAGACTGACCTGACAATAATCGTTATGCTGGTTGATACCTTGAAACACCACCCTATGACTGATCTCAGGGGAAAAGGTCATCAGCATATTCCCCCTAGATAGGCCTGGAGCCAGGATTGTCTGCTCTCTACTTAAATATGCATAACTGAGCAATATAAGCATGCATAATTTTGCACTTAAAAAAAAAATGTTTGGCACTTGAATGTGCAATCAGGATACTATTTTCCATCTATGGCTAATTTAATCTCATGTGATCAAGAAATAAATAGGTTAAATTCCAACCTCACATTTGCTTGTTAAAAAGAACATAGGTTCAACCTAAAATTATCTGGTTAATAAAGACATTGTCCAGAGTTCTGATTACACACACTTGTTTGTGAAATAACACAGCAATTCAGACAGCCCAGATGCAAGTACAAGGTCTGCTTATAAAAACAGACTGCTGAAAACATGCTGTAATTGTAGAAGCACAAATTAGTTCATGGGCCCCAGGCTAAAAAAAGAGCAGCACCTTGCACAAAAAAAAAAAAATCTCAAACAAGGCACGTAAAGAAAGAAAAAAAAAAAAAAAACGCCTAAAATGTGTAAATCAGGAGGAAAATTAGACAAAAAGAAGCTTTTTTTTTTTCCTCCCCTCCTATTATTCTCTACACGAGAGGAGAGCAGCTGAGCATGATCAAGAGGGCTGGAGAGAAGAGAGGCATCAGCAATGAAATGAAGCCAAGCAGTGTCAACCCTGCACTCTCCAGTCACTCACTCATTATGTGCTGAAGCACTCTTGTGAAGTGCCTCTTATACTTGACCTATCATATTGCTTCTTCTGTAAACACCTAATCCCTTCTTGTTAGGTGGTGTCAGCACACTCTTTCATTCAGTCTTATAGTCCCTTTTTTTGTGCTTACACACTTCACAAAGGCTGCCAAAACACTGTCAATACAAATCGAGCAATTTGAATTCCAACCAGGTGAATGAAACCGATGAGGTTATGTACAAAAGAGCAGGGAAGCCCAATGACATGCATCGTATTATAAAAAAATAATGTACGTTGAGATTTTAATAACAGTCTATGTTTTATCAATGCAAAACTATCCAGATATACCGTGCTATATGTTAAGATTCTTATTGAAGCATGACAGTGCTTTCTCCGAGTATGGATACTGACAAAATCGAATGCATAAACTGCCTTGTGACCCCGGCCCTAAAATCTCCAAAATCATCCACACAAACCTGAAAGAAAAATTAATTAAACACGCTAGTCTGCAGTTCGCATGGCAACAATAAAAAATACCCCAAGGTAATTGTAGGGTTAATGTAATGAAAGCTAGGCTTAATGCCCAGAGGGTTAGCAAGACCAAAGTCATTTAAATGCTTGAACACTGTTCCTATATAGGAGTCAGTCTTACCCTAATTTTATCTCTGAATTTATGGTTATTGTTTTTATAAGACACTAACATAGTACAGGCATACCCCACTTTTAAGTACACAATGGGGTTTATTTACTAAAGCTGGAAAAAACCAAATCAGGCTCACTTCTGCATGAGCTTCTAACCCCAGATTGCTCAATTAAGCTTTGGTAATAAAACCTGGAAGCTCATTGGTTTCTATGCAGAAGTGAGTCTGATTTTGCACTTTCCAGCTTTAGTAAATAAACCCCATTGTGTACTTAAAAGTGGGGTATGCCTGCACAGTGTCTTGTGTCCCTTAAGGGTTGTACACACAATGAGAATATCAGGTGAATGATCGTCTTTTTTATTTTTATTTTTTTGCATGCTAGTCTATATCGAAAATGAGGTTACTCAATATACAAAAAATCTTGTATGAGAGAATATAACTTCAGAAGTGATGTCATGTAATGTATTTTTAGACAAAAACTGTACTGATTAAATGAAAACTGCAATCTGGTTTTGTATGAAAAAACCTTCAGCTTTTGAAAGCTGTGTAATAATCTTTAGATTATCATACAATCACTTCGAAAGTGATATCTTTTGTACGATTTCCTGATCATGTGTAATAGGCTTTAACAGCAGAGATTCAAATCATGAAAGATTTGAACAAATCCAACATCTCTTATAATCAACCAAATGCAGTTACCACTTTTAATAATATGAATAGAGCTGTATATACAACCAATAGGCTCAAAAAAAAAAAAAAGTTGGCTTTGCTGCTCGGGGAATGAAGAGGAAAAAGTAGCATTTTCCAGGACCCTTGAATTTAGAACTGATATCACAAAACTAAAATGGCTTCATGTGATACTTATTGGTGTTCTTTGCCTAACAGATAGTAAAACTCCTCCTATTGTAACGGACAGACAGTAAAATCGGTGGTTCACCAATGCATCTCAAGATGAATTAAAGCGAGATTCCCAAGTGACAGCAGGACACACATTTTACAGCATACTGGAAATACATAATTGATGTCAAAGAATTTAACTGCTCATGAAAGTGTGCCGTTCTTAGAACCATTATATCAACCTATTGTTGGCAATACACAAATCTGCTGCAAAGCTAGAGACCATCAAATATTCACCATTGGACAAAAACAGAGTTTGCCTTACAGTTGCCTTGGCATATAAAGTGGTCACCATCCACGGGGTTACCATTTTTCTGTTCAGTTAAACCTAGTACACACAGACCGTATATCGGATGGCATCGGCAGGTTTAATAGAATCTAGGCAACATTCGGCCTGAGTGTATGGCAGCTGGCCCAACAGAAGCCAGTCAAACTTCTGTCAAAGGACCGATGAAGGTCTGCCGATCGGTATCCGATCAGCGCTCTCTGCCAAGGGCTGGGAGCTCTGACCGATGTGTTTTGGGGGGACATTCCCCTGTTAGAACACAATAGCTCAGCAAGGGATATCACTCTACTAACATTGGATTATTAGAACAGTGGCTCCTGCTGAGCTCTTGAGCTTTTTTTAGTTCAGCCCGCTGTGTTGTGTGTACTAGGCTTAAGTTGTGGCCGTCAATCACAATATAGTTGCTCATAAACACACACAGACAACAATAAATTCTGAACTGTTTGCTCATAACACTTACCTTTGGTATTATTTTACAAAATGATCGTTATCCAATGCGCGTCCCCTCCTAACCTACACATACACTTACGATTGAAAAACGTTAGTTACTGGTCATGGGATAACTACGTAGGCTGCTTTTTTTTTTGTTAACCTCCCCATCTGTTTAGGTGCCTGGCTGCCAAAGTTTTCCAATGATGCCAATACATTCTTTCACTAACCCAGAACAAGTACAGTTATAAGGAATTCTAAAAAGTTTCTGGCACTCATGTGCTGCATGCTTGATCCACTTCTGTGACTCAGAAGTACTGAAGTCGGGGCAACAGGACAACTTTTATTTTTAGAATGAGGCCCCATTTCTCTTCTAACAGGTGTATAGGCTATGATATATAAAAAGCTACTTTTTTTCTCAGTGTAAGTTTACATGTAGTAGGAGAAGAACACGGAAATACACACAGGAAGAAAGAAAAAGCACCAGAGGCATTTTCCACTCGCTGCCCCAAGGTAACAGAGGCCACTTAGACGCAAAGCAGGTCATGAATCTGTCCATTTCTACAAATCAAGCCAGTGTTTCCATTCAGTAAAAAATTGTAATGTTTATCCAAGAAAATATCCATAAAGTTTCCATTAATTATATCACAGTTTAGGCATAACTCTAGACAGAAGTTTTCTTTGGCCCCTTTCACGTGGGCGATACGATCAGGTCAACCTGTCAGTTTTTCAGGCAGACCTGATCGGATAATCCATGTATCCCCAGAGACCGGCGGGTGTAAAGGGCTTTGTGTCTGTAAACACCTGCCTACCTCCAATCCAATCTAGTCTGGTCAGCTAAGGATAAAAAAAAATAGAAAGGGATCCGTTCCCCTCTGTCTAGGTGGATTGGATCAGAGGGTAGTCAGGTGTAAATGGACAGCCAGTTCGTTTACACCTAACCACCCACAGAACCGAGCAGGCTGCGTCCACGTCCGCTCTGCATAAACTGAGCAGACACGGACCTGTGGACAGATCTCGTGCAGAGCAAAGCGGATTACATCCCGTATGAAAGGAGATTTTTAGTTATGGTTAGAGAATTTCAAAGGAATTCTTCCTCTTCTGTTCTTAGTAATGGTGGTCTGCAAGACAGGTAGACAAGAATAATTTCTAAAAGAGACACAGACAGCAATAAAAACCAGAGAAGCGGAGGATTGAGGCTGCCCTGTGCAAAACCATTACACAGAGCAGGTAAGTATGATAGGTTTGTTATTTTTAGAGAAAAAAAAAAGACTTTACAATCACTTGCCGACCAGCCGCCATCATTATACTGCGGCAGGTTGGCTCTATTGCACGATGCAACATAGCTGTATGTTGGTCCATGCAAGAGACACAGATGCGCATGACCGGTGGTCACGAAGTGCACCGGCCACAGGCAATTGCTCCACAGAGCCATAGCCGCCATGGTAAACAAACAGATCCCCGTTCTGACAGGGGAATAGAGAGATATTGTCTGTTCCTAGTGATCAGGAACAGCGATCTCTCTCCTCCTCCAGTCAGTGTCCCCCAGTTAGAAACACCTCCCAGGGAACACATTTAACCCCTTGATCACCCCTAGACTTAACCCCTTCCCTGCCAGTGTCATTTATACAGTAATCAGTGCATTTTTATAGTACTGATCGCTCTATAAATGTCACAGGTCCCATAAAAGTGTCAAAAGTGTCCGATCTGTCCACCGCAATGTCGCAGTCCTACTAAAAATTGCTGATCACTGCCATTACTAGTAAAAAAAAAAAATATATATATATATATATATATATATATATATATATATATATATATATATATATTTTATTTATTTTTTTTAAGCAAACCAATAAATATACACTTATTGCGATTTTTTTTCTCCAAAAATATGTAGAATGGATATTGGCCTAAACTGAGGAAGAATTTTTTTGGGGGGGATATTTATTATAGAAAAAAGTAAAAAATTATAAATTATATAATAGTGTTGCAGTGGTAATCAAATACCACCAAAAACTTTGTGGGAAAAAAAGGACCTAAGTTTTGTTTGGGTACAACTCAGCATGACCGCGCAATTGTCATTTAAAGAGATGCAGTGCCGTATCGCAAAAAATGGCCTGGTCATTAAGGGGGTAAATCCTTCCGGTCCTTAAGTGCCTAATTTTGCCTTTTAAAACTGCCTGAAGTTAGCTTTTAGGGCTTGTACACACGACCTGCAGTGACCATTGTTCTGCACTGGAAAGAGGTCACTGCTAGGACACTCAGAAATTTCCCACAAAATTGACCAAAGGCAAATAACGTGGCATCCAATTATCAGAATTGTGTCCACTACCCCAACATTTTAGTGTGTTTCAAAGCATATGGAAGAAAATCAAGTAAGAAAAGTATACTTGGTGACAAAGGACTGCATCAAAAAATGTCCGAAGGTGAGACTCTTAATAAGCATATTAAAGCACCAGGGTGCATTTTGTGCTGCCTTACAGTAATTGACAATATAGGGTAGACATAAGCCTTCCACTAATTAGCCCCAGCATGGGGTGATGAAGTTTACATTTTTTAATATTCAATGTTAATTTCAATATTTCATATTGTGTTAACAGCTGTGTATCCTACTGCAAATCATTTTCAATTTCAAGCCACTTCAGGATGTGGATAGACTGTCATCCTTGTCTTTTTACAGGTAATACAGTGGAACCTTGGTTTACGAGTAACGCGGTTAAGGAGTGTTTTGAAAGACAAGCACCTTATTTTTTTTATTTTTTTATTTTTTTTATTCTGACTCGGTTTGTGAGTTTTGAATTGCAAAACAAGCAAAATTCAAGCTAATGGGGTGTGCAGTACTGCATTTGGCCAGAGGTGTGGGGGCGGCGGTGACAATCGGAACAGTTCGGAGCCGTTCGGAATCACTCGGAAATACTCCGTTCCTGAGCCTTTCCAAGTTCAGCTGAGCTGTCCCCGAGTATTTCTGAGGCTCTCCAGCGCCCCCTCCCCACTTCTGGCCACATGCGGTATTGGATGAAATAGAAGTCAATGTGGAATGAATTATCTTTGCTTCCATTGACTTCTATGGGGAAATTCGCTTTGATATGCAAGTGCTTTGGATTACAAGCATTCTCCTGGAATGGATTATGCTTGTAATCCAAGGTTCCACTGTACTCAACAGGAAGCTGTGGGCATGAAAATACGTCTTTTTAATCCCACCTGAATCTGAAAATATTTCAGGTCAAAAGAGCTTCTGGAACTCTATAAATGTTGGTTTTACTGTGACAGTTTTCATTTAGACTGTAAGCTCTCTGATTCCTACTGTATTAAATTATATTGTATGTGTACTGTCTACCCTCATGTTCTAAAGCACTGCATAAACTGTCGGCGCTATATAAATCCTGTATAATAATAATAATATTTTCTGGACAAAAATATCTAATCTTAACTTCTACCACTCCTTCCCCCTTCTACCATCTATAATAACTATTCTGTAGAAGAGAGATGCTTACCTATTCTGTGAGTGCTTGGGTCCAGTCATGTGATCTCCACGGTGTCAGCCAGTGCCTGAGTGGTAACATCTCCCATAGGCTTACCTTTGGGACATCCATTGTTGGTGCTCCCTTCGCTCCCCCAAAGTCACTGAGCGAGAAGAGCCGATCATGTGACTGGATCGGGGCACCATGAGAATAGGTAATAAAAGGATTCTTGCTTCTACTGGGTAGTTAAGTATAGGATTTAGAAGGGGTGTACGAGCAGTTTAATCACTTGCCGCCCGCCGTATAGTAAAATGACGGCGGCAGGATGCACTCTCGTTCAGGGATGACGTCATATGATGGTGTAAAAAAAAACGGTGCACAGCGCAGTGATCGCAGCTGTGCCGTGCTCCTAGGACATGGCGCACCCCTGATCTCAGTAAAGAGCAATAACGTGGCTCTTTACCCATGTGGTCGATCGGCTATGTCCAATCACAGACGGTTACATATAAACAAGGAAAATATTACTTATTTACAAAATTTTCTGACAAAAACTAAGAACATTTTCGGTCTTATTTTAGCAAAAAACTCAGCAGTGATTAAATACCACCAAAAGAAAGCGCTATTTGTGTGAAAAAAAATGATAAAAATTGAATTTGGGTACCGTGTTACATGACCGGTCAATTGTCATTCAAAGTGTGACAGCGCTGAAAGCTGAAAATTGGACTAGGCAGTAAGGGGGTAAAAGTGCCCAGTAGGCAAGTGGTTAAATATAGTTTTATGCCAGAATAACACTTTAAATGTACTCTGGTCTGCACATTCATAATGTGCGCTGTCTGTCCCTTCCAGCCAAGGATCCTTTTGTTTTGTTCCAAAGCCAGACTTGCTTTTCTGTGGTGGCCCCTATCACTAGTCGGGTCTCTGGAGCCACTACAGCATGCACACATCCCCTGGGATGGTTCCTCATCTGCAATCGGTAGATATGCACATGGTAGAAACATGTACAGTAAAGTTTGTTTAAAAAAAAAAGTCATTTTAAAATATAATTTAGGAGGGACGAGCAAAAACGCTGATTATTCATCACTAACTAGTGTGCACAATACATCACAGGGCATATAAGGGTTGATTTACTAAAACTGGAGAGTGCAAAATCTGGTAACCAATCAGCTTCTAACTTCAGGTTGTGCAATTAAGCTTTGACCACAAAAATCTGGAAGCTGATTGGTTTCTCTGCACAGCGGAACCAGATTTTGCACTCTTCGGTTTTAGTAAATCAATCCCATTAGTCTCACTGGTGGACATGGGGGAGATACTGTGTGCTCTCTTCCCAACCAGGAGTAAGGTGGAAGTGCTACTCCGGAAGTGGTGGCGATTCTTATAAATGTAAAAAGGATTTGCTGAAAACGTAATTGTAAATAATAAAAACATTCAAAGATTTAATACTACTTCTAGCAGGTCCGTCACAAAGAAAAGAGTGCTTGGACATGCACTAAAGTGTTTCTACTGAGTTTGTCAGTGTCATGATTTATATATCAAGAATAAAAAAATGCACTCTGAATGTAACCAACTAATCGCCTGCAGTTGTCTAAGCATAGAGGACTACCAAGATCTCCAACTACCAAGAGTTATGACTCTTCTTTTTTTTCCATCGGTGTCCCATTGGGGAGATTTACGTTCACTTGATGTCCCATAGCCAAAACAGGATGTGAGAGGAAATTCCTGTAAATTATAGGAATTCCTTCAGGTCACCAGAACTAGTGTCCCCATTGGACGATTTCCCCGTTATTACTTTTCTGGGGACAACCCAAAATTTTGGATTTTCTTTTACTTTCCCTTTTGATGATAATGGTAAACAGATTATCGGACGAACAATCGTTCGTTTTTTTTTTTTTTGGCATGCTAGTCTCTATATCGAAAATGAATAGGTTACTAAAGTATGAAAATTCTCGTACTACTAAACAAAAATTTGGATGTAATGTAATCTATTTGTATTGTAATTTTGGAAGAAAACTGTACTGATTAAACAAAAATCGGACATGCAAAATTTTCGTGTTCGTCCCTCCGGATTAATTTTGGATGAAAGCTGTGTACGAATAAACAGATTATCGCACAATCACTTCAAAATCTGTATTTTTTGTACAATATTCTGATCGTATATATTAAGCTTTACAGAGACACAGATGGCAATAAAAACCTAGTAGGTGTTCTATACAATCTCCGCTCTGTACAAAACAAAAAAAAATTGCGATCGCTGCCATGTCATGTTGCTAGGTCACGGAAAGACCCCGATCTCTGTAAAAGAGCCACGTCCGCAGCTCTTTAACCATATGATTGGCTGTATCCAATCACAGCCGGTCACATGTAAACACGGCGATGCCGGTAATCGGTGCTCCTTGCCTCACACTGACAGACTGTGTGGCGAGGAGAGCTGATCAGTGGCATCTCCACACAGCGGGACATCTACACATGTAATCAGGGCACTGATCATCAGTGCCCTGATTACAATATAGCGCCAACAGTGTCACCAATCAGTGCCCACCAGTGCCAGCAATCAGTGCCCACCACTGCCCACAAGTGCCCCCTGCGATACCAATCAGTGCTGGCTAACAGTGCCGCCTACCAATGTTCATCACTGCTGTCGATCAGTGCACATCAGTGCCACCCATCCATGTCCATCAGTACCGCCTATCTGTGCCCACCAGTACCGCCCATCAGTGCTGCCTATTAGTGCCCATCAGTGCCACCTTACAGTGCCACAATCAGTGCAGCATATTAGTGCCGCCTTATTAGTGCCATTTCATCAATGCCCACCAGTTCAGCCTATCAGTGCCACCTCATCAGCGCACATAAGTAAAGGAGAAAAATTACTTGGTGACAAAATCTACTGACAGAAAATAAGTTTAAAAAAAGTACATTTTTCAAAATTTTTGGCCTTTTTTTTTTTTTTAAGTAAAAAATAAAAACCCAGCAGCGATTAAATACCACCAAAAGAAAGTTCTATTAATGTAAAGAAAATAACAAATTTGTTTGGGTACAATGTAGCATGACCGCGCAATTGTCATTCACAGTGCGACAGCACTGAAAGCTGAAAATTGGCCTGGGCAGGAAGGGGGTGAAAGTGCCCTGTAGGCAAGTGGTTAACCATTGTCTAGTTTTAAGATGCAGTTATTTATTTATTTTGTAATAGAGTATTAAATAGAAACAGATGATAATGCATGGACATACAAATGAAATAACTTAAATAAAAAAACGATATTAAAAATAAAGAATACTACTACCAAAAATCTATGTTTTAATTTATATGTCAATGAGCAGAATGAATGGATTATTATTTTCACATAGTCAGTATAAACTATAGATTGATATACATGTATAATCTGTTTTGAGTCTAGTCTAGAGGAAAAGTTTGTCCATAAAAGCTGGATACAGACAATAGGGAACATGCAAAGCATGCGCCAACTAATGAGTGTCAAGTGGACATTCCACAGACCTACAAAGAAAGGCCCATGCAAGGAACAGATTAAATCACTGTGAACAAGGGCTGTTCCAGGCTTCATTAGTTATTATTACCCACCAAATATGGTGAGCAGAATGTACAATGTCATCTGGGAGTGACAGACAATAGAAGGGACCACTTATAAACTCCTCCTCGCACAGGGAGAGTCCATAAAACAACTGCCTGGCACATTTGGATTCATGTGGCAACAGCTCCTAATGCATAAACCACCAGAGGACACAGATGGGGCAAACCAAACATGAAAAGGGTCTCTTTTGTGTTGGCTCTGGACTTGATTTGATAGCCTTTCAAGCAACTAAATGCAGGCTGAAAAAACAGCCATGGCATCGTTTATTAACAGGTCTGTGGAATTAAAGCAGATCAAACAAAAAGATTAACCCGTTTCATTATTTTCTTGCTCCTTTAAAAAGGAGAGGGGGGAGGGGGGGAGAATATTTCTGTAAGACACTGTTTTCAAAAGAAAAAAAAATGTAAAATATAAAAAGTTTCATTTTTATTTAAATTGTTAAATATTTTATATTTGTATTTTAAATCAAATGTTTCTAAAACAGTAAATTCCACAAAAACTAAAGACCAGACTGAAGCAATACTGAAATCACTTTTACTTTTTAAATTGTGTCTGCTGTTAGAAGTGCTAATTCTGGGGATTAAGCATCTTTTATTTCATTTTTTTTTTAGCAGAATTGCGTCTGGTGCTCACTATAATTGCGTCTAGACACAAACAATAATTACTCAAAATGACCATGGCCATTAAAATTTAAAATTAATCTGGACACCGACACACTTGGCAGATACACTAATGTGTACCAATGACCTACCGGATGTCTATGCTTACTTTTTTTTTTTTTTTTTTTTTTATTATTAATATTTTTTTTTCAAATAATTCACAATAAATTGCTGAATAATTTTGCCCTTGAAAATGATGTTCTTTTGTGAATTTTGCTAAATAAGCTGTGCGGATGCTAACCATTAAACTCAGTAATTTCAGTGTGACATAAGAGTTTAGAAGGTTAAATTACTATCTGAAGGAAGGTAATCTGGCTGACTTTGAGAGCCGCCTGCAAGCACTCCAATCTGCATCTAGAGGGGCATTTGTCATCATTAGCCGAGCTCTGACAGCTGGCACCCACTGTGTCCCAGCTTCTAAAAAGTAGCAAGGAAACTGTGCCTGCCTTTAAGTTGCCTTTGCTGCGTTACACAAATACAGCTTCTTGTAGGACATACTAGCAAGCATTTTTTCCATACAAAACAACAGTGATGTTCTGTATTTTTAACACGCTTCCATCTTACATTTTTACAAATCTGACTCACGGACGTAAACTTTGCCATTCTGAACACATTTTAATAATTACTTTACATTTCAATAATTACTTCACCTAAATAACACTGATCAAAAAACACTACTTCTAATTTTTTTAATTCATGTTTCTCTACATTTTTTATTTATTTTTTTACTTGCAGCTTTTACACTTAATTTTTACTTTTTATCAAAACATGTGATTTAAATTTAGAAATGTTTACTTGTTTTGTTTTCAAATTAAGTCAATTTAAATGATGTGCTTGCTGCTTACTTGAAATGATTTCTATCATTATGTAAACTAGTTTCCATTCAAATAAAACTAATTTTTTGTGTTAATGTGAAAACTATGCAAATGAAGGATACTCATTCATCAGAAAATCTGACAAGCATTCCATATTGCAAGTGAGAAATGAAAATGCCTCAAGAAGAGGAGCAATTAATTAGGTTTTTATTTTTGTACTCGGCTGTCTCAAAGCACAACAAAAATCATTCATCTAGCTGCTAAGAAAAAAAAAAAAAAACAATGTTTTTTAAATTTTTTTATTTATTTTATTTGTAATACATGTGAATTTTTACCCAATAAAGTGAACACCATAAGAATTAAGACCTTATGGTGTTCACTTTAATGGGTAAAAAGCCACATGTATTACAAATAAAATACAGTAAATATGCCCATGGCTACACTTCCTACCAACAGATGCATTCTGGGGACATTTTAACCCTGCGCAATGATCTACTTAAAAAAAAAAAAAAAAAAAAGAGCCTTAGCTTTTATAAGATATCAATTTAAATGCAGGATTGATGCTCATAAATACAAAATAAAAAGCCTACAACTTCATTATTCAATTTCTAAAAAACACAAACATGTAAGTATTTCAGCTAAAAAAAAAAAAAGAAAAAAGTTGTCCAAAACAAAAAATGAATAAAAGATTAATAAAAATTGTCAACTGTGGTTATAAATAACAGAAATTGGTGTATACCCTGTATATGTATTACAAGTTAAAGACAAAAATCTTTAATATTTGTTTTATTTCCTAGCATCATATTTTTTCCTTAAAATTCAATAGTAAAAATGTTGCTTTCTAAAAGACACATCTATAAATATTAAACCATACACACATAAAAGAGAAAATAAAACTGTGCACAATGCTTTATCATATCATCACAGATCATTGTGTAATTCAAGATGAAGGAAAAAAAATACACACAGCTCATAAAAAAATTATATATATATATATATAAAAACACACTTAGTAAGCATATACACATAACTGTGCTTATTTTACTGGAACACAGTGATGCAGGATTAGATTTTATATAATTATATACCTCACAATAAAAGTATATAAATATATATCAAAATACTTATGCATATACACACTTTAAATAGCAGTGTGTGCTTATTTTACTGGAGCACAGTGATGCAAGATTACAATATATATATTTATCAATATATATATATATATATATATATATATATATATATATATATATATACTTAAGCATATACATGTAAAATAATTATGTTCACTTATTTTACTTTAAAATTGCGATGCAAGATTAGATTATATATATATATAATCATAATAATAAAAGTATATAAATACTTTTGCATATAGTAACACTTAAAATAATTGTGTGCACTTATTTACTTATTTTACTTGAACATGGTGATGCAGGATTAGAAAAAAAAAAAAAAAAAATATATATATATATATATATATATATATATATATATATATATATATATATATACATATACACACACACACACTTATCAGAGTGAAATATCTATAATATATATATATATATATATATATATATATATAAAATTTATAATAATTGATATTATTATATAGAATGTAAATGTATACATACATTTAAAACAAAGTATGCATATACACACATACACAAAATAATTGTGTATTCTTATTTTATGGTATGGCTTGTTGCTGGTATACCAGCATATAGTATGGCGTAGTAGAAGGAAGGTGGGCAGGGGAGGGCAGATATTTGCAGGCGTTGGGTGCCCACATGTCAGGATTGCCTTCATGCAGAATTCTTCTCACTTATTGTATTCCTGTCTACATGGTGACCTTTGCTGCCCTCGTCTCTGAAAATTGTTTCCTTTAGTAGAGTGTGTGTCCGGGTACAACCCCCACATCACCCCCTCCGGGCTCTGCTGATCCCCCCTCACATTTCTATTTATAGAAGAACATTGAATAGAAATCTATTAGAATCAGACAGATAGGAATTGAATCTTATTTTAGGTGATAACCCCCAGACGTGGCGTTGGCTCTCCTATGAGGATATTGTTCTGGCTCCCCTTACCATCACATTATTTTAGTCTCCAGTATTACATGATCTGCAATGAAAGTCTCTTTTATACAAATACAATATGCAAAAAAAATAAAAAACACGGGCCTGGGAGCGATTTCTTCCCATTTGTTTTCTATTTCATAAAATGACTTCATATGACATTTGCTGGGCTATAATGGAGGGGTTGCTAGGCAACCGGGCACAATTGGCTCCAGGCACTGGAATTACTGATTTCAAAATTCACAGCAACTTTTCACCCGGGAAACACTTGGGAAACACACATTATTATTATTGTAATAATGATAATAATATATATTGTGTGAGATGAAAAAAAATAAAAAAATAAAAATAAAACAAAACGCACAGGATTCCCAATAATGGGTTTGCATTGTTCGGTGAGGATTGGTATTGGTCATGTATGGAAAGAATAATGGGGATCTGTAGTAGGAGAGTGTAATGGTTATGTGCCCCCCTTCTCTGAGGATGGGGGGGGGGGTTCTTTGTACAGAAGGGGAGAAGAGCGGATGCGGTGCCGGGAGGGTTAAAACCGCTGGCGGTTGCTAGGAGACGGGAGGTGAGTGTGGCGGCCGGTGACGGGAGCCCAGAGCGCGCACACCGCACAGCGAGGACGAGAGCGCGCACACCGCACACACGAGACATCGCGAGCGCGCACTGCCTGGAGTACGCTAGGCGGGGGCGCGCGGCGCTCTGCTGGGCTTGTGTGATCCGATTCATTGACAGCCCCATTCACCGCAACAATGTATCGCCGACTGTACACAGGCAGCACTCCATTGTAACACCAGGACGATGTATCACCCTGTGCATGGACATTGTCCACGTCACTGCGAGAATGTATCACTGACTACACAGATCACCATCCTCATACAATGTATCTGATTGTGACAGATAACTACACCCCTACAGAACTTACCTGTATATTCACCGTCATTACTACATACTGATCTGTACAACTATATACAATTTACCAGTGCCCCCCCCCCCATTGTACAATACAATGATAGACCATTATATACAATCTGGAGGTGTGTGATCCACCCTACACTATACAATAGATCCACACACCATCATACAATATTACAATCTAGAAGTGTGACCTCTCACTAGAAAATATCCTGATCTATATCATGATTGAATGATATCTGCCAGTGTGTGACCCCCCCCCCCCCCTACAATAATACGATCTAGAAGCTGAACCCACCACACTGATTGTGTAACCCCCTCATTGTACTATACTGATAATATCATACAATCTAGAAGTGCATGGACCCTCACTATACAGCATACTGATATAACAATCTAGACATGTGTGACCCCCTACCTATACAATATACTGATAAACCAGTATATGCAATCTTTACATAGAGAAGTAATATTCTGATATACCATTATATACAATTTAGAAGTGTGTGACCCCACATACAATATACTGATATACCATTACATACAATCCTTATATAGAGAAGTAATATTCTGATATACCATTACATACAATCTAGACGTGTGTGAACCCCCTTATACAATATACTGATATACCATTATAAACAATCTTTATATAGAGAAGTGTGTTACCCCCCCTCCCCCCCATACAATAATCGGTAATTTCATTATATACAATCTAAAAGTGTGTGAATAACAAACTACAATCTAGAAGTGCATGGACCCTCACTATACAATATACCAATCTAAACGTGTGTGACACCCCCCCCCCCCCCCATACAATATACTGATATACC
This sequence comes from Lithobates pipiens, assembly GCF_037356315.1. Lineage (NCBI taxonomy): Eukaryota > Metazoa > Chordata > Amphibia > Anura > Ranidae > Lithobates > Lithobates pipiens. Next base: position 626,593,555 of record NW_027507748.1, on the reverse strand, counting down.
AATCTAGAAGTGTGTGACCTCCCCTACACAATATACTGATATACCATTATATATAATCTTTATATAGAGAAGTAATATTCTGATATACCATTATATACAATTTAGAAGTGTGTGAACCCCCCTTATGCAATATACTGATACACCATTATATAGAATCTTTATATAGAGAAGTGTGTGACCCCCCCCCCCCCCAACTGTACAATATTCTGATATACCATTATATACAATCTAGAAGTGTGTGATACCCCCTTTATACAATATACTGATATACCATTATATACAATCTTTATATATATAGAAGTGTGTGCTCCCCCACCCCCCCATACAATATTCGGTTATTTCATTATATACAATCTTTATATATGATCTAGAAGTGTGTGAACCCACCCTCCCCCTTATACAATATTCTGATATAGCATTATATACAATCTTTATATACAATCTAAAAGTGTGTGCCCCCCCTATACAATATACATTATATACAATCTGCCATGGTCCATCCCTGTAACAAGGACAACTGCTGGAAATCCACAAGAACAACTTTATAAATAACTCGGATAACATGGAATCCTTTTATTTGATAATAAATCCTAGGGCATGTAGGACTGTGTAGTCTCCCCGATGTGAGCTGACAATCATAGATGATAGAGATGGAGGCTCCATGGTCCTGTCCGGACACATGGGGTAGGTGTGATGTCAGGGGAGTATACACACTCCATGTGACAGCTGGTGACAGCATCGATAAGAAGATCTCCTGAGGATGAGCATGGAGGTGACAGTCCTGAGATCCATCCATCCATCCATCCATCCCTGTACATGAAGACATCACAGGCACCAGCCCCGACATTACACAACACACATCCCAATTAGGAAGAACCGATCACTGATCTCACCGACATTACACAACAAAAGCTGTCACCAAGCTGTGTGAGGGAACCCTAGAAGGATGCCACATACAACACCCACCTCCTCACCCATCCCAACCATCCTTCCTAATCTCTAATTGACACATCAAGTCTTTACAACATTGCAGACAATCTAATCGGTTTATAAGTCTGATGGCAGATTTATCCTACATCGTACATTATAGAACATCTACATCATATATCCCCTTACACATGTCCATTAGCCATACACTGCCTAATTCACTAATAAACTCACAGATAAAAAAAACAAAGAGATGGAAATCAATGAGATAGATAGATATATGAGAGAGAGAGAGGAAACACAGATACATGGATCGATAAATTAGAGAGATGGATAAATCATGGATATATAAAACAAAAAAAAAAATAGATGGATATCAGATAGGAAGAGAGAGGGGGGGGGGGGTTATAGATCACAGAAGGATAAACAGACAGATAAGAGAAATAGAGAGAAAGGGGCCATAGATGGACCAATTCGATAGATTGATAGATAGATAAATCATATATGGATCAATTAGATAGAAAAAACAAAACAATAAGATAGATAGATCAATCGATCAGAGATAATCAGAGATAGATCGACACGTTGGATAGATGAATCAGAGGGAGAGAGACCAATTAGAGATAGACAGACAAATAGATGGTCAGACAGATAAGAGAAGTATAGAAAAATGGAACATAGATGGACCAATTCGATGGATCGATCAATTAGAGAGGTAGATAAATCATGGATAGATAAAAAAAAATAGATAAATCATAGATGGAGATAGGTAGATAGATAGATAGATAGATAGATAGATAGATAGATAGATAGATAGATAGATAGATAGATAGATAGATAGATAGAAAAGGGGATCAAATCGATAGATGGACCGATCAACTGATATACATTTATAAAAAGATCAATTAGATAGAAAATTAGATAGATCCATCAGAGAAAGAGGTAAATCAGAGAGAGGGAGATGATCCATTTGATGGATCGATCAATTGGAGAGATAAAGTAGTCATGGCTAGATAGATCAATTAAATAAAATATTTGGATAAATAAATCACAGAGAAAGAGGATAGATATATAGATAGATAGATAGATATATAGATAGATAGATAGATAGATAGATAGATAGATAGATAGATAGATAGATAGATAGATAAATAGATAGAAAATGGATGGAAGTGAATGAAGACAGGGAAGACACGTGTCTCTATGTATTCCATGACCCATCTGATCGGAGATCACACACACACACACAGATTGTATTTATAGAAGGGATTGGCAGATGACGGTGTGATGAGGATCCTATGAGATTATACACACATATATATATATATTTGGGGGGGGGGGGGGTGAATTCCCCTCCATGTGTAGAATGCAGTCAGTGTGATGGGTGGCTGGTGAAGTGGCACCCATGGATGGGAGTGCCCACCTTTCTCTCCTCTCCATACACACACACAGAGATTTTGGTGGAGGCGGGACCTGTGCTGATGGCGATTGGCCGCTCTCCTGGCCCTCCCTTTATATGAACGGCGGTGTAGTGTAGACTCCATAGAGCGTGTAGAGTGTCCTCTCTCTCTCCCCGGCAGGACCGTGCTTGGACTACAGCCCCCCTCCCTCCCTCTCCTGTGCTCCTCAGCTCCGGAGGAGGGGCCGCTCAGGCAGTATCCTTTCCATGCCATCCTAATCGGAGGAGCCCCCCCTTTGCCCAGTCCTGACTCCAGCCCGGGCCCCCCGGCTCTTCTCCTTAAAGTTGGCTCCTTCCCCAGCAGCCGCCGCCTTGGATCCGTCGGCTTACTGTGAGACTCCGGTGTATAACCCGGATCTCTGCCCCAATATGATCGCCGCCCAGGCCAAGCTGGTGTACCACCTGAACAAGTACTACAACGAGAAGTGCCAGGCCAGGAAGGCGGCCATCTCCAAGACCATCCGGGAGGTGTGCAAGGTGGTGTCCGATGTTCTGAAGGAGGTGGAGGTGCAGGAGCCCCGCTTCATCAGTTCCCTCAATGAGATGGACAACCGCTACGAGGGCCTGGAGGTCATCTCCCCCACCGAGTTCGAGGTGGTCCTCTACCTTAACCAGATGGGGGTCTTCAACTTTGTGGATGACGGCTCCCTGCCGGGCTGTGCGGTGCTGAAGCTGAGCGATGGTCGGAAGAGGAGCATGTCCTTGTGGGTGGAGTTCATCACCGCCTCCGGTTACCTGTCCGCCAGGAAGATCCGCTCCCGCTTCCAGACCCTGGTGGCCCAGGCGGTGGACAAGTGCAGCTACCGGGACGTGGTCAAGATGGTGGCCGACACCAGCGAGGTCAAGCTGAGGATCCGGGACCGCTATGTGGTGCAGATCACCCCGGCCTTCAAATGTACCGGCATCTGGCCCCGCAGCGCTGCCCACTGGCCCTTACCCCACATCCCCTGGCCGGGTCCCAACCGGGTGGCCGAGGTCAAGGCGGAGGGCTTCAACCTGCTGTCCAAGGAGTGCCATACCCTGGCCGGTAAGCAGAGCTCGGCGGAGAGCGATGCCTGGGTGCTGCAGTTTGCTGAGGCCGAGAACCGGCTACAACTGGGCGGCTGTAGGAAGAAATGTCTGTCCTTGCTAAAAACCCTCCGGGACCGACACCTGGAACTGCCCGGGCAACCCCTCAACAACTACAACATGAAGACTCTGGTCTCCTACGAGTGCGAGAAGCACCCCCGGGAGTCGGACTGGGACGAGGCGTGCCTAGGGGACCGGCTCAATGGCATCCTCCTCCAACTTATCTCCTGCTTGCAGTGCCGGAGGTGCCCGCACTACTTCCTGCCCAACCTGGACCTCTTCCAGGGCAAACCCCACTCCTCCTTGGAGAACGCCGCCAAGCAGACCTGGAGGCTGGCCCGGGAGATCCTCACCAACCCCAAGAGCCTGGAGAAGCTCTAAAAACTCCCATGGACTTGGAATACAAAACCTACCCACCCAGGTGAAACCTTCATTCACCTGGCACATACACCTCCCCCTACCCTTCCATGTCCCCCAGAGCCTGGAGAACCTCTGAAAAGCTTTCATGGACACTAGGCACTTCATTCACCCGGAATACAAACGTACCCACCAGGTGAAACCATCATTTACCTGGTAGACAAACTCTCCACCCACCCACCCACCCTTCCATGGCCACCAGAGCCTGGAGAACCCCTAAAAGCGCTCATGGACACTAGGCACTTCATTCACCTGGTATACGAATTTCCCACCCACCCTTCCATGTCCCAAGAATCTAGAGAACCTCCAAAGGCTCCTGGACACGTCCTTCACCTGGTATACAAACCTCCCCACCAGGTGAAACTATCATTCTCCTGGTACATAAACCTCCCCCCATTCCTCCATGTCTCGTGAGCCTGGGGGGGATCTAAAAGCTCACATGGGCACCTCATTCACCAGGAATACAAACCAGGTGAAACAATCATTCACCTGGTACATAAACCTACCCACCCACCCTTCCATGTCCCAGAAGCTCTAAAATCACAAACACTGGGCACTTCATCCACCTGGAATACAAACCTAAGGTGAAAACTTCATTCACCTGGTACAACCACCCCACATGTTGCAGGATCCTGGAGGAGAACTAGAAGCTCCTATGGACACTGGGCAACGCACTCACCTATACAATCCTACCCACCCAAGTGAAAACATCCTTCACCCTCAATACAAATCTACCCACCTAGGTGAAATATTCATTCACCTGGTATACACCCCCCTCATCCTTTATCCCGAGAGCTCCCATGGAATACAAACATACCCACCCAGGTGAAACCTTTATTCACCTGGAATAAACCCCCTCCTTTCCATGTCCCCGAGCCTGGAGAACCTCATAAACCTCCCATGGGCACTAGAAACTTCATTCACCTGGACTACAACACCCCCCCCCCCCCCCCCATGACTCTGTCCCGTTAAGCACTGCACTTCTCCCCAATCTGATTTTAGATGGATACAATTTTTTTTTATACTAAAGAAGGATTTTAGATGGATACAGTTTTTTTTAATGCTCCTTTAAAAAAGTAAGGTTGACAGAGCAAGAATTCATTTCTGCCTGACCTATTTTATTAATACGATTTCCATGTCTGAAAATCAATGGGCTCCATCGTCCTCCCCTGAACCTGGATTATAATCACAAGAAGCTCTGGATCTGCCACCCGAACAACCCCCCCCACCTTTTTTTACCACCCCCCAAATCTTGTGACTCGCAGTGTCTTTGAGGTTGTGGCTGTTTGTTGTTCTGTGATTTGGTGAAGTTTTCATTTCCCTTTTGGATGCAACACAACAGAATCTGCTCTGAAGATACAAAGGTAGCTTTTCTCATGTCTATGAACAGTGTCAGGACTCCGAAGTTTACATTTTTATTTTTCGTTGGTTTCAGAATGCTCGTTCTATTCTTAACATTCCATAAATATACTTGAAATGTTATTTAAATATATTCAAATTAAATTTGAATTTTTTTTTTTTTTTTTTTTTTGCTTATATGATGGCGCTTTGAATTCTATATATTTGAAAATGCACTTGAGATACACTGGATTTAATGACTTCTGTGATTTTAGATTTAAAACAAAAAAAAAGACTGTTGCCAATTTAATTTAATGACAAGTTAATAAATGACCTAAAAATATAGAATGGCGTGTTTTTCTTAATTCTATTATCCAATATGAAGATACTTTCACTTTCAGAAATGGAGAAACAACGTGGCCGATCATGTAGTAAATACAGGGGCAGTGTTCCTGACAGTGACAATACACAACAACTAAAAGGACAACAACAACTGTCACATATACAAAGGATAATTGCTACTAATTAGTGGATTCATTTATGTACGGCCACTGAGATAAACCAACATTTAAACATTTTTTTTTTGTCTAAAATAAACGAAAGTATACAATATACACAAACAACACTAATCACTGTATGTAATTGGATTTGTAATAACTAAATAAGGAATAAGATAATAGCAACAAGGAAAGTATTTAAAACAAATACTATATTCAGAAAGCTCTATACATGCAGGGAAACTACCTTTTACGACAGAAAAAATAAATTAACATTAAGAATAATTTGTTCATATTCCTAAAACGAAACCCCTATAAATATTAAAGAACACTATTTCCTTATTTATGTTTATAATTTTTTTTTCTATTATTGAAACAATTATTATTAAAATGAATTTAAAGAACACAAAACTCTATCGATGCATTATTGAAACACAATTGTTATTACAATTTAAAGAATAACAAAAAAAAAACTCGGGCAAACAATTGCTTACTGAAAACGTTGTTAAAATTGTATTTAGCAATACAATTTATTTAAAAACAGCACTTATTGCACATCCAAACTGAAACGTATTTGTAGATTTTTAAAATACATATTTACTGTTACTTAGGACTTTATTATTGTTATCCCTTAAATAAATGACATTTGCATTATTTTTTTATAATACGGACAAACAAATACATTTATTTTATTTATCCTTATATCACGAGACTATATTTAGGGTAGAAAACGCTATTTAAATTCTTTCAAAGACTGTACATCACAAAACTCTATAATCGATACAAAAATACTCCCCATTTGTCCATAACTATTATATCTGAACTATTATTATACTATAGAACCCAAATAAATCCCGATAATGTGCGATGCATCAAAATATTCAAGAAAACAATTAAATTTAGAAATACAAATAAAAAGGAAAAAACTAAAATGTTTGACATGAATACAAATTATATATACTGCATATGGCAGATGTATTATTAAATAATGGCTTTGATTTTAATACGTATAACGTTATAATAATATATATATATTTTTAGAATTATAATATTTTAGATATAATCTAAAATATAGGGGACATATCAGAGTTTATATTCAAACTAAAAATAAATGGCTGCACTAAAGCTACCATACTATTCACATTTATGTATAAACTTTGGGAAATATTTTAGTTTGTTAGGATAATGCATCACACACCCAATATATATATATATATATGAAATGTACTCACTTTGGGGTCGATCTTCTTGAAGCTGGGGTCTTCTTCATCTACTTCGAAGTAGATTTCAGTGGTGGTGATGGAGAGGGTGCCTTTGGCCACCACGATGGGTGCAATGAGCTGTGCTGGGGTGCTCAGCACCACTGGACCTGTAACACAGACAGAGACATCAAGGCTCACATCTCCCACCAGGACCAGGGTGATCCCCAGGGCAGGGATGCCACACCTGGAAAGGGCACAGTTTGCTGGGCACAGCAAGGCAATTGTGACATTAGTCTGTTAGTATCTCCGTCTAATCATCCTGTGTTAGGATTACTGTATTATTTTCAAGAATACATCGAGTTTCTATTTATATATCTGGGTGCTACATGATATAGAAACGTTGTCTTTGTTTTAAAAACGCCAAATACATTACACTGAACAGTATAGTCAGTATAAGAACCATCCTGTACCCCAGAATCTGACATTATTCTATATGCTATTAGACATTTATATGGGGATATACAGCATTCTGCACCTGCCTGTCTATGATGGCATACAGGGACACCTGTCTCTATACAATACTCAAATACACCTCTTTTTTTTTTAAATAAAACTATATAACAATACACATATAAAGATCAGTTATATGGTGATAGGTGTGTGTATAAAAAAGTTTGGTAAATTACTATTTTCTTTGGGGGGAAAAAAAAATGTCTAGTTAATATAGGCAACTTATATACAATGAATATAATTAGTTTCTAGTAAAAGGTACCTTATATACAGTGAATATAATACATTTATAATAAAGGTACCGTATACGCAGTGAATATAATTCATTTATAGTAAAGGTACCTTTTTTTTTACAGTGAATAAAAATCATTTATAGTAAAAGTACCTTATTAACCGTGAATATAATTCATTTATGGCAAAGGTACGTTATTTACAGTGAATAAACTTAATTTATAGTAAAGGTACTTTATTTACAGTGAATATAATTCATTTCTAATAAAGGTACCTTATATACAGTGAAATTATAGTAAAGGTAACCTATTTACAGTGACTACAACTCATTCATAGTAAAGGGACCTTATTTACAGAGAATATAATTAATTTATAGTAAAAGGTACTTTATATACAGTAAATATAATTAATTTATAGTAAAGGTACTTTATATACAGTAAATATAATTCATTTATAGTGAAGGTAATTTATATACAATGAATATAATTCATTATAAAATAGATTTTATATACAGCGAATCCATTATAAAATAGATTTTATATACAGTAAATCTAATTAATTTATTATAAAATAGATTTTATATACAGTGAATATTATTCATTATAAAATAGATTTTATATACAGTGAATTTAATTCATTATAAAATAGATTTTATATACAGTGAATATAATTCATTATAAAATAGATTTTATATACAGTGAATATAATTCATTTATAGTAAGCAGCTTTACATTGCTGTGGTTTAATTAATTATTAACATGGAGGGATTATTTATAGGCAATTACTATAAAATATAAGATAAATGTACATGTAAAATATAAGTGACATTCATGTTGTCATTTTAATATTATAATATTTAAAATAATAAATCTAATAGGTTTGGGTACAGTGCACTCTATTGTTTGGGTCCCAGTGTCCACCTCTATCCACTCTCCTGCTAGACTATCGATCTATCTGTAGTATATTAGTGGTAACAATGTTTGCTCTCAGAGAAATACTGAAAAGGACTATATAATATATTCAGATGATTTTTAGCGATTTTTCATAGCACCCATGTAGGGATATATTCCAAATTCCAGTGTATTGCCTGACATAAAGATAACCTGTCTAGCAATCACAGACAAGAAAACTACCAAAAGTCATTGTAGTGTGACAGTTTGCCTAACATGTCAGCTATGATGGGGCAGCACAGCAATGCTACATAAATGCATTTTCTATGTAGACACCTGTGAGTGTTATTAGTAAATCTCGCCCTACTTAGGAGACTTTTCCTGGGATCTCAGGACACAGGGGATATATGTAAAATGGTGAAATAAGCTGAATAGGACAGTGCAATATAACAAACACTGTGGAATAAATAGGTTTTATGTGTATGGATTAATTGCAGCAATTGATTAATTGATGTGTACAGGTATAGGCACCTATCAGGGGATATTGGCTAACCTTTATCTGAGGATATCTCTACACCAGACAAGTGTAGCAGTGTCACCTAGTCTGGATAAATGTCCCCATACTGGGGTCCAGTCTGATCATCCCTGTGATAGGAAATGATGGCTCACATTGGTATTCTGTATACACAGGCCCAGTGAGATCTACATGACAGCGGGCACATGTGTTGCAGAAGTGGGTGACACTGGTACATAGTGGGTGATGCTAACATGACATGTAAGATACTGGGACATTGGATTGAAATGGTGGAAGCTATTATCCATCCTCCCCCTCATCTGCTGTATGAGATAAGTGAGGAGTGACATTAGATGACAGTGGCATGAAGAGACAAGTGCCAGCATATAACATGGCGCCACCGGCATCATCCTCTCTCCATATACTGGCTCTTTACCCCAGACAGCTGTCACCCTGCATGCAGCATATGAGGAGATAGGGAGTCTGCACACACACAGGGACAAAGGTGGCAGCACTGGTGACCTGGTCACATGACACACATCTCTACACAGTGCCAGGATTGTCCTACCCCATGCCCTTAACCCCTCTACTGCCAATATACAGCCTGATCCAGCTCTCTTTGTAGAACAGTCAGTGAGGAAATCTAAAGAACTGGAGCTGTTGCTGCATCCCGATCAACTTTCATCTTCAACTCTGGGAAAATCTAACAAAGGGCACCCAGCTTTAATTCCCGTGAATTCCCATGTTAGCCCATCTGTTTGATTTTTGCAGTTTCTGCTCCCCTATTTAACAAGGTCGTTCAAAATGCATTCTATACAATATATATATATATATATATATATATATATATATATATATATATATATATATATATATAGAGAGAGAGAGAGAGAGAGAGAGAGAGAGAGAGAGAGAGAGAGAGAGAGAGAGAGAGAGAGAGAGAGAGAGAGAGAGAGAGAGAGAGAGAGAGAGAGAGAGAGAGAGAGAGACATATGGATCAGACTTGGCTTATGGTGTCCAGAGCAGAAAGATTAAATCTGATTGGTGGATAGAAGTCACATCAATATACAGTACCTGATTGCATAGATGTCATTTTGTAAGAGCTGTGACTTAGAATGGTCTACATTACTTACATCAATTGCATAACATCCAGCAGTGTAGGTTAAAGAGTAATCATAGACAGAAGGCTGTCTATACACTATACAATCCGATTGTACAATCTCCTTTAGGTCTATCACTTACTATGTAGTGCAAGGGCTTGTCTGATGTGACATGAAATGGATTGTTTAGATTTTGTAGTATACCTAAAGAAGATTCTACAGAGACTGTCCAATCAGATTATATAGTGTATGACCAGTCTATAAGGTCACTACATTACAATCAACTTCAAAACTATGTAATACAAGGACCTCCCTAAGCTATCCAATCAGGAAGACACTTGTACAATATAGTTTTTGGTAGATCTAAAGGGAATTCTAAATGTAAGGCGTGGTGAGCTTAAAGCTGAGCGCACACTATGCAATGTTATTGTGCAATCTCCTTTGGATCTACCATTAATGGTGTAGTATATAGCAGCCCATAGATGGATTGAAATTCCACCAGTTTCACCAAATTTCAACCCATCTATGGCTGTTAATATTTGTGATAAGTTGAGCTAGTGAATGACTTCTCACAAACAGGTTTGTTGGAAAAATTGTGTTCGATCAGCACTGCAGCCAATCGTCTGCATCGCTAATCAGTGTATTCTGACAGCAGAGGAGTCCCAGCTGTCACAACACAATATCATAGCTGGGGGGATTCTTCCATCCACCTTTCCTACGTGGATGGGGGAATCTGTTATTTTTTTTCTTCAATCAGCGTTTTGGCTGATTGAAGAAAAACCAAAAAAAAAAAAACAAGTTATCTATGGCCAACCAAAGCACTAAAATGATTGATTAGGTATGTCTTCATAATACATAGTATTGGTAAACCTAATTGAAATTGTCCACAAATTATACAATTAGATAACATAATGTATGGATTAGGATGTAAGGATGATTAGGATGTATGGATGATAATGTAAGCATTAGGATGGCCATACATTATAGTTTCCATTAGATTTACCAAAAGCATGTGAGGTCAAACTTAACCACTTTCAATTTTTATGCAATCAGGCAGGCCCTTGCCCTTGGAAATTCAATTAGAAAATTGTGTAACCTATGGGCAGCCTTATAGTGGCCACAAACGCTTCAATCTTTTTATCTGATCGAATCTGCAAACAATGGAATAGCCATAACCTCCATTCAGATTAATGTACTCTCAATTTATATCAGTTTTCTGATTTACTCTCAATTTACATCGGATTCCATCAAATGGAGCCAATCGGCCAGGACAAAAAATAATCAATGGTTTTGAATCAATCGGCAGCAAAGAGACACTTTGTTCAGGGATAAGATTGCATTTTCATTGATCAGATTATGAGGCATGATCAATAATTACGTTTGACAAATTACATATATATTAACTGTATCATAAATTGTTACTAAACCCACAACAGAAAAAAATCAGCTTGTATATGCAGTAAAAAATGGAAAATAGGTGTGTGCAGGGGGTGTGCCAGGGCACATCCTAATCCCTATGTGTGATGCTGATACCCACTACTGCCCCCCCCCCCCCCCAGTGCTGATAGCTTCTCTCCCCTCCCCCGGTTGCTACAGGGTATGTTTCAGGATGGAGAGTGAGGGAAGGGGCTAGTAAATATGTAATTTATCAGCACCTTCCTTTTATAAATGAACACACTCACTCTGTTCATTCATAGCTGTAGCATAGTAAACTAGCTTACTATGCTTCAGTCTGTGTATAATCAGGAAGCCACTCAGCACAGACCAGGTGATCAGCACAGGGCCAATCAGCAGTGTCCAGACAGAGGGTCAGGGGTCACTCAGCCTCATAGGACAGTCAGAGGACAAAAAAAACTCTTCCTACAATCTTTAATCAGACACTGACAGAAGTCACAAAACTGCTATATACTGCTGATGAGAAAAGTCATTTAGCAGTTGATATTTACCAAAATAATTGCATTTCCATGTTCTGTGTACTGTGGGAGACCAGATATAGTGAATGCAGGGTCCTGGGTTTAGTCCACTGTGTGTCCACTGTGTGTGTGGCAATGGCCATAGAATGGGTTGTCAACTATAGATCGATTACTCCTATCAGAAGATGTATCGATCATTTAGAGAAGTGTGTATGGCCACCATTCCCGTGATCTGATCTGGCAGATGACCAGTAGAAGTATACAGGCACTCCTCTAGACAATTCAGAGATGACAAACAATAGGCTGGGCAGCCATGGTCTCCTATGGTCTCCAATGGGACAGGACCCATCAGGAAGTCACCTGACTACCCTCATGCTGCTCACTTTCCTACAAATCCACATGTATGTTCAGGAGGTACGAGGGTGCAGGTGAATGCAGCGATCGTATGAAATAGTCTAAGCCTCGCCATCCTCTACAAATACATCTAGAGAATTTTCAATTTACAGAATCATATTGTCTGGATTTAATGGGAACAAAGAGAGATTATGAATTGTTCCAATGTGATGTGTGTGCGGTGTGCAGGGGGTGCGATCACACATGTCTGGGGAAGGACGACGTCTTGTTGCAGTCAAAAGGAGCATCCAAACCCCTCTGAGAATGTGAAGTTAATCCACTCCAGCTATAGAGAGAGGATTATGTGATAATCCCCTCTGGGAGATGCTCTGCTCTCCTCAGATCCCATATTAAAATGTTTACACAAGGTAGAATCTACATTTTGCAGATTTTCTGTGTTGTCACTTAACAGATCTTTCCTCTTAACAAGCTTTAAAAAAAATAAAAAAATTCTAAATTTTTTTCAGATGATTTTTTTTTTAAACCTCCTTTCAGCATGTTGCCACATTTTCCATGTTTCACAACATTGCAGCACATACAAAGCACGGCTCTATACTTTGTTACATTTCACACATTACTTTCTGTAGGCTGGAACATGGTTTACATAAGAGATGGAACATACCCTGCCTAATCAACCTGTGTGTTAGATTGGTAGATTTACATACAACTCAAGTCATTTCTAAAAAAATTCCTATTAAAACCCCCCCCCCAAAAATGACATTATATATATATATATATACACACACACACACACACATACATACACACACATATATATATATATATATATATATATATATATATATATATATATTTATATATATAAATAAATAGGTGTTAGTTACACCAAAAGTGACATCTTAGGCCCCTTTCACATAGACGTTCCAAACGGGTCCGCCTGTAAGTTTTTCAGGTGGACCCAACAGGACCTCTATGTCTGCTGACACCCTTTATACAATCCGATCTGCTACAAACAGACACATGGAGATCTGTTCCCCATCCATCCAGTGGATCCGATTAGACAATAGGTGATCAGACAGCCCCATTGTGAACAGCAGGCTGTGTCCATGTCCTATCTGGATCAGCAGAGCAGACACGAACCTTTCATCCACCCGCTCAGTGGGGATCAGCGGAGAAATGCCCTGCTGAGCGGGCCGATCCACTGTTGGTGTCCGCCTCATGTGAAAGGGCCCTAATAAATGGATCCTGGGTGTGGCACCTTTGTTCTAGGAAGTCAAAACCTGGTGCACTACAATGGTGCAGTCAAAATGATTACAGATCAATCTCCTGCTTTAGATCAAGGTTTTAAAAATGGTTTGCAATGTACAGAACCATATTTTGAAACCTACACTTCCTTTCAATAAAAATAAAAAATGTGCAAAATCACACAGAGGTACAACCATTAAAAAGTTAATTGGCTGCACAATTTTTACAATTTTGCAATCAAAAGTGGTCCTGTAGCTCCAGCCTTAATAATACTATGCCAACTCATTCATTCATCCCATACTTTACCTTACAGTGAAATTCCAGCTTAACCCTAACTACTCTTTAAAATGTCCCCTCCCCCCTCCTAACATCTATGCTTACTAACCTGTGTAATAAATACAGTGCCTTGAAAAATTATTCACACCCCTTGAAATTTTCCACATTTTGTCATGTTACAACCAAAAATGTAAATTTTATTTATTTCAGGTACTTGTATAGCGCCATCAATTTATGCAGCGCTTTACATATACATTGTACATTCACATCAGTCCCTACCCTCAAAGTATTTTATTAGGATTTTTTTTGTGATAGACCAACACAAAGTGGCAGGAAAATGAAAAATGGTTTTCTGAATATGTGAAAAGTGTGGCGTACATTTGTTTTCAGCCCCCACCCCCCCCAAGTCAATACATTGTAGTACCACTGTTCACTGCAATTAGAGCTGCAAGTCTTTTTGGGGATGTCTCTACCAGCTTTGCACATCTAGACAGGGACACTTTTGCCCATTCTTCTTTTCAAAATAGCTTAAGGCCGCGTACACACGGGCGGACTGTTCGCCCAACCTTGTTCGGCAAACAGTTTCATCAAACAGTCCGCTCAAAATTTGCATGAGCGGACTTGCCCACACACGAGCGGACTGTTTGACGAACAAGGTTGGGCAAACAGTTCGCTCAACTTTTGAAATGAACGGACTCGCCCACGTAAGGCGGAGGCAAATCCGCCCATTTCGAGCGCGTGTACAGGTAGGCGGGGCCCGCGAAGGAGACGTCGCGGGCTCCGCCGCCTGGAATGGGCTTAAAGGGGAAACCCAACGCCGAAAAAAATCGGCGTGGGGGTTCCCCCCAAGTCCACACCAGACCCTTGTCCGAGCACGCTACCCGGCCGGCCAGGAAAGGGGGGCGAGCGAGCGCGCCCCCCCTCCTGAGCCGTACCAGGCCGCGTGCCCTCAACATGGGGGGTGCCTTGGGGAAGGGGGGGCCGCGCGGCCCCCCCACCCCAAAGCACCTTGTCCCCATGTTGATGAGGACAAGGGCCTCTTCCCGACAACCCTGGCCGTTGGTTGTCGGGGTCTGCGGGCGGGGGGCTTATCGGAATCCGGGAGCCCCCTTTAAGAAGGGGGCCCCGGATACCGGCCTCCCACCCTATGTGAATGAGTATGGGGTACAATGTACCCCTACCCATTCACCTGTGAACTAAAGTACAATAAAAAACACAACACAGAGAAAAAATATTTTATTGCACAGCTCCGGGGGTCTTCGGGGGTCTTCTCGCCGGACTCCTCCGCTATGTGTGTGTAGCTCTTTTGCTAGCGGAGGAGTCCGGCTTTCTTCCTCCCCGCCGCCGGCCTCTTCTCCCGACTTCGGGGGTCTTGTCCCCCTCTTCGGTTCTTCTGCTGGGCCACCGCGCCTGGTCCGGTGGCCCGGTCTTCTGTCGCCGCTGTCGTCGCCGCCGCCGCCGCCGCCTTCCGTTCTTGTTCTTCTTCTTGTTCTTCTTCTTCTTCTCCTGGAGATGTTGACTCGACGAGCTCTCCGGCCGGAATGCCAGGGACACGCTCCGCTGCCACTTATATAGTGACAATGGGGCGGTGTCACATGGTATATGTCACATGGGTTGGTCACATGGTGACCCCGCCCCCTTACGATGTCATAGTCCCCATGTGACATCAACCCATGTGACCAACCCATGTGACATATACCATGTGACACCGCGGAGGAGTCCGGCGAGAAGACCCCCGAAGACCCCCGGAGCTGTGCAATAAAATATTTTTTCTCTGTGTTGTGTTTTTTATTGTACTTTAGTTCACAGGTGAATGGGTAGGGGTACATTGTACCCCATACTCATTCACATAGGGTGGGAGGCCGGTATCCGGGGCCCCCTTCTTAAAGGGGGCTCCCGGATTCCGATAAGCCCCCCGCCCGCAGACCCCGACAACCAACGGCCAGGGTTGTCGGGAAGAGGCCCTTGTCCTCATCAACATGGGGACAAGGTGCTTTGGGGTGGGGGGGCCGCGCGGCCCCCCCTTCCCCAAGGCACCCCCCATGTTGAGGGCACGCGGCCTGGTACGGCTCAGGAGGGGGGGCGCGCTCGCTCGCCCCCCTTTCCTGGCCGGCCGGGTAGCGTGCTCGGACAAGGGTCTGGTGTGGACTTGGGGGGAACCCCCACGCCGATTTTTTTCGGCGTTGGGGTTCCCCTTTAAGCCCATTCCAGGCGGCGGAGCCCGCGACGTCTCCTTCGCGGGCCCCGCCTACCTGTACACGCGCTCGAAATGGGCGGACTTTCCGAGCGGGAACAGTCCGCTCATTTCGAAAGTACAGCGGACAAGCCCACACACGGGCGGACTGTTCGCTCAAACACAGTTTCAGCGGACAGTTTTTCGGAATTTCCGAAAGACTTTGTCCGTCCAACTGTCCGCTGAAACTGTCCGCTGAAAGCCCACACACGAGCGGACTGTCCGCCCAAACACTGTTCAGCGGACAAGGTTGGGCGAACAGTCCGCCCGTGTGTACGCGGCCTAAGCTCTGTCAGATTGGATGAAGAGTGTCTGTGAACAGCACATGAATATGCTATGATCTAAACCATTCCATTGTAGCTCTACATGTTTTTGGTTTTAACGTAGAAAATTTTAAGGGGTGTGAATACTTTTTCAAGGCACTGTATCTTAACCACTTGACCTCTGGAAGGTTTCACCTCTTTCATGACGACAGGGAATTTTTTGCCATTTAGCACTGTGCTACTTTAACTGGCAATTGCGTGGCCATGCAACACTGTACTGTAATGACATTTTTTTTATAATTTTTTCACACAAATAGAGCTTTCTTTTGATGGTATTTTATCACAACTGGGTTGTTATTTTTTGCCATATAAACAAAAAAAAATAAAAAATCATATATATATATATATATATATAAAAGGCTTCATAAATTTAGGCCAAAATTGATTCTGCTACATTTCATTAAAAAAAATCCCAATAAGTGTACATGAATTGATTTGTGTGAAAGTTATAGCATCTACATACTATGTTATATATACTGGAATTCATGCAGCTATAGATGCTGGGGATGCACCAGTGCCGATACCGAATATTTTCACAAGTACTCGTGAAAATGCTCCTGATATTATTTGTGGTGTGGTCTGCGTCCATTCAAAATGAATGGGCGGAAATCACACTGCAAAGAATCGCATGCAATTTAAACAGGAATGTGGCACGATTACTGTCTGGTTTCCCGCACTGCTCCTGTGTAAACCCAGGCTGAAATCACTATGACAAGCCTGGGTTCACACAGGAGAGGTGGGAAAACCGCATGTAAATTGGACAGGAATCGCACCGCATTCCTGTTCGCATGTGATTTTTTTTTGCAGTGTGATTTGCGGCCATTTATTTTGTATGGATGCAAATCGCACTGCAAAGTATCGGTACTCGGTATCGGCGAGTACTTGACCGAATGTATCGGTAATCATAGATTAAAAAACGCCATTGGCGCTTCTCTACCGTAATAGATTCTATACTGTAATGAGGGAAGTCATTGACTTATAGTCTGTAGCTGTGATAGGATGGCGGGCAATCTGGTGCTAAGAGACACTATCTGAGAGGGTCACTAATGCCACGTTTCCACTGAGTGGATCAGTTCGGGTCGGTACAGTTTGGAAGGGTTAGAATGGTCCGGCCTATCCAGGTGAGCGTTTCCACTAAAAGTCGGACCACCAGGGACCATACGGGGTTTAGAAAAAATGCCTAGCGTGGCCTCACACTGATTGGCAGACGTTTTTCTGTCTGCCAATCAGTGGAATGTATCTTAGCTCCGCCCTAACCGTACCATTTTCTATGGCCCCACACCTGAAGCAGGACCCTGAATGGTGCGGTATGGTTCAGTTGTATGGGCCGCTTTCATAATGGAAACACTCAAAATAGCGTACCGTACTGAACCGTACCGAACCGATCCACTCAGTAGAAACGAAGCGTAACGGACACTGAGTTTTCTAGTGACACTAATACAGTGACAAGTCATAATACTGCACTAATGACACTGGATGGGAAGAGGTTAACATCTAGGGGCATACAGCCAAACAATGTGTAATATGTGCTTTTACTATTTTATCTGGCTATTTTTTCTACCTGCTTTAAAGGGACTCCCCTTCCCTCCTTCCCACCAGAACACTCCTTCACCATTGGTTGAGAGCGCTGATCGGGAGTCAGTGGGCTGCTGGTTTTCCAGCATGCTGGTCTGATAGAAGCCGGCCAAACTGGCTGATGTCGCCCGACATTTGGCCCGTGTGTAAGTATCTTAAAATCACTACCACACACAAACTAGGGCCACATTGTTAAAGTAGAACAGCAAAACTTTTTTGCATCTTGAAGAGAGTAAAGCTTCGTACACACGATCAGATTTTTGGGTGACCGTTCATAGTTGCATGCTAGTCTCATGTCCAAAGCGAAGCGGTTACTCCATACTCCACCATACGGAAATTCTCGTACGTGACGTCATGTGTTGAATAGTTTTGTATGTATTCTTTTGTTTCTGAGCATGCGTAGTCTTGCTCTTAGGATTTTTTTCGTATAAAAAACATTCTAATTAAACGAAAATCGGACATTGAGATCACATACGACAAAAATGTTATAGTCTGCACATCCAGCTTTTATCGGACGAAAAAACGGAATTGGCTGTCGAAAGCACCACACTAACGATTTGAAAATCATCAGATCCTTCGGACGAAATTTTACTTCTGATTTTTGTATTGTGTGTACAGGCCTTTAGGGAGGGTTATAACTCCTGTCAAGTTTTTGCCATCTGATTTCCCTTCACTTCCTGTCCCACAGCCAACACAGGAAGTGGAAGGAAATCCTTCCAAAGTCGGGGGAATCCCTTGTTGTCACCACAATAAGTCTCCCTGTTGGAACATTTCCACTCTATTGCTGCACAGGGGGACAAGGGATTTCTTTCACTTTCAATTATAACCTTAAACAGGGCAAATAGAGAGCGTGAATCTTCTTAATGGGGGGCACAGACATCAATAAAAACCTGACAGGCATACTAATCCCTCTCCAAACTATTCAAAACGTAAAAAAAAAAAAAAAAAAAAGTTTTGCCCGAAGTTATACTTTAAGGCGACAGTTTAGCGAACATTGTGTTGTGTGATAAAAGAAGAACACCTACAGAGATGTGGCGAATATATACCATCCCTTGCGGAAAGCCAACTCATGCACTGCATTTCTGCAACAATCACTTACCTTCCAGGCTGCATTTGTATACTACACAACCTAATAAAAAGCGAACCAAAGCCTTTAAATGCAAATGTATTAAAATGGGAGGAAAAGGGCAAATATTACAATCTAGTTATAAAAACATACAATATCATTTATTGGTTATTTTTAAAAAATTTTTTAATAAGCTACCAGAAATCTGCAGTCTTTTACGCAGCTATAAATGTCCTTTCTTGTGTGATAATATGTAGGCTTGCTTTTCTGTGCCAAATCTAACAGTACACTTGATATGTGATGGCCTTGTAAAATCATAGCAAGTAGAAATCTCAGATAAGGGATGGGTTTTCCTATTGCATCACTCTTTGTCACATCACAGTACTGCATCCTCATTAAAGAGACACTTCCATTCACATAAATCATCAGGTTCTTTCTTTCTTATGGTTATACGAAGAACTCCAGTCCTAAAACCTTTCTATTGTTCTAATGGCAGCTGCCTGGATCTGTAAATATACCTCCCTTAAGAGTTTTGTCTCAGCCTCCAATGTTGGGCGGACTATTAATATGCACATTGGCTGATC
This sequence comes from Lithobates pipiens, assembly GCF_037356315.1. Classification (NCBI taxonomy): domain Eukaryota; kingdom Metazoa; phylum Chordata; class Amphibia; order Anura; family Ranidae; genus Lithobates; species Lithobates pipiens. The sequence goes on along the minus strand of NW_027507748.1, from coordinate 626,573,833 downwards.
TTCTGGACCAGACGCCCATGATGTATTTTTTTTTTTTTTTTTTTGCTTTTTTAGGTCTGCGATGCATTGGAGGTCGCATATCTGAAATGCATGAGCTTTCTTTAATCTGGCTCCATGTTTAATAAATACCCAACAGATAACACATTTCAGTGGTAATGGTGTTTCTTTGTGTTTGCGGTTTTTAAGAAATGGTCTTAGATTTTTTTCCCAAGGTCTCTCAGAATTTCTTTTATGTCTTTGTCTTTCTTGGATCATAAGAATCACTGAGTTGCCATACAGCTGTGCCCACCTCTGCCACTGACAGATCTGCTATGTTGTAGAGAAAGGAGACACACGTCTTCATTTATTTTACTTTATATATATATATAAATGTATGCAGCCCATATATACTAGGCCTGATTACTAAACCAATTATTGGAATCTTTATTCTAAGCAATGGTATATGGAATCCTGGTACAGCGGCTAGTACTTGCATTTCTACACATAAGCACAAAGATCAGTTCATTAAAAACAGCCCTCCATGTTTAGTTCACTGAGATGACAATCTGGGAGGGTGACTGACACAGACTTCATTAGTTACACTGGTCAGTGATAATACTGTACTAATGACACTGGCTAGGAAGAGGTTAACATCTAGGGGCGATCAAAGGGTTAACCGGGTGCCTAAAAATGTGTGATGTGCCCACTTTTACTATCAGGCTGTTTCTGCTTTGCAGGGACAAGAAACAGATGAATCGCGGTTTCCTCTACACAGAGTTTTGTGATTTTCTAAACACAAAACTGTGTGTGTGTGTGTGTGTGTTAGCTGATGAGATGTTTGGCTGAAATCAACTGCCAAACTTGTGCTGTGTCCAATCACAGCATGGGTGAGCAGAGGGCACCACCATACCCAGAAGAAAGAGCCGACATACAGGTATGTGATTGCGCCTACACCTGCCACCCGCTTGCAAGTATATTTACTGTGAGCGGTCGGCAGGTGGTTAAAGTAGTGGTGAACATGCAAAATTATAGACAATTAAAACTATGCAGGCACTAAAACTGCTGGCGGGACATGCTGGATTAGTTTGATGGGTGGTTTGTTGAACAAAGATAATGTAGATATATCCCATACTTTTGGATGGATGTGATTTTTAAACCGCGCTCACCGTTCTGTCCAGCATGTCCCATGAAATGACAGCTTCTGGCCATTTGAGATCCCTTGGTTACACTGATATGTCTGATGGGGCTATGTTGAGCTATATTGAGAGGTGTTGAGTTCCCAGAGGTTAGTTCCGAGTTCTTGTTGACGTGTTGTGTTATATTATTTTGTGATCAAATGTAGTTGTGCTAGGGATATGTGATGTTTCAGATCCGCCCTGGCATCGTAGGTGTATGTACATGTTATTTATGTTACTGAAGGGTCAGATCTGCTTTATTTGCACATCTCAGGCTCAGACTGAGAGATCTAGATACATTTTCTATGATATGTTTTTTTATGATTTACGCTGTTGTATTTTATCTTTGTTTGTGTTCCCACATCATATATACAGTATTGTAATCAGGAGCGATCACTCACATCTGTACCTCATTGAGGAGCTATGAGTTGGCTTTTTAAAGAAAGGCACTCTCCTGTGTTAAGTCAACCTTGTTTCCTGCCCCTACAGTGTCTTGTCTGCCGTTTTGCCATTTTTATACCTGCAATAAAGTGGATGATTTTTTTCAGAGTGCAGCCTTTTGTATCCTATTTGTGTGTAACTGTGTATGTCTGGATGAGCAGAGCTGGCACTCAATGACATAAAAGGTAGAGAGGATTGCAGTAGCAGACCCAACTCGAGCAGTGGCATATCTCTTGCCCCAAGTGTTTAATTGCGTTTATATGATGTTGAATGTTGTGAACATACAAGGGTATAGAGGATTAAAACTATGCAGGCACTTTAACTGCTTTTTGGTTAGTTTTGGAAACCAGGGTAAAAATTTCTATCATGTGACTATGCATTTCCTCTTCTTGATAGCGGGGGGCACGGTTACAGGACATTGTGCAGACACACAGTATGCCCGTATTCCATTGCATGTTCAAGAGACAGGCTATGCTTGAGCTGGGGGCGTGTTCAAGAGGCAGGCTATGCTTGAGCTGAGGGCGTGTTCAAGAGGCAGGCTATGCTTGAGCTGGGAGCGTGTTCAAGAGGCAGGTTATGCTTGAGCTGGGGGTGTGTTCAAGAGGCAGGCTATGCTTGAGCTGGGGGCGTGTTCAAGAGGCAGGCTATGCTTGAGCTGGGAGCGTGTTCAAGAGGCAGGTTATGCTTGAGCTGGGGGTGTGTTCAAGAGGCAGGCTATGCTTGAGCTGGGGGCGTGTTCAAGAGGCAGGCTATGCTTGAGCTGGGGGCGTGTTCAAGGGGCAGGCTATGCTTGAGCTGGGGGCGTGTTCAAGAGGCAGGCTATGCTTGAGCTGGGGGTGTGTTCCAGAGGCATTCATTTATAATACAGTTTTATGTGTAATAAATGTGTAATTTAGCATGACATCACACTTTACCAAAATAAAAAAGACACAGATAAAACATGTCTTTGCTGCGAACAATCACATTTAAAATGACATTGAACTGGCTGCTGCAATGGCCCATACTAAGACTTCTTTATCACACTATGTTTTTTCTGCCATGTAATGTATATGCTCTATTCATCCATTTGGAACTGGGATACTTACCGCAGTCATACCATGTACTATTTTTGTAGGATCAGTATATTGACGGTGCTCTTCTATCCTAATGTAAAATGTATGACTTTTTCTTTAAAGGTTTATTAAAGTCAGATTAAACATAAAATAACACATTTTCTTGTGTACAAGGTGCAATTGCACTGAGGATTACATTGCACTTCCTTTATGTCTGCCTTATATTGCCTTGTGTGGGCTCGGCATAGTCCTCTTTTTTGCTTTTCTTCTGGTACCTTGTGGTAGTGTGCTACTGTACCTTGTTTTTTTTTTTTTGGTTTCTTTTGTGAAAATCTTTAGGAAACACCTTTCAATAAAACCACCACCTTTACATTTCTATCTGCGGTAATTTTCTATAAATTTCAATGCAATATGGCAACCTGAAGGTGTTCTGTACATAGATGGTGTACAGACCCCCCCCGCCAGAATTGTCATTTCCTGCTTGTGTGATTGGCTCACTGATTTTCCCTGAAGTCTGTGCTAAGATACAAGTCAGATTTTGGCCATCCCCTGCAACAAAAATTTCATTTTTGGTGAGATAACACAAAGGGAAATCACATGAAGGGATGCAGGCCCTGCCACTTTCCTCATTAGAGCCCTGCAAGTGCAGTCGCTGATTGATAATTAGTAAATCACTCACATTCACTTTGCACATGGACACAAACAGCTATTTCTTCAGAATAATAAAAGGTATTAATCTGTAACAAAGTTTGTTAAAATCCCTGTTTGTTAAAATGTTTTGTTTTTTTCTTAACAAAAGTGGAGTTACTCTTTGAAGATATGACCTTGAAACTAATTAAATTCTATGGGGTTTTTATGTCAGACACTGCATCTGATGCATTGCAAATTATTAAAGCATGTGTTATATGAGAAAATCATCCTATAATAGTTTTTTTCTTAGGATTCTTTGATAGGAACTTTATTTTTGCCAAGAAAATTATCTCCCAGATTAGTTACATATAATGCAAATATTTTATTCAAGTTTGTTGTGGGTTCTTACTGGTTTCTGCTCTCTAGTTACTGAGATAAGACTTTCCAATAATGACCTTAGAATGAAGGAATTGGGAGTGCTAAGGGGTAGGGTCTGCCCCCTATAACCATATCATCAGTCACATTGCTGTGAAAAGTGAATAACTCCCGTGAGAAAAAAATCACTAGAGATAGGCTCAGGCGTGTTCAGGATCCTAGTCCCAATCCACCTGCCCGATCCCGGCAGGAAGCCGACACGGCACACCGCTAATCACAGGCAGTGAGACATTTCCCGGTCTGCAGTGGCATAGATTGGGAATTGTGTCACTGCATGTGATTAGCCGTGTGACACGTCAGATTCTTTGCAGGATCGGGCATGGAGGTTGGGACTAGGATCCTGAACACGCCTGAGCCCATCATTACCAATCACATCAAGGTCACATTCACCTGGCTGTAAACACATTTAGAAGTATTTTTAATTTATAGATCTGAAATAAACTGCATTGTTTTTTCAAAGGAGACATTCACACATGTGTGTAAACGTGCACTTCAATCCAATCCGTAACACAAAATCCACAAATCTATCACTAGGGTCATTGGTTCAAATCCCAACCAGCTACAAACCCTGTAGCTGCTGACTTTTAATAAGGACACTTACCTGTCCAGCGAGCCTGCGATGTCGGCCCCCCCCAAGGCCGATCCATCCATCAGATTGGCTGCCGGCGCCGCCATCTTAACAAAGGGAAACAGGCAGTGGAGCCTTGCGGCTTCACTGCCCTTTAACAACTGTGCATGCACGAGTCACTCTGCACTTTGTGAATGGCCCCGTTGTGTTCTGGGACACACACGTCTCAGAAGGCAACTGGGTCACTCGCTGAAGAGGAGGAAGCACCGCGAAATAAGAAGAGGCAGATTAGGAAGACTGCCTAGCAACAGAGGTTTTTCAAATGTTTTTTTTTTTTTTTTTAAAAGAATATTAATACTATTTTTTTTTTTAAGGGTGGCCCTCCACTATAAGAATCTGTAATAAATAAAAAATAAATATGCATCTGAGGATATGTGTATACACAAACTATGCATTCATATATTAAAAAACAAAAACATGACAACTGTACGCATTTAAAATTGATCTAAAAGTATTATCATGCGCATCAGTAAACATTAGTAAAATTTTTATGGCTATGTGAATGTAGCCTAAAGATTAAATCATATTTCAGGGAGCATTCTTTAATCGGTGTATAGAATGTCATCAATGTTTGGCTGCAAAGATCTGAAATGTTGGCAGTTACAGAAAGTCACAGCTAGCTGTATGAAAGGAAAGGTCAGTTTTCAGAAAGCTACATTACAAGAAAAAAAAACGAAATGTATATAAATATAAAATATATATAAAAATATAGAATATGTATATATAAAAAAACAAAAAAACAAAAAAAATATAGATTATATATATATATATGTATATATATATATATATAATGTTTAATAAAGTTTGTTGCATACCTTTTAATTCACATGAAATGTAAGTGATAAAACTATGTGAAGAAAAATAAAAGCACAGAAAATGCACTTTTTACACACTTAAATAGTTTTGCATGCAGAGTGTGGGATGAAACGTCAGGAAGCCGCATTTCACCAGCATGATGAATGTTACATGCAGTCCTCACAGAACCCCGACAGGACTATGTTTACATATACAAAAACAGCACCATCTACCCCCTTCACCCGCTGAAAACCAAAGATGAAAATAGCCTTTCCTTAGGCCTGATTCATGCAGTACAAATTCACATAGAAAACATTGTCTGTGATAAATGTGCACAAAGCTGGCAGCAAAATGCATGCAAAACAATGAATGATGAAAACAGAATAAAAATGAAACAATACACATAAAACTATTTCTCTTATAATAGGATTGCCACAAGTATACCTTCTGGAAAAAAAAATAGCAGTTCTGTATATTGTAAGGCTGGGAGTGTCCTCTGACTACCTTGGGTGTACTATGGGCCTTTGTAGAGAACACAAAGTAGAAATATCATATCCCAATAGCAGGACAAGCATTCATCCCTTTGGGCCCTTTCACACAAAGGGTGCTCAATGGAGTCCGCCCTAGGGGGAAATGGGCTTATGCCATGACATCTGATAGCAGGTGGTGTCATCTCTTTTTAGCAGTTTTTTTGGTCAAAAAAAGTTCAGAATTTTTTTTTTCTTTTTTAATCTGCGCTACCCGGTCATGTGCATAAATCCCACTCATTTCATCTGGTCAGATTATAACTTTTATCTTGCTATAAGGCCTCTTGTCGTATTGAACCTGCGCCAAAATGTTGTCCAAATGCTGTATACGTAAAAATGTTTGTACGAACGTTTGCATACCTGCTGGTTAAAGTATAACTAAAGGGAAAACTTTTTATTTAGGTTTGGATTGAGTGGAGAGGTAGAACAGTCAGTTTTTATTGCTGTCTGTGCCCCCATTAAGAAAATTCTCTATTTGTCCTGTTTACCATCATCACTAAAAGTGAAAGTAAAAGAAAATCCCAAATTTTGTTCCAAAAAAGTAGCAGAGGGGGAACTCTTTCAATGGGGACACTAGTTCTGGTGACCTGGGGGTCGCCAAGAAATTCCCTTAATTTGCAGGAATTCCACCCATTTCCTGCTTAGCTATGAGACAGGAAGTGAAGAGCAATCTCTGCAATAGGACACAGATAGCAAAAAAATAATCTGACAGGGGTTATAACCCTCCCTTAGAGTCCCTTCACACGGGTGATCCACCCGACAGACTCTCCTTTGCTCAGCATGGGATTGCTCCGCTGATCTCGTTGAGCAGGTGGATGACAGGTCTGTCTCCGATCACTGTGCAGAGACAGACCTGACAGAGCCCCGCTGTCCTCTATGGGGAGATCGAAAGAAAACGGATCGTCTGACCCTTTTGATCTGATCCCATCTGATCCGATCCCCCCAAACGGATAGAAAATAGGGTCACCATCTATCTGGATTTTATGTGTCAGGGGCATGTCACCGCTGACATCCGCTACTCCATAGGAGTGAATGGAGGCTCCGATCAGGTCTGTCTGAAAAAACTGACAGGCGGACCTCATCCGAAAGCCCACGACTCTATCCAAAATGAAAAATAAAAAAGGTTTTGCCTAAAGTTTGCCTCTTGGCCGCCACCACTGCTCAGGGCCTGCATGTAAATATCAATAGGGTAGGTGTAGAGAGCAGGCGCCACTGCCACCGATTACACAATATTAATGTTTACATCATCCCCTAAATGAGTCATTCATGTGGCAGCATATATGCAGAATAACCTCAGTCATTCTGAATGACTGAAGTAACAGAGTAGTGTGCATGAGCCCATAGCATACAATACTGCTGCATTCACATCTGTACAAATTATGAATCTGTACACAGCAGTACAATTGTAGGCCTGTGTGCATGAGCCCTGACCTCATGCTCGGGGCCATATTGGCAGAAAGATCTTCTGTAAAAAGTTCTCCATACTTTGTATGCATTTAATATTTGGGGTAATGTTTATATGTGTACAGCATAAATGGAACCTATTAGCCATGGCCCTTGTAAACATCAACAATGTGTAGGCAGTGGGCACCACTGATATTTACACCCCCCCTAGTTAGTAATTCATATAGCAGTGGCCCATACGTAGAATGACCTCAGCTATTCTGAATGAATGAAAGCCAAGGTTATTCTGTACATACACAGCCACCAAATGATTTAGGGGAGACGTAAACATCAATAGTGGGCACAATGCCAAGGGAAACAATGGGATATGACTTTCTATGTGCTTTAATAATGAACTACAGGCAAACAGCTATATACACAGATGCAATACATATACAAGAGCGTTTTCACCCGCCAAAGTATTTGTAATGCTTTCCTGAATTTTACATAGATCTGCCCCATAGCACAGCTCTGTCTAGAGGAGGAGGGGACCTTATCTTTTTTTTTGCTGTAGTTTCCCTTTTAGTCTGAGCCATGCTTTATAGCCGCTTCAGTCCTGGAAGATTTTACCCCCCTCTTGACCAGAACACTTTTTGCGATTCGGCACTGCGCTGCTTTAAATGACAATTGCGTGGTCGTGCGACGTGGCTCCCAAACAAAATCGGCGTCCTTATTTTCCCACAAATAGTGCTTTCTTTTGGTGGTATTTGATCCCCTCTGCATTTTTATTTTTTGTGTTATAAAGAAATGTTTGTGCGAACGTTTGCATACCTGCAGGTTAAAGTATGACTAAAGGCAAAACTTTTTATTTAGGTTTAAATTGAGTGGAGAGGTAGAACAGTCAGTTTTTATTGCTGTGTGTGCCCCCATTAAGGAAATTCTCTATTTATATAAAAAACGTTAATTTTGAAAAACATACATATTTTTGGAAAAAAAAACAAAAACAAAAAAAAACCGCCATAAGTGTATATGGATTGGTTTGCGCAAAAGTTATAGCGTCTACAAAATAGGGGATAGATTTATGGCATTTTTATTATAATTTTTCTTTATTAGTAATGGTGGCAATCTGCGATTTTTATCGTGACTGCGACATTATGGTGGACACAGGACACTTTTGACACTATTTTGGGACCAATGTCATTTATACAGCGATTACTGTGTAAATGACACTGGCAGGGAAGGGGTTAAACACTAGGGGGCAATAAAGGGGTTAAGTGTGTCCTAGGGAGTGATTCTAACTGTGGAGGGGATGGGCTACCATTGACATGACAGCGACCACTGCTCCCAATGACCGGGAGCAGTAGATCCCTATCATGTCACTAGGCAGAACAGGTAAATTCTCCCTGTTCTGCCTCTCCGTGACATGATCACGGGACATTGGCGGACATTGAGTCCATGGGAACCACAGGCACGGTCACGCTGTACGCAGTGGGCTTGTGCCCCCTAGCCCCGCAAATGAAAGGGGACGTACAGGTACGCCCATTTGCCCACCACTGCCATTGTGTCAAGGTATATCGACGTGCGGCAGCCGGCAAGTGGTTAAGGACTGCAGGAAGGTGATACCAAGTGAAATTCAGGTACATACACTGCTTGCATTGAAAAATAAATTTAGTGATGTATTAATTACAGAGCTGCATTGATGTGTAGCTTTTATACCTACCTTGAGCACAGCTTTAAAGTATGTAAAGGGAACTAAACTATAATTTAGGACTTTTAGGGGTTGATTTACTAAAACTGAAGAATGTAAAATCTGGTGCATCACTGCATAGAAACCAATCAGCTTCCAGGTTTTCTTGTCAAAGTTTAATTGAACAAACTGAAATTAGAAGATAATTGGCTACCATGTACAACTGCACCAGATTTTGAATGCTCCAGCTTCAGTAAATCAACCCCTAAGGCCTCTTTCACACAAGAGGCCCGATCGGGTTCGCCTGTTCGTTTTTCAGGCAAACCCGACTGAACCACCCATTGTACTCTTTGGAGCAGCGGATGTCAGAGGGACACTCACGGACATCAGATTCGGTCCGCTAAAAACAGACGGGAGGGGATTTGTTCCCCATCCGTCCGGTGGATAGGTTTGGATGACAGTTGAATGGAAACAGACAGGCAGTGAGTTTTCATCCGACCGCCCCAGAGAGAAGAGTGGGCTGCGTCTGTGTCCGCTCAGCATAGCAGACCTGTCATGTGCCTGCTCAGCGGTGATCAGCTGAGAGATCCCCCCCTGAACAGGGAGATCCGTTTGACTGATTCCACTCCATATAAAAGGGGCCTTAGTGGCAAAAGATACATTGATCACATCACTTGACACCAATTTATCTGCAGAATGATGTAAAGGAAATAATCAAAAATGTCCCATCATCTGGAGGAAGCATATCATCTAGGGAAAGAATTATACAGCAGGTCTAAAGTAAACTACCTACCACAGATGTCTACACATTACCACCCATAAGAGGCAAAGCTAGTATTATCAGACTAGGGGACAATGGTGACTTCACATCTAAAACACTCATTCCTTGAGCATTATTCAAACAACAGCCCACACAATTCATTTTTTAAAACATTGAAAAAATGTCTAAACATATTATGGTGGATTCAGGTCTTTCTTTTCATAATACGTAAGGCTAGCAGATGTTAGACAATTTATAAGGAGTTACACCGAGGAAAAATTAGTTGTACTTCAGGGACAGGAACAATAACTGGAATCACAACAGACTGTTAAATGGTTATGAATGTGATTGGGACACTGACTGTCATAGCACTACGGTAGTATTAAAAAAATCACTAAAATACTATGAAACTTGCCTCTTGATGTAAACAGTCTGGGGATCAAAGGGACTAAAGCTGAAACAGAAATATTTCAAATCTGAAATTTTGACACTTCAGTATCTATTCCCAATGCGTCCACTTTTTGGAGAAAAAGGTTAAAACATTTATAACATGGTTGGTGCATGGCACATGGCAAGGATACACCGAGTATAGAGAACAGGAGAGATGTGGAGGGTGTTTGGATGGCTTGGGGTGCTTGTCATGAGCTTATTCTAGATAAAAGTAGGTCATTCCTTTTCTTTCACCAGCAGAATGACTTCAAACACACACATAAAAACACAAATAATATAGCCTCACTACTCATACTAAAATAACCTATGCTTGATTTAACCGCTTGCCAACCAGCCGCCTCCATTTTACTCCGGCAGGTCGGCATGATCCCGCGAGCCCTTGTAGCTATACGTCGGCTCGTGAGATCAAGACAGCAGGCGCGCACGCATCACTGCGGCAGTGCCGATGCTCATGGCTGGTGGTCACGATGACCGCCGTCCACGAGTGACCACGGGCACGAGAGGCAGAAAACGGACATGTGTAAACACACAAATCCCTGTTCTGCTCTGTGAGGAGAGACGGGTCGTGTGTTCCTAATAGCCATGAACCACGATCTGTCATTTACTCTAGGTCAGTCCCACTCCTCCTACAGTCAGAAACACACACAGGGAACACAGTTAGTTGATTGCCCCTAGTGTTAACCCCTTCCCTGCCAGTGACATCTTTACAGTAATCAGTGCATTTTTATAGCACTGATTGCTGTATAAATGCCAATGGTCTCAAAAATGTGTCAAAATTGTCCGATGTGTCCGCCACAATCTCGCAGTCCCGATAAAAATCGCAGAGCGACACCAAAAAATAATAAAAATGCTATAAATCTATCCCCTATTTTGTAGACGCTATAACTTTTGCGCAAACCAATCAATATACGCTTATTGCGACTTTTTTACCCAAAATATATATCGGCCTAAACTGAGAAAAAATGCACTTAAAAAAAAAGGGGGGATATTTATTATAGCAAAAAGTACAAAATAGTGTTTTTTTTTTCCAAAATTGTCACTTCTTTTTGTCAATAGCGCAAAAAATAAAAAAAATGCAGAGGCGATCAAATACCACCAAAAGCTCCATTTGTGGGAAAAAAAGGACATCAATTTTGTTTGGGTGCAGTGTCGCACAATCGCGCAATTGTCAGTTAAAGCGTCGCAGTGCCGAATCTGAAAAAAATTGCCCGGTCATTCAGCAGACAAATCTTCTGGGGCTGAAGTGGTTAAGTAGCAGCAGCTATTTTCTTCACATCTTTTTTACTCCCTGTTCACTGTAGGATCCTGGGGACTTATTTAGAACATAATAGGCCATGCTTTTTTGGCCATACATTCACAAAGATTTTTTTTTTTTTTTATCCGCTCTGCAATAACTTCCATATTGGAAGAATGGCCAAAAGGACCTCTATGACCACTGCTTGGTAAAAGGAAAAAAAATAAAAATAAGAAATTTTAATTTGTCCATTCCTTATCACACCTAGGTTGATTTATGGTTATACACACAAAAAAAAAAAGACTATTATCTCAACCTATAACTAGCATTTGCAGCGAGGCACACATGGAAGGGTGACATGTCAAAAAACAAACAAAAATTCCCAGCTCACTTGCCAGCCTGCAACATACTAAATTGACCCTAACAGTTCATGTTAAAAACAGGGGTTTAGTTTGCACACATTTGCAAATATTTGCAAATATATACAGCACCCCAATGTATTACGGTCCTAAGTCTATGATTTTGAGAGTCCCCCAAGTTGGAGCACATATACCTGTATAATAAATCGATAGATTAAGGGATGCCTAGAGGGAGTCCTTTCCTCCTTAAAGGTATATGACCTTCAGGCCTTCCTGCCCTTAATCTATCCATTATATATGTGCTCCAAATTTGAGGACTCTCAAAATTATAGAGTTAGGACCGCAGTACACTGGGGTGCTGTGACATGTCTGCTGCAGGTTATGCATGTATTTGCTAATATGTGTATCCCTTGTTTTTAATGTGAACTCTTAGGCAGGATCAATTTGGTTTGTTGCAGGCTGGCTGGTAAGTGAGCTGGAGATTTCTGTTTGTTTTTTTGAAGTTTATTGAGGAAAAGAAAAGCAGAGAGGTTAACTATTAGGCCTCTTGCACACTGGATATTATACAAAAGCCAGTAGCGTTAGCTGTAGAAGGAATTTTTCAGCAATTTTGCAGTAGCATTTTTAGTGTCTTTTTTAGCTGTAGCAGTTTTTAGCTTTTTTAAACAAAATTATACATACTCCCACAAAAGCTTATGGCTCAAAAAAAGCTGATGAGCCGCGTTTTTCTGCGATTTTAGGCTTTGTTCAGAGTTAGATCGTTTTTACAGCTAAAAAACACCTCTTAAAACCCACTAGTTCTGGGGGCTTTTTTCCAGTCTGAAAAGGCCCATGTCAAAAACTGCTGATAACAGCCTATGTGTGCATAGAAACATAAGACATCTGTAAAATAGATCCCATCCACACTGGTGCGTTATTGCCACTCTTTTTCAGAGCAACAATGGCGCGTGAAAACTATTCCCCATTAAATCCATCACTGTTCACACTGCAGGTGTGCTTGGTTTTGAAAAGTCCTGCATGCTGCATCTTTGGTACATGTTCTAAAAAGCACACCAAAAAGGCACCTTCCATTGTAAGTCAATAGAAACACATCAAACGCCTCTTACTGCTACTGAACTAATAAGATGCATGTACAACGGCAAGAAGGTAATATAAAAGACAGCTGCTTCCATAGGCTATGAGTATCATCAGTTTTTGAACTTGTACCTATAAGTAAGCCTATAATAAGGGTTACCTGTAGGTACAGTGAATACCTCCCAAATCTGCACGGTTTAGGAGATATGCATACTGCATGCAGCCAGTAAGGTCACCGGCGCTTGCTCTCTTCTGAAGGGACGGCATGCTTTCAGAGCTCCGTGCCGCAGTCCATAAATGGCGTCATCACGGCACGGCCAATCAGAAGGCTGGAGCACGAGAACCTGGAAGGAAGACCAGGTGAAGATGGAATCCCTGTGAGCGGTGATAGCTTGCCACTGGAGGGCTTTGTTCTACTAGCACATTATGCCTTTACCTTGCAGGTTAAATAAAATAAAAATAGGCTGCAGATTATATTCTGAATAGGTAAAGAACCATTTTGTGCAAATAAAAATATGAGCAGTAAGGATAAACAGAAGTTTTTTTCAATGGCATCACTCTATTCCCTTTAGCTAACATGTTGTACTATTTTATTATATAAAGAGTTTACTTTCTCCTACCTGTGCCACTGAAATCTATCACTTCTTTTAGCTTTTATATGGCAGCTTTGTTTACCATTGTAAAAAATATGGCCTACCTGCAAGGTTGTCAATTTCCTTCTCTTGAAGCAGACTAACAGCATCATCATCCCCTTCCAACATTAGCTCAGTTTCGGCATTTTGATTAACAGCAGCCTGGCTTCGGAAAGTCTTCTTTGATTTCATGACATCTTCATCTGTGCCTTTGGTACAAAAAAACAAAAAAGATACCTTAGCTAAAAAAACAGAGCCAACGCCAAGCTACAAAAGTAGTTGAGAATCATACAAGACCAGAATAAAGATTTAATATAAACATAAATATGTAAAGTAAGTGATATAAAATATGCAGATATAGAGAAAAACAAAATGTACCGGTAATTCATCAAAAATCAGCAGATTAAAACGTGTAAAGTTGTGGTCAAACATTCAAATGGATATTAATTTTGGCATCTACATAGAAGCATTGGATAGCGTTAGTTACCCAAATGATTATTACACATAATAATATGTTCCGATAGGTGGGATTTATAAAAATGTAATTAAATTAAAAAAAAGTAAAAGAAAATGCAGGGACCAACACACATATTTATAAACTGAGAAAGTTTGATTAAAATCCTATTTCCTAAAATGTGAGGACAGGGAACCTCTACATATGAGGGCCAATTGTTACACCTTCATGTTTGTAAAAATAAAATTATATTTTCACAGTCAAAAAAATAATTAAACATCTACATATACAACACACAAGCATATGTATATAAAATGTACAAACATCTTTAAAATCTATTCATTTTTTAATTACAACTACTCAATAATGCATAAACCTTATGATTTTTTTTTTAGTCTGCCTGTCCGTACAGCTGTTGTATATAAAACAGTTTCAATCAAACACAGTTTACTTTAGTAAAATTGATTTTTAAATAGCAGTCTCTGAAAGAATGAGTTGAGGCCGTTTTTCTAAGGTATGAAATAAACGTTTATCTAAATGAACGGCTTGACTAGAAGATCTTTTATGAATTAAGGTCACATTAATCAATATAAGCAGCACAGGAGGAATGAGGTCTCCCAGGGGCGGTCTCATTACATGGCTTGTAAAGACTGTCCTCCCACAAAAACGACTTTAACACGCCACAAATCAAACGCCAGTTACAGAGCTACTTTGCTTTCTTTTCCCCATCTTGTTTTATAACCCTGTAGACTCTTAAACATAACATATAAACATGCAGTAGAAATTAACCACTACTCCTACTATAAATTATAGAAAACTGTAATAATGAACAGGCAAATTTAACTGATTTAAGATGTATTTTGTTAACAGTTGGCCTTTTGTAGCAGATAAGAAATCTCCCCATCCAACTGGCATTTTCTTAGATACCAGAAAGAAAGAATTGAAATCTTGGTTGAATGATGTTCCTACCTGTGAATGGACGCACACAAAACAAAGGTTTGGTATGGACACCAAACTTCTAAACTTGTACAATTTGACCATACTGTGTAGAGTAACATTTTTTAAGGTCATTCATAAAATAAGCTAGCCCAGCGGGCAAAACCTCAATATGTTTGTTGACCACATATAAAATTCCTGCCACCCGGGTATAAAACAAAACAACCAACCCTTTCATGCAAGCCTACGCATTACACTGAGCTCCCTGTCTACAGTTCTATACCTTGTTGAGCAAGTGAAAATGACGGCATGTTCCTTTATGTAGAATTACACGACTTCTCCTATTATATCACCTACCCCTTGGGTTCTGCTGCTGGAAGCAGATCCTACTATACCCATACCCATTCAGTTGCTGCAGGAAGTGTCTTCTACCATACCACCTACACTCTTAGATCTGCTGCTGGAAACGTCTCTTACTATACTACTTTAGTTCTGCTGCTGCACGTACCCTCCTACCATGCCAACTATCTTCTCAGGTCTGCTGCAGGAAATGGCTCTTGCAAAAAAGGAACACCAGCCAAATGCATCATAAGTGGGATAATTATGATTAAAAAGCCAAATGCAAACTCACAGAATTGTAACATCAAAAAGCTTATCTGCAGCCATGCCACATTGGATGGAAGCGTCCACTGGGAGAGCATGTGACAGCAGTTTGTTGTCAGTGAGCAAACCAAGTCCAGTGTTTCAGGAAGTGAGGAGAGCCACTATGGGCCACAAGGCAGGATGTCACGTAACACCTAGGGCTGGCTGGTTGCTATGGTAATGCATTTCGGAACTCCTATTAGCTCCCTTCTCAAACCATGAGGACATTTTACGAGCCACCTATGCTACACAAGCGTATCTTAACCTTTAGCTAGGGGGGTAGAGGCCAATGATGCATTAGCATTTGTTTGCATCACAATTTAAATTATTGTTAGGAAATGGCTCTTATCTGCTACTGAAAGTGGTCCCTACAATACCCCCTTAGTTATGTTGCTGAAGTGGCCTTACTATGCCCCCATCCCCTCCTCAGTTCCATTTCTAGATCTACCCGTGAGATTTTGTTGGGGGGGTGATGGACCAGATAGAAAAAATTGTAAATATTTTGGTTCTGCCATCTGTACCTTACCCTTCTTCCCTAAGGACTGATCCATGGGAGACTTATGGTTAATATGGCTCCAATACAGGTCTAGGGGTGTTCACAAACAGCACATGGGAAGAGCAGATTACATCTCCTTCAACAAACTCTGCTGAGTGTTCAGATAGGAAATATTAGGTTTGATGTTTGATATTTCATGCTCTACAAAAGGATAGTGAATGGCAAAGGCAAAAACTACTATGACAGCATCTTTAGTGTACAGTATATGCTTTATATATGAATGCCTTTTATTTCTCATATTAATTTGGTGCAGCTGTGCATGGTAGTCAATCACCTTCTAAATTCAGCTTGTTCAATTAAGCTTTGACAAAAAAAAAAAACACCAAAAAAAATGTAAGCTGATTGGTTTATATGCAGAGATGCACCAGATTTTGTACTTTGCAATGTACTTTTAGTAAATCAACCCCAATATGTCCAGTAGGATGATATTCTGAAATATAGAGATCTCACTTGTTTTCATGTCACAGAAAGCTTGGCAACCTTCTCAATGTCTGAATAGTTTTGGTCATAAGGAGAATTATTATTAATAAAGTTCATTTCCAGAATAAAGCAGTCAAGGAACAAAGCCTTCCACTAGTTATCATTTACTTTTATTGGCTTTCCCCAATAGGGGAAGTAAGTTCCACTCTTTCTTCTCCTCCCCCTTCACATTTGGCACTTTTTTTTGGGGGGGGGGGGGGTACCTGGCTTACACAGGAGCCCACTACCTAGGGTTGTCACCTCATCACTTTAAAGCCAAACACATATTAACTGCACAGGTTCTGTGGCTGATTAAGGTGGTAACTGAACTCACTTGGTGCCTTATCTGCATTAAATTAGCCTCAGATTCATATGTGTCCAGGTTTAACGGGATGAGGTGGCAACCCTACCACTACCCCACTTCCAGTCATATTGACGTGGTGGTCTGAGCAGAAGTTCGGTCCCCCTCCTTGCGGGATATGTCTCAGAAATCTGCGGGACCAATTCGATGGTGCAGTGCAGCTTGCGTATGCGCAGTGAGCACCTGTCTGTGCAGCCACAAGTAGTCACGGCTGACTGTCCACACTTCGTATATACCAAAGCCTGGTGAAGAAACTCTAACAAGGCTTACCTGTAGGTACCTTGAATATCTCCTAAACTGGGAGCAGCTGTAAGTAAGTTTGTAGTTCAAAATGGGAGTACCCACCAAGTGGAGACTCCAGCCAGACTCCATAGGGGGCTCCCACATAACTAAAGCTGGGCAGTGTGGCTGGAGGTTAGTATAAAGATAACAGAGAATGAGAAGAAAAAAAAACAATAAGAGCAAATCCTGATATCAGCATCTCATTTTACAAAATCATAAAATGTCACTTTTTCTTTTCTTTACCTGCCTTTGTTCATGCACCTTGTTATAGTTTGTTATAGTTTATACACTATCATAACTACAGTAACGTGTCAGGTAACAATGCCTTTTATCTTGCCATAACAACATATTTTGGCTATATGTATATAACATATGCGTAAAGCGCATGAGTGATATCTAAAGCTGACATCATTAATGGGCTTGACGTAAAAATGCGGAAAAAGAGGCTCGTTACCAATGATGTCTAGAAGTTAGAATGGTGGCTCAGGATTAGTGGAGGAGAAGAGATGCATTAGCATGTGGCCAAATAGACACAAAGGTGACAATTACAAATGTTTATTTTGCAATAGACTTTCCAGTGATGATGGCAGTTTCAAATGAGAGGGAGAGAAGGTCTGATTCTGGTGCACCACATTGAATCAGTGATAAGGCCATTTATATGGAAAGCTGGCTTTGATCTCTAGAAAAGGCTGGCAGGATGGAAAGTTAACCTCATCACAGTGTTACCTAAATGTACTGACAGGAAATCCTAATGTTTCCAAACATCTGGAAATCTACTTCAAGGGAACTTCATTTCTTTTTTTTTTTTTTACTTCTCGTATATGTAATATACTGGTTCTGCTATTGATATGACCATTGTAGGCAACACTTTTCAAGTACAGTACAAATGGGCAATTCATTCAAGATGTGAGGATAAGGATAGATATGTGTTGGTGAAATGAACACCTCTGACAAGAGTCCCGATAGATGTATTTAAAAAGATCTCCCTCTCTAAAAGCAGCACTTTGTATTGTCTATAAAGCACAGCGGAATTCAGCAGAACAGTGTTGATGACATGCTCTCCAGGATACCACCTCAAGTGAGGACATTCATAGGTAATAATCACATATGCAATCCTTAATAAGCACTCTGAGGGAACATATCAATTTAAGGTAAGCCAGATTTCAGAGAGTATCCTAAAATAAAACCCCTTACTTCAATTCTGTGTTAAATATACTAATGCCGCGTACACACGTAGCGGACTATCCGACGGACTTAGTCTGGCGGACTTCCCGCCAGACTGTCCATCTGACTTTCCGAACGGGCTACTTGCCCACACACGGCACTTTTTCAGCGGACTAATATGGCGTACTAAGCCGTACTATCCGCCGTACTTTTGAAATGAACGGACACGCCCACACACGCGGAGGAAAGTCCGCTCATTTTGAGCGCGTCTCCAGGTAGGCGGGGCCCGCGAAGGAGACATCGCTGGCCCCGCCACCTGGTATGGACTTAAAGGGGAACCCCAACGTCGGAAAAAATCGGCGTGGGGGTCCCCCCAGGTCCACATCAGACCCTTGTCCGAGCACACTACCCGGCCGGCCAGGAAAGGGGGAGGACGAGCGGGGGGCGACGTATAACTTGGAGCTGCTTGTGTTCCAGGCTGTTAATATTGCTGAAGCCCCAAGCTCTCCTTGCCAGCAGGGAGACTGTTGGACGGCCCCCTGGGGAGGCATGCGTTCTTTTTTCAGGGACTGATTAGGAAGATGCAGCCATCCACAGTGAACAGCTTCCTCATCAGACCATGAGACATGATTAGTCAAAGTGCCACATATTAGGAGCTTCTCTGCAGTCCACGTAATGTCCCTTCTGCCTGGGGGAAGCGCCGCACAAGGCAAGCTCTTTGCTTGCTTCACGGTAGCCATGCCCTTGATTGTGGGTGACTTTCAATGTCCGGGAATCAAGGCCCTACTTCAGATGACAATTAAAGGGATATCCCCCTATGTGGCATTTAGAGAAAAATCACACCATCCATTTCATGGAACTTCTGAATGATAGATCAACCCATTCCACTCCTAGCTCTCTAGGTCTTCTAGACACCACTAATCTGTAGCCAATAATTTAAAAAAATACATGGACATCCAGAGAATAAAATGGCCAGAATAGGACCTCAGGCAAGACAGCAGCTTTGGTTACTCCATCGCTTTGACTAACATTAATAAGTAAGGAGAACAGAAAAGCTGCCCCATTTGTATTTTCTGTAGTGACATGGCCCCATGAAACACCAACTGCTATAAGTATATCTTCCCTTGTGAAGAGACAGACAGGCACACAGCTTTGACCCACTGCGGTATCATCCAGTTTACCAGGAGCCTTGAAGATGAGCCTGCTCATGGGCATCAGAGAAGTGCATCTGTACTGCAGTAGTGTGTACCATCTCCAATGAAACATGGATAAAATCTAACAATCATTCTAACAATCTTCTACCAACAACCTGGGTCAACTGACAAGAAATAGATGGAAGCCCCCCTTATATTACCAGCATGTGGCAATGGGCAGATTGGTTTTGTAATTTGTAAAAATGTAACTTATTACAGGGATCATGTGATGTGTATCTCCAACACTGAGGGTTCTGCATTTATCAATAAGAAAATAGACACAGAAACCCAGTAGTTGTTCTTCACTGAGAGAAGGCGTCAAGGACACATTGAAGGAAAAAATAGATCAATATAAACAAGCTTTTCATTTCATGCTTGCCGAGGCTAGGAGAGCTGACAATATACTCCGATTATGGGAGTTACCTCAGCGGAACATGGGAAGGTTATTACAGAAAGCATGGGAAATGGAGTGTTCTTTACATTGACAGCACTGCTAATAAGATTGCTGTGCTTCAAATATGCATTAACCATTGCCACAATACCGACCTGACAAGGCTTTTTTTATCCATAAGTTAAAATTTGCCTATAAAAAAGACTAGGACTTCTGTGTACATCCTGAAAGTACATTAGAGAGAACATAATAATTTTAAAGGAATGATTTACTGCAATAAACTTGCTGCGCTCACAGAAAATACGTCTTGAATGACTTCCTAAATACCTAAATATACAGTTAAAGGCTAAGTTCTCCTTGTTTTATTTTCTAAATTCCAGCTTCCCTTTCTACCAATATGCCATTAACCACTTTTTTGCGATACGGCATTGCGTCGTTTCGTTTTAACTGACAATTGCGAGGTCATGCGACACTGTACCCAAACAAAATTGATGTCCTTTTTTTCCCCACAAATAGAGCTTTCTTTTGGTGGTATTTGATCACCTCTGCGTTTTTATTTTTTGCGCTATAAACAAAAAAAAGCGACAATCAGTTTAGGTTAATATGTATTCTTCTACATATAAAAAAAAAAAAAAATCCCAATAAGGGTATATTATTGATTGGTTTGCGCAAAAGTTATAGCGTCCACAAAATAGGGGATATATTTAGGCATTTTTAATATACATTTTTTTTTTTACTAGTAATGGCGGTGATCAGCGATTTTTAAATGGAACTGCGACATTGCGGTGGACAGATCGGTCACTTGACACTTTGTTGGGACCATTGACATTTATAATAGCCACTGATTACTGTATAAATGTCACTGGCAGGGAATGGGTTAACACTAGGGGGCAATCAAGGGGTTAAGTGTGTCCTAGGGAGGTGTTTCAAACTGTGGGGGAAGTGTACTGACAGGAAGTAGAGAGAGATCGCTGTTCCTGATCACAAGGAGCAGTAGATCTCTCTACTTCCCTGACAGAACGGAGATCTGTTTTTTTACATTGACAGATCCCCATTCTGTCTCTCTGAGGAGCGATCGCAGGTCACTGATGGACAACACAGCCACGCGCATCGGCATCACGCCAAGGGCGCACGCCCCTTTAGCCCATAAAGTGGCTGCCGTACATTTGCGCAGGGGAGCCAACCTGCCACCGTATATATAACCGTATAATGGCGGCGGCTGGTCGGCAAGTAGTTAATGTACCACTGTTGGAAAAAAATGAAAAAGCTTTCTTTATATTCTACAGCAGGCAATGCCTCTTCTATAAAAAACAAAACAAAAAAAACCTCCTAGATTACTTCCTTGTATTTGGAATGGGAAGAAGTTCGAAGTTTGTCCCTAGAAGTTTGTCCCTAGAAGTCTGTAAAGCTCATGATACACTACACAATCCGATTGTACAAACTCGTTTAGCTCTACCATCAACTATGTAGTGCAAGGGCCTGCCTGACTGGATACAGAGTAATTGGATAGATAGGGTATCTTCCTATTTCATAGTTTTAGTAAATCTAAAGGAGATTGTATAGAGACTGTACAATTAGATTATATAGTGTCTGGCCACCTTTATACACCTAAAATTAACTAGTTACACTTTTGATGGCAATAAATTGTTAAAGGCACACCAAATGCAGAAATAACTGCATATTTTGCTGCATGCAAAAATGTGCGACAAACTCAAGCTCTAACGAGCAGTGCCCTCTGATTCTTCCTATATTGAATTGTATTGCAACAGTACTGTCTGCCCTCATGTTGTAAAGCACTGCGCAAACTGTTGGCACTATATAAATCCTGTATAATAATAATAAAATATCTTTTATATAAGGCCAAGGGACTTGTCGAGAGAGAATTGCCATTATTACTGCCACATTTATGTGCTCTGGCTGCTTAAGGTGAGCGATCATTTTTTTTCTGCATACTAAAATTCTGGTAAACCACATACCATCTGTGGACCAAAATCCAGTCCACAAATGATTTTAATAAGCCTCACTGACCAACAAGGGCCCTATTATTGGTGGTAGATTTTCACATTACCATTGCTCAGTTACGTAGTGCAATATTTCTGTATAGTCCACCAGGAAATAAGAACAAGTCCAAAATAATACTTGCAAATGCAGAGGTAGGTGGCCAAGCCTGAGAAGGCACTTTATAAAGGCAGTCTCTTGTGACTTAGAAATCCAGGAAGGCAGTCTATTGGAGCAATCCCGGCAGTCTCTGAGGAAAATGGCAGTTTAACAGGGCAGTCTACTAAACAGTCTCTTGGAGTTGGCAGTGTACCATGGCATTGTTTTTGGAACCATGGCATTGTTTTTGGAACCATGGTACTCTCAAAACTTTGACAGCATGCTATTATTTTGGAAACAAGGCCTTATCTGGTACCACAGCAGAGTTGTGTAATATGACATTTTTATGATAATCTGGCTTGGTACTTTTGTATTGTGCGTTAAAAAGAAAAACGATGAATAGTTTACATCAGCCTTTCTTAACCTTCTCAGCACAGAGGGACCCTTAAAATATTTTCTGGTCTCAGGGAACCCCCAATAAAAATGACTATAGCTACAACTTATTATATGTTAGTATGATGGACAGTGGGAAAAATGCTCCTTACACCTGTGGTTATTGGAAAGATTTACCCCGTGACAGATAGCTAAAAATATCAACTAACTTATCTGAGAGGCAGAAATTGCTTATTGCTCAAGGAACCCTTAGCAACCTCTGGAGGAACCCTGGTTGAGAATCCCTGCTCTATATGTTGATGCATTAAAAAATCAAGTTTCTGTGTGTAACTTGCACATGGAGGCCGTCTTTTTGATATTTCTCATCGATGATGGAAAATAATAGACAAAGGACTCTGATGCAGAATACAATCGGGCCTCTAATGTTTAATACAAAAATCATGAACTCTTCATAACATGAGATGCTTTTTTTTTTTACGCAACACTGGGTGATTCAACTTCATATTTACTTTCAGAAAACAGAGCACTGAAATTATACTCTGCAGAGCTCAGCGAGGAGAGCTCTGAGAGCTGATTGGAAGGAAGGGACACACCCCCTTCACACAGGAACAGAGCTGTTAATTAGATGGAGGTTCCTCCCATCACCATTTTTCTCTTGGTGTCTGTAAACTTGCCAGAAGTGATTCATGTTGGTAGCGGAGGAATGAAGCAGCAGACAGAAATGACACTTGGGGGGTTATTTACGAAAGGCAAATCCACTTAGCACTGCAAGTGCACTTGGAAGTGCAGTCGCTCTAAATTTAAGGGGTAGATCTGAAATGAGGGGAAGCTCTGCTGATTTTATCATCCAATCATGTGACTGCACTTCCAAGTTTACTTGCAAGGCAAATTGGATTTTCCTTTAGTAAATAAACCCCTTGGTGTTCTTAATTCAGACAAGTACACACTAAAGAGGGATATGCTTTGTTCAGATTTCATGTATGAGGTTTACAAGCATTTTAAGGTTGGATATAAAATAGGCACAATATTTCAGAGATCTTGCCACCAAACATAACATTTATAATGTGGGGTGAATGTATTCTATAAGTGAGGACTTTATTATGATGGCGGTTTTGAATTCCAAAATCCTTCTCAGCAACCTAGTTAAAAAATGTACAGATCAAGTAGAATATATCAGGATAAAAAAACAGCTGATGTATCAAGTGCTGCCAGAAAAAATAAATAAAAAAGAGCGTTCAAAGGTAAATCACAGGGTACCATGCCTGGCTAGACACATGGCTGATGCATTGTGTACAGCAGACTGTATCAGCACGCTTTCAGAAACGCACCATCAATACTCATTTAGGTGTACACAAGACATAAAGCTGCTTAGGAATCCGTCTTCAAGGTCACAAAGCAGTGAGCAGGCACATATCTGCACTCTGGAAATCCTGGCAGCTGCACTCTTCCTAGAACCTTCCTAGCACCAGACCAAATAGAATTGATTCATTTTGTCATCCTTGCTGTGTGTTTGTGCTAGACCGAGGCCGACTTCTCTCTCCTGAAATGCACCATCACACTTACTTAGGCTGACGCCTTTAATCAGTGCCACAGCGGAGATTCCCGACTTCGCTTTCATGCATTAATATTTCAGAACAGTTTGCTCACAAACTAAGTGATATCTGACAAGTTAGTAAAGAAACAAGCTGAGTATAATGTCTTATGCAGGTTTATGAGACAATAATGCAGCCATTACTTTAAAGTGTATTTGTCATTTTCTCACAGCAGAGAAAGCTATTTTGTGGAATGCGACATTATTTTACCCTTAGCATTGCGATAAAATGCTATAGGACTGGCAAATTTTCCACTGTATGCATTTTGCGGTATCACTATTCACCATCTTTCTAAATTTAAAAAAAGTCCTACCTTGCAGTGAGCTGCATCGCCCCACACTGCAAGGGTTACCCTGCTCGTTTCTGGCTAGGGGTTTAGTAAGTGCATTTTTACTAACCAGATCCTCAACACCACCATCAAATTACATTCATCTGCTACAGTAGTGGACTGTCCCTCAGTGTCCTCACATCCAGTGCAGGATTATGGGCCCTGCATCTCTTTTTCTTTTGATGACAGCAGAGGACCTTCTGGGAAAGTTCAAAGCGACTGGTTTAGTGGTACAGAAGATCATGCGGGAGGGGAGGGTCAGATAAGTAAAACTGCTGTACCCGGTCCTCAAGCCATAAACAGACAGTCAACCCTTGGAGGGCCAATGCAGCCCCACTGCAAGGGAGGACTTTTTAGTTTTCCAGAGTTCAGCTTTAAAGTAGGACCCCAAGCAAAGAATTTTACTGCTGCATCTGTGCTAGTTAAGAGTTTTTTTTTTTACCACTTCCTGTCCAAATGCTATGAAAGGCAATCACAGGGGAACATTTTAGTTCTAACCTTTCCACACACTATCCAAAACCAAAGATATTTTTTTTTTGGGCTAGGTTCAGCGATTATCAACGGGCTATAGTTGGTCTTCAGATAAACTATACATTGCCTATAGATGACACATGTATTATCTGCATCCACACAGGGTACTCATTTATACTAATATGGTAGTAAAGGCTCAAGGTTGTTTGCATGCATTCTATGCATGAAGGTAAAACAACCTTCTCTGTGAAGCAGCCCCCAGCCCCCCAATACTTAAATGTGCTGTGCTGGGTCTCTCCCTCCTCATTGGCTAAAACCGCAGTGGAAGCCCATGGCTCCTGCTGCTGTCACAGTCAGTGAGCCAATGAGGAGAGAGAGGGGCAAGGTGTGTGTGAATGGACACACAGGGCAGCAGCTTGGGAGCCACCATTGCAAGCTGCTTACTGTGGGGGCACCCGGCAGGAGGGAGGGACCAGGAGTGCAGGCAGAGGACCTGAGAAGAGGTACAATCATATGTAGAGATTTCCCAACATGAGGTTTCTCAACAAAAAGGAAAGGTCACTACACTACACATGTAATGCATCAGTCTGTTGGCTGACTGTAGGATATAAATCCACAAGCAGTCCAGGCAGCATGTGAATCACACAGCATGGGTCAATCTTGATCACTTGTTTCTTAAAACTCAAAAATGTTATTTAAAAGCACTGTACCTGCAAGGATGCATATACATACTTAAGTCTCTTGCTACCCATCACAGTGAATACTGCTCTGATGCTTAGTAATCCCAGGCTAAATTTCTATCTGAGAATGACACCTCCGGAAGTGTTAATCTCCTGGGTAACCAGTGGTGCTCAGTGGTTCTTTCTTCTAAATTCCAACCCTTACTGGATAAAGTAGCGATGTGCAGATCAGCAGCAGGAACCATTGAGTGCTGAGGGGGGATCCAGGAGATCGATAGTCCTGAATGGTCTTGGGAGACGCTTTAGCCAGGGGCTACACAGCATCAGAGCAGTGTCCAGTGGTGTGGACAACAGGAGCAGCATTTGACTTTGCTTATCAGCAGGTACAGTACAGAGCTTTGAAGGAACATGTTTCAAGCCACAGATTGGCTCCCAATGGCAATGTGTATCATAGACAATTATACTACGGGCAAAACCGAGCATAGGGTAAACAAAAAAGAATAAGCAAAGGTTACTGCTAATTGTCAAAAGGAATATAAAATCGAGAGGTACAGGCAACTGAAATTATACCCAAGTTTTCATGCAAAAGTTGACTTTGGTCCCAACCCCTCCTTTGTGGGCTCCTAATTTGATGGGTGGGGCTTGGTAGGGAGGAAAGGGTGGAGGAAATTCTAAAAAATGTGTAGGAAAAAGTAGAAAAGTATACACAAATTTGGGTACCTACTGCATCTTTGCATCTACTGATGATTTTAACACTAGATTCACAGTTTTCTGCTTGTTCTTTTCCCCCTCAATATCATATAATCAAACTACACACACTTGTGCCAGATTTAATTTAAAACTGAACTCCAAGGTGACAAAAACAGACATGTGATATGTTTCTTTTCCATGCATCTCGTAAAAGTACTTGAAGTTGACATGATTTCTGCCTCTTGGATGCCCTGTACAGCAGTATTTAGAACGGGAGAGGGAGAGGCAGGAGTGGGACCTGCATGGAAATGCGCTAACATGTTGAGAGAAAGAGAGCAAAGTGATGACCTCATCAGTCTGCTGCTGCACTGTCACTGCCCAGACAGAAGAATGGGGATAGGAAAATATACCATTGTATTCCTAAACTGTAACTGCTGCCATCCACAATGGTGTGCTGTGTGATGGGGCAGTAGCACTCTCTGGATGGACATATTGTAAATACAATTCTTATGGAAAGTAAAACCATTCTTTATTTTTTTTTTTAATCTGAGTATTTAGTAGTGTGCCTGGATTTCAGCCCTGGAGTTCAGCTTTAAGTACAATGAATATGCCCCTGGTGGGCTACAGATAGGGTTTTTCAAAGAAGGAAGATACTTTCTCAAGTAATCCTCAGGAACAAGATAAAATAATGAGGTAGAGAGGTCATCATGGATTTTACTAATACCGAATACAAATAATACACTACATTTAAAGAATCCCTTACTGAGGAAGTAATTGGATGGAGGCAGTTCACTTGTCCACCTGAAAGTATTAGTTTCCTGGCTGCCATGCTGATCCAGTGGATTCAATACTTACGCACTGATCTAAGTGGTATGCAGATCGGGAATTCCGACTTTCGGGATTTCCATGCTTGCTCCAGGGTAAAGCCTAGTACACACAGGCCGAATGTCAGGCAGCATTTGCCAGTTCAATAAAAAATGGCTGACATTCAGCCCGTGTGTGCGGCAGCCGGTCTGACAGAAGCCGGTTGTTTGGCTGGCTTCTATAGGATGAGCATGTTGGAAAACCAGCAGCTGCCCGGCTCCTGATCAGTGCTTTCATCCAATGACAGAGCGTTGACCAGAGTGTTCTGGCGGGGGGGGGGGCATCCCCCTTTCAGAAGTAGATACCTCAGCAGGGGAGATCACTGCACTAACATCATATCATTAGTACAGTGGCTCTGACCTGAGCTTTCAGTTTGTTCAACCTGCTGGGTTGAACGAAAATAACCTGATAGTATGTACTAGGATTTAGCGGGCCAATGCAGCAGACAGCTAGATAACTAGCATTTTACAAAGAAGGTCATGTTTCTTTTAAGAATGAAAACTGATAATGTAGAGAAATGAACTTTAAACTGCAAAAACTGCTTTTGAAGAAAGAAATAAATGAGAATTAATTACCAAGAAAAAGAAACCCTCCCTGCCTCTAGCACTTTTATTAATCACATTCCAACACCAGACGCTGAAAGTTCATCAAACTGTACCAAATCCTTTTCACATGACAAGCTCATAAATTAGTCAACTCATTAGAATCACCAAGAGGAATAGAAATAGCTTCAGTGTAAAAGGCACATTTAAACAGGGACAGGTCAACAGAAACTCTCATATGCCGATCTCCATGTGTCCAAACTTCAAAAAGACAAACACGTCTGCACATCTGCTTTCTGAAAAGTGAAACGTTTTGTTTTTTTCTTCTGCCGTGAAAAATAAGAAAATTGCATGTTTCCCAACTTTCTAAAGTAAATCCAAAAGTTATGGAAAAAATAACTCTGACCACACAAACTCAATTTAATATAGGGACTGAGAACAGAATAGCGTACTAACCGTATTCAATGGCGGCTTTTAAGCGGGCGTCTGAATGAGTTGAGCCGAACGCATTGCGCACAAAACGTCTTCTCCGCCTTAGATCATCCTCCCAATAGTCCAGTCGCCAGAAATCATGGAGTTGACTAAAACAGAAGAGGGATTCCGTTAGATGATGCTTTTTATGGCAAACATTTATAGCTTTGGTTTCACATGTCCTAGTTGAACACTATAAATAAGATGAATGCAGTCCTATAATTAAGATAAGGTGTTTTATTTTTATTTTTTTGGGGACATGTTGGGTCACCATTGTAAAGCAAGTGGGAAGCATAGTACCCATAGCACACCACAGTGCAAAATAGATTAGTTTATCAGTTTGCAGAAGTATAATAGCCAAAGTCTTTTTTTTATGCATTCATTCCACTACTGTTTCATAAACCTATTCACATACAAAAAGATACGTGAAGTCGTTTTATAACGCACAATAAATAAATGTAAAGAAAGTATGATTGCAGATCAGATGAAATTGCTAGTTTCCTGGCTGCCATTGCCAATTCAATACCACAAGTCAACATTTTCAAACAAATATTATGCAAAGTCAGAATTACAATTGCTCCAGGTCTGTGACTGAATAAACTAAAGCAAAATGAGTAGCATGGCAAGCAACTATAATTTACTTAAAGTGCCCATCAGAGTTAGCCAACATGCATTCTTCATATGAAGAACTTTCTTAAAAAAACAAAACAAAAAAAACACAGAATATGAGCATACTAATTAAACAAAACTCTGATTTTAAATAAATCCCGGGAGCCTTAAAAGCTGGCCATCAATAGATCCAAATTTGGCCAGTTCAGCAGGGACCTGCGGAATTTCGATCCATCTATGGCAGTTCCACCTCAACTGGTGCCAGACTGCTTGAAAGCTTTTATTCAATCAGCACCTGCAGCCAATCGGCTGCAACACTGATCAGTGTATTCTGAGAGTGGAGGCCCCACTGTCAGAGTATAATAACAAAACCCGCCAGCTGGCTGAGAAAGAGAAAAAAAGGATTTATTTATGCCCAGCCTAAGGTTAGCGATAGGATAGTTTTCCTGCACAAGAAGGCATGGTGCACAGAAAAACTATTTTTCAATTACCTGTTTCCTATTATTTCCACCAAGCAAAGCATTCACGGTGGAAGTGTAGAATGCATTCTTAAAGCCTGCATTAGGTTTCTCAACTTTTTATCTCTTTGTAGTAACTAACGAATGTCTCTCTTATTGATAATGTGCTATCTGTCCTCACACTGCAATGCTCTGCACAGGCATAACTGAGTAACAGCCACATCCCTCTTCCAGACTTGTATTACAGAGATGATGAGGGGTGTGTCTGACCAGTCAAGGGATTACTGAGTCAAACCTTAGCACAACTGTGCTGCAGGAGGAGGGGAAGAAAAGACTATGAAATTGATGGTCTGTGAGTACAAGTCTATCAAATCTACTAGCAGATTTAGCCATTGCATCTCAGATGATGCAAGTTTGGTTCCAGTACTGCTTGGTTCCACTTCTACAAAGTTTTTAGTTGCCAGCAAACAAGAAAAACAGGTCACGATCCTCTGAATCCAGAAGGATGTATGGTCACCCTATAAAGCCTCATACACACGATCTGACTTTGTACAAACTTTCCTGTGGATTTTTCTACAAAGGGTGTCGGCCGTGAACTTGTATTGCATACACAGGGCAGGACTTTTTCAGCCAACTTTCACCAAATCACGTGGTTTTTCTGCTCTTTACTGCCACCTTTGGTTAACTTCTGTATTGTTGTCTGATCTTTTGCATTGGTTCTGAGCATGCCTGTTTGTACTTTGTACAAAAATCCTATGGTTTTCTGTACACACGATTGGACTTTGTTGCCGGAAAGTTTGTCCATTCGCACAGCCAACAAAAGTCTAAAGGAAAACCGAAAAAGTTTGTCCGATGGAGCGTATACATGGTCAGATGTTGCCTTAAAACAGCTAATTTGCATCTTTGTTGTCAAAAAGTTTGATCGTGTGTATGACCCTTAACAGGAAAACCTCAACACACATTTAAGAAACGTACAAATCAAAAAAGCATTGCCCAAAGCTGCTATTCCAAAATTCTAAGGTGCCATGCTAGTCCCAGAGTATTGTGACACATGGCCATCACTGCCCAATGGACCAGTACGGAGCACCAGTGCCATGTATGTTAAGTAGGCAGTTAAAAAGCAAGCAACATTTAGTGGACCAGAGTTTCTCTTTTATATATGCAAACGAATAAGCAAAATAAAGACACTTGGGCCTATGATACGGAGGTTCTGTATTTACATGTTAAACATCTTGAGGTAGCCAGCTTTAAATGACTTCTCATACTGCTAAAAAGCATTAATCATGAGGAACCCATTTACTAATGCTGCATCAAATTACAAGTATTAATGACACACAGCTTGCTTTCTTTTACAGTGGTTTTAACAAGGCTTGTAAATCAAAGAACAACCTTCCAATAAACAGTTTGCCTTTTAATGACTATGGGGTCCCTCGTCAGCCTGGAATTTATAATCATAAAATATGACACGCATGAATATGGTGGAACCATGATTAAAATAACATGTTGAAATATTCATTGAAATGATTCCCTACTGCCCCCAGCGAGCTAGGAAAATTGCAATTTTATTCATTATTAATAACATAGAATTAGAAGTGCAAAAATATTCCAGCGGGTGGTAATTGTTGCAGAGAATTATTACCCAGCCACTAACACTGTTGTAGTACAATTTTAAATGCTACTGGAGAAAGCAAAGCACTATGGGAAACAGGCGCTAGCAGGTTAAACACCTTTTGTTTAGGCTAGAACGCGTTATGTCGTAAGTCATAAAATCATGCCCAGCTCTGTTAACTGGTATGAAAAAAACATAACAAAATGCTGCTAGTCCTACTATAAAGAAAATGACATCAGAGCTTCTACAACCAAAAAGGTAAACAAACACACACTAGATTTTTTTTTTTTCGTTCAACCCAGTGGGTTAAACAAAAAACAAAAAACTGACAGGTCAGATCGGAGCCACTGTACTAACAATCCAATCAATGTTAGTACAGCGATTTCTCCCCTGCTGTTCTGTTGTGTTCTGACATGGGTCTAGCCCCCCTGCCAGAACACTCCGGTCAGCAATCGGCTGAGAGCGCTGATAGGGAGCCGGTGGGCTGCTGGCATACACGGGCTGAATGTCGGCTGTTTTTTTTTTAAGTGTACTAGGCTTTAGCAGGATTAAGAAAATTGGAGGGAGCAAGATAGAAAATGTTTCTTGTATAACTAACTCCACCTTATGTTCATGTCCCCAATTCAGCTAGGGAGTTTGCAGCTGTGGTGGCAGCTCTGCACATTCTCAGTTTTCAGTGGGTTTCTATGCTTACCCATCACATCTGAGCAGCCCATGTGACTATAGAGTCACACATGTGGGTGTATACACAGTGGTAAATGATAGCCCACACCCTCCTCCTCCATACCCACTAACAAGCTAATCACAATGTGGGTGGACTATTACATATAGATTAATGGTGGCTTCACCTCCGTCATACGCTAAGACACAGGCTGGAGGGGCAAGACACAGCCTATGACTGGCAGAAATCCACCAACACTAATCAAAAAATGTATTGATTTTAATTTGTGGAGTACCCTCTAGAAAGTAGCTCATTGCAAGTGGAGAATTTTAGAAGGCCTTCACACATGCTGCAGCCGTGTCTCACAGCATGGGGTCCAGTGCATCCATGTTCACCGAATCTGGTGTGAATCAGGTCTGAATTTTTGCCAGAACTCGCACCTCAATCAGACCACAAGACGCACAGGACCCTTTGCAAATGCAGACCGCAGCAGGTCCGGAGCTCTGTGAACCAGCTCCATTGAGAGCCGGTCATACTCTCCTGTGTTGCGAATTGGATGCCGGAAAAAACGCATTCAATGCACATTTATCTGAATCCAGCCTAAAGTAGACCTATAGGCAAAACCTTTCATTTTGGATAGAGCATGGGAGGGTTATAACCCATCAGATATTTTTTTCACCATCTTTGTCCCATTAACCTCCCTGGTGGGGATCCGGAGTCTGGCTCGGGCTGGGATTTCAGTACCACGAGCGGTAACCCCGAGCCAGACTCGGGATCGCATCGCTGGATACAGGGAGATGTTACTTACCTTGTCCTCTGGATCCAGCGATGTCCTCTGCGCTGTGTGATCGAGCTGTCCTCCACTCGATTCACACAGTGCCTGAGTGCCGCTGAGCTCCGTTCCCTGCAATGTTACTACGCACGGGAGCGGAGATTGGCGCCAAATTCAAAAAAGTACACACCACCTTGGTCCCTAGTGGTCTGTCCAGTGCCCTGCATGCACATTTATATTATAAATACTGTTTTTTCTGCCTGGAATTTGGAGATTGCCCATAGCAACCAAAAACTGTCCCTTTATGTCAAAAGTGATTTTAGACCAACTAGAAAACAGCGATAATAAATTATAATCACTTGCAGAATTGAGCGATAGCGATTTGTGGGGAAATTCGTCATCAAATACTAAATCTAATGACAGCGACAATTCTGCAAATGAGCAAAATTTCGGTGTTTTTGGATTTGATTACTTTATTGAATCATTTTTATTATTATTTATCATTATTTATTATATTATACATTTTATCATACCTGGGATGTGTATTAGACTCTGGTTTGAACAGATTTAAGATAGTTATTCCTAAGAATTGCAGGACTACAATATAAAACGTCAAATTCCCATGCAAAATAATTGTACTGCTTTCAGCACCTAAAATCAGAACTAATCATACTGCCAGGGAGGTTAAGGAGATTTCCCTTCAATTCCTGTCCCACAGCCAAACAGAAAATTAGAGGAAATCCCAGCAATTTAGGAGAATTCCTTGGGAGCCCCCAGGTCACCAGACCACTTGTCCCCATTTGAAGATTTCCTCTCTATTACTTTTCTGGGGACACTTTTCTTTTACTTTCACTTTCAATGATGATGGTAAACAGGACAAAAAGAGGGTGAATCTCCGTAATGGGGGCACAGCTAGCAATAAAAACTGACAGATGTTCTAATCCTTCTGCACTCTATCCAAAACTAAGAAAAAAAATAAGTTTTGCCTTAAGTTATAAACTTTGATCATGGCTTTTATCCTTTAGTGTGGTTATCAATTTTTTTCACTATCGTTTTTTGAGTCTGAAGTGGAGAACAATACAATCTCCTTTAGTTTAACCAAAACTATGTAATATAAGGGCTAGACAAACAATCTGTTCAATTTGTATCAAATCAGGTAAGCTAATTTGTACCACATAGCTGATGGCATATCCAAAGGAGATTGTATAAGCAGATTTAACAGTACATGGTCAGCTTAAAGTGGAACTAAACCCATTGCTTTGACTGTTCCCAAAACAGTTGCACTGAAGACATGCTGTAAATCAGGAGTCTCAAACTGGTGGCCCTCCAGTTGTTGCAAAACTACAAGTCCCATCATGCCTCTGCCTGTGAGAGTCATACTTGTAATTGTCAGCCTTGCAATGCCTTGTAGTTTCGCAACCGCTGGAGGGCCGTCAGTTTGAGACCCCTGCCGTAAATGATCACTGCCACAGTTGTTTTCAACTGAACTGTCAGGCCATCAAATGGCTGGTGTCATAGCTGATCGCATGTACAGCACCATGGCAACTGCTGATCAAACAGAGGCTAAGATGGCAGCCTCCTTGTCTATAAAGGATAGGAGGGTTTAGTTCCACTTTAAGGCATAGTGGGCCAACTGTCTGCAATAAACAGGTTCTTTCTCTCTTTTCCAAACTAAAACTCTGAGATGACAGCTGCATTCCGATTCATTACTATGAACATTTCATTCATGAGGTGCAGGATCTATTGTGTGTGGAAGTACCAAATGCAATGTTTTAGTTCAAACAGCAAAGTTTATGTTGTCAGCATGTCTGGATTTCACCAGTAACTGATCTTTTCATTTTGTATCACTAATCAACCCGAAACATGCTATATTTTACTAATCTCTCTCATCGGTCCGAAATAAATGGAAACAAGTGGAAGGAAAAGCTTTACTTCTAGTTGAAAGATAAAAGTCATGGCACTGAAAGTGCAATGAGAAAATATATCTAATTGCAATCCCCAAAGCCTGTAAACCCAGTTTAAACCTGACACTACTACAGACAGCAACTTGCAGCTATCATCACAGGTGTTGATAGGAACAAATATGTTCCCATGAAATGGAATATAGCATTTAGACAAGCCATTTTTCAGTCGGCCTTATGACATGCTTTTTTTTTCCAGAAGTTTCTGTGTCGGAAAATGTCTGCATTATATTAAAAAAAAAAAAAAAAAAGTAATGACTGTAGAAATGTTGATGAAAAATTCATCAGCTACCAATGCAAAGGCCAATTATTTTTTCTTGGCATTAAAGTTTGATGTCGGGCAAAACATTTTTTCTTGTTTTGGACAGAGTGGGAAAAAAAAAAACCCTGGGTAGGCTTTTATTGTTGTGTCCCCAATGGGTAGATTTCCCCACACTTCCTTTCCTACTGAAACAGGGTAAAGCCCCATACACACGAGAGGACTTATGTCCGACAGACTTCCGAAGGAGTCCTGCCGGAGTTCTGCCGGAGTTCCGACAGAGTTCTGACGGACTTTTCGACTGAGCGGACTTGGCCACACACAATCACACCAAACTCCGACGGATTCGAACGTGATGACGTACGACTGGACTCGAATAAGGAAGTTCATAGCCAGTAGCCAATAGCTGCCCTAGCGTCGGTTTTAGTCCGTCGGGATAGCATACACACGAGCAAATTTTTCGAAGGGACCAGGTCCGGTGGAGTTCCGTCGGAAAAATTTGAAGCATGTTCCATTTCTAAAGTCCGCCAGACTTTTGCGAATCAAAAGTCCGTTGCAGCCCACACACGATCGAATAGTCTGACGGAATCAGTCCGTCGGACTTTGGATGTTGAAAAGTCCGCTCGTGTGTACGCGGCATTAGGGAAAGAATTAATAGGAAACGTGTCTAATGTAGACAGAAAGCAAAAAAAGTTAAAAGTAAAATGGGAAAAAAGTATATGTGCCTCTTTTTTCTGGGGCACCCTGTTTTTCTAAAGCGGACCACAGATGGTTCAGCAGGTACAGGCCAAATTTTGATCCATGTGTAGCTGTTCCTGTTGACAGTAGTTGATCATGGGGGGGATTTCTTCATCTACCTGGTTTGTGTGGATGGAGGAATCTGTTCATTTTTTTTCATTCAGCCAGCATCACTCAACCCACTTCCTATGAAGCCAGGCTGTAATGGGCACACCAGAAATAAAACAAAAAGAGTGCACCTGCATAATGTGATTTCCTCAACAAAACTTTATTAAATAAAAGTATTGTACTCACAAAATAACTTTATATGCCCGCATGTCATAATTAAAAGTTTGACCAACCAACAGGCATAAATATGTGACCAACAAAATATGAATTGCCAACATAGGCGTAACTTCAATTGTTGCATTATACCTTATGTGTTTCAAGGGCACACCCCCTTCATCAGAGATCCCACTCCATTTGGTTGCTTTGTGAGGAATACTTTCCTTTTTGTACAGCACTGATTGCAAATTTTGGT
The DNA here is from genome assembly GCF_037356315.1 of Lithobates pipiens. Lineage (NCBI taxonomy): Eukaryota > Metazoa > Chordata > Amphibia > Anura > Ranidae > Lithobates > Lithobates pipiens. The sequence goes on along the minus strand of NW_027507748.1, from coordinate 626,538,439 downwards.
ATGTTACGCAAGAGCATAGATGGTATTCTGCTTGTTTTACTTTTCATGGACCCCTCCCAGAGATGCATCACCACAGTGCCCTGCACTCACAATTTAATGGCGCTTTCTGCATTATGCAGGACTACACCTATTGCTGGACAAATGGAGAGGAAGAGGACGAAACCCCTGCATGTCACGTGAACAAACCAAAGACCCCTGAAATGAAGGTATGTATACATACTTGTGTAGGGGCCATAACCCTTGGCAAAGCGGCCTTAACTTTTGGGCTTACTGGTTACCTCCGCTTGGCTGGTTCTTCCACATCCAGGGGTTCCCAGAGTTAGTAACCAACAACTTTGGACGCTGACATCATAAAAGTCCTTTAGAAAAGGTTTTTATTTGCAGGGGTAACATCCAACAACACAGCCTCTTATGGGAACAGAGGGCAAGGGTGAAGAAACTCAGGCACCTTGAACTGCTAATATCAGGAAGTCTCTAATATCACCCAGAGAGTAGCCACTCGCAGCTGGGCGTCTTAAGGCTGAACAAATCTCTAGCCACAGATTATGGCAGTCAGCACTTTGATCCAGAACTTGTAATATCTTTGACCTTGAGTAACTGGTAACAGAAGTGAACAGCAACCTTTTTTCCTCAGTACCTGGTACGTTCTCTGTCTCCTTGGTAGTACTGGAAAAAGCGTGGATTCGTCAGTGTCCTTCACAACTCAGCAACCAGGCACTTCTCAGGATGGCAGCTTGTTAGCCCTTCTCCGAAGAGTCCTCCCCCGGTCACCTACACGAGCTGCGGTGCCCCTCCAAGCAGAGAGCACACCCGGGCGCCTTGAACCTCCCTCAGTTACTGCGCCTCGGACCAGACGGTTCCGAGACTCGGGAACAGACGGATCCCTACCCCAGACCAGATGGGTCTATTGGAGTTAGCCAACCGAAGCATGTTGCAGAGCGACAAACGCTCCCATGACGGGACCCCTCGCGGGGCTACCCCGGTCCAGAATCGGGAACAGACCACTAGGGCCTCATGAACAAACCTAGAACACGTGACTTCAACCTCTTAAGTACCCTTCCCCAGACTCCTCAGCGGGGCCTGGCACACCCACTGATTGGCTCTGGGGAAGCCGATACCCAAAACGTACAACTGGTTCTGAGCCTGTCATGTGCACCTAACTGTACACATGACCAGGCAGAACTCTAATGTCGCGTACACACGACCGGACTTTTCGGCATCAAAGGTCCGACGGAACGATTCCGGCAGACCATTCGATCATGTGTGGGCTGCAGCGGACTTTTGATTTGCAAAAATCCGTCAGACTTTAGAAATGGAACATGTTTCAAATTTTTCCGCCGGAACTCCGCCGGACCCAGTTCCTATCGAGAAATCCGCCCGTGTGTATGCTAGTCCGATGGACAAAAACCGACGCGAGGGCAGCTATTGGCTACTGGCTATGAACTTCCTTATTCTAGTCCGGTCGTACGTCATCACGTTCGAATCCGTCGGACTTTGGTGTGATTGTGTGTGGCCAAGTCCGTTCATTCGAAAAGTCCTTCAGAACTCCGCCGAAAGTCCGTCAGACCTAGTCCCTCGAAAAGTCCGGTCGTGTGTACGCGGCATAACACAGCCCAGCCAAACTGATGTTAAAGTTAAACCTACACAATTAACCCTCAGAACCCCTTTACTGTTCTGAGGCAAAAAACTAAATTTATACATGACAGACACTTTGTCCAAAGTGTCATCGCTACACTTGCACATCAGTATTTAAAGGGTGAGTTCACCTTTACAGAAAATGTGTTAGGTGAATTTACACTGGACCCCCTTACCCGTCCCTCTCGGTCCCGCTGTACCTGAGGTCGGTGATCACCCACTAGGAGACACCGGGTCGCTGTTTCACTGGTCCAAGGATTTCAAATCCCTGCAGCTTAGCCTCGTAAAGGTACGTATAGAAGGCATTCTAATTGGTCAGAGCCATTATATTGATGGCGCCGACCAATCAAAATCTGCCTAGCCCCTCCTGTCAGCGGGGGGAGAAGAGGATAGGGAGCGGCAGGGATTTCAAATCCCTTGACTTGCGAAGCGGTGACCTGATGTCTCCTAGCAAGTGATCTCTGGCCTCAGGTACAGCGAAACCAGGAGGGGTGGGAAGGGGGTCCAGAGTAAGTTCACCTTACACATTTTCTGTAAAGGTGAACTGCCAACGGCAGAGAGCGCTGACCAGAGTGTTCTGGCAGGGGGGCATCTTCCTGTCAAAACACAACAGCTCGGCGGGGGAGATAGCTGTACTAACATGGGACTGTTAGTTTAGTAAACTATTAGGACTCATGCACACTGGACGTTTTTACAGCTGCTGTTTTTGGCTTCAGACTTTCTGCAGCCAATAAACTCCTCTGCATGTTATCCTATGCATCCATGCACACGTAGGCTGTTATCAGCAGTTTTTGGCAGGTGAGTTTTCTGGCTGGAAAACCCCCCAGAAATAGTGGGTTTTGAGAGGAGTTTTTCAGCTGTGCGGTTATCAATTTTTTTCCTTTCAACGCTGAAAACAGCTTAAAAACGCCAAAAACTAGGCTATTCGGCTTATTTGAGCCATAAGCTTTTATGAGTATGGTTTTTCTACAAAATGCTACAGCTAAAAATGCTGAAAAACGCTAGTGCAAAAATACTGAAAAACTCCCTGTACAGCTACAGCTTTCTACAGCCAACGATACAGTCTTTTTTTTATAACGTCCAGTGTTTACTAGGCTTTAAAGAATATATAAAGGTTTGTTAAAAAATAAAACAAAAAAACAAACATTGCATACTTACCTCCTCTGGGCAGTTGGTTTTGCACAGAGTGGCCCCCGATCCTCCTCTTCTGGGGTCCCTCAGCGGCATTCCTGGCTCCTCCTCTTCTCGAGTGCCCCATTGGAGAGCCGCTCTCCCTCGAGGTACTCGTGCGGGCTCGCTCCTGTGTCCTGCTGCTGCATCTATTGACACAGACAGCAGGACTCGGCCCCGCCCCCGGCTCCCGCGTCACTGGATTTGATTGACAGCAGCAGGAGCCAATGGCTGCACATCTATCAATCCATCCAATCGGGACCTGACTGAGACACCGGCCGAAGCTGGTGTGCTCGTCCCCGACGCTGGAAAGACTGGGTTCAGGTAAGAAAAAGGGGGGGGGGGCTGCTGCATCATCGGAGGTTTTTCACCTTAATGCATCGTATGCATTAAGGTGAAAAGCCCTGAGGGTTTACAACCCCTTTGGGACAAATAGTTTGCATAATAAAGATAAAGGCATTTGTGCTTTCTTTTTCGCTCTCAGTAAATAACAAGGGAAATAAAGGCAGCAACAACTAATTTCTGTACTTGCCAAAATGTTCTTAGTCTGAAAAGTGAAAACAAATACAGCTACCACATCTAAAAACAGGTAAACTGCAACATACACAATATTTTTTTTTTTTTTGTTTAAAAATTGTAAATTTTAATGTCCGAGTATTTTAAATGCTACAACTACACAAAACAAATTCATACGCACAATGGGGTTTATTTACTAAAGCTGGAGAGTGCAAAATCAGGCTCACTTCTGCATAGAATCCAATCAGCTACTAACCTCAGCTTGTTCAGTTAAGCTTTGGCAATACAACCTGGAAGCTGATTGGTTTCTATGCAGAAATTAGCCTAATTTTGCATTCTCCAGCTTTAGTAAATAAACCCCATAGTAACTAACCATAAGAACCACATTACAGTCCAAGGCCATAGCAGGACTCAGGATTCATGTACACAGATATCATTAGCTGAACAATATGAAGACAGAGGACTGTGAAGCAAGATTTATAGCCTGTGCTTAACTGCTCTCATACCCACTTACTAGCAGCTTAATCAACTTCATATTTCCGCTGCAAAGAAAGACGTTTTTAAGTATTATAACCATCGACACAGGAACATGACGAGACACAAGGGGTCAGGGCTCACTATTCAGAGAACCTAATTCCAGGGTCCTGACCTTCAACAAAGCTCCTTTCAGACTATGCATAGGACTATTTTCCAACAGAAACAAAGTATACTCATAAACACAGCAGGGATTTTTCTTTTCACATTACATATCCTTATTTCTTTCAATCACAGTTATTTTGGAGGAGTTGCTGTAGGAAAATCTAAACCTTGAGGGGAACTGGCACCCTTATATTTTAATTATTAAGGGGCTGAGGAGCAGATTGGGTAGATATAAAGTGTTCCTATAGGTAGATATACACATACAAACACAGCTATACACACTTCAGTTTATACACTAAGCTAGTATATAAAGCAATAAGCATTAAGTCCTATAATCCATGTCAACCAATGAGAAATCATCTTTCACTGATCTAATTATGATAAATGTGATAGATTGCTGAGTGTTTCACTAAAGCTTATTATTCTCTATACAGACATAATAAGTACACCCATGAATCACCTGTATCAAATTTGCAGCTATGCCATACTCTTTCCATTTTTGGATTGGTGGATTGAACAGTACTCCGTGAGATGTTCAAAGCTTGCAATATTTTTTCATAACCTAACCCTGCTTTAAACGTCTTCAAAACGTTAAACCTGACCTGTCTGGTGTGTTCCTTGGCCTCCGTGATGCTGTTGTTCACTAAGGTTCTCTAACAAACCTCTGAGGGGTTTACAGAACAGTTGTAGTTATACTGAGATTAAATTACACACTGATGCATGCCACACTTTACAGATAATTGTAAAAAAAATAGAAAAACCTTTTATCATTTTCCTTCCACTTCACAATTATGTGCCACTTTGTGTTGGTCGATCACATAAAATCCCAATAAAATACATTTACGTTTGTGATTGTAACATGCCAAAATGTGGAGAATTTCAAGGGCTATGAATACTTTTTCAAGACACTGTATAAGGTTTAACAATACTTTTTACCAGTACACAAAATCTTCTAAATTCCTCAACAGATCTTGGAAGACCATGGCACTTTGAAACAAAAATGTGAATAATCACCAGCTTGCAAGCAGAAAACAGCAATTTATGCGCTTTGTGTAAAATCCAATAAACTTCCATTATAATCCTTTTAAAATGTTCCATAAGTATTCTCCAGGAACAGGCTAATCTTTTGATAATTGTTATAAATGGCTATAATCAAAGCAGAAAACCACTGAATGCAGAAAGGCTGTTTTCAATCAAGCTGGTTGGAGTTTGCTAACCTTTGGAACTATGAACACTACAGCCAATAATCATAATGCAAGAAAAATGGAAAATGCATTGTTTAGTAAATGTGTATTCAAATATAAATTTGTAAATTTTAATTTCCTGTTCTGATCCTTTATTGGAATTTACATTATCGTGCATTGTTCATCTTTTCTCTATTGTGTTTCTTTTAGCTCCCTGACGACAGATTAATTAAATCAAGCCGAATGTCAGTAGGTAAAGTATATTTAACATTGTGGTGCCCATTTAATGCATGTGAGTGGTGACAAAGAGTGGGCTTTCATGATGCACATATTCATCTATGGACAGCAGAGATTTCTGTACTGAGATCACGCTCACAGCACAGAGACCTAGTTGTTAAAGACAGCTCTTGGTCTGTATGAATGATCAGGAACCTATGGGACCGGCTCCCAATCATGTGACCACTATGACAGCCAATCACAGTTATCACATGGCTAGGCCTTCTCTGCTCCTCGGGCATACAAGCCCAGTTAAAGGGAAGCTACGGTGGGCAGAAAGGGGTGGAACCCAAAAAAAAAAAAGTGTACATGCTCCAGATTACCAATTCTTTGATGTGGTGGCGGCATTAAGATTTATTTTCTTTTTTTTTCAGTACTCTTTCTGAATGTACAGGAAAAAAAAAATCAGGTTTCTCCTGCTAGAAATCCATTGAGCATATGATTTACTTTGTACTATACTGAAATCTCAGCCATATATATATATATATATATATATATATATATATATATACTTAAATAAAAGCCTTTTAAGATATCTTCTGTATAGTCCAAATTTATGAGAACAGCCCAGGGTAACAATGCTGAAGTGCTCTACTGATAGGATTACCAGGTGAAAATGAAGGATAAAAAGCCAAAGAAAATGTAAAAAAAGAAATCCAGCCACCTCATTAAATTACTGGTTATCCACAATATACTATATTTTTGTTTTCGGGTTTATATACACGTACACACAGAAATAAGGACTGTAAAGTATGTTTTCAGGCTGTATGCAATGGTATTGTATTTTATATGTACTATTACTATATAGTGTAGCCAATCAGATCTTACTATGAGTCTTTGGAGCATGCTGAGCTTTATGGTGATGTAGAAGGGCAAGCACAGAAAGTACTGTATCCTTTTAACTTGTGGTAAGATCCATTGCCTTTTCTCGTACAATAATGCACATGAAACTTTACTGCATGATAATGCATTTCAAGGTGAAATCCAGTTCCTTCCTATGTGGCTACTTTACATCTATGTGCTGAAGTTTAGTGTGTTTTTAAAAGGGAACTATGAGGCCTAGTCATGTGTACGAATGTGTGTTATCACATGCTTCAATGCACACATATAGGTGTAAAAGGACCCTCAAGCTATGTCTTTATCATACTCAGTTCTAGGGTTCTCCTACATTGGAGTAGAACTGTACAGAAAACATGGCATCTCTACCAGTGGAAAAGTGACTTATTTACAGGTCTGAACGAGGAAAATAAAAAGCTTTTTTCAGCAGCAGGATTTCTTATTTTGCATTATACAGTTGTGCTCATAAGTTTACATACCCTGCCAGAATTGATGATTTCTTGCCCATTTTTCAGAGAATATAACACAAAAACCTTTTTTCACTCATGATTAGTGCTTGGCTGAAACCATTTATTATCAATTAACCATGTTTACACTTTTTAAATCATAATGGCAACAGAAACTACCCAAATTACCCTGCTCAACATACCCCAGTTCTTAATACAGTGTATTGCCCCCTTTAACATCAATGACAGTTTGAAGTCTTTTGTGGTATTTGTGGATGAGGCTATTTATCTTCTCAGATGGTAAAGTTGCCCATTCCTCTTAACAAAAAGCCTCCAGTTCCTAGAAATTCTTGGGCTGTCTTGTACTAACTACACGTTGGAGATCTCCCCAGAGTGGCCCAATGATATTGAGGTCAGGAGACTGAGATGGCCACTCCAGAACCTTCACTTTATTCTGCTGTAGCCAATGACAGGTCGACTTGGCCTTGTGTTTTGGATCATTGTAATGTTGGAATGTCCAAGTACGTCCCATGCGCAGCTTCCTGGCTGATAAATGCAGTATTTTTTTTATATCATACTGCATTCATCTTGCCATCAATTTTGACCAAATTTCCTGTGCCTTTGTAGCTCACACATCCCCAAAACATCAGCAATCCACCTCCGTGTTTCAAAGTGTACCTTTCATCATAGGCCTTGTTGACTCCTCTCCAAATGTAGTGTTTATAGTTGTGGCCAAAAAGCTAAATTTTGATCTCATCACTGACTTTGTGCCAGAAGGTTTGAGGCTTGTCTCTGTGCTGTTTGGTGTATTGTAACTGGCATGCTTTGTGGCATTTGCGCAGTAATGGCTTTCTTCTGGAGACTCGACCACACAGCCCATCTTTCAAGTGTCTCCTTATTGTGCATCTTGAAACAGCCACACCACATGTTTTCAGAGAGTCCTGTATTTCACCTGAAGTTATTTGTGGGTTTTTCTTTGCATCCCAAACAATTTTATTGGCAGCTGTGGCTGAAATTTTAGTTGGTCTACCTGAACCTGGTTTGGTTTCAACAGATCCCCTCATTTTCCACTTCTTGATTAGAGTTTGAACACTGCTGATTGGCATTCTCAATTTCTTTGATCTCTTTTTATATCTCTATCCTGTTTAATACAGTCCAACTACCTTTTCCTGCAGATCCTTTGACAATTCTTTTGCTTTCCCATGACTCAGAATCCAGAAAGGTCAGTGCAGCACTGGGTGAAAGATGCAAGGGTCTGTCAGGAGTCCAGAAACTCATTGACCTTCTATACACACATACTAATTACAAGCCAACAGATCACAGGTGAGGATGGTTACCTTTAATAGCCATTCAAACCCCTTTGTGTCAACTTGTGTGCATGTTATCAGGCCAAAATCACCAGGGTATGCAAGCTTTTGATCAGGGTCATTTGGGTAGTTTCTGTTGCCATTATGATTTAAAAAGAGTAAACACAGTTGACTGAAAATAAATGGCTTCAGCCAAACACTAACCATGAGTGAAAGAAAAGTTTTTGTGTTATCATTCATATTCTCTGAAAAATGGGCAAGAAATCATAAATTCTGTCAAACTAATAAGCATAACTGTATATGCTATGCTAAGGATGGGCTAAGACACAATATACTTCAGTTGGTCAGTTCATGGACAACAAATGAGCTGCTCCCTCACTACAAGTAAAAATGTGATAATACTAATTTTAGAACAATGCTTTTCCATTAGTTTTGAAATTTCAACTTGAGATGTTGGCAGCATGGGAATCCCCCCAAAAATACTTTCAATAGCAAATGCTAATTTTTAAGAAATTGTATTGGATTACATCATTTAGTCATAGAAGTGGTAAACGGTGCTTGTTTAAAGTATTTGTTATACTTGTTTCTTTTAAAATCATGCCAACATGAGACCAAGTATTGTTCATGAGTTCGGAGTCCTGAAGACTCTGGTGAGCATTTTCACAGACTAAATGGTAGGTTAAAAGACCTGGGCATGCTATATTGTAAACAGGATATTACCATTAAAATTCCCTTGGAGCAAACCTGCTTTTTGCCCATACAATAGCAACATGCCTTTCCCTAGAAGCATATACACACATTTTCTTTGCTCCCCCAGTGCTCCTTTCATCCCAGAGCAAAAAAAGGATCTGGGACCTCCGAGTATGAAGTATGTGGGGTCGGGGAGAGTCCTCGGCCCAACTCAGAGTTTACATTTTTTTTTTTACTCCCAGCAGCTGAACCATGTGGCATGGCAATAAAAGCCTGTGCCACTGGGGAGAGCTTCATTAACATTGCCCTTTTTTGGGCAAAAATCCCAATCCTCCTATATAAGTTGTACCTGTTTATCTGCAGCTCCCGCTTCTCTACATCTGCTCAAAGTGCATAATTTATAAGCTTGTCTGTGAATTCAGGAAAAATGGGACAGAAAAGCTGAAGTTGCACTTTGCATAGCTCATTGAGGAGAGCTCTGAGAGCTGATTGGAGGGAAGGGACACACCCCCTTCTCACTGTGCACAGAAACAGAGTTAAGGCTGTCAGTCTGCTGTAGATCCCTTCTGTCACCCTTTTTCTCTTAGCCCTTGTACACACGGTTGGAGAATCCGTTGGAATGTGTCCTATCGGACCGTGTCATCGGGTAATCCGACTGTGTGTGGTATGCATCGGACTGATTCCGTCGGAATATCCGTCGGACCCAATTTTCCAACATGTTGGAAATATTTCCCGACCATCTGGGCCGATCGGACATACTCCGATCATGTGTAGAGAATTTTGATCGAACCAAGTGCCACGCATGCTCAGATCAAATTCCTACATCAAAGCTATTGGCTACTAGCCTGAATATAGTCCCATCGTAACGAAATTACGTCATCACGTTCTGAAAGATTGGATTTTTCACCCAACTTTGTCCAACCGTGTGTATGCAACAGTTTCGGACAAAATCCGACGGATTTGGTTGTGGAAATCTCCGACCGTGTGTACAGGGGCTAAGTGTCAGGGAAAAACATGCTAATAGCAGAGGAACAAAGCAACTGACAGAAATGACACTAAGGCTCACACCTTAGCGATTTTCTGCTTGTAGCTCTAAAACACTCAAAAAGCCAAATCCCATTAATTTCAATGGCCCCTGTTCACATATGAGCATTCTGTCGCCTGACACAAAACGCCTGTCGCTCAAAAAACGATATGAGCTTCTTTTTGGCAGATTACAAGCATTTTTGGTACCATGACTTCAATAGAAACGTCTGACTTGAGCGTATTACGAGCATTTTGTTGTGTGTCTTCTGCTCAAACAGCAGCTCTCCCCCCCTCCCCTAAATCCCTCTGCCTTTGCTCCCCCTGGTGCTTTCTATTGGCTTAACGAAGATGCCTGAAGCTGTAAATCACTTGTAATACGCTTATAAAATGCTTGTAATACACTTCTAAAAATGCTCAAAAGCTATCTAATAAAAAAAAGCCAGTGAATTGCTACGCTCAGGTGTGAATGCAGCCTTAGTACACATTATAGAGGGCTAGGCTTTGTTCATATTTCATGTCCGAGGTTTACAACCACTTTAAGAACAAAACCAGTGGAAAACAAAACAACTACTCATGTCCAAGCATTTTTTTCAGTGTATATAGCAGCTGCAACTTACCTGGAAACAGTAGTGAGAGCAGTGCCATTGTTGAGCTATAATGCTGCAATGCTATACCTGAACAGAATCTTAGTCACAGCTTCTTCCCATGCCTACCCTTTGACCATCTATGAAAACTATCACACTGGTAATGCTCATGCTGAGCTCTACCTTCTATTAACCATTCGAAACAGTTTTCCTTCCACTTAGGATAAAGCCTAAAGCCGCGTACACACGGGCGGACTGTATGGCCAACTTAGTCCATCGAAACACATTTCAGCGGACAGTCCGCTCGTGTGTGGGCTTCAGCTGACTTTTTCAGCGTGCAGTCTGGCGTACTAAGTATTTCGGAATTTCCGTAATACTGTCCGTCATACTTTGGTTTCAGCGGACAATCCGCTCGTCAGTAGGCTAGTTCGACGGACTAAGAATGGCGCATGCTCAGAAAGGATTTACACGGCGAAAGGTTGCATTGCTGTGTATTGGACTTCCTATTTCTAGTCCCGTCGTACGTGCTGTACACGTCATCGCGCAAGCTTTCGACGGACTGTTTGTGCATCCATGTGTGGTCAAGTCCGTTCATTCGAAAGTATGACGGACTGTCCGTCGGATTGTATGACGGACTAAGTAGGCCATACAATCCGCCCGGGTGTACGCGGCTTAATAGAACCCGGCTGACATTCGGCCTGTGTGTACTGTAGTCGGTCTGACAGAAGCTGGCCGGAAGGACTGTAACCGAAAAAGGTCTGCCAATTGGTACCCCATCAGTCTATGGCTGAGAGCGCTAACTGGAGTGTTTTCTGGCGGGGGGAGTGGAGGCCATTCCCGTGAGAATACAATAGAAGAGCAGGGGAGATCTCGGTACTAACACTGGATAGTTATTATAACGGATCCTCCTGAGCTGTCAGTTTTTATTTTGTTCAGCCCTGCTGGGTTCAACGAAAAAAAAAAAAAAATACTAATGTGTACTAGGCTTTACAGAGGTGGGCACTCTTACTGTAAACCCAATTTCAATTTTCAGTGGCCATGTGGCACCTTGACATGAAAATAAATTTGTGGTCACTACTCTTGCAGAATTAAATATGCTTTGCATTAACAACTAAAGCGCCACATAATTAGACTAAAAATATTTGAGTTCCACAAGCCTGAAAGTAGCAGCGCCCAACCCAAAATTTTCCACAGTTTCAATATAAACAAACAATAGCTTGGAGAGATCATTTAAGTAATCCAAAGGCTGATAAAATTACGGGAAATGACTATATATGATCAGAATGGCTTTCATCTGCATTCTGTTAGACCAAGCATTCATTTCACTTTTCAGCTGTGAATAGGAAAAGGCCAGCTGGGGCTAAAGAAAGGCGCTGTCTGTACACAGGTCATAGTACAAGCTGACTTGCCAGAAAACGGAGCGTTATTAGGGTTGAAACTGCAGGGAGGGAAACTCGCATACAAACCACATTCAGCAATAAGGGGAAAACAAAACCTATTCCATAAGGTACGGAGCTGCCAAAAGAATGCTGGGTTTGGACGATGACAAAATTAGAGCAGTAGAAGTTACACATATACAGAATTATTAGGCGAAAACAAACAAGTCAGATATAAAATATAGTGCCCTGCAGTCAGAAAGAACTGCCTTCCCCTTGCTATTCCCAGATGTGCGGACAGGAAATTTATGACAGCTCACTGAAAAGCAAGGTCCCAATTGTAAAAACTTTCCCATTTATTTGGCGAAGGGTGATCATTGAAGTTGACCTTTCCCTAAACATTTCTCAGCTGTGTTAAAATGATCTAAAACCATTGCCAGATTTTCTTTAAATAACACTGATTACAAAAAAAAAAACCCTGGATTGAGCCCTGGGGCCGTATCACACCACATGCACGTACATACCAACAGGTTTTCAGCAACATGCCACAACCTTTACTGAAGGGTCATTGATGTAAACCAATGCTGGATGCCAAGGAAACGCCATCCAGAAACTTTTTCTTTGTAAATGGTTGAGGAGTACAGTGAATGATGTGATTATGATGATATATTGGGAGATTAGTCAAATTCAGCCTGTGCTTTAACCAATTAAGAATTATCAGCCAAAAAAGGCGAGAACACTGGAAAAGGAATCATTACCTTGAATTGTTCCAAGGGAGTGTATTTGCCATCATTTTTATGCAGTGGATGGACATTACCCAAAATATTTCTTTCACCTTACTGGGATATAAACATGCATAGTAATAGCTTCCAAGACAGTAAGTTTATGCCAGTAGTAGATAATATCTGCGCTTAGTAAATGTACAAGCTCTCACTGGTTGTACAAAAAAAAAAAAGTCCCCAAACTTTCTAAGCAAAGGGCCAGTTTAAGGTTCTTCAGGCTATAGGGGGGGCAGGGGTGTGGCCAGTTGGAGTAGGAAATGCCCCAGCATCAGTGCCCATCATTGGTTTCAATAAGAGGAATAGTGTCCCATTGTTGATATCAACGATAAGAATAGTGCCCCACTAATAGTGTCAGTAGGGGGACTGGTGCTCCATCATTGGTGTCAATTGGTGAAATAGTTCCCCAAGGGCCAGATAAAAGTAAGCAAAGGGCCACATTCGGCCCCCAGGGCACAGTTTGAAGACCACGGTTTTAGATCAACCCTACATCAACTTTCATCACTTATGTTATTTCTACCTACCATTATATCTGTACCTACCACTGACTAAAAGAGCGACAACTCTCAACCTTCCTTTAAAAGCAAAATAACAGGAAGCACTACTCTGTACAAGGTACCTGCTGATGCCTGTACTTGTATTTACCAAAGTTGTTCAACTACTATACTATAAAAACACCAGTACTTCTGGGCATGCGACATACATTTGCCTATTCACAATGCAGCTTTAATGGCCACATTGAGGTCCAGGACTGTCACATGGTGACAGGACGTGTGCTTTCCACTAGACAATTATACAAAATAGTAAAAATTTTTAACACTGTACTGATGTTAAGAAGTTAACTACCCTGAACATTTCAATTTTCCTATTATCTTCAATGTTTTACACTCGTCTTTAACCACATCAGAGCAATTCCACCACATTTTTTCAAAACCTTCAAAAGACTTAAAAATGAACTCAATTACCTAGAACTTTTTTGATTGTGCTGCTGGTGCCAGGTGAGTGTTGGTGCACAAAGCACTGAGGCCAGAGACCTAGATGTATTAGGTTTAGTAGCTTTTCAAAATCAATAAATATATACACACACATTATACTACAAAACACCAAAGATAAATTAAGAAATGTGGTATACAATCTGGGTCAGTCCTCAAAAGACATAAGCTTAAAGCATACATTTTGCTAATGATTTATCCTTCAGTGCAACATAACAATACAGTATGTGAGAAGTGTTTGACCAACAAAATATGTATTTGGAAAGGACATCCATTATACTGCCGCATTAAAGACATTGCCAACAGGATAAATATGAAGCTTAACGTAGACTATCCAAAACTTAAAGCGGTTGTAATGTCTGAAGGTTTTTTTACTTTCATGCGCAGCTTCCCCCTAATACTTACCTAAGCTCCATCTTGATCCAGTAATGTGCACAAGAGTAGAGTATCTCCCGGTCTCTCGCTCATCATTGGATGAAATGCAGCAGCGTGAGCCATTAGCTCCCGCTACTGTCAATCACAGCCAGTGAAGACAGAGCAGGAGTGGGGCTGAGCCGTGCTCTCTGTCTCTTATGGACACAGAGAAAAGGGTTCAGGAGCGAGCATGCATGAGTGCCCCTGATCGTAAGCAGTTTGCTATGGGGGCACTTGGCAGGGGCCCAGAGCGTTGGCGAGAGACCCGAGAAGGAGGAGGATCGGGGCTGCTCTGTGCAAAACCACTGCATAGAGCAGGTAGGTATAACGTTTGGTATTTTTTAAAAATATAGCCTTTACAAACACTTTAAGGGTCTGTGAAAGCAACATATTCTCTATGAGCAACTCCTATATATAAAAAAAATAAAAAAATCTGCATCCAGTTTACTGCCTGTGCAGATTTTGGGGAAGCACAGAGGCCCTAAATGATATATTGAGGTAACGGGCATCCTGGGGAAGTATACTGGTTGACTTAGTGATATGAGTTGGGTTCCCCCTGGCTGTTGCAGTCATATATTATTTCCCGCCTTGACTACTGCAACTCTCTCCCTAATAGCCTACCCTTAAGCAGGCTATCCCCCCTTCAGTCTATTATGAATTCTGCTGCTAGACTAATACACTTCACTAACCGATCCATGACTGATGCTCCTCTCTGCCAATCCCTTCACTGGCTCCCCCTACCCCACTGTGTAAAATTCAAAATGCTAACCATAACATACAAGGCCATTCACAACATCGCCCCCATCTACCAACCTCATCTGCAGATATCGCCCAAATCATCCCCTCCCCTCCTCCCAGGACCTCCTGCTCTCTAGCTCCCTTGTTACCTTCTCTCATGCTCGCCTTCAAGACTTCTCCAGAGCCTCTTCCATCCTCTGGAACTCCCTGCCCCAGTCTGTCCGATCAGCCCCTAACCTGTCCACCTTTAGGAGATCCCTGAAAACTCATTTATTCAGGGAAGCCTATCCCACAACCACCTAACTGTCCCCGAGCCACCCCCATCAAATCATTCTCTGCAGCTATTACCTTTTGTACCACCACCCCCTCTCTTTAGAATGTAAGCTCTACAAGCAGGGCCCTCTTGTCCCTTCTGTATTGAACTGTACTGTAATTGTGTTGTCCCCCTTATACATTGTAAAGCGCTGCGTAAACTGTCGGCACTATATAAATTGTGTATAATAATAATAATATAGGATTTATTAGTATACAGGATTTATATAGCGCTAACAGTTTACGCATCGCTTTACAATATAAAAAAGAAAAGTTTAGGACTGGTATGTGACTGTTCCCCTTTACTGTACAATCTACAATGTCTGACATGCAGTAGTTTTATCTTCCGATGGACATAAACAGCAAATGATCCTTTTTTGTTCTATTTAGGAGATCAAATAAATTGCATATTATTTCTCTAATATGTCCAAACAGCTGTGCTATTAGAAAATTCCTTGTTTAGGCTGGAGTCCTATAACAATGATACTGACAGGCAATACCTTGACACAGATTTTAAAAGAATAATAAAAAATACTCAATGTCCGTGAGTTTACCAAGTGGCATTGTGACATCACTGAAGACAATAAGGCTGTCATAGGACTGATTAAAAGTAGGAGACAGAGATGGCTTACGTTTTTTTTTGTCTTAAAAGTGGCAACAACATGGAAAGGGTGCAAGAAGATTATTTCACCAGAAAGTAATTATGTCAAGTCTGAGTGTTACCATTTATCATGGTTGAAAGATGACACTCACTGCTAGCCAAGGGAAACCGATTTTCACATGCTGCCATACAGATCAATATACTGCACATTTCCTCAAGCAAAAAGTAATTAAACAACAGCAAACTTCACAATCAATACCCAGTCAAACCAGCTCCCTCTGCCATGCAGGCGTGAAGGTGTGGAGCTTCGTCAGCTGTCAGTGACTAACCTTAGCTAACACACTGAAAACTGCAACGCACTCACCTCAACAAGCCTGTTACGAGTGAAGGGATTTGAAAATGTATTCAATGTAGAAATTACTGATAAATCAAGAGGACAGTTAATAAGGATGCAGTGGGCATATTGACACTGATGCGTTGCGGCAATGTGTGCTAAAAGTAGTATCGATATTCCCATCACACACTTTCCTGGATAAGGTTTTAGGAGTAACGGGTGCTGCAGCTACAACCAGTTGGAACTGGAAACATCAGAGATCAACTGTGCATATTCGCCAGCACACCACAGATCGTCAATTACGTCCAAATCTTTACTGAAAAATGATCACATTACAGACGACATAGTGCAACGTTTTGGAGCCACGCAGGACCCCTTCGTCAGGTATGTGACATCACATGCCTGACGAAGGGAGCTCCGAAACGTTGCACTGTGTCTTCTGTGATGTGATCATTCTAAATAAAGTGTTGGACGTAATTGACGATCCGTGATGTGCTGACAAATATGTGCATTTGACGTGTGCTAAAACATGCATTGTCACAATGTATGCCAATGCACTTGTTCTATGTGCAGGATGTTGCGGTGCCATTCATTATATACACTATACAGTACAGTGCATCACATTACACAGTATGGTGTGTAATGTGTTGGACTGTACTGTATAGTGTATAGAATGAATGGCATTACAACATCCTGCACATAGAACAGGTGCATTGGCAAATATTGTGACAACTAGGGTTGCACCAATACCACTTTTTTAAGATGGAGCACAAGTACCAATACTTTTTTTCAAGTACTCGCCAATACCGATTCTTTTTTTTTATGTCACATGACAGTGGCACTAATATGCAGCACAGATCAGGCGTGGAGTGTGTCAGTATTTATTTTTTTACAATTTTATTTTCTACTATAATATATATATATATATATATATATATATATATATATATATATATATATATACACATACACACACACACACACACACACACTTTTTAATTTAATTTTTTATTATTTTTACAATTTTACTTTAAAATATTTATTCCTTTTTTATTGAGCCCTGTGAAGGGGAGAGGCTTTGGTGGGATGTCAGGGGTCTAAACAGACCCCTGAAATCTCCCCTTTGAAACATGGAAATATAGAGATTACCCACTCCCTTTCTCAGCAGCTTCAGCTGCACTGAAGATGAATGGAGAGGAGAAAAGGGCTCCTCTTCGTTCATAAACTGAAACAGGAAACACAGGTTACAGTCATGCATATATAGTCAGTGATCACTGACTCTGTGCATTCAGAAAAGGAAGAAGATGGTAAATGACAGATTTACCGGTTCCTTCCTTCGCTTCCCATCCTAAAAAATCTGGGACGAGGGGGGAGGGGCGGAGGACGACAAGGACCGGAGGACGGGGGGACTGGGGACCTGAGGAGCCCACAGAGGAGGACACAGAGGGGAGTCAGAGGAGGATACAGGGGACACTCAGGAATGATCGATGCGGCGGTGGGAGAAGTTACAATCACTGATCTCCCTGTGTGGATTTCAATAAAGCAGCTGAAAGCCACGGAGGGGAGAATAGGAGAAGCAGCTGTCAGCTGCTTTATTGAAAGCCACACAGGGAGATGGGTGATTATAACTTCCCCTGCTGTCGCACCGATCATTCCTGAGTGTCCAGGTATCGGACTAGGCATCGGAAGCAGTACTCCTGCAAATACTCGGTATCGGCACCGATACTAGTATTGGTATCGGTGGAACCCTAGTCACAACACATGTTTTAGCACACGTTAAATGCACATATTTGTCAGCACATCACGGATCGTCAATTACATCCAAATCTATATTTAGAATGATCACATCACAGAAGACATAGTGCAACGTTTTGGAGCTCTGCAGTATTTTGAAAATGGGTCATGTCCAGGGACGGACTCACCATTTGGCCACTCGGGCACTTCCCGAGGGCCCTAGGCCACTAGGGGGCCCCGTCAGGGTTGCCAGCTTCAGTAAAACCAGGGACAGTATGTAAAAATCTGTGTTTTTTTTACATCTGTCTCTGAAATGTCCCATACCGACATCCTTTTGGTCTAAAAATTCTGAGATTATAGCTGCCCCAACTCTCCAGTACCTTCTCAGCCAATAAAAACATGTCTGTGTATACTGTATGTACATGCATGTGTATACTGTGTGTGTATACTGTGTGGCCCCATGAGTTGTCAGTCTGCCCCTGGTCATGTTCATTTTTTCCTCCATTCTGGTGTGCTGTCAGCCGACTGATATGTAAATGGACTGCCTTATCCCGATGCATGTTAAAGTGTTGTATACTCACATTTTTAACTTTTACTTACAGGAAAGCCTATAATAAGGCTTACCTGTAGGTAAAAAAAATATCTCCTAAACCTGTACGGTTTAGGAGATATTCCCCTCGGTATGCGCCGCTGACTGCAGCGGCGCATGCGCAAAAGGGGACTCTCGGCCTGAAAATCCGGCAGTGGCCGGCCGGCCGGAATGAAATCTCCCGCGCGCATGCACGGGAGTGACGATATCGCGGCTCCGGCCACTCACAGCGCCGGAGCCGCGATACCCGGAAGAAACGCTGAGGGAGCATGACAGCTCCCTCGGCGTGGATCGGGCCAGATGTCGGGGCCTCGTTCTAAGGTAAGTATTTCATAATGAGCTAGTATGCGGTGCATACTAGCTTATTATGCCTTTTGCTTTGCAGGTTTAAAAAAAAATAAAAAAAAATTTGCGGGTTTACTACCGCTTTAACATTTAAATATAGCAATGCATTATTAGAAGATAAAATTTTTCCTTTAACAACCAACCAGATCCTAGCTGACATGTTCTTACTAGAGATTTTATGTATGTGGTTAACAGCAACAACCCCATCTGTTTCCTTACCTTCATGTTTCTTTGCAAAAGCCTTTCAACTCTGTTACATTCTCTTTTATGTGAATGAACATGAAAGATTTTCTAACTTAATATCTTGGGAAAAAATACATAAAAAATATTTACCATCAAAATTTCACAATGTACATATAAAAGCTATGATAAATGGATATAGTTAGTATGATTTAGACATAATATGACAATGTTTTTACTCGAGATTCTTTTTGACTAACACTCGGCTCAGTGTTACAAACCAATTCAGCAGGTCAGGAGAGGTTAAAGGGCAGAGAAAAAAATCTCTAGGTTAGTTGGGAAAAGAAAATCTGACATGCAATTTTCAGGCTGATTTATCAGTGGAAAGCTAAAATTGATAGTCCGGCATTAGCGGGGCGCAGGCAACATGAGAAAGCTGTTACAGAGCCTTTCGTCCTGATTTAGCCACATGGATCAATATAAGCCTATACTGTTTCAATTTTGTAAATATTGATTTTCTAATATAACCAGCACAGAGGCATTTATCATCAACTATATCAAAAGAGAGTTTCCACATATTTTATACAGTGTTCCTTATATTTACAGTATTCCAAACCCCCAGCAAATTTGATATTTGGAAATGGTTGAAAGTCACAGGCACGTTACAGACATTGCACATTTTTCCCCGCTTTAGGTGGCATTCCCCCCTAATTGTCATGAATCCCTTGTGACTGGCCAGACTCAGGGGTGTACCTTCAGAAGAAAAGCAATTAAGAGAAGGCACAATGCATGGCAATTTCAGGGGATAGCAGCAATACTATTGTACTTCTGGGGAGCTAAGATTTTAATGTAAAGCTTACATACTGTTGGACCACATATTGACTATACACAGCAAAATTATATGTAATTATACTGTATATATTGTGTGAAAATCACGCTGTATTATGTTACATGGTTACGTTAAGAATATTCATTGAGTTAAATCTCAGAAACCTAAACCTGCAGTTACATAATTAATCTGATTGAAAAAAGCCACAAGGTCATCCAGTTCAACCCACAGTTGATTGAGAAGGTGGCAAAAAACCCTTATTGGGCCCCTTGCACATGGGGCGTCTAGCTGCTGTATGTGCATTCTGGCATTTTAGTGCACCCAGGTGTCAAAGGTGAAGCTTCCAGCCAGCCCCAGAGCACAGAAGACTGGGATTCGGAGATAAATAGTTTTTGCCTGGAGTTTCACTTTAAAGGTAAGCTTACATATACTGTAAAAACATGTTTCCGAGATGCTTTTGTGAAAAATGGCAGGTTTTAGCGATGCATTATGATGTATTAATAATGCCTTTGTCAAGTTCTCTCACAGTGTGTTACAACTAACTAAATTGCACAGAATAATATAATTAAAACACAGCAGAAATATGACCTGGTGCCTTTACAAAACAAAAAAGCATAAAAAAGAAATAAATATGAGAAAATAAGATAAAAAATGCAGGTAAAGATTTGTGAAGACATGAGAGTGCCTATTTTCTCCTGGATGCCTCAGGCAGTGAAGGAGTTATTCTTTACATTAACATTTGCTGCCATGCATCACATGACGCAATTCTATGGCATTTCAAAAGGTTAATTTAATTTCTTCAGTTTTTAAATGATCAATATGAAGCCAGAAACAAAATCTGATTTAAAAGACATTAATCCATTTAAAATGAAGAGAAAGAGCAGACAGAGTCCACCCACATTCTATGCTCACAAAGCACTTTATTGGGTCATCACATAATTGCACTAGAAAAAAAAGGAGTATTTATTGTATGTGTACATAGGGCATTACAGAACAACGGGCATCAGATTTGGTAGCAAAAATTATACCCAGGCTTTTTATTATTTGTTTTATGTCATCACAGACTAAAGTGACAGTGTTACCACTACTGAGTTTAGCAGGGCATACACTATACGACTTCATTTAGACTCACAAAAACAATGAAATATGAGGACAAACCTAAACAATCCATTCAATTTGTATCAAATCAGTCAGGTCTGTGCACTACATAATCAATCTAAAGGAGATTATACAATCAGACTGTATAGAGTAATGGTTGTCTTTACGTTGTTTTGAGGATGTGATTGGGAATGGACCAATGTAACCGACCACTGTCTTGCCGTATGTCTAAAAGTCAATATATATTAAAATCTATTTTTCTGGTTGAATGCCATTTAAATTATATTATAGGAAAAGAGAGATGGATTTTACTGAAGGACAACGTTACTTGCACCAATATAATCTCATGTTACCCCAATTAACTATTTATAAAGCAGTAAACTATATCAACTGATAAACTATAGTAGTCTACAGCTGACAATACAGGTTATGGTCTTCTCCGGATTAGTCAACAGCTATGGAGTCCAATGGCCTGCCTGTCTGGATACACATGGAATGGATTATTAAGACACATTACAAAGTTCTAGTAAACCAACAGATTGTACAATCAGACTGTAATCTATGTGTGTGAGCATCTTCTGATCAGAAGTATATAACCTTAGTGTAGACCTTCCGATATTAGTGTGATAGTAGTACAATGAAAGGGATTGGCCAAAGACACAAAGGTTTAAATTGTTATGTACCTGGATGAAAAAACAAAACAAAAAACGAACTATAAGAACAAACACCAATAACAGGCTGTTTTTACAGGGATGACAGGAAAGGAAAAAGGCTTTCCCTCTGATCAAAGCCTCTTATTATAAAACCCAAAACTGTCCGCTACCAAAAATTTTCAAAGTACGGTATAAAGATATGTTGTCATTATTTGTTAGGTGCATATAATACAGATGTGATCTTATCTCTCTCTCTCCTCATCCTTTTAGTTAGCAGAGCAAAGATCTGCATTGTAATCCCCTTCAGCTTCAGTCTTGCCAGACTTCTCAGTTTTGTCACTTAAGAGGTCACCACACCATGACAGAAAGCTGTGTCATGCAAACACCCAATAAATATATGGATTGCGCAATACTAAAGGAAGAGCATACTGTAAGTACTACAAGAAAGCCTGGACAATAGGTTTACCATAAAAACATCAATGGAGATTCTGTTTACTGACAGGCACAAACAGGTTTCAGGAAAAAAAAAACATTTAAGAATGTGTTGCTATCCAATATACACAGAAAGGGACCTCAAAATAAAACGTAACTTTGGTTCCTCTATATATAAAAAGTGTGTGTGGTGAAAGGGTGAAAAAACAAACAAAAAACAATGTCAAATTTTAAACTAGGCTATACTGTTATCAGAAGTGTACATTACAAGACCAACATTGTCGATGGCGATTGGTTTGTTTTGATGAGCACTTTGTGTATGAAGGTGTCCTGAAATGCAAGCTGGTATAAATCGGTGCTTTTATCCACTCACTGTGCTTCACCAGTGCTAGTGGTTTCAAGATGACTTCATCTATTCTATTACACATACTCCTGATTTCACAAGTAATGTGACTGATCTGAGTATTTCTTAAGCTAAGAAAGTAACACATGGTGAGATCACTGTGGTGATAATTGTCACTGATAAGCAGTTAAAGACTTGCCATTGCATGAAAGATTTTTCTGCCATTATGGAACATACCTGTGATAGTAAAGGTGGGCCTTTTCTCCACAATAAGGGAGTTGTCCACCCATCAAGTACCACTTCCACCTAATGTCTGAGCTGGAGACAAATGGAGAGAATGGGCACATCGCTGCCCCTCTATCTCCAAGTAGTATTGGTTTTGTGGCCACTGAAGCTACCAGAATATGCCCTGTTGGGTGATGAGTACAAATTTCTTGAATGCAAAGACAGAAAGGAATATCCTTAACAGTGTATCCCTCTGTAACTCCACCCAGATAACCAAAAAAAGGCCATTAAACCTTAACAAATAAAAGATATGTTTCATGTGGTTAAAAAGTCACTTACAATGATCAATGTTAGAAAATAGAGATACTATAAACATCTCACAAATTACAAATACACTAGTGCTTTTTTTAAATGCAGAAACCAAATACCACCATTTGTCTGGGTAAATTGAGCAATAAATATAGGCATTTAACTGGTTTCTGTGGGCAGCATCATCTCTTTTCCACTATACCAGATGTGGCCCTTTGCTTGCTTTTATATGGTCCTTGGAGCACTATTTCATCCACTGACATAAACAATTGGGCATGTGTTTTCTGACTGATACCAACAATTGGGCATATGTCCTCCCAATAACACCAATGAAGGGGCATAATTCCTCCCAATGACACCAACAAAGGGACACAATTCTTTCTAATGACACCAACAATTGGGCATATGTCCTTCTACTAACACCAATGAAGGGGCACAATCCCTCCTAATGACACCAATGATGTGGCACAAATGCCTCCAACTGACACCAACAATAGGGCATATTTCCTCCCCCACTGACTCCAGTGAAGAAGCATAATTCCTCCTAATGACACCAACAATGGAGCACTAGTGCTACTAGTGACACCAGCGATGGGGCACTAGTGCTACTAGTGACACCGACGGGGCACTAGTGCTACTAGCCACAACAACAATGGGGCACTAGTCCTACCAGTGACACCGATGATGGGGTATTGTGTAGTCTCATTGGCACCAGGATATTTTCTACTCCCACTGGCCTCAGTCTGGCCCCACAAAGTCTGAAGGACAGTATACTGGCCTTTTGTTTAGAAAGTTTGCAGACCCCTGATTTATATGTCTAAAGAAATACTGACACATATGGAGTGGACTCTTCAATGATTGCTGTACAGAGCAATATAAAGACTCTGAGTTAGCATATGTTTAAATACAGATCTATACAATCAATGTAAAATGGAAAAGTGTAAAGGGAAGTGAAAACGTGTTTTGGACTCAAAGAAGAACCATCCATCCAAAAAAAACAACAACTCCTGGATACTCGGTCTCAATCACATATGCCTGGGACAGAATGATCTTCAACTACAGCTCTTAAAGTCATGCGCGTCTCTAGAAGTACCCCACATTAATTATGGGGACTAAGGACTGAATTGTTTGACTACCAATATACATGTCACCTATGTAAGGGAGATCATTATTCATTAACACTATCTATTATTTCCTGCTGGCTAAGTTATTGCAAATTATCAGGATAAAAATGCAAAACACTCACTATAAAAATTGTTTTGTATTGCAGTGATTTATCACTAAAATGACACAGAGTAATGGCTTCTGATCTGTAATGAATTGTCCATTTAACCTTCCTATATGTCTTCCACACAGTGGGCCTGTCTGTGTATGTGAGATAGACCACCGTCATCCTGAGTCTGTGACATGAGGCTCTCCATGTCTAATGACTGGCAAATAGCTCATTACTGGCAGTCTGGGTTCTGAATGAATCTGACCTGAAAACAATTAATCATGTTTAGCAGGAGGAACATATAAGCTGGGCTAAAAAAAAAAAAAAACTCCACCTTTCTATTGACGGTTTTGTGCAACACACAAAACTATGTACCACGTAAGAAGACTCTAAGCAAAAAGCAACATCTAAAATCAAAAAGAAAATAATTTATTCTTTCCTTTTACATGCCCGGTTCCTTAAAAGAAAACACTAAATGATACCCCTTATTCTCCACAAATAATTCATACACATCCGCTACTTAATGGCCCTGTAATCTATTTTTCATGAAATTTGTTTCTACCTGTGTTTTTCTGTCACACCTCTCCATTTCTCCCTTACTTCTATTAGTTTACAACAAGACGTGAACATTAGTTGCAGTCATGTGCACTGCTATATTATTATTATTAAGGTACTTATATAGCGCCGCCAATTTATGCAGCTCTTTAAATATACATTGTACATTCACATCGGTCCCTACCCTCAAGGAGCTTACAAACTAAGGTCCCTAACTAAGGTCCCTAACATTCCTATACTAGGGCCACTTCAGGGAAGGGAATATCACCGCTCCAGGTGGGTCAACCAAAACCGGAGTACCCAGAGGAAACCCACGCAGGCACAGGGAGAACATGCAAACTCCAGGCAGGTAATGTCGTGGTTGGGATTCGAACCAGCTACCCTTCTTACTGCTAGGCGAGAGTGCTAACCACTACACTACTGTGCCGCCATGTATGCACACTCTTTCTTAGTTCAAAGTCCTTTGTCCCTGGTCCATCTTGGGGGAGGGTGGCTATGTTCCTCTGTAAAGTGGGGCCATGGAGTATGAATGTAGCCACCTTCTAACAGGAAGTCAGCTTAAAGTAGCATACAAATAGGAATTTGGAGATTTGGAAGAAGCGACGAGCAATAGGAGTTTTTTTGTAACCAGAGTTTAGTGTCACTTTAATGTTTGGTTTTGATTTGTATGCTCAGGACGCCACCTGAACATTACAGACATCGAAACGTCAAATTGATAGCATGCATTTTAGCATGGGAAAATGGAATGTGACCTGAAGACAACACATTAGCTTTCTTTTCCACTTCAGCCCACTTACAAAATATAAACCAACAGGAAATAATTATGGTCATGATATCTTAAGGAAAAAAAAATATTTCATTCAAATTTTTGCTAAAGTGGTTCAAAAAGCTAAAGGTTTTTTACAATAAAAAAACTCAGGGTGCAGTTCCCCCTCCAGCATCCCCCTTATACTTACAGTGCCTTGAAAAAGTATTCATACCCCTTGAAATTTTCCACATTTTGTCATGTTGCAACCAAAAATCTAAATTGATTTATTGGGATTTTATGTGATAAATCAACACAAAATGACACGTAATTGTGAAGTGGAAGGTAAATGAAAAATGTTTTTCAGAATTTTTTACAAATAAATATGTGAAAGTGTGGCGTGCATTTGTAATCAGTCAATACTTTGAAGAACCACCTTTCACTGCAATTACAGCTGCAAGTCTTTTTGGGTATGACTCTACCAGCTTTGCACATCTAGAGTGACATTTTTTCCCATTCGTCTTTGCAAAATAGCTCAAGCTCTGTCAGATTGCATGGAGAGCGTCTGCTTTTAGGCCATAAAGTTTAATTTTGGTCTCATTTGAATAGAGCACCTTCTTCCACATGTTTGCTGTCTCCCCCACATGGCTTCCCACAGACTGCAAATGGTACTTCTTATGGCTTTCTTTCAACAATTACTTTCTTCTTGCCACTCTTTCATAAGGGCCAGATTTGTGAAGTGCATGACTAATGCCGCGTACACACGACCAGACTTTTCGAGGGATTAGGTCCGCCGGTCTTTCCGATGGACTTTCGGCGGACTTTCCGAATGAATGGACTTGGCCACACACAATCACACCAAAGTCCGACGGATTCGAACGCGATGACGTACGACTGGACTAGAATAAGGAAGTTCATAGCCAGTAGCCAATAGCTGCCCTAGCGTCGGTTTTTGTCCGTCGGACTAGCATACACATGAACGGATTTCTCAGTCCGGCGGAGTTCCGGTGGAAACATTTAAAACATGTTCTATTTCTAAAGTCCGCCAGATTTTTGCCAAGCAAAGGTCCGATGAAGTCCACACAAGATTGAATTGTCCGACGGACTTGTTCCGTCGGACCTTTGCTGTCAAAAAGTCTGGTTGTGTGTACGCGGCATAATAATTGTCTTGTGGACAGATTCTTCCACCTGAGCTGCGGGTCTCTGCAGCTCCTCCAGAGTTACCATGGACCCTTTGGCTGCTTCTCTGAATAATGCTCTCATTGCCCGGCCTGTCAGTTTAGGTGAGATGTCTTGGTAGGTCTACATTTTGTAAAATATAAAAAGGCAGCTCCCACTGCAAAACCCACCTTATCTCAATTGTTGCCCCAATAGAAACTCCATTCTGTCGCTGAATGAATGGTGCCCAACCCACTTCCCACGGGCCCAGGCTGTCTTGCATCACAGTGCCAGCCTGGGCTCTCACTACAATACAAATTTGCACTATTAGACTGACCACTGTCACTAAAGACAGAAGACGATGACAAGAAGCTGTCAAAATACCACTTAGACTGCAGGAAAATATATGGAATTTTCTAAAAAACTGGTGTAGGAGAAGGGTTTTTTCAACATACTGGATTACTGCTTTAACAAACACAGTGATTCACAAGAGGAAAAAAGATGGATAGGCTGGAAACAAAGGCAAAAGGTAACTTAGGTCATACCCTTTAAAGAAAAAAAGACAAAGTTACAATTTATCCTACCATTCAGTAATAGCCTTCTAGATGCATAACTGATTGATTTAATGCTGACAAATTTTGCTGTAGCAATCTTCTGTAAAATTGGTTTGAGAGTTCCTTGGCTGCATGCAATGAATTTCCCATTTTAAGCCTTAACTGGTTGTACTTCATCCTTTATGCCTTTGGCTGAAATCTTTTGTTTCTTCTACTACTTGCAGTCTTCAGGTACAGAGAGAAGGCCACAAACCAGAAACTTTTCAATTTACTGCTTACATACATTCATCTGGACCAGATTACCTATGTGCTTTTCCAAATTTGATATTTTAAAGTAATTCGTCACAGAATACATACACTTTTAAAGAATCCTACAGCCACGCTGTATGGAAACAGATGCTTGTTAACGTTACCAAACAATACACATCGTTGAGGAACAGCTTTAAATACATCAAAAGCACCAAATTATTACACTGAGTAATGTTTGTTTTATAACAATAAGCTGCAGTATTATTGTGGTTAATATATTATATATGGCAAAAGACTGTCATTTTTTTATTCTCTCTTTAAACCCCCGTAGTTCAACATTTCATCTAAAAACAGACCTACAGTAAAATGACCTACCTCCCTTCCCAATATGCTGTTTGGAACCATTTAGTGCAAGTTGTGACAAAATGCGGGGCACTGGCCCTGTGATCTCTGCCAAAGCCAAGAATGGCAGAGACACAATAAATAATAAAAAATCTGCGCGCTACCCTAAATAAGCCCTAAGCTACAATTAGCTTCAGGTGTGATTAAAACAATCTGTGTGAACATGAATCAAGTGCCTATAGACAGCTGCTATGCATCAATCACAATCCCGTAATGTGTGAAAAAACCTGTATAAAAATACCAAAGAAAATGCAGCGCTGTGCGATAATAGCCTTAATGATTAAAAAGTACTATTACAATAACATCAATGCTAAGCATACAAAAAGAGAAATTAAAGTAAAATATGGTGCAACAAAAATGAGTAAATCAAGCAAGTTCACAGTGAAAAAAATCCTTCCATTGAATAAAATGTGTCCAAAAAAACAATGTCCTCAGTAATCTCCAAATCCTCAGATATTAACGCGCATAAGTGCAATAATACTTCACAAAGTGACGCTTGTAAAGAAAGATCCTGTTCAATAAGAAGGTGACTTTATACATGTAACCTGCGCTCACCTTAAGCAGTGTGACCTCACAACTAAGTTTGGTTCACATAAGCTGCTGAACCACTCCTGGGCTCTAAGTTAAGACGTTTTCAGCAGGATCCCACAGTTACATCCACAGAGGATATCCTCAATGTTAAAATAAGGAGGTTGTAAGTTTAATTAGGAAAAAGAACATCAGAGTACCAACATTTTGATGCACTATTAAAATGTGAGTAGCCTGATATTCTTTTTTTGTGGACCAAACTTAGTTGTGAGGTCACACTGCTTAAGGTGAGTGCAGTCACACGGGGGGGGGGAGGAGCACGTGTGCAAAGTCACCTTCTTATTGAACAGGATTTTTCTTCACAAGAGTCACTTTATGGAGTATTATTGCACATATGCACTTTAATATCCGAGGATTTGAAGATTACTGAGGAAATTGTTTTTTATTTCAATGGAAGGATTTTTTTCACTGTGAACTTGCTTGATTTACAAATTTTCGTTGCACCGTATATTACATTCATTTCTTTTTTTTGTATACTTAGTATTGATGTTATTCTAATAGTACTTTTTTTTATCATTAAGGCCATTATTGCACAGTGCTGCATTTTCATAGCTATTTTTATAATGACAGAGACACTGCCTGGTCAGCTGTGCCTCCACGCTTAGGCTCCATGCACACTGAAACTCAAAAAAGCTTTTTCCAGATGCCAGATTGCTGGCAGAAAACGCTGGTTGAAAAACGTGCTTTTAACAGTGTATCGTACTAGCGTTTATGAGCGTTTTTTAGCATTAATGGGCGTTTTTAATAAAAATACACAGAGGACACTCCAAAAATCCCACAATGCATTCCAAACTCCCACAATGCATTGAAAAAATAGAATGCTGAACGCTAATTAACGCGTGTTTATGAGCACGTCACTTTGAATGCAAATTTCTGGCGTTCAGAAAAAGCCCATAAACTCCACTGTTCATTAAAGATAAAAAAAACGTCCACAAAGACACATAGGCTAACATAGAGTGGAGTTTATGGGCTTTTAAAAAAAAAACACCGAAACTCCAATAAACTGCAGTTTATGAGCTCCGGTGTTCATGGAGCCTTAAATAAGTTAATTGGCTCCTGTCTAGATTGGCCCTAGTATGTGTACAGCTGTGGCCAAATGTTTTGAAAATGATGCTAATATAAATTTTTACAAAGTCTGCTGCTTCAGTGTTTTTAGATCTTTTTGTCAGATGATACTATGGTATACTGAAGTGTAATTACAAGCATTTCATAAGTGTCAAAAGCTATTATTGACAATTACTTGAAGTTTATGCAAAGTGTCTATATCTGCAGTGTTGACCCATCTTTTTAAAGACCTCTGCAATTTCCCCCGGCATGCTGTCAATCAACCTCTGGGTTACATCCTGACTGATGGCCGGAGTTTGTCAGTATATGTGCGGGATTTTGAGTTCACCCGCCTCTTGAGGATTGGCCACAAGTTCTCTGGGATTAAGGTCTGAGGAGTTCCTGGCTATGGACATAAAATTTCTGCTTTGTTCCCCACTTAGTTATCACTTTCGCCTTATGGCAAGGTGCTCCATCATGCTGGAAAAGGCATTGTTTGTCACCGATCTGTTCTTGGATGGTTGGGAGAAGTTGCTCTGGAAGGATGTTTTTGTACCATCCTTTATTCATGGTTGCGTCCTTAGGCAAAATTGTGAGTGAGCCCACTCCCTTGTCTGAGAAGCATCTCAGGATGCTTTACTGTTGGCGTAACACAAGACTGATGGTAGCGCTCACCTTTTCTTCTCTGGGCAAGGTTTATTCCAGAGGACCCAAACAATGTGAAAGGGGATTCCTCAGAGAAAATTTGTTTGCCCCAGTTCTCAGCAGTCCAATCCCTGTACCTTTTGCAGAATATCAGTCTGTCCCTGATGTTTTTCCTGGAGAGAAGTGGCTTCTTTGCTTCCCTTCTTGACACCAGGTCATCCTCTCACTGTGCATGTAGATGCCCTCACACCTGCCATTCCTGAGCAAGCTCTGCACTGGTGGTGCCCCAATCCTGTAGCTGAATCAACAACTGTAGGAGATGGTCCTGGTGCTTGCTGGACTTTCTTGGGCATCCTGAAGCCTTCTTCACAAATGCAGTGGAAATGTTTTTTATGGGATGAAGTTAATTTTCATGGTAAATAGGGACTTTGCAATTAAATGAAATTCATTTGGTCATGCTTCATAACATTCTAGAGTATATGCAAATTGCCATCATAAAAACTGAGGCAACAAGCTTTTGGTCACAACTGTATGTATGAATGTGAGTTACGGACCTTATATTGTAATCTCCTTGAGGGCAGGGACTGATGTGAATGTATAATATACAGTATCTCACAAAAGTAAGTACACCCCTAGCATTTTTGTAAATATTTTATTATATCTTTTCATGTGACAATACTGAAGAAATGACACTTTGCTACAATGTAAACTAGTGAGTGTACAGCTTGTATAACAATGCACATTTGCTGTCCTCTCAAAATAACTCAACACACAGCCATTGATGTCTAAACCGCTGGCAACAAAAGTGAGTACACCCCTAAGTGAAAATGTCCAAATTATGCCCAAAGTGTCAATATTTTGTGTGGCCACCATTATTTTTCCAGCACTGCCTTAATCGTCTTGGGCATGGAGTTCACCAGAGCTTTACAGGTTGCCACTGGAGTCCTCTTCCACTCCTCCATGACGACATCATGGAGCTGGTGGATGTTAGAGACCTTGTGCTCCTCCATCTTCCATTGCCCCACAGATGTTCAATAGGGTTTAGGTCTGGATAAATTCTTGCCCAGTCTATCACCTTTACCCTCAGCTTCTTTAGCAAGGCAGTGGTCATCTTGGAGGTGTGTTTGGGGTTATGTTGGAATACTGCCCTGCGTTCCAGTCTCCGAAGGGAGGGGATCATGCTCTGCTTCAGTATGTGACGGTACATGTTGGCATTCATGGTTCCCTCAATGAACTGTAGCTCCCCTGTGATGGCAGCACTCATGCAGCCCCAGACCATGACACTCCCACCACCATGCTTGACTGTAGGCAAGACACACTTGTCTTTGTACTCCTCAGCTGGTTGCCGCCACACAAGATTGACACCATCTGAACCACAAGACATTGTTCCAGTAATCCATGTCCTTAGTCTGCTTGTCTTTAGCAAACTGTTTGCGGGCTTTCTTGTTCATCATCTTTAGAAGAGGTTTCCTTCTGGGATGACAGTCATGCAGACCAATTTAATGCAGTGTGCAGCGTATGGTATGAGCACTGACAGGTTGACCCCCCACCCCTTCAACCTCTGCAGCAATGCTGACAGCACTCATATGTCTACTTCCCAAGGATAGCCTTTGGATATGACGCTGAGCACGCGCACTCAACTTCGTTGGGTGACCATGGCGAGGCCTGTTCTGAGTGGAACATGTCCTGTTAAACTGCTGTATGGTCTTGGCCACCGTGCTGCAGTTCAGTTTCAGGGTCTTGTCAATCTTCTTATAGCCTAGGCCATTTTATGTAGAACAACAATTCTTTTTTCCAAATACTCAGAGATCTTTGTCATGAGGTGCCAGGTTGAAATTCCAGTGACCAATATGAGAGAGAGAGAATGATAACACCAAATCTAACACACCTGCTCCCCATTCACAGCTGAGACCTTGTAACACTAACGAGTCACATGACACCGGGGAGGGAAAATGGCTAATTGGGCCCAATTTGGACATTTTCACTTAGGGGTGTACTCACTTTTGTTGCCAGCGGTTTAGACATTATTGGCTGTGGGTTGAGTTTTTTTTAGAGGGGATGGCACATCTACACTGTTATACAAGCTGTACACTCACTACTTTGCATTGTAGCAAAGTGTCATTTCTTCAGTGTGTAACAAGAAAAGATATAATAAAATATTTACAAAAATGTGAGAGGTGTACATACTTTTGTGAGATACTGTATATGTAAGGCGCTGTGTAAATTCATAGCGCAATATAAGTACCTGTAATAAACTATAAATAAAATGTATGATGTCAGTGGTTCATAAAATTCATCTAATTTAAACTGTCAGGTTGCATTTTTTTTCGGTTTTCTGATTTTCATATTATATAAGTTACATTCTATGGCCGGAAGGCTTTTACATGTTTAAAAATAAAAAAGGGGAGCTTAAAGGGTTAGTTCACCTTTTCAGAAAACAGAATGGATCGGTCATGCTCTGTGCTGACCAATCAGAATCATTCTGATCTGACCCCAGATGTGCTGCAGAGAGAAGCCAGAGAAGAGTGGAGATTTCAAATCTCCAAACTGCTGCACTGGCTGCGAGGGTGTGGGTATTGACAGCTCATCACCCATTGAGGTAAGTACAGAGGGGGAGGGGTGGGGGGGGTTAGGGTGGTTAGTGCACCTTTTAATTTTTTTTTTATCTAAAAAGGCGACCTTACACGTTAAATCTGGCTTTAATATTTCTACTTATAGAAGAAGTGCCAAAAGTAATAGTCATTGTTTTTGGTCCAGGTAACTGCACCTATACTTAAAGTATCCTTTCTTGTTACAGTCCTTTTGGCCGAAATCACCTGACTGACCCTGGGGAAACTGTGGACTGCTGGTTTATTTAGTGCTGAGTAAATATTGAAAGGAAAAGTGATCTTACAAAAAACCTTAATATTAACAGTTTATAGGAAGAGCAATGATTTTCTAAACATACAAGCCCATTTCATAATATTTTATGTATTTTGTGAGCTCCTTTCACATATGTGCTTAGTGTTCAATTTCCATAAATTGACCTTGCCAAATAAGCAACCTCCGGTGTTCACAATGCAGAAAGACATCCGCTTGGCACGGGCCTGTAAGCTGGAGATCACTGTAGTAGCGGTGCCTACTACAGTCATTTCTAGCTTCTAAAGGGATTCCACAGGCACATACATACTAACATTGGTCCAAGCTGGCCCAATGTACCTTTAAAAAACGCCACACCCAGAATTTGTCTTTAAGCTTCACTTCAATTTGCACTTAACTTCCACGTTATTAACCACCCCAGGTCCGGGGGCAGTAAAACAAGATTGATAAAATATCCACTGGGACCAACAGATGTTTACATTTTCAATTGTTCTTTAAATACATTAGGATCATATTTATATTGCGATGGTGATGGCAGAAATATATAGAAAGTTATTGTATTTACGCACCTCTGAGATATGGCTCCCCAAGCTCCATGCTTATTGGTCAGGATGTTGAGGATTTTTTGTTTTAGTTGATTGGCTGTCACATGATCCCTATGTTTGGCTGCACTGATGAGATGATCACACATCTTTTCTTCCTCTCTTCTGTCTGCAGCATACTGAGCACACTGTGACTAAAGGAATACAATACAATTTGTTAAAATTAACCTTATTTTTGTTGAAAGTTACTAAAAAAGTTAGCACTGTATACAAATACGTAAAATGACACAGAAGACACAGCAGCTCCCTTGCTGGATCTCATTTTGGTGAGAAATTTATAATAAAATTACCTAAATTTACATAAAATATACTTTAGCATATAAAAATACTTTTAAAAATAACTTTTATTCCCAGTTGACAGTTAAAAAAAAAATCCTAATTTTGAAAAAAAAAAAAAAATGGTAAAACGAGTGAATTCATTCTTCAAATGTATCTTTACTGGAAAGCAAATAAGCAATTAGCACAATAGCATGGCTCTGTAATGAGGCTAATATGTCATTCTTTAATTGGAGTGCAAGATTACATTATCATGCTTCACTTTGAATGATGGTTTCATGAATATTAACACTACACAAAAGTGGATGCAATGATTTGGAGAAATACTCAGATTTGAAAAAATGTCCCAGACTCTTTATATAAGGGCAGCACCTACACAGAGACCGTACTGCTGGAACTAAAGTAGGGTAGTTCACATTTTAAGGATGTATCATTTTAGTGTATTTTTAAACAAAAAAACAAAACAAACAAAAAACAAAAAAAAACACACCATTAACTTAACATTTTCCGGCAATGCTGAAAATATAACCATTGGCTTTTTTGGCAGGAGAAATAGAACATCACCGTGTACAGTTGTCCCCACCTCAATGTGTGTTGCCCACTAAGGCTTATGGCACGTACAAACAACCGGACTTTGCAGCAGACTAGGTCTGACGTTCTTCCCGACAGACTTTCAACGGAGTGCCGATGGACTTCCGAACAAACAGACTTGTTCATTTTGAACGTGATGACGTAAGACGGGACTAAAAATGGAAGTTCAATAGCCAGTAGCTTCCCTTGAGCCGTATTTGGTCTGTCGGACCAGCATGCAAACAAATGCTTTTCCCAATAGGAATTGAGTCCGTTGGGCAGATTTGAAACATGTTCTATTTCTAGGTCCGTCTTTTCTTTAAATGAAAAACAATCAGATTAGCCCACAAAGGATCGGAATGTCCGACGGACTGATTCTGTCGGACCTAGTCTGCCGGAAAGTCCGGTCGTGTGTACGCGGCATTATACTTATCTTAAGCTCCAAATTCAGAAATCTTTACTATGCAATCATGCTTGGTAACGCACAACCTTTCTTATTAAAATGGCTGTTTAGAACAGCGCATGCATGCAGTTTCCCCATTCATTCCAATGGGAATGCTGTACTCATTTCGGCCTTAAGCAGTTGCTCAGACTATGGTTTTCCTGCATTAATCATTTGGGGTGCAGGGCACATGCTTAATACAAACCAGCAATTTTTAGAGGAAAGGCTGTGCTATTCTAAGAGGGGGCACCCACAGTAAAGATCACTGCATTGAGACTGAAATTCAGTAGAAGACCTATTGGGTAGCACTCAGGGGTGTTGAGGCAACCTATTAAAGTACAAGTGCAAAAGTTAAATAGCCTTAGATACAAGATCCACTTCTTCAACAGTGGTCCACTCCTTCACGTAATATTCTAGCAATTTATCTATAGGATAAAAAAAACCTCATTCAAGTAAAAACCTATAATTACACTTAGAACCTTACTATGGAACCTAGGCAATGTCATTGTCCTTCTGTTGTGATCCTGTGAACACTGCAGATCCCAAAGATGCTGCTGCACTGTGCTGAGCATTTTCTCAGAAGATCTGGAATACTCATTGAGGTCACACATTCTTGTGTGGAAGCCAGGTGTAAAGTATGCTGTTAACTTTTCTCTATGCTTTTTTCTCTACAGGTACAATGCAAGGATTTTACAGAGACGGTAGGTGTGCAATTACTGAATAGGCTTTAAAACATTTAGCTGGACTTCTTCTTTAGGTGATTTTTTTTTTTTTTAAATACATCCGTTGCATTGTTTTTATTTAATGAAAAAATAGTTTGAATCATTCATGTTTTACAACAGTTTTTTATATTCCATCATAAATAACATGCCTTGAACAATATCATAGAAGAATTATTTGAGATAAAAGATTTTAGAACAGCAAAATCGGGATACACAAAATCCAAGTATAGGTATGTAATACCCTAATATTTTAGGGCATTTTTGGAAACAAATCATATCTTCTTCTGCAGCTCAAATAATATCACATTTAAAACATATAAAGAAAACATACATTAATGTGGATGTAAACCCGACTCATGAAATTTGAGCTGGGCACATATAACTGCAGTGTTTTCTTATCTCTCTTCAAAAGCCTAAGTCCCGTGGTTTTCTCCTGCTCCGTTCATCTGTTATCAGCATGATAACTTCTGACAAGTTCTCCAACAACTGTGATAAACCAGCCTGTCAGGGTGGGTGCTATAAATAGATTAGCAAAGAGGTGGTCTTTTCACAGCACAGCTCTGCAAGTCTCTGCCTATGTGGGGGGGGGGGGGGGGGTGTGCCTTTCCTCCAATCAGCTGTCTCACAGTGTATGGCAAGAATCCACACCCACAGGTAAATCAGGAAGAGAAATTTCAAACAGGACGTGCACATTCTAAACAGTATATAAAGCTGAAGAGAGCAGATATACATAT
The DNA here is from genome assembly GCF_037356315.1 of Lithobates pipiens. NCBI lineage: Eukaryota > Metazoa > Chordata > Amphibia > Anura > Ranidae > Lithobates > Lithobates pipiens. The sequence goes on along the minus strand of NW_027507748.1, from coordinate 626,502,488 downwards.
AAAACTTATGTAGGAGGATTTGTTTCATCTCTGTGTATCATCTGAGGCTGTTCACTTCACTGGGTACATGTGAGGGTTTAAGTCATATAAAGCTATCCTCAAAAAGATTAAAAAACATATTGAAAACTTTTGTTTAATATGTGTGACTGCACTGAAGTTCAAAAATTATACATACATCAAGAATGTACTAAAAATATATATTAAAAACTAAATATTATGAATTACGGATATTGAAGAAGCATGTTGCGTGTTTGATATGAAGTTTTTTGCACATATGTAACTATTATTGCAAAAAAAAAATTGTTTTATTATGTTTGCACTTTAAACATTGTTGATTTATTTATAATTTCAAACAGTCAAGCATATTAAGTGGTAGTTTCAACAATTTTAGTGACCGCAGCCACATTTTATGAAGAGTGGTGGTTTTCAAAATATATATATTTTTGTTTTTTACATGGCATTGACTTTACTTTGTATAACATTCTTGAAAACTTTACTGAGGTTTTAACTTATCACAAACACAATATAGGTGCGTGAGCAGCAGTGCATGGCGGTTTTTCACATACGCATACCTAGAACACTTTTTTATTATTATTGTACAGGACTTATATAGCGCCAACAGTTTACGTAACACTTTAAAAAATGTCACTATGAATCCCAATGTTACATCCAACAAAATATTCTGCAATATGTTTGTTCCTAGCAAACATCTGGATAAAAATTTCAGTTAACGTCTACAAATTCAATACATCATCTTTAAAAATTGCACAGGTCAGTTCTCCCCCCCAAAAGTGCAAACTACAGCTGACCGAAACACTAGGTGCAAAAACATAAATAAACAAAAAACCCAATATCAGCTCTTTAATGAAAAAAACTCACAATCTAATGTCTCTCTATCTGATCTTTTCTATTAAGTCAATGAGCACAAGGACTAGTACATCAAACTGCAGGCTTAAGAGAACTGTCTGGAAGAGATAAGAAGCTCATCAAGTCTCAGGATGGCTTGTGCTCTGCAGCTGGAGGGCACCTTTATAGAACTCTGACACAGTTCTATATTTAATTTTGTCTATTCAATCCAATCTACTTCATGTCAACCTCAGTCACAATGCTCAAGCTACACACAGAGGGACACACACGATCCACAGTTATTAAGTGTACACTCCAGTGAAAACTGAAAATGAATCCTCGAAATGCAAATACAGAACATAGCCGACCTGTTCAGGGAGTCACTATTTCATTGAGGAATGACTATAGATCATCCGTTCTCTCTAATGTCTCATACTATAGGTAATATAGTGATCTGCAAACCCTTTTATTTACTTTTTGTATTGACGAATTAATATTATGTTTTATTATTTCTTCTCTTGTTCAGGGCAAACAGAGAAAACCCTCAGATAAAGTGGTAAAGAAAGGACAGTAGACTAAAGGCAGTATTAAACACCAAAGCAAACATTTTTTACATTAAATTTTTACCAATTCTTAAATGTAATGGCTGTATTGGTTTCCTTTTTAAGGCTCTCTTTCTTCTATTTTAATGGTGATCCTGCCTGCAAGTCTATTTTTCAACAGCACAAGCACCCCAGCAGAGTGTATCAGTTTATATGGATGAGAAAAAAACACTGGCAGGGGTGATTAAGATGATTAAGATCATCTTATTTGTTCATGTAAAATCTTTATCTCAAAACTAAAAAAAAAAAAACAGTTTGCTGTAACTGCTTCTAAAGTGTGAGCCAGAGTTTGGCTTCAAATTGGTAGTGTATCTAAATCTGCTAATACAGTTAACACTACTCGACGACCACCCCCCCCCCCCCACCTCCCCCAGACTAATAATGCAGTTGTCTGTCGGGTGGTGTGTTACTGGCCAGATCACCAGGCAAAGACAGGAAAAAGCCAACCACATCTGATTGGTAAGCTGCAATATAATACATTTTGTTTTTGTGTTTAATGCCACTTGACGGTCTCTCTTTGTGAAAACATACTTACTTGTTGGCCTGTATTATTCAAGTGAATGTCTTTGACATACAGTGCCTTGGAAAAGTATTCACACCACTTGAAATTTTCCACATTTTGTCATGCTACAATCAAAAACGTAAATTTATTTTATTGGGATTTTATGTGATAGACCAACACAAAGCGACACATAATTGTGAAGTAAAAGGAAGCGCATAAATGGTTTTTCACACTTTTTTTACAAATAAATATCTGAGAAGTGTAGGGTGCATTTGTATTCAGTCCCTTTTACTGAGATACCCCTTGCTTTGAGAAGTTATCTAATAAGTAGAGTCCACCTGTGTAATTTAATCTCAGTATACATACAGCTATTCTGTGAAGACTTCAGAGGTTTATTGGAGAACCTTAGTGAACAAACAGCATCATGAAGGCCAAGGAACACACCAGACAGGTCAGGGATAAAGTCATTGAGAAGTTTAAAGCAGGGTTAGGTTATAAAAAAATATCCCAAGCTTTGAACATCTCACGGAGTACTGTTCTAAACCATCATCCAAAACTGGATAGAGCATGGTACAACTGCAAACCTACCAAGACATGGCCGTCCACCAAAACTGACAGGCCAGGCAAGGACAGCATTAATCAGAAAGGTAGCCAAGAGGCTCAGGTGGGAGAATCTGTCACCAGGACAACCATTAGTCGCACACTCCACAAATCTGGCCTTTATTGAAGAGTGGCAAGAAGAAAGCCATTGTTGAAAGAAAGCCATAAGAAGTCAAATTTGTGAGAAGCCATGTAGTGGACACAGCAAACATGTGGAAGAAGGTGCTCTGGTCAGAGGAGACCAAAATTGAACTTTTTGGGCTAAAAGCAAAACTTTGTGTGTCGGAAAACTAATGCCGCGTACACACGATCAAACAATCGGGTGGAAAAGTCCGGCAAACTCAAGTCCGCCGGACAATCCCCCCGTGTGTAGCCTCCGGCGGACTTTTTTTTACCCGAAAGTACAGCGGACTTAGAAGGTATTTTTGCACTCCAATCTTCCCGCCGGACTCGCATTTCGGCGGACAATCCGGCCATTGGTATGCCAGTCCGCCGTACTTTTAAAATGAACAGACTTTTCCAGCGCAGAGAAAAGTCCGCTCATTTTGAGCGCGTCTCCAGGTAGACGGAGCCAGCGAAGGAGGCATCGCTGGCACCGTCACCTGGTATGGACTTAAAGGGGAACCCCAACACCCCAATGTACCCCTACCCATTCACCTGTAAAATGCTCCGGGGGTCTTCTGTCTTCGGGGGTCTTCTCGCCGGACTCCTCCGCTATCTTCTTCTAGCTCTTTTGCTAGAGGAGGAGCCCGGCTTTCTTCCTCACCGCCGCCCTCTTCTTCCGACTTCGGGGGTCTTGTCCCCCTCTTCGGTCTTCTGTCGCTAGCAAAAGAGCTAGAAGAAGATAGCGGAAGAGTCTGGCGAGAAGACCCCCGAAGACGGAAGACCCCCGGAGCTGTGCAATAAACTATTTTAACCCTTGTGTGTTGTGTTTTTTTAAACTTTTTTTTACAGGTGAATGGGTAGGGGTACATTGTACCCCATACTCATTCACATAGGGTGGGGAGCCGGTATCCGGGGCCCCCTTATTAAAGGGGGCTCCCGGATTCCAATAAGCCCCCCGCCCGCAGACCCCGACAACCAACGGCCAGGGTTGTCGGGAAGAGGCCCTTGTCCTCATCAACATGGGGACAAGGTGCTTTGGGGTGGGGGGGCAGCGCGGCCCCTCCTTCTCCAAGGCACCCTCCCATGTTGAGGGCTTATGGCCTGGTACGGCTCAGGAGGGGGGCCGCTCGCTCACCCCCCCTTTCCTGGTCGTCCGGGTAGCGTGCTTGGACAAGGACTGATGTGGACCTGTGGGGGACCCCCACGCCAATTTTTTCGGCGTTGGGGTTCCCCTTTAAGTCCATACCAGGTGGCGGGGCCAGCGACGTCTCCTTTGCGGGCCCTGCCTACCTGGAGACGCGCTCAAAATGAGACTTTCCTCCGCGTGTGTGGGCGAGTCCGCTCATTTCAAAAGTACGGCGGATAGTCCAGCGGACTTAGTACGCCGTATTAGTCCGCTGAAAAAGTGCCGTGTGTGGGCAAGTAGCCCGTTCGGAAAGTCCGGCGGACAGTCCTGCGGAAAGTCCGCCGGATAGTCCGCTACGTGTGTACGCGGTATAACACTGCACATCACCCTGAACACTCCATCCTCACCATTAAACATGGTGGTGGTAGCATCATGTTGTGGGGATTCTTTTCTTCAGCAGTGACAGGGAAGTTGGTCAGAGTTGATGGGAAGATGGATGGAGCCAAATACAGGGCAATCTTAGAAGAAAACCTCTTAGGCGGCGTACACACGGGCGGACTGTCTGCCCAAACTAAGTTCGTCAGACAGTCCGCTCAAACTTTTGAATGAACGAACTTGCCCACACACGGCACTTTTTGAGCGGACTAATACGGCAGACTAAGTTCGTCGTACTAAGTCCGCGCAACTTTTGAAATGAACGGACTCGCCCACACACGCGGAGGAAAGTCCGCTCATTTCGAGCGCGTGTCAAGGTAGGTGGGGCCCGCGACGGAGACGTCGCGGGCCCCGCCGCCTGGAATGGACTTAAAGGGGAACCCCAACGCCGAAAAAAACCGGCGTGGGGTCCCCCCAAAGTCCACAACAGACCCTTGTCCGAGCACGCTACCCGGCCGACCAGGAAAGGGGGGCGAGCGAGCACCCCCCCCTCCTGAGCCGTACCAGGCCGCGTGCCCTCAACATGGGGGGTGCCTTGGGGAAGGGGGGGCCGCGCGGCCCCCCCACCCCAAAGCACCTTGTCCCCATGTTGATGAGGACAAGGGCCTCTTCCCGACAACCCTGGCCGTTGGTTGTCGGGGTCTGCGGGCGGGGGGCTTATCGGAATCCGGGAGCCCCCTTTAATAAGGGGGCCCCCGGATACCGACCCCCCAACCTATGTGAATGAGTATGGGGTACAATGTACCCCTACCCATTCACCTGTGAAAAAAAGTACAAAAAAAAAACACAACACAGGGTTAAAATATTTTATTGCACAGCTCCGGGGGTCTTCCGTCTTCGGGGGTCTTCTCGCCGGACTCCTCCGCTATCTTCTTGTAGCTCTTTTGCTAGCGGAGGAGTCCGGCTTTCTTCCTCCCCGCCGCCGGCCTCTTCTCCCGACTTCGGGGGTCTTGTCCCCCTCTTCGGTTCTTCTGCCGGGCCACCGCGCCTTCTTATAGCTCTTTTAGAGGCGGTGGCCCGGTCTTCTGTCGCCGCCGGCGCCGTCTTCCGTTCTTCTTCTTCTTCTTCTTCTTCTCCAGGAGATGTTGACACGAAGCTCTCTCCGGCCGGAATGCCAGAGCCGCGCTGCGCGGCCACTTATATAGTGACAATGGGGCGGTGTCACATGGTATATGTCACATGGGTTGGTCACATGGGTTGATGTCACATGGGGACTATGACATCGTAAGGGGGCGGGGTCACCATGTGACCAACCCATGTGACATATACCATGTGACACCGCCCCATTGTCACTATATAAGTGGCAGCGCAGCGCGGCTCTGGCATTCCGGCCGGAGAGAGCGTCGTGTCAACATCTCCTGGAGAAGAAGAAGAATGGAAGGCGGCGACGGCGGCAGCGACAGCGGCGACAGAAGACCGGGCCACCGCCTCTAAAAGAGCTATAAGAAGGCGCGGTGGCCCGGCAGAAGAACCGAAGAGGGGGACAAGACCCCCGAAGTCGGGAGAAGAGGCCGGCGGCGGGGAGGAAGAAAGCCGGACTCCTCCGCTAGCAAAAGAGCTACAAGAAGATAGCGGAGGAGTACGGCGAGAAGACCCCCGAAGACGGAAGACCCCCGGAGCTGTGCAATAAAATATTTTATCTCGTGTGTTGTGTTTTTTTTTTTGTACTTTTTTTCACAGGTGAATGGGTAGGGGTACATTGTACCCCATACTCATTCACATAGGGTGGGGGGCCGGTATCCGGGGGCCCCCTTATTAAAGGGGGCTCCCGGATTCCGATAAGGCCCCCGCCCGCAGACCCCGACAACCAACAGCCAGGGTTGTCGGGAAGAGGCCCTTGTCCTCATCAACATGGGGACAAGGTGCTTTGGGGTGGGGGGCCGCACGGCCCCCCCTTCCCCAAGGCACCCCCCATGTTGAGGGCACGCGGCCTGGTACGGCTCAGGAGGGGGGCGCGCTCGCTCGCCCCCCTTTCCTGGCCGGGCGGGTAGCGTGCTCGGACAAGGGTCTGTTGTGGATTTTGGGGGGACCCCCACGCCGATTTTTTTCGGCGTTGGGGTTCCCCTTTAAGTCCATACCAGGCGGCGGGGCCCGCGGCATCTCCTTCGCGGGCCCCGCCTACCTGGAGACGCGCTCAAAATGAGCAGACTTTTCTCCGGGCGGGAACAGTTTGCTCATTTCGAAAGTACAGCGGACTGGCACACACACGGGCGGACTGTCCGCTCAAACCAAGTTTCAGCGGACAGTTTTACGGAAATTCCGTAAGACTTTGTTCGTCAGACAGTCCGCTGAAACTGTCCGCTGAAGCCCACACACGAGCGGACTGTCCGCTGAAACACTGTTCAGAGGACAAAGTTGGGCGAACAGTCCGCCCGTGTGTACGCGGCCTTAGAGTCTGCAAAAGACTTGAGACTGGGGTGGAGGTTCACCTTCCAGTGGGACAACAACCCTAAACATACAGCCAGAACTACAATGGAATGGTTTAGATCAAAGCATATTCATGTGTTAGAATGGCCCAGTCAAAGTCCAGACCTAAATCCAATTGAGAATCTGTGACAAGACTTTTCAGACACAATCCTCAGAGCTTGAGCTATTTGGAAAGTATTTACTCTGGGAGGGGGGGGGGGGCTGAATACAAATGCACCCCACAGTTTTTAGATATTTGTAAAAAATGTTGTAATTTTTCCACTTCACATTTATGTGCCACTTTGTGTTGGTCGATCACATAAAAGCCCAATAAAATACATTTATGTTTTTGGTTGTAACATAAATATGGAAAATGTCAAGGGGTATGAATACTTTTTCAAGGCACTGTAAATATGTGATTGACACAGCTAACCTGAAAGTCTGTTCAGTTGAGGCCTGTGCTTTTCAAATTCAGTAAACAAAACCTGGTATTATAAAAATTGTCCTTTACATGCTCTCACAGATTCCAACTTGTGGAACCCTTTCTTGGTTAGACATGTTTTTAGCAAAAGTAAGGACTTTTAACGTCACACATCTAATAAAAAGAATGCAAGCATAAAAAGGAATCATTGTAAAGACCATCATGTCATGTGATTGAAATAGCTTTAAGGGCCTTAGATTTTGCTAATGAGAAGAGAAGAGGCCATAACTGTTTTTTAAAAAGGTGCATGGTCCAGAAACCAACATCTACAGTATATGCTTTTTTTCACTACTTAGTGAGTCATTGACCATGAATAGTATGTAGTCAGTGATGTCAGATTCCCAATCTCTCCTACTTATTTGCAGGTTTGTGACTTGCCAAATGTTTGAACAAGTATAAAGAGAACAGTCCCAGAGCTTGCACTTTTTAAAACAAGGCCTTCAAATTTCTATATTCACAGCTTGCGTGTGAAGAGTAGGCATGCAGTAGTAATTTTCTCAAACAGTACTGTATCTTAATCCTAGGTCTATAGCACTCTACAGAAAGCTAAAACTGTCCCAAAAGATAAAAGAACATTTTGAGTTTGTCCCTTTGGGAATTTTCATTTGGAAAGTTTGAATCAGATGTTGAAAATTGTGTATACAAAAATCAAACGATTGCTCCTCGTACAGAATTTTTCTTCCCATTTTCTTACAGTGTGTACCTAGCTTTATCCAGAACGGCACCATAAGAAAGATACCTGCAGAATAATGTTTTCCAAATCTTGAGAGTTTCTCTTTTCCCATTCCTTAGATTCCCTTTTTCCCATTATGATATGAAAATCTTTGTCTGAAGGGCCCTTGCCTATCAGCTCAAACCTCTAGATCCACCTTCCACTGAAAGGATGACATTTTAACTTCTCATGATTCATTGACCACAGACCAGATGGTTTACCAGCACTTACGAACTGCTGGTTGCCAGAATAAAAATGGTCCTTTCAATCTTTCAATGAAGATGCTACCCTCACCACAATCTTTGAAGACGTGAAAGAGTGATGTAAGGTGAAAAAGGTATGCTCAAACTAAAGATGCCAGATGCTCCCCTGAACACAAATAGCAATGGAAAGCAATAACTAGCAATTTACAAAGACAATGGTGTATAATTAGTAGTCCTGAGAACTGATCTTCCCCCAGTAACACATTTTTCAAAAATATATTCAGGCTTACCTAAATGGACTTCAAATGTGCAACAATTTCCAATCAATCATGTACTTGCAGAACTTGCACAATGCCATCTACAAAAAAAATTACCTCCTCTCGCACTGAAGGCTATTCCACTATGTCATCACATTGCATACCAAGCCAGCAGAAATTCAGCGGGTATTCCTGTGGCATGCTTCCAGCCTATGAAATGCAATCCCCAAGGCTGGCATTTAAGAAAAGGACCAGTGGAGGAACAGAGGCAGCTCCAGCCATCCCAGAGAGCCACCTAACCTATCTATGTTTAATCGTTAGAGAGCAAGACAAAACTAGTAAACCAAAGTGGGAACTATGAGCCAGTTCTTCTATTAAAAGTGTGTAGAAGCAAGTTCTCTTTTGGAAATGTCACGGATAAAAATAAATAACTATCTGCTATCATTTGGAGCTGAGAAAATGATACAGTGAAGTACAGTTGCAATAAGACAAAGTAAAGAAAAAAAGGTAATGCTTTCTGACCACATTGCTTTTCTCAGTAAAAACTCATCACACTTTAGCAATCAGCATTGTCCGAAAACCATAGTGGAATTAGAGCTGCAGGAAATGTTGTAGAAAAGCATATAGTCTAAAAGGCTTCTATCCACAACTGTAATAGTAGTCCAATCCACGAGAAGCTTCAAGTTGTTCCCTGCTGGCATATTAGCAATTTCCTTAAAGTGTTACTAAAACCAGAACAATCAGCTTGTCAATGCAGAAAAGCATGCTCGTTATGCTCACTGTGGAACCTAAGGGGTTAGTCATGTGCATGGTGTAGAAAGGCTGTTTTATTCTGTCTTCTCTGATCCTCTCCTTTTTCAACAGTTCCAAATTCATCTGCTGATAGTACAGAGGCTTGGGGGCACTCTGCACATGCTCAGTTTGTGTGTTCTTGCTAGAGAGGTTTTGTTTTTTATTTTTTTAAAGGGTGCATGTGATCGGTACAGGGCCAATCAGCACAGTCCAGACAGAGGGTCAGGAGTCATGCAGCCCCATAGGACAGTCAGAGGGGAATGAAAACTCCTAGAAGCTTTAACCAGTGCTCAGCCAGACACTGATAGAAGTCACAAGATATATACTGCTGATGAGAAAAGGTATTTAGCAGTTTATATTTATTAAAATAATTGCTATGTTCTGTGTACTGTGGGAGACCAGACATAGTGAATGCAGGGTTCTGGTAAGTAACACTAACACATTTCTTATATGCAATATCAGAGCATATACTGAGCAACAAAATAAATCAGTCTAGTATAACATTTGAAAACACGCTCCAATCTAAATAATTCCTATATACATCAACATTTTTACAGAGCAACTTCCGCATCTCCATAAAAAATATATACCATAAACGTCCAACAGTGGTAACACTACTCATTATAAATAAACTAATTTAAAAGTAAATCTAAGTAACATTTGTTCAAACTTCTATTATTCCTAAAACAAACCTCCAATGGTCAATCTGGAAAAGGTAAGCTGCTCTGACAATGCCAAGAAGATTTAAGGAGGCTGTAAAGTGTTTTATAATAAATCTGTTGGGTTCTGCATTATAACAGCACAGTATAACCAGTCCTTTTTATAGAAGGGATTGCTCCAAGCTGCAAATAAGTTCATATATTTCAGACAAGGAAGTAAATAATAAACTAGTTCCTTGTGTTTGACATTAACCAAACCTTTTTAAAATGGCCTGAGATGAATTAAATGCATGTTCTTCTAGCTAAAATACGAATAAAAAAAGAAAAAAGGCCCCTGTATATGAAGTTACAAGGGACGCGATGACGGATTGAAAACAGAAAGTCAGGACTTCATCAACAAAGCTGCTTACCTCAAACTCAGCATGTTTGTGTACATCCTCTGCTCGCTGTCTGTTCAAGATGAACTCTGCTTCATTAGCAACCCGTACTATGTGATCCTTCATGGCATGGCACAACAGTCTTTAAGAAAACATAAGAGAGTTATATAACAGCTTATAAAATCCAATGTGTTTGAAATATAAAAGTGTCTTTCTTTTGCCCAAATTTGGTGCAATTTTAACCTGTAAATATCTTTTCTACACATGGCTGAATTTCTATACTATAAAAATTAATTTGTTGACACTCTACCTCACCTAAAATGGTTGATTTCAGATGCATAACAAACATAATATATACAGTATATACAATCGGCTGTATAAAAATTTTAACTGTTCAAATGGTAGAGTGTACTAGTCTACAAAGATTCATTGTACAAAGAACAAAACATCGAAGGAATTCGAGCACATTCAAATAAAATACATTTTTTTTGTCAATAATTTTCTGCAAAATGCAACTTTTAAAGACTTAATTTTCTCATTAAAGATTTTTAAGTCAACTATATTTTATTCTCTGCTTATAATGAATCAGAGTACTTCTGCTTGCTAGTATTTTAATACTCCATTAAAAAAAAAAAAAAAGAAAAAAGAAAAAGCTAATTGGATCAAAGGAGATTAATTTCAGCAGTCTGATATTCCCACACTCCATTTGCTTTCAATGAGTTAGATTTGTAAATGCTTGGAACACCTTTTGTCTGTAAAATCAGGCCTTGAATTTGGAATCCAATGATCATATTACAGACATTATATGCAATTTTACATCTCATTAACCTTGCTTTGTTTTAATTATAGCGATCCTTTTGTTGTAATATTTGGAACTACCTACTTTATAATTTCAGGCTGTCCTTGGGAACACTTTAATTTAACCACCCATTTATCAACTGTTTATGTCCCGTTAATTGTTGACAACTGCACAATTACATACCCCCGCTATGATTGATGAACTGCATTCACAGGAGCAGTATCCAAGTAGAATAAATATTTATAGCAATTTATGCTCTTCAGATTCCTATCACAATTACCAGAAGGCTTTTGTGGATCATACTAGTGAGCATGCCTTTAGGCCTTACACTTCAAAATGCTCTCACTCTCTAATTCCACTGTTTATTTGTGCCATCAAATAGAAGACAAAGTGTTGGTCACAGTGGGGCTGCTTTAGAGAAACTAGAGGAAACCTCAGCCTGTCAGATTTTGACTTTTACTTCTAGCATGTTTTAGAGGAATGACAAGTCATCCCTCTTTCTTAACTTTCTGAGAAAAAAATAATGACTATATTACATGCTTCGTTCAGGTACAGTGTCCTCGCCAATTCTGAAAAAATACACATAGAATACTTCTGCCTTGTTTTACGTATTACTTTTTTTTAGATCCTCAGATTAAAATAAACAAAAAAAGGTGACTTTACATATAAATTAACCACTTCAATACAGGGCACTTAAACACCTTCCTGCCCAGACCAATTTTGAGCTTCCAGCGCTGTCGCACTTTGAATGACAATTGCGCGGTCATGCTACACTGTACCCAAATGAAATTTTTAACATTTTTTTCCCACAAATAGAGCTTTCTTTTGGTGGTATTTGATCACCTCTACGGTTTTTATTTTTTGCGCTACAAATAAAAAAATACCGAAAATTTTGAAAAAAAAAAATGTTTTTTTTTGTTTCAGTTTCAAAACTTTGTAAATAAGTACGTTTTCTCCTTCACTGATGGGCACTGATGGGGCTACACTGATGGGCACTGATAAGGTGGCACTGATGGGCACCAATGTGGCACCAATGAAGTGGCACTGATAGGCGGCACTGATGGGCGACACGGATGGGCGACACGGATGGGCGACACGGACGGACACTGATAGGTGGCACAAATTGGCACTGATAGCTGGCACGGATGGGCGGCACGGATGGGCATGGATAGGCGGCACAGGTGGGCATGGATAGGCGGCACAGGTGGGCATAGACAGGCGGCACAGGTGGGCATAGATAGGCAGCACAGGTGGGCACTCATAGGCGGCACAGGTGGGCACTCATAGGCGGCACAGGTGGGCACTCAGGCGGCACAGGTGGGCACTCATAGGCGGCACAGGTGGGCACTCATAGGCGGCATCGGTGTTATAGTAATGGATGCCAATCAGTGCCAAACAATAATGCATGCCAATCAGTGATGCCCATTGTGGCCACTGATTTGCATCCATTATGGGCACTGATTGGCACCCATTGTGCTGACTGGCACCCTGGTGGTCTAGGGAGGATTATGGATTTTTATTACCTTTTCCCTGGTGGTCTAGTGGTGTCCCTGGTGGTCCAGTGTGGGCATCCTCGGGGGGGCTGTGCTGATAATCGATCAGCACAGACCCCCCCTGTCAGAGGAGCAGCCGATCGGCTCTCCTCTACTCGCGTCTGACAGACGCGAGTGAGGGAAAGCCGATCACTGGCTCTTCCCATTTACACTGTGATCAGCCGTGATTGGACACGGCTGATCACATGGTAAAGAGTCTCCGTCGGAGACTCTTTACCGAGATCGTAGTTGCCGGGTGTCAGACTGACACCCCGCAACAACGATCGCCGCGATGCGCGCCCCCGGGGGCGAGCAGCGGCTCATTATCCTAATCACGTCATATGACGTCCGGTTAGGATAATGAAACCACTTTGCCGCCGTCAATTTGTAATAGAGCGGGCGGCAAGTGGTTAAGTCATAAAAAAGGATCACAGTAAAGCATCTAAAAACGAAAGCCTCCTGCACACGCTTAGATTTTCAGACGATCGAATGTCTGTTTTTTGTGGCATGCTAGTCTCATGTTGAAAGTGAAGCGGTTACTCACAATACAAAAATTTTCAGACGAGAGAATACAACATCAGAAGTGACATAATGTGTTGAATAGTTTTGAAAGTATTCTTTCATTTCTGAGCATACGTAGTCTTGCTCTTACGATTTTTTTCATACAAAAACCGTACTGAATGAAAGGAAAATTGGACGAGGAGTTGACATCTGACAAAAATGTTATAGTCTGCACATCCTGCTTTTGTCTAACGAAAAAACGAAATTGGCTCTCGAAAGCACTGTACTAATGATCCGAAAATCGGCAGACAGTCGTAAAATTTTTTCCATGCGCTGTTCGTATTGTGTGTATGGGCCTTAAGAAATCAGAATCCCAACATGCAATCTCTACATTTTTCTCCAGGCCTAAACTTTTTCTTTCAAATTTGAGAAAGAAGATAGATCCCTCACTGCAGGCACAAAGCAAGGGGAAACTTCCCCCTCTCAGGGGTCTAACTAGAGGTTACACTTCTCCTTACTATGCATTTAAAGTGAAACTCCACCCAAAAGGGGAGGCTCCACTTGTCTGCCTCCCCCCACTGCTGCCACATTTGGCACCTTTGGGATGGCACCTGGTTTTGACAGGTGCCCGTTTCCATTTCAGGCTCAGTTTGCCATGGCGAACTTGATTTGGATTTACCCTCCATTCCAAACCAGCTGGCCCATTCAAAAAGCGCTTTGCGCATGCACAGTAGAGAACCAGCTGTGAAGCTGCCAGACTTCCCTTAGTCAAGATGGTGGAGGCAGCACCCGATAGCCGATTGAAAAATCGTGTCAGGTGGGGACAGCGCTGGAGCCCTGGACAGGTAAGTGCCCTATTATTAAAAGTCAGCAGTTACAGTATTTTTAGCTGCCGACTTTAAATTTTTTTCTGAAGGAGCCTGTAGCTGCTCTTTAACCTCCCTGGCGGTATGATTATTTCAGATTTTAGGTGCTGAAAGCGGTTTATATTGTAGGCCTGTAATTCTTAGAAATAATTCACTTAAATCTGTCCAAACAAGAGTCTAATAGACCGGGTATGATAAAATTTGAAATATGAAATTATAATATTATATATATATATATATATATATATATATATATATATATATTAAAATAAATAACTATAAATAATTATAACAAATAATAATAAAAATTATTCAATAATGTAATCAAATCAAAAACACTGAAATATGCTGAGTTGCAGAATTGTCGCTGTCATTACTTTTAGTGTTTGATGATGAATTTCCCCACAAATTACTATCGCTCAATTCTGCGATTGAGTCTAATTTATTATCGCTGTTTTCTAGCTGATCTATAACTACTTTTGATGTAAAGGACACTTTTTGGTTGCTATGGACAATCTCCAGTTTCCTAGCATAAAGAAAAGTATTTATAATATAAAACTGTATGCAGGACACTGGACAAACCAATAGGGACAAAGGGCATGTTTAATTATTTGATACAGTACTGTAATCTGTAAGATTACATTATACTGTATCTATACTGTGTATTTTACTTTTTGAATTTGGCGCCGAACTCCGTCCCTGTGCGTTGCAACGCACGCAGGGAACGGAGCCCGGCGATGTGACAGATCGAGCGGAGGGCAGCTCGCTGATCACAGCAGGGGGACATCGCTGGATGCAGGGGACAAGGCAAGTAAACCCCTTCATGGATCTAGCGATGCGATCCTGAGTCTGGCTCGGGAATACCGCTTATGGTATTTAAATCTTACCCCGAGCCAGACTCAGGAATACCGCCAGGGAGGCTATAGATAATTCAGTTATGTGTTTCCACTAGGCCCCAAGACTCTTCTATGAATTTAGTGCATGCTGGGAATAAAATCTGACCAAATTAACAGGAACAAGTTTCAGAAGAATTGAGTACTGTATGGCAGAGCTGAACTGTACTGTTTACTCATGTAGACATTTAACAAGACAGCATGCCCCTTATAGAAAAAAAAAATTGTTCTAAAGGTTTCTAAAGTACTTACAACTTGCACAATAAATACTGCTAAGCACTCATCAATCATGCATTAAACAACCAAACCTTCTGGAATAGTGGAGGTTTATAGCAAATTAACGATACTGGGAATTTATTTGTGCCTAAAATTGTTCAGTTGACCTAATACTGAGCTCATGAATACTCATGGAATGAGTGACTGAAGTAGCACCTTGGACAGCACCAAGTCTTTCAACTTCATGCACTCCTGATTACATTGATATATGAGTGTGCCAAGTAGAGCTGTGCTGACCAAAGCAGATGGAACAGCAGATGGATCTGCAGATTGGTTTCCCCAGATTCTCAGTGTGAAACAACCCTACAGGGCTAAAATGGTGCTGATGTAGAAACCTTCTATGGCTTGGTATACAATGTGTACAGTTCTAGTGTGGATACCAAGGAACAAAAACTGAGAACATGCTGCTAGCATTGTTAGAGAATGTTTTAACTAGGCAGGAAAACAACACAAATCTAGACATTTTCTGTTTAAGAACAAGATGGAAAAAAGACTTGCCTTCCTTCATTGATGAGTTCAATAAATGCCAATCCTGCATTCTTTTGAATCGAGTTTTGCCATTCCTACGGATAAAGGGAACATTCTTTAAGTTTTTTTTAGATATTCCATTGTATTCTAAACAGTACTCATATAACAAAAAAAAAAAGATTTGGAAATGTAAACTTATCATTTTTAGATATTCTACAACTAAGTGACCACCATTGCAAAAACAATATTGCATATTTCTAGTTGTATGAGGTTAACATTAACATTGTATATGAATTATTTATTTATTTCACATATTATTTCGTAATTTTCTCTACATTTACATGGAAAAGATGACCAGTAAAGTGGAAGAGATAGGGGTTGGAACGTTGAAGAAAAATTATTCACGTGTTTGAAAATCTTTTTTTTTTCCTAATTGTTACTGCAAATACTGGAACTGCTTAAAGGAGTTGTAAAGTCAGAAGGTTTTTTTTTTTATCTTAATGCATTCTGTGCATTAAGATAAAAAGCCTTCTGTGTGCAGCAGCTCCCCCCAGCCCCCTTAACACTTTCCTGAGCCCCATCTCTGTCCAGCAATGTCCACGAGTATCTCAGCTGTCTGATACACTCTCTCCTGATTGGCTGAGACACAGCAGCGGCGCCACTGGTTCCCAATGCTGTCAATGTCAGTCAGCCAATGGGGAAAGAGATAGGGGGTGGTGCCAGGCTGTAGCTCCATGTCTGAATGGACACAGGGAGCTGTGACTCGGCTCAGATGCACCCATAGCAAGCTACTTTCTGTGTGGGCACTCAACAGGAGGGAGGGGCCTGGAGCACAGAAGAGGGACTCGAGAATAGGAGGATTGGGGCTGCTCTGTGCAAATTTACTGTACAGAGCAGGTAAGTATAGCATGCTTGTTATTTTTATTGAGAAAAGAAAAAAAAAAGAGACTTAATCACTTTAAGAACCTCTGAAAGTGTATTCATTTTGCATAACCCCTGTCACTTTTCCTGGACAGTATTGCCAACATTTAAAGGATAAGTTCACCTTTCATAACATATATTCAGTGTGTAAGATTTTAGGAAAGTAATAACCCCCACTCCGACAGCTATCTGGGATCTTCTCCTCCCCGCTAGCTGTCAAAATGAAAACAAAAACTCATACACAGTGCTCTGTGAATTGAAAACTACAAGTCCCAACAGCCTTAGCGGCTGTCGGCTTGTAGTTCTCAAACTACCATGGTACTGTGGAGCACCGTTGGTAGTTCATTCATGCTTCCTGTCAGAATTTATTGGTTTCCTTGTATGAGGTATGGGGAAGCAGATACACTAACAGGTCTGCAATCTGCTGATCGCTGATACAATGCATTACAGGCTTCTGCAGCAAAAAATAATAAATGCATATTATTTTACCTGCAACAAAATTATGCATTTATTATTTTTTGGCAAAAGGTGAACTTATCCTTTAAGGTAAAAAAAAAAATGCATGTAAAAAAACAAAAACAAAAAAAACTCAGAACTAATGATTTACCATTACACATTTTAAATATAAATTTTTCCCCAAATAGTGGTCCTTTAATAGACAAGTAAGCATTTATCACTTTGCTAACTCGATGCTGTAAATCATTTTTTGTGTGAATTAGAGAAGAAGAAAAAAAAAATGGCAACAAAAAGTCAAAAGCCAGCATTTGATACATATGTTAAAATATTTTCAGTATGGTCTTCACTTTCTCTTAGTATTTTAAACTGTCTTTATTTCACCTTTTATGTCCTGGCCCCTACCTCTTTTATTGGTGCCAATGAGTGATAATCACTTATTTTTTATATACATCTCTGGGATGTAATTACCCTGCACCCTGCCTGTGTTACCCATTACATCTCAACTACAAACTGGTTCTTGCGTCATGAAAAAAAAAAAAAAAAAAAAAAAACCTCTACAGCAAGAGTGACAGCATTTTCTGTTATTTGTGCAGGTGTCAGTGCTCTATATCACGGTGCTGGTGCTGGTGATCATCTCCTGCACCCTCTTCTTTGCCTACTCTCACCTTCCCTCGCCTCCATTGTCTCAAGAGTCCTGAATTTTCAGAATTTCACATCTAAAAAAAGAATGCTTGTAGTTGTCGATCCCAGATTCACCTCATACATGTGTTATGTCACGGTGCAGGTGTCAGATCACTCTATCACGGTGCAGGTTTCAGTGCTCTATATCACGGTGCTGGTGCTGGTGATCATCTCCTGCACCCTCTTCTTTGCCTACCCTCACCTTCCCTCGCCTCCATTGTCTCAAGAGTCCTGAATTTTCAGAATTTCACATATAAAAAAAGAATGCTTGTAGTTGTCGTTCCCAGATTCACCTCATACATGTGTTATCTCATTGTCCATGTGGTGGGATTATGTGTGCACAGCTAGTAATTATTTTGTGGCTGCAAATATGAGCTGTAGGTTTGTAAAGTTCACCATCCCTGTGATGTGCTGACTTCCTCCTGGGGCTGCTTATTATGAGGGGCTCCCACCATCCCTGTGCTATGCTGACTTCCCTTCTGGGGCTGCTTACGGTGAAGGTGTCAGTGCTGTATATCACGGTGCTGGTGTCAGTGCTGTATATCAGGGTGCTGGTGTCAGTGCTTTATGTCACGCTGCTGTCAGTGCTCTCTATCATGGTGCTGGTGTCAGATCACTCTATCACGGTGCAGGTGTCATTGCTGTATGTCACGCTGCTGATGTCAGTGCTCTCTATCACGGTGCTGGTGTCAGATCACTATCACGGTGCAGGTGTCATTGCTGTATGTCACGCTGCTAATGTCTGTGCTCTCTAGAGGTCGACCAAAAAAAAAGGGCTAACTTGCGTTTGAAAGACCTCTGCGCAAATACCGCGTCACATAAAATATTGCAAATACGGCTATTTTATTCCCTAGGGTCTCTGCTAAAAAAAATATATATAATTTTGGGGCTTCTGAGTGATTTTCTAGCAGAAAATGCTGGATTTTTACTTGTAAGCAACAAGTGTCAGAAAAGATTTAGTCTTTAAATGGCTAAACTGAGAACTTCTACACAGGGAGTTCAGCCCATTGAAGAAGAAACATTGTATCACTTTGATCTTTTCTTGGCAGCCTGCCCAGAGAGGAGGAAAGTCCTTCACTGATGTCTTCAGGCAACTTACATTGACTTCTATTACAGAAGTCTTTTGCAAGTCATAAGCATAATGAGCAATGTTTTTGCCTTTAAATTCATCGTAAAGAAAGTTTGTACACGTTAACTAACCTAACGACAATTCGTATTTCGTACGAAACAGAACAGAATTTCGGATACGAAATACGAAGTACGAATTAATTTTATTACGAATCGAAACGGAACAGAATGAAACTAATTTATTGACGGCGCCCATGTCTAGTGGTTTTCAACTCCTGTCCTCAGGACCCACTAAAAGGCCAGATTTTAAGTATTACCTTGGGAAGATGCAAACTAGAATACTGCAATCACCGAGCAGCAAATGATATCACCTGTGATGTATTTCAGTTATCTTACAAACCTGGCCTGTTAGTGGGTCCTGAGGACAGGAGTTGAGAACCACTGCATTATAGGAACCGCTGTGTGGTTAAGGCCTCTTTCACATGACCGATCCGTTCAGGTCCACCTGTCAGTTTTTTCGGCGGACCTGAATGGATGCTCTATAAAGGGTGACATGTCTGCTGACATCTGAACCGCTCCGGAAAAGTGTGACGGAGGAAAAACCTACTTTTCCATCCGTCTGCCGATCGGATTGGGTCACGACAGACTCTGCGGTTCGTCGTCATCCGATCTCCCATAGGGGAGAGCAGTGCTCGGACAGGTCCATCTCTGCACAGTGTGCAGAGACTGTCATCTTCCTGCTCAGTGGGGATCGACAGAGCAATCCCCACTGAGCAAGTGGATGTCCACGGGGTGGATCAGCACGGATCCGTCCCGTGTGAAAGAGCCCTAAACAGTGGTGTTCAACATATAAAAAAAATATATACCAAATAAGAAAAAAGGCAATATAAAGCTGTGGATGTAGACTCCTACTTAGAAAAAATGCCTTGCAAAATGTATTTGTATTTCTTTTAAATATTTTATGTGTAATGGCCACATACACGTATGATTAGTTAAGGAAAAAAAAAGAAGATATCTTTCGTTTTAAAGCAAACTCACACACGCTGCGGTTAAATTAATGGATTACCGGAGCACTCTAAATCTAAGAGGACTCTATCAGCTGTAGTGATGGACGAACTTCCGACGGGACGTTTCGCGAACGCGAAATGCGAACGGACCCAAACGTTCGCGAAACCGACCGTTCGCCGCGGGCCCCATTGACTTCAATGGGAGGCGAACTTTGCAAACCTTCATGTCGAATTTGCGGCCACGTGGTAATTATTAGGGGGTAAAACGTAGTCCCACCATCTGGACAATGACATAATACATGTATGAGGTGAATTTGGGATCGATAACTACAAGCATTTTTATTTTATTTGGGAAATTGTTCTAACAATTCAGGACTATGGAGCTAATGAAGGCAATGGAGGAGAGGGAAGGTCAGGGACCAGGGTAGGCAAAGAAGAGGGTGCAGGAGATGATCACCAGCAGCGTGACATACCGGAATGACACATGCACCGTGATAGAGGCATCTGACAGCAGCACCGTAATACAGAGCACTGACAGCAGCACCGTGACATACAGCGCTGACAGCAGCACCGTGACATACAGCGCTGACAGCAGCACCGTGACATACAGCGCTGACAGCAGCACCGTGACATACAGCGCTGACAGCAGCACCGTGACATACAGCGCTGACAGCAGCACCGTGACATACAGCGCTGACAGCAGCACCGTGACATACAGCGCTGACAGCAGCACCGTGACATACAGCGCTGACAGCAGCACCGTGACATACAGCGCTGACAGCAGCACCGTGACATACAGCGCTGACAGCAGCACCGTGACATACAGCGCTGACAGCAGCACCGTGACATACAGCGCTGACAGCAGCACCGTGACATACAGCGCTGACAGCAGCACCGTGACATACAGCGCTGACAGCAGCACCGTGACATACAGCGCTGACAGCAGCACCGTGACATACAGCGCTGACAGCAGCACCGTGACATACAGCGCTGACAGCAGCACCGTGACATACAGCACTGACAGCAGCACCGTAAGCAGCCCCAGGAGGAAGTCAGCACAGCACAGGGATGGTGTGATCCCCTCATAATAAGAACCCCCAGGAGGAAGTCAGCACAGCACAGGGATAGTGTGATCCCTTCATAATAAGAACCCCCAGGAGGAAGTCAGCACAGCACAGGGATATCATAAGCAGCCCCAGTAGAAATATGACACCGCTCAACCTCTTCAAAGAGGAGGGTAGGGGCATATAGTACGGTGTGCTTTTTTGGGTCAAGGAAGTGAGCCAAATGAATTAAGAAGGTCTGTGTGCTTGATTAAAAAAATAGTTTATAGACATATACATGGTCTACTGGTCACATGTGTTGAATTCCTCCGAGATCCATGCCTCATTCATTTTTAGAAATGTGAGGTAGTTAACACTGTGGTGAGCTAGGCGAGTACGCTTATCGGTCACAATCCCCCCTGCTGCGCTGAACGTCCTTTCGGACAGGACACTGGATGAGGGGCAAGCCAACAGTTCGATTGCAAATTGGGCAAGCTCTGGCCAGAGGTCAAGCCTGCCCACCCAGTAGTCTAGGGGTTCATCACTCCTCAGAGCGTCCACATCGGCCGTTAACCCAATGTAGTCGGACACCTGACGGTCTAGGCGTTCCCTGATGCTGGATCCGGATGACACCTGTCGATGGGTCGGCTGAAAGAATGACCTCATATCCGAAGTCACCAACACATCTTCAAACCGGCCTCTTCTTGCAGGCGCTGTTGGATTGGTACCCGCAAATCCTTCTCTGGGAGTGGGAATTGCTCCTCTGCCAGCGCACGCAAAAGCAGAATGCAGCATTTCTCGAAGCAAGGCCTGGAAGTGCTGCATTCTGACAGCCCTCTGCGACGGCGGTAACATTTCCGCCATTTTGTGTTTGTACCGGGGGTCTAAGTACGTTGCCACCCAGTACTGGTCCTTGACCCTCATGCTTTTTATACGGGGGTCCCTATTAAAACACTGGAGCATGAAGGCCCCCATTTGCACTAAAGTGGAAGCGGTGTGGTGGCCTGGCTCCTGCTCATCATCCAGGATAATGTCGTCCTCTTCATTCTCCTCTCCCCATCCTCGCACAACAGGGATCCCAGAAAGGTTTAAAGCATGCTCTTCTTGCTCCTGCTCATCCGCCCCGGCACCATCCTCCTCTGACTCCTCATCAGACTCCTGTTGTTGACTTGTCTCAGATAGAGTAGCCCCCCCTGGGAATTCATCCAGCATTGCGACTTCCTCATCTTCCCGCTCCTGCTCCTCCACAGCCTGATCAATGACACGACGCAATGCACGCTCCAGAAAGAAGGCATAAGGTACCATGTCACTGATGGCGCCATGGCTGCGACTGACCAGTTTGGTGATCTCCTCAAATGGCCGCAGAAGTCTGCATGTGTCGCGCATGAGCAGCCACTGGCGCGGTGAAAAAAAACCCAGCTCCCCAGAACCGTTTCTTTCGCAGAGTTCATACAGGTAGACGTTAACTGCACGTTTCTGCTGGAGCAGCCTATCAAGCATATAGAAGGTTGAGTTCCATCGCGTCGGGCAATCGCAAATAAGACGTCTGACCGGCAGATGGTGTCGCCGCTGAATGTCAGCAAGGCGAGCCATGGCCGTGTAAGATCTTCTGAAATGGGCCGAGATTTTCCTTGCCTGCCGCAAGATGTCCTGGACCCCAGGGTATTTGACAAGGAATCGCTGCACGACCAAGTTTAAGACGTGTGCCATGCACGGCACGTGCGTGATTTTGCCCTGTTTCAATGCGCTAAGCAGATTGGCACCGTTGTCACACACCACTTTACCAACTGTCAAATTGAGCGGTGTTAGCCACTCATCTGCCTGTGAACGCAAAGCTGAAAGGAGTGCCGGGCCAGTGTGGCTCTTTGCTTCCAGGCACAACAGACGCAGCACGGCATGGCAACGTCTCACCTGGCATGTGGAATAGGTTCTGGGGAGCTTGGGCGGTGCAGTGGAAGAGACGCTAGCAGCGGAAAAGGAGGAGGCAGCTGAGGAGGAGAGGGAGGAGGATGGAGTAGGAGGAGGAGAAGAAGAGTCAGGCCTGCATGCAATCCGTGGCGGTAAAACCAAATCTACACGGGTGCCACGGGTTACATGCTTGACGGCCGTCAGAAGGTTCACCCAGTGGGCAGTAAAACTGATATACCTTCCCTGCCCGTGTTTGCTAGACCACGTGTCTGTGGTCAGATGTATCTTGGCACCGACACTGTGTGCCAGAGATACATTCACTTGCCGCTGAACATGGCCATATAGCTCTGGGATGCCCTTCTCTGAGAAATACTTCCTTCCTGGGACCTTCCATTGTGGTGTTCCAATGGCCACAAATTTGCGAAAGGCCTCCGAGTCCACCAGTTTATATGGCAGTAGTTGGCGGGCTATGAGTTCTGACAAGCCAGCCGCCAACCGTTGGGCAAGAGGGTTATCCGGCATCATCATTTTTTTACGCTCAAACATTAGGCCCACGGAAGCCTGCCTTTTTGCAGAAAAATGTGAGCTTGGCGTGATGGAAGGTGGAGTGGAGGACAATTGTGAGGAGAGAGGAGAAGGAGAAGTAGAAGACGAGGCTGGACGGTGAGAGCCTGCAGTGTGGCTTTGTGTGTTCCGTTGCTCCCACTGGGCTCGGTGATGGCTGCTCATGTGCCTTCTTAAGGCGGTCGTCCCTAGGTGAGTATTGGGCTTACCGCGACTAACGCGTTGACTGCAAAGATTGCAGATGGCAACGCTATTGTCAGCAGCGGACACGTTAAAAAAAGCCCACACTGCGGAGCCATGTGCCGGTGTCCTGGGAGCGCCAGATGTGACCGTACATGGTCGATGACTCGCTCCTGATACATTTGCAGTCTGCTTTGTCCCTGCTGTGCAATGTAAGTCATTGCTGCTTCTCCTCCCTATCTGCTGGTCCATATCTCCCTCTGAACTCCCCTCCTCTTCCTCTCTTGTGGGCACCCACGTGACATCACTAGACACGTCATCATCAACGTCACCTTCCCCACCGCTATAAGTAGAGATCTCGGAGTAGGCAGCAACACCGGGGACCAACCTCCTCCTTGGGCTGATCTGGGTACTGGCGTCAGACTGCTGAGTAGCGCTTGTTGCTACCTCCTCTTCCTGATCCAATACCAAGAGTGGCTGCGCATCAGAAATGTCCTCTTGATATGGATCGGAAAATAATTCCAGTGACTCAAGCGGAAGGTATGTGGTGGTGGTGGTGGTGGTCGTGTTGTTGGTGGTAGTGTCTTTGGGGGTGCACATAGCAGAGAGTGAAGAAGAGGGTGCAGATCGAGAGGATGAGGAGGGTGCAGAAGAGTAAGGCTGAGCGAGCCACTCAACCAAGTCTGGTGCATCCTTTAAAGTAATTGAACGCACCTTCTGCAACTTCCCACTTTGGCTCAAGCCTGTTGCTCCTGCCCTACCCCTACCACCCCTGCGGAAGGGCCTGCCTCTTCCTCTGCATGTCATTTTTTAAATGACCCTGTGACAAAACTCTTAGTCCCTATACCGCTGAAGGACTGCTGCAGTATAGGTGAGCGGTCAGCAGTGGTGCACGTCAACCCTATCTATTGTGGACCTATAGCGGTCCTTACAGAACAGCAGACTGTACCGCACTCAAGCCTATGTACCGTAGCACCCTATACCAAGTTACCAGTCCTTATAAGAACTTTTGTGGACCAAGCAGGTTGTGTATTAGTGTTTAGCAGACTGTACGTCAGTCCCTATACCGCTGAAGGACTGCTGCAGTATAGGGCAGCGGTCAGCAGTGGTGCACGTCAACCCTATCTATTGTGGACCGATAGCGGTCCTTACAGAACAGCAGACTGTACCGCACTCAAGCCTATGTACCGTAGCACCCTATACCAAGTTACCAGTCCTTATAAGAACTTTTGTGGACCAAGCAGGTTGTGTATTAGTGTTTAGCAGACTGTACGTCAGTCCCTATACCGCTGAAGGACTGCTGCAGTATAGGGCAGCGGTCAGCAGTGGTGCACGTCAACCCTATCTATTGTGGACCGATAGCGGTCCTTACAGAACAGCAGACTGTACCGCACTCAAGCCTATGTACCGTAGCACCCTATACCAAGTTACCAGTCCTTATAAGAACTTTTGTGGAACAAGCAGGTTGTGTGTTAGTGTTTAGCAGACTGTACGTCAGTCCCTATACCGCTGAAGGACTGCTGCAGTATAGGTGAGCGGTCAGCAGTGGTGCACGTCAACCCTATCTATTGTGGACCGATAGCGGTCCTTACAGAACAGCAGACTGTACCGCACTCAAGCCTATGTACCGTAGCACCCTATACCAAGTTACCAGTCCTTATAAGAACTTTTGTGGAACAAGCAGGTTGTGTGTTAGTGATTAGCAGACTGTACGTCAGTCCCTATACCGCTGAAGGACTGCTGCAGTATAGGTGAGCGGTCAGCAGTGGTGCACGTCAACCCTATCTATTGTGGACCGATAGCGGTCCTTACAGAACAGCAGACTGTACCGCACTCAAGCCTATGTACCGTAGCACCCTATACCAAGTTACCAGTCCTTATAAGAACTTTTGTGGAACAAGCAGGTTGTGTGTTAGTGATTAGCAGACTGTACGTCAGTCCCTATACCGCTGAAGGACTGCTGCAGTATAGGTGAGCGGTCAGCAGTGGTGCACGTCAACCCTATCTATTGTGGACCGATAGCGGTCCTTACAGAACAGCAGACTGTACCGCACTCAAGCCTATGTACCGTAGCACCCTATACCAAGTTACCAGTCCTTATAAGAACTTTTGTGGAACAAGCAGGTTGTGTGTTAGTGATTAGCAGACTGTACGTCAGTCCCTATACCGCTGAAGGACTGCTGCAGTATAGGTGAGCGGTCAGCAGTGGTGCACGTCAACCCTATCTATTGTGGACCGATAGCGGTCCTTACAGAACAGCAGACTGTACCGCACTCAAGCCTATGTACCGTAGCACCCTATACCAAGTTACCAGTCCTTATAAGAACTTTTGTGGACCAAGCAGGTTGTGTATTAGTGTTTAGCAGACTGTACGTCAGTCCCTATACCGCTGAAGGACTGCTGCAGTATAGGGCAGCGGTCAGCAGTGGTGCACGTCAACCCTATCTATTGTGGACCGATAGCGGTCCTTACAGAACAGCAGACTGTACCGCACTCAAGCCTATGTACCGTAGCACCCTATACCAAGTTACCAGTCCTTATAAGAACTTTTGTGGAACAAGCAGGTTGTGTGTTAGTGATTAGCAGACTGTACGTCAGTCCCTATACCGCTGAAGGACTGCTGCAGTATAGGGCAGCGGTCAGCAGTGGTGCACGTCAACCCTATCTATTGTGGACCGATAGCGGTCCTTACAGAACAGCAGACTGTACCGCACTCAAGCCTATGTACCGTAGCACCCTATACCAAGTTACCAGTCCTTATAAGAACTTTTGTGGAACAAGCAGGTTGTGTGTTAGTGATTAGCAGACTGTACGTCAGTCCCTATACCGCTGAAGGACTGCTGCAGTATAGGGCAGCGGTCAGCAGTGGTGCACGTCAACCCTATCTATTGTGGACCGATAGCGGTCCTTACAGAACAGCAGACTGTACCGCACTCAAGCCTATGTACCGTAGCACCCTATACCAAGTTACCAGTCCTTATAAGAACTTTTGTGGACCAAGCAGGTTGTGTATTAGTGTTTAGCAGACTGTACGTCAGTCCCTATACCGCTGAAGGACTGCTGCAGTATAGGGCAGCGGTCAGCAGTGGTGCACGTCAACCCTATCTATTGTGGACCGATAGCGGTCCTTACAGAACAGCAGACTGTACCGCACTCAAGCCTATGTACCGTAGCACCCTATACCAAGTTACCAGTCCTTATAAGAACTTTTGTGGAACAAGCAGGTTGTGTGTTAGTGATTAGCAGACTGTACGTCAGTCCCTATACCGCTGAAGGACTGCTGCAGTATAGGGCAGCGGTCAGCAGTGGTGCACGTCAACCCTATCTATTGTGGACCGATAGCGGTCCTTACAGAACAGCAGACTGTACCGCACTCAAGCCTATGTACCGTAGCACCCTATACCAAGTTACCAGTCCTTATAAGAACTTTTGTGGACCAAGCAGGTTGTGTATTAGTGTTTAGCAGACTGTACGTCAGTCCCTATACCGCTGAAGGACTGCTGCAGTATAGGGCAGCGGTCAGCAGTGGTGCACGTCAACCCTATCTATTGTGGACCGATAGCGGTCCTTACAGAACAGCAGACTGTACCGCACTCAAGCCTATGTACCGTAGCACCCTATACCAAGTTACCAGTCCTTATAAGAACTTTTGTGGAACAAGCAGGTTGTGTATTAGTGTTTAGCAGACTGTACGTCAGTCCCTATACCGCTGAAGGACTGCTGCAGTATAGGTGAGCGGTCAGCAGTGGTGCACGTCAACCCTATCTATTGTGGACCGATAGCGGTCCTTACAGAACAGCAGACTGTACCGCACTCAAGCCTATGTACCGTAGCACCCTATACCAAGTTACCAGTCCTTATAAGAACTTTTGTGGACCAAGCAGGTTGTGTATTAGTGTTTAGCAGACTGTACGTCAGTCCCTATACCGCTGAAGGACTGCTGCAGTATAGGGCAGCGGTCAGCAGTGGTGCACGTCAACCCTATCTATTGTGGACCGATAGCGGTCCTTACAGAACAGCAGACTGTACCGCACTCAAGCCTATGTACCGTAGCACCCTATACCAAGTTACCAGTCCTTATAAGAACTTTTGTGGAACAAGCAGGTTGTGTGTTAGTGATTAGCAGACTGTACGTCAGTCCCTATACCGCTGAAGGACTGCTGCAGTATAGGGCAGCGGTCAGCAGTGGTGCACGTCAACCCTATCTATTGTGGACCGATAGCGGTCCTTACAGAACAGCAGACTGTACCGCACTCAAGCCTATGTACCGTAGCACCCTATACCAAGTTACCAGTCCTTATAAGAACTTTTGTGGAACAAGCAGGTTGTGTGTTAGTGATTAGCAGACTGTACGTCAGTCCCTATACCGCTGAAGGACTGCTGCAGTATAGGGCAGCGGTCAGCAGTGGTGCACGTCAACCCTATCTATTGTGGACCGATAGCGGTCCTTACAGAACAGCAGACTGTACCGCACTCAAGCCTATGTACCGTAGCACCCTATACCAAGTTACCAGTCCTTATAAGAACTTTTGTGGAACAAGTGAGTTGTGAATGTTTAGCAGACTGCAGCAGAAGGGCAGCAGTCAAGTATAATATCCTTTCTATATTTGGAAGAAAGAATATTATACATGTACAAGCCTATTACTGTACCACTGATACCAGTCCTGAAAAGAACCTTTGTGGAACTAATAATAACAGCAAGTCTTTAAAATTACCCTCACTGCCTGACAACACTGCTTCCTTCCTGTCCCTATACAAATTGGCAAAAAAAGAGAACGATTAGTGGTTACTGGAACAGCTCTTTTGTGGACCTTGATAGTAACAGCTAATGATGATGATGATGATGATGATGATGAAAGACTAATCTGGCTGTCCCTGTAGCATACACCGTCCTTTCCCTTTCTCTAAACTAACAAAAGACACTCAGGCTGCTGCAAGAATCAGCAGCACAGCAAACCTATCAACACCTAACACCTATACCAGTCCTGAAAAGAACTTTTGTGTACCAAATAGCTAGTGGTTTATCTCTCCCTACTCCACACAGGAACCTGTCCCTATCTTAACAGAAGAAAGAATGTAAAATGGCCACCGGATCGGGTGTATTTATAGGTTAGGGGGAATGTACAAGTGTCCATGTGCTGTCATGTCTCAATTGGCTGTCCTGTATCACATGATAAACGTGTCACCAAAGGTTAAAGTTCTTGTATACATTAAACACGTAAGTCCGCCGCGGCGAACGACGGAAAAAGGCGTTCGAACGTGCGGACCGCGAATGTCGGAAATTCGCCGCGAAACGACCGCCGGGCGAACCGTTCGGCCATCACTAATCAGCTGCATAAGGTGACTGTCTTCACTTCTTGTCCTACAACTCTTTCCTTCCAGCAGTGAGTAGATCAGAGCAAATTAATAAACCTGGGCAATATTTCATTTGTGTCCTCAGGACATGCAATACTACGGGGAGCAGTAATCTGTTTTCAGAGTAGATTATTTTACAAAGTATATGTAAGCAATTTCATGCCTTTCACTGCCCTGTCTAGCAGAAGTCAAAGGGTACAATGGAGGTCAGGAAAGCCACTGACCACTGGAATATTGCTATCAGCAGTTTGTAGCAGAAGCCTATTCTTTAACAGACACCATGTAGGAATAGAAATATAGTTCATCTTTACAAAATCTATTTAGTATCGAGTATTGATATATTTTATTGGCTGGTACCTATATCACTGCTTCATTAAGGTTCCATACAAAATCTTGCTTTTTTACAAATACTATAGAAGGAATTAAAGAGGAGCTCCAGGCTCCCTCAAAAAAAAAAAAAAATACTGTAGCTACTGACTTTTAATATTAGAACACGTGTCCAGGAATCCAGCGGTGTCTTCACCCCAGCCAATCTTTTTATCGGTTCTGGGGTGCTGCTGCCACCATTGCTTGTTAGGAAAAATGGCTGTGGCTTGGGGCTTCATAGCCAGTTCCCTACTGTGCATGTATGAAATGTACCGCACTTTGTGAATGGCCCAGCGATGGGGAAGGAGGAAGGGGGCCACAGCGAGATCACCTGGAAGTGCGAATGGGTACCTGTCAAATCCATCCACTCCCCCCTTATAACCAAAAGGTGCCAAATGTGGCACCAGTGGTGGAAGGAAGCAGATAAGCTGAGCTTCCCCTTTAGGGTGAAGCTCCGCTATAAACAGGCTGGAACTGGAAGTCGTGATTTTACCACATATGCACAATCCCAAACTGAATTGTGGAATTCGGAGTTCTGTGAATGCCGATCCTGAGACATAGGGAACCTGTGTACTGATGCCTAAGGCCGCGTACACACGCGCGGACTGTTCGCCCAACTTTGTCCGTCAAACAGTTTCGGCAAACAGTCCGCTCAAAATTAGCATGGACGGACATGGCCACACACGACGGACGAACAGTTTGCTGAAACCGTGCGCGATGACGTGAACGGCACGTACGACGGGACGAAAAATACGACGTCCTATACACTGCATTATAACTTTCGGCGTGTAAATCCTTTCTGAGCATGCGCGGAACTTAGTTTGACGAACAAGCCTACACACGAGCGGACTGTTCGCTGAAACAAGGTTTCAGCGGACAGTTTTTCGGAAATTCCGTAAAACCTTGTTCGTCAAACTGTCCGCTGAAACTGTCCGCTGAAAGCCCACACACGAGCGGACTGTCCGCCCAAACACTGTTCAGCGGACAAAGTTGGGCGAACAGTCCGCCTGTGTGTACGCGGCCTTAGGGATATCTCGGTTTCCAGTGGTGGAATTTCACCTATACAAGTGCTATTTAACTTCTCATTCATTTGAATGTCAAACATACTCTGGAAAGCATATTTTTATACTGGGTGATAGGACACGTGGTGGCTTCCAAAACTGGCTAAGTGATATCCTCTTTGGGGAATTCTGCATTTGACTTCTTTGGTGATGGACTTTAATCTGTACACTGATTTTATTCACGAGTTTCATATATCTAAATTTTTCGTATGTATTCATTTAATTGCACTTATTTATTTAGATTAGCACGGCATGTTGTTGATTATCCCATACATGTTTGCTGCAGCTTATTCGTCACTCATTTTTTGAATGCATCTGCCAAGCATGTTTGTTCAGATACAAAAAAAAAAAAGCACCAAAAACGCTCCTCCCCATTGAAATGAATAGGAATCACATCAAAAACACCTCAAACACCCCCTCTAAGCATTTTTGAGTCACAATCCTTTAAAAAGGGCACCTCAAAAGCGCAGCAAAAAATGCTCTATTAATGCAAAGGCGTTTTACAAGCGGTTTTATTGCAAACCAGTGTAAAAGAAGACTAAGTCAGGAAATGTTGGTCATCAGTAGCAAGTAAATCAGAGAGGGCCATAGAAGAGCATTTATTGGCAAATAAAGGCAACAGGCACCAGGCTTGGGCAAAATGTATACAAATGTAACAGAATTACAGAATTATGGGGGGGGGGGGGTATCTCTTAGCTAGCAAAGTTAAATTCTAATTGATTTTAAGAAATCCTAAGTATCTTTAGCCTAATGCACTACTACACTATATGAAAAATCGGCCAGACCCATTTTAAAAAAATGAACATTCGGCCTTGAGTGCAAACGATAGTGCCATTATGTAATAAGTGATAAATCGTTCAGTGGACATAAATGAATGCATTTTTTGTTAATTTTTTGTACATATACCTAGTGCAGACAGTTCGGACAGGAAACATTAATATGAAAAATAATATTAATATATTATATTAATATAAACATTAATATTAAATATCAATTTATCGTTCGTTCGCCAGAAAATTTCCAAACTTGTCCTCCATTTTTTCGGCTCAAAAAACGCCCCAACGATTATCGATCTTTTGCCCATTAACTTTCTTTTCTCAGCAAGTTGGTACTCGCATCGCATACTAGCTCATTATGAAACACTTACCCAAGATCAATGCTGTTGCAGCACTCCCCGTACACCGATGTGATCGGCGACATGCCTCCCAGAGTTATTTCTGGGTTCGCAGGCTCCGGTGCTGTCATTGGCTGGAGCCACGATGATGTTACTCCCGCGCATTCGTGCGGGAGCCGCTGGTCACGACACAGCACAAACAAGCAGTTTCATCAGTGTGCATGCGCCGATGATGTCAGCTTAAGCATATCAGGGAAATATCTTAGGAGATATTTTAAGTACCTACAGGTAAGCCTATAAGGCTTACCTGTAGGTACAAGTGGTTTAACTAGGTTTACAATCACTTTATGTAAATCTGTGTCCCATTTCCACACACTCGTGATCTCCTTCACATATAAGATCACACATGTCAGTCTGGATGTCACACCACTCTCAGACTCAATCTATCCAAAATCAAGCTCATAATATTTCCTCCCCCACGTGCCACTTCCCTTGATCTGTCGGTCAGGATCGATGGCACAACTATCAGCCTGTGCCCACATGTCAAGGCTCTAAGTGTAATCCTGGACTCTGACCTAACCTTTAGGCCCCACATCCAAATCACCGTCCAAATCTTGCTGCCTCAACCTCTGCAACATCTCCAAAACATGCCCCTTTCTAACCAACGACACCATAAAGCTCCTAGTTCACTCCCTGGTCATCTCTCGCCTCAACTACTGCAACTCTAATTGGCTCACCTTATCTTATTGGCTTACCTTTACGTATGCTATCCCCTCTTTGGTCCATCATAAATGTTGCTACCAGGCTCATCCACCTTACCAACTGCTCTGTGTCTGCTACTCCTCTCTGCCAATCCCTCCACTGGCTTCCACTCACCGAACAAATTCAATTCAAAATACAAACAACTTGCAAAAGAATCCACAACTCAGCCCCCCACCTACATCACTAGCCTTGTCTCAAAATACCAACATTATCATTCTCTTCGTTCCTCCCAAGACCTCCTGCTCCCTGGCTCCTTTGTCATCTCCTTCCATGCTGCCCTGCAGGACTTTTCCAGAGCCTCTCCCATCCTATAGAACGCCCTACTCCAATCTGATTATCTCCTACTCCGTTTGCTTTTAGATGATCCCTGAAAACCCTTCTCTTCAGAGAAGCTTATCCTACCCACACATAACAACTGTACTTTGATTTTCCCCATCAGCTCATCTCCCACAGTTATTACCTTTTGTATCACTTGACCCTCCCTCCTAGCTTCTAAGCTCTAATGAGCAGAGCCCTCTGATTCCTCCCATATTGAATTGTATTGCAAGTGTCTGCCCTCATGTTGCAAAGAGCTGTGCAAACTGTTGGTGCTATATAAATCCTCTATGATAATAATAAAATAATAATCTTTATTAAACTGCAGTTTTCCCCAGTGTTTGATAACACCCAATGTATGTGCTCATCCTTTCTGTTGGATCTCGTGTATTAGATAAGGTCAGATGATGTTTGTACCCTCCTCAGGGGTTAATATACCACCAGTACTGTCATTGTTGTTAGTACCCAGGTATATTGCTCAGAAAAAAAAAAGCATAAAAGCATCCCATAGGGCTCTCTAGACATAAGAGTATTTTATGTTTTGTATGTGCTTTCTAAAATAAGGTCTGACGGTTTTCTTCGTTATTGATGGACTACATCTGTGCTTGTACATGAAACTTGTAGTTCAGCAAAGGTGCAGATTGGAAGAGGTAGCAGGGATGAATTCCAGGCACTGAGCAGCAATGATATTCATTTTTTAAGCACTGCCACTTGGTGAAAATAAAGAATGTGACTAAAGGGGAACTTGAGAATTTTTTTTTTTTTTTTTACATTTTTCAATATGGTGCAAAGTGTTGGAACTTCTGTTAGATCTTTATTACTGTCTTTATCCGTTACATAGATTTCTGTTCCCCAACAGCTGCAAACAAGCTCCTCCAATTAGAGAAAGTAGATGGGGAAAATTGAGTGATGAATGAAAGTGTATTGTGAATAAATACCTGTAGATGTCCCTGTTGACTCGAACACACAGACACATCCTGTTTTGATTTCATACTACAGGCAGAAGTATCTTTAGCCCACTGATTTTCTTCTAACTTGTGTACTTTATAAATTTATCTCACCTTAACCACTTGTCACCAACTGTACATATATTATGCAGTCCCCACTGAACTGGGTCTTCTTCCATGAGCCTGCATGTAAAGTATGTGTACATATGTTTATTCTGAGTCGAGCCGTGGCTCTGGCACAAATGATCGGGAACTAGGAGGCCCGATGCCCGATCATCTGATTGCTGTGATAGCCTCTGATTGGCTATCACAGTGATGAGTTACTCTTCAATCCACCCTTGTATTTTTTTTCTTCTCTGAATAGAAAAGATACATTGCATCTTTTTTGCCTTGCTAGAAGAGATAAAAGGTAAATGAACAAAAGCGTGTGAAAAAATAAATTAAAAAGAATAGCTAGATCAGGGTTCCATCTAGGTCAGTGCCAATTTAGGCATTTGGGCCTCATGCACACAGGACGTTTTGCAAGCTCTCCTAGAAGCCAGACACTAGTAAAAGTGTCTAAAGCTTTTACAAGCTTTTAGGTGCATTTACAGGCATCAGCAGCTTGGACGTTAATTTAATTGGCCAGAATAATAATTTATTCTGGCCATTGAAATTAACGCTCAATCGATAAATGCCTATGCGCATTCAGCAGTGTCAAGCGTTTTTTCTGTCAAAACTCTGTTGCTTCTGGACGCACCAGCATATTTTTTTTTCTTACCTCTAAAAGCCCCTGCCCCTACTTGATGCCGAAAGTGGACACACAGGCTAACATGCAGGGGAGTTTAGAGGCAGAAAAAAATAATAATACATCTGACGCCCCTAGGGGCAGCTGCAAAAACGTCCAGCGTGCATGAGGCCTTATAGTAACCAATGAACCAAAGTAAAGCACCCAAAGGAGACTTCAAAGGCAGTTGTCCTGCAGGTAGTAAGAATACTAGGAACCATGCCCCTTCCTGCGCCTGCCGAAGATGCTGGTCCATTGTGTGCCTGCACATCTGATCCTCCTCCATCAGACAGGGATGAGGCCTTTACTCACATGTCCGCGGCCCCTCAATGTCTGATGTCACTGCCCAGCGCATTTTGGTGGCGCCGGATGCTGTGCGAGCCGGGCGATCGCTATGGAATCCGATCCATATGGACAGCCCCATTGGCTACAGATACCTGGGGGACTTCGGTGTACCCATCTTCACCGGGATCCGCCCATTTATTCCCTGGATAACCATGGGGGTGTTCACAAACCCCCCATCACATATAATGGGACCCTCACACAAAACTGATGAGCAGCTCGTTTGTCTCTCACCCAGCAAGATTATACTTTAAAACATGGTTATGTACACATGTACAGTATCTTACAAAAGTGAGTACAGCCCTCACATTTTTGTAAATATTTTATTATATCTTTTTATGTGACGACACTGAAGAAATTACATGTTGCTACAATGTAAAGTAGTGAGCGTACAGTTTGTATAATAGTGTAAATTTGCTGTCCCCTCAAAATAACTCAGCACACAGCTATTAATGTCTAAAACACTGGCAACAAAAGTGAGTTCACCCCGAAGTGAAAATGTCCAAATTGGGCCCAACGTTTTAATATTTTGTGTTGGCATCATTTTCCAGCACTGCTTTAACCATGTTGGGCATGGAGTTCACCAGAGCTTCACAGATTGCCACTGGATCCTCTTCCACTCCTCCATGATGACATCAAGGAGCTGGTGAACGTTAGAGACCATGCGCTCCTCCACCTTCCATTTGAGGATGCCTCACAGATACTCAATAGAGTTTAGGTCTGGAGACATGCTTGGCCAGTCCATCACCTTTACCCTCAGCTTCTTTGGCAAAGCAGTGGTCATCTTGGAGGTGTGTTTGGGGTTGTTATGTTGGAATACTGCCCTACGGCCCAGTCTCCAAAGGGAGGAGGATCATGCTCTGCTTCAGTATGTCCGAGTATATGTTGGCATTCATGGTTCCCTCAATGAACTGTAGCTCCCGAGTGCTGGCAGCACTCACGTAGCCCCAGACCATGACACTTTCACCACCATGCTTGACTGTAGGCAAGACACACTTCTCTTTGTACTCCGCACCTGGTTGCCGCCACACACGCTTGATACCATCTGAACCAAATAAGCTTTTCTTGGTCTCATCAGACCACAGGACATGGTTTCAATAATCCATGTCCTTAGTCTGCTTGTCTTCAGCAAACTGTTTGTGGGCTTTCTTGTGCATCATCTTTAGAAGAGGCTTCCTTCTCGGACGATAGCCATGCAGACCGATTTAATGCAGTGTGCGGCTTATGGTCTGAGCACTGACAGGCTGACCCTCCCCACCCCTTCAACCTCTGCAGCACTGCTGGCAGCACTCAAATGTCTATTTCCCAAAGAAAACCTCTGGATATTACCCTAAGTATGTGCACTCAACCACATTGGTCAACCATGGTGAAGCCTGGTCTGAGTGGAACCTATCCTGTTAAACAGCTGTATAGTCTTGGCCACTGTACTGCAGCTCAGTTTCAGGGTCTTGGCAATCTTTATATAGCCTAGACCATCTTTATGTAGCGTAACACTTCTTTTTTCAGATCCTGAGATAATTCTTTGCCATGAGGTGCCATGTTGAACTTCCAGTGACCAGTATGAGAGAGTGAGAGCGACAATACCCAATTAAATACACCTGCTCGCCATTTACACCTGAGACCTTGTAACACTAATGAGTCACATGACACTGGGGAAGGAAAATGTCTAATTGGGCCAAATTTGGACATATTCACTTAGGGGTGCACTCACGATTGTTGCCAGAGGTTTAGACATTAAAACGGTTGTCAAGCCACTTTCACATCTTCATACCATCCCCTGTGTGAGTGATTTATAACAAAAAAAAACTGCTTTACCTCATTTCACAGCTCTTCTCAGAGATCACGTGATCTGCTGGCTTTCTCCTCTCCCCATCTAACAGCTGCAGCTGGTGGGGCCAAGATTGCCCTTCGGACGTCACTCGGGAAAGGAAAGAGAGCTGGCCGATCATGTGATCACTGAGAAGAGCTGTGAAATTAGGTATAGCAGGCTTTTTTTTAAATAAATCACTCACACAGGGGCACACAGGATTATAACACAGAGGGGATGGTATGCAGATGTGCAAGTTATTTGAGCAGCAGGAGTTGCGGGGGCAGGCACAGTCACAAGTTCACAGAGGAGACAGATAGCAGGGCTGCGGATGACGGAAGCATGTAATCTGACCATGGTGTCAGGGCTCAGCAGCCGCAATAATCTGTAGTCAGTTTAAAAAGGGGTGGGCATAGCCAGGCAGGATCAGCCAGGTATTACAGATGTTACAGTGGTCCAAATGACACAGCACAAGCACTGTGCTGTATAACATGCTTTAAATGAACAGGATCTTTATTTATTTTCGGGGTTAACAAACGCTTTAACGCTTTGTGTGTTGCGTTTTTTTGAGGGGACAGCAAATTTGCACTGCTATACAAGCTGTACACTCACTACTTTACATTGTAGCAAAGTGTAATTTCTTCAGTGTTGTCACATGCAAAGATAATATAAAATATTTACAAAAATGTGAGGGGTGTACTCACTTTTGTGACATACTGTAAAATGTTGGACTTTTTTTATAGCTGCTCACATTGTTTGTATTATTTTCTAGAACTGCATTATCTGGTGTATAGTATCCAGACACTTGGGCCCTACCTTCCATTTTTTCCTACCTGTTCCCTCTTTATTTTCTCCATTTGTCTCTTTCCCACTCTCCTTCTCCCCCCTCTTTTCTTATGAAACTATGGAAGGTTTACAGCGTCTGATTTTGTTATGTTACTCATGTGCCATTTGGGGCATTCCTCTTCCCTTGTTTGTGACATTTGCAGGAGACTTTCTGGAATCGGCCATATTTATATATAGTGTATATTGGATTTTGATACTACGTACTGACAGCATGGGTGGGGAAAAATACCTGATGGGTGGACAGACTACAAGATACATTTAGGTTGATTAACTAACGAAGTTGAGAATCTTCACATAATCATATGTGTGAAAATCTCTTTAATTACCCAATGATGTGAAAAGCAAATTCTTGTTAATTTTATCTGCAAAGGATTGGGTACACAAAGTGAACAGCAATTTGGGTTGAACAGATACACATCATTGGATCATTTAAGTAAATATTCACATCATTTAGTGTGTGAAGACTTTCAATACCTTTAGTAAATAAGCCCATTATTATCTCTGCAATATGTTAAAAGCTGATGGGTCCATTAAGGTTCTGTATTTTGCATGACCAATCGCAATTACACTTTTAACCATTTTGTGCAGATTGGTAAAAAGCTGATATTTGATAAGTTGCAGGGAGTACACCTTTTTTAATGATTTGACTGTACAATTTCCTGTAATTTTTCCCTTTGTTTCTGCTACAGCAGGTTAGAATATGATTGGTTGAAAAAAAAAACACTGGTATTCTGTCACACACTTCATGTGTAGAAGGATAAAATACATTTCAGATGGTTGCTCTCTCTACATGTGAGAGTGTTTTAACTTGTACTACAAATCTAAAAGTGAAAAAAAATAAAACTGTAAATGATAGGCCTTACATGTACACCAGAGGAAAAGATGTCAAAAATGTGATCTAAGAAACCCAAATATGACCTAATATGTATGCGTTTCTTTGACTTTTGGTAGTCTTGCAGTGCACTGTCAAGTGAAAAAAAAATCTGCTTATTGCTTCTTTAACATGAATGTTTTTTGTTAAGCAGAGCTGAAGCACAAAAATTAAATCCTCACGAAATTTGTCTTTTTTGGGGCCATTTGTGCTAAGTCTGCTAACAATTTACTCCATACATTTACTAGAATAAAGTTTTTTTTTTCTAAATATAACAAAATATTTACATCACAGACAGTAGATGCCAAGATGATGTAAACATTTAATCAATTTTACATTTGACTCATCATCCCCACATAGTCATTTGCTTTAATAGTTAAACACATAGCAGGCATTTGCTTTAGTAGCAAAAGGGTTAAAACAACTGAATGAGCAAAGCCTGGAAGCAATTACAGAGAACTCTAGTATCTGAGAGAAGACAGGGACGTATGTATTATATATATATATATATATATATATATATATATATATATATATATATATAATTTTAAAAGCACCAAGATCTGCTAGTCATCAAAAAGGGGGTAAAAGTGAAACATATCTCTTCTTTGTTTTGAAAGTCACTAATGACATTATCAGAGGCACTACACAGGATAAGCAGAAAGTCTGTCCAATAAATATTACACCTTTACTGACTTAAAGGATGACTCTACCTGTTGTACAAGTGACTTCACAGTATGTGAATGGAAATTAAAATGCAGGTAAATATAAACGACCTGCATTATTAGTAGGGAGCGCAGTCTACTGGCCAAGTTACTGATCCAGACATCATTGCTTTGTATGTCTATCTTGCCCCCTCTAATTCTGAGAACTCCTGCTTGTGATGCAAGAAAGAAGTTCCAAAACACCCACTGCAGGTTGCTTGGAGTCTCCCCCATACAGAAAATCGTGTGTGTATATATATATATATATATATATATATACACACACACACACACACAAGCCTGTGGGTAGTAAAAAAAAAACTCATGTTTTTCAGCAGTGTGCCAACTCATATTCCTGAGAATAACTTTAAACTCTTTAAGCCTTTTTCACCAAAAGCCCTGCTGCATGCAAGCCTGGCCCATAGACAATGGATATAAAAAGTCTACACACCTCTTAAAATGTCAGGTTTCTGTGATGTAAAAAAAACGAGACAAAGGTAAATAATTTTAGAACTTTTTCAACCTTTAATGTGACCTATAAACTGTACAACTTAATTGAAAAACAGGCTTTTTTATATACACATGGGATTTTCTGTATGGGAGAGACTCCAAGCAGCCTGCAGTGGGTGTGTTTTGGAACTTCTTTCTTGCATCACAAGCAGGGGTTCTCAGAATTAGAGAGAGCAAGATAGACATACAAAGCAGCGATCTCTGGATCAGTAACTTGGTCATTAGACTGTACTCCCATGGGGATTTTGTCCAAACACTGGTACTTATTAACCAAGGACCCTGTGGTGAGACACTTTGTGGACTGAAATCCCTATATTACATTTAAAAGAAAATCGGTCACTCAAGTTTACTCTTACAGCTAGCCACTTTGACAGCCGAACAAAGAGAGCTTTAACATAGGACCCACCTCAATTAAACCTAGGCACTTTGTGAACTGTGAGACTAGGGGGTGGTCTATTTACTCACTGGTGGGTGCAACTGCTTTTATGTTGGGAAGACCAGACGTATGCTCTGGCAAAGAGTAAAGCAAGAACATTAGCGGACATTACGGACGAAATCCCTAGTAGTCTGGTTGCCGGACATTTTGCCGATTGTCCATCCTGCAACATAGATACTTTGAGATTCTGAGCTCTGAATAGAGTACACCAGCGTCCCTGGGGTGGTGACTTTGACAATATTGTTCTTCACTTGGAATTTCAATGGATCTTCACACAGAGGGTTAACCATGCTCCAGGCCTTAATGGGTTTAATAGTTATGCTCCTTTTCTTTCCAATTGAGTTTGTATAGATACTATTCTAATCTTTTCCTCTTTTCCCACCCCCCTTTTATTTCTTCTTTTGCCTGTTTGGCCCTTTGAGGTCTCAGGACTAGGTCTCCATGGGTTATTTTTGAATTTGGGCACATGGGTCCAATCTTCATGGTTTTAGTCTGCCCTGCAGTTTTGTTGTTGCTGCAGTGCCTCTGTATGTGTTGCTTTGTTTTTTTCTGTTTCTTTTTTCTTTTTTGTTCATTTTCTGGCATTGTTTACAATATTAGTCCCTAGACCTACGTGCGGTGGCAGGACGACACTTCTGGTTTGCTGTATGGCATTGGCGTGCATGTGGGCAGATTCACTATGCATAAAAAGTGGAGCTCTGGGCTGTTCTGTTTTTGCTAGGTCTGCCTTACTTATTTTTGGCACCCTTTTTCATTATACTGTGATACTATTGGTCCTATGGAGAGAGGATCTGCCCAGTATCCTGTGGATCCTCCCTCTGTGTACGGTTTATATAGAGGTGGAGGTCCGCATTGGGGCTTCATGCTGGGGTTCGAGATCCTCGGGAGACCCAGATCTTTTAACATGCATGACTGAATCCTTGCTGGAGGGAACAGCTCCTATGTGTTTGGCATGTCACTCAGGCGATAGCCTATAGACCAGTGGTCATCAACCCTCTCCTCAGGGCCCTCTAACAGGCCAGGTTTGCAAGATAACTGAAATATATCACAGGTGATATAATTTGCTGCTCAATGATTGCAGTATTATAGTCTACATCTCCCCAAGGTAATGCATAAAACCTGGCCTGTTAGTGGGCCCTGAGGACAGGGTTGATGACCACTGCTATAGACCACCTGTCATTGCTGTTATCAGCAGGTAAGCCTGACTTTTTGTTATACAGGATTCGATCTGGCTTTTGAAGCTTAACTGCATTTTTCCAATACCTTTTGGCTTTTTTTGCCTTTATTTATGTGTGCCCTATTCATGTTATAGGATTCACCACTGTTTGGAGGCTGTTGGATCCACGTGAACATTGTGTGGCATTATATTTCATAATTTATGGCAACGCAGTATCAGACTACTACTGTCTGGATATCTACATATACATATATATATATATATATATATATATATATATATATATATATATACACACACTAGTATTGTCATTATATTTTGGCTTTCTGGATATATCCTTCAGGAATGACCCCAATGGCCTTATTACCTGGCGATATTGTCCACGAAGGGCGGACTCTGAGCATGGCATGTATTTTTCGTTTTGGTCTCTCCTTAGTCAGGACACCTCAGATGGTCACTAGGTAGATACATTTTTGCTGTTTTGCTTATTTTTCCT
Organism: Lithobates pipiens; assembly: GCF_037356315.1. Classification (NCBI taxonomy): domain Eukaryota; kingdom Metazoa; phylum Chordata; class Amphibia; order Anura; family Ranidae; genus Lithobates; species Lithobates pipiens. Next base: position 626,461,347 of record NW_027507748.1, on the reverse strand, counting down.
TCCCTTGGTCCCCCCCTTTTTATGGATTGTAATGTATATATGTATGCACTTTGTTTATACTGTGTAATGTTTGTTTTAGAAGTTGACTAAACCATACAGTAACCTGAGCCTTGATGAAGCAGCAATAGATTACAACCGCAAAACATGTCGACCATCATTTGCTCTTATGCAATATATACTGTATGTGTATCACTGTCTTGAATTTTTGGGGATTAACTCTCCCCTTTTATGTATAAATATGATATATATTTTCTTTTGTACACCTTTTGTGGTTTATAATACAATTTCTATTTTTATATATATATATATATATATATATATATATATATATATATATATATATATATCTGTGTTGTAATACATACAGTATCTCACAAAAGTGAGTACACCCCTCACATTTTTATAAATATTTTATTTGCTAAAATGTAAAATAGTGAGTGTAGACCTTGTATAACAGTGTAAATTTCTGTCCACTCAAAAAAACTGAACACAGCCATTAATGCCTAAACCACTGGCAACAAAAGTGAGTACACCCCTAAGTGAAAATATCAAAATTGGGCCCAATTAGCCATTTTCCCTCCCTGGTGTCATGTGACTTGTTAGTGTCACAAGGCCTCAGGTGTGAATGGGGAGCAGGTGTGTTAAATTTGGTGTTAGAACTCTCATACAGGTCACTGGAAGTTCAACATGGCACCTCATGGCAAAGAACTCTCTGAGGATCTGAAAAAAAAAAAAAGAATTATTGCTCTACATTAAGATGGCCTAGACTACAAGAAGACTGCCAACACCCTGAAACTGAGCTGCAACACTGTGGCCATGACCATACATCGGTTTTACAGGAAAGGTTCCACTCAGAACAGGTCTTGCCATGGTCGACCAAAGAAGTTGAGTGCACATGCTCAGCGTCATGTCCAGAGGTTGTTTTTGGGAATTAGACATATGAGTGCTGCCAAAATTTCTGCAGAGGTTGAAGGGGTGGGGGGTCAGCCTGTCAGTGCTCAGACCATACGCCACACACTGCATCAAATTGTCTGCATGGTTGTCATCCCAGAAGGAAGCCTCTTCTAAAGATGATGTACAAGAAAGCCCACAATTTGCTGAAGACAAGCAGACTAAGGACATGGATTACTGGAACTTATTCCTGATGGTCTGATTCCTGTGGTCTGATGAGACCAAGATAAACTTATTTGGTTCAGATGGTGTCAAGCGTGTGTGGCAGCAACTTGGTGAGGAGTACAAAGACAAGTGCGTCTTGCCTACAGTCAAACATGGTGGTGGGAGTGTCATGGTCTGGGGCTACATGAGTGCTGCCGGCACAGGGGAGCTACAGTTCACTGAGGGAACCATAAATGTCAACATGTACTATGATGTACTGAAGCAGAGCATGATCCCCTCCCTTCGAAGACTGGGCACCATGGCAGTATTCCAACATAACGACCCCAAACACACCTCCAAAATGACCACTGCTTTGCTAAAGAATCTGAGGGTAAAGGCGGGGGACTGGCCAAGCATGTCTCCAGACCTAAAACCTATTGAGCATCTGTGGGGCATCCTCAAATGGAAGGTGGATGAGCGCAAGGTAACCAACATCCACTAGCTCCGTGATGTCGTCATGGAGGAGAGGAAGAGGACTCCAGTGGCAACCTGTGAAGCTCTGGTGAACTCCATGCCCAAGAGGGTTAAGGCAGTGCTGGAAAATAATGGTGGCCACACAAAATATTGTTTAAACATTAATGGCTGTGTGTTGAGTTATTTTGAGGGGACAGAAAATTTACACCGTTATTCAAGCTGTCCACTCACTACTTTACATTGTAGAAAAGTGTAATTTCTTCAGTGTTGTCACATGAAAAGATATATCAAAATATTTACAAAAATGTGAGGGGTGTACTCACTTTTGTGAGATGCTGTATGTATGGAGTTGACCGTTTAACACCCACTTTACACTTTTCCTCTTTTTTACCATATTATTTGATTTTTACTTTCCTCCACCTAAAATATTTCAGTTTGTTTGTTTAACGGAGTTGTACAGTTCATAGGTCATATTAAAAGGTGGAAAAAGTTCTGAAATTATTTCTTTGTCTCATTTTTTTAAATCACAGAAACCTGACATTTTAACAGGGGTGTGTAGACTTTTTATATCCACTGTACAAACAGCACAGCGTACAGTGTGGAACAGGGAAGGTATATAGGACAGTGTATAAAAAGAAATGGTGTGGAATATGCATGTTAACACATATGCATTACTGTCCCACACTGAAACGCACAAGTGCAAATGGGCCCATAATCATTTGTAGCCTAATTTGCCTATGGAAAATTACCTGCACAGGTACCTTACTAAATTGTCTTCTCCCCTTTAACAAATTTGAGTAAAATCCATTTGATACAAAAAAAAAAAAAAAAAAAAAAACTGAAAACGACAGATTGCAAAATAATCCCAAGCACACCGAATGTGATTCCTTCAAGCCCAAAGAACAGTTGCCTTTATACGGTTATATTTTTTGTTTCTATCACTATGCTTTCTTAGGACTTTGTCGCATGCCTTCTGCTCTGACTCATTCATAGTCCTCTTAGCTCTTTAGTGGTAAATTATGAAGTCCAATAACAACACAGCATACAAAAGAGGCAACATAGTGGTTTTAATTCCCACAATTCTAAACACATAACATGTTTGCTTAAAGCATGTATAGCATCATCATCCATGTTATCTTTGGAAAACAAGAGCACTAAAAATCGCCCTGACAGAGAAACTTTTTTATTTTGTAGAGAATAAAAAGCAGGACACATGGCAAAAATGTGAGCAGTAGTTTAGCCTATCAAGAATATTTTGTAAAGAATAAACTTTTTATTCACGTTTTTCAAAATATACAAACATATACAGGGGTAGCAATACATATGGACATACTGTATATAGAGATAAATGGGGAGTCAGACAGAGTAGGAAAAAATGGGATAGGTAGAAGGGACACAGCCTGGATGGGTCTGAACTTTAAATTAGTTTTAGTCATTTTCAGTAACAGAAGTGACTGGGAGAGAATCTTATAGTTCCTCTCTTGTACATGACTGGCTATAGCTCACTTTAAAGCTCAAGAGGAACAATATTTCCCAATCTTCATCTGAAATGGAACAGCCCACTTCATGTTCCCAATTCCTAGTATAAAAAGGATGCTGTGGGAAAAACATGGGTTACTAGAGACATTAGGTACATGCAATCGGAAGCCATATATCAAGACCAGCTCCACCATCACTTCTAAACTGGTTAAAATGTCATGCCTTAAAGTGCTATTAAACCACAAACCAAAAGTGTAATATATTGTAGCTTACTGTTCATTAGATGTGGTCAATGTTAAATGGTTTGTCTCACCCCTGTAACTGATACATCTGCAAGAGGGCTTGTTCTTTTGAAACACAAAATACTTACTGGCCAAATTATCAGGTAAAATAGAAGAAATAAAGCACAGAAAAAATGGGTTTCTCCACCAAGTACTAAGTCATGTTTTGCATGGGGATCAGATACTTATTTTACTCACTGAACTGCAACTCAATTTATAACATTTGTATCATGTATTTTCTGGATTTTTGGTTGATATTCTGTTTCTATCATTTAAAAATCTATGGTAACAATTATAGACCCTTCATTTCTTTGTAAATGGGCAAACTTACAAAAGCTGCAGGGGACCAAATAATTATTTTCCCCACTGCATATATCGGGGCCATGGAGAATTTAGCAAATATTCTAAGGCTAATGACCTCGTTCAGGGCATAAACTATGTCTTTTCATGGACAGCCTGCTCTTATACATTTTGAACCCAAGAATTTATTTTCCAACTTCACTTGGTCGCCTTAGAAATTTTAAGGTGAATGCATCTAAGTGTCAAAGGTCAGTCAAAAAATAAACATTCCTGATTCAGACACATTCTTCTTTAAAAAGATAGCGTTTTTTTCCATGCTTTTTGTATTTATTTCAGACTTTTCCCATCCAGGTCCTTTGCTCCTTGTGCCTAACCCTCTTTTGCTACCAAACAGGGGGTAGACCTATCTATACCACAGTGACTTGAAGGAATCCCCAATTTAAGTGATACAATGCCTCTTCATCATCTAGAGCGAGCAGGCAAAAAGGCAGTTAAGCTTTACAAGCATGGTGTACAAGGGAAACCATTTGATGGCATTATCCCAAGCTTTACGTTAAGTTCTGAATCTTACTTATTTTAAATGGATCAATGATCCATTGGGTGAGTAAGCAACTGGATAACCACTTTGCATAGATCTTCAAGTCCACATTGATAAATGAGACAGGCTTGTAGCTAGAAAACTGGGTCAGTTCTTTCTGAGCTTTGGGAATAAGGGGAAATATGGACCTCTTGCAATTGTTTGGAATAGGATATGTCCAGGAAAAAGCATTAAAGCTAGTGTTCAGACTGGGAGCCAGGTTTTTTTTTCTGTTTCTAAAAAGTGTCCGAAAAGCCATCAGGCCCATTTGCTGGATGGCAAAAATAGAATAGTATTCCAGATTTCCACAACAATGAACAGAGTTCTGAGCAAAGTGTGGGTTTCAACTTGAAGGGTAACTCCACTTTCGTGGGGGGGAGAGCAAAAAATTAAAATAAATAACACATACATTTTATATATATATATATATAAATAAAAAATACAATGGCGACTTAAGTCATATTGTATTTGAATGTTATTAAAAATGACCTTTCCTTTTCAATCTGCAGCTCTGTAACTTTCTGCTAAAGTACAATGCAATATGGCTACCTGGAGGTGTTGTGTACACAGAATGTGTACAGAATGCCCGCTAGAAACATAATTTCCTGCTGGTTGCAGGAAATAAATTTGCTCCATCTATGACCAGCATGCAGGTAGAGCAACGAATATTATAGAATGGTCGTGGCTCCGGCCAATCACATCGCTGGAGCCCCAGTACCCAGAAGTAAGCTCCGGGAGAGTGGTCCGTGGCCGGAACGGGGGTCGAGGATGGCTGCAGCAGCTTCGATGTAAGGTACATAATACTCATTATGCCTTTGTCTTGCAGTTTTGTTTTTTAAGGGTTTACAACCACTTTAAAGCAGTCTTCCTTTTTTTTTTTTTTTTTTTTTTTTTAAGAATGTCCTGTGGGCAATGAAACCTCATCATAAAGTATATTTCAGAGCATCCCATTTGATAAAGGGGTAGTCGTGTCTTGGCAGATCCTGCGGGAGCAAATTATTCAACCTCCAAGAAGAGAAAAGTTTGAATGTATGAGGGAGGGTGATTGTAAAAACAGAAAATAATCAGACAATAATATCAAACCTAAATAAGCACGAGGTAGCCAGCTAAGCATGCAATAGGAAGTCAAAAATAAATTGAGTCTACTATAAAAATAATGTCAGTGAATTGCATGTGAAACCTGTGTAGTGGAGTCCAAGATATGTCACAGGTGAATCAGTTTTAGGTCAGGCAAGTGTTGTTTCAGCCTATTCAATTGGGTCAGGGAGATATGGGACAAATTGGTTATAGTGTCGAGAGGAGCAAGGTATAGAATAAAAGCACATCAAGGAATTGCCACTTCCTCCATAAAATCACCAAGCTTGTGATGAAAACCAGTGAGCACAGATAACTGTACCCAATTTGGTAGGTAGACATTCATAAACATAAACTACCCATAATATAGCTTACATTACAGAGCAATAAACTTTTCCTCTTTCTGGACATCAGATACAGGAAGGAATGATTGGGGGTCAATGGCAACCCCTCTACATTTATGCCCAGGGTTATTACCAACATAGTAGCTAGAGTAGTATTTTGTAGGCATGATAAATGCACAAGTGGCTTCAAAATGCTTCTCCTGTAGGAATAAGGATTTGTACGTGTTGTCAATTAGCAATATCATAAAGGCACCTGGGAGCGTTTAAGTTTAACACAGAATTTTGCAGCCTTCAAAAGTTCAATACAATCCAGGAAATTCTATTGTTCTGTGTAGTGTTGCCTTCTGTTTTGAATTTCTAACACTCTTAAAATCTACATCTGCCCAATAACAGGTACAGAATGAAACACCTGTGTTTGTGTCTCTGTCTGTTATTACAGAATCAGTTCAGACTTTTTTCTCAGAATTATCTTTGATGAAATTCACAGTAGTTTAGGCAGTTTTATTTGTGGAGGTAGAAACATGAAAGTTTGAGCTTTGATTGGATGGTGTTTACAGAGTGTTATTAAAGGGGAGGGGATGCTACAATATGATAAACCTTTTTGAGATGTCATCAACTTCAAAATTACCTTTTTTTCCCCCCTTAAAATGGTACAGGCTTAGGTGGTAATGGCTCAGTTTAAACATTCTCTTTTTCTATTGTGAGTTAAATATAGGTTTGTAAAATGTGTAAATCATTGCATTCTGTTTTTATGTAGGCTTTGCACAGCATTCCAGCTTTTTTTTGGAATTGAGGTTGTAATGGAAGATTATTGTAAATGTCCTTTAGCCAACAGGTATTTTGAGGCAGGTTTATGCCCGTGTGCCATAACTGGATTTAAAAAGAATGAGTTGAGAACAAACCATGGTGCTTGAAAGTCGATGGTTGATTGTCGGACGCTCCAAATGGGTATGAACACCCAAAAGCACATTTTAGTCTATTGGGATTCCTATATCTAGAACGTTTTTTTTTTTCTATAACCAAATTGTAGATTCTCCACCTAAATTAATGCATGAGATGGAAAATTCCATATTACAGATACATGCGACAGGAGGACAGAGTCCTGCCCAGAATGAGCGTGAAGATTGCAAAATCTGGTGGCAAGGAATCGACTATAAATCAGACTGAAGATGAGCTAAGTAGAGTTAAGTTTATTACAGTCATAGTGTTTTCTGGACAGCCTTGGATATTCAATGACTGATTTTACATCTTGCCTGGAGATGCTTTATAATGTGACATGCCTTCCCTGAGTTCATTTCATTTTACAAACCAACACATGGAATGTATATATGGGAAAAAGGAGAAAAAAGAAAAAATCTCTGCTTAATACTTTCCAGTCTTTGTTGGTAGAACCCCTCTGTACGTCACCAGGATGGTACTTTCTGAATAAAAACACCACGCTTTTTGAACTCTAAGAATGTGGTGATGCAAGAAGGAAATTATGGGCGATGGCCAAATCAACGATTCTGTGCCTTATTACAAACTTCTGAAACACTGAGAGCAATTTTTTTCATTCACCTAGAGCTCCATAGGGAACAGAAGTCCTGATTATGGACCCTGCAGATTCTAGAAGGCAGTCCATATGAAATGAATTATCTATGACATGTACCTTCAGACACTTGTAATCCGATAGTCCATGTAAATTTAGACCATACCTCGAAATAGGAGCCTCTGGCAACAGTACATTTATTCAGGAGCTCAGATAAGGAGGAAAAGAAAATCTAACATTTTTGCTAATCTACAGTCGTTAACATGGAATTTCCATTGTAAAGGGCATAAAAGTATCTAATTTGCTGTAGCAAATGAAAGAAAAACAAACGTGGCATTTCCTCTTCCTCTCTGAACATATACAGTAACCTAATTCCTCTATCTATAATCCTGGAAAAAAAATTGGTTAAATGTGTCCAGCCACTGACTTCTGTGTCTGCTCTAAGACATGGCAAACCCAGTGTAAGCAAAGAAATTTTGGGTCATATGGTTTTTGTCAGCGGAAGAGGTCCGAGAAGATGAACAAATGAGCTGTTCTAAAATAGTCTTCTGTAGGAGAGATATTAGTCAAAAGTATCAAAGTATTCAGTCCAACCTTTCATGTATGTGATGAAAAGTCAGCTATGTTATTCCTCTGCAGCTACCAATTACACATCTTCAGGGTATTAAATCATACAAAGAATAGTTCCATTTAGAACTGTTGGGTTAATAGGAAAGCTGATGGATGAAGTTATACTTGGGGAACCCAGCCGATCCACTAAAATAAACCATTATCAATAATCATCAACCCTCCCTTAATGCTTGTGCTTCCCAGGCATAAAGTATTACTAAAGGCAAACTTATTTTAATATTTAGATAGAATGGTGAGGTGTTGAGGGGAAGCGAGATCACACTCTCTAGTTGTCTTAATCCCCAAAGTCAATGGGAAAGAAAATTAGGACGTATCCAACATTTTGAGGTGCCTCCGAAACAATTAGGTTGTATTCTTTTGGATGTCTCTTTTTCCTTACAGTGTGTGTTGTTGCATACGCGTTTATGCACGTTCTTGCGTTTGTCAATAATGTGTTCTAATGACTATTCACTTATTCTGGCCATTGGAATGGATTAACATGTGGATGCGCATTAACATTCATTTCATTTTTGCACACATGTAAAAATCTTCTTTGGCAATACAATTACGTAAACCCCCAGAACATTAAATAGTTTCTGAATGCAGAGGGCCTGTAGAATGAGAAGATGAGGGTTGCAATTTTTTTATGTCACATAATATTGGCACAACTGTTTATTCAATTTTTCAGGATCACTTTCAAGCCGAAAGCTGGCTAAACAAGCAAAGCCAAGCTGGTGGCTGCAGTGGAAAATTATGGTATTTTGTCCCTGTATCTAAACTCCTGTAAATGCCTATGTCTGCTTGGACACGCAGGTTACCAAAAAGGGGCGTTTAGAGGCAGAAAAAATCAAACGCTTGTAAAACAGGTGTTTTGAGCTCAATAGTGCATGAGGCCTTAGAGCAGAAACCAGCCAATGAGGACACGTGTTCCCACGACAACTGTTAGGAAAGGATTTCCTCACATGGAAACATATCTTCACAATTTCTGTTGTATCTAAAGGACATGAATTGAAAGGAAACTCCCCTAATGAGACAGGGGGGAAAAATTTTCAACAGTTTTAACATTCCCTTACTTTATCAATAATTTAAAAAAAAAACTTTGGGATTTAGATATACTTTAGGCGATTCAGCCCTGGGAGGTTTTACCCCCTTCCTGACCAGGGCACTTTTTGCGATTTGGCACTGCGTCGCTTTAACTGACAATTGCGCAGTCATGGGACTTTACATCCAAATAAAATAGATGTTTTGATCTTTTTTGATCTTTTCCCCCCACAAATAGAGCTTTCTATTGGTGGCATTTGATCACCTTTGCGGTTTTAATTTTTTTGCGCTATAAACAAAAAAAAAAGCGTAAATTTAAAGAAAACTCAATATTTTTAACTTTTTACCATAATAAATATCCCCCAAAAATGTATAAAAAAACATTTTTTTCCTCAGTTTGGGCCGATATGTATTCTTTTACATATTTTTGGTAACAAAAAAAAAAAATCACAATAAGCGTATATTGATTGGTTTGCGCAAAAGTTATAGCGTCCACAAAACAGGTGCTAGTGTTATGGCACTTATTATTCATTTTTTTTTCTTACTAGCAATGGCGGCGATCTGCGATTTTAAATCGGGACTGTGACATTATGGCAGACACGTTGGAGAAATTTGACACATTTTTGGGACCATTGGTATTTATATAGCGATCAGTGCTATAAATATGCATTGATTACTGTAAAAATGTCACTGTCGGGAAAGGGGTTAACACTAGGGGGCGATCAAGGGGTTGTGTTTCCTAGCGTGTGTTCTAACTGAAGGGGGGAGGGGACTGTGTAGGCAAGATGACAGCACGCTGTTCATACTCTGTATGCACAGACTGTCTCTTCTCCCCTCAGAGAACCGGAAACTGTGTGTTTACACACACACAGATCCTGGTTCTCGGTATTCCCCGAGCGATCGCGGGAACATGGCGGTGAATGCAACCGCAGGGAACTCGCATCAGCTCCGTGGGCAAGCAAGGGGCACGCACGCACCTAGTGGCCACGTGGCAAAGCGACGTCACATGACGTTGTTTCGCCCAGCCGTGTCATTCTGCCGCAGTACAACTGCGGCAGCTGGTCGGCAAGTGGTTAAGTGGCTTTAGATATTTTTTTTATCTTTAGATTGTTTTTATATAATTTTTATCAAATTTTTTTTAAAGTGGTTTTACTGGGAGTCATGATTACAAATCTTACCAGAATTTAGGCCAGAATACCAAAAAATTTCCTTGAAGGCAGTGAGTGTTTTCTTAGCAGGGTTCTTTTGGTAACATCATAAATCAGGTGTCCTTATAACTCCACTTCAGCCCCGGAAGTATTTGCCCCCTTAATTACCAGACCATTTTTTTGTGATACGGCACTGCGTCACTTTAACTGACAATTGCGCGGTCATGCAATGCTGTACCCAAACAAAATTTACATTTTTTTCCCCACAAATAGCGCTTTCTTTTGGTGGTATTTGATCACCTTTGCGAACAAACTATGGGATAGATTTAGGGACTTTTATTGTTTTTACTAGCAATGGCGGCGATCTGCAATTTTTAGCGGGACTGTGACAAATCTGACCGCAAATGACACTTTTTGGGGGCCAGTGACATTTACATTGATCAGTGCTATAAAAATGCAATGATCAATGTAAAAATGACACTGGCAGGGAAGGGGATAACACTGGGGGGGGGGGGGGCGATCAAGGGGTTAAGTGTGTTCCCTAGGTATGTGCTAACTGTAGGGGGGATGGGCTACCAGGGACATGACAGAGATCACTGTTCCCGGTCACTGGGAACAGTAGATCTTTGCCATGTCTACTGTCAGAACCCAGTTCTGCCTCTGTACTAGGTGATCGCGGGTCGCTGGCAGACACCAAGTCCGCCAGGCCTGAGGGCACGCTCCAGGAGCAAGCAGTGGGAGTGAGTGTGCCGCCAGTGGTGCACTATAACTGCACAGGCCACCATACAGGTGCGGCGATACATTCAGCGCTGCCAGCCTGCAGCAGTAAATCTGTGTAAGCTGGTCGGCAAGTGGTTAAAGTAAACCTGCCAGCTGGTCAAGTCAGGGAAAAGTTTTTTTTTTTGTTTTTGTTTAACAGCCTACCTTCTTCTCTACTGATACTTACAATTCCCACATTTCCCACTAACCTGTTAACCTGCCAGCTCTTTTACTAGCGTTGGCCCTGTCTTCTCGTTCGTCACTGCTGCCGTCACTGTCCTGTCGCCATCTTCTTTGGCAATTTTTTCCTAGCACCTGTGATCCACCACTACTAAAGCAAGAAGATCCCCAGTGGAGTACTCATGGTTATATAGTGGAATGGATAGGATTTTGCCTGTTTGGATACACTATAACTATGCACTGTGTTGCTGTGGAAGAAGGACACACAAGTGCACCAACACATTGTGTGCATTTTCAGCAGGAATAAGCATTCAAGAGGCTATTTACCTTATCCTCCTGAGACTACATCTAGATAGGAGAGAAACTTCCAAATTTAAATTGCTTGCACTGATAAATATTTGAAAAATATGACCGGGATTACTACAAACTGAATAACTCCCAAACCTTCCTTTACAATGGCATAGTGCACTACACACTATGCATTGTGTCTTGAAAGCCAGGAACCAGTGTCAATATAAAAGGGAAAGCCTGTGTTACTAAGGGTCCAGAACCCACCCATCACAGTGAGCATAATCCTAAAGGGGTCTTCAAGGTCTGGGAACCAGAGAAATGGACCATGGCCCTAGACCTGCAGCTAACTAGACACATTAAACTGCCTGTCAAATTGAGCAACTAATGCAGAATCCAATGCCCAAAGCAACATTACAGGGCAGCCCTGTGTAATACACTTGTGGTTCGGTACACAAGATCAAGCCACATTTTTACCACCCAGCCTTAAGCTGTAAAAGTAAGCTACCAGCCAGATCCAACCCATTCAAGTGAAAACAGGTTCATCACCTGAAGACACAAGCAAAAAGTTGGGAGTAGTGGGCAGGGTTACACAGGTGCACTTTAACCACTTGCAGACCGGATCATTTTGCTGGTCAAAGACCAGACCACTTTTTGCGATTCGGCACTGCGTCGCTTTAACTGACAATTGCGCGGTCGTGCGACGTGGCTCCCAAACAAAATTGACGTCCTTTTTTTCCCACAAATAGAGCTTTCTTTTGGTGGTATTTGATCACCCCTGCGGTTTTTATTTTTTGCGCTATAAACAAAAATAGAGCGACAATTTTGAAAAAAACTCATTTTTTACTTTTTGTTATAATAATAATCCCCCAAAAATATATAAAAAAAACATTTTTTTCCCTCAGTTTAGGCCGGCACGTATTCTTCTACATATTTTTGGTAAAAAAAATCGCAATAAGCGATTATTGATTGGTTTGCGCAAAAGTTATAGCGTTTACAAAATAGGGATAGTTTTATAGCATTTTTATTAATAATTTTTTATTATTTTTTTTTTACTAGTAATGGCAGCGATCAGCGATTTTTATTGTGACTGCGACATTGTGGGGGACCCATCGGACATTTTTGACACATTTTTGGGACCATTGTCATTTATACAGTAATCACTGCTATATAAATGCAGTGATTCCTGTGTAAATGACACTGGCAGTGAAGGGGTTAACCAGTGGGTGGCAGTGTAGGGGTTAAGTGTTCCTAGGGGTGTGTTACTAACTGTGGGGGGGTTGGGCTTTCATTTAGTGAACACTGATCTCTGCTCCAATCACATGGAGCAGAGATCAGCGTCACTAGTTGCTAGGCAGAATGGAGAAATGCTGTTTACTCGGCATTTCCTCCATTCGGCCGCTCCGTGAGACGATCGCGGGGATGCCCGCGGTGATCGAGTCCGCGGGTCCCGCGACCGGACTCACGGGGGTCCCGACCAGCCCGATGGCAGGGCGGCATTGAATATTGGACGTACCTGTACGCCAATATGCCTGCCCGTGCCATTCTGTCGACGTACATCGTCGTGCGCTGGTCGGGAAGTGGTTAAGGGCAGCCTTAGTGAATTTTTTGTAGGTAGCCTGCATAAAACACCATGGTCTAGAACAGTGGTCATCAACCCTGTCCTCAGGGCCCACTAACAGGCCAGGTTTTATGTATTACCTTGGGTAGATGTAGACTACTGCAATCACTGAGCAGCAAATGATATCACCTGTGATGTATTTCAGTTATCTTGCAAACCTGGCCTGTTAGTGGGCCCTGAGGACAGGGTTGATGACCACTGGTCTAGAAGTACAAGTCCTTTGTCGTTTATGATTAAGATAAATCAAATCAATATTTGGTGTGTCCATTTAACAGATATTACAAACCCAGCATGCTTGTTAGCGTCTTCTGTCTGTTAAACGGAAGTGAAAATTTCCAGCAATTCTATTTTATACACAGTAAACCTACCATCATTTGCTGCACACAAACTAAAATCGTAAAACATGTTTGGTGGCAGTACTTGGGCACGTTACTACAAATAAGAAAGGGCAAGATCGGGGGTGACTGACATGTCTACATTTGTGTTGGGTGCTTACACAGCACACATTTCAGGCAGACTTTTAATGATCAGAAAATAAAAACCTCAGCTTTTGGAAAAAAGCAGCTATGGCAGGGAGGACAGTGATGGAAATATACATCCAAAACAGCTGGTACATATTACCTATACAGATTAAAATCTTAGCCATATATTAAAAGTGCATCCAGCAATATCAAGATTGTTAGTGTTTTTATTGCAAGATATGGAAAGCATGAGTTCTGTTTTGTAGGGCTTCAGAAGTACCCATGTGGAAAGGCTATAGTGAGACCAAAATGAACCAGCAAGCCCTTCAATGGAGTTACTGTAACTCATGGCATCTAACAAAAAACACATGATAAAGAAAAAAACATGGCTAGTTTTAAAAAGAATCTCAGACTTATTAATTTAGGCTGAAAGTAAAACAGTGCAGGGCAGGAGAAACTTATCTGGAGATCATCACCGGTGAATATGATGTGTGTCTACTTCATTTTAATGCCTAAGTGAATCCCTTTCTCAAACAAATCAACATTCTGTCACTGATTATCCAAATCCGAGCCCCAAACTGCATCTGTGGCTTGAGCCACATTCAAAACTTAACTGTCCAGATATGTTGAACTTCGAATTTGATCAAATACCTCCCGTGCCTGCAACCATGTCTTGGAAATATATCAGAGACTTGGGCTGCCGTGAGTTTACAGGCAATCTAGGATGGGATACTCTTTAAGAATAAACGTGTATGGCATAAATTATGTTTTAACTTGAAAATTGTAATTATAGCATAAGGTTCAAATAGGTCTGTGGACATTGAAATAGTACTTCTATATATATAAAATATATAACAACTGTGTTTACCCTTTTAAAATCATAATGACAACAGAAATTACTCTGATTAAAAGTTTATATACCCTGGTGATTTTGGCTTGATAACACGCACACAAGTTGACACAAAGGGGTTTGAATCGCTATTATAGAAAGGCAACCACCATCCACACCTTTGATCTGTTTACTTGTAATTAGTGTGTGTGTATAAAAGTTCAATGGAGTTTCTGGACTCATGACAGACCCATGCATCTTTAATCCAGTGCTGCACTGACGTTTCTGGAATCTGAGTCATGGGGAAAGCAAAAGAATTGTCAAAGGATCTGCGGGAAAAAAGTAGTTGAACTGTATAAAAACAGGAAAGGGATATAAAAAGATATCCAAGGAATTGAGAATGCAGAATGCCGATCAGCAGTGTTCAAACTCGAATCAAGAAGCGGAAAACGAGGGGTTCTGTTAAACCAAACCACGGTCAGGTAGACCAACTAAAATTTCAGCCACAACTGCCTAGAAAATTGTTCGGGAATCAAAGAAAAACCCACAAATAACTTCAGGCAAAATACAGGACTCTCGGAAAACATGTGGTGTGGCTGTTTCAAGATGCAAAAAAAGGAGGCACTTAAAGAAAGATGGGCTCCATGGTCAAGTCGCCATAAGAAAGCCATTACTACGCAAATGCCACAAAGTATCCCACTTACAATATGCCAAACAGCACAGAGACAAGCCTTAAACCTTATGGCACAAAGTCATTTGAAGTGATGAGACCAAAATTTAGATTTTTGGCCACAACCATAAATGCTATATTTGGAGAGGAGTCAACCAGGCCTATGATGAAAGGTACACCATTCTTACTGTGAAACACGGAGGTGGATCACTGATGTTTTGGGGATGTGTGAGCAACAAAAGGCACAGGAAATTTGGTCAAAATTGTTGGCAAGATGAATGCAGTATGTTATCAAAAAATACTGGAGGAACATTTGCATTCATCAACCAGGAAGCTGCACATGGGATGCACTTGGACATTCCAACATGACAATGATCCAAAACACAAGGAGAAGTTAACATGTCATTGGCTACAGCAGAACAAAGTGAAGGTTCTGGAATGGCCATCTCAGTCTCCTGATCTCAATATCATTGAGCCACTCTGTGGAGATCTCAAACGTGCAGTTCATGCAAGACAGTCCTAGAAGTTACAGGAACTGGAGGCTTTTTGCCAAGAGGAATCAGAAGCTTTACCATCTGAGAAGATAAAGAGCATTATCCACAAATACCCCAAAAGACTTCAAGCTCTCATTGATGTTAAAGGGGACAATACACGGTGTTAAGAACTGGGGTATGTAAACTTTTGATCAGGTTAATTTGGGTAGCTTCTGTTGTCATTATGATTTAAAAAGAGTAACTATAGTTGACTGATAATAAATGGCTTCAGCCAAACATTAACCATTTTTGTGGTTAATGTTTGATGTCCGCCATCCACCGGCGATCGTAGTACAGAGGCGCAGAATGGGGATCTGCCTATGTAAACAAGACGGATCCCCATTCTGACAGGGGACAATACTGTTAGTAGTGATCAGGAACAGCGATCTCTGTTGTCTCAGTAAGCCCATCCTTCACACAGTTAGAACACACCCAGGGAACACAGTTAAACTCTTGACTGCCCCCTAATGTTAACCCCTTCCCTGCAAGTGTCATTTATACATTGATCAATGCATTTTTTTTTAGCACTGATCACTGTAATAATTTCACTGGTCTCCAAAAAGTGTTACTTGGGGTCAGATTAGTCCACTGCAATGTCGCAGCCCCGCTAAAAATCACAGATCTCAGCCATTAGCAGTAAAAACCAAAAAAAAACTCTATAAATCTATCCCATAATTTGTAGACTCTAACTTTTATGCAAACTAATATACGCTTAATGGAATTTTTTACCAAAAATATGCCAATGAATACATATTGGCTTAACCACTTTCAGACCGGACCATTTTGCTGGTAAATGACCAGAGGTCTTTTTACACTTTGGCACTGCGCTGCTTTAACTGGTAATTGCGCGGTCATGCAATGTTGTACCCAAACAAAATTTGCGTCCTTTTCTTCCCACAAATAGAGCTTTCTTTTGATGGTATTTGATTGCCTCTGCGATTTTTATTTTTTGCGATATAAACGTAAAAAGACCGCAAATTTTGAAAAAAAATGATATTTTCTACTTTTTGTTATTAGAAAAATCCAATAAACTCAATTTTAGTCATACATTTAGGCCAAAATGTATTCAGCCACATGTCTTTGGTAAAAAAAAAGTCAATAATTGTATATTTATTGGTTTGCGCAAAAGTTGTCACATCTACAAACTAAGGTACGTTTTCTGCAATTTACGCAGCTTTTAGTTTACGACTGCCTATCTCATTTCTTGAGGTGCTAAAATGGCAGGGCAGTACAAAACCCCCCCAAATGACCCCATTTTGGAAAGTAGACCCCCTAAGGAAATTGATAAGAGGCATGTTGAGCCCATTGAATATTTTATTTTTTTGCCTCAAGCGATTGAATAATGACAAAAAAAAAAATTTTTTTTTTTTTTTACACAAAGTTGTCACTAAATGATATATTGCTCACACATGCTATGGGCGTATGTGAAATAACACCCCAAAATAAATTCTGCTGCTTCTCCTGAGTACGGGGATACCACATATGTGGGACTTTTTGGGAGCCTAGCCGCGTACGGGGCCCCGAAAACCAAGCACCGCCTTCAGGCTTTCTAAGGGCGTACATTTTTGAGTTCACTTCTCACTACCTATTACAGTTTTGAAGGCCATAAAATGCCAAGATGGCACAAAACCCCCACAAATGACCCCATTTTAGAAAGTAGACACCCCAAGCTATTTGCTGAGAGGCATGTTGAGTTCATGGAATATTTTATATTTTGCCACAAGTTGCGGGAAAATTACAAACTTTTTTTTTTTTTTTTTTTTTTTCACAAAGTTGTCACTAAATGATATATTGCTCACACATGCCATGGGCATATGTGAAATGACACCCCAAAATAAATTCTGCTGCTTCTCCTGAGTACGGGGATACCACATATGTGGGACTTTTTGGGAGCCTAGCCGCGTACGGGGCCCCGAAAACCAAGCACCGCCTTCAGGCTTTCTAAGGGCGTAAATTTTTGAGTTCACTTCTCACTACCTATTACAGTTTTGAAGGCCATAAAATGCCAAGATGGCACAAAACCCCCACAAATGACCCCATTTTAGAAAGTAGACACCCCAAGCTATTTGCTGAGAGGCATGTTGAGTCCATGGAATATTTTATATTTTGCCACAAGTTGCGGGAAAATTACAAACTTTTTTTTTTTTTTTTTTTTTTCACAAAGTTGTCACTAAATGATATATTGCTCACGCATGCCATGGGCATATGTGAAATGACACCCCAAAATAAATTCTGCTGCTTCTCCTGAGTACGGGGATACCACATATGTGGGACTTTTTGGGAGCCTAGCCGCGTACGGGGCCCCGAAAACCAAGCACCGCCTTCAGGCTTTCTAAGGGCGTTACAGTTTTGAAGGCCATAAAATGCCAAGATGGCACAAACCCCCCCAAATGACCCCATTTTGGAAAGTAGACACCCCTAAATTTAGGGGTACACTAGTGAGACTAGGTAATAAATGGCGGGTGCCCTGAAACTATAAAAAAATAACTAACCAACCAGCGTCACCTGTAACAGTTATATGGTGATCACTGGTGAAAGGGTTAACTAGGGGGCAATCAGGGGGCTTTATGCGGTAGTATATGGGGGTCCCTGGCGCTATAAAAAGCTGCGGCGAACCTAAATACCTACCTGCCTAACTAGCGTCACCTGTGACACTAATACAGCGATCAGAAAAACGATCGCTTATTAGGCTGGGTTCACACTGGAGCGATGCGGGAACGCCACGAATGCGCGGCGGGTTCCCGCATCGCATGCCTCCCGGCGGCAGTTCACACTGCCCTATGCGAACTGCTGGGAGTGTCAGTGAAATGTTACTGACACCCCCAGATCAGTTCGCATATCGCAGTGCGATCTGCAAACTCGGATCGCATGGTGTGAACACCCATGCGATCCGATTCTGCTGCGGGCCAAAAAAAGGGTCCCGTGCGAATTTGCGGCGGGTGCGGCGGGTGTGGCGGGTGCGGCGGGTGCGGCGAATGGCTGAACTCGAATCGCACAGAGATCGGATGTGATTTGCACTGCAGTGCGGTGCGAATCACATCCGTTCTCATAAACCGCTGCAATGTGAACCCAGCCTTAGTGACACTGGCGACGGGGGGTGATCACGGGGTTAAACCTTTATTGGGGGGGTTAGGGGGGTACCTTAGAACTAAAGGGGGCTAACCCTAACTGCCCTAACAGTTATTAGTCACAAATGACACCCGCCGGGTGATCAGGGGGTTAAACCTTTATTAGGTAATAAATGGCGGGTGCCCTGAAACTATAAAAAATAACTAACCAACCAGCGTCACCTGTAACAGTTATATGGTGATCACTGGTGAAAGGGTTAACTAGGGGGCAATCAGGGGGCTTTATGCGGTAGTATATGGGGGTCCCTGGCGCTATAAAAAGCTGCGGCGAACCTAAATACCTACCTGCCTAACTAGCGTCACCTGTGACACTAATACGGCGATCAGAAAAATGATCGCTTATTAGGCTGGGTTCACACTGGAGCGATGCGGGAACGCCACGAATGCGCGGCGGGTTCCCGCATCGCATGCCTCCCGGCGGCAGTTCACACTGCCCTATGCGAACTGCTGGGAGTGTCAGTGAAATGTTACTGACACCCCCAGATCAGTTCGCATATCGCAGTGCGATCTGCAAACTCGGATCGCATGGTGTGAACACCCATGCGATCCGATTCTGCTGCGGGCCAAAAAAAGGGTCCCGTGCGAATTTGCGGTGGGTGCGGCGGGTGTGGCGGGTGCGGCGGGTGCGGCGAATGGCTGAACTCGAATCGCACAGAGATCGGATGTGATTTGCACTGCAGTGCGGTGCGAATCACATTCGTTCTCATAAACCGCTGCAATGTGAACCCAGCCTTAGTGACACTGGCGACGGGGGGTGATCACGGGGTTAAACCTTTATTGGGGGGGTTAGGGGGGTACATTAGAACTAAAGGGGGCTAACTCTAACTGCCCTAACAGTTATTACAGTCACAAATGACACCAATGCAAAAAAATAAAAAATAAAAAATAAAATGACATTGGTGTCACTGTGACTGGGGGGCAGGGGTAATTGGGGGGGTGATCGGGGGGTAAAGGGGGGGTGTGAGTGTGCCTGGCATGTTCTACTGTGTGTGTAGAGTGTTGGTGCAACTCACCGATCCGCTCTCCTCCGTGTCGGAACGAAAAATACCGACACGGAGGAGAGAATACATCACTTCCTCTCCTGTGTTTACATTACAGGAGAGGAAGTGATGTCACGGGGGATTCCTATTCGTCGGGAGCGATCGCGAGGGGGTGGCCATGAACGAATGGCCGTCCCCTCGTCCGGGATCGCTCCCGCACGAATACCGACCGCCGCAGGCACCGGGCGGGGGCCCGATCGGGCCCCCGACCCGCGGGAGGCAAGGGACGTACATGTACGCCAATATGCCTGCCCGTGCCATGCTATCGACGTACATCGTCGTGCGGCGGTCGGCAACTGGTTAAACTGATGAACACATTTTTTTTAATATTTTTTGGGGGATATGTATTAAAGCAGAAAGTAAAAAATTATATATTTTTTCAAAATGGCTAGTCTTTTTTTGTTTATAGAGTAAAATATAAAATCCATATATATGTATGGATACACAAAACTCAATCCCTCTACTTAGTGTATCATCACAGCGCTTAAATTGCCCACACCCTAAATCTCAGCTGCTACTTAAACAAACAATTTCAACAAAAAATAGGTGCATCAAAATTTATTGCTAATAATAAACAAATAGATAATACCCCGTAGCGCTAATACTGTGTGAATATTACTCCACACAATCTACCTACAATAATATAAAAATATTCATAACTTTTTCATAAATCAATGTCCTTGATGCAGTGAACACAAATTTCATCAATTACATATATCACCACCTTTAAGTGAATATGAAAATGGTATATGTATCCACTTATACGTAAAACATTGTGAAAAAAATTATTAAAATGAATTCATCATCCCCTAACAAAAAGTGAAATAGTCCATCACCAAAAAGTGATTACATTTAAACACTCCGACAATAGTCCTTCTATAAGTGCAAGACTAGTCTTCAGTGTCCAAAGCAATTTCTTAATTCCTTCACCACACCATCCGTGATTGTGACCCCCCCTTCATGAGAGCACTCACCAGCTATTAAGCCTCACACTCGTGTGCTAGGCTAGTAGAGCTTTAAACCTCTCAGGAGATGGTTTCAATACTATGTCGCAAATCCCTGGATATTCTCCAATCGGAAATCTCTGATGTCGGGGGCATGGCTATCTGGCAACTAACATTGAGACACTAAGCTTACACACGGTGGTGAAAGGTGGTGCTGGACGAAGGGGATGGTACAAGCAAGCTAAGGCGCCCTATTCAAATTACGGACCTGCTGTGTGGGACCAGGTGGGATACGCAAGGAAGGGTGAGAGAGAGCGATCCCGTTCCCTGATAAAGAGGTCCGCTGTGACCACCACTGCCCCGGCGTATTTTAAGCACTTGTTGAAGTTGGAGTGTGGAGTGATTTGACTTTCTTTGAAGTGGCTTTTTTTCATATTGTTCATGTAAGTGCATAAAGAGTGAATTATTTTAAGATTAAAGTGTGTTTACTATTAAACTATTAGAGGTCTCCTCTGTGATTTCTTTTGAGGCACATATACCGAGATTTCCGATTGGAGAATATCCAGGGATTTGCGACATAGTATTGAAACCATCTCCTGAGAGGTTTAAAGCTCTACTAGCCTAGCACGCGAGTGCGAGGCTTAATAGCTGGTGAGTGCTCTCACGAAGGGGGGGTCACAATCACTGATGGTGTGGTGAAGGAATTAAGAAATTGCTTTGGACACTGAAGACTAGTCTTGCACTTATAGAAGGACTATTGTTGGAGTGTTTAAATGTAATCACTTTTTGGTGATGGACTATTTCACTTTTTGTTAGGGGATGATGAATTCATTTTAATAATTTTTTTTCACAATGTTTTACGTATAAGTGGATACATATACCATTTTCATATTCACTTAAAGGTGGTGATATATGTAATTGATGCAATTTGTGTTCACTGCATCAAGCACATTGATTTATGAAAAAGTTATGAATATTTCTATATTATTGTAGGTAGATTATGTGGAGTAATATTCACACAGTATTAGCGCTACGGGGTATAAAATATAAAATCTGCAGAGCTTATGAAATACCGCCAAAAGAAAGCTCTCCTTGTGGGAAAAAAAGGATATACATTTTGTTTGGGTACAGCATTGCACGACTGCGCAATTGTCAGTTAAAATCACGCAGTGGCTTGGTCAATAAGGGGGTAAATTCCTCCAGGGCTGAAGTGGTTAAGGATGTTTTGCTCCGCAGTGCCCACAGCTACAAAGGTCAAGGTTTGTTTTTGAATTGTAGGATCACTTCAGAAAATCCACAAAGCAAGTTTTTTTAACCAGATGCAACCAACTTTATTGTATTCGCTAGCATTAAATGAACAAAGTTATTATATCCAGCTTTCAAAACACATTCACCCCATCATGGCATCACCTCCACAGAGAAATAAAAAAACAGCAAAAAATAAATCCTAGCCGGTCCAGGCCCTCTAATGCAGTCAAGTCACTCTGCATCAGGATTTTATATCATGTGTCCTCCACCATAAAACATCAGCTTTTTTTATTATCTATAATTGCATCCAACACATTAAGGAGCTTTTCTTTATTTATTTTTTAAGAAATAGAAACTGTTCAATTTGCATAATGAATGTTCACTAAGCTTGAAGAATAAGGTGAGGATGTAATAAACACAAAAAACTGTATGAAAGTACAAATCTTGTTTTTTCTGTTTATTTCCTTCACACCTGACTAGGTTTTCAAAGTGAACTAAGGTAAGTGAACAGCCTTTGTTACTTTTGTAAAAGAAACTCCTCTCTGCAGAATAGCAAAGCCTGAATTCTAGCTTAGACCGGGTTCACACTGCTGCGACATACACTCCGACTTTGGGAGCACATCACATGAGGTGAACAAATCAGTGGTTCCCTATGACAGCCGTTGTAACTGGTCCAACTTTAGAAAAGGTTCCTGCACTACTTTGGTCTGACTTTGGTCAGTTTTCAGCCCATTCAATATCATTGAAGTTGGATCCTCATCTTAACCATCCAACTTGGCATCCGACATAATGATAGCAGCAGGAAAAGGAATTTATGTCACACTGGGATTGTTTAGATTGGTCAAAGCTATCTCAAAATCAGAGCAAAATTGTATCCTGTTCATACAAGTTGGATGGAAGTAGGACCTATGTAAAACCAATGTCACAGGGCAAAGTAGGATGACAGTCGTACGACAGTCACGTCGTACCAGTGTGAACCCGGCCTCAAAGATTGAAAGACTCATTGTTGAAGACAGTTTGCTACCGCTATCAATGGATGACCATGCAGAAGCGTAATAAGCCCTAATTAGATCAATTTATCAGGTGCTTAATAAGGCAAATAGCCTTTTCACAGTCGATCTAGCTAAACACCCAAAAAGTGTTAACACATTGTTGTACAGTTCTCTATCCCTCGTAATATTTTCAGTTCTGGTGCCAGTCTCATTCTCTCAGTACTACAACACAAAACTGACATTCAGATGGGATTCTCAAGTAACAGCATGGAGAGTAGATAGGAGGAAAATCACAGCACTGTATGGCCTTTTTCACACAGGCTTCAGCTTGCATAAGAGCAATATGAACAGTGAGTTTTAATAAAACATTTGCAGAGTTTTCAGCAAGCTTTGTTGAAGCTTTTAAAGTACCATTCAACTTCAGCTTGTAAATGATGAACACAGATCCTAACAGGAGTGCCAATTGCCACTTTAAACAAGCTACTAGCAGGCTTCAGTACTTCTTGAAGCTTGTTGAAAGCCTGGTAGAAGCATGCCTAAGGCTGGGTTCACACGTATGCATTTTTAGTGCTTTTGCATTTTGCAAATTTGCACTACATAACGTGTTCCATAGGAAACCATGTTAAATGAACTGTAGTGCAAATCTATACATTTTTAGTGCTTTTTGTATTTTTCAGGTGTGAACCCAACCTAAAATGGGAATCAGCACTCCGAAAAGGATCTGTGTTCCACATTTACATACTTGGAATCGAATGATACTTTAAAAACTTCAATAACACCTAGTACTCCTACTTCCTTTTCCTTTTTATATCTCTACTTTGGGTTTCTTCAGGAGTTTACTATTCAATTTAGTTGTTAAGGTTAAAATATACTCCTGTTCCACCCCGGTACTAGGTTCTCCCTGCTGATACCCCTTCAGTTTTCTACCCGATGCCGGAGTAAGGAACTTACTCCCTATTGTTCGTGTATACAACCTGTTATATTATCTTTTCATCTTTTTATGGATCTCCCCTGCGTGGGAGCTTCAATTCTGTAATGCCAACTATTTTAAATAAATAAATAAATAAATAAATAAAAACTTCAACAAAATTTTCTGAAAGCTCTGCAAAAGCATGCCATTCACACTGCTCGCATACAAGCTGAAAACCCTGTGAAACCGGGCTATTTTTGGATCTACTCTTCAAGGAAGTAAAAAATTAAAAATAACCCTTAAAGAGGGATTCCACCAAAAAAAAATATATTAAAAGCCAGCAGCTATAAATACTACAGCTGCTGACTTTTAATAAATGGACACTCACCTGTCCCGGGTTCCAGCGATGCCGGCAGCTGAGGCCGATCGATCGCTCGGCTCTCGGCTGCTGCCGCCACCATTCTAGGTGAGAGAATCACGAAGTGAAGCGAACCGGCTTCACTTCCCGGTTCCCTACTGCGCATGCGCGAGTAGGGCAGCGCAATAGGAATTCTCCGCGCTGTCACTGGGACCCGTGTGTGTCCCAGCAGACAGCGCGGCAGGACAGGAAATGGCGTAGACTCCCACGGGAGTCTATTCCCAGAAGTGGGTGTAAATACCTGTCTTTGACAGGTATCTCCACCTCCCTCCCCCCTGAAAGGTGCCAATTGTGACACCGGAGGGGGGGAGGGATCCGATCAGTGGAGGTTCCACTTTAGGGTGGAACCCCGCTTTAAGTTGGCCGATTCAGGAAGGACTGGTGGAATTTCAAAGCACGTATGGCCACTGTGGTTGACCAATTGACATGTTCAAAAAGCCTGTTGGAAACAACTCTGCTCAATCAGTACTTCAGGCTATAGCAGGGAAGTCTCTGCACTGTCAGAATACAAAGACGCAGCGGGGAGGATTCCTTCCTTCCACCTCAAATGTGTGGATGGAGAAATTGGGTTTGTTTTTTCATTTAGCCAGCTGGTTGGTCAAAAAAATCTGACCCATCTATAGCCAGCTTTAACATGAATCCACTTACACAGTAAGCATCAGAATAAAGAGGGCTGTAAAGGAACTGACCCATTCACATCTCTGTATTAGGGTTAAAGAGGAAGTAAACCCTGATGGGTTTACGTCCTCTGTCTCCCTGCAAAGGTAAAACATAATGGGCTACTATGCATTGCATAGTAGCCCATTATGTGTCACTTACCTGACACAGGAGCCAGCAATGTCATCGCTGTCCCCTGTAGTCCGGAGCATCCATCTTCTTCCGGGTATCCCTGCTCCGGCCACTCACAGCACAGGAGCAGCGATGACGTCACTCCCACACATGTTCACAGGAGCCGCCACTAATGGCATATCAGCGTTAGCAGCGGCATGCTGCTAACGGCGATAGTGCGTCTGCGTGCCGCTGTCTACGGCGCATGCGCCGTAAACAGCTGTCACTGTCTTTTAGTAAATATCTCCTAAACCGTGTAGGTTTAGGAGATATTTCTTGGATCTACAGGTAAGCCTTAATCTAGGCTTACCTGTAGGTCAAAGGGGTTTGTAAGGGTGCACAGCGGACAAGGACACAGTCCCACTCTGCTCTATGGGGAAATCGGGTGAAAACGGACCACCTGTCTGTTTCCATCTGATCCGCCAGACGGATTGAAAATAGGACCACCATTCGTGTGGATTTTGCAAACATTGGATAGCGGTGGATGTCAGCGACATTCACTGATCCATAGAGGAGACTGCAAGGTCCAATCAGGTCCACCTAAAAAACTGACAGGCAGACCTGATCGGACAGCCCGAGTGAAAGGGCCCTTAGATGGACTTTAAAATGTTATGGTGCTTACACTTTAGAGCTTGTTCACACCAGGTGTGAAGGACAAGCACTGGGCAGCCTTGCAGTCCCACCATCAGGCCAGTTAAGTAAACAGCTAAACAGTGTGAGATAGGCGCATCAGCATTGCTGTCATCTTACTGCACACCAGCAGCTGCTGCTGTGAACGGGCCCTTAAATAGCAAAATTTGTGGTGGGGTTTAAGTCATTCCAAATACAAATTTTCTACATGGCTAAAATCCCAATTCAGTTTGCAGTACTCTTTCATGACCAGGCATATTTCAATGACAGCCCTCATGATTATTTTTCAATATCTTCTGCACATTTCTCTTCCCATGTTTTTAAGTGAAAGCTTTCAGGGCCATTTTAATAGGACTCTGTATGTAACAGGAGACATGTTTTGCAGACTGTAACCTTTTACCCTTGCATAAACAGCAGGAAGAAGTGTCAAATAACGGTGTTTCATTTGTGTATCTATAAGAAGCTAGATATCTGATCTAACAGAGAGAAACATAGATTTGGAAAATAAATGTGATGGACATTTTCTTGTGCCTTCAAAACATGTAAAATGGAGAGCTATTAAGCTAGAATGGTACATAAGGTTTTGCTAAATGTTGTTAGGAGGAGAGCAGTGATGGGGCTTAAATTTCTCACTCTTTCCTTCAATCAATATGAGAGGCAAAGTTTCATCTCTGGGGCCACTAATGGCAGGAATTGCTGGAGCCAGCAAATGAGTAATGCTAGACCTTTGATTAGATGATGAGGCCATCAAGAACCTCATGTTACACTGAGCTTTAGTCTCATGAACTCCAGCAAAAACCAAATGGCAAAGGAAGCAGTGTAGCCTTTTGTTTGCTTGGCCAAAAGCAGTACAAAACAAAACCAGCATGATAAAACGCTTGGATGCCAAAATAATCTTATGGAATTTTTCTTGAACCTGGGACTCTCCATTTGGGGACACATTTTGCGAGCTGACCTTCAGGAAGAAGTTTGACGTTAGAACCCCATGGAGGATTCCTGCCAAGAAAAGATTTTTCTGTAGTGTCCTGCTGACCAATATTCATCCCAGGCAGGAGCAGACTAATAACTTCCTTATGGACGAGCCAGACGGAATGGAAGGACTTGGGCATGAAAACAGCAGGTAAGTCAAGATTGCAGCAGCACTTCAATCAGCTGTATGTTGTAAATGACCCTAATCAGTTTCAGATGCCAAATCTCACTACAAAAGTACAATGCTTTAGTTGAGAATATAAACTTCAAAGTAATTTTAGAATGTAAAAAAAAAAAGAAAATCACATATATTGTGGAAATAGATTTTTAATTTAGGTGGTTAATAATCTGTTTATTTCCTATTGTAATTTTAAAATCATGGGATGGAACTTACAATGTTGAATTCAGGAAAAAGATTTTAAAGGAATGTTAATTTTTTTCAGTACTCACTTCATATAAAAAATTCAGTTTAGTTTATATAAAATAAGTGAACTCTATACTTAGAAAATATTGTGCTAAAGTATGATATATTACAACACTGGTAGCTCTGCCCTTATCAGACTAAATATCTTATAAAATGTTATAGCGAAAGCAATTTGGGTCCAGTGTAAAAATCGTCTTAGATTCATTCATGGTTTAGTATAAAACTAGGCAACTGAACATGGAACTGAAAATAAAATAAACTGCACCCTAGGCATATATCATGGTTCCAAGAGCAGTGATGAACAGTAACCCACAGCAACCAATCGCAACGCTGATCTTTCAACCAGGCTGCCATAGTTTACTGCACACTGTTGTAGTTGTGATATATTATTAAAGGCCAGATATGAGAAGGAGCAGGATAACTGGCTTATTATTGGTAAACAGATCCTGAAGTATGTTTTGAAAAAATTTGACTTATCTATATTTGCAAAGTATTTGACTCCAGGGCACAGTTACTAAAGTTATTTCATTTCCAAAGACAAACAAATAGATTTGTTCTAAAATGTTCAGACACTGTTTACCAAATGAACAGTACAAGGTTAACATACCATATCTCCCATACCAAAAACATTAAGTTAATCAGCTTTTGACCCCATCGGAAAGATGTTTGTGTGCGCACACGTGCATGGCGCATACAAACATGAATACTGGATACCTTTATAGCTGAGATTGTTGTGATGTCCTATTTTAAATGCTACATAGTACAGTATGTTTCTGCTACATAATTACCATTACTTCATTCTGCATAATTATACAATCTTTTTTATTGGCAACAACAGTTGATTAAGGAGAACAATATTGCACATAATAAGTAATAAAAGGTTAAGCAAATTCAAAATGCATGACATTACTGAAACACACCAGTCTTAATCAGGCATACGGTGGTCTACCCTTGGTAACACAATTTAAAGTGCCTTTGTATACCTATTTAAAAGATAAACATACTACCATTTTTTTCCAGAATGTCGGTAACTATTCTAAAATATTACTGAATTCAACTGCTTACTCCCGCTATGGCTTTACCAGAGCAGCACAAAAAAAGATCTTCGTACTAGCAAATATTTTCATGTTCCAGGATGTTTGGAGATATTAAAACCATTGTTAAAGGTGTGCATTATACTCCATGAAAACAAATGGGTAATAGCATCAACCACAGTTCACTCCATTGCCAATATATAAAATATCAGTTAATAGATGTAATAGATGTTAGATAGAAATGAGAAGCGTTTTGGTGTTTGGCCAAAGTTTTATACACATATAAACTTGTCCAAAAAGACATTAAAAAAATAAATAAATAAAATATATATATATTTTATATATATATATATATATATATATATATATATATATATATATATATATATATATATATATATATATATATATATATATATATATATAAACTGAACAAATATTGGCGATTGTCTGCTCACCCTATATTAGTTGGTTTTACTATGTATTATTCGTGTGGCTTTGAGTTATAGGGATTGTATGATGGGTAAAATGCAGCTTACTTACAGGTGCATTCAGCCTGCATTTGAGATCAGTTTGAGAAGCATGTGAGGCACTTCTCTCTTGTTTAAGTTGTTTCTGACCTCCTCAGCTGGTTCTGCTATTGTATTCTATTGACTTGTATGGAGATAAAAGCCACTCAAACATGTAAAAGGCCTGCATTCACAAGCACTAAAGAAAGCTAAACTAAAACAACGCAACTTGGGGAGGGAGGTACAAAATTAGAAGGCCCTACAGGCCAAGGAACTGTGTGATAGAGGTAAAGATTAAATCAGTTGGAGGAACAATACCGTGGGTCCGGACAAAAGAAAACAAAACTATAAAAAAGTAAAAATAAAATTATTAGAATGGTGTGACAGGAGTCACAGAATAAAAACATAGGAAAACTTTAGGTGTCAGTTGAATCAACCCAGAGATTCCACACCTTATTGGATTTCTTAGGCCATCCCCAAGATAAATATGTTGCTTTGCATAAAGGGATTCATAGAGTTTATTAAGGATTTGCAATATTCTAGCGATGGTGCCACAGGCAATTTCCATTTCAGAATAACTCCATTTCTTGCATAAAATATTAGGCAGCCCAATGAAGTTCTCGCATTGGCTAGAGGTTCTACAAGGCCCAACAGGCATACTAGAGAAATGGGAATAGTAGTGAGGCAGATAATAAATTGGACCAAAGCAGCCGAGTTAATGTTGAAGATGTGGACATGCCCATATCATATGTATATAATCAGCCGTCTTACTACTACATCTCCAGCAGCTAGGGGTGTGACACCTGAGTAAATTTTTTACACCTTCAATGGAGTGAGATACATTCTGTGTAAAATCTTGAACTGTATCAATCTATCCCATGCTGATTCTAATTGAGTAAAGGGGTACTCCCAAACACCTCTTCCCAAGCCTCCTCATCCAGATTCGATTCCACTTCCCTCTTTTTTCTCCATATCTAGGGGTTGTGTACATGGGTCTGCATAAACCGCCCTTACCACATCTCTGTACGACTTTATTCAGCACAGCTGGACTGGCCACTGACTGCTTTCAGGTTAACTGAATTCAGAGTATTTTTTGACCAGCATGCCCCTATTTTGGCTGCCAAAAATACAGGAAAATGTACTACGTTGCCTGATCTCAAAAAGAAAGACAGGAAAAAAAACAAGAAAACAAAATTCTGGTGCACACTAGCAGAGTACTATTCACCAGATTTAACAAACCATAATGGTAGCAGGCAGTAACTCCACTTTACACTGTGTTATTTCCAAAGTAATCCAAAGCTGGTCATACACGGATCAAAATTTGATTTGTATGTAGCCCTCTCTGAATGGTTCTGCTGAAAAACCAGCATTCGAACGGAACATGCAGCCAAAATGGTGCAGTGCGGATCAGTGTATTCTGACAACAGCGGAGTCCCGCTGTCAGAATGCAAAGACACAGCGGGGAAGAAATTAGCTTGGTTTTTTGTGTGGCCGGCTTAAGGGTGATGGGCACACAGGCTGACTTTCAGCAAGTACCCTTGCTGTTCCAGACAAACTATCAAACTAATTACTCACTGGGCGAATATTAGATTTGGGAGGACCTTTTCTAGCTGTGTGAAGGAAGAAAAAGATACATTGTTTTTAATCTAATAGCTACAAACAGGTGCTGATTTTCATTCCAACACAAGTGCTGCTGGGATCATTTTATCAGCTGTTTTTAGCTTTTGAGCCATCCTTAAAAAAAAAAAAAAAAAAAAAACACATTCACTGCACTTAACAAGATAAACACTGTATGCCTCCAAACATAACCAAATAAGACATTTTTGGGTCCCAGGAGACTAAAAATCTACTTTTTGTGCACAAGTTTCATATGTTCTGACACAATCTTTGGCTACACATGGTGAAGGGAACCATGTCACCTCTATAGAATGATCTGTTATTAGATCATATAAGACATGTGTCTATTTACAGTATCTATGGGGTGGTCATACATGTTTCAATAATAGTAAGGCAATGTGACTGTTTCAAGCATCACTTATTACAGTTGGGCCATATAGAAAGGCAACTGCAACTGCTTCAATGAAGTGATTATCAGAAAGGTTCCAACGTGTTAGAAAATCGTTGTTACTGATAATATAATTTGGTTTGGCCATTTATTGGACCTCTGCAAATGTTGTACAGTAAAATTCCAGTTGTGGATAAAATATATATATATTTTATTAATAATAATAAAATATCCTGTATTTTAGCAGCCAATAAAGTGCTCGCACAAATACTTTGTTTTGCTGCCATCGAAAGGTCCAACATTTGCATGTACAGAATTAAAAAGCACTTACCTGAGAGCAAAGCAGCATGACCAGCTCTACCACTGAGGTACTGGACTTCATACATACGAGTCCTAAGAAGAAAACAGACATGGAGATATTTGTTGAGCATTTGATCTTTAGGACCATTTAAACAACAACATATTTGTATTTTTGGGGGTTTTTAATAGACATAACTTTCTAAGGTACATTCTCAAAGTCACAGATATAGTGTAGGTTAGAACAAATAGAACTAGGATGAATTAGGGACCTAGCGTGTGTTTTTATTAACTCAGAGAGATATTGCTCATATTTATTGCATGTAAATAATCAGCCCATACACTTTTTCTCAAAAATGCAGACAAGAGAAGCCACCAAAGTAGAAAAGCACCATAGATACTGTTATCTTTGCAAGATTTGTTATGTACACAAACCCTTGATAAAAACAAAAAAACAAAACAAACCAAATGTCTTTTTATTTTAAAGTGATTATATATTATGAGTTGATAAAATTCCAGATGCAGGGAGCATAGGAACTTATGAATTAGCATTGTTTCTGCATGGACTACAAAACACTTCCCCTCATATAATTAACCACTTGCCATTCGGGTAAATTCTGACATTTCGCTCCTACATGTAAAATTCTTTTTTTTGGTAGAAAATTACATAGAACCCCCAAATATTATATTATATATGCTTTTTTTTATCAAAGACCCTAGAGAATACAATGGCGGTCATTGCAACTTTTTATCTCACACGGTATTTGCGCAGCAATTTTTCGAACACTTTTTTGAAAAAAAAAAGTTTCATGCTTAAAAAAAAAAAAACCCACTAAAGTTAGCCCCTTTTTTTTTGCATAATGTGAAAGATGAAGTTACGCCAAGTAAATAAATACCCAACATGTCATTCTTAAAAATTGCGCACGCTCGTGGAATGGCGCCAAACTTCAGTACTTATAAACCCCCATAGGCAACTCTTTAAAATGTTTTACTGGTTACTTGTTTTGAGTTACAAAGGAGATCTAAAGCTAGAATTATTGCTCTCACTAACGTTCACAGCGATACCTCACGTGTAGTTTGAACACCATTTTTATATGTGGGAGGGACTTACGTATGCATTCGCTCCTGCATGTGAGCACACGGGGACGGGGGGCTTTACATTTTTTTGTTAATTTTACTTTTGGTTTTTTAGTTTGATACTTTAAAAAAAAATTGATCACTTTTATTCCTATTACAAGGAATGTAAACATCCCTTATAATAGGAATATGGTATCTGGTATGGTATGGAATTGGTCCTCTTTACAGTAAGATATGGGGTCAATAAGACCCCACATCCTTCCTCTAGGCTGGGAAGCCTGAAATAATAAAAAAAAATAAAACGGTCGCGAGTTCCCAGCAGAGGCGGCGCCATTTGTTTAAATGCAGAGGCCGGGTGTGACATCATAACATCGCGCACCGCCTCCGAACAATCAGAGACTCTGGCGACCATCTTGTCTGCTGGAAATCTCTATAGTAAACACCAGAGGCCGGCGGACCCATTCTATGACTCACCGATGGAAGCGATGAGTTGGTAGAAGCACCGGAGGGTGGCGGGGGGGGGGGGGGGCGTCCCCTCTCGCCGTCCGTAAGAATGATCAAGTGGTGGAACCACCGCTATGATCATTCTTATGGTGCATGGAATCACTGGCTGAAAAAGACGATAGCTGAATGATGCCTGTCATATGACGTACCTTGGGTAGGAAGTGGTTAAAAGAGGGAGGTGTTATGAAGTTCTAAGTCATGCCCTTTCCTAGAGTGATAATGGAGATGAGTACAATTGTCACTTATGGACAGGAAGCGTTAAAGTCAGGGGAAAAAAAGTATGGGAAAAAAAATGAATGACATTTTTCGGGTAAGGGTTACATTTTTTTAAAGCGTTGCCTATGGATATTTTAAGGTACCGCAGTTTGTCGCCATTCCAGGAGCATATGCAATTTTAAAGTGTAACAGGTATATGTTTATAATATATCTATAATATAAATTGGGCTAACTTTACTGTTTCATTATTTTTTAATTCAGTGAAAAAATTTGAATGAGCGCAGTGCAAATACTGTGACATAAAATATTGCAATGACCGCCATTTTAATCTCCAGAGCGTCTGCTAAAAAATATATATGTTTGGGGGTTCCAAGTAATTTTCTAGCAAAAAATAAGTGTCAGAAATAGGCTTAGTCTTGAAATGGTTAACAAATACAAGTCTTGACACAACCAAAAGGGCTAATGATTTACTATCCAAATACTTATATATATGTTCAAGCCTGCCGGGTAAGTAAATGCTGGCTAATAAACTGGTGCAAAATTATATTTGTTTACCTTTAATATAGCAATAGTTGTCATTTTCCTCATCTAGACAATTTATGTGTAAAATATTACAATGAAATACATACTATATATATATTCAAATATAATTAAACCATAAGCATGGTAGAAAAAAAAAAATTATATATAAAATTTTATATATATATATATATATATATATATATATATATATATATATATATATATAAATAAAATGGTTTAAAGAAAGGGAAAAAAAGGAAAATCACTGGCAAGAAATCTACAAAAATATTTAAAAGGACACGATAGACAAAAAAAAAAAAAAGTATACGTTTTATGAATTATGAAAAAAGCTATTAATTTGATTGCTCTACTGTATGTTAAGCAAAATAAGGCAACAAAATCACGATTTTCGTCAATGGAATTTTTGAATAGTGAACCACCTGTGTTGGGATATATTGCTCTCTGCTGTGTCACATTCCTTTTCAATATCTGATGTTCTGATATTCTCTAAAAATGTTATGTTATGCATACAGGACATAAAACTTTTTTTTCCACATGAACCAATTCCTTATAATGTGTTTCGGGGAGACATCTTTCTGATATGGGCTGCAGGTGGCTGTTCATAAATGTTTAACTACAATCCATAATATTTACATATGCTTATAACATGGAAATATTCAGAAAATGTATGATTGTAGCTGTCAGTTTACGGCCCCATCAAGTGTGATTTATTAGTGTTCACAGAGTGGAAGATGACATCACCAGGGTTAGCCAGGAGAGCCGCAATTTCTGAAACCTCTCAAACTGGCATTTTCTCTTTAACTTTTATTATATGATATAAAACTTGACAAGTTTACTTTAAAAAATAACTTTAACTAACATATGGAAACACAATGTAAGAATGATGTTTTCTTACACAATGCACGGAAAAGAAATACAGGGAAACTGAAGGAATTACAGGTCACTTCCATAAAGCACTATACGAAAAAAAATGGAAAATTAAAAATATATTAATTGTAGTTATCCCATAGCAACCGGATTTCATTGTAGCCAGGTCAGACATGGGTAACTGTACTTTGCCTAAATAAATAAAGCTCTTAGGGGAGCAATCAACCATCTGCATTAGGTCAATTATTTGTCTTAAAGCATACAAAAAATAAGTTTGGGTGTTTGTACAGTCATACAATTGTATAACATAGCTTTAAAGCTTAAAAAATATACACAAACCATGCAACAACTTTAATCTGCAAAGCATGGATGCAAGAAAAAAGCGAATTATTTTATTTCATGGAAGAGATAAGGCTCATCTCCTCTAAAATGTAAAGGAAGGAAAGTATAGTACCAGAATTGCAACTGACATTGTTTATGGTTTATCATTAATACCATTTTACATCTTCATGCCTGGAGTAAACAGTCATTTTTTTTCATGTTTTGTGACTGCTAGTAAGTCATTGAAAATGTAATCATTCCTTGGGATAAATGCTGGTGGCAGCACAATTTCTTGCACCCAAGATTCACAGCTTTTTCCAATTACAATTTGAAAAATATCTTAATCTTGGGTGAAACAAATATAAAAGTTAATGTGCTTCCGTCATTTAGAAAAATCTAGGTTTCAGCGTTTATTACAAAAGGGCACCAGGCTAGATGTTACTGGAAGTAAACAGGAGATATCTGCCAAAGTCAAATATCTAGAGATTATACTTTAATGGAAAATATAAACTTTCTAAAAAGACTATAACGCTCTCATTAACAGATTCGATTTTAAAGGCTGTTTATTAAAAAAAAATGGTAATATAAAAAAAATAAAAAATAAAGTCACACTTTAAATTTTTGTTTTAACTAATACATTTTTAATTTACATATCTAACAATATCATTAGCATTACAAATTATAGATGCACTCTTTTTAAAAGCTAAATAATAGTTTGAAATACATTGGGAGAAGTATTTACTTAATTTAATTAATACAACTATACTAATGTTTATGTGATTTTAAAATGTCAAGGGGTTGTGAATTGCTTACACAATTACATAGCAAACTACAGCTATGAAAAAGCACTACACATCAGGTACTATTTATAAAGGTCTCTTGTAGCTAGTCATCACAAGGAGACATATAAAGCAATATTAGAGTCCCCATGACCTTGCATTTTACTACCTGAACTAAGAGAACTAAGGGCTTGACCTCAGCAAGTCTGGGAGAACTGATGTATGGAGGGTAATTATGTTTAAAAGGATTTTATGTCCATTGGTTTTCTTCTTTAACTTGGAATATGTTAATTATCAGCTTCTACCAGCTTAGTGTCATCAAGAAAAAAAGTACAGAGACAGAGATGAATATATGATTTTTTTTTTTCCATATGTTATTTTAAAACAAGAGCTTCCACACTTACCATGTACTTCCTGTCCTGTTAAATACAAAAGGGACATAAATTGAATGTAATCTTTCTATTCCACTGGGGGCTGCCATACAATTTTTAGAGTCCCCTCTGGCGTTAAAGTTAAAGAGGGTTAAAAAAAAAAAGTTCCCTATGAAATAAGAGCAAGGTTTTGATCTGTTTTATTTTTATTGCTCCAATATGTGCTGAAGTCTAGCAGGATACCACAGCCATTCCGTCTGGTCTTTATCAAGGTCTGTCTACATTTTACTCATTGTGATTTCCCCATTGCACCCAGCAGAAATCCTTCTCACAAATGGAATCAATTGGGATGCAAGAACAGAAAGTTAAATTGTAATGTTTTGTTTGCTTGGATTAATTTAGAAAAAGAAACTTTAAAATTGGTCTAATTTGTGGAGCCTGCACTTGCCTGCATGCTTCCAATGAAAGAGGTAACTGAAAAAGAAAATTGTTCATAGTGTGTACTTGTGTAGGCACATCTGTGAGTATGCTTACAACACCAAACAATCATACACACTTGCATATTTTGCCATACAAATATAGACATAAGCAGTCATATTTTACCATACATACCATACTTTCACATATGTCCCCAAATTTTCTGTACAATTCCCTTAGACTTGCCACCACCAGCAAATATTATCCTCCCTCCTGCAGAGTGGCAAACACTCACACCCCTAATACTACTATCCACTGGTGCAGAAAACAACAGCTGACAAGCATCAGCAACCCACTGCCTTTACCCTCAGGAATGTTGTTAGAATAATCACTCTAAAAAAGGGGCACTTATATACATAAAGGAAGGAAAAAGTGAGTTTTAGGCTCATCTAAAAAAGGCATACATAATAAGAAAGCTATACAAACATGCCCTGGTTAGGGTAGTTGAGAAGCACTGATCTATAAACAATATTATTCTACATCTTGATTATTAGCATGTGATTTAGGCAATGTTTACGTCTGTAGCTTAACCACTTAAGCCCCGGACCAATTTGCAGCCAAAGGACCAAGCCCCTTTTTGCGATTCGGCACTGCGTCGCTTTAACTGACAATTGCACGGTCGTGCGACGTGGTTCCCAAAACAAATTGGCGTCCTTTTTCTCCCACAAATAGAGATTTCTTTTGGTGGTATTGGATCACCTCTGTGGTTTTTATTTTTTTTGCGCTATAAACAAAAATAGAGTGACCATTTTGTAAAAAATTCTATATTTTTTACTTTTTGCTATAATAAATATCCCCCAAAAATATATCAAAACATTTTTTCCTTAGTTTAGGTATTAGATACGTATTATTCTACATATTTTTGGTAAAAAAAAAAATATATATAAAAAACATTTTTTTTCCTCAGTTTAGGCCGATACGTATTCTTCTACATATTTTTGGTAAAAAAAAAATCGCAATTAGCGATTATTGATTGGTTTGCGCAAAAGTTATAGCGTTTACAAAATAGGGGATAGTTTTATAGCATTTTTATTAAATTATTTTTTTTACTAGTAATGGCGGTGATCAACAACTGTGACTGCGACATTATGGCGGACACAGTGGACATTTTTGGAACCATTGTCATTAATACAGCAATCAGTGCTATTTAAATGCACTTATTCCTGTGTAAATGACACTGGCAGTGAAGGAGTTAACCACTAGGGGGCAGTGTAGGTGTTATGTATGCCGTTATGTGTTTTTTTTATTGTAGGGGGCGTGGCCTGGCATGTGACGTCACTGATCGTCCTTCCCTATAAGGGAAGAGACGATCGGTGAGAGCCACACAGGGAAGCACTCAAGTTCTTCAGCTCTGTGACCCGATCGCGGGACACCAGCAGCGATCAGGTCCACTGGTCCCGCGGCCACGGTCATGGAGCACAGGACCGGGTCGGGAGCGTGCCGCAGGCCCACGGCTGGGCACTTAAAAAGTAATGTACAGGTACGTGCTTGTGCCCAGCCATGCCATTCTGCCGACGTACATCGGCGTGAGGCAGTCCTTAAGTGGTTAACGATCAGAAATCTGCTAGATTTCCAGAAAAATCCCAGGCCCAAACTTTTCATTTCCAGAAGCTGTATAAAAGCCCAAATTACTAAATAAATATCTGATTTCTGCCACAAAAGTGTCACTAGATAAGTAATTTCATTGTGGTTTAATGCAAGTCTTTTTAAAATATATCTTATTTTGTTATACAACATTTTAATACCATAATATTTGTATTGCAATTATTGTATACTACTTGATGTGGTGATATTTAACATTTTACCCAAGGCTTAAAGTTACGTTTTAGCTTTAACACAGTTGTAAACCCCGCTTGGTCATTTTTACCCACAGGTAAGCCTATAGTAAGGCTTACCTGTAGGTAAAATAAATAAATCTCCTAAATGTGCATGGACTCTGAAGATCCGGCATACCTTGCCGGAACCAAGGGTCCTGTGCACATGGGTGGGAGTGACATCATCACAGCTAAGGCCAATCACCTAGCCAATGTATGCAAACTCAAAAGAAAGACAGGGGAGACATGTCAGCCCTTCCGCCCCCCCCCCCAGTTCTGTGAATGGATCACCGTTTTCTTCAGACATCTGAACTAAGCAAAATTGTAGGCATCCCTTATAGTAGGGATTTCATTTTTGTGGATATACCCAAGTTACCTGAACATACTGTGTAAAGGTTGCTGCATCTCTCAGGCACTCAGACACAGAACAGTCCATAAGCTTTGTTTTTTTTTTATTTGAGGGGATTGAACTTGGAGGGCCCCTGTGGTGTAGAAATAGTTCCAGTGCTAATGTCCTCTTTTCAGCTACCAATCCCAGATAGCTCTCTTCAGACCCTGTCAGCCAGCCCAGCTGCAATGATCTCTTTACACTGCCCTTCCCACAGTCCTCTCTTTTGGTTCTGCACCCAAACTGAAAACTCTAATTTCGCTCAGGCATGCCTCCCTAGTCCTCCCGACTGTACTTCACTCACCAGCCCTCCTGGCTGCGATCAGTTGTCCTGCCTGAAGTCTCTTAGCCATGTTCTCTCCCACTGTCCTCCCCTTGCCCTCTCACGTGCCACTCCGCCAGGATCTGGTCTCCCCTCCTGGATACACCCGAGCCCCGGCCCAAGGGTCAACAGTCTCCACACTCTCTCACTCCAACTCTTCCACCAGACAACTCTTCCCCAGCTGGGCTGACCCTAGGTATTTTAGGAGACCTGCCCCCTGACAATCCAAGTTGAGAATTGGTCAAGGCTCCTTAAAATACACCAGGCAGCTCCACCTCGCCTCTCCTCTCTTTTTAGCACCTTCCAGAAAGAAGAGGGAGGTGACAGTGAGTCACCCAGCCCTGTCCTGAGCTACTCCCTGGCTATGAATAAGCACTACAGCTAGTGTGAAACGTCAGCAATTTTTCCTTGTTCGCTGCATTTGTTGAGCTGTGATGTGATTTTCCAATAAAAGAACGTGATCTTCTGAAGAGTGCGGCAGTCCAGAGCTTGTTTTTCGTCTGTTGCCTGAGCTACTCCCAGCCCAGAAGACAAACAGGCCTAACCCACCAGCTTTTCTACTCTATCAGAAAAATCCTCAATCTAGCACCTACCTAACTAGAGGGTGCTACAACTGTTTACTAAGGATGGAGAGATGGTAAAGGTATTGAATTTATTCTTCTCCTCGGTCTTCACGAGGGAATTGGGGGGTCACAGGAAGCACCTTCATGGCTAACAGAGGACAGAATTAGAAATAGACTTGAAAAAGTTAACATTAATAAGTCACCAGGACCAGATGGCTTGCACCAGAGGATCCTTAACCACTACAATACAGGGCACTTTCGCCCCTTCCTTCCCAGCCCAATTTTCAGCTTTCAGCGCTCTCACACTTTCAATGAAAATTGCGCTGTCATGCTACGCTGTACTAAAATGAAATTTTTCTCATTTTGTTTGTACAAATAGAGCTTTATTTTGGTGGTAATAATTCACGCCTCAGTTTTTTATTACTTGCGATATAAGCGAAAAAATTGCGTAAATTTGGGGAAAAAAAATATTTTCTCCGTTCCATTTTAAAATAAATCCAATAAAATCGAATTTTGTCATATATTTAAGCGAAAATGTATTCTGCTACATGTTTTTGGTAAAAAAAAATCCATTAAGTGTATAAAAATTGGTTTGTGTGATCATGGACAGATGTACGCAAATGATCATGTACAGATGTGTGCAGGTGATCACGGACATATGTGTGCAGATAATCATTGGGACATGCGATTTTAATGGGACATATGTGGGGGACATACGTTTTTATTATTTGGGGACATGTGTGTTTACACTGTGTTTTACACTAGACTGGTGATCAGTGAGTAAAAAGCTGTAAAAAACAGCTCATACTCACTGATCACCAGCCGGCTGCAGTGATCTGCTCTACTCAGCGACGACTTCCGTGTGAGGAGAGCTGATTGCCTAGCAACCGGCTGTTTGTTTATATCACATGATGGCTGTGATTGGACATGGCTGTCATGTGATCAGGAGGGCCAATCACAGAACCCTCCTGCCGATCCGAGATACGCCGCATCCGGGTGACACAAGCGCATCGGGATCGTGCCGCAGCGCGGGCACGTGCTCATGTGAGATCCACCTCCTACTGAAGGACGTTCCTGAACGTCCAGTCATAAGGAGAGAGCTCCCACCCAGCCAATGTATATATACAAGTAGTTAAGGAATTCCGTCAAGTAATTGCCAGACTATTGTTCCTAATTTTTACGAACAGTCTATTGACTGGAATGGTACCAAATTGGAGAAAAGGCAATGTAGCACCAATATTTAAAAAGGGCCAATGCCTGGGAATTACAGACCAGTTAGCCTAACATCAATAGTATGCAAACTCTTGGAGGGGATAAGGGATTATATACAAGATTTTAGTAATGAGAATGGTATTATTAGCAGTAATCAGCATGGATTCATGAAGAATCGTTTTTGACAAACCTATCTATTAACCTTCTATGAGGGCGTGAGCTGCCATATACATAAAGCCCTATAGATGTGGTGTATCTGAATTTTGCAAAAGCATTTGATACAGTTCCCCATAAATGTTTGCTGTACAAAGTAAGGTCTGCTGGCATGGACCATAGGGTGAGTACATGGATTTAAAACTGGCTACAGGGGTGAGTTCAGAGGGTAGTGATAAATGGGGAGTACTCGGATTGGTCCGGGTTGGAAAGTGGGGTCCCCCAGGGTTCTGTCCTGGGACCAATCCTATTTAATTTATTCATAAATGACCCAGAGAATGGTATAAAAAGCGCAATCTCTGTATTTGCGGACGATACTAAGCTAAGCAGGGCAATAACTTCTCCACAGGATGTGGAAACCTTGCAAGAAGATCTAAACAAATTAATGGGATGGGCAACTACATGGCAAATGAGGTTTAATGTAGAAAAATGTAAAATGATGCATTTGGGTGGCAAAAACATGAATGCAATCTATTCACAGGGGGGATAACCTCTGGGCGAATCTAGGATGTAAAAGCACCTGGGGGTCCTAGTAGATGACAGGCTTAGCCATGGCATGCAATGCCTAGCTGCTGCAAGCAAAACAAACAGAATATTGGCATGCATTAAAAAGGGGATCAACTCCAGAGATAAAACAATAATTCTCCCACTCTACAAAACACTGGCCCAGCCACACCTGGAGTATGCCATCCAGTACTGGACATCGGTCCTCAGGAAGGATGTGCTGGAACTGGAGAGAGTCCAGAGAAGGGCAACAAAACGAATAAAGGGACTGCAGTACATTAGTTATGAGGAAAGGTTACGATCACTGAACTTATTCTCTCTGGAGAAGAGACGCTTGGGAGGGGATATGGTTTCAATGTACAAATGCCGTACTGGTGACCCCACAATAGGGATAAAACTTTTTTGAAAAAGGGATTGTAAGACACACGGCCATTCACTAAAATGAGAAGAAACCTTTAACCTTAAACTGCATAGAGGGTTCTTTACTATAATGCCCTGTACACACGACCGGTTTTCAGAGTTTTTCCCAAGGAAATTTCACTGAAACTGTCTTGCGTACACACAATCACCCCAAAGTCCGATCTTCAAAAACGCGGTGATATACAACACGTATGTTGGGACTAGAAAAAGGAAGTTCAATAGCCAGTAGCCAATAGCTTCCGTCTCGTACTTGCTTCAGAGCATGCATCGTTTTTGATCCGTCAGAACAGCATACAGATGAGCGGTTTTCCCAATAGGAATTGGTTCCGTTGGAAATATTCAGAACATGTTCTATTTCTAGGTCCATCAGAATTTTCGGCATAAAAAGGTCCGATGTGGCATACACACGATCGGAATATACGTTGAAAAGCTCCTGTCTGACTTTTTCTGTTGGACATTCCACTCGTGTGTACGCGACATAAGGGTGGTAAGGCAGTGGTTTCAGCGGGCAGCATCAATAATTTAAAAAAAACTATTAGATAAGCACCTGATTGATCACAATATACAGGGATATACAATGTAATACTGACAAAATCACACACATAGACTTGATGGGCTTGTGTCTTTTTCAATCCCGCCTACTATGTAACTGCATCTTTCCTCGTTAGAACAAGTGCACCAAGTTGTTATAAAGAAACTCAGACCTTACCATTTAGAAATCATATTGCAAAGGAAATGGTGAAACAACCAGCCATTTCTTAAAGCAGAAAAAGGAATGAATCTTCAACAATGTTTGTTAAAATCCCTGCAACGTACATTGATCACCCAAGAAGGATTGTGTTTTTCTAAACAAAAGTGGAGGTCCACTTTAGGTTAAAATGTTAGTAAAGGCTTATAACCATAATGCCTAAAAATTTTGCATCCTCCCCTCTGTTGTACCTATCCTGCATAGCTTTTTTTTAATTTGTTACAGTCATGTGATCTAGTAGCTCCAGATCCCTTGGACTGCTGGACAACGGCTATGAATACCTGCCTATGGTGCCATACTGTCATACAGTGGGGATGGAAAGTATTCAGACCCCCTTACATTTTTCACTCTTTGTTATATTGCAGCCATTTTCTAAAATGATCCCATATTGACAGAAAAACACAGAATTGTTGAAATTTTTTCAGATTTATTCAAAAAGAAATACTGAAATATCACATAGTCCTAAGTATTCAGACCCTTTGCTGTGACACTCATACATTTAACTCGGGTGCTGTCCATTTCTTCTGATCATCCTTGAGATGGTTCTACACCTTCATTTGAGTCCAGCTGTGATTGATTTTACTGATTGTACTTGATTAGAAAGCCACACACCTGTCTATATGAGACCTTACAATTCACAGTGCATGCCAAAGCCAAAGAGAATCATGAGGTCAAAGGAACTGACTGAAGAGCTCAGAGACAGAAATGTGGCAAGGCACAGATCTGGCCAAGGTTACAAAAAAATTCTGCTGCACCTAAGGTTCCTAAGAGCACAGTGGCCTCCATAAACCTTAAATGGAAGATGTTGGGGATGACCAGAACCCTTCCTAGAGCTGGCCGTCCGGCCAAACTGAGCTATCGGGGGCGAAGAGCTTTGGTTAGAGAGGTAAAGAAGAACTCAAAGATCACTGTGGCTGAGCTCCAGAGATGCAGTCGGGAGATGGGAGAAAGTTGTAGAAAGTCAACCATCACTGCAGACCTCCACCAGTCGGGGCTTTTTGGCAGAGTGGCCCAATGGAAGCCTCTCCTCAGTGCAAGACACATGAAAGGCTGCATGGAGTTTGCTAAAAAACAAAACAAAAAAAAACACCTGACAGACTCCAAGATGGTGAGAAATAAGATTCTCTGGTCCGATGAGACCAAGATAGAACTGTGTAGTCTTAATTCTAAGTGGTATGTGTGGAGAAAACCAGGCACTGCTCATCACCTGTCCAATACAGTCCCAACAGTGCAGCATGGTGGTGGCAGCATCGTGCTGTGGGGGTGTTTTTCAGCTGCAGGGACAGGATCACTGGTTGCAATCGAGGGAAAGATGAATGCTGCCAAGTACAGGGATATCCTGGAGGAAACCCTTCTCCAGAGTGCTCAGGACCTCAGACTGGGCCAAAGATTTACCTTCCAACAAGACAATGAACCTAAGCACACAGCTAAAATAAAAGGAGTGGCTTCACAACAACTCCGTGACTGTTCTTGAATGGCCTAGCCAAAGCCCTGACTTAAACCCAATTGAGCATCTCTGGAGAGACCTAAAAATTGCTGTCCACAAATGTTTACCATCCAACCTGACAGAACAGGAGAGGATCTGCAAGGAGGAATGGCAGAGGATCCCCAAATCCAGGTGTGAAAAACTTGTTGCATCTTTCCCAAAAAGACTCATGGCTGTATTAGATCAAAAGGGTGCTTCTACTAAATACTGAGCAAAGGGTCTGAATACTTAGGACCATGTGATATCAGTTTTTCATTTTTAACAAATCTGCAAAAATTTCAACAATTCTGTGTTTTTGTGTCAATATGGGGTGCTGGGTGTACATTAATAAGGAAAAAAATGAACTTAA
This sequence comes from Lithobates pipiens, assembly GCF_037356315.1. NCBI lineage: Eukaryota > Metazoa > Chordata > Amphibia > Anura > Ranidae > Lithobates > Lithobates pipiens. The sequence continues at coordinate 626,417,506 of NW_027507748.1, read as the reverse complement.
ATGATTTTGAAATGGCTGCCATATAATAAAGAGTGAAAAATGTAAGAGGGTCTGAATACTTTCCGTCCCCACTGTAAATATTACCCATCAAGGGCATTTAGCAATAAAGATATACAAAGAGTGGTAACGAAGAGCAAAAAAGCATATAATTAACTAAAATCTTATTTATTGATGTGCTTTGCACATCATTACTGCTCTGTGCCCCAATTTACCGAGGGGCATTTCTTTCTCGATTTATATAGATTTTTTAAACTTTAGGTTTTATTCAGTGTGTACATACTAATACAGTGTCCACACTAATATTTGTAGTACAATTTTGCTCAATGCGAGGAAACCCATATTGCCCACAAAATATACTTCATTAATAAAGATTAGTATAACCTACAGGAGGGTACACAAAACAAAAATGCAATCTAATGCAAACATTATTTTGTGTACCCTCCAGTGGGTAATACTAATTCTTATTAATAAAGTGTATTTTAGAATGTATATTTGGTGGGAGACTCTGTAACCCTTTCTGAATATATCCTTAACATTAGTTAACTTGGAAGGCTACGAGTCCCCACTGTTATAGCAATATATAAATTTATTTTATTGTAAAAATGTGTTATCTATTGGCTCTGGTGGTTTTCATTATTCCTGGTCTTGAAAAGTCAGTTTATCTTCTTTAAAACTTATTTCATTGATTTTGTTTTAAACTTAAGTGAACTGGAAACAAGACAAAAGATTGCATACACTAAACTGAGTCAGTATTGGTAGTGAATATTACCTTCTGTGGTGCACTGTATATGGTTAAAGTACACACAGTTTATTTAAAAACATACTATTACCATGTGTGTGCAACAGTTTTCATACTGGATGTTCAAGTTTAAATGAGAACCTTTATCAAAGTACGGTCATTTATGCATATGGACCAACACCCATTTTTCTGGAAAATGTCTCCATATTTAGTGAAAAAAAAATAGGTAAAATTAGCAATACAATCGGAGGATCCTCCTGCTCTCAAAGAATGGATTAATACAATGGGAGATATGCTCCAGATAGAAGAAACAATTTTCCAACATAGGGGTTGAGCCCAGAAATTCGAGAAACTATGGGGGCCGTGGCTGAATGTACCGGGACTTGCCCCAGTGGATCTGGTCATGGGCAGATTGCTAGGCATCGGTACCTGAACAGGGTGTTTTTTTGGGCCACTGACTCAACTATATGGGTACTGGCAATTCAGTCTAGAACATGGCACAAGGCATTAGGCAGCCAAGGAAAGTCTAGGTAGAGCTGCAGACCGCATAAAACTATTGCTTATGATGGCTGTATATGTACTGGAATGTATTTGTGGCTTCGGTGTATGTTTATGTGTGTTCTTCAATAAACTTTTTTCTGGATAAAAAAAAATAGCAAAACAGCACAGTAAAAGTGGAGAGAAATGAAAATATTACAGCAGTGACTGAAATATACTGTTATTGCTGTTAGAACACAGATATAACCCTTAGCTCCTGAAGCAAGCAGAGTCCTTCAAGAGAAAGGAATAATTGGACTTCACTACATCTCATGTGATGAATTCACTCTAGTATAATAACTAGAAGGAAGAATGTGTAAAAGAGCAAAGCAAACTCATATTGCAAAGACAATGTTCACCTAACTTAGTGAAAAAGGTGAAGCTAAGCAAAAATGTACTGAGCAAAGAATACTCAATCATGTGCAAGAACATATATATAAAATAAATAAAATAAAATAAACACCAACAGAACTTTTGCTTTACGCAATATTGAATCTTTAAAGTCAGCACTGTCTGTTTTATGTACTAAGCGTATCTTCACTTTGCCAAGTGAGTTGCTTCGTTTTCACTTAGTAAGCAAATGACGTGAATCTGTAATCATATTAATCATGTATAAGCAACAATCTTTTTTTAAAAATAATCCTTGTATGTTTTTTTTTTTTTTCCCTCAAATCACATTTAATCCAAATTGTCCAGATTTACCAAATTCCTCTGTTCTTACTATATATATATATATATCTCAATATTGAATTCTCTCTCTCTCTATATATATATATATATATATATATATATATATATATATATATATATATATACCATATTATTTATATATATAAAAAATATCAGTACAGTATATCTATATAATAGGATATAATATATTACACAATAGGATCACTTCAAAATTGCACAATTTTCAGGATATTCTGTATGTTTGTGTTTATTATTCATGTAGTGTGTTTACTTATATATATGAATCACTTAAACTGCCAGGTACAGCACACATTAATTCATCCACTAGAATCCTATATTGTGCCTTGAGGAGGTCAAACAGAGCTTTAATGAGTTAAAACATGACCATGATCCACTTTATCATGCAGCATAGCAAAACAGTTAAAATGAATATAGCTTGCATATTAAAGATTAATATAGCTTACATATTAAGTATTAAATAAAAACTCAATTGACCCCCCCCCCCCTCCATTTGCACCCTAAAAAAGGAACCCTTCTTATGCGCAGCATTATGAGTATAATGGAAATTGCCTGATTATTGCTGCTGATGATTTGCACCCAAGCTGTCCTTCTCCTAGCTGACGACATGCCGAGTGAAAAAAATTATAAAAACGCAGACTTCCATTTTTTGGTTTCATATATTCACTTAATAAACTGACCTAACATAGTTCCTTTACAAAAAGTGAACAAAGAGCTCTGCTCAGTTAAGTTGATGGATCCGATTTACAATATTAAAAATTTTATACACAGTAAGACAGACCCTCAAACACCGTTATTGGTAATAACAGTGCTGTATTTTGGCCTAGGCCGACAAGGTCCAGGCCAGCACTTTGCTCCTCCTGAGTCAGTCCATCCATTCACTCAATGCCGAAGCTGCTGGCTGCACCATCTCTCATAGAGCACAGCGTCTGCTTACAGTTTCCCCCTCCCCCTCCCCTCCCCTCCACACAGACAGGAGAGCGGAGAGAGAACTGGTCAGCCTCCTGTGTTGTGATTCCAGAAGGTGCACCTGGATTGGTCAGATTGCGGCTTCAGCTTGCAGACCCAGCTACACTCTGGATATCCTGGAGGGGGTGAGAGTAACTATTATACCGATCCTTTTCCCTGTCTCTCCTTACAAACCTCACAGCTTATCTGTCCTCCAGCTTTCACTTTGTTTCTCCTATCTCCCTGTTATCTGAAATATGCCGGACTGTCTGATAATTAACCCTCTGTGTCCTTGGTGCTACAGGAGACTGTGTTTTTCTTCTCTTCATCCATGGAGACATGTACACTGCTGCTTACATATATAGTTAACTCTTTACAGCTCAATATCTGCAGGCTGGTGCTTCTGGAATCAATGGCATTTAACTCCTGGTGTCTGCTTGTAAGACACCTTTCACACTGAGGCGTTTTCAGGCGTTAAAGGGCTAAAAATAGCGCCTGAAAAAATGTCTCCCCTACAGCCCCAGTGTGAAAGCCTGAGTGCTTTCACACTGGAGCGGTGCGCTTGAAGGACATTAGAAAAAGTCCTGCAAGTAGCATCTTTGGGGAAGTTTAGAAGCGCTGCATACAGTGCTCCTCCACCACCCCTGCCCATTGAAAGAAATGGGTACCAGTGCCAAAGTTCCTGCAAAGAGCTTCAGCAGTGGTGCTTTTCGGGTGCATTTAACTCTTTCTTCTGCAGCTAGCGGGGGTTAAATGCATCCCGCCGAAAAAAGCACTGCTAGAACTAGCGGTGCTTTACCGCTAACTCGGCCCGCTGGCAGTGTGTAAGTGGTCTATATGTGATTAACCTTTCATAGCCACCTGTATGGCTAATGCTGCCTTCTGGCATATGAAGAAAAGTGTAATTTCTAAGCATAGATCAGTCTGCATTTTATTACCCATCCTGCAGACTACATTAAGCTCAGGTTCACACTGATGCAGGTTACAAATCGTGAGAGATTAGCTGAACTTGCTCAATTTCAAACTGGAAATGCGATTTGACAGACATCTGTGCAGGAAAGATGTCTATACAAATCACACCATGAAGTCGCCAAAAATAGTGCAGGTGCTACTTTTGGGAATAGGTGTAGTACATGTCAAATCGCATTGCCAAATCGGCCCGATGTGAATGGGTGGTTAAACAGAAACGGCAGTCTGCTCACATAATTTGGTAGGATAGGAATGCAATTGGAGACCCTTATTGGGCACTGGTGAGGCTGCGCCGATGGGCACTGGTGAGGCTGCGCCGATGGGCACTGGTGAGGCTGCGCCGATGGGCACTGGTGAGGCTGCACCGATGGGCACTGGTGAGGCTGCACCGATGGGCACTGGTGAGGCTGCACCGATGGGCACTGGTGAGGCTGCACCAATGGGCACTGGTGAGGCTGCACCAATGGGCACTGGTGAGGCTGCACCAATGGGCACTGGTGAGGCTGCACTTGGTACCCACTTTTAATGTACAGAGAGGAAGAGGTGGGGCTCTAAGGGGAAAAGGTGGAGCCAAAAGAGGAAGGGGTGTGGTTTACAGATGACAGGGTGGGTCTTAAACAAGAAGGAGTGGGTCATGTTTAAATTAGGGGATGCACAAGTTTAGTCAGGCCTAGGGCAGCATAAAACCTAAATACACCACTGGGTAATAATCTAAACTATCAATATGAAACACATATGATGCTGTGTAGCTAGCTCAGGACTGCAGAAGCACTGCTCTCTTATTAGGTTAAAGTTTATACAATGCATTTTAAATACATCACTTTAAAGCGGGAGTCCGCCGGGACTCCGCATTTTTTTTTTTTTTTTTTTTTTTTTTAAAGCCAGCAGCTACAAATACTGCAGCTGCTGACTTTTAAAATAAGGACACTTACCTGTCCAGCGCGCCCGCGATGTCGGCACCTGAAGCCGATCTCTAGATCGTCTCTCGGGTCCTGCCGCCGCCATCTTGGGTATGGGAATCAGGAAATGGAGCCTTTCGGCTTCATTTCCCGGTTCCCTACTGCGCATGCGCGAGTTGCGCTGCGCAATAAGGACGGTCCCCGCTGCCTCTGGGATCTGTGTGTTTCCCAGCAGGCAGCGGGGCACTTGCGGAAAGGGGCGTAATCTACGCCCCTTTCCGCAGAGAGCTATCCCGGAAGTGGGTGCAGATACCTGTACTGTACAGGTATCTGCACCCCCCTCCCCCCTGAAAGGTGCCAATTGCGGCGCCGGAGGGGGGGAGGGTTCCGATGAGCGGAATATCCACTTTAGGGTGGACCTCCGCTTTAAAAACACCTTTAAAAAGCAAGAAATATACAACTGTAGAAACCAATATATATATATATATATATATATATATATATATATAACTACAGCTCCTTAAAATTCACAATTTAACTTTTTCCATTTTTGAAGCTTAAGCTGGATGTAAAAAAAAAAAAAAAAAAAAGACGTGAAAACAAAACTCCAGAATGTCTTTTCATATTAACTTTACTAATATAACATAACGGTGATATATTTATTCAGACATGGCGCTAGTCTGAAATAGTGTAATTTAAAGGTGAAGTATGGAGGCAGTTGAACCATACAACATTTTGGGACATTTTAGATCCTGTTGCACTTTATATACGATATTAAACAGTAAAAATATAAAATGTAACATTGGAGAACACAAACACATTCTTGGGAAGAAATGTTAATCGGTGCAAAACCCGGGATATTTTCACGGACAACACACTTTACATTAACTTCTCGGTAACTGGCAGTGAGATATTGCGGTTTTCTATACATCTTACTCTCTATAGTCTGAAAATCCTCAGCAAATTGCTTGTTTTAATCAGATTGAGAAGATAGAGTCTGCTTCCTGTGCAGCAGATACTAATTGTAATCACACAAGAAAAACTTGTCTAACATTTTTGCCGAGTAGAGTAATGCTGAAGACTAACTTCCACCAAATGCACTCAGCCATTCAAGCGCATTAAACTAACGTCAGTCTCACAAAATGTGCACTTAAAAATAGCACAGTTTACATCATATGAATGCAGACACACATGTACGAGCACACCCATAAATTTCAGCCCAAGCTACAGCTAAATGACATTTTTTGGATTCCCAATTGTCATGCCACCCTGTCAAGAATCCTTTATTTAGCAGGATGAAAAGCAGATATAGCCTGACCCACTGACAAATTACATGTAGAATAAGTGTTTTATGCTGTAATATGTCTTTTTTCTGGACATAATAAGATAGGTGCTTAGGGAAGGGACTGGTATTTGCAATAAAAAATAACGACACTTATTCATAAATCACCTCTTACAGCTCAGTCTAAGCTCTGAAATTCTTTGGAAAGGGGAAAAGTTAACTTCAATACTGGAATTGATGTACTTGAGGAAAGAAGAACGCTATGCTCTACATTTTTCATAAAGTGTTATGTGTAAGGACACATATTAGGGCTAAAGCTTCCCTACTTTTCACATACATAGAGGAAAAAAAGCAACGTGGCATATCTTTAAAGGAAACTAAACTGAGAAATCAAGGCTGACATTTCTAACATCTCACTTCTAAAAAATACTAGGCTCCTGGCTGTCAGTATTATGGCTTCAGCAATTTGAGTGAATTTCCCAGAACAAGCAATGAACATTCCCATTGCACACCATATGGGTATCAAACCATAGCATGGGTTGTGTAAAGATAAATGTCAGCATTGTATAGAACATTAATAGAAAGTTCATAGAAAATGTCATCACAATGCAATAAAGGTAGACTTGTCTACAAGAAGTATAGTATGCTGGTGATTCAACTGGCCCAGAATAAGGTTGCAGATTTGATACTCTGAATCACTTTCCTGACATGCATTCTTGTTTAGGGTATGTATCTTTGAAAGTACTACTGTCACAAATAGCCAGGTAAATCGCATTTGTAGGAAGGTCAGCAATGGTAGTCAGAATTGTTGTGGAAATTTTATGAAGATGTATTTTAATATTTATTGTCATAGTGGCTCTCAGCGTTAGTTCTCCCGCAGCCCGCTCTGAAGAGCTGATTGGGGTAGACTGACGCTGGTTGAGATCCGTTTGGTAGTGGAAAACTTCCTGAGGTTGGAGAGAAGTGTTTGCAGAGTGAGAATATGTCCACCAGCGAAGGGCCCCTGTGCAATGCACAGAACGATCGTCTGGGGGGGGTATGTGTTCGCTCTGCAAAGACATTATCGGTTTAGCAGATGCGCACTCGTGTCACCCCTGTATACCTGATCAACATATTTGGGATGCTATGGCGTACACCTGAAGATAAACTCCCAACAGCAGGAATGGACCCATCCTGTTGTCATATCCTGCGAGGGCATATACCATGAAGGAAGCGATTGGCTGCTGGGGCCAGGACTTCAAGTTTGTGATTGCTTTTGTTGTCTTTGAATAAAAGAGCGAGTGTGAGGGCAGTCGTGCTTAGATGAGGACATAAGCTGTGGTCATGTCTGTTTATTGGGAAATGCGGGAAATAGAGTGATAGGTAACATGCATTATACCGTTAGACGAAATTGGTGTATTGGCAGTATGGGTAAGAGTATGGTGGGTTTTTCCATGACAGAACTTTCTCTCAACACAGTAGTAGTAGTAGTAGCCCTTTCGGTCCTATCTCCAAAAAAGAATGATTCAGGTTAAAAATATTAAGCTGACACTTTAAAGTGGAAGTAAAGGCAAAACCTAACTAAGGCCGGCCATACACAGTTCAAATCATGCCTGGTTCTTCAGGAACTGGCTGAGATTGGAACAATGTATGGGAAGGCTAAATGTACCCAAGTTGATTGATCAACTTGGGTACAACCAGCCTGTCAGATTTTACACGCAATTATCGCTAGCAGCTGGTATACATGCTAGCAATAATCACTGCCTTCTCCCAGACCTGCAGAACTCCCCCCTCCCCCACCAGGAAAATAGAATGGCTCCAAGGGAGGGATCAAAACTTTCTGCTCGTGGCTGCAGGAAAGAAATTTGCTCAGTGTATGGCTTGTTTAATTCTAAACCTACTCCCACCCATATTCTAAGCCTAATTTATCCAACCCTGAAAAAAAAAAAAGGTTGCTATACTTACCTAATCTGAAGTCAGTCCAGTCAGGTCACCAGCGGCGCCTTCTGTGTGCAGGAGAAAGCCAACAATGGCTTGGAAATGTCTGGGAAGTGCCATCACTCATAGACTTAAGCCCTGTACACATGGGCCGAATGTCGGGAGACAACAGCCAGTTAAAAAAAAAAAAAAAAAAGGCCAACATTCCGCTCATCAGTCTGTCTGACAGAAGCCAGCCGCCGTAAATGCTGGTAAACCAGCAGCCAACTGACTCCCGATCGGCGCTCTCAGCGAATGGCAGGGAACACTGATCGGAGCATTCTTGCGGGGGGCCTCCCCCTGTCAGAATGGCTTGGTGGGTCACTAATAAACTGCAATATGCTGTGTGTGTTTAAGTACTTATAAAGTTGAAAAAGGTGAGCTGAGCTCCACCAAAACTGCAGATATTCATTAAAATTTCTTGAATGTATTCTGTATATTCTCTTGGCTTACTTGTACATTTTCAGATTCTGTATATTCTCTTTGCTTATTTATACATTTTCAGATTTACACTCAAACACACACAGGGCCAGAAAGAGGTGGCACACTGAACTGTAGGTGCAGAATAAGTGCACAGTGGCAGGGGCTTAATACATGGGCCTATGTGCCGAAGTTTTTAATTTACCGATGCAGGTGTTCAGAAGTATTTAATATACAGAGTGCAGGGTTCAGAAGTATATAGTCAAGGGGAGTCAGGAGGCACAAAGTTGAATTTGTTGAGCATGCAAGTTAATTGCCCTAACCCAGCACATAAGGTGCTGTTAAAAAAAGGAGTTGAAAAAAATGTACTATGGGGGGTGAAGTTCCTCTTGAAGGAATATCTATTTGGCCTTATAGCAGTACTAAAGCCTAAGGTTATGCATTCACAGCATTAAGGTAAAAAATTCCAGTACAGTTACCAACCCCCCATACACACTTTCACCAGTTACCCGCTGTCCTTGTTACCAATGCCGAGTCCCTCATACTACTTTCTGGTTGTAAGATGAGGCAGTGTGCCTTGTCGGGGCTGCCTGTTTGAATGGACACACACAGTCCCGGCAGGAGCATGCACATGTGTCTCCTTAGCAGATGCCTAACCAAAGGAGACACCTGCAAACAGTGGGGGGAACAGCCAAAGGGCAAAAATACACACTTTAACAGAAGAAGACAAATGATTTAAGCCTGAACTTCCCTTCCTCAACTGAACTGAAAAAAAATAAAATAAATAGGGTTTAGTATCACTTTAGTCAGCAGCAGATGCACTCCAAAAGAGGACATCTCTGTAGCGGTCTATAATCTGCATCATGAGTATAATTATTAGTAATGAGCACACACATGGTGCAGATTATAAAGCAGAGATGCCTTATTTTAGAACTTTCCTGTCAATAACTAGAATGCATGATGCAGCTTAAAGTTTTTTTAAAGGCAGAAGGTTTTTTTGTCTTAATGCATTCTATGCATTAAGATAAAAAGTCTTCTGTGTGCAGCAGCTCCCTTCAGCCCCCCGAATACTTACCTGAGGTCCCTCTCTATCCAGTGATGCCCCTCAGCTGTCGGCAGCGCCACCGTTGCCTGCCCCCGCTATCAAAGTCAGATAGCTAATCAGGGGAGAGAGGGGGCAGGGCCGGGTCGGGGTCTGAATGGACATAGGGAGCTGCGACTCAACTGCTTGCTGTGGGGGGCACTAAGCAGGAGGGAGGGGCCAGGAGCACAGAAGAGGGACCCGAGAAGAGGAAGATCCGGGCTGCTCTGTGCAAATCCACTGCAACAGAGCAGGTAAGTATAACATGTTTATTATTTTTATAGGAAAACAAATGAGACTTTACAACCACTTTAAGCCTTAAGGAATATCTATTTAGCCTTCAGGTGGCCCTTGAGGGATCAACATTTTGCTGGTTCAGCAGGGATTAGGCAAACTGTGATCCATGTGTAGCCATGGGAGTTAAATCTGTTCTAATTTTCAACTGTCCTGTTGGATTAAAGCCACTCGATCAGTGGCTGCAGCACTAAAGTTGGGTGCACACATTATAGGTTTTTTTCAGTTCAACTCAGCGGGTTGAACATAAAAAAAACAACTGTCAGCTCCGGTCATAGCCGCTGAACACTCTATGCAAAGTTAGTACAGCGACCTCCCTTGCTGAGCTGTTGTGCTCTGACAGAGGGACCGCTTCCCCCGCCAGAACACTCCGATCAGCGGTCTCCACCACATAGGGTGCTGGTTTTCTAACATGAACATTTTGAATGAAGCCAGCTAAACAGCCGCCTTCTGTCAGAAAGACCGATGTATCCACAGGCCGAATGTGTTGGCCAATTTTTTTTTAAACCGATAAATATGTCTCCCGACATTCGGTCCATGTGTACCCGGCCTAAGCAAAGTATTCTGACAATGGGGAAGTACCCCCACTGTTCGAAATAAAATAGCACAGCTGGGAGGATGCCCCCACCATCCACCTCAAATGTATGAATTGCTTTTTTTATTTTTTTATTTAGCCCACTGGCTGAAAAAATAAAATAAAATAAACCAGCTTTAAAAAGTCAGCAGCAGCCTGCATGATATATAGTAGTACAGTCCATTAGTGAGACAAAGGAAAGGAAGACACCTGGACCATGTCAGCCGCCACCGTCAGTGTCAAGTGTGAGTCAGGCATCAATAGCAACCTGCTAACTCATTTTCTTGTATCACTCCGTCAAGGGCCAACCTCGGCCCTGAACTTTTATGTCTGCAGCCATGGCACTTGTTGTGATGACTTTGCATGCATTCAAGAGAAAAAATGTCCCCACTCTGCTCCTAGGTTCGCCTGCTGAACTGATGGGGCCCTGGGATTTCATTTTACTTGCTGGGAGCTGCAACGTGTTGGATTAAAGCCACCTGCACACAATGGAAATTAAAAGGTTCCCTCTCTGCCCCCCTACACTCCATATCAGCAGCTATACACACAAAAACTACCCAACAGCTGTTGGGTACAATAAACCGTTTGAACAGACTTGCTATAATGCAATTGTTTTGTAGTCATTACATTTCCCCACTTTTGTCATGACTCCTGTACAGATCAACCAATGCCGGGTCTAAAGCAGAAATGATCAATGTACTATATACACTGCTAGGGTTTGCACATAACTATGAAGGAATAGTACTGTCCCGTCTCATTTCATATAAATACATTGATTACCAACACACAGAAAAACAAACTCTTTAGGAATGGTTAAAACAAAGTTATTAAAATAACATGAGGCGGATCATTTCTTTTAAGGGCAAGTGAGGTTTTCTAAATAACATTAAATTGCTGTCCTATAAAACCTTAAATTAATATCCTTTTTTTGGTGTTTACCTTCAATCAGCAGCTCTTGTCCATGGCTACCAAGGAGTGTCCGGGACAGGAAAGGTGCAAAATCAACAAAGATTTCTCGCAGGAGGGGAGCAACCTTTTCTAGTGCTCGTTCTAATTTGGCAGTGATACTGTAGATAAAAAGCACAAACAAAATGGTTAAAAACACAAAAAAGAATCAGACAGCTTTAATTTTGTGTGCGAGAGAGAGAGAGTGTGTGTGTGTGTGTGTGTGTGTTTTTTTTTTCACAATTTTTTGCTAGAAATTTACTTTGAACCTCCAAACATTATACATTTTTTTTTAGCAGAGTCCCTAAAGAATAAAATGGTGGGTTTTGCAATGATTTTTTTAATGGTACTTGCACAGTGGTTGTTCAAATGCAAATTTTTGGAAAAAATACACTTCAATGAATTTTAACCACTTCAGCCCCGGAAGGATTTACCTCCTTCCTGACCAAGCCCTTTTTTGCGATACGGCACTGCATTGATTTAACTCACAATCACGCGTTTCGTGTGATGTTGTAACCTAACAAAATTGACGTTCTTTTTTTCCTCTTAAATAGAGCTTTCTTTTGGTGGTATTTGATCACCTCTGCGGTTTTTATTTTTTCCGCTATAAACAAAAAAAGAGCGAACATTTTGAAAAAAAAGCTATATTTTTTACTTTTTGCTATAATAAATGTCCCAAAAAAATATATATAAAAAAACAAAAACAAATTTCTTCTTCAGTTGAGGCTGAAATTTCTTCTTTTTTTGGCAAAAAAAAGAATCACAATAAGCGTATATCGATTGGTTTGCGCAAAAGTTATCGCATTTACAAAATAGGGGATAGATTTATGGCATTTTTTTAACTAGTAATGGAGGCCATCTGCAATTTTTATCATGACTGCGACAGATACTTTTGACACTATTTTGGGACCATTAGCATTTATAAAGCGATCAGTGCTATAAAAATGCACTGATTACTGTGTAAATGTCACTGGCAAGGAAGGGGTTAAACACTAGTGAGAGATCAAGGGGTTAAGTGTGTTCCCTGGGTGTATTCTAACTGTAGAGGGGATGGGCTCACTAGAACATGACAGAGCACTGCTCCCGATCACAGGGAGCAGAAGATCTCTGTCATGTTGCTAGGCAGAACAGGGAAATGCCTTGTTTACATAGGCATCTCCGCATTCTGCCTCTCAGTGTCATGATCGCGGGCTACTGGCAGACATCGAGTCTGCGGGACCCGTGGGCATGCTCCCGATGACGCAGCGACCTACACCTGTGCCACTTTGTTGACGTATATTGGTGTGAGCTGGTCCCCAAGTGGTTAATGCACACAAACACCCAATTTTTTGGTATAATATAAAAGATGATGTTACGCCAAGTAAATAGATACATAACATGTCCCACTTGTCCGCACATCCACACAAGTAGTATGATGATTGGAAGTACAGTCTCATTGTGGGCTCCCGCCAGGCCATGCCCACAATGCATTTAGTTCCCCCCTTCCCTCCCAGAGCTTAGTCATGGGGATGTTCCGCTTTAAAATTGTGCAGACTTGTGGAATGGCAATAAACTACAATATTTAAAAATCTTCATACGGAAGGCCTTAAAGCTTTTACAGGTTACCAGTTTAGAGTTACAGAGGATTTCCGGTGCTAGAATTATTGCTCTCGCTCTGACATTCGTGGCAATTCCTCATATGTGTGGTGCATTTTTGCACTGTGCATTATCCTGCTGAAAGAAACCACTGCCATCAGAGAATAATGTTTCTACGAAGGGGTGTACGTGGTAAGCAATAATGTTTAGGTAGGTGGTACAAGTCAAGTAACATCCACATAATGGCAGAACCCAAGGTTTCCCAGCAGAATATTGCCCAAAGCATCACACTGCCTCAGACAGCTTGCATTCTTCCCAACTGCATCCTGGTACCATTTTTTCCCCCAAGTAAGCAATGCACATGCATCTGGTCATCCACATGATGTAAAAAGAAAACGCGATTCATCAGAGCAGGCCAACTTCTTCCACCAAGAGAAAATGACCATACAATAGTTTAAAAAACTATTAGATAAGCACCTGAACGACCTCAACATACAGGGATATACAATATAATACTGACATATAATCACACACATAGCTTGGACATGATGGACTTATGTCTTTTTTTCAACCTCACCTACTATGTAACTATGTAACCCTGCACTCCTGGAGAAATTCAATCCTATTCCCTAATCAAAATACAAATCAAAATATCTGCTAGGCACCATCTTGACTCAACCCCTTGTAGGTGTAGTCAGTATAATTAGTGAAGAGAGTTAAAGTGCCATGCTAAATTATCCAAAAAAGTGTGGAACGATAAAATCAGATCGAACACAAAAAAGTGATTAATTATAAGCCCTTGTACACACGGTCGGATATTCCGACGGAAAATGTCCGATTGGACTGCGTTGTCGGATAATCTGACCGTGTGTGGGCTTCATCTGACTTTTTCCATCAGAATGTCTGACCAACAAAGTTTTAGAGCTGGATATAAAATTTTCCGACAACATGATCCGATCGGACTCTGTCCAATCTTTTGTAGAGAATTCCGATCGGACAAAGTGCCACGCATGCTCAGATCAAATTCCTACACCAAAGCTATTGGCTACTAGCCTGAACGTAGTCCCGTTGTAACTAAATAACGTCATCACGTTCTGAACGATCGGATTTTCCGTCAACTTTGTCCGACCGTGTGTATGCAACACCAGTTTTAGACAAAGTCCATCGGAAAAAAATCTGACCGATTTTGTTGTCGGAATGTCCGACCGTGTGTACGGGGGCTAAAAAAGACAGGCTTGTGATCCATAATACACAATAAACAGATATATATATATATATATATATTTTTTTTTTTTCAGTAAAAAACATACATACAGTGTCCATATTTTTGATAGTGTCATCTAGAAATGTAGCCCAAGGCTTCAGATGGCCATACAAAGTGGATACATCTTGGAACTCAAAGTTCTCAAAGTGGACTAAAACATGCGGAGCGTGATTTAATCTCCCTGCAGTGGATCTGAACTTGCAAGTTTCTAAAGTGACTTACATCCACTTAAAATCACTTACACTTTTCACACTTCTGTTAAACTAGAAACAGCTCCCCTTCCAACCTGTTATCGAAATCTGTTATATCTACAGGCCAATGTCAGCTAAACATTCCCAGGGAACTGGGCTTCACAGCAGACGCATCTCAACACTTGTGCAATAAACCTGGAGTTTGATCAATACATGAGAGCCAATACTGATGATCAGAATAAGCCAGAGACTTTAAGCAGAGGAAAAAAAAAAAGCCTCAAAAAGAGGGCCTTCTCATTTAAGTCAAATATCTGTTTAACATAATTCACCTAATTTCATTAGTGCTAAATATTTTCTTTACATAATTAATTTGAACAATGAACTCTACTGAGTTACAATTCTTAATAGTGTGTTAATATGGTGTCATCTGAATTGATCGAGATAATGGTCTTAGCACATAGAGGGTGAGGAGAACAATGATTGAGTTTGACTCATGTGTTTCGTTTTATTAAAGTTGAACAGTGTGACCCATGGTTTTGGCTCTCACCAAACCAGCAGCAGAGACTAATCAAGAATAAATTCCAGATTTCTATGAGCAGCTGCAGAAAAACGTAAAACCGCAGCTTAAAGGAAAACTCCAGTGTTTTTTTTTTTTCCAATTCATATCACATTGATTGCTTTTAGAAAATTCAAAAGTTAATGTTATTAAAATGACATTTACATTTTAATTAGGAGCCAGCCATATTTTTTTAAATTGCTAAAAAGTGAGATTTCTTTATCTTGAAACTGTATTTAATCGATAGGCAGAATTTCCCAGAATTCTCATTTTGTAACTGACCTAGTGCCATACAGACGTCCACACAGAGCCTGTGGTCAAATTCCTGGAAGCTTGTTGCATGGAATATGGCTTTATTTTTTAATAAAATACTTTACATATCTAGACAGCCACCTAAAAAATGCAATGTTTTTACATTTCAGAAATGACAATCTACAACTGAACATGAATGTGTCAAAAATATCGAAATTGTAATATTTAAGGACAAAAATACCCACCACGTGAGTTGAATAACTTTCAATTAGATACTAAATCAGGCCATAAGAGGACATGGTGCAGTCACACGACTCCTAATGATATTGTTTGTGTCAGAATATGAATAAACAGAATCTCTATGTATTCGGTTAATTAAGAATTAACATTTCTTTTAGAGCTTCTGTTGTTTTAAAACATTTCTTGTGGCAGAGCAGTTTGAATCTAGAAATATAATTTATGAGAACGTTTTTTCCTCGTCAAGTAGGTCTGTTATGCAAATTAGCCAATCTCCTAAGCCAGACAACTAATATAAGTTGTTATAGGTGTCCTCTATGCTTTAAGATCATTGGGAACCCTGCCTCGTCTTTGCCTGCTCCCACCGCTGACAGCTACAACATGCTGGAGAGGGAAGGTGGTGCCTATACTGTGCTCCAGTTATTTTCAGTTTTTCGTGGTGTGTATGTAACGGTTACAGGTGTAGAGACCCAATAAGCAGTATTTTATATTGAATTTCATTGGGTTCAGTTTAGAACTTAGCAGTTTGTAAAGACTGTACTGAAAGAATATATAGCGTTATTGTAACAGCAATGAAGTAAACTGCAATCCATAAAACAAAAACACACCTCAAAACAGTAAGATCAAAATGTGTAGATAACATTAGATCACTTAGCAATAAATACGCCTTCAGATCAGGCGGTATAAGGAGCCATTAAAAAAAAAAACTCTCCAATTGGTCTAGCATTGCAATTTTTTCCTAGTCCAAGCTCACGTAGGGGACTCAGGGTACCGATCTGCTGGCACAAGTGCAGTGATGACATTCATTGTTAATATAAACTGCATATCAACAGAGTACTCCACACAGGGAGTCTTAAAAGATGGGGACAGGAACACTGCTGTAGAACTGGGACAGAGGATTCCCAGACATACTGGCCTGAACTGAAAGAAGAGTCCTACACTAAATGGAATACAGGTAGGTAGTCACTGCCAACTGCAGGACTGTCCTTTCATGAGGCGGTCCCCCAGGCAGACTCCGCTTTGCTCAGCGGGGGATTGATCTGCTGATCCTCACTGAGCAGGTAGATGACAGGTCCGTCCCCATTCAAGGTGCTGAGATGGACCTGTCAGAGTACCGCTCTCCTCAATGGGGAGATCGAATGACAATGGACCGCCTGTCCGTTTTCATCCGATCCGCCAGACGGATGGAAAATAGGGTCACTATGCATCTGGGTATTGTGGACAGGATTGGATAGCAGCGGGTGTCAGCGGACATGTCACCAATGAAATCCGCAGCTCCATAGGAGTGAATGGAGTGTCAGATCAGGTCCACCTCAAAAACTGACAGGCGGACCTGATCAGAAGGCCTGTGTGAAAGGGGCCTACCCATTTACTTAGTGAACTGGGAAAACCTGACTGACTGGAAAGATTTCCAAGATTTCAGTATCCCGTCTAAAAATACCAGAAGCATTGATAGCAGAAAAATCTTCCAAGCAAACTGAAAACATCAGAACTAAAAGGAATCTTGTTAATTCTCCTGAGGACACTAAGCAAAAATGTACGTGTCTAATGTTTCTTTTTCCTGTAGGCAGCGGTTTAAGCTATGTCCATTTATTGGGAGATTGAGAAATCAAGTATTTTAAATGCTCTCTTTATTTGATTTTTATTGACTTGCAACATGCCTTTGAATTTTCTAAACTATTTCAGAAATGTAAATTCCCTAACACAACCCCTTGCATGCAAGAGCACTCTCCCTTTTTGAGAGTGTGTAATTACACTCTGTGCTGGCCCAGCTCCTCTGCCTCTCCCTTCATCTTCCTACATAACCTTTTATGTACCTGCTTAGGGAGGAACAAAAATGAAGCTGGAAGCAACAAGGATTTTGCCACTTCCGGTTTCAGTACTGTGATTCCTTGGCTGTTACAGCCAGGGAAGCAACTGATCTAATAGATCTTTATTTGATCAGCTGTCTTGGAGGGCAAAGGAGAGATCAGGGTCTAACAGACCACTAATCTTTTCATAAAAAGTACCCGTCACTGCCCAAAGCGATCACAAGGGATCTTATTCACCCCTTGTGATAAAGTTAAATAAAATAAAATAAAGTGTAAAAAAACAACAACATTTAAAGCATCCCCATAGGAGTGTGTCTATTGGAATGTTTGACCATTCTTCCAAAAGCGCATTTGTGAGGTCAGGCACTGATGTGGACGAGAAGGTCTGGCTCGCAGTCTCCGCTCTAATTCATCCCAAAGATGTTCTATTGGGTTGACATCAGGACTCTGTGTAGGCCAGTCAAGTTGGGCGCATGAAATTGTACATAATATCTTGGTATGCTGACGCCTTAAGAGTTCCCTTCACTGGAACTAAGCGGCTAAGCCCAACCCCTGAAAAACAACCCCACATCATAATCCCCCCTCCATCAAATGATTTGGACCAGTGGACAAAGCAAGGTCCATAGAGACATGGATGAGTGAGTTTGGGGTGAAGTAACCTGATTGATCTCAATCAGATAGAACACCTTTGGGATAAATTAGAGCGGAGACTGCGAGCTAGGCCTTCCCGTCCACATCTGTGCCTGACCACACAAATGTGCTTCTGGAAAAATGGTCAAACATTCCCATAGACACATGCCTAAACCTTGTGGACAGCCTTCTCAGAAGAGTTGAAGCTGTTAAAGCTGCAAAGGGTGGGCCAATTCAATATTGAACCCTACGGTCTAAGACTGGGATGCCATTAAAGTTCATATGTGTGTTTAAAGGCAGGTGTCCCAATACTTTTGGCAACAGTGATTGCACTACACATGAGGTATCGCCATGAATATCAAAGTGAGGGCAATCATTCTAGTGCCATAGCTCACGTTTAACTCTAAACTGATGACATGTATAGGCTTTCAAAGCGCCGCATATGGACAATTTTAGGTACTGTCGTTTTTTTTCACAGTTCATTTCACAGGTGTGAGCAATTTTTAATTTTGACATGGTTGATTTTTATTTACGTGGTGCAACATCATCTTTGATATGTTACCAAAAAAGTGGATATTATATATTGTGCTCTAAAATTCATGTAAGTGTATTTTTAACTGAAAATTTGCGTTTGATATATGACTACGCAAATCTTGTGCCAAAAAAAATAAAAAATCTTGCAACAGCCACCATTTTGTTCTCCACTGCCTCTGCTCTTAGAATATAATGTTTGAGGCTTCTAAGTAATTTACTACAAAAAAAAAAAAAAAAAAATGCTGATTTTAACATGTATGTGAAAAATGTCAAAACGGCCCCTGGTGACTCAAATGGTCAATATAAAGTAAAGTTTAAAAAAAAAAAAAAAAAAAAAACGGAACAAAAAGGCTGCCAAAAATAAAGGCACGGGTTCTGACAGAATAATGCGCATATATTATTTTGAAGATTAAACAGGTGATTTTTTTTTTTGTGATTAGCAGTCTGGAGGCTCATAAAACTGGTCATGTACATAATTAATTATTCAATGTCTACACATGTCGTTGTGTTACTGAAATAGAAGGAACAAACAGGCAAATTTCATTTTAATTATAATACAAGCTGTTATCAGCAGTCAACAATAACATAGGCGAACATATGTTTCTATGTAACAGAAACAAAACATAGGAATTTAAAAAAAAAAAACCCAGACCTTCATTTTTCAAAGGGCCCCATAATAAATTGGAAACTAGGAAGTATTCACCCTATATTTCTGGCCAAATCAAATCACATTCCAAGAATCTACATGCAAAAATCAGACAGGTCCTTACACCTCCAAATGTGGCTAAAGACTTCAGATGATGGCCAGACATGATTTATGAATAACAATGAATGCTCAGGTCACTCGTGCATGTTTATGCGATGAAGAAGGAAAGAGGGAGTATTAAATGTAAAGTCTAAATGTGGATGTTTATTACACCATTTGCTTCTAGATTCTGGGTGATAAGAAATAAATAATAAAAGTATAGTGCCCGACTTGACCCGCAAAACATACAATACCAGCTTCTCGTATCAGGCTGACAACTATGTTGCCAGTTAATTTAGAATGCCAGCCTGTACTATCTGTAAAAGTAAAATGCAGACCCCTGGCAAGGAAAACCATTATTAAATCTTCTGGTGTCAAAATACCAACTAAGACCTTAGGAAAATCCCAACAGTTGTCACGTGAACAAATGTCCTTATTGGAAGATTTGCCTCTACAACGGGAACAGAGGTGAACTTAAAAATTTGGATTTACCCTTATTTTCATTCCCGATGACATTAGCGATCAGGACAATTAGACAGGGACACAGACAGTAATAGAAAAACGGACAGTAGTTCTAATCCCAAAAAAACAAATAAGAATGGTTTCCTTTAATTATCCTTAAAGTGTTACTAAACCCAGGACCCTGCATTTACTATATCTGGTCTCCCACAGTACATGGAAATGCAATTAGTTTAGAAAATATAAACTGCTAGATACCTTTTCTCATCAGTAGTTACAGCAGTCTTGTGACTTCTATCAGTGTCCAGCCAAAGCTTGTAGGAGGAGTTTTCTGACTGTCCTATGAGACTGCAAGACCCCTGACCCTCTGTCTGGACAGTGCTGATTGGCCCTGTGCTGATCACATGCACCTTCCTAAGAAAAATAAAAAAAAAACCTCTCTAGCAATATACACCAAACTGAGCATGTGCAGCCTGACTCTATAGACACTGTGTTATCAGTAAATTATTAGGAGACAGTGGAAAAAAGGGGAGGATCAGAGAACACAGGATTTTATACAATGCAGGTGATTAACACCTTAGGTTCCACAGTGAGAACAACAAGCATGCTTTACTGCATATACAGACTGATTTTACTGTTGTGGGTTTAGTAACACTTTAAAAGGGTTAATTCATCTTTTCAGAAAAAAAATGAAAACGTGAACATCCCACACTCTTCCCCCATCCCTGCTTTACTTTTCCTTGTGAGTGATGAGCTGTCAGTGCCCACGCAGTCGATGTAGCAGCCTGGGGATTCACAACCCCCCTCCTTTTATTCACCTACTTTCTGTAGGGCTTTCGAGATGGACCAGAGCAATTCTGATTGGTCAGCGTTGGCTTGTGAGCACTCTGACCAATCAGATATGTTCTGATGCATCCTGGAATCCCTAGAGAAAGAATAGCAGGGAATTTCACACCCCCAGACTGCTACACTGGCTTCATGGGCACTGACAGCTCATTACCCCAAGAAGGGGGTACAGGGGGAACCGGGGAGAGTGGGGAGGGTGTTAGTTTACCTTTCCATTTTTTTTTTTTACGTCTTTCCTTCCCTCCAACGTTAAAAGTAAGTCTGTCTGTATTTATTAGGTTTATTTAACTTTACTTACCTCATATTTTCTGCAGAGTCCTCAGGCATGGGAGCCACTGTCTGCACCGCTGGGAGATTTTTGCTGGTAGCACCATTTACAAAACTAGAGGATGAGGAGGAGGAGGAAGAAGCAGAGTCCACAGCACCTGTCCCAACGACAAAATCTCAGCAAGTAAGACACTTATATCATCAATCTATAAATAATGATGCAAATAAAGGTCCAAACCAAGCCTAGCATGTAACAGAGGTGAAAAAACTCTATAAAGGAAGCTGCCTAAAATAAAAATGTTACTTTGACATAGAAACTATAAGACATATTTTAGTTGAAAGTAACTTACTAGGCTCGAAATATACAACCGCTCTTCCGGTTATTATTATTTTTTTTTTTAAAGATGCATGACCATGAGCACGTCAGGTATCCTAATACCTGACACACATGTCAGTGACAGTAAAGTAAGAATAAGGATAAAAACCTTAGAAGTTTTACCCTAAAAAAGAAAATGGAAGCCTAGATTTTGGCACAATGACCCTTTTCACAAGGGGCTCAGCAGGT
Source organism: Lithobates pipiens (assembly GCF_037356315.1). NCBI lineage: Eukaryota > Metazoa > Chordata > Amphibia > Anura > Ranidae > Lithobates > Lithobates pipiens. Next base: position 626,396,222 of record NW_027507748.1, on the reverse strand, counting down.
GATCTGTCTGCCGATTCCCACTGAGCAGGCAGATGTCCGCTCCGCTTATGCAGAATGGACATGGACACAGACCGCTTTCCGGTATGGGCGGCCAGATGAAACCAGGCTGCTTGTCCATTTACACCCGACCCAATTTGCTGGATGGAAGGGGAACATCTGTCGGTTTTTAGCAGATTAGATTTGATTGCCAGTGGGTGTAATCGGAGACGTGTCCGTTAACACGCGCTGCTCCATAGAGGAGAATGGCGGTTCGAATTGGACAGGCAGGAGGACCCGAACAGAACATCTGTGTGAAAGGGACCCAAGATAGGCTCAACTTAAATACTGTAGCTGCTGACTTTTAATTTACAGACACTTACCTGTCCAGGAATCCAGCGATGTCCTCACTCAGGCTGGTTTTTCACTGGTCTTTGAGTCACATTGCACTTTGTGAATGGACCTGCAGCCTGCCAGAATTAGGACGTGTCCCAGGAGGATGGGGGGGGGGTTGAAGCGGAAGAGGGTGCCTGTTAATACTAGGTACCCGCTTCCCCCAAAAAACCTCCAATAGTGGGAGGGGAGGAGGAGATAAAGTGGAACTTCCCTTTTCAGGCAAAGTTCCACTATAGGGAACAATTCTAAAATTCTTAGCACAAAATGCTTTCTCCATTTGCTCTTAACCATGTTGTCCCTTGGAAAGGATGTTGGCTTTCATTTGAAAAATGAAAGCCAACAAAATCCATGCTAAAGTAGATCTGTCCATATTTTCAGCTGCCTGTGTGCTCATACCTCAATCCAAAAACAGAAAGACAGCTGAGTTATGCAAAATCAGAAGTCAACTTGCACCTCTTTCAAATGATGACATTGGAGGCTGGGAAACGAATATAGCTAAAGCGTATATAAAGCCAACATATTAAATTATTATATATTTTTTTTTAATAGTGTAGAAAAGGTTTAAAATTGTCTATCAGGTTTTTCTGTTGTATGTATTCCCACTTAGGAGATCCACCCTCTGAATTTTGGTGACAGAGGTCACCAAGACATATAGAAAGTCAAACTAAACTTGACAAACTGCGAGCAGGCGGGTTTTTTATTGGAGAAGAGACATGCTAGGTCTCTTCTGCTATAACAAACACATATCTGCCAGCTTGGAGACGTATTGAATGCACAGCTAAGCATGCATTCCCAGCATACTCTGGTTGTGCCAAAATGATGCACACCAGTGCACATGATGATGTCATTCCCCAACTGGCCAATCAAGGTACCAAAAAACCCTAAAAAAACAACCACCTAGAAGTAGCCACATCACTGGAATGAGGAGCCATTTCTGTTCTGTGAGTTTAGTTCTATTTTGGGAATTACCACTTGAACAGGAATAGAAGGAAAATGTTTCAATGTCAACACATTCCTTGACCAGGAGAGGATTTAATGATTTCCTTTACTCCCTGCTGTGTCGCCAACACAAAAAGTGAAGCAAAATCTCCCCAATGGAAGAGCAAAACAAAAAACACCTGACAGGAACTTTACCTATTTCCCATTTAATCTAAAAGTTTAGGCTTTGAATATATTTTATGTAGAATGCTCAAGTAAAAAAAAAAAAAAAAATCACATCTCAGGGAACCCTGACTAAGGCCCCTTTCACACTTATGCGACTTGTCCTACGACGGGACTGCAAAGTCGCATGGCAAATCGTACCCCATGAGTACTCTTTATATCTGTGCCACTTCAAGTCGCACCAAAGTTAAAGTAGTCTCTGTACTACTTTGGTCCGACTTTGATGCGAGTTACACAGGCATTCCCTGAAATTGCAGCAAATTTGAGTGTCTTTGATAGTGTAAAAGGGGACTAAAACTAATTTTTTGGAGATCAATGGGAAGAATGCCCTTTACATTGGTGGACAGTGGGAAGAATTCCCCCTTAACAACATTGATCAGAGTGTCCCCCCTAAGGGCTCTTTTATACTTGCTTCAAAACCTAGTTTCAGACACGCTTTGTTAACGGCAGTTAAAACCCCTTTCACTAAATAAAATGGTTAGCTTACAGCCCTGTTTACCACTTGCTTTGCTTTGGCTTTTTTCAAAAATGACACCCCATGTCGCTTTAGTGGTGCTTCAAAGCATCTTCAAAGCCTCCACAGAAGTCTATGGTAAAGCTCGCTTGAAGCACATACAGCTTATGAGAGGCTTTAAATCAGCTTTAGCTTTGCTTTGTTTTAGAGAAATTACAGGTCTGAGATATCAGCACACGCACACACAGGGCATTTGTCAAGCTTCATTAAAGCTTCAAAAAAGCACCACTGAAGCATCATTGAAGTGTAATCCCACTGGCTCTGCCACACGGCATTGGCCAAAAACATTGTAAGCACCATCTGATGGGATGTCAATCAGCCACATCTCAAGGAATTCCTAGCAAACTCTGGAGGAACCCTAGTGTTCCACAGAACCCTGGCTGAGAATGTTTTTTTTGTCTGTGTCTCCACTTGGAAAATTCACCACCTCTATATGTCCTTGTGGCCATAGTCACCAAAACCCAAAATTTAAGAATGGTCACCTGAACAGGAATAGAATAGAAAGCATGCACCTGTTCCTACGACAGGTGTCGAACAGATTTGTTCCTTTGCTGTCCCCTCAACTCCCTATTGTGCCTCCAAGACAGGAAATTAATCAAAATGACCCCAAAAGGACGCAAAAAAATAAAAATAAAAGTTTGGCTTTAGGTATTCTTTTCCTAGAGTGCTCAAATAAAAACAACAATCATCCTGATTAAGGATTTATTTTCTGCGTCTATCTAACCGATGACACAACCTAGCATTACCACTGATAAGTTATTCAAAATACAGTGGAGGCAGGAGAACTCATGGTGTATGCAGTGAAAAGAATCAGAATGACAACTATTGTATTCTACAGTTTGGTAAAATTGCTATTGTAAAAAGAAGAAAAAAAAAAAACTGTATAATTGTTATGAGCAGCCCATTGTTGGCAAGAACTGAACTACTCAAACTCAGCAAGAGCTCTATTCATATTCTAAGTTTCTGTATTTTTTGGAAAGCTAGAGTTAGAAATCTCATATACTTAATATAATCGAGTGCGCATTCAGAGCAAAAGTCAAACTGTAAAACCAGCAATTTAGTCGATATCCTGGTTATCTATACTACAATCCTGAAGCTGCATAAATATTAATTAACAGGCAGGAGGTTTAATTTCAAGATCTAATGTGGTAAACACAATAGCACGATTTAAATGTGCAGTATATTCATGTTTCAATCCCATAAAGTGGATTAATTATTTACACAGTGATGAGTGGCGGTTTTAGTTTAAAACGTGATAATACTCCACACAAATGGCAATTATAAATGTTCTTCTACTGGCCACAGAGGTTCTAGTACTGGACTGTTAAATGGTGGGGATGTGGCTTAACCACTTCAGCCCGGGACCATTTTGCTGACCAAAGACCAGACCACTTTTTGCGATTCGGCACTGCGCCGCTTTAACTGACAATTGCGCAGTCGTGCGATGGGGCTCCCAAACACAATTGACGTCCTTTTTTTCCCACAAATAGAGCTTTCTTTTGGTGGTATTTGATCACCTCTGCGGTTTTTATTTTTTGCGCTATAAACAAAAATAGAGCGACAATTTTGAAAAAAAAAACGCATTATTTTTTACTTTTTGTTATAATAAATATCCCCCAAAAATATATAAAAAAAAACATTTTTTCCCTCAGTTTAGGCCAATACGTATTCTTCTACATATTTTTGGTTTAAAAAAATCGCAATAAGCGATTATTGATTGGTTTGCGCAAAAGTTATAGCATTTACAAAATAGGTGATAGTTTTATGACATTTTTATTAATATTTTTTTTTTACTAGTAATGGTGGCGATCAGCGATTTTTATTGTGACTGCGACATTATGGCGGACACATCGGACATTTTTGGGACCATTGTCAGTTATACAGCAATCACTGCTATACAAATGCACTGATTCCTGTGTAAATGACACTGGCAGTGAAGGGGTTAACCAGTGTGTGGCAGTGTAGGGGTTAAGTGTTCCTAGGGGTGTGTTACTAACTGTTGGGGGCTGGGCTTTCATTTAGTGAACACTGATCTATGCTCCAATCACATGGAACAGAGATCAGCGTCACTTGTTGCTAGGCAGAACGGGGAGATGCGGTTTACAACGCCTGGTGAGATGATCGCGGATATGCCCGCGGTGATCGAGTCCGCGGGACCCGCGACTGGATTCACGGGGGTCCCAACCAGCACGCGAGCGTGCCACCGGCGGCGTGCTCGCGATGGCAGGGCGGCATTAAAGATTGGACGTACCTGTACGCCAATATGCCTGTCCATGCCATTCTGCCGACGTACATTGGCGTGCGCTGGTCGGGAACTGGTTAAGCCCCGTATACACGACCGGAAATCCCACCAGTAAAAGTCAAATGTGATCTTTTGGTTGGAAATTCCGACCGTGTGTATGCTCCATCAGACTTTTGCTGGCGGAATTTCCGCCAGCAAAAGATTGAGAGCAGGTTCTCTATTTTTCCAATGGAAAAAGTTCCGATTGGAAATTCTGATCGTCTGTAGCAATTTCCGACTAGCAAAATTACTACGCATGCTCGGAAACAATTTGACGCATGCTCGGAAGCATTGAACTTAATTTTCTCGGCTCGTCGTAGTGTTATACATCACCATGTTCTTGATGGTCTTAAGTTTAGAGAACTTTTGTGTGACAGTGTATATGCAAGCCAAGCTTGAGCGGAATTCCGTCGGAAAAACGCTGATTGTGTGTATGTGGCATTAGGCGTGTATTTATAGCAGTATGTCCTCTAAAACTGCATGTAAATTTATTCTGTGTGAACGGGGCAAAATTTAACGTTCTCAGGATTTAGTCTTTGCAGATCATCATGTGTGAATGGGGAAAACACATTATGGCCACTAGATGGAGCTGAGGAGCATACTTATTTCCTATGATAGGAAGCACCATCTGGCTGCCATACTGTGTTATTTTCCCCATTCACACATTCAGGCTGAGTTCGCACTGAGGAACGAAGTGGCTCACAGCAAGGGGTCTGGTATGTCTCCATTCACTGGTTCAGGTCTGATTTCAGTACAAATTTTTGTCTGAATTCGAACCTGAAATGAACCAGAAAAACGCCCAGGACTCCGGAGCCAGTACAGAGCTGCTCCAGGTATGTCGCTCACAATCTCCTGAGATGTGAATTGGATGCAGAAAAAACCCACATCCAATTCACACTGGTGTGAACCCAGCCTTAATCTGCAGAGAATATAGCTTGAGAAAATGGGATTTTGAACTATTCATAACAAATGTATATGCAGTTTTGATGAAAAACAGCTATGCATTTTGTTTTTTAAATACACCCTTAAGTATTCACTTGGAGAGAAGTTAAAGAACACCACTTTTGTTGGGTGATCTATGTACATTACAGGGATTTTAACAAACTTTGTTGCAGATTCCTACCTTTTGTTACACTAAAGAAATAGCGGTTTGTCTGTGTCCATGTGGAAAGTGAATCTAATGGGAGTGGTTTCATAATCACTTACGGGGCTCTAATAAAGTAAATTGCTGGCTCTGCATCATTTAAGACATGGTTTTCTATTGGGAGTACGTCACCAAAAAATTAAATTTCTTTGCAGAGGATGCCAGAAATCTGACTAGCATCTTAGTGCAGACTTCTGAGAAAATCAGTGAGCCAATCACACAAGCAGAAGATATACTGATGATAGGGGCGCTAGAGCAAATATAAATATCAAAAAAAAAAGTGAAAATTTGATAATCAAATGGTATCTAAAATAATACACACCATATTACAAAACTGCAATAAACAAAAAATTACAACCAAAATATAGTGAAAAACAATAATAAATAAAGTCCCAGTTGGGTGATGACACCAAAAGGAAACAAAAAGACTTAAATAAATATAACTCCAAAGTCCAAAAACAGTGATTTTTTTCAGTGAAAAACTCCTTCTGAATCCATAAATCAAAAGACTGCTGGAATCTTCTATAACGTAATGAAACGTCCCTTCACCAAAAACTTATGGACATAGAAACAACACCCCACTTGTGAAGATAAAGATGTCTTCTTACCAGATGCTGTTGACTACTTTAATTAAAAAGATAGTCAAATAGGCTTATGCAGGTTGATTCCCTGCTCACATGGAATAAGGTGGACCTCGTATGGACAGAAGCTTCTCCTCATAGACTCAGATAGGTCATAAAAAAAGCCTATCTGGGTCTATGAGGAGAAGCTTCTGTCCATACGAGGTCCACCTTATTCCATGTGAGCAGGGAATCAACCTGCATAAGCCTATTTGACTATCTTTTTAATTAAAGTAGTCAACAGCATCTGGTAAGAAGACATCTTTATCTTCACAAGTGGGGTGTTGTTTCTATGTCCATAAGTTTTTGGTGAAGGGACGTTTCATTACGTTATAGAAGATTCCAGCAGTCTTTTGATTTATGGATTCAGAAGGAGTTTTTCACTGAAAAAATCACTGTTTTTGGACTTTGGAGTTATATTTATTTAAGTCTTTTTGTTTCCTTTTGGTGTCATCACCCAACTGGGACTTTATTTATTATTGTTTTTCACTATATTTTGGTTGTAATTTTTTTGTTTATTGCAGTTTTGTAATATGGTGTGTATTATTTTAGATACCATTTGATTATCAAATTTTCACATTTTTTTTTTTGATATTTATATTTGCTCTAGCGCCCCTATCATCAGTATATCTTCAGCATGACAAGTTTTTTTCTTGTTCTTTTAGGGAGCAGCTATTAGTTGTTTGATTCAACATATTTGATTCACTGACTATTGGTCAATTTGATATCTTTTTTATTATTTTTTGTGGCGCGGAGTTTATTAGTTGCTGTGTATCAACTTTTTTTCACAATCACACAAGCAGGAAATTATGTTTCTGGGGGGCGTTCGGTACACAATCTTTGTACACAACACCTCCAGGTAGCCATATTGCATTGCATTTTACTGAAAATTACAGAGCTGAAGATTAAAAAAGAAAAGGTAATTTTTTAATAACATTTAACTACAATATGACTTGAGACACAATTATATATGTTATACATATTTTTTCCCCTACAAAAGTGGGGTTACTCTTTAAGGGTCTGTACACAGTTGGGTCTGAGAATTGTTCTATAATAAAAAGGTGCAGCCCCCTTAAAGATGTAGACCTCTCAATTCGGCACACTGTTTCATCTGAGTTTGACATGCCTAGAATAATTTCCGGTCACAGTACAAAGAAAAGTTTCATATATAATAATACAGTAATTACAGTAGAATCATACAAGGCACCACAGAAAAGCATAGGAGATCTGATGTAAGGAGTGTGTGAATCACAGGGTAGCACAGAAAACAGCAGGACAATGTATGATAACACAAGGCAGAATAGCATGGCAAAACGAATGAGAACACACAGGACTTTAGTTAAAGCTGAACTCTGGAAAAAGCAAATACTGTCTAAATAGAAGAAGCATGTGTATTATTACTAGAATCTTTGTGTGCTTTGTGTCTTACTTCTAGATCTGTGCAGTAATCCAGTGTGAAACTTTACTTCTGTATGAGAGTTTCCGGTAATAAAGACCGGTCGCTGCTCCTCTTTCTCCCATGTGCAGGGTGACTGTGCAGGATGGAGCAGGCATTGAGACCAACGCCGAATGGAGCCATAGGAGGGAGCGCCGTCCACTTCTTTCAGTGGGACTGATTCACTAAAACTGGAGAGTGCTAAATCTAGTGCAGCTGTGCATGGTAGCCGATCAGCTTCTAACTATAGCTTGTTTAACCGCTTCAGCCCCGGAAGATTTTACCCCCTTCCTGACCAGAGCACTTTTTGCAATTCGGCACTGTGTCACTTTAACTGACAATTGCGCAGTCGTGCGACATTGCACCCAAATAATTGACGTCCTTTTTTCCTCATAAATAGAGCTTTCTTTTGGTGGTATTTGATCACCCTTGTGTTTTTTTATTTTTTGTGCTATAAGCAAAAAAGCGACAATTTTGAAAAAAACTTTTTGCTATAATAAATATCCCCCAAAAATATATAAAAAAAAAACGTTTTTTTTCCTCAGTTTAGGCCGATATGTATCCTTCTACATATTTTTAGTAAAAAAAAAAAAAAAAAAATCGCAATAAGCGTATATTGATTGGTTTGCGCAAAAGTTATAGCATCTATAAAATAGGGGATAGTTTTATGACATTTTTATTATTATTATTTTATTATTATTTTATTTACTAGTAATGGTGGCGATTTGCAATTTTTATCAGGACAGCGACATTATGCAGCCACATTGGACAATTTTGACACATTTTTGGGACCATTGGCATTAATACAGTGATCAATGCTATAGAAAATGCATTGATGACTGTAAAAATGTCACTGGCAGGGAAGGGGTTAACACTAGGGGGCGATCAAGGGGTTAATGTGTTCCCTAGTTTGTGTTCTAACTGAAGGGGGAAGGGAACTGTGCAGAGGAGATGACAGATCGTGGTTCTTACTCTATATGAACAGATGATCTGTCTGTTCTCCCCTCAGAGAACTGGAAGCTGTGTGTTTACATACACAGATACCGGTTCTGTGTGACCGCCAGGGACTCGCATCAGCTTGGGGGTGCGCTCGCACCCCCTAGTGGCCACAGGGCGAAGCGACGTTATATAACGTTTTTTCGCCCAGCCGTGCCATTCTGCCGCAGTACAACTGCGGCGGCTGGTTGGCAAGTGGTTAACTAGGCTTTGATAATAAAACCTCAAAGCTGATTGGTTTCTATGCAGAGCTGCACCAGATTTTGCACTCCAGTTTTAATAAATCAACCTCCGTGTGTACTCTCCCATCGCTTACAGTGAGCTCTATGACAGTAGAGAATACACACCTCACGTACCACTAGAGGGCGCTGGTCCCAATACCTGATCCAGCCCTACAATAACTATTAGGCCTCGTGCACACTGGATGTATTAAAGCTGCTGTTTTTGGCTTCAGACTTTTTTCTGTAGTCAATAAACTCCCGAGCATGTTACCCTATGTGTCCGTGCACACATAGGCTGTTATCAGCATTTTTTGATAGGAGCATTTTCTAGCTGGAAAAAATCCCCAAAACTAGTGGGTTTTGAGAGGAGTTTTTTTAGCTGTAAAAATGCTCTAACTCTGAAAAAAATCGGAAAACAGCTTAAAAAATGCAGCTATTCTGTGTTTATCAGCATTTTTGAGTCATAAGCTTTTATAGGGGTAGAGTTTTGCTTAAAAAAAAAAAAAAAAGTAAAAAAAAAAAACACAACTACAAAAAAAGCTGAAAAACTCGCTCTACAGCTACAGCTTTCTACATCGAATGTTACTGGCTTTTTTAGACCATCCACTGTGCATAAGGCCTTAAGAAGACATCTTTTTAATGGGGTTTTGACCTACATTGGTTGGACGGTAGGTTTAAACCTACTCTATGCTGCTATACTCATATGGGACAACCTATTGTGCTTTTTGGTACAGGGGAACTTACACTTTAAAGGTTTTGTGGAATTTGCTATACCTGTGATCCTGGTTTCTACACTACTGTTCAGACTAGACCGTGCTGTTTAAAGCAAGTGGGAAAAAAATACTATAAAATAGTCATTACCTGAAAATTATGTTTTTATCGCACTTCAGCAATCAACCCAGGTGTGGGCTCCATTGGCTTTTATGCCAGGGATAATTTTCATCAGAACTTACATCTATGAGGTCATTATTTCTTGAAATATTTAATTCCAAATGAGTATTGCGTTTCTTCCTTTCAAAAACAGTTCAAGTGAAAGCTTTTTATTTTTTTAACAAAAAAATCCTCATCTTTGTGCTAACTACTTTACCATATTGCTGCCAACATAGACAAACATGGAATCTGTACAACAAAGTCTTAGCGTACATGAGACGTACATTGCTGGAAACACTTTCTGGATGGAAGATGAAATGAAGGGAACAAATACCTGTAGTATTGATCATACTTTTGGGAGTTGCTCCAGTAGCAGCGAATATATTTGGCGTTGTGCTGGGGGTTAAGCTACCACCGCTGGCAGCACCAACTGTGTTCACAGCTAAACTGCCAGGCGGAGGTTTCTTCACAGGTACCACGACACTTCTGTAGGGAACACATAGGAGGAAAGAAATAGGAATGAACAATGTATAAATGCTTTTAAATATTATTCTGGCTTTAATGGTTACAGTTTCATTAAAATCCAATTTAATAAGTAGTTAACTCATTCCCTTCGACTATGTGGCACCATGGAAATCTCCCCATCTGGCCAGGAAGGTAGAAGTGATTAGAGATTTTACTGCAGCCTACTGTTGAACCTTGGTACTGCACTGCAATAATAAACTGCAATGACTCTTTTTGACATGTAATTCAGTGATTGGGCTTCAAGTGAAAATGTGATTTATTTATGTCTGGCAAATCCACAGATTTACTTTAATGCAAACCTCTACAGACACAAGTACTTTGCTTCATCTAAGAAGAGACATAAGCACAAGGGCATGTCCTAAGTTATGTCCCTGATGCAAATTTTTTTTATTTTATTTTTTTATTTTAACTGCGCTTAGGCTTTAATTACACAAGGGATACTTTATACAAAAGCTTAGGTTATCAACTGGGAAAAAACAAAAAAACAAAAAACAATCAAAAATATCAATTACACTACACCCAAAAAAAAAAAAAAAAAAATTCATTATTGAAAATATAATCATCATTCTGCTGACAAGACAGCCATATGATTAAAAATATTTAGTAAAATGTCTAAAACACCAGCTACATTGTTCAGTACCTCCGGGGGCCCTTAATACTCGAGAATAAATTGCATCAACAGGTAATAGTTTCAAGCCTGGTCTCAGCCGTATCAAGTAATCCCCTCTAGGGACCAGCATGACAAAGATGATGAAGCAAATAATACACAAATGTCAATATGAGATGATCTATTGGACAAGTGAGCCTAAAATATGCACAGTGCTATATATTTTACCATTATTATTCCAATGCTATTATAATAGCTCCTCACTATATGACACTCTATTGGAATAATTGCACACCTCTTGAACTGTGACATGTCAAATAATTGCATGACCTGCATTTACCTAGGCCAGGGATATGCAATTAGTGGACCTCCAGTTGCTGCAAAACTACAAGTCCCATCATGCCTCTGGGTGTCATGCTTGTGACTGTCAGGGTCTTGCTATGCCTCATGGGAATTGTAGTTCTGCAACATCTGGAGGTCCGCCAATTGCATATCCCTGACCTAAGCTATAGTGATCGTCAGAACCTGCATTGTGACTGCACTTTGATCACCTCTATGGTGACTTTATATTTCAGCCATATCACTGCCCTCTGCAGGATTGGACAGAACAATTTTGTGGATTCAAGATGTTTGATATGGTTATGTCCTCTGCTGCTCATACTTGTATTACAATACTGCAATGATTTAGTATGCAGGTTTGTATTTATTCCCAAGTGACAAGAACCATTACATCTGCTGGAAGCAGTCACACTTTTGTGAATGTCTCTGGTCATTGCAGGTCTTTTCTTTTCTTTTGAATACCTGTATGGGCATCTTTGTGGGCGTTTGGGGCTTGGACATTTTTTTTTTTTTTTATCCAAAAGCTAGGTACTATGGGAAAAAATTGATATGTGCGGTTTTCTGCACTTTTAAGATTCTCCTATTAAAATCTATTAGTGCTAAAAAAAAGCTGACAGCTTGTTGTTTATTTGTTGTTATTTGTTCTTGTTGTCTGTTCACTTACACACGGAGCGTGGCACACCCCTGCTCTCTCCTCATTGGCTCACTGGCTGTGATTAACAGTAGCGAGAGCCAATAGTTCCCATTGCTGTGTCAGCCAATGAAGAGGGAGAGACCCAGGAGAGCCAAGGCTCTTGTGCACAGTGGTGGGGGAAGATCAGGCTCTGGTATTAGGGGGGTGGCTGCACACAGAAGTTTCTTTTTACTTTCAAGCATTCAATGCACGAAGGTAAAAAACCTTGAACCTTTACAACCATTTGTCAGAGTTCCATTTTCCTATCATTTGCATTATTATCTCTGTCATGTAATTCCGAAGAAGATTACTGGCATATATACAATTTATCCTAGTGTTTTTTTTGGGGATGTTGGGGGTAGCAAACATAGCTGTTTATTTTGGACATTTTCCTAAATGTTTTTAATCATATGGTGGTCTTGTGGCCAGAATAATAATTATATTTTTCAATAAACATTTTTGTATGGTGTAATTGATTTGTATTGCTTAATACTCTAAGCTATTAGTCTAAAGCAGTGGTCTACAAACTGTGACCCTTTGCTTGTCTTAAACGGCCCTTGAGGCACTATTCCGATCACTGATAATAATGGGACATAATTCCTCCCACAGACATTGATGATGGGGCAGTATTCCTCTCACTGACCTCAATGATGGGGCACTATTCTTTCCACTGACAGGAATGATGGGGCACTATTCCCCCCACTAACACCAACGGTGGGGCAGTATTCCTCTCACTGACCTCAATGATGGGGCACTATTCTTTCCACTGACAGGAATGATGGGGCACTATTCCCCCCACTAACACCAACGATGGGGCAGTATTCCTCTCACTGACCTCAATGATGGGGCGCTATTCTTTCCACTGACAGGAATGATGGGGCACTATTCCTCCCACTAACACCAATGATGGGTCACTATTCTACCCACTGATACCAACAACGGGACACTATTTCGCCAATACCAAATATAGGGCATTGTTCACTCCCAGCGAAGCCACTACGTCTTCTACTCCCACTGGCCACAGTTTGAACCCTATAAATTCTACAGGATGGTAAACTGGCCTTTTGTTTCAAAAGATTGGAGACTCCTGGTCTAAAGTATCCCTTATATATTTTTGGGAAGTCAGTATTCCAGGTTGTTTTTGCTGGGATATCTGGACATCCCATTAACCACGCTGTTCATTTACATTTATTCATTGTTTTATTTAGTGGATCGCCATTAACTGTTTGTGGATGAGATGTTTAGAGTAGAGCTAGTAAAAATCATTCTTCTGACAGAAACCAGTATGTAGGCTGCCATTGTTGACCTGCAAATGCTAGTTGCCTGGCTTGGACTTCGGTCCTGAGTTACTGACAGATATTCAGCAAGTTAAAGTGGAAGAAAAGTCTAAAGCCTGTTACACATGGGCCGAATATTTGGCTAGTTCAACAGAAACTGACCAAAATTCAGACAGGGTATACATCAGCCTGTCTGACAGAAGCCGGCCCAATGGCCAGCTTCTGTCGAACTGGCATGCTGGAAAACCAGCATCTGCTCTGCATTGTCATGTCAATGGCTGTGAGTGCTGACCGGTTCGGTCTTGAGGGGGCATTCCCCCTGTCAAAACACAATAGCTCAGCGGGGAGATCAAAGTACTAACATTGGATAGTTAGTATGCTGTTCCAGAGTGCTTTCGTTTTTTTCATTCAGCCCGCTGGGTTGAACGGAATAAACCTAATAGTATGTACCAGGCATAAGTCTAACTATTCCTAAAAATGTTTCCTCCCCTTGATCGGATCACCTGTGGGAAAAGGCCCTAAATCTAGCTTTTGTTCTGCCTTAATGATTTAAAGTAATGAATTAAAATTAGACAGGCAGGCAACTAACATTTTCAGAAACTGATCAGCAATGGCAGTTCCCAAATTTCTCTTATGACAGGTTTCCTTTAGGTTCACCACATAATAGAAACAGTAGTCGAATGGTGCGACCCACTGCTAACAGTCCTCCAGGACCATAAAACAAGAACTGCCAGTATGTATGCCCGTCCTCATTCTGTCAGAGCCTGCTTGGACATGTAGTTCCTCAACCTTTTCCAATTACATTTAGTAAGAAAAACAGCACAAGTGAAAATATCAGAAAAAATGTTTCAGCTGTGTATGATATTTAGCAAATCCCCCTGGAGCACTACTTGCAATTTTTACAAAATGATCCAGAACACACATGTAAGATAAAAGAAGTGATAATAGCACATATTGCAGCCTGTGAGATTATTCATTTATACGCCAAAGTCTCAAAGCTATAAGAGACATTTCATTCAGAAATGTCATTGTAGACTAACAAGTTGCCTGACAGGCCCTGGTATGACAGAACTTGGACGTTGTGCTTTATTATGTAATTATAGGTACTCCTGAACAGATGAGACAGCAGGAAGGGTGTATTAGAAATTAATTGAAAACTGCAGTCATCCAATCGTATTTTCGAAGGAAAGGGTGTCTTGAAAGCAGCTCAGGCCTCGGACTTTGAAGGATAATTTTTGATGTTGTCACTCTCAATCGACTGAATGGCTGACAGACAATCAAACCCGTCTGGCGAGCTGGCAGCTCATTTTGCTGGCAGGTGGCAAACAATTAGACACACCAATTTGTGCCTCCTGATGACATTAAAGCATGAAACTAAGTTGTATGGAGGGGCCTGGCGATTTGTGTGAAAGCATTTCAAAAATAATACGCTTTGCCGTGGCAACTCATTTCAGACTGCCACCTCCCATTATGGCTTTGAGCGGTGAAGACGACAGGCTTCAGTTACGTGTGGAGCAAGGCCGCTTCTGTTCAATCCCTCATCGGTGCCCCCTGAGACCTCAATCCCCTCCTTTCATCAATATCACCTCATCATTTACATTTGGGAGTACCTGGAGCTGCTGCATACATTACAAACACTGAAGTGCCTTTTGTTGAAACCTATTAGCTGGCTCTGTATCCCTGTGTTGCTGCTTTGCAGATGAGCTTTGATTGTGAACAATAATGAGCCTAACAAGAGATTGATGCTTTGTTTACAGTCTTCGCTCGCCATTCCCCGCTATTCATAGATGTACTATGCTACACGCGGGCTGATAAATGATGAAATGGTTCACTTTATAATGTCCCAATTCTATACAAGATGCAAATACAGAGTTGTACTGTGCCAGTTATTGACAGAAGGAAAAATACAGCAGAACCATTACTTTTATGGTCTAAGCATGACAAAACCTCCAGCTTTTAAGACAGCTTGTGTCTTTTTTTTGTTTGTGTACATGGTGGACTATAATTATTATTATACACGATTTTACATTTTACGTAGCACTTTGCAATGTAGAAGGGGGACAGCACAATTACAGCACAGCTCATATACAGACTATATACACATACAGTATGTTCATATACCGTATCTATCGGTGTACAGCACGCATAGGTGTATAACACGCACATTCATTTTAAGAGGGAAGTTTCAGGAAAAAAATACAATTTTAGATAAGGAACTTTGAAGCAAAATATGGGTCAGTGACCATCTGCAGCCTCACCATTGCCATCAATGCAGCCTCATCAGTCCACATCAATGCAGCAGCCTCGCCATTGCCATCAATGCAGCAGCCTCGCCATTGCCATCAATGCAGCAGCCTCGCCATTGCCATCAATGCAGCAGCCTCGCCATTGCCATCAATGCAGCAGCCTCGCCATTGCCATCAATGCAGCAGCCTCGCCATTGCCATCAATGCAGCAGCCTCGCCATTGCCATCAATGCAGCAGCCTCGCCATTGCCATCAATGCAGCAGCCTCGCCATTGCCATCAATGCAGCAGCCTCGTCATTGACATCAATGCAGCAGCCTCGCCATTGACATCAATGCAGCAGCCTCGCCATTGACAGCAATGCAGCAGTCTCGCCATTGACATCAATGCAGCAGCCTCGCCATTGCCATCAATGCAGCAGCCTCGCCATTGCCATCAATGCAGCAGCCTCGCCATTGCCATCAATGCAGCAGCCTCGCCATTGACATCAATGCAGCAGCCTCGCCATTGACATCAATGCAGCAGCCTCGCCATTGACAGCAATGCAGCAGCCTCGCCATTGACATCAATGCAGCAGCCTCGCCATTGCCAGCAATGCAGCAGCCTCGCCATTGCCAGCAATGCAGCAGCCTCGCCATTGCCAGCAATGCAGCAGCCTCCCCATTGCCAGCAATGCAGCAGCCTCGCCGTTGCCAGCAATGCAGCAGCCTTGCCGTTGCCATCAATGCAGCAGCCTCGCCATTGCCATCAATGCAGCAGCCTCGCCATTCCCATCAATACACCATCTTTACCATTGCCATCAGTGCAGCCTGATTGATGCCCATCTGCAGCCTAGAGGGGACAGGGAGGGGGGCGGGACGAGCGCCGACAGAGTACATACAGTGAGAATCTCCTATGATAGACAGAACAGTGGTCCAATGGCGGCCCAGTAGATGGGCGCCAAGTAAGCAGAAGATTCTCACTTTATGTAATCTGACGGCGCCCATTCCGCCCCCCTCCCTGTCCCCTCCGAGGCAGCTAAAATTTAAGTATTGGCGTATAACGCGCACATGCTATTTGCACCCGATTTTCATGGTGATAAAGTGAGTGTTATACGCCAGTAAATACAGTATGTACAGTAAATGGTTCCTATTTTGCAAGGTGAAACTCCCAAGGAACATTCAGTTTCATTGCAAATATTCCTTCGGTAGCAAAATAAAATTTTACTGTTTGGTAAGCATATTTCCAAATGATGCTATTTACGGTATTTTCAAGGAGAGCTAGTCTAATGAATCTAGACAATCCCAGCATCATAACGGATACTGATATTCAGGAAAATATATATTAAAGTATTTATTTTGTGTTATATATGAAAAATGTAGGAAAGTATTTTTTTTTCACTTAACCACTTCAGCTCCAGAGGATTTTACCCCCTTCATGACCTCTACATTTTTTGCTTTTCGGCACTGTGCTACTTTAACCACTTGAGCCCCGGAAGGATTTTCCCCCTTAATGACCAGGCCATTTTTTGCGATACGGCACTGCGTCCCTTTACCTGACAATTGCATGGCCGTGCGACGCTGTACCCAAACAAAAAGATGTCCCTTTTTCCCCCACAAATAGAGCTTTCTTTTGGTGGTATTTGATCTGCTATAAAACATTTACCCCCCCAAAAAAAGAAAAAAAAAACCCATTTATTCATCAATTTAGGCCAATTTGTATTCTGCTACATATTTTTGGTAAAAAAAAGTGTATATTGATTCATTTGTGCAAAAGTCTACAAAATAGGGGATAGATTTATAGCATTTTTATTATTTATTTCATTTTTACTAGTAATGGCGAAGATCTGCAATTTGTAGTGGGACTGTGACATTGCAGCGGACAGATCTGACACTTAACAGACATTTTTGACACTTTTTTGGGAACCAGTCACATTACTACAGTAATCGGTGCTAAAAATATGCACTGTTATTTTACCGACACTGGCAGGGAAGGTGTTAACTTCAAGGGTCAATCAAGGGGTTAATGCTGTTCCCTCACTGTGTGTTCTAACTGTATGGAAGATAGACATGGGCGCCTCCAAAAAATTAGTTTCGTTCCATTCCGTACCAAAAAAAATAAATCGTATTTCGTGTATGAAATTCAATTCGGATTTGTACAAAATAAGAATTTTCGTTAGATTCATAAACTTTTCGTTAAATAATGAAAGTTCGTTATGATGAATTATTATGAGGGGCTCCCACCATCCCTGTGCTGACTTCCTCTGATTGGTGAACACCAGTCATTTTTCTGTATAATTTGGATCTGAAATTCGTTAAAAGTTTGTTATGATGAATTTATCATTATGAGGGGCTCCCATCATCCCTGTGCTGTGCTGACAACTTTTGATTGGTGAACACCAGTCACGTTTCTATTTAATTTGGATCCGAAATTTGTTAACGAAATTTCGTATTTTGTATGAAATTCGTAGGCATAGAAATTCCCATAGAGTTCCCACCATCCCTGTGCTGAGTTCCCAGGTCTGTACACCTGCTGTGTGTCCGTTATGAGGGGGTCCCACCATCCCTGTGCCGAGTTCCCGGGTCTGAGTGTACACCCGCTGTGCCCATTATGAGGGGTTCCCACCATCCCTGTGCTGACTTCCTGGGGTTTTAACTTTTAGGTTCATTAACTTTTCGTAACAATTACGAATTTTCACTATGATGAATTTATCATTATGAGGGGTTCCCACCATCCCTGTGCTGTGCTGACTTCCTGGGCTTTTAACTTTTAGGTTCGTTAACTTTTCATTAATTACAAATTTTTGTTATGAATTTGGATCCGAAATTCGTAAACGTTATTTCGTAATTTGTATGCATAAAAATTCGTATTTCGGATTCGTACGAATGTACTAATTTTTGGAAATTCGTATGAATTTTCGCTTCGTACGAAACTAATCGCACATGTCTAGTAAGAAGGGCTCACTGTGACAACACACAGATCCGTCTTCTTGCATAGCAGAAAGACAGGATCTGTGTGATCTCCCGTCAGAACGGAGATTTGCCTTGTTTACACAGGCAGCTCCCAATTCTGTCACTGAAGGGAACGATCGCAGGTGGCTAGCGGACAAAGTCTGTCGGACTCGCTGATTGGCTCCCCCACTGGCCAATGGGAGTGCGTGCACCTCCGGGGATCACCGTGTAGGAACCCGGAGTACACCTATGCTGATTTGTGCAGCCGAGCCAACATGCCGCAGTATAACTGCCTGCGGCAGTTCGGCAAGTGGTTAACTGCCGATTGCGCGGTACCCAACCTAAATGGATATAATTTTTTTCACACAGATAAAGCTTTCATTTGGTGGTATTTGATCACCACTGGGTTTTTGATTTTTTTCAATATTTTTTTACTTTCTGCTATAAAACAGATCCAATAACAATATATTTTGGGCAAAATATATTGTTACATAATTTTGATAAAAAAATCCCAATAAGGGTATATTGATTGAAGTGCATGAAAGTTACAGCACCTACACACTATGAAATATATAATCAAATTTTTTTTTTATACTACTAATGGTGGCGATCAACGACTTATAGTATGGCAGGGCAATCTGACACTGATGCTGGGGAGAACTAACTGCAACTGACATCACCAGCGACATCTAGAGTGATCAAGGGGTTAAATATGTGCTCAAGTATGTGTAATGTGTGTACAGTGTGACAATGAGATGAGAAACTGACAGATCGCTCCCTTTGTACAGAGCTCTATGTTTACCAACACAAGAGCTCCAGACTGTGATTGCACATAGCCAATCAGCGGGTCCTGGTCATGAATCAATGCTGCTGTGTGCAATACATGACTTAGTACTTGGTGGAGAAACCCTTTTGTTGGCAAGCACAGAGGTAAGACATTTCTTGTAGTTGGTGACCAGGTTTGCACACATCTCGGGAGGGATTTTGGTCCACTCTTCTTTACAGATCTTCTCTAAATCCTTACATTTTCTTTGCTGTCCCTCAGAAGTTTCATTTCCCTGCATACATTTTCTATAGGATTAAGGTCTGAAGACCACCCCATGACCTTAACCACTTTCAGACCGGACCATTTCGCTGGTAAATGACCAGAGGTCTTTTTACACTTTGGCACTGCGCTGCTTTAACTGGTAATTGCGCGGTCATGCAATGTTGTACCCAAACAAAATTTGCGTCCTTTTCTTCCCACAAATAGAGCTTTCTTTTGATGGTATTTGATTGCCTCTGCGATTTTTATTTTTTGCGATATAAACGTAAAAAGACCGCAAATTTTGAAAAAAAATGATATTTTCTACTTTTTGTTATTAGAAAAATCCAATAAACTCAATTTTAGTCATACATTTAGGCCAAAATGTATTCAGCCACATGTCTTTGGTAAAAAAAAAGTCAATAATTGTATATTTATTGGTTTGCGCAAAAGTTGTCACATCTACAAACTAAGGTACGTTTTCTGGAATTTACGCAGCTTTTAGTTTACGACTGCCTATCTCATTTCTTGAGGTGCTAAAATGGCAGGGCAGTACAAAACCCCCCCAAATGACCCCATTTTGGAAAGTAGACCCCCTAAGGAAATTGATAAGAGGCATGTTGAGCCCATTGAATATTTTATTTTTTTGCCTCAAGCGATTGAATAATGACAAAAAAAAAATTTTTTTTTTTTTTTTACACAAAGTTGTCACTAAATGATATATTGCTCACACATGCTATGGGCGTATGTGAAATGACACCCCAAAATAAATTCTGCTGCTTCTCCTGAGTATGGGGATACCACATATGTGGGACTTTTTGGGAGCCTAGCCGCGTACGGGGCCCCGAAAACCAAGCACCGCCTTCAGGCTTTCTAAGGGCGTAAATTTTTGAGTTCACTTCTCACTACCTATTACAGTTTTGAAGGCCATAAAATGCCAAGATGGCACAAAACCCCCACAAATGACCCCATTTTAGAAAGTAGACACCCCAAGCTATTTGCTGAGAGGCATGTTGAGTTCATGGAATATTTTATATTTTGCCACAAGTTGCGGGAAAATTACAAACTTTTTTTTTTTTTTTTTTTTTTTAACAAAGTTGTCACTAAATGATATATTGCTCATGCATGCCATGGGCATATGTGAAATGACACCCCAAAATAAATTCTGCTGCTTCTCCTGAGTACGAGGATACCACATATGTGGGACTTTTTGGGAGCCTAGCCGCGTACGGGGCCCCGAAAACCAAGCACCGCCTTCAGGCTTTCTAAGGGCGTTACAGTTTTGAAGGCCATAAAATGCCAAGATGGCACAAACCCCCCCCAAATGACCCCATTTTGGAAAGTAGACACCCCTAGGTACACTAGTGAGACTAGGTAATAAATGGCGGGTGCCCTGAAACTATAAAAAAATAACTAACCAACCAGCGTCACCTGTAACAGTTATATGGTGATCACTGGTGAAAGGGTTAACTAGGGGGCAATTAGGGGGCTTTATGCGGTAGTATATGGGGGTCCCTGGCGCTATAAAAAGCTGCAGCGAACCTAAATACCTACCTGCCTAACTAGCGTCACCTGTGACACTAATACAGCGATCAGAAAAACGATCGCTTATTAGGCTGGGTTCACACTGGAGCGATGCGGGAACGCCACGAATGCGCGGCGGGTTCCCGCATCGCATGCCTCCCGGCGGCAGTTCACACTGCCCTATGCGAACTGCTGGGAGTGTCAGTGAAATGTTACTGACACCCCCAGATCAGTTCGCATATCGCAGTGCGATCTGCAAACTCGGATCGCATGGTGTGAACACCCATGCGATCCGTTTCTGCTGCGGGCCAAAAAAAGGGTCCCGTGCGAATTTGCGGCGGGTGCGGCGGGTGTGGCGGGTGCGGCGGGTGCGGCGAATGGCTGAACTCGAATCGCACAGAGATCGGATGTGATTTGCACTGCAGTGCGGTGCGAATCACATTCGTTCTCATAAACCGCTGCAATGTGAACCCAGCCTTAGTGACACTGGCGACGGGGGGTGATCACGGGGTTAAACCTTTATTGGGGGGGTTAGGGGGGTACATTAGAACTAAAGGGGGCTAACTCTAACTGCCCTAACAGTTATTACAGTCACAAATGACACCAATGCAAAAAAAAAAAAAAAAAAAAAAAAAAATGACATTGGTGTCACTGTGACTGGGGGGCAGGGGTAATTGGGGGGGTGATCGGGGGGTAAAGGGGGGGTGTGAGTGTGCCTGGCATGTTCTACTGTGTGTGTAGAGTGTTGGTGCAACTTACTGATCCGCTCTCCTCCGTGTCGGAACGAAAAATACCGACACGGAGGAGAGAATACATCACTTCCTCTCCTGTGTTTACATTACAGGAGAGGAAGTGATGTCACCGGGGATTTCTATTCGTCGGGAGCGATCGCGAGGGGGTGGCCATGAATGAATGGCCGTCCCCTCGTCCGGGATCGCTCCCGTACGAATACCGACCGCCGCAGGCACCGGGCGGGGGCCCGATCGGGCCCCCGACCCGCGGGAGGCAAGGGACGTACATGTATGTCCTTATGCCTGCCCGTGCCATTGTACCGACGTACATCGGCGTGCGGCGGTCGGCAACTGGTTAATGTGATTCTTCTTGAGCCACTCCTTTGTTGACTTGGTGGTGTGTTTTGCTTCATTGTCATGCTGGAAGACCCATCCACAACCCATCTTTAACTCACCTGGCTGAGGAAGGTTCTCATCCAAGATTTTACAATACATGGCCCTGTCCTTTGGTCCCTCAACGTGGCAAAGTCGGCCTGTATCTTTATCAGAGAAACAGCCCCAAAGCATAATGTTTTCATCTCCGTGTTTGACTGTAGGGATGATGTTCTGAGGGTCACTTTTCTTCCTCCAAACACAGCGAGTCGAGTTAATGCCAAAGAGCTAAATTTTGGTCTCATCTGACCACAGCATTTTCTCCCAATCCTTCTTTGAATCATTTAGATGTTCATTGGCAAGCTTCAGACAGGCCTGTACATGTGCTTTCTTGAGAAGGAGGACCTTGTGGGCACTGCAGGATTTAGTTTGTTTGGTGACTGTGGTCCCAACTGCCTTGAGATCATTCATAAGATCCTCCCATGTCGTTCTGGGCTGATCCCTCACTTTGCTCATGATCATCCAGACCCCATTAGGCCCCTTTCACATGTGCGGATCCGTATTCAGACATCCACTTGCTCAGCAGGGATCACCCCATTGATTCCCGCTGAGCCTGCGGATGACAAGTCTGTCGTCTCTGCACACTGTGTGAATATAGGGTTTCCATACGTCTGGATTTGGCGGAGAGGATCGGGGTGGAGCGGAAGTCAGCGAACACATCACAGCTGACATCCATCACTCCATAGAGATGTATGGAGCGACTGTTCAGGTCCGCCTAAAAAAACTGACAGGCGGATCTGAACAGTCCGTACATGTGAAAGGGCCCTTAGGTGAAATCTTGCATGGAGCTCCAGACCTAGGCTGATTGATGGTCATTTTGTATTTCTTCCATTTGTGAATAATCGCTCCAAAAGTTGTCTCCTTCTCACCAAACTTCTTGGTAATGGTCTTGTACAGGTCTAAAATCTTGTCCCCGATATCCTTTCACAGATCTTTGGTCTTGCCCATGATGGTGATGTTTGAATGGAAGAAAAGGATACTGTGGACAGGTGTCTTTTACTTACACACAAAACGAGTTGTCCTTAGGAGCACCCGCTTAAATTTCCAGGACTAATCTGTGTGCCACATGAGCCCATACTGTAGCCAGTCTGTGGTAGCCAAAATTGTTGTTGGTTGGAAGGGGATCAAATACTTATTTTACTCACTGAACTGCAACTCAATTTATAACATTTGTATTGTGTGTTTTTTCTGGATTTTTGGCTGATATTCTGTCTCTACCATTTAAAAAAACATTCATAGACCCTTCATTTCTTTGTAAGTAGGCAAACGTACAAAATTTGCATGCCAATGTGTACCCAGTGAAGTGACTGACCTCATGTTATACACAGAAATGAAACAAATCCTCTTACGTTTTACCCGTTTATCTGCATTTTTCTCTCCTCTACATCTGTTCAAAGTGCAAAATATATATAGTCTGCCTGTGCTTTCAGAAAACAGGGGGCAGGGAGTCAGATTCTACAGAGCTCAGTGAGAGCCCCCCCCCCCCCCCTCCCATTTCACACAGCACACAGGAACAGAGCTGAGGCTGTCAATCACAGGTTGCGTGCTGGGGATCCCTCCTCGGTCACCTCTTGGTGTCAGAAAAACTTTTGTCAGTGTCCAATTATCTGAAGGTGGCAGCCTATGAATATACAGCTTTTGTCCTGTACTGTACTCTTAAAATAATCTTCTAAAGTGATGGAATTTTAGGCAATATTAAACTCAAAAGAAAACATTATATTGCAGCTTACTAATTCTTAGATGTGATGGCTGGGTTCTATTTCTTTCATTTCACCCAGTTATCTAGTCAGTAAGTCTGTTTTTCAACAGAACATGCTCTCCTGCAGATGTAGCAGTTAAAGAGGGATTCCAGCAAAAAAAAAAAATATTAAAAGCCAGCAGCTATAAATACTACAGGTGCTGACTTTTAATAAATGGACACTCACCTGTCCCGGGTTCCAGCGATGCCGGCAGCCGAGGCCGATCGATCGTTCGGGCTCTCGGCCGCTGTAGTCACCATTCTAGGTGAGGGAATCAGGAAGTGAAGCGAATCGGCTTCACTTCCCGATTCCGTACTGCGCATGCGTGGCCGCGCAATAGGAAATCTCCACGCTGTCACTGGGACCCATGTGTGTCCCAGCATACAGCGCGACAGGGCAGGAAATGGCGTAGACTCCCACGGGAGTCTATGCCCGGAAGTGGGTGAAAATACCTGTCTTTGACAGGTATTTCCATCCCCCTCCCCCCTGAAAGGTGTCAATTGTGACACCGGAGGGGGGGAGGGATCCGATCAGTGGAGGTTCCACTTTAGGGTGGAATCCCGCTTTAAAGGCTTGATAAAACGATTTACTACTGACAGGGATGTGTACAATAATAAGCTTTCATTTTTATTTTATATATTTATATTATGTTTATTTTATTTATGTAAAACCTTTATCCCAAAAGAAATAAAATTGTTTGTTGTGATTGCATACAAAGTGTAGCTGGAGGTCAGCTTAAATTTTTAAGCGTATCGAAATCTACTAGTACCTCTAACACTGCCCACCTCCCAGACATTGCTACTGTCCAAAAGTGTCTCTGTGTCCCTTCATTCAGAGTGAAGGTCTTCTAAGATGGAAGGTGTGTTACTGGCCAGATGACCAGGTGAAAACAGAGGGGAGAATGCATAAAAAAAGAAAAAACGAATGCAGCCACCACATCTAATGATTAGTAAGCTGAAAAAAATTGAATTTTAGATTTTGGGTATAATACCACTTTAGGCTGGCCATACATTGACCAGTTTTATTTATATTTTGTTTTTTTTTGATCAGATAAACTGAATGGATCTCCCATCTATACAAGCAAGCAAGTCCCCTCTGTGCTGTTGTATTCTGACAGCAGGGACTCAGCATGCTGTCAGAATACACTGATCGGTGCTGCAGCTCAAACTAAATGCCAATGTGTTAACAGTCCTGCCTGAGAGGAATCAATCATCGGATGTACTCCTCTGAAATGGAAAAAGCCACACATGGATCAAAATTCTGCTGAATCCGATGGCCAACTTTAGCATTCTCCCGTTCAGTTTTGTGGCTGGAGGAGAGAAATCTTACAATTCCCCCATTTACACTAAACATGGATGCAGGAATCTTCCCTAACAGATTTTTATTCTAACAAACAGCACCCTAAAAGTACCTGCACATAATTTTATGCAGTCACTGTCGGGCAACAATTTTCTGCTCAGCTCCTTTGATTTTTACATTGAAGGATGTTGAACTGGAGGGTGTCAAGAGGGGGGGGGGGGGGGTCATCCACAGCTCAAGTTCCAGAGGAGCCATCTTAAACTGGCCAAAATTCATTATCGGACAAATGATCATCCATTTTTGTATGGGCAGAAGATGTGAATCCGAATCTACTATACTTTACCAGAACCTTTCTGCATTAGTTGAATCAGTATTTTGGATTCAATCATTTAGGTTTTTGTTTTTTATTTATTAAGCTAACTCTCACTGTATTAACTTCTGTATGAAATACTTTCAAAGAGAACTCCTTGTTTATTGGCAGTTAGAAGCAGATACAGTATGTATTGTCCAGAGATCAAGCACTGGTACTGATCCACAAATGAACACTGGTTCAATAGTCAAAGCCATTTAGGTGAAGCAATGAATCTGCAAAGTTTTGCTTCAGTTTTCCTTGTTCAATGTCAGCCTAATGGTAAAAATGTTCCTGTTGCTTTTAAAAATTTATTTGCAACAAGGTCATCAGGAAAAACACATCTAGGAAAACTCAATAGTTAAGGCAATAAAACAAACGGGTTGCAGCAAAAACAAAGCTACAAAGCCAGTGCTGCACTGTACAGCTGTTCAGGTCCTTCAGTGACAGGATTACATTCACATGTAAAAAGATGCCCCCTCTATCACTTCCAGGTCAGCTGATGACCTTTTATATGTCTCACTGGTTGACCTTATTCTCTAGTCACCTTCTCCCATCTGATCAGGCCAGTTTTCCGAGTGACCCTTACAGATCAATCAAATGTGAGGTGACCCACAGGACAATGGTCAAAAAGGACCAAGCGAGCTTGACACATAGATCTATAAAGCAAGCATAACTTGTGTGTGTGAGATATATATATATATATATGTATATATCACACACACACACACACACACACACACACACACTATATACAGTGCCTTGAAAATGTATTCATGCCCTTTGACATTTTGTCATGTTACAGCCAAAAACGTAAATGTGGATTTGGGATTTTATGTGATAGACAAACACAAAGTGGCACATAATTGTGACGTGGAAGGTAAATGATAAATGGTTTTCTAAAGGTTTTACAAATAAATATGTGAAAAGTGTGCCATGCATTTGTATTCAGCCCCCCCCCCCCGAGACAATACTTTGTAGATCCACCTTTCATTGAAATTACAGCTGCAAGTCTTTTTGGGGATGTCTCTAACAGCTTTGCACATCTAGAGAGTGACATTTTTGCCCATTCATCTTTGCAAAATAGCTCAAGTTCTGACAGATTCGATGGTGAGCATCTGTGAACAGCAATTTTCAAGTCTTGCCAAAAAAGGGGGCTGAATACAAATGCATGCCACATTTTTCACATATTTATTTGTAAAATAATTTTCAAACCATTTATCATTTCCCTTCCACTTCACAATTTTGGACCATTTCCAATAAAAGCCAAATATAATATATTTACATTTTTGGTTGGAACATGGCAATGTGGAAAATTTCAAAGGGTATGAATACTTTTTCAAGGCACTATATTATAAATAAATAAATGTATATATATAAAACCAATGCACACTGCACTTGTGACACCAATAATTTAAATAAATTAGTGCTGCTACCTGAATAATACAAATCAACCAACAGGTGAAAAAAATCAATAAATGAAAAATCACATATATAACTTTTCCACAGTAGCGCTCAAGAAAAGTTGATTGGACAATAATTATTATAGTGTCTAAAAATAATATGTCAATGTCCATAAATCTTTGTCTTGTACCATATAACATGAAGGCTTGCTTTACTTTGATTTGATGTACATGCAATATATATTTGAATAAATTCCTCATCCTAAGTGATTTTACACTATTGGAGGCTCTGTCTATATTCCCTACATGTGGAGTGTATAGTCAGACAAGAGAACGGAGTGTGGCGTTTACAACTGACGCTTCAATTTAAATCCTGAGCTTATTTGCCAAACACGAGAGTGAACGGCAACAGCATCTGGTGAGCCTTTTTCTTAAGGGAGTTTTATCTCCCGTTTATCACTGTGGTGGAAGAGTTGGTGTTAATTCACATTAATATTTTAATACATTTCAAAGAAGACTGCTTTTCAGACATGCGGAATTATTGATATAACAAGAAGCATGGTCAGTCACATAAAGCGTCCCCAAAACCCAAGCTCATACACTCTCCCCCCCAATTACCTGAATCATAGAGCCTTTTCTGGCAGAAACTTGTAATCTCTTTAATTCAGCACAGCTGTGTATGGCTCTGTCATCTAGGTCAGGGATCATTCTCAGTGAAGTACAACTTGTGCCATCTGCCACTGTAGCTGAGGGACTGTGCAGACCCTTGGTGGTGGTCCCTCCTCCCTCTCACCCTTGTAGTCCAGGTATACTTCCTCCAGCCTCAGAACAGCAGTTCAGTACCTCTGAACAGACCTGTAGCCAGAGGAACAGCCTTGCAAAAGCCTGTGCACTACACAGGCAACGGTCTGATCATGGGTGCAATGCTCTGCAGGCTTCAATAATAAAATATTCGTTCGTGCACACTGATCATGAGATCAATGTGGCTGCATTTACGATTTTTTTTTTTTGCAAAAGGATTAACGCGGAAAATATACCATTAAAAGCAGTCCTGTATCCTGCTCATACTTTCCGTGTTATCTCAAGGAGTACTCCAGTTCTTATCTTGCACAACAAAACAATAAGTCCCCATGATAAGGAGAATGGGCAAAATTCAATAGTTTAACAGAGTAAAGCTGGCAATAGGCGGTTCGAATCTTGGCTGGTTGAATAGGAGATTCAAAATGCAAGTGGGCAGCTTGAACGTACCAAGTTGATCAATTAACTTGGGTACAATCAGCCTGCTCGATTTACTTGCGATTATCGCTAGCAACTGCTACAGCCACTAGCAATAATCACTGTCTTCTCCCAGTGGGGATGGCTTCCTCCCGCCCATGTGAATACAATGTCTCTGCAGCAGGGATTCCTCTGTCAGCACTGGTTGCAAGAAAGAAATTTGCTCTGTGTATGGCCTGCCTATGATTTGCAATTGGCTGGTTCACACTATGAATCGTACAGTGCTGTGCATTCCTGTGTGATTCACATGTGATCCAGGTGCAGTGCAATTTTATCCCATTCATTTGAATCGCCCTGGACCACACCAAAAGCGGTTTATGCACTACTTTAAAAAATGCACAGCAGCCGGATAGCATGGTACTACTGTACCATGTGATCCAAGGCCGGCAAACACGCTGCGTTTGCGACCTACATCTGGGGTTGCGTTAAAACTGACACCTGCCGCAGATCACAAATGCAGTGCATTTTGAACCTGATGCAGGAAACGCACACAGAACACTCCTATACCGCACGTTCTGGTGTGAACTGGGCCTGCATCCACAAAATGTTGTATGGTGTCATTCTACAAGTGGACATTTGTAGCATTATCAAAAAGACAAGTGACAGTTAGTGTACTTTTGGATCCAACCTGAGCTCATTTGCATAGTTTATGGGTAACTACAATAGGGCTTCATTAAGAAAAGCAAAAAGGACACAGATGACTGCAAACCACAACGTAACGTACCTGTCAAAGGAATGAAACTGCATGGGAAGAATAACTTGGGCTTCTCTCTTTAAAGCAGGATCTGGATAGGGTACCGGGTCCGGTCCAGCCTCTGCCATCTCAAAGGGAGCAGCGACCAGACTCTTTAGGATCTCTTTGACATTAATGCCTTTGCTTTGGCTAATGCTAGATATGGAGGGAGCTGGTTTTAGCATTTCACTTGGGCTGTCGGTCAGGCTTTCCTGTGACTTCTTTACATCAGACGACAATGTAGACAATAATTCACCCATGACGTCTGGGCTCATACTATGGTCAAGATCAGTTCCATTTAAGATGCTGCTTATATGTTCGTCTCCAATGCCAGAGTCTGTGTGAGGAATAGAGCTTTCTAAATGGAGTTCTTCCGTGGGGGTTGGCATTTCTTTTTCCTTGATATCCGCAAACAGAGCAGGTGTATCTAAAACAGAAGAGAGAACATATTAAGTGGCCATTGGTTCCTCCCACAGAAAGCCGGCTGAGATGAAGAAGATTCATTTTTTTCCAACGCTCTTACTCAAGTACTAGCATTAATATGGTTTAGTAAGTGTATGACGAGACTTTGTTTCACTAAATAGCAAAGAACATTCTATTACTATAAAACAGCACACTGGCTTTGTGGTTTTCAAGGTTGCCTTATAGTCCTGAAATTTTATTTAACATTCCACAAAGACTAATTAAAAGTGCAGTGAAGAAAACGAGCACCAACTGGATTTGCCCATATTAAGCATTCATATTTATTCTTTTATTTTCCCAAAAAGATGAAACCTGATTGGTTTATACTGGGAACAATTCCAATCTTGTGCTCATTTTCTATTCTGCAGTTTTAATGAATTAGCGTTATGATCTGCATATGTTTCTATTTTGCAACCTTCATATGGGTTTCCTCCAGCAAACTATAAAAAATGCTATTTAATTACCCTAAGGGCCGGTTCACACTGGGGGCGATGCGAGGCGACACGACTTGCCTCGCCGCGATCTGACAAGTCGCCCCCGTTCTGTACAATGGAACCGTTCTGAGAGGAGCGACTCGAGTCGCTCCGACTCAGAAAAAAGGTTCCTGTACTACTTTTGGGCGACCTCGGGGCGACTTGCATTGACTTCTATACAGAAGTCATTTGCAAGTCGCCGCTGAGGTCGCGGCAGGTCGCAGCGAGGCAAGTCGGTGTCGCCTCGCATCGCCCCCTGTGTGAACCAGCCCTAACTTCTATACAGCACTAGACCAAAGATGTTTGTGATGGTCACAATACATTATAGGCTGCATAAAGCACCGAGAATAATATAATTGAATCAATTGTCACTTCTGATAAACGCAGTCACTGTTTGGCAGATAATATTCTACCTGGCTCAGTGAAATTTTTAAAAGTGGTTATGAAGGTAGAAGAGTTTTCACCCTAATGCATTCTCTGCATTAAGGTAAAAAAATCTTCTGTGCTCAGCTCAACCCCCCCACCCATCCTCGCTTATACTTACCTGAGCTGGGTCTCGATCTAGCTCTTTGCCCAAGAGCAGCGGCTCCCTTCGCTCCCCCTCCTCACTGGACATGGAGGCAGCAGCGGGAGCCATTGGGTCCAGCTGCTGTCAATCACAGCCAGAGAGCAGGGGGCGAGGCTGAGCCAAGCTGTGTGTGTGTCAATGAACACACATAGCACGGCTCGTGATCAAGTATGAGTACCTCCATAGCAAGCGACTTGCGGGAGGGTGGAGGAGCCAGGAGTGCCAGCAGGGTACCCTAGAAAAGGAGGATCGGGGCTGTTCTGCACAAAACCATTGCACGGAGCAGGCAAGTCTAACTTATTTGTTAATTAAAAAGTTTACAATCATTTTACTTTTGTTGACCCGGGTGGTGCTTGCAGTGCCACCTACGGGTAACATTTCAGCAGCTATATCAAAAAATATAGTTTGAGAGAGAACAAACATTCAGATGACAGTGTGTAAATGGATTTCAGTCTAATGTAATGTAAGGCCTCATAATTTGTATTTAATTGGGGCCCTTTTTAGTACTAAAACATGGGTTCTCCTACCTTTGAAAACCTCCCCAAAATCAAAATTGTCAATCTAGTTTATGAAAGAAGTTGATAGTTAAATCTACACCTACAAATGCAGGATTACCAATAAAGATTTTCTTACTCTATAGAACTCTACTTGAGGAGGTCTGAGAGTTGGACATGTCATGCTTCCCGAGGTCCGGCGTTGCTTGAACTCATAGTGATAACATGTGCTGCTTTCCAGCTCCAAAGTAACCATAACAGCATCAAACAATGAGTCCTGTATATGTTTATATTCCTCTTAACAACAAAGGCTGTGTTTTGTGATACTGTTATGCACATTTGGGAAATAGTATGTTTTTATCATGAGATCAGGCAATTGGCAGACTTTAGGTTCAAGAAATTAGAGATAAGAGATCAGCTAAAGGCATCCTCAAACAGATTGAGTTAAGATAAACAAGGGGACAATCTTGAATAGGTAATACTGCAAGTTTATGTTAATTTAAAACTGTATATTCATCTTCTCAGATAAGGCTCCCTAGCACCACCACATGGATCCCTGACTTCTTGCCACTAGCAATAACAGAGAAATTTGGGATTAAAAAAATAAAATGTTTTTGGTTGCACTGGGTGAACCAGATTATGTAACATTGTAAAACTTTTTCACTCACCGAGGTGGATGCAGCATCGATCCCATGCCACATCTGTCCCATGCTGGCTCTGCAGTGAGAACTGAGCAATCAAACACCGCCAATCACTCAATTTTCCCCTACCGCTCTGAGCAGAGAGACTGTCAGTCAGCTGCTCTTCCCTCCGGTGCTCACTCTAGCGCTGAGCTGTGGAGGGGCAGAAGAGATTGGCTCAGCCTCTCAGTGGGTCACTGAGGCTGATCCAGGTGCTGGTCCAGGCATCTGGGAAGATCCGCACTATGGACCGTCTGAGCGACATCAGCCAACAGCTGGTTTTAACCCACTGTCAGCTGAAAACAGGTCACAGGAGTGCAGAAGGAACTTCACTCCTGTGATCCAACTGAGAAGTATGGCCAAGAAAGCTTTGGCCATACTTCTCCTTTAGTTGTCATACCCGTTGAAGTGAAAAACAGAGGAGCAAAGAGAACCTCTATATTTTAGAGCTGCCAGACATATATTAGACTTCTATATTACAGATTACATTGACAAGAGTTCATTGTGATAAAGCCGTAGACTGATTATACCCTTTGTCTGGAATTATATCTAAAAAATAGCAGGGCATTTCAAGGTAAGTCTGCCTAGGCCCGTCTGTGCCTATGGCCTCATTGCTGATGTATAGTGCGAGAATAAAGGCACTGCTGCTTGTGACTGCGAGTCTTATGAGATTTGAAGTGAGATTCGGTGATATCATTATAGTGTCGCTTGATGTTCTCCTTTCTGCGGGTTTTGACATAAGAAAGCAAACCTCTATTTCTACCCAGATGAACATCTCGCCACACGGCAAAACTGTAATGTATAAACATGGACTAAAGGAAGACCACAGCTAATACTGGTGACTAGTCCTTTGCCCTGACTTTTCCTTTTTTATTCCCACAGCTTTCGGTGATCAGCTTCTCTTTACACTTACACAGAATAAAATGGCGATTGTTGCAATTTATGTCACATGGTATTTGCAATTTTTTAAATCTTAATTTTAATGCAAGAAAAACAATATATAATCCAATTTTTTGGTAAAATATAACAGATGATGTTACACCAAAAAAGACACCCAACATATCACGCTTTAAAATTGTGCACACTCGTGGAATGGCGGCACTTTAAAATCTCCATAGGTGGCACTTTAAAAAAATGTTTACAGGTTACCAGTTTAGAGTTACAGAGGAGATCTAACACTAGTATTACTGCTCTCACTGTAACGTTTGCAGCGATACCTCACATTTTTTTTTTTAACACTGTCCTTTTTTTAAATTTTTTTATTTCTTTATTCCTATTACAATTTTCCTTGTGCATCCTGTGTAATAAAAATAAGGAAAGACAGGTCCTCTTTATGGAAAGATCTGGGGTCTATAAGACCCTAAATCTCTCCTCTACCTAAGATCAAAAAAAAAAAAACATTGTACTTTTTTTTATTTATTTATTTTTAACCAAAAGTTTACTTCCACCCTACACTGGAAGCGACGTCATGTCATCGCTCCAGTCATCCTAGATCATAGAGGTAAGCAGAGACAATCTGGTCACCTCCATGGTTAATCATGTTAACCTTCAAAAGTTTTTGGGCTCGCTGGTAAGAATGGTAAGCCTAAAGCCTCATACACACGATAGGACTTTGTACTAACTTTCCCGTGGATTTTTGTACAAAGGGCGTCAGCCAACTTTCACCAAATCATGTGGTTTTTCTGCTCTTTACCGCCACCTTTGGTCACCTACTGTATTGTTGTCTGATCTTTTGCATTGGTTCTGAGCATGCCTGTTTGTACTTTGTACAAAAGTCCTATGGTTTTCTGCACACACGATCAGACTTTGCTCCATCGGACTTTTGTTGCCAGAAAGTTTGTCCGTTCGCACAGCCAACAAAAGTCAGATGAAAACCAAAAAAAGTTTGTCCGATGGAGCGTACACACGGTCGGATGTTGCTCCAAAACAGCTAATTTGCATGTTTGTTGTCAAAAAGTCTGATCGTGTGTATGGGCCTTAAGAAACACCGGTGGGGGGGGGGGGGGTGTCGACACACTCATCCCACTGATTATAAAAGCAATCCAGCAGCTAATCAGCCACTCGGATCGCTTTTATGAGAAAGATAATCGCTGGCTGAAAAAAAAACACTGGGGTTATGACTGACAGCTTCAGCCATAACCCTGGTAAACCACTTCAAAGCCAAAATGTATATATACGTATTGCGGTCGTACAGCTCTAGATGTAATCTATAGCTCCAGCTCTGACAAATCCCAGGAGTAGAAGGAGGAAGGGGCTTTCTATGTGTTAAAACCAGAGGGGAAAAAAAATCTCTCAACAGCGGGTTCTCAATCAAAC
Source organism: Lithobates pipiens (assembly GCF_037356315.1). Lineage (NCBI taxonomy): Eukaryota > Metazoa > Chordata > Amphibia > Anura > Ranidae > Lithobates > Lithobates pipiens. The sequence goes on along the minus strand of NW_027507748.1, from coordinate 626,362,510 downwards.
CTTTGAACTTTATTGTCTACTTCCAATTGTCAGAGTCTTTATTTAAAAAGAAAACAAAAAAGAAAAAAAAAAAATCAAATACATAGCTTTCAATTTTTTTTCCTGCTTTAAACAATGGATGTGACAAAAATAAAGGCAGTCTTCTAAAGGCAGGCATCTGCAATGCATAAAGGAAAGGAATGCTGGATAATATGATGAACCAGTGAAAGCTGTGCATGACTAAAAATCTTGCGTTGGAAGGTAAAGCAAAAATAAAAAATACCCCACTGATGTAAAACCTCCTGACAAGCATCTCATGCACACAGAAAGCTGCTTCCCACAGGGCAGAGCCATCAGATGCCAGACAATGAAAATGGAGCAGCAGCGCAGGGAATGGGTAGCGGAATGGAGAGTGGAGGCACTTTGTGCTGCATTAGTTTTACAGGACGATCGGCTCGCACACACACTGAAAAGACAGAGGGGCTCAGGGGAGATGCTAGCGTCTGACATGTTAGTTTTTTTTTTCCCAAACCTTTCAACCTCTAGAAGAATTGCAATCTGTGGAAAGGCTGGATCTATTTACTCATTACAGATTTCTGAAAATGGCTTTACTCTGACACAAACACCATTCACACCGAGGTGTGTAATAAACAATTGTGGTCTGACAGAAGCATGTTCTCTTCCCATTGAGGCCTTTGTGGGCTGCACTGATAGCAGCCATGTGTTTAGAGGAAAGGCAGGAGAATGACTACAGGATCTTAAATGGCACAAGAGGAGAAAGCCGAAGACAAATTTGGCAAGGCTGTGCCAAGGAGTCAGAATATACGATGTGAGGATCAATTCACTAGGCTATTGTTATTTCACATATTCATTGTTGAACTTCGATTATCTTCTCCCTTTTGGTCTGTTATATATACACCATTGAAAGGATATGTTTGGTAAGTGCAAAAAACAAAACGGAAAAAAAAAAAACAAAAAAAAAAAAACTGTTGATCCTGCCAAAAATCTTGTGAGCTGATAACTTCCAGTGCGCTTTGCTATAGCTGACTGTTCAGATAGCATTCTTCCCAGTTATCTATGTGAACAATAAAACACTTCCCAACATATTAAGGAGAAGAAGAGGGAGGGCCAACCTGAGGGTGATAACATTGCTCCTCCATAGCTACAATACAGTGAGTGAGCGTTGTCACCCTAGGACGGGAAGTGTGTTACTGCCAGAATACTTATGCCATGTACACATGACCGGATTTTTTGACAGCAACGTTCAGAGGGAACGAATCCGTCTGACAATTTGATGGTGTGTGGGCTTCATCGGACCTTGTCTGTTATAAAATCTGATGGACTTTAGAAATAGAACATGTTTCAAATCTTCCCACCGGAACCAGTTCCTATCGAGAAAACTGCTCGCCTGTATGCAGGTCCGATGGATGAACAATAATGCAAGGGCAGCTATTGGCTACTGGCTATTAAACTTCCTTTTTCTAGTCCCGTCTTACGTCATTGTGTTAAACGATCAGACTTTGGTGTGATCATGTGTAGGCAAGTCTGTTTCAGAGGAACTCCGTCGGAACTCCATCGAAAAGTCAGTTGAAAAGTCCGTCAGAGTTCATTCCGATGGAAAGTCTGGTCGTGTGTACACTGCATTACAGTGCTTTTGGAAAGTATTTACAGTGCTTCACTTTTTCCACATTTTGTTATGTTAAAGCCTTATTCCAAAACCGATTAAATTCATTATTTACTAAAAATTCTACAAACTACACCCCATAATGACAATGTGAAAGAAGTTTGTTTGAAATCTTAGCACATTTATAAAAAAAAAAAAAAAAAAAAAAAAACATGTACATAAGTATTCACAGCCTTTGCTCAATACTTTGTTCAAGCAATTTGGCACCAATTACAGCCTCAGGTCTTTTTGAGTATGATGCTAAATGCTTGGCACACCTATTTTTGGGAAGTTTCTACCATTCCTCTTTGCAGGACTTCTCAAGCTCCATCAGGTTGGTGCTGCAGAGATGTTTAATTGGGTTCACATCTGGGCTCTGGCTCGGCTACCCAAGAACATTCACAGAGTTGTCCCGTAGCCAATCGTTTGTTATCTTGGCTGTGTGCTTAGGGTTGTTGTCCTGTTGGAAGATGAACCTTCACACCAGTCTGAGGTCCAGAGCACTCTGGAGCAGGTTTTCATCAAGGATGTCTCTGTACATTGCTGCATTCATCTCTCTCTCGATCCTGACTAATCTCCCAGTCCCTACCATTGAAAAGTATCCCCACAGCATCATGCTGCCACCACCATGCTTCACTGTAGGGATGGTATTGGCCAGGTGATGAGCGATGCCTGTTTCCTGCAGACATGCACTTGCCATTCAGGCCAAAGAGTTCAATCTTTGTCTCATCAGACCAGAGAATTTTGTTTCTTATGGTCTGAGAGTCCTTCAGGTGCCTTTTGGCAAACACCAGGTGGGCTGTTTTACTGAGGAGTGGGTTCCCCCTGGCCACTCTACTATACAGGCCTGATTGGTGGAGTGCTGCAGAGAGGGTTGTTCTTCTGGAAGGTTATCCTCTGTCCACAGAGAAATGCTGGAGCTCTGTCAGAGTGACCATAGGGTTCTTGATCACCTCCCTGACTAAGGCCCTTCTCCCCTGATCGCTCAGTTTGGCCAGGCGGCCCGCTCTAGGAATAGTGCTGGTGGTTCCAAACGTCTTCCATTTATGGATACATACACACATACTAGGGCCAATTAACCTACCAGCATGTCTTTGGAGTGTGGGAGGAAACCAGAGTACCCAGAGAAAACCCACGCAAGCACAGGGTGAACATGCAAAACTACATGCATGCAATGTGTGGGCTGGGATATGAACTAAAGACACCAGTACTGCAAGGCATGAGTGCTAACCACTAAGCCACCTTGCTGTCTAATGAAAGCTGGAAATAACGGCGACATAGCTAAAATCCACTTTGGCAATACGGCACTCTTTCCCTTAAATAAAAAGGATTTACATGAAAAGGGGATTTTCAAGGAGAAATGTTTTTCTATTTTGTGTAATCACATATTGAACCATGGTGTTGAGATAACCTGGTGCTGCATCTTAACCATAAAAAACAATGGTTCTCCTTAGAATATGCCATATTTATTTGGGCAGGGAACAGACAGCCAAGAAGAAGAATAAACAGGGCAGGTTTTCTGCTGTTATGAAAGCAGAAATGAATAGGGACTGCACACACACCCATTGCAGTCTGTAAATATGATAACACAGCATAGCTGTTTAGCGATTTACACCTTTGGATCCACTCCTCCAAGCTTCAGGTACATGCTCTGAGCACCATTTTTGATGACTTGAATGGGGTCCTAAAACACAGCCAGGTACAAGTCATGCCAGCTATGAAAAATACAGCTGCATAATTGAGTAAACACTGCCCATCAATATCCTGGTGTAATGTACCAGGAGCCTAATGGGAAAGAAATTATTAAGCTGTGAGTGAAAAGGTCACATTGTTTAATAACGGAAAACTCTCAAGCACAGTATAAAACTGTCCAACACAATATAAAAGGTTTAATGTGGTATAAAAATGTCCAGACCAATAAGTTACCAGTTTAAAGCAGCTGCCAAACCCGATTGCTTGAAAGACAAATGTTTCTGCATTTTTTTTACCCTCAGAAAGAATTTCATTTACCAAATAAAATGAGAAAATTACAACATTTTTAACATACGTTATTGCAAGCCCATTGGTGTCTAAAAAGGGTGTGTTCAAGGCATAACTGGAAAACTGGTATTGTTGGCATTTGCCAACAGAACTGGTGCTAATAATGCTGCGACACAAGATTGAATTGTCCGGCGGACTTGGTCCGCCTGACCACAGTACGCCGGACAATTCGATCGTGTGTGGGCTCCAGCTGACTTTTTCATTGTAAAGTCCGGCGGAGTTAGAAAGTAGTTTTGACTCAAAATTTTTCCGCCAGACTTGGCTTTCAGCGGACAATCCATTCGTCAGTGTGCTAGTCCGGTGGACTAAGAAGGACGCACGCTCTGAAGCTGGTACGAGAAGGAAGCTATTGGCTACTGGCTATTGAACTTCCTTTTTCTAGTCCCGTCGTACGTGCTGTACATCATCGCGTTAGAAATACCCGCACTTTCGGAGTGTCCGTGTGTCGCCAAGTACGTTCGTTATAAAGTCCGGCGGATTGTTTGCCAGACCAAGTCCACCGGATAATTCGATCGTATGTACGCGGCATTAGGCTACTAAAATCTCATTTAACCTTGTACTAAGGAAATGGCAATACAATTGCAGTACTTTATTATAAAGGCATTTTTGACCATATGAGAACCAAGGGTATTTTCAGTGACTGCAGACAGTATATTTAGACATAACGTTGTGTTTAAAATACAGTCATCTTTGATTCATACACAGATTCTCCTTATGTATATTAGGCAGCAAAATGGGCATCCCCATAGAACTGTCGAGTTTAGACAAAGCTAGTTCCAAGCAAGGACTTCTTTACTTTCCCAATAAAGAACCGGGTAAGTCTGCTCTAAAAATTCAAGAAAAATGTTCTGATGAAACATTTTCCAGAGTTTTCTTATGAATTTTCCAACAAAAATCCAACAGCGTAAGGCTAGCTTTAGTTACCTACCACCTCCAGTGTGTGACTAGACAAAGTAGTAGCGAGAGTCATAACCTCATCACACTAGTCAACGTCTCCTTCCTGTCGGCATAATTATTGTCAGCACACATCTGCCATATGCGTTACCAGCCATATTGCAGTTGTAAAAATGTTTTTTTTTTATTAAGTCAAATTATCTACACTTAAATTAAATGCATTTCATATTTTATAATGAAAACATTCACTTTTTGATAGGTGTTTGGAGAATACATTTACTATTTTGAAGTGCTATTTGTGCTTACCCTATTACCCTACTGCCCGTGTAGTAATTTGATGGATGCAAAAGAAACTTTTTAACATATTTATAATAGGAAACCCAAAAATACTCAGCTAATGTGAGTAAAATCAGTTCAACCAACAAATGCGGTGGACAAAAACAAAGGCAGTTTGGAGAGGGTTACTGAGCAGATAATGTGGCATGTTATAAATGCATATTTATCTGGAGGCAAAACTGCCTCTATGATGTCACTATGATGTCTTCATTTATATTGAACACATCTGCATGCATACAATAAACTGATCTGAGTAGCTCATAGCAGTGGCGCACTAGGGTTGGTGTCACCCAGTGCAGAAAAAATTGGTGTCACCCCCCCTTCACCAACTATAGTCCCCCTCCCTCAGTACAGCCCTCCTTTCTCAGTACAGATCCCCCCACTAAGTACAGTCCCCCCTCCTGCAGTATAGATCCCCTCCCTCAGTACAGACCCCCCCTCCCTATCAGTGCAGACCCCCCTCTCTATCAGTGCAGACCCCCCTCTCTATCAGTGCAGACTCCCCCTCTCTATCAGTGCAGACTCTCCCTCTCTATCAGTGCAGACTCTCCCTCTCTATCAGTGCAGACTCTCCCTCTCTATCAGTGCAGACTCTCCCTCTCTATCAGTGCAGACTCTCCCTCTCTATCAGTGCAGACTCTCCCTCTCTATCAGTGCAGACTCTCCCTCTCTATCAGTGCAGACTCTCCCTCTCTATCAGTGCAGACTCTCCCTCTCTATCAGTGCAGACTCTCCCTCTCTATCAGTGCAGACTCTCCCTCTCTATCAGTGCAGACTCCCCCTCTATCAGTGCAGACTCCTCCTCTATCAGTTAAGACCCACTTCAGTGCAGATCCCCCTCCATCAGTCCCCCACATACTTATGGGGCATGGATGCTGGCTTAAAGTGTATGTAAACCCTAACAATGAAAGTTTCTTATTTCTCTTCTGAGAGCTCCCAACAGCCCCTTAGCTGCATAAGCTCCCACTGCACTGGTAGATTACAGCAACAGGGGTAGGACAGAGGAAGATTTCTACTGAAGCAAGATGAATCAACACTAGGGACACAGCATGCTAATAGTAAGTTATGTCCCTTGTGCTGATTTTTTGTTTTATTTTTAGATAAACTTGGGCTTTAAACAAGTATTTATTTTCTCTTTAGTGAGCTCTGACTCGCTGCATGTGAGTAGACAGATCACCATTTGGTTCCATACATGTTTGTTACCCTATTTTTTCAGCTTTTCTCTTTAAATCTGAAAAATATCTATTTGTATATCTTTCATTTCTAGAAATGTCTATTCCTTAGCGATTGAATTAGGTTAAAACATTCCCTAGCACTATATATTCTCTATACTTGCTGTCTCCTGTAGTGCTTGGCTGTACTTGTAGCGGTGGAAGTTGACATTTACTTTATAAACCCATAGGTAATCATGAAATAGGCAACCACTGTAAAAAGCATACCTGTACTCGTTGGCGAGTTAATTTCTTGCCTGATGTTACGAGCGGACTGGTTGGCAGAGCGCGCGGTCTCTCGCTGAGGTTCCAGTATATCACGGTATTTAGACACCATTAATACAGATATAAAGTAAACTACAGCCAGCGCAAGGAACTGGGCTTGTTTGCTGTCATCCTGAAAAAAAAAAAAAAAAAAAAGGTTCTGTCAACAAACCCTTATATGCAATTAATATTAGTATACTATTAGTACCCATTTACACCAGGGCAATCCAGGTGAGCTTATTGTGCATTGCCTTGCATGTGAACATACTGTAATTTGCACCAAGATAGCCCCAGAGCTAAAAACAAAATGAAAATACGATTTGTTGAGAAGTAAAATATACTTGAAATAGCTTTACATTTGGTCATGTGTATATTATGAAGCCTCAGTTCCAGGTCTATGTACTATATAGGGATGCTACCATGGCATATCATAGAAGTTAGGTTATAAAACAATTAAATCTCTAGTGACGCAATGATAAACTTGAAAGACAGAAAACAAAAAAAGAAACAAGGCCACTCATTTCAAAGGACTTCATTTCCCATCCATTTCTCTGTGCCTGTCTTCTGGGACTATCAGGATGAGTTTTCACACCACAAACCAAGCATCACGTGCCATGTGCTAAAAATACAACATCTTAGATAAAAGCCACTAGAATAAGCCATAAACACCACTTCTAAAATACCCAATGTACACTGTATAGCTTTCCTACCCAACTCTTTCAGACTAATGTGCTCATTACCAAAGAACAGGTTCCCTTTAAAAGAGACCCAAGTGTAAGGATGGTGCAGGATACCAAAAGAAAGAGAAGACTTTTTACCAACACACCAATCTTTAAAATATCTGTCAATAATACACTATGAGAAATATATGAGGAATGGCTTTGACAAGCCTTAAGTTCTACATATGGATCAGTATGTATTTACATACATGGACTGTGCATGATGCGGCCTGATTATAACTAAACCAGCTAGAGACTCAATGAAGGAAGCGAACAAGATTCATGAATGCATCCAACCCAATGACTGCTGTGATTAGTTTAGACCATTAACATTTTACCCAAAGCACAAAACAGTTTACCTTGCATTTGGTCCCAGATTACACAAATTACATTATTTTCCTAACAAGCTTTTCAAACAAGCCATCTCTGACCTCTCTAGCTGGTGGTGCTGCAAAGTAATTGATTCTCAAAGATCACAACACAGATTCTGAAGTTGGGTTTCAGCTGGTTTATATCAGCTTAGAAATACCTGCAGTGTATTTACAATGGAGAGCAGGCACCTTGCAAAGGCTCTGGTGCAATAGAAGATCAGAAAATACCCTAAGATTTCAGTGCTTGCCGTGAACTTATTTCTCCACAATGCCTATAGAGGTGAGGGTTTGCTTTAAAGTGCTTCTACAGCTTATTCAGAATATGTATATACTGTATGTTGGTTAAAACCTGGGCACAGGATCATTGTAAGTAAAGTACTCCAAATTCTCTACACGTTAATAAAAGCTTTGCTAGCTCGTTATCGCCTAAAGCCCATTTCACAATTCACAGAAGCTGTACTATAGCTTCAAGCAATGAAAAGAGTTCTATGAATGAATGCCAGACTAATCACAGCTCTGCCTCCTCCATTCACATATTACTTTTCATTGTGGGATTAACACTGCAGGGTTACGTGGGGCAGTGGACTAAAGATTTTCAACTTCTAATTCAATTCATGCTCCCTATATATTCCCTTCTGCTGATAAACAAACAAACCCAACTAAACTTTGAGTTTAGGCAAATTGCATCTTTATACATTATGTATAACTGAAATAGTTTTTATGCATATCGATAGGCACATATAAAAAACATTTGTCATTAATTTAAACCCTGCCGAATAGTATTATCTGAAATTTAAAAGATTATCTTTGTGCGATACTGAGTGCAATTTTTTTTTTTTTTTTATGGAGCAGAGAGAAGTTAAACAAGCTGCACTATATGGTTAAATTCAGCCAAGTAAAAGCTTTGTACATAATTGAAATGCATATAGGTGATCTATGTTATTTATCATACAATGTTGTCACCCTAGGGCTGCAACTGTGTTCCTGGCAGGAGAAAATAAAGGAAAAGCCTGGAAAATAAAAACGAATGCAGCCAGCAAATCTAAGGACTGGTAAGCTGCAATGTACTAAATCTTTGTTCTTGGGTTAGGTACACTTTATTACTTGTAATGATTCTATTTAGTTAGCCTTTTACCCAGCAAAAGTGACAGTTGCATGTCAATTCTGCAATCTAAAACCTGCCTGCTCAGTTTTTTCATTGTTTCACTTTAGTTCCACTTTAATTGCCATTAAAAAGCGCCCCGTCCACAATGCCGCAGAACAATTTCACTGCAGAATGAACAGCTGTCACCCTGTTAAAGGAATATGAAAAAACATCTACTGGCAGGGTGGGCAGGTAATAAAAGTATGTTTTAGGGGAACTCAGTCAAACAAAAACTGCTGTTAATACTTGTGATAGACTGTAATGTATATGTAATTTTGCATTTTGCCCATAGTTCCATGTCAACGCCCTGTAACCCAGCTCCCAAGGCCTGAAAACATGTTACATGGCCTTGGGAGCTAATTTCTGGAGAAATTTCCAACAAATATTAGTAGTAGAATTTGAGGGTAATGGTGAGGACTCCAAAAGGTATGTGTAAGTACCTGCACTTTATGCATGTTACCAAATTAGATTTTTTTTTCACAGATTAATTTAAAAAATACATTTTATAACCATAGGGGGACTAAAATATTTTTTTTATATCCGCCTGGAGATCTACTTTATTAGACTAAAATAATTTACTCCTTGCTCAGAAAAAAAATGGGAAGTCAATAGGCATCTGTTTAATACACTACAGGAATAGTGTACTTGTATTAAGAGCAAATTAAATAGGCAGCTCGATGTTTCCAAGGGATAATGGACTATAGTTCTAGAAACCCATAATATAGTTCTACAGCGCAGTCTACTGGCCACAAGTAGAAATGCAAATACACAGTCTCCTAGGCTATGTTAAAAAAGTTTTTTTATATAAAAAGGATGAAAAATAACAGGATTTAGATCTAACAAATCAGCATTACAGAAATAAATAGCTGAGCGCACACAACATCTGTGCTTTTTTTTAGTGCATCCTCACAAAGGAATAGCTATGGATAGCCACATGTGGGCCTGTAAGCCTGTCAGGATAGGTAGAGTCAAGGTCTTACCAATGATAGATTTTAAGCAACATTAGCGGAGGCTGGCTTAAATAAGTCAATATGTACCACCATCCTAGAAAAGCAGCACTGGGACTTCTCAGGTGCTACATAGAATCATATCATAAAAAAACATAGTATATTAAAATGATACCTTTTATTCAAGAACATGATATTGAAATTAGTACTTTTATTTCAAAATAGGATTAAAAGTGTTGATAAGGGTTAAATGTTAGGGTTAAGTTAAATGCTGATGGGTAAAGTTAGAAAACTTGTTACAAAAAAATAAAAAATAAATGAACTCCTGCAAGGCAATGTTATAACGTGCTAGTATGTTTCGCATACTAGCACATTATGCGTAACTTTCCTTAAAATTAAGCCTGACAGAGCTTCCATGTTCACCTGGTTTTCCTTCCGGGTTCACGGGCTGTGGTTCTTTGAATGGAGGAGGTGCTATGATGTCACTCATGAGCATGCATGCGGGAGTCGCTGTTCAAGGCACAGGGCTCTGAAGTAACAGCATACCTGGGGACGTCACCGTCTGCTTCACAAGTAAATATGTCCTAAACAGTGCACATTTAGGAGATATTTACTATACCTATAGGCTTACCTATAGGTAAAAATCTGCCAAGGGAGTTTACTTCCACTTTAAGTGTTATGTTTTTTTTTTTTTTTAATAACAAAGATTTCATACTTACCTGCTCTGTGCAGTGGTTTTGCACAGAGCAGCCCCAATCTTCCTCTTCTCAGGTCCCCCACAGGCACTCCTGGCCCCTTCCTCCTGCCAAGTGCCCCAAGTGCTTGCTCCCGAGTCACTGCTCTGTGTATCCATTTACACACTAAGCACAGCTAGGCCCTGCTTTTTCCTCACTGGCTGTGATTGCCGGTATTGGGAGCCAATGGCTCCTGCAGCTATCTCAGCCAATAAGAAGGAAGAGACCCAGGAGAGCCACTTCTCGTGCACGTTGCTGGATCGAGATGGGAGTCAGGTATTTGGGGGAGCTGGGGGCTGCTGCACACAGAAGGTTTTTTACCTTCATGCAAAAAAACACAAACCTTGAGCCTTTTCAACCACTTTAAAGCAGTGCATAGGGTTAATTGTTAAAATTAGGTTTATAGTAATGTTGCAATTTTTACTATTTTTGGGCAAATTCTAATTGCAATAACAGGTAAATGGGTCAAAGCCACTAATCAATCACCAGCCAACCAGTGCTCTATCTGCAATTGTAGCACTTGCACGCTAGTGCATTGAGCATTAGGACGGGGGGGGGGGGGGGCAGCACCAAACCAAGACTAAAATAAGGACTACCTTTCCTTTTTTCCCCTCTTCTGTCCACCTCTGGACATTGATGGCTAAATTCAGCAAGAAAATCTTAGGATTGAAAGGCTCCAGAGGATAATAAAAGGAGTCAAATGTTTAGTTATAGTTCAGGGAACATGAAAGTGAGGCTGTCAGTTTAAAAAAAATAAAAACTGAAATTCTTGGCTACTGAAAGAATATTATAACTCTTTATTAGGCTGCAGGTTTATATGCTGTTGTCCAGCAGAAGTTTTCAGCATTCAATACTTCTGTAAATGTCAAACACTTTTATTGCGTCTGCTCAACCTACCTGCCCTTCATCACTCTTGAGTTCTGTAGTTGCATAGGGACCCGCAGAAGGAACCACAGTGCACAACAGGGTACGCAATATTAAAAGCTAATGACTTTGCTGGAGGCTAAATTGTTGGACGACAGCAGAGTTCGGACATTCAGCCACCAGAGATTCAGTGTCTTCTGTTGCAGAAACAAAGCTTTGAATATTTTCTTTAGAAAGCGACAGCCTCTGAAAACCTTTTTTTGCTTTTGTTTTTTGGTCCACAGGACTGAGAAAAAGCTCAGCGTAAAATGCTAACTAGATGCTGCCTCCAATAATCTAACAGTAAAATTTATATAATCTATAATACAAACATGACACAAGCAGCACAGCTTGTAGAAAAGGGCATCTTCAATCAAGTCTGCCTAGGGAAGTCTGATCAAAATTTGGAACTGTTACTGACATTTCTGTTTGAGTTATGGTTTTGATGGAAATTCTTGTCAGAAGGGTACATTGATCATTGATTTTTGCAAGTAAAAGCTGGTTAAAAATTGCTTGTGTATGTAGGGGGGCATAACAGACCAGTTTTAGGTCAGGGACATGAGGGTTCAAATAGAAAAACACATTTGCTTTCAGTCCAGAAGTTGAGATGCAAAGCTCTCAAAAACCAAAGCTAACAAACAATGAGACCAGAAAAGCTGCTCCAGGTGAGTGAGTCTTTGGTTAATCCCCACACACACACTAGTCAGCTGCTACCCCAACTCGCATTCTGTTTAACATAAGGAAATGATTCTGGATGACTGCACTTCCAAAAATCCTTTTATTGAAGCTTTATATGACAAGTGGTTGACAGATGGAGCAGGGGATAAAAAGGTATACGCGTTTCGCGCAAATGTAAGAGGTAATGACTAAGCGCTAACATTTGCGCAAAACACGTCTACCTTTTTGTCCCCTGCTCCATCTGTCAACCACTTGTCAAATGAAGCTTCAATAAAAAGATTTTTGGAAGCGCAGCCATCCAGAATCATTTCCTTATATAACAAACCATGGGCCTTGGGGGGATTTGTTCCTTTAAATGACTTACCCAAACTACACTGTTATATTAGATACAATAATGCTTCTCTTCTGGGGTCAGCCATTTAACTCAATAACCCAATAGCATCAGTACAGCATCAAATGTCAGTATAGTACTACAGAATAAATAAGCACACTTACCACATCACGGAATACTACTGCTCTGAGGCGATTAATATCAACATCTTGGAGTAGCCGATCAGGATCCTTGATTGGTGAAAGGTTACCAGAAACATTGTCCACAGGGCTCTATAAGCACATAAATATAATGTATTTATATAGTAATTTTCAAAACAAAGCTCACATATGGTCACACTGTTCAGCAAATGTATTAAAACCATTGAGGACAAATTCTGACTAGGAATTTGGAAAGGTCATTTAATGAACAATGGTAAATTGCCAATGTCAGTGATATATACCGTAATTATGCGTATGAAGTACATTGCTACTTTTCTCATACCATCTTAAACATACTAAAATATTAGAGCTCAACAACAGAAATATTCATGTTTAGCAAAGGTTAAATGTAAAAACCAGCTCCAGCCACAACATGGAGCGAGAAATGTTAGAATTTCAGTTTGTTATACCTGTCTCTGCCCTCATTAGAGAATTTTCATTACCAGGAACAGGAAGTAAAGGAGACACGCTAAGCAATAAAATAGGATTTTTGTACTCGCAAAATCCTTTTCTTGGAGTCCACTGATGGACACAAGAATTCAACCTTCGAGTTATACCACTACCTACAGGAGGATTGGACAGTGGCAAACAAAAAAAAATTGTAGACCAGACCCAGAATACTACCTCCTAGTATCTGCACTCCTCAGTTTGTAGTAAAACAATACTGAAAGTATGATCATAAACACAGAGGAGAGGGACCTGTGTCACCCAATGGACTCCAAGAAAGGGATATTACAGTGAGTACAAAAATACTATTTTCTTTCTTGTCCACTGTGGAACATAGGATCTCTTTAACATTAGGGAAATCTCAAAGCAGTTGAACTGAGGGGATGTGCAACTCTACGCACAATCATTTACAGGTCCGAGAAAACCATCAAAGAACAGGGGACTACCTGCACATTAAAGGACTGCCTGAAGGACCTTAATGCCTGAAGCTGGCATCAGATGAGGCAGCAACATCCACCTGGTAGAACTTTGAGAACATGCGAACAAAAGCTCAGCCTTGCAAATCTGAGGAATTGGAAAAGACAAAGAAACACTCATAATTCTAGTAGAGAGTATCTTGACAGGAAAGAATGATACCCTGTTTTGAGACAATAAGCTTGAATGAAGGTCTAAGCCACCCAGAATTACCAAAATAACTTAGGATACAAGCTGTATAGGTGACATATCCCTATTTTCGTAATAGTAATTCAAATCAGTGCGTTAGGTATCAATTACCCTTACAGGTACCCACATTGATCTGTATATATCGACTTAATCCCCCTAATGAATATAGTTTACCAAACCAAATACAAGCTGGTCCACGGCATTAACTGACTCAGTCTGACCAAAGAGTGGATAGACTTGTCTCACAACAAAAGAATGTTGCATCGCAGACATCTGGAGTGAAACTGGACAAAGGAAACTTCTTTGAATCAGGCTGCCATCAGACTGAGGACACTAAAGCAAAATCACAAAATTAGATGGTTTCTGGACTGGAGAAGTCAAAACAGAGAGGCTTCAGTTTATCCTGTGGAAAGAACATTCTAGCTTCAGTGGTTCCAGCAAATGGTTTCTGAAGGTTCAGGATGCACCCAAATCACTCTAATAGCTGGACAGTCAAAGATATGTTGTCTAAAGGAACCCTCGCTGACTGTTGACTCAACAAGAGGGGTGCCACAAAAGTGCAGCAGGAAAAATATTGGAGCCAGCACCAGAGTAAATACCTGAAGTGCAGACAAGAGGCTGAAGGAAAGGCCACAAGTAGTGTAGGGGCTCCACAGAAAAGTGTAAGACTTGTGGATGTGCTAGAAAATAGAGACATGTAAATAAGCATCTTTAATGTCCACAGAGGGCAGAAAGTCTCACCAGTGAAGAGAAGGACTAATTTGGTGGCTTTTGCTCAGAATCCTGGACATGAATTAAGACATCCAGAGCCTTGAGATCCAAGATGGGGCTAATTCCCCTTTTGGGAACAGTGAACAGGCTAGAGTAAAACCTCGAAAAAACTCTTCTGTTATAGAAACAGTGGAAACTGCAATGGCATTCTTGGGACAGAAAACCTAAGCGTACTGGATAGAGATCTGCTTATCCATGTGGTGACATAAGAAAGTTGGAAGTGAGAAACTGAATTGGGGGAAGGCTTGAAACTCCAGTTTATAGCTCTGGAATACCACCAGGCATCAAAGTATAGGAGGTGCAAGCTGCCCAATCATCCACAAAGGTAAACAATTTCCTGCTGCTCTAGATAGTGGCTGTACAGCTTCATATAAAGAAAGGCTTGTGGAATAATCTGGTAGACTAAGTGCAACACTTTTTGGATGGACTATGAGACACTGCCCCTTGGGGTTTTGTTGATTAGGAATATGCAGCATACAGGGAGACCAAGAGCTGGTCTGAAGAGATACTGACTCTTGAAGGCTATGTGGAGCCCAAGACTTTTTTTTTCTTCTACAGACGAGGGTTTATGCAGTTCAGAACTTTAGCCAAGATGACCTATTGCATGTTAACCGACATGAGACATATGGGAAATGAGATGATAGGCTTCCAGTAAACAGTTATAGCAGTGGTCAGATCTCTTTCAGGAATTTTGAGCAGTCAACCATGGTTTGACAAAGTAAAGCTACAGCTATGACCAAGTAAAGGACAGGACCTGCCAGCAAGAACAAGCCACTTATTTGGGTCCTTAAACACATCCACATGCTCTACTGGAATAGTACGCCCCTTGTTAAGGCTAGAGAAAGCCAGATCCACTTCTGCACTAAATCCCCCAAAAATGGATACAGAACTAATCAGCACAAATTATCAGAATGCTTCCAATTTCCATAGGGAAATCATTGGAGAATGAGTACAAAAGGAGAGTCTTTGCGGCTTTAAGATATTTAAAACAGCACTGGTAGAACAAACAGGCTGATCCTCAGACTTCAAAGCACTAAGGCATCGATAAGTGCCAACAAAGTCTCCTTTAATTTGGAAGTAAAAGCAGTAGACCGTGATTCATTATAGGTAAGTTGTTTAGTCATGTACGGGCCAGCAGAAACAGATCAAAGTTCTATATGGCTCTTTGCAAGAAGCAGGGGCCACAGGGAGATACTTCAACACTGTACAGTGGAAAAAAACAATACTCCTCCTAGCAAATGAGGTCAGTGCCTAATTCCACAGTATTAACACATTCTGCAGGCAAAATCAGTGGGAACTAGGAATATGTACCCAACAGCATGTAAACATGTAAATTAGGTAGCTGCCCGACTAGCTTACTCATTGAGTCTTCAGAGACAGGGCTAGCACCGAGGCAATGCCTGTGACTATGGACGTGGAAAGTGCTCTACAGCAAAAACTCTTTTTCCCCATGTGGAACCCACTTCTAGGCTAACCCCACAACTTCCAGTCCAGGGGATCTAGAAATAGTATGACAAAAGCCAGTCTGAAGGCCACTGCACTAGATACCTACGATTGGAGAGGAAAACACCAGCAGTGATTTATAGAAGAGCCTTGTTTGAGGGGGAAAAAAAAAAAGAACAGTAAAAATGTGCTAGCAAAATAAACTGATTGGGTTTTAACACAGCAGAGCTGAAAATAAAGACATTCGTCCTTCTAGGACACTTGTAAAAGAAGCTAGACATGCTGTAGGAAGAGGTGTTATCCTGGGCTGGCCTACAGTTTTACTTTGAACTAGTATTCAATCCTCCTGTAGGCAGCACTATAACCAGAAGGTTAAAGACTTCCTGTGTTCCATAAATGAATGGTAGGGAAGTAAAAAAGTGTCCTTTTCTATGCGATAGGTGCCTCCAAACCTAGGTACGTGCAATAGGCTGTATTCCAGTTTGGAAGATGTATGGTTCTGAGGGACAAGCACAGAGGAATGTATGAGGGGACACATCGGCAGAGCTCTAAATTCTTTGCAAGTCAAATTTTGCATAATGCACACAGCCAGGCTCAGCAGCTGGATAGCTATATTTAAAGCAAATATGGTATTTACACCTTACAGCTGTTGTGGCAATTTATCATACTTAAAAATGTGAGGGGTTAATTTCAAGGTACAGTTCCTTCAAAGGACTACAGAGGAGTGATGTCATGCCACCAGTGCCTCCGTATTTGGTTACATGGCTGATACATAAGGACTATCAGAGTGGCAGTTTCATTCCTTTGTAACAGTTGGTTTCTGCATACTCCTTTATCAGCTTAAAATACTTGGTATGGCAATCAGTCAGATTAGCGGGTGGCCTTTAAACAAGCAAATGTCCACTTTTATAACACCTTCTTTAGTGGGCAAACATTTAAATATTAAACTAAATGTTTTCCTTTAAATATATTTGTTTTTAATGTTCAATTTAAATTTTTTTTCCATATTCAGAGTGCTGCTAAAGAAGTGGACAAGTAGGTACTGTAAATCGTTCAGAGACGAAGATTTGATTACGTGTTGCCCTATGCTTAGGCTGCGCTAGCTCTATTAACGCCCACACTTTTTCTGTATAACACATCTTCCAAGGGCAGGTGAGGACGGGATTAGGAACATTTCATTTAATGGTATTTATTTAGAAGGTATTGTTCAGTTTGCACAAGGCCAATAAGAGCCATCTGAGGGAATGGAACGTACTCTCTTACTCGCAAGGGACTGAATTGTAACATAATGGCTTCTCAATGATAATTGGCCGTCTGCCTCTTCCCAGCTTGGCTTTTAATCGCTCAGAGTATGTTTCTGATTTTAAAAAAATCAGGTCACTCCAGTAGTGTTTTTCTAAGATTTATTTCATCCTTTACCAGTGTCTAAAGCTTTATAGTACAAATTCAATAAGTCCCACTAGCATCCAACTTAATTCAGTTTGTTTAACCTTTGACAATACACCTTCCTCCAGTGCTCTGCAGATAGTCTAGAGAAGTCCTGATCAGATAGATATATTTCCTGTCTTGCCTTGAGCCATGTTACATGATCTACACATCTTTGTCTCCGAGGACACTGCCGGTAGAGGAGAGGCTGTCTGTCACCACTGTGCGGCCAGCACTCGCATGTTGTATAAAGTATTACGTGAGATCTGCTGTGCAATAAACTTCTCTCTTATGATCATCATGCAATGTGTTCATTGCATACATTTATAAGAATGTGTTACTCTTTGTTTAGTTGTCCAAATAAAATTGAATGAAAAAAAAAAAAAGGTCTCCTTGCCAATTCTTACCCCTTGGTGCTACAAACTAAAGAAATCCTGTGCTACTACGATCTACATTTACAGAAGCTGGGAGAGACCAGAGTCAGAATCATTTGGGGTATATGACAAGCTTCTTTGATCTAAAAAAGTGTTTTCATTCTTAGCTGCAAAACTTCAAGAACCTTATTTAAAGGATGTGTGCCTTTTCCTTACTGTTGTTTGCAATGGCACCCATTCAGAAAATTTGCATCAATTTTGAAAAGTTGCCTGTACTACTCTGATGAGACTTTGGTCTAGAGAATGTAAAGTCGCTCCGAAGTCGCACATGAAATTGTGCGACTTTGGAAACATGCTAATGTGAATGGAGCCTTAGTGTAAGTATAAGAAAATGCTTGCTACGGAAAAATGTTTACTGGCCGTGGCATCTGGATATTGTGTTCCCATCTCCTAAACACTGCCTACCTAGAATGCTGTTAGTATACAGGGAGGCAGCGTCTGTAATATGCGTCAGCAAGAACATCACAGACTGCATTTCCTCTAATCTAAGTGAACATTAGGAACAGATGGGGGTCTCCAAAACAGTATTTTTTTTAATTTTTATTACAGGTACTTATTTAGCACTATCAATTTATGCAACGTTTTAAATATATATTGTATGTGAATGTACAATATATAGTTAAAGCATTGCATAAATTTGATGGCGCTATACAAGTACCTGTAATAAATAAAATCAGTCCCTGCCCTCAAGAAACTTACCATCTAAGGTCCCTAACCCACATTCATTGATACACATACTAGGGCTGATTTAGACAGGAGCCAATTAACCTCCCAGCTTGTCTTTGTAGTGCGGAGTGCACAGAGGAAACCCACTCAAGCACAGCAGAACATGCAAACTCTGTGCAGGTAGTGCTGTGGTTGGGATTCGAACCAATGGTACTACTGTTGCTAGGCAGAAGTGCTAACCACTTAGCCACTGCACTGTAAAATGTACATTCCTATGCGTACACAAAAGCACTAAATCGTCGTTTTTTTTTTTTTTTTGGTTTTTTTTTAACTCCAGTAAGTACTTTAGTACTTTAAGTGCAGTTATCCTTTAAAAGTACCAAAATATGCAACCAAGCTGAACAAGCATTTTAAGGAATACTTCTGTAGACAGTAATGGAAGCTATGGTAGATATATGTATTTATATAATTATTCTTTATTTATTAAAGACTCACATATTAGTCACAGCTGAACATTAAGGCCCCTTTCACATATTGCCAGCTGTGTGATTTTCAAAGAGCAATTGTCACATGATTCTGCATGTTGCATAGGGTCAGCCTATTGACTTGAATGGGTTGCCCTATGTGCGTTTGTCACCCGAAAAGATGCTCCTGCTCCTTTTCAAGCAATGAGCTTCATGCGATTTTTAAAGCCATGGTTTGCCACAAGATCCTGATGTGTGACAATTGTGGCAGATTCACATAATGTTTGAGGTGCCATTAAAGGATAATGGCATCCAAATATGCGTCGCACATTTTGCAGTGATAGCCACGCGATTTGGAATCACAAGTAGAATCGCAGAAATTCTGCCAGCAGTACCAAATTACAAAGTATGAATGGGGGCCTAAATAAAGAAGTTAAAAAATATATGATTTTTTTATTTTGTTGTGTATGTTTTTTCCTTTTTTTCATATAACTTTGCTTCATATTTACACATGATTTATAAAAGCGATTACAATTTATACCTTTTACTTGATTTAAATGTAAATTTTGTGTATTGCTTTGCACAGCTGAACACAAGTTTGCCATTGTGTCAAATCCTACCTACAAGAACTGTCAAAACCGTTGGATGCCTATATAACTACATCAAGCAGTCTTGAGAATTCAGCTACTCATCTGAAAACCTTACTGGTAAATATTACGTGCTTTAGGAGCATGCTTTGTTATAGACTACATATAGTTTCAACTTACCTTGGCTGTACTGGAAGCTGGCACATTCTGCAAATTATCTGGGATTTTTCCACTGCTTGCAGGCTTGGTTACTCGCTCCCGCTGCCTTTGCCGACACTCCAGGCAATTTCGTACAGCTACACAGCAAACTAAAAAAGGTTTAATCAAAATCGACTCGCATGTAGCTCATATCTTCAACACACTATGAGAAATAAAAGTTTATATAATGGAATCTGATAAAATGAAAAAAACTCTACAGGGTATGTTCATGTTTGTTTTTAGACATAGTACTCAGCCACAGCACATTCATTTACCTACAATGCAGGTTAGATGGATACGTGTTCAAGGAACATATCATTATACCAAACCCATAGGCCCTTGACCCAAGACGCTTTGAGATATGACTGTGCTGCTATGCCTTTTTATTTTCAAAATAGGGTAGTAAAGAATACCTGAGACTAAAGAGTAACTAATACATGCGAAAACTGAAACAACTTTTCTTAAAATATAAATTAGTATGTACCATCTCGTTACTTTGGAATGAACTTCTAGTTAGTCAATTAGGAACGATCAGAATTTAAAAAAACCGTGTGGTTTTAAATACAGTGCACCCAGAAAGTATTCACTTTTTGCACATTTTGTTACATTACAGCCTTATTCCAAAATGGATTAAATTCATTATTTTTCTCAAAATTCTACAAACAATACCCCATAATGACAATGTGAAAGAAGTTTGTTTGAAATCTTTAAAAATTTATAAAAAATAAATAAAATAAAAAAATTCCATGTACATAATTATTCACACAGCCTATGCAGTTTTTCCCATTCTTCTTTGAAGGACCTCTCAAGCTCAACCAGGTTGGATGGGGAG
Source organism: Lithobates pipiens (assembly GCF_037356315.1). NCBI lineage: Eukaryota > Metazoa > Chordata > Amphibia > Anura > Ranidae > Lithobates > Lithobates pipiens. The sequence continues at coordinate 626,342,166 of NW_027507748.1, read as the reverse complement.
CGTCATTACACAGCCATTTTTAGATCTCCCCAGAGATGTTCAAATGGGTTCAAGTCTGGGCTCTGGCTGGGCAACTCAAGGACATTCACAGAGTGTCCTGTAGCCACTCCTTTGTTATCTTGGCTTAGGGTCCTTGTCTTGTTGGAAGATAAACCTTTGCCCCAGTGTGAGGTCCAGAGGGCTCTAGAGCAGGTTTTCATCAAGGATGTCTCTGTACATTGCTGCATTCATCTTTCCCTCAATCATGACTAGCCTTGCAGTTCCTGACACTGGAAAGCATCCCCACAGCATGATGCTCCCACCACCATGCTTCACAGTAGGGATGGTAATGGCCAGGTGATGAGCGGTTCCTGGTTTCCTCCAGACATGACGCTTGCCATTCAGGACAAGGAGTTCAATCTTTGTTTCATCAGACCAGAGAATTTTGTTCTGTCTGGCTACTCTACCATATAGGCCGGATTGGAGTGTTGCAGAAGTGGTTGCTCTTCTGGAAGGTTCTCATTTCTCCAGAGAAATGCTGGCAGGGCGGCCCGCTCTAGAAGGAGTCCTGGTGGTTCCAAACTTCTTCCATTTAAGGATGATAGTGGCCCACTGTTCTCATTGGGATCTTCAATGCTGCAAAAATGTTTCTGTACCCTTCCCCAGATCTGTGCCTCGATACAATCCTCTCTTGGAGGTCTACAGACAATTCCTTGGACTTCATGGTTTGGTTTGTGCTCTGACATGCATTGTTAACTGTGGGACCTTATATAGACTGGTCTGTGCCTTTCCAAATCATGTCCAATCAACTGAATTTACCACAGGTGGACTCAAATCAAGTTGTAGAAACATCTCAATGATGAACAGTGGAAACAGGATTCACCTGAGCTCAATTTTGAGTGTCATGGCAAAGGCTGTGGATACTTACATCCATGTGACTTTTTTCTTTTAAATAAATTTGCAGAGATTTTAAACAAACTTCTTTCACATTGTCATTATGGGGTATGGTTTGTAAAATTTTGAGGACAATAATGAATAATCAATTTTGGAATAAGGCTGCAACATTCACAGAGTTGCCCTGTAATCACTCCTTTGTAGTCTTGACTTAGGGTCCTTGTCTTGTTGGAAGATAAACCTTCACCCCAGTCTGAGGTCCAGAGCTCTCTGGAGCAGGTTTTCATCAAGGATGTCTCTGCACATTGCTGCATTCATCTTTCCCTCAATCCTGACTAGCCCTGCAGTTCCTGACACTGAAAAACATCCCCACAGCATGATGCTGCCACCACCATGCTTCACTGTAGGGATGGTATTGGCCAGGTGATGAGTGGTTCCTTGTTTCCTCCAGACATGATGCTTGTCATTCAGGGCAAAGAGTTCAATCTTTGTTTCATCAGACCAAAGAATTTTGTTTTGTGGTCTATGGGAATGTTTGACCATTTTTTGAGAAGTGCATTTGTGAGTTCAGGCACTGATGTTGGACAAGAAGGCTTGATTTGCAGTCTCCACTCAGTCATCCCAAAGGTGTTCTATTGGGTTGAGGGCAGGTCATTTAAGTTGCACCACCCGAATTTTTTTAATCCATGTCTTTATGAACCTTGCTTTGTGCACTCGTCCAAGTCATTTGGTGGTGGTGGTGGGGGGGGGATTAGGGTGTGAGGTTGTTTTTCAGGGGTTGGGCTTGGTCCCTTAGTTCCAGTAAAGGAAACACTTAACGCGTCGGCATGCCAAGACATTTTGGACAATTCCATGCTCCCAACCCGATAGAACGCCTTTGGGATAAATTAGAGTGGAGACTGCAAGTCAGGCCTTCTCCTCCAACATCAGTGTCTGACCTCACAAATGCACTGGATGAATGGTCAAACACTCCCATAGACACACTGGGATGCCATTAAAGTTCATGTGCGTGTAAAGGAAGGCTTCCCAATACTGACAATTTAGTGTATATGACCATAAGAGCCACATCAACTGCAATGGTGATTAGAATGGAGTAGCTTTATGGGCATTTGGGCTTGAATCCAAAACAAACTCTCTGAAGCTCAAATACCTATGTTTTTCCTAGCAAATGAATCCAACTGAATTACTGAACAGCAGATTAATTTTTTACATTAACCTCTCCACAACATTCTTGGCATTTTTCAGTGTCACCCCTCCAAATTCTGTTTAGGAACCAGAGATAGCCCAGCAAATAGAGCTTGCTACATCACTTTGGCCTAAAATAAGAAAAATGAAAAAATTATCTTTTTCAGGGGTTGGGGCTGGGAATACCTTTTATCCATGTGGCATCGAGGCACGGTGCCACTGGAATAGAAAAAAAAATGTTGAGATCCAAACTGTTGGCATTTGCCCAAACCTGAAAAATCAGTTCAGGGTGGGCTGGCTGTTTAGTAATTATGAATATGTCGTTTAGACTTTTAGAATAACAATCTTCCAAATGCCTCAATATTTGACTTGAGATCGGTGAAAAAAAAGAATACAGCAATGCAGTTAAAAATTAGCCAGAAGTCTTCTAAAAAATGCCTATTTTTTGACATGTTCTGTCAATCCAGAAAAGGTTAATTCACTGTGACAAGTTCATGCTAAGTTTTGATAAGCTGTGACTGTACCAAGAATGGATTTTCTATAAAATAAATACATTTAGAATTCATAGAATACATTTATAAAACCTCTCTGAAGACTCTACTGGAGACTGCAAGTCTTGAATTCATCACATTGTTCAGCTCTGTATAATAAGCCTGCACAGTAGGTGATTTATAAATATATAATATCAAGGCAGATCTAGAACTAGGTCAAAACCTTCCCATAGTGAAATATAGCAATGTATTCCTACAGGCAAGGAACTTTAACTCTTTCCACAATAGAGAAGGAGGCCATGCACACCGTGCAGGAGGCCGCTCACTCTCCTTTTGCATGGCAAGGGTTACCAGACACCATCTGCACTATACAGCATGAACTTACCAAGCCTCAGGCACTGTCGCATTAAGCCACCAGATGACATGTTCTTCTCTGCTTCAATCTCACTGAAATTCAGGGAACTGGCAAAAACCAGGACATCCACCATGGCCATGAGACGGCTGAGGAACGTCACCGCCGTCTCAGATGACATACCCTGTGTCACTTCAATATTCTCCAATTCCGTCTTAAAACAAAGTCACAAGAAAATTAAAAAATGTCATTTCGTTATAATGATCGCCAATGTTAATTGCAAAGGCCCAACACAGAGGCCTGTGTAAGTCAAGCATTCAAGCTTAGGGCTAAGGACAAAACATATTAGCACAGATGTATCACACTGAGGCAACATAGTTCAGACAGACCTTTAATAAGCACACATTATGTGGGTTGGCAACAACAATGTTATGCTTTAAAAAGACAAATGACAGTAAAGATTAGCTAGTGTATTGCAAAACATGCAGAAACGAGATTTTAAACCCACAAACAAATGGTTGAAGCTGACCACATCATAGAGCTAAATTAAATGACTTTCATAATATCAAAAGCTAGTTGTGTTAAAAAGGACATACAGGGTCAATCTATATGTCTATAGTAGGGTCATGGGAGCATTTTTCAAGAGTGTCACATATGTATACCCTAAGTGAGGGGGTGGCATCAAAAAGCAATTATAATGGATGTGATGCTCTTTAAAGATCACATATATATTATTTAAAAAATAAAAACACTATCCATGAGAAGTGGTAGACTAAGATTGGCCAACAAACTCCTAAAGGTTGGTGAAAGGTTGGTGGATTAAGGCGGCTTTCACACTGTGCTGCCCCGGGCATCGGCGGTAAAGCAACGCTATTTTAGTGCCGCTTTACTGTCGTTTTAGTGGTGCTATATGGCTGCTTGCGGCCGGTTTTAACCCCCCGCTAGCTGTCGAAAAGGGGTTAAATCTGCCCGCAAAATGCAGCCGGAGTGGCGTTTTGTCGGCGGTATTGCAGCACTGCCCCATTGATTTCAATGGGGAGCAGCGGTGAGTTCACCGCTCCAAAGAAGCTGCTGGCAGGACTCTTTGTGAAGCCCTGCCAGCGCACCACTCCAATGTGAAAGCCCTCGGGCTTTCACACTGGAGTGAATGGAGCCTCTTTTTACAGGCGCTATTTTTAGCACTGTAATGCCTGGAAAAAGCTGGCAGTGTGAAAGGGGTCTAAAGGATAAGGTCACCTTTCATATTCTGGGTGTAACATGTCACGAACGAACCGGCCCCTGCTTCCCCCCAATCCCCGATCTGATGGGTAGCGGGGATCTTCTCCCTACCCACTAGCTGTCACAAGTTTACAAAAAAAAAAAAACATGGCCGAGCGGGGCTCTGCCTGCCCAGCCGCACCACTCATTTACAGTTTCCTGTGAATAGAAAACTACAAGGTCAAGCAGTCTTTGCAGCTGTTGTAGTTTTTAATGAACTACCACAGCGCTGTGATGGTTCATTGAGTCTTCCTGCCAGATTATATCGGCTTCCACATGCGAGGAAGCCTATGCACTGACAGATATGCAGTATTCCTGCATGGCATCAGTGATCTGCTGATCGCTGGTGCAATACTTTACAGGCTGCTGCAACAAAAAATAATAAATTCATTTTTTTTACCTGGGGAAAAAAAATGTGCATTTATTTTTATTTTTTTTAAAGTGAACTTACCCTTTACGTTTTTTTTTTTTTTTTTAAGTTAGCCTAACTTTTCATTTCAATCCAGATCATCATTTCAATGGACTACTGGCTTTCAATTCAACCTTAATTAAAACCTCTGTGACAAGGTCAGATATTGTATTCGGCTGTGTATCACTTTCGCTCAGCAGTTTTAGAACTGCTTTCCAAACCAAAATAAATTTCACACTTTTCTAGAACATGAAAGTTTCAGTTGGTATTTTAATAAATATGCAGTATAGACACTGATAACCAAGAAGCTTAATGTAGAATTTTTTTTGCATAAATAATACTTTTAGATAGATTTATTCAAAAGTAATATTCCTATTATGCTGATTAGAGATCACAAATATGTGCAACTTAAAGTGGTTTTAAAGGCTGAAGGTTTTTTACCTTTATGCATTTTGTGCATGAAGGTAAAAAACCTTCAGTGTGTGGCTTCCCCTCAGCCCCCTCTAATACTTACTTAAGCCCGATCTCGATCCAGCAATGTGCACGAGACCCGAGGCTCTCCCAGGCCTCTCTCTCCTGATTGGCTGAGATGCAGCAGCAGGAGCCATTGACTTCCACTGCTGTCAGTCACAGTCAGTGAGTCTTATGGGCGCAGAGAGCCAGCTCAGGAGCGAGAAGGCACGAGTGCCCCCACAGCAAGCGGCTTGTTATGGGGACACTCGGCAAGGGGGAGGGGCCCAGAGCACTGGCAGGGGAACTGAGAAAGAGGAGGATCCAGGCTGCTCTGTGCAAAAGCACAACACAGAGCAGGTAAGCATGACATGTTTTTTTTTTTTCTTCCTTTACAATCACTCTACAAAGGAAACTGGGACGTGATGTATATGCATAGACTTATTCTTTTTCCCAATGCCATACTCTGATTACAAATGCAGAAAATGATGAAAAGACAGGAGGAGACAGAGTTTCTGATGGCAGAATAATCAACTGTGAATTTATCACCAAGTCTTGGATCATTCTGCTGATTTTTAAATTTCCAACACATCTATATATAATTATTAACAACCCCACAAGTCATTCTCTACAAGGGGTACAGAGACAGCGTTCATGAAGTCATCGGGCTTAAATCTGTAAATCTGTGGGCTCTACTAATCCAATCACTCTTAGTCCTTAGAAATGACTAGGGAAGCACCATTAACAGATTTTTAAGACAGAGTACATTATTCCTTTTTCTCAAGTACTCGCAAATACCAATTATCGATTTTTAGTGTCACAGGACACATTATTAAATGGGCTAAATGTTTAATCAAATACTAAATACATTTTATGTGGTTGTTTATTTTATTATTAAATTAGGATTATATTATATATTGAGTTTGAATCGCTTCGGATTCGCATGAGATGTGAACCAAGCCGGCTTTCTATATAGCTGGTTCACATATGAGCGGGCCGGCCACAGTGCGATTTAAAAAAAAAAAGTCCAATACACTTTTCAGTTTGGTTCAGGTGCGATTTCCAGCATCATAAACTTTAAAAAGTTGCACCTGAACTGCTGAATGAAATCGCACAGGACTCTTTACAAATTGCACTGAAACCGGCCCCGCACATACAAACCCATTTGAAAAGGCAGTGGTTACAGTCTGCGGAGCTGAAAGTATCCATTTCAGTATCGGAGCATTTGCACGAATACGAGTACTCATGCAAATTATTAGTATCAGCACCGATACTGATATTGGTATCAGTGCAACACTAGATACGACACCTCCAAATTCCTAAAGTATATGCAGATTATGTCCAGAATACTGTATTCACACCAAACCAGGTGATTATTATTATGCCTTTTTGGTGTTGCACTTTGGCCCACCACATTCTGACCCTAGCACCTACCTCCCTATTGACCAACAAATCTTGACTGTGGCAATGGTGGTCAATGATAACAAAAGCAGGAGGCGGTTCAAAGTGCAACCATGCATGCTCGTCACAATTTCCATAAGATATACAGTATGTTTGGGGAAACTAAGGGTGCTTGCACTTGAAGACCAGGGCCAGCTAAACAAATAAAAGCCAACAACTTTAAAGAGAACCTTAAAACATATTTAGGAAGATTATATTATATGTTTTCCTGTTATTTCTTTGTATTAAATGTGAGCTTTGTATATTGATGTTTACAGTAGCTGCTGCATAGATTACAACTTTAGAATTTAGAAGGATCTACTTTTGTCTAAAGCCTCGTACACATGATGAGAATATCAGATGAATGATCGTCCATTTTTTTTTTCTTTTGCACGCTAGTCTCATAATGAAGAGGTTACAAGACAACTTTGGAAGTGATGTGCTGTGCTGTATTGTATTCTTTCGTCCGAGCAAGCGTGGTCTTTGTCTTCAGATTTTTAGTTCTGGTATAGTATGAGAAAAATTTTCATATTTGTCCCTTTGGAATAATCTTGCATGACCTCATCATGATCGGTTCTCAAAAGCTGTGTACCAACGATCAGATTATCGTATGATCACTTCAAAAGCGGTAGTATTTTTCGTCCAATTTTCTCATCCTGAATACTCGGCATTAGTCTTGTCTTCTTACAAATCCTAGTGTTTTTATGGTTATAGTAAAACATAATCTGAAGATGCTCATTATTTATTCTCCTAAATAGTAAATTTCACAACAAAATTCACATACACTATATGGCCAAGGGTTTGTGGACACGTGACTGTCACATCTATAAAGGCTTGTTGGAAATCCCATTTCAAAGCTATGAAGCTGTGCATGACCCTCCACACCCACCGGCTGCATATATAACGGCATTTATTCCTCCTGAAAACCAGTGCCAGCTGGTGCTCCATTTTTGCTTTTGCTTTTTTTTTTGGGGGGGGGGGGGTGCACGCACTTACCCCATCCAGGTTGCAGCTTCCCCTGGCTTATCCGGTCTTAAGATCCTCTTCCTGTCCTGATTGGCCGGGAGGAGAATCCGGAAGACAATAACAAATATTGTGCCCCTTATGGACCAGCCGCAGCTGCTGAAAACCTCTCCACAAGATTTTGGAGTGCGTTGCTGGGGGCTTGTACCCATTCAGCCAAAATAATATTTAAGGGCTGTTGATGTTGGATGAGAAAACCTAATGCACTTTCGGCATTCCAGTTCATCCCAAAAAGAGTTCAGTAGGGTTAAGGTCAGGGCTCTGTCCAAGCCATTCAAGAGGCTTCACATCAATTTGTCAAACCATGTCTTTATGGGGCAGGATTTGTGTGAACTAAAAAGGGACTTTTCCCAAAAGGTTGGAAGCACCCAACTATCTAAAATATTTTTGAATTTTGTAAAATTACAAGTACCCATCATTTGAAACACCTAAAACGTAAGAATATGAAGGTATGTCCCCATATTTTTTGGCCATATCATGTACATTTAGTAGTTACTTTTTTTATTTTTAAATCCTGTTTTTCAAATGTTTCTCTGGCATAATACCTACTCTGTTTATCTACTGGCTACCTAAATTTGTTACAGAATAAAATATGGCTTTTTTCTTTGCCTACCTTATCACTTTCCATCTTTTTATCTGCTGTCTAAGCCCGTGTATAAACCGATTTATCAAACATTATTGTAGGAGGTATGAAGGAACCCTTATTTTGTACCCTGTGGGCCTATCGTGCATTGCTGCCGGCAAAAGGTAGCCTAACAGTCAAAAGAAAAAAAAAGGCTTAAAACAGAAAGTTAAGTCTTGAGAAATGCAGTCCCAACCCACAAAATGTCTGCCTGCAAAGATGCTGTGTTCACTATAAGCTCTGAGAAGCAAAGCAATCTTTGCCAAAATCAACTTTCCGACATTTTCCTGAATATAATTTATTTAGCATCTGCAAATCTGATTTAAACATAGCCTAGTGTCTTGCTGCAGATTTGATAATATACACTTAGCTGTAAAGATGATTGGCTTTGAAAGGACAATTCTCTACAGAGAGTAATGTTATGTTGGCTGGGGCGCCCAGCACACGCTGCTTGAGGAATTTTGGGCCTCACTAACACAGATCTCCAGTTTCTGACATCCTACGTGTAATCCCATAAGGGAAAACTCCCTGTAAAATATATTGTCTGTCATAGTACAGAGATCTGTCCACCTGGTTATGGAATGATATTACTACATACTTTTGCACACTAGGTCAATGTGATAATATTTATGGACACTCATTTTTTTTATCCTATAGGTGTTAAAGTCATTGCCTTTCATCATGGGAATGAGGAAAAGCAGGCCAGCTCTCTCTATGGATCTTCTAGCTAACAAGGGGATTCTAATATATAGGATAGAAGACAGTACTAAACCTTCTCTGCAGTTTAACCCTTTAATAAGAGCCATGTACACTATATAAATATGTTTTGGTAATGCTTCAGCAGCCCTTATCTGAAGTGTAATATGGAGTATGTGAAGGTAATTGTAGGTTTTCACTGTTAAACCTTTGCAAAAAGCAATAACTAAAAAAAAATGTTACAACCCTTCTAGTCATCATGGTAACAAGAAATAGTTAAGTGGATCTGAAAAAAAGAAGATTTGCTATTTTATGTAGTACATTAAAAAAAAGGAAGTGTATAAAAAAAAAAAACCTAACAATGAAGCTCTCTAGGTCATAAGTGGTCAACAGCACTTAATTCAACGTCGATCACAATAAAAATATCTAGACAGCCTCTTAGCAGCTTGGAATCTTCCAGATTGGTTACTCCACTAGAAAAAAATTTCAGGAAGCAGAACAAAAATGCTTCATTGTGCAGTATTAAAGGCCATTTAGCATTTAACCACTTTCAGACCGGACCAATTTGCTGGTCAAAGACCAGACCACTTTTTGCGATTCGGCACTGCGACGCTTTAACTGACAATTGCGCGGTCGTGCGACGTGGCTCCCAAACAAAATTGACGTCCTTTTTTTCCCACAAATAGAGCTTTCTTTTGGTGGTATTTGATCACCCCTGCAGTTTTTATTTTTTGCGCTATAAACAAAAATAGAGCGACAATTTTGAAAAAAACGCATTATTTTTTACTTTTTGTTATAATAAATATCCCCCAAAAATATATAAAAAAACATTTTTTTCCCTCAGTTTAGGCCGATACGTATTCTTCTATATATTTTTGGTAAAAAAAATCGCAATAAGCGATTATTGATTGGTTTGCGCAAAAGTTATAGCGTTTACAAAATAGGGATAGTTTTATAGCATTTTTATTAATAATTTTTTATTCTTTTTTTTTTACTAGTAATGGCGGCGATCAGCGATTTTTATTGTGACTGCGACATTGTGGGGGACCCATCGGACATTTTTGACACATTTTTGGGACCATTGTCATTTATACAGTAATCACTGCTATATAAATGCAGTGATTCCTGTGTAAATGACACTGGCAGTGAAAGGGTTAACCAGTGGGTGGCAGTGTAGGGGTAAAGTGTTCCTAGGGGAGTGTTACTAACTGTGGGGGGGTTGGGCTTTCATTTAGTGTACACTGATCTCTGCTCCAATCACATGGAGCAGAGATCAGCGTCACTAGTTGCTAGGCAGAATAGACAAATGTTGTTTACACAGCATTTGCTCTATTCGGCCGCTCCGTGAGACGATCGCGGGGATGCCCGCGGCGATCGACTCCGCGGGTCCCGCGACCGGACTCACGGGGGTCCCGACCAGCGCAGGAGCGCGCCGCCGGCGGCGCGCTCCCGATGCCAGGGCGGCATCGAATATTGGACGTACCTGTACGCCAATATGCCTGCCCGTGCCATTCTGTCGACGTACATCGTCGTGCGCTGGTCGGGAAGTGGTTAAACACACCGGAATACTCTCAAGCAAGATAAAAAGCAGCATGTCAATCCAAATAGGAGAGTTTCCAACCAACAAAATGGCAGCAATACTCGTGCATGACAATGTCATGTGTTCAGGCTCCAGCCAACACATTTCGTCATGAAGACATCAGGGACTTTCCATGAGGAAACAAACTGGGTGGAGCCCGGACTCGCGACATCGCTTCCACAATGATCACAGACATTTTCTTGGTTGGAAACTCTCCTATTGTTTGGATCTGCTGCTTTTATCTTTATCGCTTGCGAGTATTTTGGTGTGTTGGAATAAATGTTTAATTGCCTTTAAAGAGGTTGTAAACCTTGAAAAAACAAAAAAACCCTGCAAGACAAAGGCATAATGAGCTAGTAAGGATCGCATACTAGCTCATTATGAAATGCTTATCTTAGAACGATGCCTTGGATCGTCGTTGGCCCTCCGAGTACAGCACGGACATTTTACATTGGAAATACTTCTGGGTTCGCAGCTCCGGTGCTGTGATTGGCCAGAGCCATGATGATGTCAATCCCATGCATGTGTGTGGGAGCCACTGGACATGACACGACTCCTAAAGAAATGGCACCAGCGGCCTGTTTCTTCAATGCGCATGCGCCAATGACGTTGGCAGCAGCACATATACTGAATATCTCCTAAATTGTGCAAGTTTAGGAGATATTCAAGGTACCTACAGTTAAGCCTTGTTATAGGCTTACCTGTAGGTAAAAGTGGTGTAACAGGTGGTGTAACAGGGTTTACAACCACTTTAATACTGCACAATGAGGTGTTTTTGTTCTGCTTCCTGAATTTTGCATGGTTTGGTGCCCCTTCTGGTGGACTGATCAATTTAGATTCTAAGCTGCCAAGAGGCTGTCTGGATATTTTTGATGGTGGTTGATGTTGAACTGAGTGCTGTTGACCACTTATGATTGGGTGGTCCACCACTAAGGGTAAGAGGCTCTGTGTACTGTGGTGGTGGTGGAGGATATCTTTCATCACCCTTTGCTGTAAAGTGCACTGATTTGAGGTGTTTTTTTCAACTCTGAATACCACTATTTGGCCTGTGAAGGACTTTGTTCACTGTTAAAGGTTTATTATTCTGAGCGCAGGCAGATTAATATATATTTAATGAAACAGTTACTTGCTCTTATTTATAAACTCTGTTAAATATACCATCGAGAGCATTTTGCTGCATCTGGTTTAGAAGTGCAAAAGAAAATGTTGATCTTTTTGAAAGTTCATAGCTGTGCCGATTCCTGTGCATACTTCCTATGTTTTCTCAAAGGGTTTATTTATTGCTCCCAGTTTTTATTTTAGACCCAACAGTTAGCCCCTAGCCTTTAGGCCGCGTACACACGCGGGGACTGTTCGCTCAACTTTGTTCGTCAAACAGTTTCAGCGGACAGTCCGCTCAAAATTAGCATGGACGGACATGGCCACACACGACGTACGAACAGTTTGCTGAAACCGTGCGCGATGACGTGAACGGCACGTACGACGGGACTAGAAAACGACGTCCTATACACTGCAATGCAACCTTCGGCGTATAAATTCTTTCTGAGCATGCGCGGAACTTTGTTTGACGAACAAGCCTACACACGAGGGGACTGTTCGCTGAAACAAGGTTTCAGCGGACAGTTTTTCGGAAATTCCGAAAAACCTTGTTCAGCAGACTGTTCGCTGAAACTGTCCGCTGAAAGCCCACACACGGGCGGACTGTCCGCTGAAACACTGTTCAGCGGACAAAGTTGAGCGAACAGTCCCCGCGTGTGTACGCGGCCTTAGAGATGAGTTGGAGTGGTTTAGCGAAATAAACTGGGCAGAGCTGAGACAATGCAGTCTACAAAAAAGCTGTGTCGTCAGCCTACAATCGGAAATGAGAGTCTGAGTGCAATTCTGGCAGATCAACAGGTATTTTTCTGTATTTTCAGAAATAAAACATGGGCAAATGTGCAAGAATTGTAGAGATGCACTGCGCGTCTTTATTTTCCTTCGACATACACTTTGGGGTATATTTATAATGGATTGGATCTAACATTCTCAGCAGGTGCATCTTTCAACTGTCTGTGTGTTTTTAATTTGATTTACCAACAGTGAATGTTTGATGAAAGCCACATTTACTGCTTAATACAGTGCATTTTGTGTCAAAATGACCTACATTTCTCCTTCATTAGAACTGGCTGCAGGTACAACAGCGCCACTTACCCAGAACTTCCTAGTAGGAGGTTTAACCCCGATTATGTAACAAAATCTCTTTACCAAAGACAGCACAGACTCAAGCTACCCTCTCAGTCACTCGCTGAGCTGCACTGATGTAAACAGCTAATGAAGAGTCGTTTGTAGGTGCCAGCGGGAGCAAGCATGCAGAGGAGTCTCCTATGGAACGATGTAGGCAAAGGAAGTTTTCCTGGAGTGGACCAGTGCCTGATTTCCTCCCCCCCCCCCCCCCGTGACAGCAGTACAGGGAGAAGTTCCTTGTACTAGTAGTCAGTTTTTGAAATCAGCGAGGCTCCGCCCACACGTGCATGTCATTTAATTACTGAGTTCTGTCAATCAATGAACTACAAGTACCAACATCCTTTGTGGATGATGTCTGCTTATAGATCTCCACCAACTACTACTATGCTATGGAGCTCCCTTGGTAGTTCATTGATTCTTCCTGTCAGTGTATCTGCTTGCCCATATGGGATGTGCGGGCACACAGATACATGGACAGATCTATAGGAGATTTGCTGATCGCTGGTGCAATGCTTTACAGGCTCCAGAAAATAAATGCAGTTTTTTTTACCTGCAAAAAAATGTGCATTCATTCGTTTTCTTTAAAAAAAGTGAACGTATCCTGTAAGAACAGAGGTGTAAACTTTACAAAAACATTCACTAGGGATGCTACAGTACCAGTCTTCTTTTCTGACTGCTTACTATGGATTTAAGCATTTTGAATATTACATCCTTTATGTTGCTTTAGAAACGTGCAAGTGTTAACCACTTGCCGACCGTAAGACATCATAGGACGTCTTTCGGCTTGCAGAGGTTTTACAGGGATGATGCCTGCAGCTACAGGCATCATCCTGGTATCAGTATTTTCAGTCGTCAAAAACCGGTGCACTGCATTCTCTGTATTAAGGGAAAAAACCTTCTGTGTGAAGCTCCCCCTGCTAGCCCCCCTCCCTATTATACTTATCTGAGCCCAATCTCAATCCAGCACGGTGCTTGAGAGCAGTTCCTCTCTGTCCACATAGGGCAGATTAATAGCAGCGGGAGCCATTGGTTCCTGCAGCTTTTAATAGCATTAGTATGGGTGTCAGAAAGGCGTCAGAGTAAGAATGGGAAATTTTACAAGTGGTTTAGTAGTGTTTGATGAGCGTTAAAACTGCTCCACGATGGAAAGGGACAGAAATAAACTAACTTTAACGCGCCACAACCGCACCAAAACTGTGCCGAAAATGCCTGCCAGAGCACTTGTGTTGCATTACCATGGTTTTCAACATTTCCTGACTCAATTTTGAAGCAACGTGACGCTTCCACTTAGTGTGAACAGCATACTGTGCTGTCTATTATATCTTATGCATAGGCATTTGAGGGGCATTTTTAACGCCTGTCAAAACGCTTCTCAGACGCCTGCTCTTAATGCCAGTGTGAACATACAGTTTGTCTAACATCTTACAGTTTGTTTTATATATCAAAATGCCAATATGGTCTCCCTGCAGAGTTCTAACATGCCCCTGTGCTGAATTAGAGCCAGACCTCTACAAATAGAAGGAAGCATTCTATTTAAGCTACTGCTGCTTTAGGCTGGGTTCACACTGGTACGACAAACGCTCCGACATTGGGAGCACATGTCGCATGATGTGTATAAATCAATAACTGGTCCGACTTTAAAAAAAGTTCCTGCACTACTTTGGTCCGACTTTGATCCTACTTCAGCCCATTGAATAGGACTGAAGTCGGATCATTGTCTTAACTGATCCGACATTGGCATGCAACTTGTGCTCTGATGATCTTGAAGGGGAGCGCCACGCCAAAAAAAAAAGAAAAAAAAGAAAAAAAGAAAAAAAAAAAAAAAAGGCATAGAGTTCCACCTCCAAGATTTCCAAGACCATACCAGACCCTTCGCTCTGGTATGCTTTTTAAGGAGAACCCCCACACCAAAAAAAGGCACGCGGTCCCCCAAAATATATACCAGACCCTTATCCAAGCACACAGCCAGGCAGGTACGGAAAGAGGTTGGGGACAAGCAAGCGCCCCCCCCCCCCCTCCTCCTCTTCTCTTTCCAATTTCTTCATCCACTGGTTCTTCTCCCTCCACGGCTGACATCTTCCTCCGTTTCTTCTCCCTTCACTGAAGTCTTCCTCTGGTTGGGCTCTTCTCCCTCTGCTGATGTCCTCTTGCGTTGCCTGTTCTCTTTTCTCTGCTGCCTTCTCCTTTTGCTGGTTCTCCTCTCTCAGCTGTCTTCTCCCTCTGTTCTTCCTCCGATCTTCTCCCAATGCTCACTCCCGCTGTAATGCTAGGGCCGCCGTGTGCCATTACTTATATAGCCATGGGGCACAGCCATCCAGTGAAGTCATCCCGAGGCCCAGTCCTCTTGTGACGTCACCTCCCAGAGGGAGAAGACCCGAAACGCAGGAAGACATCAGCAGAGGGAGAAGAACCGGAGGAAGAAAAACTGGAGGAAGACATCAGCGGAGGGAGAAGAACCAGAGGAAGATATCAGAGGAGGGAAATGAACCAGAGGATGAAGACATCAGAAGGAGAAGAGATGCCAGAGCTGCTTTAGTAAATTACTTTGTCAAAAACCTGTGTACTGTTTTTATTTTTGACACTTTTTAGGCACTCATACACATAGGGTGGGAGGCTGGGATCTGGGGGCCCCCTCTTGTTAAAAGGACTTCCAGATTCTGATAAGCCCCCCGCCTGCAGACCCTGACGACAACCACCAGCAAAGGTTGTTGGGAAGAGGCCCTTGTCCCCAACATGGGAACAAGGAGCTTTGGGGTGGGGGGGGCACAGGGCCAAAGCACCCACCCCCCATGTTGAGGGCATGTGGCCTGGTATGTTTCAGGACGGGGGGGGGACACTCACTTGGTCCCCACCCCCTTTCCTGAACTGCCAGGCTGCATGCTCGGATAAGAGTCTGGTATAGATTTTGGGGGGGACCCCACAGCATTTTTTTGGCATGAGGGGTTCTACTTAAAATCCATACCAGACTGCCATTTTTTTTTCTTCTTTTTGGCATGGAGTTTCCCCTAAAGATTCATACCAAACAAAAAGGGCCTTGTCGAAATCAAAGTCTGATCCCGATTATTAAAGTCAGCAAAGTCAAATCCACAGTGGTACGAATCATGTCGTACCATTGTGAACCCAGCCTTAGAAACAAATCAAATTGTTTAGACATTGGACACCTCTTGTTGTGATGCATCTGAAATTAATTACACCAAGTCAGCTGAGCTTTAATGGCTGTGACATGAGACTACATAGATACTGATAACCTACAGCAAGTGATGGCAGCAGTGCTGATGCAAGAAATGACATCTTAATTATTTTTATATACCTGCACTGTGGTTACCTTATTAAATGTGTAAAAATAATTAGTGACATTTTTCAAGTCTTCCCTGGGATGGCTGCTGTTGCAAAGGACTTGGATTGGACTTTATGTATGTATGAGTATGTATATATATATATATATATATATATATATATATATATATATATGCATACATACATACACACACACACATACACACATACTCTAGGAAGGACAGTGCTTTGAGTTTTTATGTCACTAGCAGTGAGATCATGCCTAAAGTGAACTTGGAAGCAATGGCAGCCAGTCCTACAGGACTCTGGGGTGCCGCCCACCCAGTCCATATGTCCGGCCCCTTAATCTACACGCGGGGCACTGGACACATGGATTCAAATGGGTTTTCTTTTTTTTTCTTTTTCTTTTTTTTTTAGCATTTGATTAGAGCCAGAAGCTCTAATAGGCTTCAAAAAAGGGTGGGCTCAGGGTGCAGAGACCAACCAGTTGTGTGACAACAGTAAATTAATATTCCCTATTGTCTTCCGATTCTCCTCCTGGCCAATCAGGAAGCCAGTCCTGAGACCCACCATTGGATTAGCTGAGAGGAGAAGTGATCCTATTGGCTGCCGAGGAGGGAGGGAGGGAGGAAGAAAGGGGGAGTAGGGGAAGCTGCTATGATACACCAGCAGGAGGAGATGCCACCTGCCACCCAGAGGAACCGCTGCCCACAACCTAGGTGGGATAAGTGGCGGGGCTGGTGAACGATCGTCTGACTGTGCCTGTGACCTGCTCCGGGGGGGGGGGGGGGGATTATTTGTCCCCCCCCAAAAAAAAATATACCACCAGCCGCCTCTGCTTGGGAGTAAGTGGTGAGTTTAACAGATACTAATGGAGAAAAAATCTGCACAGGCAGTATACCATAGTAAGAGGGCATTGTCAAATGTACAGCAACAACTATATACATCAAACAAGGCACTCAAGTAACTCTTCACTGGGACCTGCTACACCACATGGAACCGTAAGAACATAAAGCAAAGTACGAATGACACAAGGTATTGCCATTTTACCTAGAACTGTACCATACAATATATATATTTGGCTCATGACTGGACTATAGATGGCATCAACCAAAGCAACACATGGACTCATGTATGAAAACTAGAGAAAGCGAATGGTTGTGTACTATAAAAAGCATCCAATCAGATCCTGTCTTTCATTTCTAACCTATTGTAAAAAATGGCAGAAGGGATCCATTTTGTTTTTTTCTGAGCAAGCTAAACACTTCCTCCATTCTCCATTCATGAAGCCACCAAGGCAGCTAAACTGCATCAAGTTCGTGTATACTTTGGAAAAATTTACGTGCATGCATCATGGTTTAAGT
The DNA here is from genome assembly GCF_037356315.1 of Lithobates pipiens. Classification (NCBI taxonomy): domain Eukaryota; kingdom Metazoa; phylum Chordata; class Amphibia; order Anura; family Ranidae; genus Lithobates; species Lithobates pipiens. The sequence goes on along the minus strand of NW_027507748.1, from coordinate 626,324,905 downwards.
TATAACACAGAGTGAGACACAGCATACAATGAAGTGTGTGGCGGAAAGGGAGAGAGGGGGAAAAAAGATAATAATAAAACGAAAACTTACATCAGATATACTAACCTTAGAACCCTGGACAAACAATAGACACACAGACAACAGACCACAACAGTACAAGAAAAAAAAGCATTAAAATCAAAAATCAAAAACAAGTTTAAAGCAGATTCAATAGCTAATGCTACCAATTAAAAGTACTTGTGGAAAACTAAAAGATATATAAATACAACGCTTGTCAGTTTAAAAAAAAAAATAAAGAAACAAAATCTATTTTAGCAAAATAAATACTTAGCAACAAAAAAGAAAAAAGTGTCCGCCCTAAAAGAAGTGGATATTACGGTTTTCAATTTGTGTAATCTATACTTACAAACTAAGTTAATGAAAACTAGAAATACAAATGACATCCCTACAAAAGGCCACTAGATGGCAACATTGTACTTACAGTTGGCGAGGTGGCAGCTGACAACAAAGGCAATATTCCTCCACATGCAATGATGATGTTGTCGACCATTTGGGATATCAGGTGGATAGTGTTATGGACAAAGATGATGTTTTCATTGCTATTGACAAAGTCCATGACCGATTTTGTGGAATGGCTATAGAGCAGGATGAAAAAAAAAAAATGTTTTTTTTTCACTGTAGCTGAATTTCATAAATGCTCTGTTTTTGGCAAAGAAAAAAAAAAAGATATTACTTTCTCCGTCTGCCACCACCCCTCCCTCCCGATGATCTCAATGCCTGCCCATGAAAATGTCTCTTTATAATTTTCTCCTTATTACAGCATTGGTAATGACGCAATTCTAACTGGCAGACCCCGCCACTTACAAATCACGTGGGAGTATGAGTCTAAGCATGAAAACAAGCAGGTAAAACTCTGTGATAGTTAAAATATGCGCTAAAATCCTTGCAAAAACTTTGTAAATGAATACTTTTTCACAACAAAAGGGGCAATTTATACTCTAAATTGTACAGCATAAATATGTGTGATTACACCTATAGCCTGCACAAACAAAATACTATTCCTATCAGATAATGGACAGTCCAAATCAGGCCATTGGTATTTTATTAGCAAGGGTGCACCTTATAAACTCAGTAAAATCATGTCCTCCCATTTCTGATGTTTTCCCACTCATTTCATTCCCAAATAATGAAAAGCATCTGCACAGGAATGCAGGCTTCTGACGCCTAAAAGAAATCATTCTAATCCCTCTACAAAACAAATACGTACTAAAAATTATACTCACTATTTCTAAAATTACAAGTTCCCAAGGTTGTCATGCTAATCTAAAGGCTTGGCGTAATGCCAAACCGTGGTCCTTTGCCTGCCTTTATTTGGCCCTTGGGGTATTAGTCCATCCACTGATACCAACAAATGGGCATAATTCCGGTTGCTGACAAAAAACAGTTGGGCATAATTCCGGTCGCTAACACCAACAATTGGGCACAATTCTTCCTACTAACACCAACAAAAGGGTGCAGTTCCTCCCACTGGCAACAACGATGGGGCACAATTTCTTCCACTGTCACCAACGATGGGGCACCATTTCATTGACACCAGCGATTAGGCATAATTCCTTTCATTGACACCACGATGGGGCACTATTCCTCCCACTGATACCAATGAAGGGGCACTATTACCTCCACTAACATCAACAATGAGGCACTACTCCTTCTATAGACACCAAAGATAGGGCACTGTTTACTCCCACTAGAAGCCAGGACATTTTCTACTCCCACTGCCCCTAGTCCAGCCCCCCTAAAGTGTGAAGGACAGTGAATTGGCTCATTATTTAGAAGATTTGGAGACAGCATTCTCCTCAAAAAACAAAACAAAAAACAACTTCCTGTCCTACCACCCTTTCCCTATACGTGCGGCTCTATGTCACCGTCACCCACTCCAGCTTCACGCCTCTTACTTCCTGGTTTCACAAAAGAAACTGAGGACAGCAAAGTCACAGGCTCCTGTGTGTATGAAACTTAATGGAAGCGCATTCACATGGGTTCCTCCTTAAGACCCCACTTGCTACAGTAGGCACACGAAAGGAGGGAGGTGTCTACAGCATTGATGGGGACTGTGAGAAGATGGCAAAAGTGATTTTTTTTTCTAAGAAATCTTTTTATTTTAATGTTATTCCTGGTTTCAGTGAATGGAGGAATCTCTTAAATTTATATTTGATCAGCCCACTGGCTGCTCTGTTCTAGACTGCATGGTACTGTGTTACCATGCAATTTGGTGCCTACATATGCATTGAATTTACAATCTGCTTTTGGGTGCCATTAACAATACATTGGCTGAGCTAACCTCTCCACATATTGGGGTTTAGATGTATGGTTAAGTTGTGTTGCTCTGCTATGTTGAGGCATGTTGCTGCCTCAGAGGTAGATTGTTGTTTGTTATAGGATGTGCCTTGCTGTGGCCTGTTGCCGTTGCAGGAATGTGCCCGTGTGGGTAATGTTTGGCCCGCATGGGGCAGTGTATATGCTTATGAAAAACTCAATAAAAAAGATCTTATAAAAAAAAAAACATACATTGGCACCAGCATGCAGCTTGCAAGGGTAGTGAGCTTAAACGGCATGCAGGAAATGCACACACAATGTGCCTTTACTGCACTGCATTCTTCTGTGAAGTGGCTTCAGGCCACCTCAAGGGTATGTGTGTGTGTGGCCTTTTGCACACGATTGCCCAAGCACAATGTTCATTCCAGCGTATTTCCCACACCCTGAAAGCTCAGGTGCTGCATACAGATGCTCATAGTCATGAATTGCTGTGAATGACTATACTCATGTACGCACTAGTGATTACGTAAGCACAATAATAGCACGCAGGTGCATGCAAAAGCAATAGATAATTTAAAAAATTTTCTGCATATGCTATATGCTACACTCATGCAAGCTATGTTTGGAAAAATACACCCCCATAAGCGTGTGCCTGTATACGCAAGTACAAAGCTGTTTACACATGTATACACATATACAGTATAGCAGATTTTGTAATTAATTCTTATGAGCAGGATTACACATTAGCTGGGGCTCCTAAGCACCAGAAATACAGGTGTTTTTTTATGCAGTACGGCCATACACCTGCAAATAGGTCCGTGTGCGAGTCCTAACCATATTTTAATACGAGGTGTTGGTGAACTATGCCCCACGCCATAGGATGTCAGCTAGAAACCATATCAGGATTCAGAATTTTTCATATCGGGGCTGTTTTAATATACAACCTGGCTTCCAGGTCACCTGTTCAACAGACCACGAGAAAGTGAGCATACATTTTTTTTTAAGATGTTGAGGTAAAATACTCCACCCGAGAAGCAAACTCAGTCTTGGCATGCTACGTCTAGTGCTTAAGGGATTGACCATAACCTAAATGTTCCAATTAGCTTTCCTCCATTGAGCTTTACCATAGACACATAGAGCGTTCTGGCTACATGGTGCCTTTCATAAACAGAAAGTGTGTCATCCATTTAAGATGTTCTCTTGTCTATGTTAAGATACCATGAATTCTCAAGGGAACAAGAGAGTTCAGCAACAGTTCAGCTGCTGCTAAATTAAATGAGCATAAAAGCACACAGCGCTCAAACATCTTTACAGTATCTGAGGACTGAACACTGAATTACCTTTGCAAATTTTGGTTATTTTTTCTTTTTTTTTGCGTGACATTTAGAATTTGGTAATTGTTCACTCTGTACAAGACAAAGTGGGCGATTTTATTTCTCACGCAAAAAAATCCCCCAAAAATACACAGATAGGATGAACCTATTGAAAAGCCATAAAACAAAAATAACCCAAACAGGAATAATATCCAAGAATTTGCTGATGAAAAAGGTAGCATTAGCTGTAATCAGCATGGGTTTAAAAAAGGTCGCTCTTGCCAAACCAACCTATTAACCTTCTACAAGGAAGTGAGCAGCCATCTGGACAAAGGTAAGCCGATGGATGTGGTATATCTGAATTTGGAAAAAGCATTTGATATAGTCCTCCACAAACACTAATAACATGTACACACGAGAGGCCGAACCATGGCTGCATGTCTTAATGGACACAGAGCAGCGGCCCAGCTTGAGTGTCCCCATCGCAAGCTGCTTGCTGTGGGGGTACTCAGCAGGAGGAAAGGGCCAGAAGAGCCAGTGGGGGATATGAGTAGAGGAGGATCTGGGCTACTCTGTGCAAAACTATTACACAGAGCAGGTAAGCATAACATGATTGTTATTTTTAAACAACAAAAAAATACTTTATTATCACTTTAAATCAAAGCAGAAGCTAATCTAACTTGCCTGTAGACCAGCCATTCCCATCTAGGATTCCTCCAGAGGTTGCTAGGGATTTCTTGAGCTGTGGCTGATTTATCACTCATTTGATGGTGCCTGCATAGTTCACACCAGCAGCCACGGTATAATGCTATGAAGGGAGAGACCCTGATGCTATATTAAAGACGCGTGCCAGGGTTTACAGCATTTTTTTTATTTTTTGCAACCTTATGGAAATATCACAAAGTGATAATTCATTCACCTTTACTCACCACACCAGGTTGCAATACGGTGTACTACATCTCCTCCCATGCTCGCCTTCAGGACTTCTGCAGAGCCTCTCCCATCCTCTGGAACTCCCTGCCCCGGTATATCCGATCAGCCCCTAACATGTCCACCTTTAGGAGATCCCTGAAAACTCACTTATTCCGGGAAGCCTATCCCACACCCACCTAACACATAGTTGCCAACTGTCCCGAATTAATTTTGTCCCGGGAAATGTCCCGGGAAATTCGGTTTGTCCCCGTTAATTTCGCCGCCGGCGGCTAGAGGACCAGAAGCTGGTCTATAGAGATGCTGCGGCGCCGCCCACCCCCGCTGCCAGTGTCTATTGAAAGTGGGCGGCGCCACAGTTCAAACTCTTTCCACGCTGCAACGATGGTCACGGCGTCTGGAGGATGTCGGGGGCCAGTCAGAGTGAGTCTGGAGGATGTCGGGGGCCAGTCAGAGTGGGTCTGGAGGATGTCGGGGGCCAGTCAGAGTGGGTCTGGAGATGTCGGGGGCCAGTCAGAGTGGGTCTGGAGATGTCGGGGGCCAGTCAGAGTGGGTCTGGAGATGTCGGGGGCCAGTCAGAGTGGGTCTGGAGATGTCGGGGGCCAGTCTGGATGTCAGAGGGGGCCAGTCTGGATGTCAGAGGGGGCCAGTCTGGATGTCAGAGGGGGCCAGTCTGGATGTCAGAGGGGGCCAGTCTGGATGTCAGAGGGGGCCAGTCTGGATGTCAGAGGGGGCCAGTCTGGATGTCAGAGGGGGACCAGCTGTTAGGAGGACTGATGGGGACACCAGATGTAAGGATTATGGTGAGTTGAATGATTTCATTTTATATTACAATGTAATAATAGAAATAATGTGCTTCAATCATCCTGACACAATAACAATCATGGTGCCCGGATGATTGAAGCGCTAACACCAGGTATTTGGAGTATCTTTATCTGCTGATTGTCAAACTCTGGAAAACACATATTGCCATTGTGGTGTAGGATCAGGGGCTGCTGTCCCTCCATCCCCCCGTCCCTCTCCCTTTCCCTCTCCATCCCTCCCCCCTTTCCCTCTCCATTCCTCCCCCCCCCCCTTTCCCTCTCCTTCCCGCATTCATCTCAGACTCTAACCACACCCCTTCGAGCCACGGCCATGTAAGCCCCGCCCACTATTTTACGTAAACGACGCCCACATTTTGCCACTGCGTGCACCGCATTTTCACCTTTCCTGTGCCACGCCTATATCTGCATGCCCCGCCCCCTAATTATAATACAACTCTGCCTACTGCCAAAAAAGTGCCCTGAATTTTTTTTTTTTTTACAATGTTGGCAACTGTGACATAACAACTGTCCCCGAACCACCCCCCACCATCAAATCATTCCCTGCATCTATTACATTTTGTACCACCACCTCCTCCATTTAGAATTTAAGCTCTATGAGCAGGGCCCTCCTGTCCCTTCTGTATTGAACTGTACTGTATTTATGCAGTCCCCCTCTACATTGTAAAGTGCTGCGTAAACTGTTGGTGCTATATAAATTGTGTATAATAATAATAATAATATAAAAAAAAAAAAAGATATACAAAAAAAAAAAAAAAAGTGTGTGGTTCGTCCCTCTATTTTATGCTGCTATTCAAGACAAAATGTGTGTTTGCAACAGTTGTATTATAGCAGTTTCATAGAAGCTCCTATGGGTGATTCTAAACGTTCACCCCTATTATTACAGCTAGACTATTAAATAAAAAAAAAAAAAGACATGAGGAGCTCTGTTACTCCCTCTGTTTGCAATTCATCTGCTAAAGAAACATGATTACGTAAGAGCAGGACCTCATGGTTGCTTACTGAACAATGTAGAAAGACCTACACCACTGCATCTATTGTATTTTGGGGTCAGATGTAAGAGCACATTTTCGGTTTATGCTGAGAATATGCAATCTTTTAAGCACTGACGCCTATCTTTCCACAGCATCTTTAACATGCAAGTAACATTATTCAGCAAAAAATGTGTTTTACCTCCTCCACACGTGCACATCTGTTTCTAAAGCAAACAATAAGTCTGTCAGAAGTCGCTGGTGCATTGGGGACCACTTGAACTCTGGAATACGGAACATGGTGGTTCGCGGACCCGGGCTGAACTGCCGTCTTTGTTCTTCAGTCATTGGCATCCCACGGAATCCCAAGTCAACACGTAGGTCCCGTTCATGTTGGCTGATAGAGCGGCCCTGAACAGCCTACAAACAGAACATCAATATATTTAGCATTATATATTAGTGTTAAACAATTTCGCATGAGATTTCATAACCTGGTCCAAGAACTTCAAGTTAATAAACAGTTTCAAGAAAATTGACATTAAAAACTGCCTACTGCAATTTGATTAAGAGGACTGAACCCAATAAAACGGTCATACAGGTTTACACAAACTGATATGCACAAGTAACCACGTATAATTCTCAGTAGTCAGGCAGTTTAGTGGAAGATGAGCAAATGCGAGCACATCCTGGTTACAACTGTGTAACAGGGAATATCCCCTCATGTTAAAGAGATTTTCTTACCATTTTTCTGGGGCAACCTCTGGTGAAATCTCCCCAATAAAGCACACATTTAAGAAAATAAAAATAAATCACACACACACACACACACACAATAGGGGTGCCAACCATTCCATAAAAAAGAAAAAAAAGAAAAAGGTGATGTCAAGTAAACAGATACCACATATGACAAGCCTCGAAACTGCAAAACTCCAGAAAGAAATGACACTCAACAATTGCCAATAAGTGATGCATTAAAAGCCTTAATAGCTTATCAATGGAAAGAGAATCTCTACAGTCACTCCAGCATGAGTAGTGATACCCAATATGATGTGCAATTGTCAATTGTGAATGCATGAGCACTTCACATACGTTCATATACATGGGTGGCTTTTACATTTTTTCAGAGTATTTTTATTTATTTTAATAAACGATAAAAAAAAAAAAAAAAAGGATAGGGAAAAGGAGAGGGACACACAAGGGCACAGTGCGGAGGACCTATCCCTGTTGGGTAGCAAGGCCATAAGCATTGGCAGAAGGAAGGATTTTTTAACTTTTTAAAATACTTTTGCCTAACTTTAATGTTATGACAAGAGGGCTGAAAAGTCCCCTATGTGATAGCATAGTGCTGGTGATAGGTTCACTCTAAAGAAGAATTAGTTCAGTTTCTATTGGGACAAAGCACATGTAGTACCTTGTCCTATCCTCCTTGGTGCCATGTACAGTTTAGCTGTGATATCAGACAGAGCACCTCACTCATCACATGGCTAGCTAACATTGCTACCAACTTTCACATCTGCCAGCACACCATGGAACACAAATGTCGTTTGGTAGGCTATTTTTATTGAAGAATGATCACATCACAGAAAGGAAGATGCATGCTTCCAAAACATTGCACCTTTCTTTCTGTGATGTGATCATTCTTCAATAAAAATAGGCTTCTGGGTGACATTTGTGATCTGTGGTGTCTTTGCAAATATGAAAGTTGATCAATGGTTCTTCCAGTTTCTAGCTGGATGTTGCTTCGGGAACCCATTACATTTGAGCCTAAACCAGTAACGTTTGCAATGGAAATACTAACATGGTCTCTGGCTCTCAGCACTTGTCTGAGGCAAGCACAGACACAAGGAATGCAGAAGGATGGGAGGCTGACATGACAATTCTTTGCAGGGGTCTATTATATCCAATGTTATTTCTGCACTCTCCCCAAGTAGATTGAACAAAAAAAATGCTCAATAAGCTGTTTTCCTATCTAGAGGGGTGAATGTTTGAAAGCTGTGAACCTGGAACATCCGGGATCACACTAGACAGGGAAGATCACCAAATATTGTTGGTCTTCAGCTGCTTGCCATCATAGCCATGGGCTTGTTTTTATGCTTGTACTGCCATTGCTGCTGTAACTACCACCAATAAAAGGGGTAAAGGCACAAACAGGACCCACTACAAAGTTAGGAAAACCACAATATATGCAGTGGGACATGCATACTCTGCATTTAAATGCACACAGACCACAATAACAAATTTAGGGGTAGGGGGTGTCTTCTTAAGCTGTGCAGTCTGGGGATTGTTGTGTGGATCTCTACAGGTTCAATTTACACAGGGATCTTGTTTTGAAGGAGTCTGATTCTTTATCACTAATATCCACAGCCTCCCTATCCACATTAGAAGTACAAGGATTATCTGGGATGAGACTCGCTTGTCTTCACACATTGGGAACAGTCATGCAGACAAACATTTTTTATATCAAAACTGCATAGATGAAAAAAATTTGGATTTTTTCAACAGTTTACCTGTAAAATCCTTTTCTTGGAGTACATCACGGGACACAGAGCAAACATAATACTTGACTGGGTTATACGCCACCTATAGGTGAATGGACACTGACGAACCAAAAATACAGGAAGTTATCCCCTATATAACTCCTCCCACACAGGAAGTACCTCCGTTTTGTAGCAAGCAATAAACTTCCCAGACAAGAAGGGAGGGACCTCTGTGTCCTGTGATGTATTCCAAGAAGACGATTTTACAGATAAGCTGTAGAAAAAAAAATGCATTTTATAGCAGCTTATCTGTAAAATCCTTTTCTTGGAGTACATCATGGGACACAGCGCCACAGTAATTACTGCATGGGTTATATGGCCCCTTCAGGTGATGGACACTGGCACACCCTAGACAGGAAGTTCAATTCCCCATATAACCCCTCCCCTTACCGGGAGTAGCTCAGTTTTGTAGCAAAGCAATACATGTGTAACCGAGGAGGGACCTCTGTGTCCCATGATGTACACTAAGAAAAGGATTTTACAGGTAAGCTGTTATAAAAATCCTATATTCTTTTTCGTACATCACGGGACACAGAGCCACAGTAATTACTGTATGGGATGTCTCAGAGCAATGCTATCTGAGGGGAGGAAGACATAACAAAAGTAGGGTGCAATCAGACCTGAGGACCTATACTGCTGCCTGCAGCACACTGTGCCCAAAGGCGATATCCTCATGCCTTCTTACATCCATCTGATAGAATCTGGTGAATGTATGGGCTGAAGACCAAGTTGCGGTCTTGCAGATTTGAGCCATGGAGGCTTGGTGATGCACTGCCCACGAAGCACTAACAGTCCTGGTGAAGTGCGCTTTGATTTGAAAAGGTGGAACTTTCCTCTTCAAACCATAAAATTGAATAATTACTTGCCGAATCCATTTGGCAATAGTGGATTTCGACGCTGTCTGTCCTTTCCTAGGACCTTCAGGCAACACAAACAAAACATCTGTTTTCCAAATCCGAGCAGTCGCCTTCAAATAGATTTTGACTGCTCTCACTACATACAAAGAATGTAGTGACGTTTCTTCTATAGAACAGGGTTCTGGAAAAAATGAAGGTAGAACAATATCATGGTTTAGATGAAAACCTGAAACCACCTTTTGTCAGAAAGCTAGGATGAGGATGTAATAATATGTGAATGATTAAATATGGCTCTTTACAAGAAAGAGCCGCCAACTCTGATACCCTTCTTGCAGAAGAGATTTCTACCAGAAAAACTTCTAAAAAGGACCAAGGGAATATGTCATATAGGCTCAAAAGGCTGTTTCTGTAAAGCCGACAGAACTAAATTCAAGTCCCAATGGTTCCGGGGTGCTCTAACCGGTGGATTAAGCCACATTACCCCTTGAATAAAGCTTTGGACCAAAGAATGCAAAGCAAGTGAACATTGAAACAATACTGATAAGGCCAAGACCTGACCCTTGATAGTACTCAAGGCCAGTTTCATCTCTAAACCTATTTGCAGAAAGTCAATTCTACCTATGACATACTTTCTAGGATGCCAACCCCTGGATTCACACCAGGAAAAATATGCCTTCCAGACTCTATAATAAATTATGCAAGATGATTAATGCAAGTAAGCTGGCTTCCTTGCATTAATCAAAGTAGATATGACTGAGCCTGAAAGCCTATGATTCTGCAGAATGTGGGTTTCAATAGCCACACCGTTAAATTTAGCATTTGTAAATTAGGATGGAACACTGGTCCCTGCAATAGCAGTTCTGGACGTGGTGGTAGGGTCCACGGGGCCCCTATCACCAGCTTTACTATTTTTGCATACCAAGATCTTCTGGGCCATGCTGGGATCAAAACTACTGGACTTCCTTTCCCACTTAATCCTGCAAAGAAGTTGGGGTAGCAGCAGAATAGGAGGGAATGCATAAATCAGTGAGAACTGATCCTTTCGGGGTCACCAGCGCATCTGTTCTGCATGCGAGTGGATACCTTGTTCTTGACACAAAGTTGTCGACTTTGTTGTTGAACCTGGACGCAAACAGATCTACGTCTGGGATCCTCCATCTTTGGTATATAGCCAGGAAGATGTCGGGGTGAAGGGACCATTCCCCAGGGAACAACTGCTGGCACCTTAAGTAGTCCGCCTGCCAGTTCTCTACCTCTGGAACAAAGATTGCTGATATGCACAGCATATGCTTTTCTGCCCAGGTTAGGATATGGTTTACCTCTCCACGGGCTGCCTGACTTCTGATGCCCCCTTAGTGATTGATATAAGCCACTGCTGTGGCATTGTCGGATCGAAACCTGACAGGAGATTTCCGCAACCTGAATGTCCAGGCATTTAGGGCTAGGTACGCTGCCTGAATCTCTAGAATGTTGATGGGCAAGGTCCTTTCGATTCTGGACCATTTCCCTTTGACTGACACCTCTTCCAGGACTGCTCCCCAACCCGAAAGGCTGGCATCTGTTACCACCTTCCAGGTAAGAAGGATGTCCCCTTCTGCAGATTCTCGGATATCCTCCAACTGAGGCTCTGGTGCAGTTTTGGTGACAAACACATCGGAAAATCTAGTGCTTGGACCTTCTTCAGGCAGACAGGATACTGTTGTGCAGCAGTCTTGAATGAAACTGAGCATAGGGAACTACTTCAAATGAAGCCACCATCTTCCTCAACAACCTCATATAAAGGCGAATAGAAAAACCCTTCTTTGCCCTGACCACCTGAACCAGCTCCTTTATGGCGGTGATCTTTGCCTGAGGTAAAAACATCCTCTTCTGAGCTGTATCTATAACCAGACCCAAGTACTCTAATCTTCTTACTGGCTTTAAAGAAGATTTTTCTAGGTTGAGGACCCAACCTAGGTATTCCAGGTAGTTGACTGGTGACCATGCTTTGGTCCAAGCGGGCTATCGACTGGTCTATCAAGAGCAGGTGGTCTAGGTAAGCTATTATCGTTATACCTTGAGTCCTTAATCTGGCCAGAAGTTTTGTAAACACTTCAGGTGCAGTAGCTAGACTGAAAGCCAAGGCTACAAACTGAAAATTACGTTTTTCTACTTCGAAACGCAGATATTTTTGGTGAGCGGGGAAAATAGGTACATGCAGGTATGCATCCTTGATGTTGATTGATGCCAGACGTTCTACTCCTTGTAGGATGAAGACTACTGATCAGATTGATTGCATGCGAAGAGAGTGAATTTTCAGGAACTGGTTTAGTTCTTGGAGATCTAGAATGGGTCCGACATCTCCATTTGGTTTTGGCACCGTGAAAAGGTTAACCCAATAAAACCCCAATCCCTGCCCTTGCATGGGAACCACCATGATCACTTTTCGCAACAAAAGTTGGTGTAACACTAGAAAGAGACTTTTTCTCTATATCTTTGGGGACATTTGACCTGAGGAATTCTCTGAACTCTAGTTTGTAACCAGAGCTATTGTAGAGACCACCCATCCATCTTGAAATTCTTCCTGCCAGACCTCTGAGAACTGCAGAAGTCTTCTCCCCACTCGAATGAGTGGGTGCGCCCCTTCACAGAGGCTTTAGCGTTCTGTCTTGTGGGTTTCCTCAACCAGGACTTTTTTTGTCCCGGGGGTTGACCCTGAGGTTTTCCTCTTGAACGGTGGAGGCCATCGCGACTGCCTGGAGGCTGATGCCCCTGGCACTGGAGAAAGTGTGTTTAAATGAGGGACGTTTACTCTTTTTCTTAACTGACAAAAGGGTACATTTCCCACTTAATATTTTTTGGATATATTTGTCCAAATCATACCCAAACAGCTTTTCACCGCAAGGAGGAAATCCAGCAAGGAGCTTTTTGCATGATGCTTTGGCTGACCAACTTTTCTACGCAGGATCTATGCATATGTACCAACCCAAGCGTAAGGTGAGAGGTTTGGGGAGTAGAATTTCTGATTGTGTCAATTGCAAAACACAAAGCCGCTGGCAGCTTGGCTAACTCCTGGGCCTGTTGTTCACGAAAAACCTTTGAGCTCCTGTTTTCAAATGGTCTCAAGGATTGACATACCCCTATTGCCGCCACTGCAGGTTGAGCTACTGAACCTGCCAAGGAAAATATGTTTAACAGGAATTCCAATTTTTTATCAGTTGGATCCCTAAGCATTTCCGCATTGTCAACTGGACAAGTCAAACTTTTATTCACAGAGGCTATAGCAGCGTCAATTGCTGGTATACTCCACATCTTAGTAAATTTTTCCTGCATAGGATAAAGTAGTGAAACATGCTTATCTGGGTGATCCCACTCAGAATACATAAGCTTTTCCAGCAGTGAATAGACAGGAAAGGCACTCAAAGCTTGAGGAGGCTTTAGTGAACCCAAACAAGAAGTGGGCTCTTCAACCAACTCAGTTAAGGGCAGCTTAAAAGTGGAGAGGACCATTTCAGTAAGAGAATGCACCATCAACTTCTCAGCTTGTGAAGCTGAAGAAGGTCCTTGTCCACTTGATCCCTCAGAAGAGGAGTCATCAGTCTCTTTACGGTCCCTTGTGGGGGATTCATCTTCCCTCTTCCACTGTTCCTCTATATAGGGATTCTGGGTGGTAGAAGGGGGCCTAATGCGCTTTCTTCCACTCTGTGAAGATGCGATTAAAGCCGCTAACCTTTACTCCAATCCACTCATAGCTGAGGAGAAAACCTCCTCAGTTATAGAGACAAGGGCTGAAGTTTCGGAATTGCAGCCCCTGAAGACCCCAGTGGCTCACTCTGACCAGCCTTCCTAGATCATTAAGGGGGGATGGTGTTGCAGAGGGAAGGTCCTTAGGGCCTGACCCCTTTGTGTCCTTGTTTTTTGTGGTATTTGTACCACCCCCTCTGGTCATAGTGCCGAGCAGAAACGCAGAGGTACTACCAAAAAAATGCACCCACTGCTGAGCAATAGTCCAGCAACTGCTGCTGCTTTTGAAGCTCAGCCTGATGCTAAGTAAACGTGCCCTGGGAATGCTTGTGTCACCAACACTCACATGCCACCCATCTGCTCTGTGTCCTTCCTTCAGCTGTATACATCTGAAAAAAGGTGCACTTTATAGCTTACACAGCCCACGTTGTTAACACTGAACCACACCAACAACTCTAAAAAAAACACCCCCCCAACCCCTCATCAAATAGACTGTTTTCCTGCGCACGCGGGTTTCGATCCAACCGGATTGCATGTGGAGGAGGGCTGGGGTGGAGGAGAGGAGGAGAGCTGCTGGATGGAGAACAGCCGTAATGGCAGCGGCAGCAGGAGAGGTGCGACATACTGCTGACTGAGCCATGTTCCTGGAGAGCTGTCCAGGTGGGGGGGGGGGGGGGCATTCAAAATAGAAAACCCTCCTTCCCAAGTCTTACCTGGGGCTTGGGCTGGGGGAAGCGTGCAGCTTGTGACACAGAGTGAGACTGACAAGCATGGAATCTGGTATGTGCTCTTAACAGCCCCCGGTGGTGACTATAGGCATGACAACATTTACTTAACCACTTCCCGCCCGGCCTATAGCAGAATGATGGCCAGGCGGTGGTTCAGTTATCCTGACTGGGCGTCATATGTCGTCCTTCAAAATAACAGCCGCCGCATGCCCATGGGGGTACACATCACGGCAATCGGTGGTGCGGTGTGTCAGACTGACACATCGCTACATCGATCTCAGTAAACAGCCTCTGATCAATCACGGCTGATCACGATATAAACAGGAAGAGCCGTTGAATGGCTTTCCCTCATTCGCGTCTGACAGACGCCAGTAGAGGAGAGCCGATCGGCGGCTCTCCTGACGGGGGGTCGGCACCGATTGTTTATCAGTGCAGCCCCCCCTCAGATGCCCACACTAGACCACCAGGGAAGCCCCCAGGACTACCAGGGGAGGCCCCAGCATGCAGATGGCCAGGTACTTCCCCCATGGCGATCCAACTGTGAAAAAATATGCCTAAAATATGCCAATCAGTGCCCACAAACGGGCACTGACTGGCACCTCTGTGGCACATTAGAAAACAGGGATGCCCAGCAATGCCACCCATCAGTGTCATCAGTGCCACCCATCAGTGCCACCTATCCATGCCCACCTATCAGTGTCCATCCATGCCCACCTATCAGTGCCCATCAGTGCCACCTATGAGTGCCCATTTGTACCGTCTACGAGTGTCCATCAGTGCCACATATGAGCGCCCATCAGTGCCGCATACCAGTGCCACCTATTATCAGTGCTGCCTATCAGTGCCCATCATCAGTGCCACCTCACCGCTGTCCATCAGTGCAGCCATATCAGTGCACGTCATTGAAGAAAACTTACTCATTTACAAAAAAAAGTAACAGAAACAAAGAAAAACCTGTTTTTTTTTTCACAATTTTCGGTCTTTATTTGTTGCGCAAAAAAAAATAAAAATTGCAGAGGTGCTCAAATACCACCAGAATGAAGCTATATTTGTGGGAACAAAATTATAGAAAATTTATTTGGGTACAGTGTAGCATAACCGCGCAATTGTCATTCAAATTGCGACAACGCTGAAAGCTGAAAATTGGCTTGGGCAGGAAGGTGTCCAAGTGCCTGGTATTGAAGTGGTTAAAGGAGAAAACCCACAAGAATTAGACAAATTCCTTAGGAATCTCCCTTACCTTATCCAGCTGCAGGGCTCTGTGGTAAACTAGACAGACCCAATCTTCACCAGTCACGGTGAGAAGCGTTACAGGCAAAACCCTGTTTCTTCCACAGCCATAATAACTAACAAGGACGTCCCCAAGCAATGCTTTTTTGAGGGGAGGGAACCCATTATGACCAAGTCCTAACATTCACTTGATAAAACCTAGTGAATGTATGCACAGAAGACCAAGTATAATGAACTGCCCATGAAGCACTCACTCTTCTGGTAGAGTGTGCCCTTACTGGAAAAGGTGGGGCCTTACCCCTTAATCCATACCCCGGAACAATCACTTGGCGGATCCATTGAGAAATAGTTGACTTAGCCCTTGTACACATCGGACCGCGGGGCTTCATGTGTGGGCTTCATCTGACTTTTTTCGTGGAATGTCCGACCAACAAAGTTTGAGAGCTGGATATAAAAATTTTCCGACAACATGAGCTGTTTGTAGAGAATTCAGATCGGACAAAGTGCCATGCTCAGATCAAATTCTAGACCAAAGCTTTTGGCTACTAGCCTGAACATAGTCCCGTCGTAACTAAATAACATCATCACATTACGAATGATCGGATTTTCCGACAACTTTGTCCGTCCATGTGTATGCAACACCAGTTTCAATGGATTTTGTTGTTGGAATGTCCAACCGTGTGTACAAGGGCTTAGATGCTGCCTGTCCCATCCTGGGACCTTCTGGCAATACAAACAGAACATCAGTCTTCCGCATTTGAGCCAACATTCTCAGATAGACTCTGATAGTCCGTGCTACATCAAGAGAGTGACATTTCTCCTCTGCAGACTCTGGATTCAGAAAAGAAGGTAGAATGAAAACTGGAAACTACCTTGGGCAAAACTTCTGGTTGTGGCCACAAAACTGCCCTATCCTGGTGCAAGAGCAAATAAGGTTCTTTACAGGACAAAGCCGTGAACTCCGACATCCTTCTGGCCGACGTCACTGCCACCATGAAGACTAATTTTCTTATCAAGAGGACCAGGGGAATCTGCCGGATAGGCTCAAAAGGCTGCCTCTGTAAATCCCCCAGGACTAAATTTAGATTCCCAAGTACACAGATACGACCTAACCGGTGGAAGCACACAAATCATCCTCTGTACAAACATTTGTACTAAGGAGTGAGAAGCAATAGGCCTTTGAAAAAAAGATTGCCAAGGCCGAAATTTGACCCTTAATTGTACTTAAGGCCAGATTCATATCCACCCCTTTTTGCAGAAAAGCCAAAACTCTTCAGATGACAAATCTGCAGGTGTGCCACCTCCTGGCCTCACACCAGGCAATAAAGGATCTCCAGACTCCATAGAAGATACTTCTAGAAATTGGCTTTCTAGCATTCAACATGGTAGACAATTCTGACCCAGAAATGCCCTGGTCCTTTAAGATCCTGGTTTCAACAGCCAAACCGTTAAATTTAAAGACCGTAAAGCAGAGTGGAATATTGGACCCTGTGAGAGCAGATCCGGAGGGAATGGAAGACCCAGGGGTTTCCCACCGCCAGTCTTAAAATCTGTGCATACAAAGTCTTTCGGGGCCAGTCTGCAGCTACTAGGATCACTGGCTTTCTCTCTTTCCAGATTCTGCATAGTAGCCATGGCAACAGCCGGATTGGAGGGAAGGCATATATCAGGGAAAACTGATCCCACGGAATTAGCAAGGCATCTGCCTCTAATGAAAGTGGGTCCCTGGTTCTGGACACAAAACTGTCTAGTTTCCTGTTGAACCTAGATGCCAACAGGTCTGTGTCCGGAACCCCCGATTGATGCACCTCAGGATTTAGGAACCACTACCCTGAAAACATAACTCAGAAAGTCCGCCTGCCAACTTTCCACTCCCAGGAATAAACCCCGTCAATAGGGATGGAACAAATCTTTCTGTCCAGGTCAGCATGCAATCCAGTTCCTTCTGGGCTGTCTGACTCCTGGTGCCTCCCTGGTGATTGAAGTATACCACATCCGTGGCACTGTCCGGCTGGACCCTCACAGGACATCCCTGTAGTCTGGAAGTCCATTAGCTTAGAGCCAAGTGAGCTGCCCGAATCTCCAAAATGTTAATGGGCAACCTCTTCTCCCTTCAGGACCACCCTCCCTGGATGATGGCCTCCTCTAGGACTGCCCCCATGCAGAGAGACTGGCGTCTGTCTTCACCACCCTCCAGGCCATGGGCAAAAGGGACTTTCCTTTTACCAGTTTCTTGGTTAACATCCACCAAATGACACTGATGCACTTTCAGCTGAAGAGAGGTGCCAGTCCAGAGTCTGCACAGTCTTGTTCCAGACAGACAGGATGTTGTTCTGTAGTGAAGCTGTGCATAAGGGACTGCTTCGAATGAAGATACCATTTTCCCCAGTAGCCTCATACACAGGCGAATGGAGGGATATCTTTTCCCTTTTATGACCTGAACGTGGTTTTTCAGGACTCTGACCTTCTCTGGAGGCAAAAATACCTTTGCCTTTACCGTGTCTAGTATTAGCCCCAGATACTCTAGGCACTGAACTGGTTGCAGGGCCGATTTTGACCAGTTCAGAATCCAACCCAGTCGATTCAAGAATTGAACCGCCCAGGCTACATTTCGCCCCAGGTATGGAACCGTTTCATCTATCAATAATAGATCATCCAGGTAACCTGCAACCGATATTCCCTGAGATCTTAGAACTGCCAATAGCTGAGCCAATACCTTTGTGAATACCTAAGGTGCCATGGCTATCCCAAAGGGCAGCAACACAAACTGAAAATGTTGGTTGCCCACTGCGTAACATAGAAACCTTTGATGGAACCTGCAGATTGGCACGTGTAGTTACACGTCCTTGATGTCGATGGACACCAAGAATTCATCTACGTGCAAGGAGGTTACGACTGAACAATTTGACTCCATCTGGAAAGAACGAATGACTAGAAACTGATTCAGAGCCTTGGGGTCCAGAATATGCTATACATCTGCATTTAGCTTTGGGATTATGAAAAGATTTTAGTAAAAACCCTCAAATCTTTAGTTGACTGGAACCTCTGAAATCCTTGTAACCTTAGCTGATCTATTGCATGAAGAAAAGGCCTCTTTTTTACCGGGTCTGTGGGGATGTTAGACTTTAAGAACTGAGAAGGGTAAGCTCCCAGAATTCTATTGTGTACCCTTGAGACACAGTAGAAACAAACCACCTATCTCAGTTCACTTCTTCCCAGCTGTCCGAGAACTCTAATAGAATCCCCCAACCCGGGTGAGTGGGGGCGTCCCTTCATAAGGATGGATTGGGACTGACTTTAGGAGGAGGTCTCTGGGCCCAGGGCTTTTTCTGCCCCTGACCTTGAGGCTTTCCCCTAGAACTGGAATGCTGAGGCCGTCGATACTGCCTGAAATTAGAAGTGCTGGGTACTGAAGCACCAAACACCTTAAAGGAAGGTCATCTGCTCGTCTTCTCAACTGGTAGAAGTGCACTCTTATCTCCTGAAATCTATGGATATACTTATCTAGGTCCTCTCCAAATAGCCGTTCCCCGTGAAAGGGAAAACCAGCTAATAGTCTTTTGCAGGGTAATTCCACAGACCAGTTTTTTAACCAAAGAATCCTGCACATATGTACTGACAGCAGGGCCAACCGGGGCACCTGTTGTATGGAATCTTTAAGGGCATCTAGTGTGAAACATAAGGCCTGAGGTAATTCTGCCAAATCCTCCGCAGATACCCCATTGATTGGGAACAGTCTTGACTAACTGACATATCAATAGCTGCCACTGCTGATTGTGCAGCAGACCCGGCAATAGCAAACAAAGTCTTTAATAAAGACTCCAATTTCTTATCTGCTGGATCTTTAAACACCTGCGCATTATCTACAGGATCTTTAAACACCTGGGTATTATCTACAGGACAGGTAAGACTCTTATTAACAGAGGAAATGGCTGCTTCCACAGATGGCATATTCAGGGATCGCTACAGGCAGCAATTTAAATAATGATCAGACCATCTCTGTGTGGGACTGGATTAGCATTCTCTGGGATTGAGAGGCTGAAAATGGTTCTTCAGATTCTGACTTCTCAGAAGTGGAGTCTGTAGCCTGACCACCTTCCCGGTCATTTACTGACATTTCTTCCACCTCTTCTGCCCAATCCTGTTCCAGTGCAGGTGGGGGCTCAGATGAAGGGGATCTATCCCATTTCCTTCCACCTTGACAAACTGAAGCAATCATACCTGTTATTTTCCCCTCCAGCCCAGCTAAAGCCGATTCTAAATCGTCCTTTGCGACGTAGGTTGAGGCAGAAGCATTAACTGTTGCTACAATGCCTGACATGGCTCAGACTGGCCAGTTGCCTTAAGTCTTTCAGGAGAGTTAAAACAGCAGATGTAAGGCTAGCATCATCCAATAACGATGGTAGTGCATTTGCACCCCTTCCTGCTCCTTCTCTGGGAAAACATGCCTGAGACAAAAACTTGAGGTAATAAAAAACCCCACTTTATGCACTTCAACCGCCCAGCAAATACTACACTTATGCCGTGTACACACAGTCAGACATTCCGACCACAAAATCCGTCTGATTTTTTCCAACGGATTTTGTCCTAAACTGGTGTTGCATACACATGGTCGGACAAAGTTGTCGGAAAATCAGATCGTTCGGAACGTGATGACGTTCATTCGTTATGACGGGACTACGTTGAGGCTAGTAGCCAATAGCTTTGGTCTCGTAATTTGATCTGAGCATGCGTGGCACTTTGTCCGATCGGAATTCTCTGCAAATGATTGGAAAAAGTCCGATAGGATTTTTTGGTCGGAAAATTTGAGTTCCTGCTCTCAATTTTTTTCCGTCTGAATTTCCGACGGAACCTTCTGTGTAGGAACTAGGAGTACAGGACCGGGGGAATCCGAAGAGCTGCCCGCCTCCTGTTAGGATCATCCCGGCTGAAAGCCTCTACAGAGAGAAGCACCGCCATACCACAATACGACTGTGGACAGAAAAAATATGACACCTGGTCCTATAAAAAAGTAAGAGTGCAAATAGTTTTTTCGGTTTACACACATGCAAAAAGTGTTTTTTTTTGTTTTCTTTTTAAAACACTTACCAGTCCCCCTGCAGGATTCTGCTCAAAAGCTAGATTCCAATCTTCCCCCATCACGGCGGGTCTCTGTCTCTTGAACCTTCAAGGACTGGGTCCCCCTGAATATGGGGCCACTCCCTTGGACCTGTAAAGCACCCTGCATGAACTCTTTTGGGATATTTTTTTCTTACCAAGGGTCCGGATCCCAGGGTCCAGTGTCCAAAGTAGAGGTCGACCGATATGGGTTTTTTTTCTGGCCGATGCCGATATTTAGAAATTGCGGCGGCCGATGACCGATATATGATGCCGATTTTTTTGGGCCGATATGTTAGGCCGATTTTTTTCCCCCCTTCATCTCATAAAATCTAAGTTAGACACCTTTCACACTGGGGTGTTTTTCAGGCGCTTTTGGGCTAAAAATAGTGCCTGTAAATTGCCTTCAAAACGGCTCCCCTGCAGTCTCAGTGTGAAAGCCTGAGTGCTTTCACAATGGGGAGATGCGCTGGCAGGATGTTAAAAAAAAATCCTGCAAGCAACATCTTTGGAGCGGTGTAAACCGCTCCTCATCCACTCCTGCCCATTAAAATTAATGGGCACCGTTGCCGAAGCGCATGCAATGCGATTTGGCAGCAGCACTTCACAAGCGCATTTAACCCCTTCCTCTGCCACTAGCTAGGTTATAAGTGCCTCGCTAGCAGCCAAATAGCGCCGCTAAAATGACGGTAAAGCGCCGCTAAAACTAGCAGTGTTTTACCGTCAACGCCTGCCTGTTCCAGTGTGAAAGCAGCCTTCAGTAATAAGTGATACAGAAAATGTATTACATTTAAACATTTATTAAACAAAACAAACCTCAAATCAGTTCACTTGTATGTATAATTTAGATTAATATATATATATATTGTAAGGGATCTTCCCGGGGTAGGGTGTGTTTTAGCTCCAGCAGTGTCTGTGCTTGCAGCTTCCTTCAACATACAGGCTGTTCATTCCCTGGCTGGGAGCAATCACCTGCAGGCCTTGCAGAGCCTTTACCTTCCCAGGCTAATTAGGATCAAAGCTCACCTGATCCCAAACCCAGAACTGGATCGGGGGATGTGGAATGACAGGTCCCTCTACCAAACCTACCTGCCATTCCATATAAACCCAGGCCCGGCAAAATTACTTAACCACTCAACAGCATATCGCTGCTGAGAAACTGATCCATCCTGGATTTACCATCTCACACTATGTCGCAACCTAGGTGAGATGTACACCCCCTCGATCACTTCTCCAGTGACATGTCTACATATCCCCCCCCTCTTTTTCAGACCGGAGGGCTGAGCCTTTTGTCCCCACAGACAACTTACCCTCGACAATGCATCAGCATTTGCCTGTAATTTCCCTGGCCTGTGTTCCACAGTGAAATTAAAGTTTTGTAGGGACAGAAACCATCTAGTCACTCTTGCATTTCTCTCCTTGTTTAACTTCATCCATGTTAGGGGGGCATGGTCTGTCACCAACTTGAATTTCCTGCCTAGCAAGTAATACTTTAAAGCTTCTAGAGCCCACTTTACTGCCAAACATTCTCGCTCCACAATGGCATAATTTTTCTCGGCCGGGGTTAGTTTCCTACTCAAGTACGTCACTGGATGCTCCTCACCATTCACTACTTGTGAGAGTACTGCACCTAAGCCTGTGTTAGAGGCATCTGTCTGGACCAGAAATTCTCGCCTGAAATCGGGGGTGATTAACACAGGTGGTTGGCACAAGGCAGACTTAAGGCTTTGGAAAGCCTTCTCGGCCTCTGGGGTCCACGTGACCATTGCTGTCTTTCCGCCCTTTGTCAAGTCAGTTAGTGGAGCAGCAACTGAGGCAAAGTTCGGCACAAATCTACGGTAATACCCCGTAATACCCAGGAAAGCTCTAACCTGTTTCCTTGTCAGGGGTCTAGGCCAATTCTGTATTGCCTCAATCTTATTTAGCTGTGGCTTAATCAACCCTCTCCCAATAATGTAGCCCAGATATTTGGCCTCTTCTAGGGCTAGAGCACACTTCTCGGCATTTATGGTCAACCCCGCATCACTTATGGCATCCAACACGGCCTGTACCTTACAGAGGTGACTTTCCCAATCAGGGCTAAAAATGACCACATCATCGAGGTAGGCAGCTGAGTAATCACGATGTGGTCGCAGAATTAAGTCCATCAACCTCTGGAAGGTTGCAGGCGCTCCATGTAACCCGAATGGCATCACTACATACTGGAATAGTCCATCAGGGGTAGAGAATGCCGTTTTCTCTTTAGCCTCAGCAGACAGTGGAATCTGCCAGTAGCCCTTTGTGAGATCGAGGGTGGTTATGTACCTGGCGTTACCCAACTTCTCAATTAACTCATCTACCCTGGGCATAGGATACGCATCGAACTTGGAGATCTCATTCAACTTTCTGAAATCGTTACAGAACCTCCAAGTTCCATTGGGCTTTGGGATTAGCACAATTGGGCTGGACCATTCACTCTGGGACACCTCAATTACCCCCAGAGCAAGCATACGTTTTACCTCGGCAGATACGGCTTCCCTACGTGCCTCCGGTATCCTATAGGGCTTAAGGTTTACTCTGCTTCTAGGCTCAGTTTCAATGTGATGATGGATGAGGTGTGTACGCCCTGGGAGGTCAGAGAACTTGTTTTTGTTTTTCTGTAGAAATTCCTGAGCCTCCTGTTTCTGTGACACTGATAGAGTATCACCTACCTTGACTGGAGGGATTGGTTGTGACAAATTATTAACAGTATTTGTCGCCACCAAGGATTCCCTGTCTTTCCAGGGCTTGATCAAGTTTATGTGATAAACTTGGAAAGGCTTCCTTCTACCTGGTTGGTGCACCTTGTAGTTCACCTCACTGATCTTTTCAACAATTTCATAGGGACCTTGCCACTTCGCCAAGAATTTACTCTCAACAGTGGGGACTAGTATAAGGACCCTATCGCCTGGGTTGAATGTCCTGATTCTTGCGGACCGGTTGTAAATCCTACTTTGGGCCTCTTGAGCCCTCTGGAGGTGTTCCCTTACGAGGGGCATTACAGTGGCTATACGGTCCTGCATTTGTGCTACATGTTCAATAACACTCTTGTATGGGGTGGACTCATTCTCCCATGTCTCTTTTGCGATGTCCAGTAGACCCCTAGGGTGACGACCATAGACCAACTCGAATGGTGAGAACCCGGTGGACGCTTGGGGCACTTCCCTAATAGCAAACATGAGGTAGGGTAATAAATGATCCCAGTCACGACCATCTTTTTCCACCACTTTCTTCAACATATGTTTCAAAGTTTTATTAAATCTCTCCACCAATCCGTCCGTCTGGGGGTGGTATACAGAGGTACGGATGTGTGAGATTTTAAATAGTTTGCATAACTCCTTCATTACTTTCGACATAAATGGCGTACCTTGGTCAGTTAGGATTTCTTTGGGGATCCCAGTCCTAGAGAACATATAAAACAACTCACGTGCAATTGTTTTAGATGCAGTGTTTCTTAAGGGTACAGCCTCAGGATAGCGGGTCGCATAATCCAGGACTACCAAAATATACTGGTGTCCTCTAGCTGACTTTACAATGGGACCCACTAAATCCATGGCAATACGCTCAAAAGGCACCTCTATAATAGGGAGCGAAACCAAAGGACTGCGAAAATGAGACACTGGGGCATTAACCTGACATGTGGGGCACGACTCACAGTATTTTTTAATGTCATCATATATGGCCGGCCAAAAAAATCTCTGGAGAACCCTCTCTCTCGTTTTGTCAGTCCCCAAGTGTCCCCCAAGAACATGGTTATGAGCCATGTCAAGCACCTGACGCCGGTACGGCTTAGGTACCAGAAGCTGTTCCACAATCTCATCCTTAATCTTATTGACTCTATAGAAAAGATCATTAGTCACCGAAAAATGTGGAAATCTTTTTTCAGCATCTGGTTCCTGAGGTACCCCATTCATAACAGTAACCTGCTCTCTCGCATTTTTGAGAGTGGGGTCCTGTAATTGTGCAGCCCCAAAATTATCCCTAGACACCTCTAAGTCTAGTATATTTTGCTCAGTGGGAGGATCCTCCTCCCCAACCAGGACCTGCAAAGGAAAACAATCATTTTCATCCTGCATACTTTTATCATTCACAGCGGACAAGGCAACCTCCTTAGAGGTATCCTCACTCCTTTTGGGGATTTCTCTTTTTTCCCAGAGAGCCCAGAATAACGGAAAATCGCGGCCCAATATTACATCATGCATGAGGTTTTTAACCACACCCACTTCATATTGTACGGTGCCTTGTTTAGTCCCGACTTTAGCCCGCACTATAGGGTACACTTTTGTATCACCATGTATGCACACAACACTCATATGCTTGTTAGGCTCTAAGTCCCCAGCCACCAGGCTAGCATGCACCAAGGTTACGAGGCTTCCCGAGTCCATTAACGCTTTAACAGGAAAGTCATTGATTGTGATGTTGCAGATTTGCGGTTCAGTCTCTAGTCCAGGAACTGCAGCACAAGATGGTTCCGCAAATAGCGACTGGCGCCGGCTAGCGTCACATTCCATGGGTTCAGAGGTAAGAGGGCAATGGGCAGACACGTGTCCCGCCTCATGGCATCTCCAACACTGGATAGGGGCTGGTCTCCTTGGCAAGGAGTCCTTTTTAGAGCCCCTTAGCCACCCGGGACCATCACCAGTCTTTTGTCCCTGAGACACCACTTGAGCCCTTATCCCTCCATCAGCAGCCCTCCACACTCCCCCAATAGATGGAAGTCTCTTACCAGCTGACGGCACAGGTCTGGCGCTCCGGGGAGGTGAAGATGCTGCAGGAACATCACGGAGGTAGTCCTCAGTCGCCTGGAACCTCTCCACAAGGTTGACAAGTTCGTTTGCATCCTTAGGATCACCTTGTCCCACCCAGCGTTGCAGGTCAGTAGGAAGTGCTCGGAGGTAGCGATCCATCACGATCTTCTCTAGGATTTGTGCAGGAGTAGAAGTGTCTGGCTCCAACCACTTTCTTGCCAAATGGATTAGGTCATACATCTGGGACCTCGCTGATTGGTCCAGACTGTAGCTCCAGTTGCGTACCCTCCGGGCACGGACCGCAGTAGTAACTCCTAGTCGGGCAAGTATCTCTGCTTTTAGCCGAGTATAGTCCTTGACCTCTTGCTCACTGAGGTCATAGTAGGCCTTTTGAGGTTCACCTGTTAAATAGGGCGCAATTACCTCTGCCCATTCAGCGGCTGGTAACTTCTCTCGCTCAGCCACGCGCTCAAATATTGTTAGAAAGGCCTCAACATCGTCCTCAGCAGTCATCTTTTGCAGCGCTTTCTGCACAGTCCTTCTCCCAAAAAAATTTTCTGGAGCGGCTCCCTCCACTGTGGGTGGATTAGCAACCACAGGCGCCTCTCGATTTGCTATCAGGTGCTCGAGAAGTTGTTGTTGTGCAGCCATCATCTGCTGTTGTGCAGCCATGGACTGTTCATGTCGTCTATTGGCCTCTGT
Source organism: Lithobates pipiens (assembly GCF_037356315.1). Taxonomy (NCBI): domain Eukaryota; kingdom Metazoa; phylum Chordata; class Amphibia; order Anura; family Ranidae; genus Lithobates; species Lithobates pipiens. The sequence continues at coordinate 626,298,914 of NW_027507748.1, read as the reverse complement.
CTGCGCCTGCTGTTGTGCAGCCATCATCTGCTGTTGTTCAGCCATGGACTGTTCATGTCGTTTATTGGCCTCTGTCTGAGCCTGCTGTTGTTGCAAACTCACTTGCATAAACTGCTTCAGCATCTCCTCCATGTTGCTGGACTGTTCTTGGAGTTTAGATGCAGCTTTCACCCAGGACATAAGCAGCTGTAGCCAAGTCTGTCCACACCGTTGCCCCTAGCAACCGTCTGTTGCCCGCATTCTCCACCAATTGTAAGGGATCTTCCCGGGGTAGGGTGTGTTTTAGCTCCAGCAGTGTCTGTGCTTGCAGCTTCCTTCAACATACAGGCTGTTCATTCCCTGGCTGGGAGCAATCACCTGCAGGCCTTGCAGAGCCTTTACCTTCCCAGGCTAATTAGGATCAAAGCTCACCTGATCCCAAACCCAGAACTGGATCGGGGGATGTGGAATGACAGGTCCCTCTACCAAACCTACCTGCCATTCCATATAAACCCAGGCCCGGCAAAATTACTTAACCACTCAACAGCATATCGCTGCTGAGAAACTGATCCATCCTGGATTTACCATCTCACACTATGTCGCAACCTAGGTGAGATGTACACCCCCTCGATCACTTCTCCAGTGACATGTCTACAATATATATATATATATATATATATATATATATATATATATATATATATATATATATATATATATATATTTATTAAATACACAAAAACAGGTACTCAAAACTTTTGTACGAAAAAAAAAAGGGCCAACTTTACTGTTTTCGTTTTTTTTTTTTTAATCGGTATATTTTTTTCCAAAAAAATTGCGCTTGAAAGACCTCTGTGCAAATACCGCATCACATAAAATATTGCAACAACCGCTATTTTATTCCCTAAGGTCTCTACCAAAAAAATATATATATATAATTTTTGGGGGTTCCAAGTGATTTTCTAGCAGAAAATACAGGATTTTTACTTGTAAGCAACAAGTGTTAGAAAAGATTTAGTCTTTAAAGAAGAAGAAACATTGTATCTCTTTGATCTTTTCTTGGCAGACTGCCCAGAGAGGAGGAAAGTCGCTTCACTGATAAACTTCAGACAACTTACGTTGACTTCTATTACAGAAGTCTTTTGTAAGTCGCGCTGAACATATAATCAGCCTTTTTATCAGCACAATCGGCCAATGCCGATTAATTAAAAAAATGCCAAATATCGGTCGACCTCTAGTCCAAAGGGTCACATTACAGGCAATACCTCGTAATCTTCTTGTGTAAACGAGGTTTGGGTACCATTGATTTTAGTGTATCCCCATCTGGATGGATCCGATTATATAGCCCTTTAAATCCTCCAAGATCTGTTCCAGGACCAATCTTTTAGCTTGATCATGGAGAGCTTCTCCAACCATGTCCATCACCTTACAAGACCCTGGCGAAAAAACTGAGGCATTTCCTGTGTAGGAGGGGTTATATAGGGGGGAATTTCCTGTCTTTTTGGCTTGCCAGTGTCCATTCACCTATAGGTGGCATATAACCCAGTTAGTTATTATGGCTGTTTTGTGTCCCATGATGTACGATAAATATACATATGAAATACCTATAAAATGCTCATCAAATGCAGGCTATAAACACCTATTATGGTCTGTTACCCTTTACACATCCAGCACCCTGCACTAGATATGGGCTGTGAGTTTAGAGTAACAGAATGATAATTATCCCTGCAAGGCCAATGAAGTTGCCAAGCCTCACTGCACAAAAATACTAATGAAGGAACATGGAGCAGAGCACAGGTCACATGATCAACCTGTCCAATAATCACCTGTCTGACTATGTAGAGCTTCACATCCATTATACTCCACACACAACACCACAGCTCCATAATCACCGCACTGTTACTGACAAGATCTGAGGCTTGTAATCCTCACTGTTGGTCCAGAGTCCGGAAATCTGACAAGCAGCAAAAGTGCATCTCCACCATAGAGGCAAGGTAAAGTATCATTACCATAATGCAACCCCCTTGAATGTAAGAATTCCATGAGAATGGGCCCTGTTTATGCAATACATTCACCTAAGCAAAACAATGATAAGCATTAAAAACCATGGATTCTTCAAAGCTTGTCAGAACTCCAGTTTATAGAATTAACCTTTATACAACCCTATTAGCTCTTTAAAGATCAATTCTCAGATTCTGTCCAGTTGGGATGGTGACGCACTGATTGAAATTTGGCTGCTTCCTGCTGAACTTGCTGAATTTCAAAACATATTTGACCACTTTAAGTCTTGGCATGTTTCTGTGTGAGGGTGAAGAAAAGGTTGTGCACGTGCGCAGGAGCTACACCAGTTGGGCCTGGCCAATGACAAAGCAGAAGACCCCAAACCCCAAAAAAGAACTGGAGAAGATGAAAGCATTGGCAACGCAGGGCAACACTGGACACCAGTGTGGCAAAGGGTCACACATTATTGCAAAAACCTGGGGGTCCAAAATGTTGAAATTAGTCTGTCAGTTTTTACATCTGCTTTAAGAAGAACTAGCACTTGACAATGAATGCAGAAAGTTTGGAGTTTTAGAGATACTCTTATTGGTTAACTTAAGAAGTTATTAAAGATGCAAGCTTTTAGGACCTTCCTTCTGCCCCATGTTCAAGCTTTATACATTTTTCCTTTATAGGAAATGGAATATATGACACTATATCAAACTCAAAGGGTAATTAAATTTTTAACACTGCAAATTAGCATTTAGGAAATATGAAAATGAATAATTCCCTCCAAAACAAGTATTATCCCAGCTGCCGGAATCCTCCTTTCCCCAAAAAAGTCTCGAAATGATAGTCCTTATTCCCATCGTTAGAACATCCACATGTGCAAAGTTCCCTAATCAGCAATCCTCTTCAACTGGTCTTCTTGCCAATATCTTCAGTGCTCACTAGATAGCAAGACCCCTCTCGTATAATGGATCAAGTCACACTTGTGTTCAACAACAATCCAGTGTCACTCTCTCCTCTGCCCTCCGCTGTTTCTCATGCCTTCTGTGTAAAAGTTCCTTATTGATATATAAAACAAAAACTATCATATTAATTCATACCATCAAACCAAAACCATGCTCCCTACCATGTGTTGTGCTCACATAAGCATATAGTGATCTCACACTATACCAAACAATCTTCCACCACCAGGTGTTCCCTCGTGCAGTGGAGCCTCACCAAGACCTTGCAACATGCTGAAGAAGGTTACGGAGAAGAGGAGAGTGGAGATTGGGTGCATTCTAGACCTTTTGTGGTAGCAAGGCTCTGGTGAGGCTCCACTGCATGGGGGGGACACCTGTTGGTGGAAGATTGTTTGGTGGTATAGTGAGAGATTACTACATGTTTACGTGAGCACAATAAAGTGTGGGGCGCATGGTTTCGGTTTGATAGTATCACGCTAAGATGGTTTTTGTTTTTATATGTCCCTGAGGAATTAATGCCCAGAAGGCATGACAAGCAGTGGAGGAAAGAGGAGAGAGGAGAGAGTGACACTGGATTGTTGTTGAGCGCAAGTGATCTGACCCATTATACAAGTAGGGTCTTACTGTCTAGTGAGCATTTAAGATATTGGTGAGAAGATCACTTGAAGAGGATTTTTGATTAGGGAACTTTGCACATGTGGATATTCTAGCTCTGGAAATAAGGACCATCAACTCAATTTTTTGCATCCAAAAATGAAAATGTTACCTCTCAGCACCTTCCCCGCTTCTCAAATCCTTGCTGCACTTATTTGTTATTTAGCAAGTTTATTGCCACCCACACCTGCCAATTTACTAATCTGTAGACAGCCATGAAGACTGTATCAGAATAATGCTGCCAAAGAGAATCACTTTTTTCTTCCAAGACAGAAGAATGATGTGTGGCTTGGAAAATCAGCAGTTGTGTGTGGCAGTGAACTTGCTAAAAAGCAAATAAGTACACTGCAAACTGGAGGAGTTCGAGGAGCGTTGAGGTTTTTATTTTTTTTTGGATGCAAAAGTGGAATTAATAGAGTGCCCAATATTCCAATTGTAGAAGTCACAAGGATCTTATGGAAGCTGAGGGGGACTACCAAGATCGCCACTCTGGGAATCAAATTGTATTTTAGATGTAACGGACCTCTTAAATCAAGAATCCTTGGATCAGAGAATTTGCCATGTACGGGTAAAATAGTGCACATTGGTAGTGGCTGTATAGTGTGCGTGCATTGCATTATGTGCTTCTGCTGTTTTGATGGAAAGATCAGTGAAGTAGACAGTGACCAGCAGGTAATGGGCACAAGTGTGAAGAACACATTCTATGAAAAGGTGTATTTTTCCAGATCCACACTTGTAATTCTGAATCAGTAGGGCAGTGGCAGTTAAGAGATGGAATGCAATCTGTTGTCTTAGCAACGGCACCACTCTTAAATTCTGTGAATAGCTACAAATGCTTTGAGATTCCTGCTCAGCATTTACTGATGGGAAAATTACATAAATGCTACGAGGGAGTAAAGACATTAACTTTTTATTGCTGCACTATTTTGAACATTGGGCTCCACCAAGTGTATCAAAATGTGTATGATTAAGAGCATTTTCAGACCACTCGATATTTCACATCACCTCGGTAGACAGCCTCTGCAGGGTAAACTAATTTTCCTACTATAATGACAGTTTGGTTTTATTGGATTTCTGCATGTTCCCTTTTTTTAACAGGAAAGCTTTTTACAACCCTGAACATGCTGCATAATATTCTACAAAATAAGGGCCAATTTATGTTTCCGAAATTATTTTAAAACCTTTTACTTTATAAGTAATGAGTAAGAGCCAAGACATTTTAAAACACGAAGGCTCCGAAGCAAAACCCCATCTAAAAAGATAAAAATGAATAGCCCATGAAGAATAAAACAACAAAAGCAGCTTTATCAGCAATATTCACTGTCAACCCAGAGATTTCCCATGCAGTACCTATTTGTGTCACTAGATGTCATCAGTCTAATGGCCAGCATCATTCAAGCCCCTTCCTCTGAGCACAGGTCACCACTAATCTTTGACTGGACAGTGAAAGGAGAAGCAGCACAGATATGATCTCTTGTCCCTCTGTTACCTTTTTTTCTCATATTGACTCTGCTATACAGGGACTGCAGAAGCGAACACCAGGTTTAATTCTGGTCACTTTCATTTAACCACCTCAATACTTGACACTTTCACCCCCTTCCTGCCCAGACCAATTTTTAGCTTTTAGGGCTGTCACACTTTGAATGAAAATTACTCAGTTTAACAACACTGTACCCAACTGGAAGTTTTATGATTTTTTGAGACAGATCGATATTACATTTTTGGTGGTATTTAATCACCATCGGCTTTTTTATTCATTTGCTATATATAAATACAGAAAATTTTGGGGGAAAAAACAAATTTTTCTTGGTTTCTGTTCTACAATTTTGCAAATCTTTCTTATAAATGTAGACCAAAACGTATTCTGCTACATTTATTTAGTAATAACCCAAATAAGTGTATATCATTTAGTCTGTGTGAAAGTTAGAGAGTTTATAAACTATGGTATTTATATTTTTATATTTGAAAAATGATCAATCCTGATCTACTGAAGGCCATTTCTTGCAGCCCTAAAATGCCAGGACAGTGCAAATACCCCCCAAAATTAGCCCTTTTTGGAAAGAAGACAGTCCAAGGTATTTAGTAGGAGGCATGGAGAGGCCCGACACACTCCTGGAGGACTTCATATGACATCCACCCAGGGCTAGAAAGCTCTGCCATCTGTCATTTTACAATAGGCTTGGCAGGAATTGGTTAAACAAAAGTAAAAATTATTGATTACAGGGCTACATTAATTTGTGTCTTCTATATCTGTCTCACAATATACTTTAAGTATTGTACTTCTACAGAACTTGTAATACCAAGTGAAAGCATGACCAAGATGCAGGACTAAGGAAAATGACCTACTTAGCTAATGCAACCCCCCCCCCCCCCCCAAAAAAAAAAAATCAAAAAAGTTTTACAACAAGTGTCCTAAATAGGTCATGTTGCTGGCTCCAAGACAGCTATTAAATCCTATGTTAATTTTTCCACCTAAGATACGGGAAGGAAGTGGATTGCCTGCAGTAATCAAATAATAGGATTTTTCTAACAGATTACCTGTAAAATCATTTTCTGAGTACATCACTGGACACAGCGCCACAGTATTTACTGATGGTAATATAGGCACCACTAGGTGATGGACACTGGCACACCCTAGACAGGAAGTTTAGACCCCTTTATAACCCCTCCCCTTACTGGGAGTACCTCAGTTCTGTAGCAAAGCAATATATGTGTATTAGCCCTTGTACACACGGTCATAGAATCCGTCGGAATGTGTCCTATCGGACCGTGTCGTCAGATAATCCAACTGTGTGTGGTATGCATCGGACTGATTCCGTCGGATCCAATTTTCCAACATGTTGGAGATATTTCCTGACCAACTGGGCCGGTCGGACATATTCCGTTCGTGTGTAGCAAATTTTTATTGGACCAAGTGCCACGCATGCTCAGATCAAGTTCCTACATCAAATCTATTGGCTACTAGCCTGAATGTAGTCCCATCGTAACTAAATTACGTCATCGCGTTCTGAAAGATCGGATTTTTCGACAACTTAGTCCGACCGTGTGTATGCAACAGTTTCGGACAAGATCCAACGGACAAAATCCGACGGAGAAAATCTGACGGATTTGGTTGTCGAAATCTTCGAACGTGTGTACAGGGGCTTTAGAAGAGGGGAGGGACCTCTGTGTCCTGTGAGGTACTCCAAGAAAAGGATTTTACAGGTAAGCTGTTATAAAAAATTTATTTTTCATACATCACGGGACACAGAGCCACAGTATTTACTGATGGGATGTCCCAGAGCAATGCTATCTGAGGGGAGGGAGACACAACAAAAGTAGGATGCAATCAGACCTGAGGACCTTGTACCTCTGCCTGCAGCACACTGCACCCAAAGGCGATATCCTAATGTCTTCTCACATCCACCTGATAGAATCTGGTGAATGTATGGACTGAAGACCAAGTTGCGGCCTTGCAGATTTGAGCCATGGAGGCCTGGTGATGCACTACCCATGAAGCACTAACAGCCCTTGTGGAGTGCGCTTTGATTTGAAAAGGTGGAACTTTCCTCTTCAAACCATAAGCTTGAACAATTACATGTCAAATCCACTTAGCAATAATAGATTTTGATGCTGCCTGTCCTTTTTTTGGGACCTTCAGGCAACGCAAACAAAACATCTGGTTTGCGAATCTGAGCAGTTGCTTGCAAATAGGTTTTGACTGCTCTCGCTACATCCACAGAATGTCGTGACTTTTCTTCCATAGAACAGGGATCTGGAAAAAATGAAGGCAGAACAATATCCTGGTTTAGATGAAAACCTGAAACCACCTTCGGTAGAAAGCTAGGATGAGAACACAATACAACTCTATCCTTGTGCATGATTAAATATGGCTCCTAAAAGAAAGAGACACCAATTCTGATACCCTTCTTGCAGAAGAAATGGCTACCAGAAAAATTAGCTTCCTTGTCAAAGGGACCAAGGAAATATGTTGTATCGGCTAAAAATGCTGTTTCTGTAATGTTGAAATAACTAAATTCAAGTCCCAGGGGTTCAGGGGGGCTCTAACCAGTGAATTAAGCCGCGTTAGCCCCTGTATAAATCTTCAGACCAAAGAATGCAAAGCAAGCGGACGTTGAAACAATACTGACAAGGCCGAGACCTGGCCCTTGATAGTACTTAAGGCCAACTTCATCTCTAACCCCATTTGCAGAAAAGCAAGGATTCTCCCTTTCTGGGATGCCAACCCCTGGATTCACACCAGGAGACATGCCTTCCAGACTCTATAATAAATGACTCTGGAAGCTAGCTTCCTTGCATTAATCAAGGTAGAAATTACTGGGCATGAAAGCCCACAACTCTTCAAAATGTGGGTTTCAATAACCAAACCATTAAAGTTAGCGTTTGTAAGGTAGGATAGAACACTGGTCCTGTGATAGCAGGTCTGGACATGGTGGTAGGGTCCGAAGAAGTTGTGGTAGCAGCAGAATCAGAGAGGATGCATAAATCAGTGATCAGTGAACTGATGCCACGGAGTCACCAATGCATCTGTCCCGCATGCAAGTGGATCCCTTGTTCTTGACACAGTTGTCGATCTTGTTGTTGAACCTGGATGCAAACAGATCTACATCCGGGATTCTCCATCTTTGGCATATAGCCAGAAAGATGTAGGGGTGAAGAGATCATTCCCCTGGGAACAACTGCTGGTGACTTAAGTAGTCCTCCTGCCAGTTCTCTACCTCTGGAATGAAGATTGCCAATATGCACGGCACATGCTTTTCTGCCCAGATTAGGATCTGGTTTAGCTCTCCCTGGGCTGCATGACTCCTGGTGCCGCCTTGGTGATGGATATAAACTATTACTGTGGCATTGTCGGATTGGATCCCGACAGGACAACCCTGCAACCTGAATGTCCAGGCCTTTAGGGCTAGGTACGCCGCATTCATCTCTAGAATGTTGAGGGGTAAGGTCCTCTCGGTTTTGGACCATTTGCCTTGGACAGTCATCTCTTCCAGAACTGCTCCCCAACCCGAAAGGCTGGCATCTGTTACCCCCTTCCAGGTAACTGGTAAAAAGGATTTCCCTTTCTGCAGATTCTCGGGTGCCAACCACCAACTGAGGCTCTGACGCACTATTGGTGACAAGTGCATCGTAAAATCTAGTGCCTGGACTTTCTTGTTCCAGGCAGACAGGATACTGTTTTGCAGCAGTCTCGAATGAAACTGAGCATAAGGAACTGCTTCGAATGAAGCCACCATCTTTCCCAACAACCTCATACAAAGGTGAATAGGAAGGACCCTTCTTTGCCCTGACTACCTGAACCAGATCCTTTATGGCACTGATTTTTGCCTGGGGTAAAAGCACCCTCTTCTGGGTTTTATCTATGACCAGACTCAAGTACACTAGTCTTCTTACTGGTTTTAAAGAAGACTTCTCTAGGATGAGGACCCAACCTAGATATTCCAGGTAGTTGACTGTGGTGACCAAACTTTGGTCTAAGCGGGCTACCGACCAGTCTATTAAGAGCAGGTCGTCAAGGTACGCAATAACGGTTATACCCTGGGACCTTAATCTGGCCAGAGGAGGAGCCAGGACCTTTTTGAAGACCCGAGGTGTAGTAGCTAGACTGAAAGGCAGAGCTACAAACTGAAAATTACGTTATTCCACTTTGAAATGCAGATATTTCTGATGAGCGGTGAAAATACAGGTATGCATCTCTGATGTCTATTGATGCCAGAAGTTCTCCTCCTTGTAGGATGGAGACTACAGATCGGATAGATTCCATGCGAAAAGATCAAATTTTTAGGAACAGGTTTAGATTTTTGAGATCTAGGATGGGTCTAACATCTCCATTTGGCTTTGGCACCGTGAAAAGGTTAGAATAAAACCCCAATCCCTGCTCTTGCATCAGAATCACCATGATTACTTTTTGCGACAAAAGTCGTTCCAACTCTTGAAAGAGAGACTTCTTTTTCTCTGGATCTTTTGGGAACATTTGATCTGAGGAAACAAGGAGATGGGAATTGTCGGTACTCTAGTTTATAACCTAGAATTATTGTGGAGACCACCCATCTGTCCTGAAAATCCTCCTGCCCGACCCTTGAGAGCTGTAGCAGTCTTCCCCCCACTCAAATGAGTGGGGACGCCCCTTTATAAAGAGGCTTTAGCATTCTGTCTTGTAGATTTCCTCCCCCAGGACTTCTTTTGTCTCCGAAGTTGACTCTGAGTTTTACCTCTTGAACCTGATGGTGGAAACTGTCACAACTGCCTGGAGGCTGATGCCCCTGGCAGTGGAGAAAGAGCCCGTTTAAATGAGGGACAACTACTTCTTTTCTTAACTGGTAAAAGGGTACTTTGCTCACTTGAGATTTTTTGGATATAATTGTCCAAATCCTCCCCAAAAAGCTTTACACCACGGAAGGGAAAACCAGCCAGGAGCTTTTTGCATGGCGTTTCGGCTGACCAATTTTTCAACCATAAGATTCTACGCATATGCACCAACCCAAGCGTAAGGTGAGAGGTCTGAAGGATAGAATCTCTGATTACGTCAAAACACAAACGCAAAACACAAAGCAGCTGGCATGTTGGCTAACTCTTGAGCCTGTTGTTCAGGGAAAACCATGAGCATCTGCTTCAAGTGGTCTCTCAAGGATTGACAAACCCCAATTGCTGCAACTGCAGGTCGAGCTACTGAACCTGCCAAGGAAAAAATGTTTTTTAAAAGGAATTCCAATTCCAGCATATGACTGTTGTTAACAGCACAAGTCAGACTTTATCAACAGAGGATATATCGGTGTCAATTGCTGGTATACCCCACTTTTTTGTGAATTTTTTTCTCCATAGGATAAAAAGTTAGACATTTTTTCCACACTGAAAAGTTTTCATCTGGGTGATGGCACTCAGCATAAATAAGCTTTTCCAGGAAGAAAAGAACAGGAAAAGCATGCGCAGCTTGAGAAGGCTTCAGTGAACCCAAACAAGACGTGGGTTTTTCAACCGACTCAGTTACCGGTAACTTAAATGTGGAGCGGACCATTTCAGTAAGAGAATGCACCAGTAATTTCTCATCCTGTGAACCTGAAGAGGGTCCTTCCCCACTTTATTCCTCAGAAGAGGAGTCATCAGTCTCATCCCGGTCCTCTGAGGGGGATTTGTCTCCCCTTTCCCAGAGTTCCTCTGTTTGAGGGTCCTGGGTGGTAGACAGAGACCTAATGTGTTTTCTTTCACTCTGTGAAGATGTGATTAAGGCCATTAATCTTTCCTCTAATCCACTTATGGTTGAGGAAAAAACCTCCTGAGTAGTATATACATGGGCTGAATGAAATGCCAGAAGCAGTTGCAGCCCCTGACCCCGATGGGCTCACTCTGACCAGCCTCCCTAGGTCCTTCAGGGGGAGATGGTGCTGCGGGGGGGGGGGTCCTCAGAGCCTGAAGGAGATCCCTTTGAGCCCCTATTTCTTGGGGCATTTGTACCTCCCCTTCTGCTCATAGTGTCAAGCACAAAATACAGAGGTACTACCAGTATGCCCTCACCACTGAGAAAAATAGTCCAGCAACTGCCGCTGCTATCAAAGCTCAGCCTTCCGCCCCCCCCCCCCCCTCGTCTTTTTAAAAAAATACCTCTTTTCCCGCGCAAGCCGAGGGCTCCGATCCTGCTCGGATCGCACATGGAGTGGAGGCTGGGGCAGAAGAGAGAGGATGACTGGTGGATGGAGAGCCGCCGTACTGGTGGTGGTGGTGCGGCATCCGCTGACTGCCTTATGGCTTCTGGCCTGAAGGAAGCTGTGGGGGGCCATTCCCAAAAAGAAAAAAAATCCCTTCCCACATTCTACCTGGAGCATGGGCCCGGAGGAGCGTGCAGCTTGTGAGACAGAGACGAGACTGACCAGCATGGAAAGGTACGTGCTCTTGACAGCCCCCGGTGACGACTTTAGGCATATCATACATTTACTTAAAGGAGAAAACCCACAAGAATTAGAAAAATGCCTTAGGAATCTCCCTTACCTTATCCAGTCGCAGGGTTCTGTGGTAACAGACCCAATCTTCACCTCTCACGGTGGGCTATGTTTAGAAAACCTTCAGGAACTGGGGCCCCCTTTATTTAAAAATGGGGAATCCCAGCCCTGGGCCTGTAAAAGCACCTCGCCACGAAAATTGCTGAAAAAAACCAATACTGGATCCCAGGGTCCAGCTCTCTAAAAAGAGAGAATTGTTACAGGTAAAACCTCATTTCTTCTGGCACGAGGCCCGGGTACCATTCAATTCAGCCTGGACAAGGCAGTTTGAATGTATCCGGTTGTATGGCTTGCCCCAGTAAGGAATATTCCAGAGGAGCTTAGCACAGCACATCTTTACTCGTGACCAACACCTAAGACACTGGCGAAAAAAAAACTGAGGTACTCTCAGTAAGGGGAGGGATTATATAGGGGGCTAAACTTCCTGTCTAGTGTGTGCCAGCGTCCATCACCTAGTGGTGCCAATATAACCATCAGTAAATGCTGTGGCTCTGTGTCCCATGATGTATGAAAATTAAAAACACAATGTTCTCTCCTAGCTTGTTTTAAACCAAAAGGACAGGCCTCTACAAATATCATATGCCTTCCTTGAAGATATTTTGTACATGTAAGGTCAAATATACTGAATGAGAACCTGATTTATTCTTGTGTTACATCAGAGCAGGTAGCTTTGAAATCTGCACATATGGCCATCCTGGAAATAGGCGCCATTCTATTCGAATTGGCTGCTCCTTGGAGAGTCCATTGCACTGACTCTGAATAAACCTGTAAACAGTAATCACATCTTCCTTATGCCTGTGGCAAGGTGTAATAAAATAACTAAACATAAGGCTCCAGGGTCCACACAGTGATAAATATTTCAGATACACACATTCTCCCACGAGGCCATGACTTACCTGTATGGAATTACTTATGAGCGTGTAATTCAAACTGCATGAGCGTGTGATGAAAATAGCTGCCACTGGAATATCATTACACACTATAAACACAAATTCATCTTTATGGCTGTCTGCCATGCTAAAATTGGAGGTGTGACACTTTCAATGAATGTGGTTTTCCACGGCAATGGGTGTGATTGATTTGTTCAGCCTGATTACTCTGCGCAGACAGTTGCCATATAAAGAACACAAAATAGTATGCTACTGTGCATAGACACTGCTACTGAGTGACAATTATATAATATATACATCAGTCTACCATAACGCTACTGTGCAGTTATGCAAATATAAAGTGTACACGTGAGAGCATACATGAAGCACACCATTTTTGTGGGCGGCCACTCCATACAAAACTGATTTCTTCTTATTAGCTGTAAATCAGTGGTGTTTGACCTTTCCCTAGGTCTTTAGTGCAAACTGGGACTCTCTAGAGAAAATCTTACCTATTCTGGCACAGTTGTAAGCAAGCAAACTGGGATTTTCCTACTTAAACTGTCACAGAACTCATATTACTATGAAGAGAACACAAGGGTGCAGAACATACAAATTTTACATCAGAAAATTAGGGGCTGATGACAAACACAGCATGGGTTAAATACCACATTCAGTCTGTCATAGTTGTCCAAAGAAGGTGCAAGAGAAGATCTCCTGATTGGTGTCTTACACAGCATGAAAGAACTAGTGGAGAATTTTGATCTTACCCTATTTTGGTTAGAGCTGTAACACATTTTACTTCTCTCTATCGTTATAAACCATTCTGCAGTGGACTCTGAGGGGCTAATGTATCAAAATGTGCTACTGGGAAAACATTAGTGTTGTCTATAGCAGTACTGGTTTAAAATGTAAATGATTTTAACTGAATGGTATCATGGCTAGATCTAGGGGGGTGCTGGGGCAGGCTGTGCCCCCCCCCCAAAGCCAAACACCTCCATGTCCCCCCTCACGTGGACCTGTACCCAGCAGTTTTACTCCTTCTCTCATCCCTGCACACAGCCTGGACACAGGCAGAAGCCTCCTCCTCCTCACATAACACATATCTGCAGCCTCTGCCCTGCCAGCAGGGACCTCAATAGTCCTCCATTTTCTGTCCTGTGCCCAGCCTTTGTGCAGAAAAGGGATGGGAAAAGGAGCTCCACCAGCAGAGACCCCCGTTGTCCTCTACCCTGCCAGCAAAGACCACCGTCCTTCTCCACCCTGCGTATGTGGTTTTAATTACTTAAATGTTGTTTCACATGAAATAAATATATATTGTATGTGCGTATGTATGCATGATGTATGTATGTATGTATGTATGTATGTATGTCACGGCACCTTGGTTGAGAAATCCTGTCCACTCTCCCTCTGTCAACAATTTGCAGCTCTGACGGTCTCAGCCCTATATAATATCCAGGGCTGAGACTGGTGGAATCCCGAACTGTCGGTAAAGTGAGAGCCAACAGTAATAGGCAGAGCCGACAATGTACAAAGCCCTGAATGGGGGAGGCTTTCAAAGTGTTGACCTGCTTGGCATCATCCTGCAGTGCAAGACTTTGCAAACAAACATTTCTCCAGGCAGTGGAGGTGCCGAACATGGAAGAGAAAGTCTGCCAAGTGAGAAGGTGTCTGGATCAGGGAGGTCAGTTTTTTTTTGAAAAAGGTACTATGTATGCATTTTATGTGCGTGAGTGTATATATACACACACACTATATATATATATATATATATATATATATATATATATACACACATACATATATATATACACACACACACACACACACAGGACAAATCAGACAGCTCTCCAGAAACTTTGATAAATAAGACCAGCCACATTTTCCATACGATTATCAAGTCATGTTAAGCTATCATCTAGGTAATAAAACAATCAAGATCATGAGCAACAAAGGAAAGGTAAGGGAAGAATATATGCAGAAATCATAAATCTAAATCAAAACATAAATCTATCCTAATCTACTAGACCAACCACATAATCTGTATCATTTAGACATAAACACATTCATATTACAGTACATGCACACTTTATTATATTCACATGCTTTAGGTTTCTGATTAACAGATACTATTTGTATGCCATGTATCAAATCATTTATTGGGACCTAAATGACTCATAGTGCCCTTGTTCACTAATGAGTATGCTTCCAACATGGATCAAAAAAAACTATTTTAAAAAGGAACGTTGATCCTCCAAGTGAACAGGGTTGGGAAAGTGGGTCATAGGTACATAGAAATCTACACTGAGCATTAGTAACGAAGCAAAAAAAAAAAAAGCAAAAATGTATTAAAGAATATAAATTGTATATTTCTGTACTACGCTCTGCCAGGACTGTCATTACACATAGATGACTAATGAAGAGAAGAATGCCCCTACCTGTGTAGTAGTTGTAGTGGTCTGTATTTTCTTGATCTCTTTGCCAAGATCCCGACCATCATCGGACCTCTCAGTGTCAGACACTGTACTGCTAGCATCAATATTTACTAAGGATTTGCTAGTAGAAGATTCAGTTTCCAGAGTGGTAGTAGTCATTTGAGCATATTCCAGCCCCTTTGACGATGAAGCCAACTCTCGATCAGAAAGGCTTCCTAAACTATCAGCCGTTGTGTGGATTTTAAAATCTTTTTCCCCGATCACAGCTGATGCACAAGTAAGGTCAACGCTACCTGTCATATGTGCCAGCAGACCAAGGTCATCATTAACACCAAGGTGAACATGAGCATCCTGGACATTACCAATGGCTAGATGGTTACCACCAGTCAGCTCAGGCAACAGTTTGTCTTCTGAATTAGTCATTTTATCAAAAAGGAATGAGGTATTGTTAGAAGTGGTTTGGTCTTTCTCATCTGCTAGTGTGATCAGAGGACCATCTTTCTCTTCAGTTTCTTTTATAATGCCAACACTGTCATGGACATTGTTTTGAAGTTTTTCAACAGCCGCACTGTAGACATTGTCCAATAAAGATTCTACTTCAACCAAAGCACCATTTTCTCCAGTGACCAAAGTCTCTGGAGATAAATCTAAGTCATCTAGTTTTACCTCTGTGGCTTCAACCTTTTCTGCTTTGATGTCCACCAGAAGGTCATGAACCTCAACCCGAACCCCACCAGCTGGTCTATCAGTGTTAGTGATAGCATCATCAGAAATTTTAGTGGCGATGAGCAGATCTCTGGTGTCAGCATTCACAGGATAGTCTGTTTCACTTTCAGGGCTCTGACTCTGGGAGAGGTCCTCAATTTCTCTAATTTCCAGTCCACCTTTGGCAGCTGCAGCTTGAGAGAGACCAGATATGGTGCTGACGTTTCCTTTTTTACCCTTCTTGATATTCTCCTCCTCTTGCCTTTGATATTCTTCATACATTTTTGCCAAGTATTCCTTGTGAGCTTCATATGTGACCTTAAAAACAAAAGAAAATTTTTGTTACTCCATAAAAAGATCAAGACCTCTTCATTGTTGTATACCATTTAAGGATTATGCACAAAAAAAGGTTACTTTCCTTTATATGGGACTCATTAAACATAATAAAGCAGTTAAATAAGGGTTATGTGAATAATTCCTAGTTAGCAACAACCATAATTAGACTTTTGTGCTATTGCACCATGGGGCTTTATGTATCAAAGTGCGAGTACTCGGAACCATGTTTATTACACAAAGCCAATAAGGTTTCAATCTTCATAGGAAAACAGCCGTAATCAGAAAATCTGAATCTCACTGGTGCCCATGGGGAAATAAATACCATACTCATATGTAATATATTGCAGCTTGAGTTGCTGTATGGTTTTTGCCAGGTCTTTCCACCTCCACTTGAATTGGTGGCCCTGCACTATAATCCAAATCTTATGCTACAGACCAATATAATCCTTTCCTAGAGATCAACCATGGGCTTCAGGAAAGATGTTGGGAATTCCTCCCACGGAGCCATTGTTCTCCTGGCGGGGGGGAGCCATTCCGGCTGGGAGAACAGTTATTAATGCTAGCAGCTATAGCCGCTGGCAATAATCGCATGAAAATAGTCTGGTTGTGCCCAAGTTGATCAATCAATCAACTTGGGTACAATCAGTCTGCCCATTCATGGTTTGAATATCAGCTGGTTTAGCAGGGATTAAAACCATCTATTGGCGGCTTAAGATTCTTGCATACATAAAAGTCCACAGAAGCAGCTGATTTTCTTGCTGTTAAGGCTCAACTTTTTTTCTGTTCTGAGGAAATAATTTAAGAACCTTCAATGTTGCTTTCTAAATTCCTGGAGGAATTTTTTTTTTCTAAACACAGTCACAGGAAAGATTGAGTGAATTACGCACACAGAGTAACCGTAAAATGTTACACGGCACAGTTTAAAAATGTTCATGACAAATACTTGAGCTGACCCCATGCTGTTACTGTTAAAAGTGGTTTACCAAAACTGCTAATGATGCTCAATATAGAGTTGTTCAGACTTGATAAGTAATGCACTGATGTTTTTCCACTGTTGAACGCAATGCCTGTAAGGTGGCTTAAAAGTCTAATTGCAAATAAATACAAGAGAAGAGCTATGAGGTGCCTTGTGTCCAAAAAATTCTAGCATTAGATACTCTATGATAATTGCATGCTTGCTACAGTTATAAAGGATTGCTCATGTCTCCCATTTTTTCTAATGAAGGGATAAACAAATGAAAGTCATTATTTCAACCACTAAATTTATGACTATGCTCGCCCAAAGAAAAGTTGGCAGACAAATTATATACATAACATTTGTTGGAGAATGGATGTCATGCAATGTGGTCAAATCATTCCTAGCTCCAGACAAACAACTAAATAACAGTGGGAAACAAGGAGAACCTCCATTAGGTTTTTATTATTATCTGGGTAGGGGCCCCTTTCACACAAGATGTCAGATTGGGTCCGTCTGTCCAGTTTTCAAGTGGACCCGATTGGACCATCCATTCTCCTCTATGGGCAGTTGGATGTGAACAGACTTGTGTCTGTTTACACCCAGATACCTCTGATCTGATAAAAACAAACAGAATGAATCCGTTCCCCTTCATTTGCTCAGATCAGAGGGCAGTTAAGTTTCGACAGACAGCAGGTCTGTTTACATCTGACTGGCCATAGAGTAGAGCAGGCTGTGTCTGTTCTACTGGAACCGCCCCGTGTGAAAGCAGCTTTAGTGTTAGAAAGGTTTCCTTGAATTTCTTTCCTGGTGTCTTTGGGTGTGACGGGTGTCACTAGGAAGACAAACCCAACATTTTTTTTTTAAGCAGATATGACCATCACACATTTTTATGTCTGCCTTGAGTACAGAAGAGCCTTACATTAAAAGGTCCATTCATTCCAAATTGCATACTGAGCTTCCAGGCTTGTTCGCTATCAACAGTGGAGTGTATGAAAATAATGGCTCTATGGAGTAGAACTTTTTTGGAATATTTGATGGAATGAAGCATGAAAATACCTTTAGTTCTAAAGAGGTTCTACTGTGCTATGCACTTGTTTAGTTGGAGGGACTTTTGATTCTGTTAAGCCCATCTCACCATAACGATTATACTGGGACAATAGGAAGGTAAAAAGAAGCGCTTGATCCAACATGGCACAATCTGATGTGGTCATGTCCAGCATTCACTGCTTAACAGGTCAAGTGCTGTATGGAGGACCGATCACACTAGAACTATCTGGCCGAAGTTCTAGCTCTTGTACACTCTATCCATCTAACTGGAATATGGTTTTAAAGGTAGTCTATAATAGTTTTACCGACTGTGATGGTTCATACCTAATGCAGTACAATCACCATCTGGTATGCTAGTGATTATAGGCACTTTGTGGGCGATTATGAAGCAATAAAGACTCACAATAACAATTACTGTCCAGTGTACTGCCAATTATACATACTTCATGCTAATTATGTTGCAATGAATACTCACAATAACAATCACTGTTCAATGTGCTGACACCTCTGTAAGCTTTGAGGTGATTTTGTTGAAAATAAAGGCTTATCATCACAAATTACTATCCAGGGCACTGCCAATTATCTATACTTTGTGGGTGATTATACTGTAACAACGACTTACTTTCACAATAACTGCCCTGTGTGCTGACCAATTATACATGGTTCTTTCTTCTTGCAGGAATGAATGTGCTGTTCAAGAATGTTCTGGAATCTCTTTTTAGGATATATTTTTTTTTTTTTGGAACAGTGTTTCTGAGATAATGCTGGCTGACATGTTTTCCAGATCACGTCACAAAAACACAGGTGACCTACACCAATCAGTCAAAACATAGATTTATCTTATACAGCCCATGGTCTAAATGAAAATACACCAATAGGTGCCCCTATCCACAACTACAGTGTCCATGACTGTCTGAATTCCCTAAACAGTGAATGCATTCGATAGGATGCGGTCACCATTCAGTTGACAATTTTACCTCTCACCTCCTTTACAATCAGCAGGGATCGGGCAAAATTTGAGCTGTGTATAGGCTAGCATAAAGTGTTTACTAAACCAACAACAGAAAAATCAGTCTCTATATGCAAAAAAGCATGCTTGTTATACTCTATGTGGAACCTAAGGGAGTAATCCTGCACATTGTGCAAAAAGGCTGTTTGATCATGTCTTCTCTGATCCTCCCCTTCTTTTACGGTCTCTAATCAATCTGCTGATAGTACAGAGCCTTGGGGACACTCTGCACATGCTCATTTTAGTGTATATTGCTAGAGAGTTTTATTTTGTTTTTGTTTTGAGGGATGTGATCGGCACAGGGCCAATCAGCACTGTCCAAACAGAGAGTCAGGAGTCATGCAGCCTCATAGGACAGTCAGAGGAGAATGAAAATTCCTCCTACAAGCTTTAACTAATTCTCAGCTGGACACTGATAGAAACCACAAGACTGCTATATACTACTGAGAAAAGGCATTTAGCAGTTTATATTTACTAAAATAATTGAATTTCCATGTACTGTGGGAGACCAGATATAGTGACTGCAGGGTCCTGCGTTTAGTAACACTTTAAGGACTTATACAGATGGGCAATTGTGGCCTGTTTTAGGACTATTCAAATTGCATTTAAGTTCCATTAGAAAAGTATTGGAGATCCTTCAGAGTTAATTTACAAATGGTTTCTGCCCTCTTAATAACTTTTATAGGGAGAAAAGTAGTTCCAACACAACATTTGTCTATAAACACAAGCTTGAGTGGTACCTATTGACATGAGTTGGCTTCTGTCTAAATTTAAGGTATTAAAATATCAAAAGAATCATGTCTATGGCCAACCTGCAACTTGTGTAGATTGGTGCCAGAGAATAGTCTGCAGGGTGAGCAGAGATGCTCTTCATCTATTCTCAAGGATGATTGTTCATCACTTAAATCTTTCAACTACTATTTCATGCCTATAGGGAAAGTGAAGTGTTACAAAACCCAGGACACTGAATTCACTATATCTGGTCTCCCACAGTACACAGAACATGGAAATGCAATTATTTTAGTAAAAAGTTTTCATTGTACTCTCACTGTCCTATAAAACTTCAGGACCTCCGATACTCTGTCTGGACAGTGCTGATTGGCCCTGTGCTGATCACATGCACTCTCCCAAAAAAAAAAAAAAAAACTCTCTAGCAATACACACCAAACTGAGCATGTGCAGCCTGACTCCTTTCATTTATAATATTCAGATATGAGTTGGAGACACTGGAAGAAGGTGTGAAAGTTCAGAAGATAGGATCAAACAGCCTTTTTACACAATGCAGAGGATTAACCCCTTAGGTTCCACAGCGAGTATAACAAACATGCTTTACTGCATATACAAACTGATTTTACTGTTGTGGTTTTAGTAATACTTTAAAGTGGTTGTAAAACCTCCCCTACAACTTTGTCCCATGTGAATCAGAATAAAAAACCCTAATGAACACTGCTTGTAGATATCTCCTTACTTGCTTAGTATTGTTGTAATCCTTTTTGTTCTTTAGAATGATGTCACTGAGCATGCCCAGATCTCCCCTGATTTACGGCACACTCTCTATGTCTTATCTATGTGTTATCAAGACTTCCTACGGCACACAGCTCTGAACTCCCAGCAGGCTTCTAATCACTCAGAGCTTCCTTCTACACACCATGTGACCTCACATACAGTGTAAACCAGGGGATGGGACAGCAGTACTGCAGTCTTATCAGCTGAAACTGATAGGACTCATACAGGCAAACACTAGGTAATCAGCACAAGTAAATACTATGAAATAAACAAGTCAGCTATGAACAGGGAAGCAGGGTTGCCATAGAAACGTTGGATTGAGAAGGAGGCTTGGTTAACAGTACAGGAAGTGCTCAGTGTAAGGGCAGAAATACACTCCACTGTGGACTCAGAAAACAATACTTAAGATGGCGCTGCCTAACCCCTGGAAACTAGCTTTTTAAAGTTTCTTTAAACAGTAAGTAATATACGATTTGGGCTGGATTACAGTGGCTATAGTTTGATAATTACTTATAAGGGACTAAATGAAAAGAAGCATCAGAGTGGGAGAGTTTACTTCCTCTTTAAGGAAGACAGTTACCAGCACTGAAAAACTGTAGAGAACGGTAACAAGAACAAATGTACAGTGGTGTGCAATAGCAATTTATTTTGGGCCACTTGCCCCATAGGATGCATCTTCAGCATTGCTACACGTAAAGTGGAATTGCAGACATGACTTCTTTTTTACTGATATGAGTAGAGTGGGGAACAGGTAGAATCTTTGCCAGCTTTTTACTGCTGTATATGACTCCGTTTGGAAGATGGACTTATGAAAAAGGAGTAGAGGGGAAACATCCCAATAGAGATTCCTATTCTGGTGCCATCGGTATGTTGCTGCTATATAACTTTATGTGGAAACAGAATACAAGTCCTGTCAGAGATTCTTGCCCTGTCGTAAATTTGGGTGGAGTTCCACTAGTAAAAGATCCTCAAAAGTGCAAGCAAAGCACTTATGCTATGATTTTAGCATAAAGACATGCTGTGTACTTCAAATTTACATCACTGATGGTAAATTACTAAACATGTAGCTATGGGTGAAGATTTGCATACTGATTTCCTCTTCAAAGAACAATTTAATGTGGGGATGTATGCATTCTTTCACAGCACATTTATCCATCTATCCGTCATGTCTTTCCCAGCACTCATCATTTATGCAAAGGAGAAACAGACTTCAAAGCCATAATTGTGCATGCCTTTATAATTGTACCATTTTCATTATTTTAGTTTGTAGATTATCCATTGCAGTCTATCAGAAGAA
The DNA here is from genome assembly GCF_037356315.1 of Lithobates pipiens. NCBI lineage: Eukaryota > Metazoa > Chordata > Amphibia > Anura > Ranidae > Lithobates > Lithobates pipiens. The sequence goes on along the minus strand of NW_027507748.1, from coordinate 626,277,174 downwards.
CTGAATTTGATATCACCTTTGGAGAGATTCAAATGCATAAACAGTAAACTAAATTAAAGTAGAATCAGCAAGAAAACATTTTAATAGTATAAGATAAACTATCATCCAAGCAATGTCAAGCAACTGCAATGTGTAAATTTGGTTCTCTCAAGGCTATCAACTGGCAATAAGTAAATACGATCCTGGCTTTGTGGTTGCATCACATCAGCTATCTCTTATTACAAATTACACTACTTTGTTTTAATCTGATAAGACTAAGTGGTTATTCATTCTCTGCATTAAATAAAAAAAATGTCCCAAACTTGTATCACCCCCTCACCTCTCTAAATACTTACTGGAGTCCTATCTCAATCCACCCTGTGCCCATCTGCAGCAGCACTGGTCTGTGTTCCTCTCCTCACAGGGCACAAAGGCAGCAGCGGGAGCCAATTAATCAAATCCTGTGTCCATGGCCAAGCTGGGCTGTGTGTGTGTGTTTATGGACGCACACAGCCTGGCTCAGAAGTGAGCATGCACGTCACTGCACGTGGTTTGCTATGGGGGGAGACACAGAAGAGGGGGGGTGGACAGTGTCAGCCTGGGACCCCTGAAGAGGAGGTTCAGGGCCGCTCTGTGAAATACCACTGAACAAAGCAGTTAAGTAGGGTATACATGTTTATTATTTTAATTTTGAAAAATAAAAATGTAACGTTTACAGCCCTGGCCAAAAGCTTTGAGAATGACAAATATTAATTTTCATAAAGTTTGCTGCCCCGTTCAGTTTTATGATGTCAATTTTCATATACTCCAGAATGTTATGAAGAGTGATCAGATGAATTGCAATTAATTGTAAAGTCCCTCTTTGCCATGAAACTTAATCTCAAAAAATAATTTCCACTGCATTTCAGCCCTGCCATAAAAGGACCAGTTGACGTCATGTCAGTGACTCTCTTGTTAACAGGTACAGGTGTTAGTGTTGACGAGAATAAGGCTGGAAATCACTCTAATTCTGACTGAGTTACAATAACAGACTGGAAGTTTTAAAAGGAGGGCGGTGCTTAAAATCATTTGTCTTACCCTGTTAATCATGGTTACCTGCAATGAAACATGCAGTCATCATTGCTTTGCACAAAATGTGTTCACAGACAAGGATATTGCGGCTTCTAAGATTGCACCTAAATCAACCATCATTATCGGATCATCAAAAACTTCAAGAGGAGAGGTTCAATTCAAACTTCAGGGTGCCCAAGGAAGTCCAGCAAGCACCAGGACCATCTCCTACAGTTGATTTAGCTGCAGGATCGGGGCACCACTAGTGCAGAGCTTGCTCAGGAATGCCAGCAGGCAGGTGTGAGTGCATGCAAAGTGAGGCGAAGACTTTTGGGGGTGGCTTGGTGTCAGAAAGTGCAGCAAAGAAGCCACTTCTCTCCAGGAAAAACATCAGGGACAGACTGATATTCTGCAAAAGGTACAGTGATTGGACTGTTGAGGACAGGGGTAAAGTCATTTTCTCTGATGAATTCCCTTTCTGATTTTTTGGGGTATCTGGAAAACCTTGTCCGGAGAAGAAAAGGTGAGCACTACCATCAGTCCATGCTAACAGTAAACCATCTTGAGACCAGGTGTGTGGTTGCTTCTCAGCCAAGGGAGTGGGCTTCACCTTCACATCCTTTGGTATGCTATGGGACTTCAAATGCTGCCTTATTCTCAGCTGCTAAAACATTGTTTCTATTAGAATTCTGTTTACACTGATCAACCATAACATTATGACCACCCACCCATCTAATATTAAGTAGGTCCCCCAATAGCTGCTAAAACAGCCCTGACTTGTCTGGGCATGAACTCCAAAATAACATCCATATGAATGACAGCACCCAAGGTTTCCCAGAACAACATAGCCCAAAGGATCACATTGCCTCCACGACTTGCCTTCTTCCCATAGTGCATCCTAGTGTCATCTCTTCCCCAGGTACCCGACTTATTCACATGATGTAAAAAAAAAAAACATGGTTCATCAGACCAGGTTGCCTGTATCTCTCTGTGGTCCAGTTCTAATGCTCACGTGGCTATTCTAGGTACTTTTGGCTGTGGACACGGGCATGAGCACCCTGACAGCTGACTCATACACAATAAACTGAGATACATTGCGTGTTCCTGACACCCTTCTTTTTAAACCAGCAATAACTTTTTTTTTAGCAATTTGAGCTACAGTAGCTTATCTATAGGATCAAACTTCATGGGCCAGCCTTCACACCCCACAAGCATCAATGAGCCTTGGCTGCCCATGATCCTGTCACCTGTTCTCAGTGGCAGCCCATGCATTGTGGGTGCATGGGCGCCACCCCCTCTATCCCTGCTGCCACCTCCCTATCCATGCACCCGGCCCCTTTCAGGATGCCGGACATATGGACTCCTATAGCGGGGGCAGGAGGGGGTATATTTTTTTTGAAGCACCTGATTAGAGCCAGCGGCTCTAATAGGCTTAAAAAAAAAGGGTGGGCTCAGGGCGGAGAGTGCGCCCTGATCCCACCCAATTGTGTGACCATAGAGACTGAATATTCTATCCATCCTTGGGGGGAGGGGCAGGGGTGTGTGAGCGGGATGTCCTGGGAGTGACACTGGCAGCATATGATGAGCACAGTGGCAGCGTTTGACGGGCACAGCGGCAGTGTTTGATGGGCAGCGTTTGATAGGCACAGTGGCAGCATTTGATTTTTTTTTTCAAAAATTTTGAGCACCAGCCACCACTGCCTGTTCTCCTTCCTTGGACTACTTTTGGTAGGTCCTGACCACTGCAGACCTAAACCTCACACAAGAGCTGCAGTTTTGGAGCTGCTCTCACCTAATCATCTAGCCATTACAATTTGTTAAAGTAACTCAAATCCCTACATTTACCCATTTTCTCTGCTTTCAAAACATGAACACTTGCTGCCTAAATATACTTTCAGGTGACGTTGTAATGAGATATTCAACGTTATTCACTTTACCTGTCAGTGGGCATAATGTTCTGGCTGATCGATGTAAGTTAGTTTCAATTCACAATTTGCACGGGTAAAACTGCAAATAAAATTTCACCCAGGTTCTTGCATAATACTACCGTGCTACCAAGAACTTATTCAGTGTCAGTTGCTTGGTATTGCTTGGATGATAGTTTATCACACAATTAAGGTCTGGCTATCCTATCCAAGTCAAGCTGTAACATCTTTATACACAATTACCCTATTGATAAAAAAAATAAATAACTTGAAAGTAAGGAACAATATTAATAACAGTTGCAACGGTAAAATTGCTGTATTCATAATTAACTATATATTACTCATAGATAACAGAAAACAGTGGTAGGCTTCATCTTTTAGACATAGGGGGTTTAGTTACACGATGTGTAAAATTTACGCAAAAATGACCTTAAATTGTATCAAATAAAAGGAAAGGACATTCACGACAAAGCAATACTGAACCTAATGGTCCACAAGGTGGCACCAAATCAATATGCTAAAATTACAAGAGTAGACTATAAAAAAAGTTCAAGGTACCTTGGAGTGAGCTATAGATAGTGTGTCCACCCAGACTCTCCAGCCTCCCCATTCATATTTGATAGCGTGATAAAGAAGTATTCGAAAAATGTTGTAGACCATCTCTGTGATCTTCTGCTCTTCAGAGCTCTTTGGATTGATGTAGCCGAGAGAGAACATCCAGTCCTGCCACACAGAGCACTGTAGGAGGCACCTAGAAGTACAGCAGACATGAAAACGTTAAAGTAACTTTACGTAAAAAGAAGAGGAAGGAATAACTTCATAATGTTCACAGCTGAGGAATGTGTAACATGTCTCCTAGACTAGATGCGGTGATAATTACTGACTGTATAATATCAGCTAAGTTGGGTATAAATTCCTGCACACATCACCTTCAATTTCTCAGTTTTCATAAACTAGCAGCTTTGTATCTTTAATATATTAAAAACAAAGTTATCAACATTGCAGCAAAGGAAAAAAAGCCAGCTGCCTATAGCTACCAACAAAGTGTGTTTTTTGTATTCATTTATTTAGCACCAACAAATTCTGCAGCTACTTACATCCATCCCACAATCTAATATTTCTACCACAGTCATTCATTCAAGCACACACTTGGTGGCCAATCTAGGTATGGGGTGGTACACAATGCTGGATTAGTCCGTTTATTTTTTACCATCCCTGTCCCATTGCAGAGATTTAACTTCACTTCCTGTCCCATAGCCAAACAGGAAGTGAGAGGAAATCTATGCAAATTAAGGGAATCTATTGCCCCCACCCCCAGGCCCTCAGAACTCACAGGCTGGATCCTCACCTACTATGTAACTAGTGCCCCCACTTGAAAATGTATTAAACAGCAAGGGGTGGGTCATATTTAAATTAGGAGGTCACGAGTTTTGTCAGGCCTAGGGCAGCACAAAACCTAAATACACTACTGGTGATACAGCAATGAGACCAGAGCCACCACAGTCAACCAATACAGCACAGTCCAAGAATTACTACATTCCCCTGGAAAACATTCCCAACCTGTATTAAGCCTGTACAGTCTCCTTGTTTTTATGGGTTTCCCCTGGTTCCTTTTCCAACCCAAACACATCCTTGTATGAGTAATGTACAGGAGTTAGCTACTGACAAAAATGGCCCTAAAATCTACGTAAAAGTAGCTTCCACCAAAGCAGGAACTATTATTATTGTTTTTAGGCCACTCTTGTGTAGTTTTGGCTTAATGCTTGGAATCATCTTGCTGGCAGACAAATGTTCCCTGATTTCCACCTAATAGAGTAAAAAAAAAAAAAAAAAAAAAACCTAAAAAAATTAAATAAAAAAAAAGATGCACTTAAATAATTAGCACACTGACCTTCGATTCTCCCGGCTGTTGCTGAAGAGTTTAATCATGTCGGACAGAAAAAGGCGTCTCACCTCCATAAGGTCAGAACTTGGAGTGGAGTTTTTCAGTAGTGTGGCCACCACCTTGAGAATCACTGATAAAAAAAAATATATAAATCACTGTACAAGTGGAGTTCATAAAATGTAGATGATGGCTTGTTTTAAAGAATAAAATGTATTTCTAAAAAAGACACGGACACAATTGTTCAAAATGTATATATATATATATATATATATATATATATATATATATATATACACACACACACACACACATATTCTATCAGGACACAAATATGGGATTGTTTTTTAAAGCCCGACTCCAGGCAAAAAAAAAAGTGTATTCCCATGCAGTGGGGCTAACTGCTCGTTTTTGTCTAGGGGCGACCAGAAAGCTTGTATTCACCTGATTCCCCGATCCAGCAGCAAACGATGTTCCCCAACGATCCAGAGGAGGACTGCTTCTGACGCCATCAAGCCCAAGAACAGTACACCATGGGGGGGGGTCAGGAGCCGCAGGGATTGGTCTTGTGCAGCAAGGATCAAAGGAATAGGCAAGTATATGTCCCTTCTCCAATTCCCAAGACAAAAATGAATATTTAACCCTTGCAGCACTGGCAAAGCCCCACTGCAAGGAAATCTCTTTTTTTTTTGGCCAGAGTTGGGCGTTCAATTTCCAAGATTGTCAATGTAAGCTTTGCTACATTATAAGTTGGGTCACTGACTTATTACAAGCATTTGCTTGTCACATGTTGGGAAACCTCAGATGTGGGTCACTGACTCACACACTTGCTGACACATTTTATCACTTTACAACAGCAATACACACATACGCAGTGGCAGAGCATTTGGTCATATGATGTTTATGCCATTGATCTAGAATAGTGCACCATTTATATTTTCATTCATGCAGGATTATGCAGTCTCCTGGACCTGCAGCTGGTTGCGGGCTCTCATACAAGGAAGCAGTAGTGATGTTTATCTGCATCTACCCTTCCCTTGTCCATTCACAGAATGCCTTGTCCACAAGACTGCAATACCTAGCATGAACACAATTATGATTGTACACAACATCAAAGTGATATGGATTTGGTGTAAATATCAAGAGGTCATTTTTTCCCCGACAGGTATGACCAGTGATAGAACCGCAGATACCAGTGTGCCGTGATAAGGCTCTGTGTCTTACAAATGTATTTGCAAATGTGTGCAGACTAAATCCCTGTTTTAACGCATATTGTACAGGTGGATTCAGTTGTCAGCAGGCTGGTCTCGGAGTAAGCTTGGATTTTTATTTGGATTTATCCCTGGCCTTGTTTATATCATATGTTGTCTTCCAATGCTGCTTGCTGCAATGGCCAGTTATAGGTGGGGCAGTGGACACCTTTTTTGTATTGCTGCTATATTGGTCAGGCAACGCACTGACACCTTTGCAGCCATTGTGCGATTTGCTGGGTGTTCAGTGTGCCCCTATACTTTTAAGAAGGGGTGGGCTCCCTTCAGTCCACCTGCCCTTTCACCTATCCATCAGAATGCATGTGCTTCCATTGTGGAGTCACTTATAAGCTAGTGGTAGGACCACAGATGTCAGAGTGGTGTGACTAGGCTCCGTGGCTACAAATGTGTGCAGACTAAACCCCTGTTTTAACACATACTGTTAGGTTGATTCGGTTGTCAGTGGGCTGGTCGGTGAGTAAGCTTGGATTTTTCCTTGGCCTTGTTTATAAGATATGACCAGGGGCGGACTGACCATTCGGGTACTTGGGCACTGCCCGAGGGCCCCATGCCACTAAGGGGCCCTATCAGGGTTGCCAGCCTCAATAAAACCAGGGACAGTATGTAAAAATCTTTTTTTTTAAATCCCAAGATTATAGCTGCCCGCCTCTCCAGTACCTTTTCGGTGTGTGTATGTGTATTCTGTGTGTGTATACTGTGTGTATACTGTATGTGTGTGTATGTATACTGTGTGGCCCCATAATCTATTGCCCGGGGGCCCCATAATCTCCTATTGCCCGGGGGCCCCATAATCTCCTATTGCCCGAGGGCCCCATGAGTTGTCAGTCTGCCCCTAGATATGACCAAAAGCTCTCTGCCTAGTTTTTAAACGTACAAGCCTAAACTACATCTTTAGGCTAGGTTCACATGTCTGACAGCGTGGAACATGCAAAAAATCGCACACATTCCCAACCGCAGGGAAACACGCTGCACTTTAGCAGACGTGCGGTATGCCATTAATTCCTAACACCACCCCCCATGCCTCAGCAGCCGGGGCAGGATTTTGTGCGCTAAGCCAAATGGTACCTCAGCATTTTAGTGAATTTAAAAAAAGGGTTGCCCAATTCTTTCCCTGCATTTCTCACAAATGCACACACACAAGTGTGAACAGAGCCTAAAAAGAAACAGATGTCTGTGGTAATTTTACACTATTCTCAAATCATTAAGTCACAAATTTTCAAAAAGACTGTGGGAAAAGTAGCTGGGATCCTGAAATTAAAAAAATGTTTGTTATCCTTTCTTACTTGGATTCTGTATCTTCACAGTTGAATCTGGCTCTGGATGAGGCTTGTGGACAACTTGAGTGCAAACCTGCTCCGTCAAGATCTAAAAAGACAAAAGCAGATAAGAACCCACATCAAGCATACGAATTATTATTTTTTTTTTTTTTTTTTTTAAATTTTTGCACTGAAGCTTTTATATTAAATCTAATATAATGTGTATAATTGCTGGAATTAATCCCAGTAGAACCTTTATTATAATTATATCAAGAGAGCACACACTGTCTACAGGTAAATTCAGGAGTATATCAACAAAATCTGACACCGGAGGATAACATAGAACCTTGTTTTCCACAAATGAATTAAAAATTTTGCCTTTGTCATTTTATTAATGTTCTGTTTTAGTAACAACATTGCAATCAAGCCCTGTCTTTAAAAGCCAAGGACAACACTACACCCTACCGACTTGAGTGGGAGTCAGGATTTCTGAAGGCCAGCCTTACCAAATCGCAGTACTAGTTTTGTTAATTTTCCTCGGAAAATTGCTAACTTTTATTTTCAACAGAGATTTAAATTGCATTTTACGGAAACAATAAAGATAATGTTCCACAATGCAATATATATATGCCACTTTTCATTTTTACCCTAATTAATCAGTTCCAAGAAAATAAATTATGATGGGCCCTGTGAGGTACAAGAGAGCCAAACTGTGAAAATGTATTTCAGGCACAAAGGGTTACATTACCCATATGACAAAAAAGTAATAGAAAAGCCATTTAACAACAGAAACATGGGACATAAACACCCCATGTAAGTCAGAATAGGAAAACCTCAAGCTTTATGCATTACAGCGATAGGTAATAGACAAAATTACAAGATTTTATATGATGTAAATACTCTACCATATTGAATTTAGGTGTTTCCAGTGAAGTGTGTTGTTAAGGTGACAACATACAAAGACATCTTATACAATTATGCACTTAAGCTTGAGGTAACAGTCTCTTTCTGTTCCAGGAATACTGTCCCCGAGTGCAAAAAGCTTTGTCCATAAAGGCATGGTTTGAGGCGTTTGGTGTGAAGGCATGTTCTATACAAAGCCTTTAACTTGCCTCAAGGAGGAAACGCATACATGAAGAAGGCGAGGCCGTGCCTTCAAAACACGTTCTGATTGGCCAGACAGCACGTGGCTGACTCCCCAGTTTGACAGTCCTAAAGCACTTCCACCCAGAGTCACACAGCCGACGTCTCCGTGGGGCTTATCGAGGCTCCAGCTGCAGCTAACACATGGCGCTCGTGGATCCTTCAATGGAGATTTTCCAGTGGTCCTCCTGTGCTCCTGTGACACTGCACGTGGAAGCTCCCACCCGCTCTAGCACTCCAGTGCCCCAACATTTTTCACACAAGCTTTTAGTGTTGTTTTATACTTGTATACTGAATAAATTCCTAAACAGATTGGCTTGATGCTTCTAGCTCCTCATTTTGCTTTAACTTACCTCAACCCTACTGAACTGGAATGTAGATTACAAGTCAGGTCTTCTCATCCATCATCAGTATTTCACCTCAAATGCCCTTTTGGCTGAAGGGGCACAAATCTTTCCCCCTCCACACAAATGCTTCCAATCTTGTGGAAGGACACAGTAGTGAATAAGGGGGAGTGGGAGTTGTTGAACATAGCTCTGCAATAATTGCCCAAGGTTTTAAAATGGGATGTCTGACAGTAAAAAATAGTTGTACAGGTGTGATAATTCACTTTCCAAAGACTTTGACCATATAGTATACATCATACATTTGCAACCATAGAGCTAGGTGTTAATATGTAAATTTGGTTTATTAAAGTTTTAGAGTATAATATTATATACAGGCAGTCCTCGGGTTACAAATAAGATAGGGTCTGTAGGTTTGTACTTAAGTTGAATTTGTTTGCAAGTCGAAACAGGTAACTTTTTTAAGTGTCGCTCCAGCCCAAAAAAATATGTTTTTTTGGCTAGCATAGGGAAGGGTTAACACCCCTGTAAGGTTTGTTTGGTTATCAGTGCCCCTGTTCAGAAGATTTCACCTCACTTTCTGACCGTGTGACAATTTAATTTTGAACATTTTGGGTTGTTGTTGAAACAAGGATTGGTGATAAAGTTTCAGTGGAGACACCATTTTCACTAGAGGAGTAAATTTCCCCTTCCTAAGGGTAGATTTCTTCTCACTTTCTGTTGTCTCCCTCCATTCGTAAGTAGGAGTCATATGCAAGTCGGATGATTGTAACCCGGAACCGCTTGTAAGGAACTATTACAGTTTCTCAAACACACAGTACCAACAACAAACAGTTTGTGCTCCACTCCTTAAACAGGGATAAGTCAGATTATTGTCTGTGATAGAGATATTATAATGCTGAATTATCCACTTCCCGCTGACCTGGCACATATATGGAGCCTTTCCGCATATGGGCTTTAACGCTGAGTGGCTGAATATATGCTTTCCTAGGTAAACACTTTACTGCAGGGGTTGACAAATTTGCTTGGAATCTAGGAGCCAGCTAAAAAAGTTAGGAGCCGGGTCCGTGACGGCGATCTGGACCTGTCCCTGGCCTGACATGGAGACGAGTGAGGGGAAGATAGCCCCCAGCCCCTCACCTGTCTCCAAGTCATTGCCCATAGCTCTTAGAGGGACATTTTATTTATTTTTTTCATATGACAAATTTTTTTTAAATTGCATTTTAGTGTAAATATGAGATGTGAGGTCTCTCTGACCCCAGATCTCATACACAAGAGGACCTGTCATGCTTTTTTCTATTACAAGGGATTTTTACATTCCTTGTAATAGGAATAAAAGTGACACACATTTTTTTTTTTTTTTTTTAAAGAACAGTGAAAAAAATAAAAATAAAAGTTAAAATAAAAAAAAAAATATTTTAAACGCGCCCTGTCCCGCCAAGCTTGCGTGCAGAAGCGAACGCATATATGAAAGCGGTGTTCAAATCACACATGTGAGGTATCGCTGCGATCGGTAGAGTGAGAGCAATAATTCTAGCCCCAGACCTCCTCTGTAACTTAAAAAGTGCAACCTGTAGAATTTTTTAAATGTCGCCTATGGAGATATTAAAGGGTAAAAGTTTGTCGCCATTCCATGAGCGGGCGCAATTTTGAAGCATGACATGTTTGGTATCGATTTACTCGACGCAACATTATCTTTCACAATATTAAAAAAAATTGGGCCAACTTTACTGTTGTCTTATTTTTTTTTTTTTTATTAAATAAATTTTCCCCAAAAAAGTGCGCTTGTAAGTCCGCTGTGCAAATACGGTGTGACAGACAGTATTGCAACGACCACCATTTTATTCTTTAGGGTGTTAGAATAAAATATATATATAATTTTTAGGGGTTCTGAGTAAAGGGAAGGAAGATAGGCTGGCAGGCAGGGAAAATTAGCATTGCATCCATTAGCATTGCTGGTTGTAATTCCAACGGCCACCACAAGAGGGTGCCAGATTCCAGAAGGAACCATAGGATCGTAGAAGGCCTCAAAGCCGGGGGCTAAATTACCGGCCACCGGCGGCGCGGCCCGACGCGATCGCGCCGAGGGTGTCCGCGGAGACAGCATACCCCCAGCTGTGCTGCCCCAGGCGCCAGTTCGCTAATTCTAGTCGCAAATGCGACCTGGCGCCCGGGTTTTGTCGAGCCCTGCTTTACTGTGCTAATGAGGAGGTAACAGAAAGCTCCTGATGCAAACTAGCAATCAGGATCTTTCCAATCATTCACTACTTTTGGGAATCGGTGTAGCGCCGCAAATGTGGCGTCATTGCTGGCAATTGCCTCCAATTTGGCATGCGATTTGATATGTCAAATCACATGCCAAATCGCATCAATGTGAACGTAACCAACTGTTATCAACTATTTCTGGTTGGGGCTTTACTTGGCTGTAAAAAAAACAAAAAAAAAACTAGTGGGTTCTGAGAGGAGTTTTTCAGCTATAAAAACGCTCTAAAGTAAAAAAAATGCTAACAGACGTTCAACAATGCAGTTCAACGCCGTTTAACATTTTTTATCCCATTGATTTAAAAAAAAAAAAAAAAAAAAAGCGGATAAACGCTTAACAATGCAGTTCAACGCCGTTTAACACTTTTTATCCCATTGATTTACAAAAAAAATTAAAATACCTCGCTGAAAAATGCTATTGCAAAAATGCTGAAAAACTTTGAAAAACTCAATGCAAAGCTACTGCCATTTTTATAACATCCAGCGTGCATGAGGCCTAAGTGTTTTCCATCTATAAACAGTGGGGCAGAGGATTTCCACAGAACAACAATTGCCTAGCATAACAGAGCCCAGTAACATTCTAGTCACTTTGCTGGGAGTAAGGGATTCCACATGGTCTAGCAAACAAACACTGAGCTACCTGAATATTAGTTATAGTAGTAATGGATTGCAAAAGCTGGGACCAGTATAAGCTTTTTTCCCAAACATGGGCAGAATATATGAATGAAATCAGCATTCAAGCAGGAGCACCTCCAACATGTCCACTTCTCTTTGACAAAGGCTGTTGTAGAGCCCTATACAAAGTTGAGTGAACCTTGGGCAAAGACTCAGTACACAGAAGGGATGAAATGCTCAAAGTGAATAACCTGCTAAAGGCTAAACCAAACTAAGAAGTACAGACATGGGGAAAGAGTATCTAGATCTCAATAGTGGAAAGGGTGGCAGTTTACCATCAATAAACAAATCATCCAAAATGTTACCACCTCTCAACCCCCAAATGACCAGTTCCAGGATCTGAAAAAGATGGTGGCGATTTAGGTTGTTCCTCAAAGGAGTATATGGGGTCTACTGAATAGCTAGATGGTACGGGTGATGTGGTATCTGGTACAGCAAAAGTGCTGCACCTTTAAAGCCCATTAGAGTGATTTGGTGACAGTTAACATTTTTGATCATGTGTAATATAGAGACTCTGTGTAGGAGTTTAATGGAAGTTTTTCTTAGGGCTATACTAAAGGCATATTTAGCCCTGTTTATATTGGGAGAGCTGTGTAATGGTAATATTTCTTGGCCAAGATTATTAGCAGTTTGAAAGATTTTACTTTTCACATTTTAGCAGGTGATAATTTCCAATTCAAGAGTTCACTATTCAACTTTAAGGGCCACACCAATATGCATATGGGGAACTTCATTACTGTATATACTAGAGTATAAGCCAACTTTTTCAGCACACTTTTTATTCTGAAAAAGCCCCCCTCGGCTAATACTCAAGTGAGGGTCTCCCGCTGTATCATGTTCCTCTGTATCATCAATCACGGACGATGAGGTGGCAGGGCTTTGTTACAGTGGACGGCCGCCGAACAGACTGCATTTGCATGACACAGCGGGAGACACCCACTGTGTGCAATCAATGGTGACACTGCAGATGGGCACCGGGAGGCTGCAGATGGGCATTGTTTACCAGTAGCTGCTGCATTTTCCACCCTAGGCTTATACTCGAGTCAATACGTTTTCCCAGTTTTTGTGGTAAAATTAGGTGCCTTGGCTTATATTCAGGTCGGCTTATACTTGAGTATATACGGTAATTAAGGACAGAAAGGAAAACCACAAGTAGAACAACTTTTATGAGCATCGTATTTTGCTGCAAGCTTTCATCATACCATGCAGTAACGGTGAAACGAAGTGCAAACTTTACAGCAGTAGATAATCTGACACTAAATCAAACAGGCATTAAATACCACAGTTAATTTTCTAATACACATGCTTCAGGAAGAAAGGAAACCTGTTAAGTCTTAAAGGTTGTGTGCAACACAGCGTGTAATTTTTGCTTAGTCACTTTTCTTACAAATAGCTAAGAACAGTTACAACAGTGTTTTGGACGATTATTTATTTCAGGTACTTATATAATTGTACTGGAACTGTCAAATTTTTACTTTTTGTTTCTTCAAGTGATGCTAAACACCCTGTTTAATTGACATTGTTCCTTGTATTTCTGTATATGGATGATGGCACTGTAATTACTTTAATAAAATAAAAATAAAAGTATCTTTTTAATATTTATATACAGCTGTCACATGATCCAGCTCTTTCCCAACCTGTCTGCAGGGAAACATAAGTAGGAGCTTCTAGTCCTCTGCTGCTGGTCACATGATAAAAAAAACACAGCCTTTGGGATACAGAGTAAAGATTATATATATATATATATATATATATATATATATATATATATATATACACACACATATATATATATATATATATATATACATATATATATATACACATATATATATACATATATATATATATATATATATATATATATATACATACACACACACACATACACAAAATTGGCATACAAATATATATTTGAAATCCAATCTTTATTATTTTGTGGAAATTACGGTGTGGGTGGATTTCTGCTAGGCACAGGCTGGAATGCCCCTCTAGCTTGTGTCTTAGAATAAGAGGGAGGTGATGTCTCCATTAACCTACATGCAATATCCCATCCCCATGGCTTTAGCTGCTTAGTGGGCATGGAGGAGGAAGGGAGTGGCCTATCATTCACCACTGTGTATACACCCACATGCGTGACTCTATAGTGATACTGGTTACTCACATGTGATAGGGAGGAAATGTATAGAAACTGAGCAAGTGCAGAGTTGCCACCACAGCCGCAAAATCCCTAGCTGAATTAGGGACATGAACAGAAGGTGGAGACAGAGATCACCAGGATGAACCAATTTTTTTTTTCCCACAGAATACAGAAAACAAATCTCATAGTGACTGAGTATGAACAGCATGTAATACACCATTTATTGAGAGTTTTTTTATGATGTTGGTTTAGTGATCCTTTAAGCCAGCCATACATGGCCGAACAGAATGCAATGCAGTTGGCTCAGCAGGGACAGACCAAGATTTGAGCTGTGTATGGGAAGGCAGATTGTACCAAAGTCGATACATCGATCAACTTGGGTATAACCAGCCTGTTGGATTGCTTACATGCGATTACTGCCGGTGGCTAGAAGTAATCATTGTGTTCTCCCTGCCAGAGAGGCGCCCCACGCCACCCTGCCAACAGAACGCAATAAAGCTGTGGGAGTCACTCCCTCAATTACCCCATCAACACTCACTGTGTTGATGGGATAATCAAGTGTTTTTTTCTCTTCCACCCGTGGTGAAAGGAACGAAATCAAATAATTTATGGGCTGCATAAGACAATATTCTAGGAGTTAACCCCCTCTAATAATGACAAAGGTACCTCACTGTACTTCATTGGTGAAAAAGAATGAATGGACTACCTAGTTTTATCTAACATACATTTGTCTGGGCTCAATGTGCGAAGAAAAGAAAACTTTTTCAATATGGCACAAACTCCTCTGCACATGTGGCCACTTCTCCCACATCGTCCACTCCCATAATTCCAATCAAAAAAGATGTTTGTTTTTTTTCTCCCAGTTGAAGACCACCAACAACTTGTACAACTAACACCACCCAGCAGATGACATTTTTTACACTGCACCAGCAAAGATATCTTGCAATTCTCTCTAACACGTTGCTATTATGATAGTCTCTGTAATACAGCAGTCTCTTTTCAGGAATGCTCTAGAGGCTCCTCTAGAACGCAAACAAAGAGCAGACCATGAAAACCATAAAAAAAAAGGATGACTCAAACTTTGAACATCCCTGGAGCACTGTAAAACGCATTACTAAAAAAATAAGAAATATGACACAATTGTGACTTTGCCTTGGGAAGTCCACCGCTGAAACTCTGTAAAGTATATTAGTCAAACAAGCAACAAAAAGAGGCCAATGAACTCTTAAGCTGGGTATATACTGCGAGTTCTTTTTTTTATTTTAATCAACATGCCGGCTGAACGAAAAGAAGACTCAGATTCCTGCATTCACACAAGTCATTTCAGCAACTGCAATTCATGTTTTTACTAAAAACAAAATTAGGAGAGCAATTCCGTATCTGCTACAAATCACTGCTACAAAAGTGGGAGAGACGCGGCCCAAGATCGAACGTAGTCAGCCTACCCAATGCTGAAACCGTGAAATATTCAAAGCCCTTCAGGTGTTTTGTACAGTATATCTTTGCAGTCTGTAGACGCCTACAGACATAAAAGCACATTTGCTCAATCAGTTTAATGCCAGATTAGTGAATGTCTGTAGGCAGTAAATAATACGGTATGACATAACACAATCCAGGATCTGAATCACTGAGGCTGATGTCACACTGGCTACTTTGTAGCAGTGATTAGTAGCAGATACAAATCTCTCTGCTTATTTTCTCGGCTGATTCCTAGCTAGATACAGAATTGCTGCTGTAGCTGGATGCAACGCTTATCTATGCAGCTACAAATCAATAGTGTGCCATGATTACCAACAGCTGCTTCCAATACCATGGGTAGCTACTAAAGTTGGGCATTCTGTAGCTATATCTAAATCGATGTGAAAGTCAAATCACTGAGGCCACATTTACACACCTAAGCCCCACATTTTCAAGCTTTTTTTTTTTTTGTTTCGTTTTTTCAAACGTTTTTTAAATTTTTTTGAGCACGTTTTTGCAGCCTTTTCAGGTATTTTTCAACCAAAAGGTGTGTAATGCTGCTAAAAAAGGGGCAGAGAGCTGATGTTTGAGTAGAAAACAGGCGCCAAAACATTTGAAAAAATGCATAAAAAAAAGCAGGCTCATACCGCACTTTTTAGGCATTGCCATTGAAGTCTATGGGGACAAAAATGCCTACTTCTGCCTGAAAAATAGCTCATGTACTTTTTGGAGTGACAGAATGCTCAGATGTGAACAAGGGCCATTGAAAACAATTGGTTTTTGCTTGCTGAGTGTTTCAAACTGCAAGATGTTAAAGTGTGAACGGGGCCTGACGGCTAGTTTACACCAGCTTCACCTACTCTGCAGAGGGTATTAGGTGGGCAGTGAGGAGCCATTTTGTCAACTACCCCACTACCTATTTTAGCCCCTACAAACCTGCACCATCACACTGGAGCTGTGGATGGTTGCGGCGCAGGTCGAGTCAGTTGTATGAGATGCATTTGGCAGCCGGTATTGCCTGCTGAATGCAACAGGTGGACATTTTTAGCCCCACCATGATGCAAAGCATCATGACAGCAACATGTGTGTACCCCCATCCGCAGTCTAAAGGAGAGTGGTAAAAATGCACCCAAACCATGTGTATTTACCACCCCAAGCATAAGTGTAAACATAGCCTAAAGCTGGCTACAGATAGACATTTCTCTTTCCAAATGTGCACACAATGAAAGAAAACGAATGCCCCATACACACGATCGGATAATTCTGCCAGCAAAAGTCCGATGTGAGCTTTTGGTCGGAAATTCCGACTGTGTTTATGCTCCATCGGACTTTTGCTGGTGGAATTTCCACTAGCAAAAGATTGAGAGCAGGTTCTCTATTTTTCAGACGGAAAAAGTTCTGATCGCGCAAAATTCCTACGCATGCTTGGAAACAATTTGACACATGCTCGGAAGTATTGAACTTCATTTTCTCGGCTCGTCGTAGTGTTGTACATCACCACGTTCTTGACGGTCGAAAGTTCAGAGAACTTTTGTGTGACCGTGTATGCAAGCCAAGCTTGAGCGGAATTCCACTGGTGTGTAGGGGTCATAACAGATAACTTCAATACAGCATGAATGGGTGAATTTGCCACTGCAGCTGTTGTACTCTGATAGCCGGCTTGAAATAACGCATTAACAGCAGCAGTCAGCAGCTGAAACAGTGGATTTAACCTGATCCCCAGTTGTTGACAGGTGGCTGAGCGCTTTGAGACCTCAATAACGAAAGACTGACCTGTGCATTTGAAAAATAACTCCTGAATCTCAGCAAGAGCTTGCTGTTAAAGCATATTGGCGGTTATTTAAGAAAGGCAAATCCACTTTGCATTACAAGTGCACTTGGAAGTGCAGTCGCTCTAAATATAAGGGGTAGATCTGAAATGAGAGGAAGCTCTGCTGATTTTATCATCCAATCATGTACAAGCTAAAATGCTGTTTTTTTTTTCTTGCATGTCCCCCTCGGATCTACAGCGACTTTACTCTCAAGTGCACTTGCAGTGCAAAGTGGATTTTCCTTTAGTAAATAACCCCCATGGTGTAGCATGTCGTAAGGATTTTGGTAGGATTGGTAGGTATATTTACTGTGTTCGTGCATAGAAATATATACTGCAAATAGTGGCAAGAAGTTCTGTAGCTGATGAGTAAAGACACATGAATCATATGCTAACTAGGCCTTCCTTGTGATAAACCTCCTGACCAGTTGGACCTGTGATGTTTGTTTTCCATGTCAGAAAGAACTCGTCTGACTGTATACACACAATGCAAACTGCATTAGGGATTTTTTTTTTTTTTTTTTTTCAAAGGAAACCCATGATAGAGGATGCAAACATTTGATTATTTTCATTAATGTGACATCAAAGCAATCATCAGATCAGCCAATCAGAAACCCCTCCCGTATAAATCTGGCCATTAGGTGGATCGAAATTTGTCCAGTTTTAGCAGGGCCAAATTTCAATCCACATATGGCCATTTCCGCTCGGCAGAAGTCAACGTAATGATAGAATTCTGTTGAATGTGAATATTGAAAAACATCTCTTGATCATTATCAGTGTATTCTGACAAGGGAGGAGTCCTGATGTAAGAATGCAATAGCACAGTGTGCTGGATTCCTTTAGCTGGCCATACACCTATAGATTATCTGCAGATTTTCTATGGTTAGATGGAAAAAGTGGGAGATTCCTCCATCCACACAGTTTAGTGAACATGGAGAAATCTGTATCACTTTTTCCATCTAACCATAGAAAATCTGCAGATAATCTATAGGTGTATGGCCAGCTTTAATACACCTCGCCTGTGGGCTTTTTTTTTTTCTCGATCAGCCCACTGACACATAAGTGCATATATATACTGTACATATAGCGCTGGGTGTGTGGAGTATCTATATGCTTACTAAAATAGGAACAGAACTACTTTGTTTTCAGAAGGGGACTACTTAAAGTAGATCATATATAAGGCAAAACCTTTTTTTTTGTAGAGAGAAATTTGAACACCAGTCAGTTTTTATTGCTGCCCGGGGCCCCATTAGGGAGATTCACCCTATTTGTCCTGTTTACCATTTTCATCAAAAGAGAAAGAAAATCCCAAACTTTGGGTTTTCACCAGAGCAGTAAATAGAGACACACTGAAATTTCAGCAGCTGAAAATAGTGTTTTTTGGCATTTTGCCAATAGAGAAAAAAGGTGAATATAATCGCCCCGAAAATGCACATGATTTTGCTGTGATTTTACCACAATTTTACTATGCTTATACGTGTTTTTCATAGGTCATGTGACTCAGAAAACGCATCAAAAACGTAACACAGGTGTTTAAGTAATGTGTCCTTGCTGTGTTTTCAACGCATTTCAATGGGGAGGTGCATTTTTTGGTGTGGTTTTTTAAGTGACCAAAAATGCAGCAAGTAAGATTTTTAACACCACAATGGAAGCACAACAAACCAGTGTGAAGACATACATAGAATTTAAAGGGATGCATTTTTCTTGAGCTTTTCTTGCTCTAAAGATGCCGATTTTCAGCCACAATAATCTCATATTCATTTAAAATCCTGATATGAATTAAAAAGGTTGAATATAATACAATTATATATAATAATACACATTAATAAAATATATATATTTCACTTTCGGCCAAATGCATCTTGAATTTTTGGTTTCGGTACCAAAATTTCCATTCAATGCACCTGGAGCAGACATGGAGGGTAAATATTCCAATGGCTAACCAGGGATCCCTTCACTTTGGAGAGAATAATAATAATAATAATAATAATAATAATAATAATAACCCCCCGTGGGATCTAGATTGCAAAAATATAACTGACCCTCCCTTACTTTATCCGAAAAAATTAAAAATAAAAATGCTTTTAGTTTTACTTTAAGGCTTCTTATTTTATTGTAGAATTTTGTATATACTCTGTTGAACTTGTCATCTATTGCCAAGATCCAATAAACACTACACCTCTCTGGAAAACAGCCAAAGTTGCCTGGCATTTGCTTAGAGAAAATTACATTCTACATAAGCGCTTCCTGTTTCCGTGATAATTATTCATTATTTTTTATTCTGTACATCAGAGAAGTTACAGTGCACGAGACAGCAATGCTGCTGATGTAGTGATTATCGGTACACAAGACAGCCATGCATTAGAAGACCTGAACTCAATAATTTTGCATATTACAAAGCAAACCCTATAAAAATGCATACTTACATACTATATAGCAGGGATATGCAATTAGTGGACCCCCAGCTGTTGCAAAACTACAAGTCCCATCATGCCTCTGGGTGTCATGCTTGTGGCTGTCAGAGTCTTGCTATGCCTCATGGGACTTGTAGTTCTGCAACAGCTGGAGGTCCGCTAATTGCATATCCCTGATGTATAGTAATACATCTGTCTTTGTGGTGTTGCAAAGCATTTTTACCTAGTAAACTACACAGAGTTCTCCTTTAAGAGATAAAAACAGACAAATGTATTTTAGCAGCCTCTTCTTCGTCTGCCTGCCTGGCTACATGATGGCCCTAAGAACTTAACGACAATGGAATTATTAAGATTAATGTCACCAATTCCTCTCACTGTCATACACTACATAATTGTTACAGGCATATCTGTTCCGAGTTAAACTAGTTTCCTCTGCACTTTGTGATTTGACTAAATCGATATCAAACATAATCATGCCGGCTGTACTACAGCTGCATTCGGGACTACATTAGCATTCTGTGATACATCATTAGAAGGGAGTTTTCAGGTTAGCAGGAAAAAGAAGGTCTAGGGCAAATTCCAGGAATAGCTGACTATTTCACATGAAAACCCGAAGTACTGTGACTGCCACAAGCGTATAAACCAGAAATATAAATCTGCCACATGACATACTGGAACACCACTATAATTCATAGACCCATGGAGCCATGGAATGGCAAATACCCTACATATAATGATGGCAGCAACAGCATATACACATATATTAAACGTTACTACTGACCCTGAGGTGGTATGTAAACCCTACCCCATGTATTTAACTCTAATTAACCTGCAATTATCTGCTACCTTATGGTTTGTTAACTATACTTTTGAAAGGGTTTTGTTATAACTGGTACGTTAAATAATACTTGTCAATTATACCAGAAATCTTGTGAGCCAATAACGTTCTGTGCTCTCTACTTGTGTCGACGGTTGTCACTGATATTGTTGTCGGAGGACTACAGAACCACACCCTTCTATATCATGGACAATAGGTGAGGGGTGGAGTTCCATTGGCCTATCTTGTTTCTTGTGCGTTACTGATAGAATCACAAGGTTAAACATAAAAATAATAGTGCAGCCTTGCCACCTAAAGACTGTTAATCTGTAATATATTACATTTTTTGTTTAGAGACACCCTAGGAAAACCATGTACCCATGTAGGAAGACCACTGATCTTCAGACCCATCACACAGACCCTAGAATGGAAAGAAAGACACTGAGATCTGCTAACTTTTATTTGGTTTGGTTTAAAGCTTTGGTGGGTTGCTTTAATCAGGCCTTTATTAATAAACATCCTAACCAGTATATATTTTACACTTACTAAAGAATGACGGGCTAATTCACCTGGTATATTTTGTATCTTTGGCTTTTTCAAAAGCTTACCAAATACCTTGTGTGATTATCAAGGGATGATATATTTGAAAAGCATTCACCAAGCATTGGGAAGTGTTTTGGATGCCCGTTAATTGCTAGCTATGTAAATCACTTTCTTAACCACTTTCAGACCGGACCATTTTGCTGGCAAATGACCAGAGGTCTTTTTACACTTTGGCACTGCGCTGCTTTAACTGGTAATTGCGCGGTCATGCAATGTTGTACCCAAACAAAATTTGCGTCCTTTTCTTCCCACAAATAGAGCTTTCTTTTTATGGTATTTGATTGCCTCTGCGATTTTTATTTTTTGCGATATAAACGTAAAGAGACCGCAAATTTTGAAAAAAAATGATATTTTCTACTTTTTGTTATTAGAAAAATCCAATAAACTCAATTTTAGTCATACATTTAGGCCAAAATGTATTCAGCCACATGTCTTTGGTAAAAAAAAAAAAGTCAATAATTGTATATTTATTGGTTTGCGCAAAAGTTGTCACATCTACAAACTAAGGTATGTTTTCTGGAATTTACGCAGCTTTTAGTTTACGACTGCCTATCTCACTTCTTGAGGTGCTAAAATGGCAGGGCAGTACAAAACCCCCCCAAATGACCCCATTTTGGAAAGTAGACACCCTAAGGAAATTGATAAGTGGCATGTTGAGCCCATTGAATATTTTATTTTTTTGCCTCAAGCGATTGAATAATGACAAAAAATATATATATTTTTTTTTTTTACACAAAGTTGTCACTAAATGATATATTGCTCACACATGCTATGGGCATATGTGAAATGACACCCCAAAATAAATTCTGCTGCTTCTCCTGAGTACGGGGATACCACATATGTGGGACTTTTTGGGAGCCTAGCCGCGTACGGGGCCCCGAAAACTAAGCACCGCCTTCAGGCTTTCTAAGGGCGTAAATGTTTGATTTCACTTCTCACTACCTATTACAGTTTTGAAGGCCATAAAATGCCAAGATGGCACAAAACCCCCACAAATGACCCCATTTTAGAAAGTAGACACCCCAAGCTATTTGCTGAGAGGCATTTTGAGTCCATGGAATATTTTATATTTTGCCACAAGTTGCGGGAAAATTACAAACTTTATTTATTTATTTATTTTTTCACAAAGTTGTCACTAAATGATATATTGCTCACACATGCTATGGGCATATGTGAAATGACACCCCAAAATAAATTCTGCTGCTTCTCCTGAGTACGGGGATACCACATATGTGGGACTTTTTGGGAGCCTAGCCGCGTACGGGCCCCCCGAAAACCAAGAACCGCCTTCAGGTTTTCTAAGGGCGTAAATATTTGACTTCACTCCTCACTACCTATTACAGTTTTGAAGGCCATAAAATGCCAAGATGGCACAAAACCCCCACAAATGACCCCATTTTAGAAAGTAGACACCCCAAGCTATTTGCTGAGAGGCATGTTGAGTCCATGGAATATTTTATAATTTGCCACAAGTTGCGGGAAAATTACAAACTTTTTTTTTTTTTTTTTTCACAAAGTTGTCACTAAATGATATATTGCTCACGCATGCCATGGGCATATGTGAAATGACACCCCAAAATAAATTCTGCTGCTTCTCCTCAGTACGGGGATACCACATATGTGGGACTTTTTGGGAGCCTAGCCGCGTACGGGGCCCCGAAAACCAAGCACTGCCTTCAGGATTTCTAAGGGCGTTACAGTTTTGAAAGCCATAAAATGCCAAGATGGCACAAACCCCCCCCAAATGACCCCATTTTGGAAAGTAGACACCCCTAAATTTAGGGGTACACTAGTGAGACTAGGTAATAAATGGCGGGTGCCCTGAAACTATAAAAAAAAATAACTAATCAACCAGCGTCACCTGTAACAGTTATATGGTGATCACTGGTGAAAGGGGCAATCAGGGGGCTTTATGCGGTAGTATATGGGGGTCCCTGGCGCTATAAAAAGCTGCGGCGAACCTAAATACCTACCTGCCTAACTAGCGTCACCTGTGACACTAATACAGCGATCAGAAAAACGATCGCTTATTAGGCTGGGTTCACACTGGAGCGATTAGGGAACGCCACAAATGCGCGGCGGGTTCCCGCATCACATGCCTCCCGGGCAGGCAAGGACGTACATGTAAGCCCTTATGCCTGCCCGTGCCATTCTGTCGACGTACATCGTCGTGCGGCGGTCGGCAAGTGGTTAAAAAAACAAAACACAACATGGAGTATGAACATCAGGTTCTCCTGAAACACTTTCCTAAAGGTTGTTCAGGTATTTGGGAAGGGTCATAGATGGTTCAAGACAAAAAGAGATAAAAAAAAAATACACTCTCACCAAGTTAATAGAGTAGCAGCCGATTTGTCACAAACAAACAGGATAGCTGCCCAATAAAGCAAAAAAACTGTATGAAAAAGATTTTGGTGGGGACAAGAGAGTCCCCAGAAAGCAAAATGAAAGGGGAGGGGCAACCACGGCTTATGGTACAAAACTATATGGTAGTCTTTATTGAAAGGGGGGAGGGGGGGTTAATACATACACAAAAGTTAAAGTACAGTGCCTTGCGAAAGTATTCGGCCCCCTTGAACTTTTCAACCTTTTGCCACATTTCAGGCTTCAAACATAAAGATATTACATTTTTATTTTTTTGTGAAGAATCACCAACAAGTGGGACACAATTGTGAAGTGGAACAAAATCTATTGGATATTTTAAACTTTTTTAGCAAATAAAAAACTGAAAAGTGGTGCGTGCAAAATTATTCGGCCCCTTTACTTTCAGTGCAGCAAACTCACTCCAGAAGTTCAGAGGGGATCTTTGAATGATCCAATGTTGTTCTAAATGACTGATGGTGATAAATAGAATCCACCTGTGTGTAATCAAGTCTCTGTATAAATGCACCTGCTCTGCGATAGTCTCAGGGTTCTGTTGAAAGAGCAGAGAGCATCATGAAGACCAAGGAACACACCAGGCAGGTCCGTAATACTGTTGTGGAGAAGATTAAAGCCGGATTTGGATACAAAAAGATTTCCCAAGCTTTAAACATCCCAAGGAGCACTGTGCAAGCGATCATTTTGAAATGGGAGTATCAGACCACTGCAAATCTACCAAGACCTGGCCATCCCTCTAAACTTTCAGCTCAGACAAAGAGAAGACTTTTCAGAGATGCAGCCAAGAGGCCCATGATCACTCTGGATGAACTGCAGAGAACTACAGCTGAGGTGGGAGAGTCTGTCCATAGGACAACAATCAGTCGTACACTGCACAAATCTGGCCTTTATGGAAGAGTGGCAAGAAGAAAGCCATTTCTCAAAGATATCCATAAAAAGTCTCGTCTAAAGTTTGCCACAAGCCACCTGGGAGACACATCAAACATGTGGAAGAAGGTGCTCTGGTCAGATGAAACCAAAATCGAACTTTTTGCCCACAATGCAAAACGATATGTTTGGCGTAAAAGCAACACAGCTCATCACCCTCAACACACCATCCCCACTGTCAAACATGGTGGTGGCAGCATCATGGTTTGGGCCTGCTTTTCTTCAGCAGGGACAGGGAAGATGGTTAAAATTGAGGGGAAGATGGATGCAGCCAAATACAGGACCATTCTGGATGAAAATCTGTTGGAGTCTGCAAAAGACCTGAAACTGGGACGGAGATTTATCTTCCAACAAGACAATGATCCCAAACATACAGCAAAATCTACAAAGGAATGGTTCACAAATAAACGTATCCAGGTGTTAGAATGGCCAAGTCAAAGTCCAGACCTGAATAATTTTGCACGCCCCACTTTTCATTTTTTTTATTAGTTAAAAAAGTTTCAAAAATCCAATAGATTTCGTTCCACTTCACAATTGTGTCCCACTTGTTGGTGATTCTTCACAAAAAATAAAAATGTTATATCTTTATGTTTGAAGCCTGAAATGTGGCAAAAGGTTGAAAAGTTCAAGGGGGCCGAATACTTTCGCAAGGCACTGTATATGCAAGGAACACAGTGTATCCTAATTGGTACAATTCATCGCACTATACTCAACCAAAAAATAAAAACATGCTGCAGAAATTAATATAGATAAAAATGCAGAGCGCTCCTGCAGGCAGGAAAACATAGTCCTCGTTTATCCAGAAGGGGATGGCACTGTAATGCCACCTATGGTTTGCTAGTTAGGTAATAAAAAGTCAAGTATTATCCTGTATTGAAGAGTGTCAGCGGTGGCAATGCAATGAAGTAGCAGAATATATCCACAGCAGGGATAGTCCACATGCAACTAGATCAGGCCATATTTCAGAATCTACATACATAGATAAAAGGTCTCAGCAAACCATTAGAAGCTTTAATGCGCTAGGCATATTCGTTAGCCAGCAGACCTAAGTTGAAAGACAGCGTTCCAAATAGTTAATACATCCAAATCATGAATAAATACCACATTATCTGTCACATTATCTGTCTCTTTGTTGAAAATGAAATGGAGGACTTCAAAAAAATAAATTGAAGCCCTTTACTGACCTGGACCCAAGAGAGGATTTTCACAGTTCACCAATACCTCATGTGTCAATCAAACCTCCGTGGATGGAGGAAAAACGACAGCAGATTAAGAGGCTGGAAGTAGATAGCGAAAGGGGTGCCCAGCTGGGCTTTCACCGCTTCAGGCATCGGTTTATACAGTCTCTCTGCTAGGCATGGGGTGGCTCTGAAACCGGTCATTGGCACCGATCAGTGTGTAGCAGCAACATGTCGCTCCGCTCTATCAGACACTCCAGGAGGTAGTTCCTCGTGGTGTGTGGTCACATGACCGGTCAGGTGTTCAGATAGAGGTCCGGAACCCAGTTTTCCGTTGGTTATGCGCAAGTAAGCTGTAGAGTACGGTGCCAAAAATGTAGTAAGTCACAGGGAAAACGCCTTACATTACTGAATTGGAGGGCATGCTTAAAGCCTGCTGTTGGGCCCTGCAAGGATTACGTTGATGTTTCGTGCACTTCTTTAGAACAAGAAGTGCACGGATGTGCATGAAACGTCAATGTAGCCCTTGCAGGCTACATATTCCACAAAGAGAGATAATGTGACAGATAATGTGGTATTCATTCATGATTTGGATGTATTAACAATTTGGAACGCTGTCTTTCAACTTGAGTCTGCTGTCTAACAAATATGCCTAGTGCATTGAAGCTTCTAATGGTTTGCTGCGATCTTTTATCTATGTATGTAGATTCTGAAATATGGACTGATCCAGCTGCATGAGGACTATCCCAGCTGTGGATATATTCTGCTACTTCATTGCAGTGCCACTGCTGACACTCTTCAATACAAGATAATACTTTACTTTTTATTACCTAACTAGCAAACCATAGGTGGCATTACAGTGCCATCCCTTTCTGGATAAAACGAGGACTATGTTTTTATTTTTTGGTTGAGTATAGTAAGATGAATTGTACTAATTAGGATACACTGTTTTCCTTGCATATACTTCAACTTTTGTCTATTAACCCCCCCCCCCCCCCCCCCCCTTACATTTCAATAAAGCCTACCATATATTTTTGTACCATAAGCCGTGGTTGACCCTTCCCTTTCATTTTGCTTTCTGGGAACTCTCTTGTCCCCACCAAAATCTTTTTCATAGATGGTTCAAACTGTGTGTGGGCAGGTTGAATGTACCAAGTTGCCGGGAGCAGACAATTGCTCAGCAAGAGGGATTCTCTGGTACGCACTGTCTGGGTTAAATGAGGGAATCATGCAAATTTTACGGGTTGCAGGAAAGAAATGTGCACCGCCTATGGCCTGCCTAAGGCCATTGGCGGAAACACATAAGCTGCTTTTATCTGTCATCAGCGAATAAAGATTTGAACACGAATGTTTAGAGTTGCCGGCTCCTTACATTTATTTGCATTCAGTACAAGTGATGAAGAGGACACTTGGAGCCTCAGCACCGATACTATCAGATTTCTTACTTGGATCTATTGGGACCCTGAAGTGAGCATTGTCTTCTAATAGCGTACTTGGGAAGGGTTCGCTTTGACGTCTATAACATGCATCTGGAAGGGTCTGTAGGCTGCAACTCCAGCCCCACATTGTGAAAAAGTCACATTACCCCTTGGTCTCTTAAAGTGTATGATAAAGAAAAACATTGTTTTTAATAGATTTGGATAGTGGTGAGAAATCATAGCTTCTGTCAGATATTTATTACTGTATGCAAACTCACTTCAGAAATCCACTCTACTGATCCTTGGCAAAATAATAATATTTGGGGAAAAGTCTTTCATTGTGGACACTTGCACTGGCCACAAGTGCCTAAGAGTGGATTTCCCCACTTTGAAGAGATTTCCTTGTGCTCTAACTTCCTGAATGCCAGAAGAGATCTTTATTGCATACGTGTATTGGTCCAGCTTGGATCGATGTTCACATGTATATTTCATATCTGAGGGCAGCTGAGGAAGCCTGACAATCACTGTAGTAGTAGGCGGATCCAGTGTCAAGCAGCTTCCCCTCTGCACATTAACAACATGGGGTTGCACACTTGGCAATGCCACCATCCTCAGAACACCTTTTTATTTATTTTTATGTTCTCTGATTGGAAGAGGTGGAGATCTCAAAGTCGCTGCTCCTCCTCAAATTAAAAAACACATTGTATTCATGTAAAACACAAGGTGTTCTGTGAATGGCAGCAGTGCTGAGGGAGGGGTCAGTATGCAGAGAGTAGGCCACTCGGCACAGAACCCAGAAGATCAGATCTCACTGCAGTAGCTGATTACTAAAGTGATTGCCAGATTCTCCAGTAGCTCCTAGTATGAGAAATGCATACTTACAGTGTGCTAAGCTGGACCAATGTAAATATGCAACATAGATCTTACCTTGACTTCATATTTAAAGAGCAACTGCAGTCTGCTCACATAATTTGTAATAAAAACATCTTTGCCATTCTGAAGCTTAACAATTTCCACCTCTGCTTCTAGCATGAAAAATCTAAGTTTTAGCTTTAGATTTACTTTGGGGTAAGCCCTGTAAAGTAGTCAATGTCCCCAGCACAGTTTCTTTTACAAACACAGAGCAGACGACAACCTACCAGAGCCACTTCTGTATGGGATGTAATAGATTCTCAGTATATGTTTCAGTTATGGGGGAAGCAAATGATAGACTATACAAACTCCATCAAACCTGGGACCCCGACGTTGAAAGGCATCACTTAGAGCCACCAATCTGCATTTGTTTTTTTACTTTACTAAAGATATAATATTACGAAATGTAGTGAATAATGGATTTATAAAAGTAATTAAAACTCAAAATGATGCAGATAAAAATTAAGACAAAATATAAGTTCCAGATTAGTGTAAAAGGTTGTTCAAACTCAGAATATATGTCTCTTATCTGTTAAAAAATAAATAAAAAAATCAGAGTAGACGATATAAACTATTGGTGCCGGCATCTTTAAACAAACAATGACACCGTGGCACCAAGAAAAGTTAAACATCTGCCACAAGCAAATTCAGAACAAAGCAAAAGCACAAACGTAGATATAATGATACCAAAACAAAAGGCGACGCAGCACAAATGATGAAGTAAGGGCTTTTCATAGTTAGAGCTTTGTGAAGAGTACAATATCATGCTTTACTGTTGCAGAATGAATCTGTGAACTCTACCACATTGTATCCCAATGAATAAAAAATGCTGAAACTTCCATGTAGCAAAATAAAATCTCTGTACAGACACACCATATAACAGTGTGAGCGCTGCACTAAAATCTGCTCTTGGTTTTATCTAAAGAATAAACTAAAGACTACAGAAATCAGCAGTTAAATCCAATTTGGCATAAGGCTCAGTGGGGACAGCTTAATAGAGCTTATTTTTCACAGTGTCTACAGAGCAGCTTATGTCATGAGTCCACGCTGCACTGGGAGAACGAAGGGGAGCATCTCGTTTGCAGTGAAGAGCGATATGAAAACCTTCTATACACTGATCTATATTTATAAGTCATATGCAATGACTGGACAGTTGGCGTTTACAGCTATGCAATAATGTGTGAGCCAGAGCACCAAATGGGTTATATATTGGACATCTTCCAGAAATGTCTTCTTTACTGTATGCATGCTGTAAAGAAATGTTACTCAATGTTATTGTATCTTCCTTGTCATTGGCCTGCCTCTCCATAGACTATCCCCTCTTCAGTCTATCATGAATGCTGCTGCCAGAATTATCCACCTTACCAACCGTTTAGCGTCTGCCAACCCTCTCCTCCAATCCTTACACTGGCTCCCAATCACCCAACGAATTAATTCAAAATAAAAATTTAAAATACTAACCACAACATACAAAGCCATTTACAACTCTGCCCCGAGCTACATCACCAATCTTGTCTCCAAATATCCTCCAAACCATCCTCTCCGCTCTTCTCAAGACCTCCTACTCTCAAGACATCCTCGTCTTCTCTCATGCTCGTCTCCAGGATTTCTCCAGAGCCTCTCCCATCCTCTGGAACTCGCTACCTCCACTGGTGTGGCTATCCCCTACTCTTGCTACCTTCAGGCGATCCCTGAAAACTCACCTCTTCAGGAAAGCCTATCACGTCTCCAACTAATATTTTACCACTTCCATCAGCTTATTACCCACAGTTACAACCTTTTGTACCACCTGTCATACCCAATTAGATTGTAAGCTCTTCTGAGCAGGGCCCTCTTAATCCACTTGTATTTTATCTATTATAACTGTATTGTCAACTTTTTATATTGTAAAGTTCTGCATAAACTGTTGGCGCTACATAAATCCTGTATAATAAGTCAAAAAGAAAACCTGTACTGAGTTCCCAGTCAGCTGAGCGTTCCTTAAAAAATTCTGATAGAACATATTGTCCACATAACTGTTATACCAAATGAGGCCCATTCACACCTATGCATTGCAGTGTGCGTAACATAACTCGCATATTTAGAAGTAAATTCGTTTTTAGGAGTTTCTTTTGTCTACACACAAAACAACAGTGCAAAGATGTGAACTAGCCACATTGGAAATAATGGGTTTTCTACTTGAAATTAAAATGAATGAGGAGACTACTAAAATTGTGACAGAATCTGGAGCAGATGTACAAAGTAACCAATCAGCTTCATTCTCCAGCTTGTTCCGTTAAAGTGGAACTGAATGCAAACTACAAAAAATTGTAGATCGGCTCATTATTGAAATAAAATAAAGTTACCTGCCTGTTCGCAATCCTCTGCCAAATGAACCTGAAGCAGCCCATGAGAGCGTTAACAGTGGCAGTATGAGTAATGTCATTCACACCAGCCAATCAAGACGGCTAAAGACTGCACCCAAATAAGATGCGGGAGGTGTGGGACATTGTGGGTGTCAGACCTTTGGAGCATGAGTGAGTATTTGTGCTTTTAGTTCTGGAATAAAGCAGAATTCCAAGAACTGGGGTAGTTTATAAAAACTGTAGGCATACCATAAGTTAAGTATAACAATTTGCCTGCCTCCTTGTAGACTCAAATATTCACATCTGATTTATTGTGCTCCAGGAAGAAAACTTGCAGAGCTCCAATGCTGCTCTCATTGTGGTCTCAGTTCCTTCAAGGGCAGAGTCCCTGGAACTGCTATTCCTGCCTCCCCCCTCTTCCTGCCCATTCACAGAAGGCTTTGTATTATGTGAACTCACAAAATACAAAGGCTCCTGTGAATGGGCAGCAGAGGGGAAGGGTGGGCATAGTTGCAGTGTGTGCTTCCCAGATCCCAGAGTGTGTCCTCCAGGAGTGCAAAAAAAAAAAACGTAACATATAATAGAGATAAGTCCAGAGGTGACATGCACCTAATTGGACTCAAGTCAAAGTGTGCCTACACTTTTTACAAAGTTACCGAATTCCTGGAATTCATCTGGTTGCCATGCATAAAGGCTTCAGATTTTGACTGCCGCAGTCTTTGAAAATTCCCTTCAATGAGGGAAATGTATTAAAACTGAAGCAGACAAAATATGGAGCCACTGTACATGATAACTAGTCAGCCTCTATTTTTTTATTTTTAAAGCTTAACTAAACAAGATGAAAATAAAATATGGAGCAAATGTGCTTGGCAAATTAATTAGCTTCTGTCTGGTCCTGTTTAGGGTAGGAAAACCGACAAGTGCAAACTGACCCTTAAAGTGGATAAAAGCCCTCTGGGTAATAAACAGTTTTGCAGACCCAACTTTCTGTCCTATAACTAGCCTAATAGACAGAGTGGTTGTATTTATACCCAATATAAGCTATGGGCTCTCTATCTGCAACCAATGGATTTGGTTGTACATAATGTTTAGACAGAGTCAACCAATATTTGTTTTTTCTAGAACACAGATCTTGCTGACAGTAGCATTGTTGCCTCATGTTAAAAAGGTATTAAACCCCAAACCAAAAATGTAATATATTGCAGCTTACCAATCATTAGATTAGGTGGCTGCAATCGTTTCAGTTTTAAGGATTTTTCCACTCTATTTGCACCTGGTAATCTGGAGAGTAACATACCTCCTGTATTAGAGTGTCCCCACTGTGGACGAATGAGAAACGAGGTGTACTAGCAGATAGATACAGTAAACGAATTGAAGCCAAACTCACGCTAACACTTTATAAGAAATTACAGCAAACAGTTTTGTTAATTTTAGATAAAGTTCTTCCATAAATAAATAAAAGCTGGCCATTGTAAGTGTCCTGTCTGTGATAAATGGTTTGTTCCAGCCCTCTAACTGCTACAGCTGCAGGATAGCTTGTTTTGTTGAAAAACAACAGACTTAGAAAGAAAGGCTACAATTTTTATATATATATATATATATAATGCAGCCATAACATCTAAGAATTGGTATGTCTTTTTTCCTCAGCGTCCACCATTTATGAGTACTGGGTTTTTACTACTACTGTTTGGTCTGGAAAAATAATTTTTCCATAGACATTAACAGTTCTACAGCTAAAAAAGTATATAATGTACTAAAACAAGAAGTAGGTGACATTACATTTGTCAAGTGTGTTCCAGGATCATTAATGTAAAGAACAGTTCTGGAAAACAATGCCTGAATCTAAAATGTGAACATACAGAAATATCAGCCCAATACAATTCCAGAAAAGAAAACAACCCTTTCTATAGAAAACGCAAGCAATCCATACACTTGGCAATTTTGAAATCTTCCCATCAGTTTTCATCTGGAAAAAATCCCAGTGTAAAGCACTCCATGTCCTGCTGTTTTAATCATGTTCCTGTTTCCAACAACCCAACAATTGAAGTTGCTGTGGAAATTACTCAACATCACCTTCATGCCAACCAAAGTCATTCTTGATGATTTCCACTTCAGTGTTAATCACACAGTTGCTTGACAGCAAAAACAATAAACAGTAGAGGCAGATTACCACATATTCAATAGCTGATAGAATGGTTCTAAAATTGCCCTAAAATTCTAGATCCAGCAAATTTCCGAATCTCCATGGGTTATAGACATGTGGAGGGATTAAACCACAAAAACAGCTGTACAAGAACACACCTTGCCAGCACATAATAGCCAAGCAGAACTCGATCGGGTCTTCCAATATGAACCAACAGGAACTTCCCTTGCTTCTGTTCATGCTCATAGTAATAAAATAGTGGCGGTAAGCTAAGGCACAGCATGGCATTTATTGACCTAAAGTAGAACGGAAGGCAAAACTTGTATGGGAGGAGTTATAACCCTTGTCAGGTTTTTTTTTTGCCATTTGTGTCCAGTTGAAGAAATTTCCCTTTATGATCTGTCCCTTAGCTGAAACAAAAAGTAAGGGCATTCCTGGTTGTCATCAAAACTATTGTCCGAATTAGAAGATTTCCCCTTTATCCCTTTTATGGTGACAGCCCAAAATTTGGGATTTTCTTTCACTTTCAGTAAGAACACTAAACAGGACAAATGGAGAGGCCAAATCACCCAGGCACAGACAGCAATAAAAAAAAAAAAGGTGTTTAAATCCCTCTCCACTCTATCCAAAATGAAAAAAATATATAACTAAAAGATAAAACTTTTAGCTAGAGCTGGTACAGACAACAAATAATTTTTTGTACTTCGGTTAGATCACCAATTCAATAGCAACTTCAACATTATAAATAGGTTAGCTTTAAACGCGAGTATGACGTTCTACCAATCCAGTGGCAACAATTGTTCCTCTAGGAGGTATCAGTTCTGAATTCTGTTAGCATTGGAGATCGCACTGGACTGACTTGATCAGTCACTGGTCATGAGTGGGTAATAACGTGGGCGAGTAGGAAGAAATCCCTTCCATGGGTTTGTGCCCAATTTAAGGATGGTGGCAGTGAGGCTTGGGCTGCTTCCTTGGGGTATGGCCTTAGGGTCGTTGCACACACAGACTTGGAAATGGGAGTAGAAAGGAGTGCCCAATGTCCAATGAGATACAAGTAGGAAGGTGAGTTAGAAGATGTTTATTGAAAATAGAAACAAGTACATCGAGCCAATGTGTTTTGGGGGTACAGGGACACCCCCTTCGTCAGAGCTGTTGCTGCATGCTGATAAATGGGAAGGGTTCCCAAACAGGTGTGTCAAAGGCAAACATTTGAGGGATAACTGTCAGTGTCGGCTGTGTTTGCAGAGGCATTCTGAAATATGATGTGCCTGAGCACAGCGATGTGTAATACAGATCAGAAGTAGGTTATACAGAACATCTTACCTCATAAAGTGTGTTGTATGTTGTAACAGTGACTGTGTTGGTATGGAGCATCAACCTTTCCCCAAGTAATGTGAAGAGACTGTGAGTGTGCATGATTTCAACTTTCCGTCTGCCATAGGGATAAAAATAAAATATTAATCACATAATAATGCACTCCAGACATCTACTGATAGCCAGCAGAGTCAGCAATATGTACACACAAACACCAAATAAATTAAATCACAAGGTAAGAGAAAGGAAGTGGTTTGCCTTCAAATTAAATTACAGTTGATATCTAAAACCATAAACATGCTAAATTGAACAAAGCAGAAACCAGCAATCATACCACGA
The DNA here is from genome assembly GCF_037356315.1 of Lithobates pipiens. NCBI lineage: Eukaryota > Metazoa > Chordata > Amphibia > Anura > Ranidae > Lithobates > Lithobates pipiens. The sequence continues at coordinate 626,243,193 of NW_027507748.1, read as the reverse complement.
ATACAACACACAAGATGTATTCTGCACTCTTACTTGTGGCCTAGGTGCTTGAGAAAATACCCCAGGACCTTTAGTGCCTGCACACGGATGCTTTCACTTTTAGATGCTAGTAGCTTATAAATGACCCTGAAAAAGGTGAAAAATAATATTATTAGACAGCATTATTAACAGGTCATAATTAGATAACAAAATATCTCTGATGATTTTACAAACGACATAAAAATTAGAAATCGGTGCCCAAATTATTATTATTATTATACAGGATTTATATAGCGCCAACAGTTTGTGCAGTGCTTTACATGAGGGCAGACTGTACACTTACAATACAAGAGGGATCAGAGGGCCCTGCTCATTAGAGCTTACAATCTAGAAGGGAGGGTCAAGTGGAAACAAAAGGTAATAACTGGGGGGGATGAGCTGATGGAGAAAATGAAAAAACAGTGGTTAGGTGAGTAGGGTAGGCTTCTCTGAAGAGAAGGGTTTTCAGGGATCGTCTAAAAGCTAAGAGTAGGAGATAAGCGGACAGATTGGGGTAGGGCATTCCATAGGATTGGAGAGGCTTTGGAAAAGTCCTGGAGGCAAGCATGGGAGGAGGTGACGAGGAAGCTAGAGAGCAGAAGGTCTTGAGAGGAATGAAGAGAATGAGTAAGTTGGTATTTAGAGACTAGGCTAGTGATGTAGCTGGGGGCTAAATTATGGATGGCTTTGTAAGTAGTAGTTATATTTTGAATTTAATTCATTGGGTGAGCGGAAGCCAGTGGGATTGAGAGAGAGGGGTAGCAGGCACAGAGCGATTGGTAAGGTGGATGAGTCTGGCAACAGCATTCATGATGGTTTGAAAAGGTGATAGACTATGTAGAAGTAAGCCAGTGAGAAGGGAGTTGCAGTAGTCGAGGTGAGAGTTGACCAGCGAGTGAATTAAGAGCTTTGTTGAGTCATTGGTTAAAAAGGGGCATATTCTGGAGATGTTGCGGAGGTTGAGGCAGCAAGATCTGGACAGTGATTGGACGTGGTGCTTATAGGAGAGTTCAGAGTCAAGGACTACACCTAGAACCTTGGCATGTGGGGATGGGCTTACAGTTGTGCTATAGATTTTGACAGAGAAAAGGGAAGGGGAAGGGGCATATGGGGGAGGAAAAATTATAAGTTTGGTTATCAAACTAAGGTATCCCATACATTATTAATTTAATTTTAAAAAATACTCGATTTCCCCCATCCACGCTGTCAAGGTGGCTTGCAGCACTGATCAATAGGGAAAAACCCGACAGGCTGGTTGTACAGAAGTGAATCAGTAGATCAATTTCTGTACGGTGCTTGCGCATACATGGATCGAAATTCAGGCAGTTATTGCTGGACCTGCTGAATTTGGATCCATGTATTGTCATCTCAAGTCTCACACAAATAATTGTTCCTACAGAAAAACAACAATCCGTGAAATAACCAGTGAAAAAAAAATTGACAATCAAGAGCAAAACCTTCCTGATTTTAATCTATAAAAAGTACAGAAAATTGAAAGAGGAAAACAAACTTTACTAAAAGAATATACATATAATATATTGCATGGTGCTTGAACTATGGAATATGGTTGATGTTTGCCAGACACCATGGACATGAGGGTCATCTGATCTGACTGTATTTGGCAACAGAGTGACTGCCCTTTTATATTCAGCTCCATTTTATGGAATGTTTAGAAGGTGATGGAGAAGGGAACTTGCATAATTAATGCGTTCACATGGGCTTAGGCTTGTATCAGTACAGTGTGTACAGCAAGCGTTCACAAACTACTTGCAAAGCCTTCAGAAACTTTGCAAGTAGCTTAGCTTCAGTTTGAGAATGTTAACTATCACTTTAAACAGGCGGTTAGCAGGCTTCAGCTTGTTGGAAGCCTGCTAGCAGCTTGTTTAGAGTAGCAGTGAGCAACCCTATTGACACAGAAACAGAATGAGCCCCTGGGGTGGGACTTTTAAGGCACTCAAACCATATATATTCCATAAAAATAGAACAATTTATTGAAAAACATGATTAAAACTTATCACAACTAGAAAGCATGGAATTGAAGAAATACACTAGAAATGTACATATACAGAAATATGGTAAAGATGGATGTCCTCAACCCTTAGGCTTAATGTACAGGGGACATTTTACAAACTCTCCTGAACGATTTAATGTGACAGATAGTAACCCACGTTTAAAATGTCAGTTTTGCCGCATTTGCGTTTAGAAGGGTTTGAAAAAAAAGTTTCAAAATAGCCAAAAATGAAAACGACTGTAAATGAAACGTGGCTAAACGCGAGTTACCACATTTAGCCAGGTTTAGAAGCTTTTGGCGCTTGAAATGCCTCTAAACTCAACATCTGAACTCATATTTTTACTTTCCAAAAAAGGCCTCTAAACTCAACTGCCTAGAAACTACTATAAACTAACCTGTGTACAAGTACAGATAAGATAACATTGAAGAGAGTTCAGGAGCAGTAGAAAAAAATGCCCAACTGCTCCTAAACGTCCGTTTAGCAGCAGCAGCAGTGTACATGAGGCCTTAGGGTTAGGGTTGAGGACATCCATCGATACTAGATTTCTGTATATGTACATTTCTAGTGTATTTCTTCAATTCCATGCTTTCTACTTGTGATATGTCTTTGAATAAATTGCTCTATTTTTATAGAACATATATGGTTTAAGTGCCTTAAAAGTCCCACCCCAGGGGTTCATTCTGTTTCTATTAGATTTAGGGATGTGGCATATTTATTTAGGAGTGACAATCACCAATCTATTTTTCAATCCTATGAAGATGTTGAAAGGTGCTTAAGAAGGCTTCAAAGAAAGCTGCTCGAAGCCTAAACGCCCAGAGCAAGTTTATGTTGGTGTGTCCTTGATAATAACTCTACAAATAAATTTTCTGATTGACAAGAAGCTTGAATACACACATTCCTAGATCTCTGCTACAAGGCTATTTAACACTATCATGACAAATGGCATTTTACACTTGGACTTACTGTAGATACAGTAGTCATATTGTGATCACAACATGTGTGTTTTTAGGATACAGAGAGTAAAATAGGCACAAAGAACTACCGTATTTACAGGACCTGTACTACCACCAGAAGAGTAGTAGAACAATTTCTACACATTCCTACAACTTAAAGAAAAAGAATAGTAAGCCACAACTTTTCTAACCACAGCAATATGTACAACATACTGGGAAACACACCACATCTGACAATTGTCTGCATCTGAAGTGGTATCATGGGTTCTGTAGCCTAATCCCCATCATACCACTTCAGACGCTGCCTGTTGTCAGTTGTGGTATAATAGTAAAACAACTTAGATGGGTTTTAACAATGGCTGTAAAAGTTGTTTTTAACTCACGGCTTAATATAATGGTTTTGGGTGAAGTTTAATTCAAAGGGTAAATTCACTTTCGTAGGGACAAAAAATAGCAAGCAAAAAAAAATATAGCATGTACAATTCCCATACAAGTCATGTTGTAATTGAAAGTGACTAAAAATTAATTACTTTCCCTTTTCAATCTGCAGCTGATGCAATTTGCTTTAAAATGCAATGCAATATCGCAACCTGGAGGCCTTCTGTACACAGATTGTACACAGAACACCCTCCACCCACCAAAATTTAATTTCCTATTTTTGTGCTTGGCTTATTGATTACTTTTAGAAGCCTTCACTTACAGTAGATACAAGATTTTGGGCACGCCCTGCTACAAAAAGATGTCATTTTAGGTGAGATACTCCCAAAAAGAAATTACGTCCTAAGGGATGCAGACCCTGCCACTTTCCTCATGCAAATGCAGCTGCTGTTTGATCATTTTAAAATCACTCCCATGCACATTCATTTTGTACATGGACACAGACAAAAACAGCTGTCGTTTTTTCTCAACCAAGGTTAAGTTACTCTTTAATGTTTCTAAGGTTTATCCATTACATATTTACCTGACTTCATAAAAAACATTTTTTTAGTCCTGACCATAACAAGGAAATATATACAGAACCCAAGACACATTTTCTTAAAAAATGCATATAATCTTCACATTATATATGCAATTTGTGTCTTCATTCCTACAACTGCCAAAGCATCTATTCATTGATGCCCCAATATTGTTGGCCTGTGTATTTAGCTTTCTTCCCACAAAACCCGGTTAGAGGGGTTAAGGGTGGCTCAGAAGTTCTACTATGAAAAATTATTATCTTGATCCACTACAAGAAACAATCATTGCTGTTCTCTAGAACGTACATAACAATCCTGACTTTGTTTTACAGACGTGGAGTACACAGAGGTTTATTGTATCCAGAGATTACAAGCTGCGCTTCAGCAAATATGAGAGAAAAAGAAGAATCATTGTCTAAGGTCACACGATTTGGCATCAGTGATTTGGTCATTATACACAAAATCTCTCTGTCTCTCAAAACAGCATCATAACATACATACATTACAACAGATATACAGTGGATATAAAAAAGTCCACACACCCGTTAAAATGGCAGGTTTCTGTGATGTAAAAAAAAATTGAGACAAAGATAATTCATTTCAGAACTTTTCCCACCTTTAATGTGACCTATAAACTTTACCTACCGTATAAACTAAAATAATGTGTTTGCATAAGTGTGCACACCCTCCTATAACTGGGGATATAGCTGTATTCAGACACACCTGCCATCATTTAACCCCAAATAAAGTTCAGCTGTTCTAGTAGGTCTTTCCTGACATTTTCTTAGTCGCATCCTACAGCAGAAGCCATGGTCTGCAGAGAGCTGCCAAAGCATTAGAGGGATCTCATTGTTAAAAGGCATCAGTCAGGAGAAGGGTACAAAAGAGTTTCAAAGGAATTAAGTATACCATGGGACACAGTGAAGATAGTCACCATCAAGTGGAGGAAATATGGCACAACAGCGATATTACCAAGAACTGGATGTCCCTGCAAAATTGATGAAAAGACGAGAAGAAAACTGGTCAGGGAGGCTGCCAAGAGGCCTACAGCAACATTAATGGAGCTGCAGGAATATCTGGCAAGTATTGGGTATGTGGTACATGTGACAACAATTTCCAGTATTCTTCATATGTTTGGGCTATGGGGTAGAACGACAAGACGAAAGTCTTTTCTTAGGAAGAACATCCAAGCCTGGCTAGATTTTGAAAAAACACATCTGTAGTCTCCCAAAAGCATGTGGAAAAATGTGTTAAGGTCTGATGAAACCAAGGTTAAAGGGGTTGTAAAGGTAGAAAAAATTCACCTTAATGCAATCTATGCATTAAGGTGAAAAAACATCCGACAACACCAGCCCCCCCATTTTACTTACCTGACCCCTCGAAAGTCCCATGATCGCCTCCGACATCCTCTTCGTTGTTCATCCTGGCCGTTGATTGGTTACAGTGAATGGATTGAAAGCAGCGCAGCCATTGGATCGCACTGCTGTCAATCACATCCAATGATGCGGCGCGCCAGTGGGCAGGGCCGAGTGATACAGTGAGCGGCTATGGCCACCAGGTGTATCACGGGAGTGCGCCCACAAGCACTCCTCACCATGCGAGGGAGCTTGCATGAACGTGAGAAGTCCTTGTGGGGGGGAGCCGAGACAGTCGCTGAGGGACCCCAGAAGACCAGGTTCAGGGACACTCTGTGCAAAACGAGCTGCACAGTGGAGGTAAGTATAACATGTTTGCTATTAAAAAACAAAAAAAAAATAATTACCTTTACAACCCCTTTAAACTTTTTGTCCATAATTCCAAAAGATATGTTTGGCGCACCAAAAAAACACCATACCCACAGTGAAGCATGGTGGTGGCAGCAGCATCATGCTTTTGGGCTATTTTTCTTCAGCTGAAACAGGGGCATTAGTCAAGGTAGAGGGAATTATGAACAGTTCCAAATAACAGCCAATATTGGCAAAAAACCTTCAGGCTTCTGTTAAAGAGCTGAACATGAAGAAGAACTTCATCTTTTAGCATGACAACGACCCAAAGCATACATCCAAATCAACAAAGAATGGCTTCACCAGAAGAAGATTAAAGTTTTGGCATGGCCCAGACCTGAATCGGATTGAAAATCTGGTGGGTGATCTGAAGAGGGCTGTGCACAGGAGATGCCCTCACAATCTGACAGATTTGGAGTGTTTTTGCAAAGAAGTGTGGACAAATATTGTCAAGTCAAGATGTGCCATGCTGATAGACTCATACCCAAAAAAACTGAGTGCAGAAATAAAATCAAAAGGTGCTTCAACAAAGTATTAGTTTAAGGGTGTGAACACTTATGTAGCCATATTATTTCGGTTTATTTTTACTTCTCTCCACCTAAAAGATTTCAGTTTGTGGTTCAACTGAGTTGTGTAGTTTATAGGTCACATTAAGGTGTCCGTTTATGAAGCAGTGAAATCTATTCACTGCTTCATTCTCCGGCATTCACAGAAGAGATCTTTCTCCTCTGTGAGGCAGTTTATGAAGCAGAGTAGATCGCTTCTCCTTCGGAAGAGTGAAGCGATCTACAAACACTTCCAACAGTGGAGAACGGCCCCTGATACTGGAATCTTGTAAAACTTTACGAGATTACAGTACCAGAAATTCATAGAAACACTGAGATGTCAGTTTATTAAGCAGTGATAAATTATCACTGCTCAGTACACTGACAGACGGCGTGGTTAATGTTAATAAAATAACGGGTCCCCCTACATTATATATATATATATATATATATATATATATATATATATATATATATATATATATATATATATATATATATATATATATATATATATATATATATACATACATACATACATACACACAAATATGACAGGAGGGCATGGTTACAGCTGGTGAATCGGGGAGGGTGAATTCTGACACAGATCGCCAGTGAAGAGCTGAGATCACTGCTTCATAAACTGGCCATTGCTGTCAATCAATGAGGATTCCCTGTGTGTGGAGATCATCGGCGGGAGAATATGTTCAAACACGTTCTCTCCGCCATTATCTCTGTTCCATAAACTGTTTATGGACTGTGATCAGTAGTCAGCTGTTCACTGCTTCATAAATGGACACCTAAAGGTTTAAAAAAAATTCTGAAATGATTTATCATGGTCTCATTTATTTTTTGACATCACAGAAATATGACATTTTAACAAGGGCGCTATATCTACTGTAGATATCAGTGCATTTACTTCTAATTAAAAGGTTTTGTGAATGCATAAAAGCTGATTAATACTCACTAATTAAATGGTGAGCCAATCAGTTGCAATGCCAAGTCGTGTATATATATATATATATATATATATATATATATATATATATATATATATATATATATATATATATATATATCTTACATCATTGGTTAGTAATGTTCATGAATGCGTAGTTAAAAATGCATATGCTAATCACTTTTTACCTTTAGTATATTATATGAAACAGTAATTATATATCGCATATCAATGTCAGTGTTTTAATCATACTCGAATAGCGTAAATCTGGCCATACACACTTTTTTTTTATTTTGTTGAGCCACCAGGATAAAAAAAAAAAAAAAAACAGATTCCTCCAGCCATACAAACAAGGTGGATGTAGGAACCCCCCATGATGGGAAATGTATTGTGCCAGCTGCACTCATAGGTGTCCGAATGCACTTTAACCCACGATTAGAAGGCATATTTTAGAGCTGTGATAAAATGCATATTTTGGAGCCGAGGATTAGTTAAAACATCTAAGCAGTATATATTTTTTGAACTCCCATGCCCTGTAGAATAAAAAGGTAGTAATTCCATTCTTGTAATGTCACATGATATTAGTACAACAGTTTAATCAGCCTATTTTTAGTAAACAATAAAAAAAAATACACAAAAGGCAACAAAGTGGTTGTTAACCCACTGTGACATCTTTATATAATCCTCTATCTCATTATGCTATGTGCTCCTGCCTGTTTGTATATAGTGCCTTGCAAAATTATTCACCCTCCCCCCCCCGGTATTTTTCGTGTTTTGTTGCTTCGCAACCTGGAAACACATACGTAAATGGCAATTATCAGTTTTTTTTTTCTGAAAAATTGTCTTATGTATATATTTTTTCTAATTTTACTTCACCAACTTAGACTATCGTGTTCTGATCCATCACATGTAATTCAGATTAAAAAAAACATTGAACTAAAGGCTGTAATGTAACAAAATAGGTAAAAAGCCGGGGGGGGGGGGGGGGGGGTGAACACTTTTGCAGGGCACTGTACCTGATTTCAAAGTGCCGCTCGGCGCTCACGTGGCTGGCTGCTTCTCTCCCCTCTCAATCTGTAGCAGGAGGAGCCGAGATTCCCCCACTGATGTCAGTTGGGATGAAAGGAGGGATGAGCCGCCTGTCATGTGAGCGCCAAATGGCGCTCTGAAATCAGGTAGACCGCATTTTTTTCATAACACACAGAGACAAGCGCACATAGCATAATGAGACAAAAAGGATTATATGAACAATAAGTGTTATTTCAGCAGCAGCAGGAGGGGAAGGGGGCGGGGCACTGACACAGAGCAGACAGGCAGGGAGGTGGGAGGGTCAGGAGGGCAGAGGAGAGACAGGAGAGCTGCGGATGATGGAGGCATGTAATCTGACCACAGTGTCAGGGCTCAGCAACCATGATAAACCATGGTCAGTTTACAGGGGGGCGGGGGGCAGAACCAGGCAGGATCAACAAGGTATTTTGGGTGATAGAAGGGGCCAAATTATACAGCTCGAGCACTATTAACATGCTTTAAAGCAGTGGTTCTCAACTCCTGTCCTTAGGACCCACTAACAGGCCAGGTTTGCAAGATAACTGAAATACATCACATGTGATATCATTTTCTGCTCAGTGATTGCAGTATTCTAGTCTGCATCTCCCAAAGGTAATACTTAAAACCTGGCCTGTTAGTGGGTCCTGAGGACAGGAGTTGAGAACCACTGCTTTAAAGGATCAAGATCTTTTTTTTTTTTAGGGCAACAATCACTTTAAGTGGGCACAAACAATATATCACCCACTTTTTTGGTAATATATTAAAGGTGGAGTTGCACCAAGTAAACAAATGTCAAACACATCAAGCCCTCAATTGTGTATACACATGAAATGGTGATAAACTTTCATAGGTGAGGGTCGCTGACCGGAATGGCCGCATAAGTGCTGAGCTCCACATATCCACACAGCAATGATCAGCATCCAGCGCCATCCGATACCGATATCCATCCCACGGAGCTCCAGGGATCACCCCGCACCACCGGGGACATGACCTGAGGCAGAACCGCCGCCCACGGAGCGAGGAAACTTACAGACTTCTAGATGAAGCCGGCCGGCGTGCAGGCCCAAGATGGCGCCGACCGGGATGAAGGCCTCACATCTCAGCAGACACCCGCGGCCTCGGCAGCCCCCGCATCCATAGAGGATCACCTCTCTGATATGGAGGAATCTGGAGAACAGCAGCGTTCGCCCGCCATGTCACCGGCTGACAGAGGTAAGAGAGCAGCAATCTCCCCAGCACACTCTCCCTCTAAGCCTCCCCTAGTGAAGAAGCAACATGGCGCTGGCACCTGTAGTCCCACAGCAGCACTAGGTGACTAACTCCTCGCTGGCTGCTTACAATACCTCAGATGGCCCTGCTTCTGAACATACACTGAAAGCCATGCTACTCTCACTACAAGCAGACATGCAGAAAGAGCTCAGATCCTCCGTTAACCACTTGATGGACAGAGTGGATGACATGGAAGACCGCATAGATCACATTGAGCACCATCTCTCTGCTGCTACTAGCTCCCATAACACTGTGGTTGACATTCAAGATGAACATACCACAGCTATCCGCCAACTGCGTCTTAAAGTCGCAGACCTCGAGGACCGCTCGAGGCGGAATAATATCAAGATCCGGGGAGTCCCAGAGTCTGTGTCACCCCCAGATATTGTCCCCTACTTGCACCAGCTGTTTCACAAGATCATACCGGCCCTTACGCCGCAGGATCTCCTCATTGACAGAGCGCATAGAATCCATAAACCACAACACCTGCCTGACTCAATACCCAGAGATATCCTGGCTAGCATACACTTCTTTAACACTAAGGAGCAGCTTATGAGGGCCGCGAGAACCATACGCAACCTCCCTGATCCCTTTGCTAAGATTCAACTATATAATGATATCTCAGCCGCCACCTCACAGGCTCGCAAGGCCTTCTCACAAATTACTGCGATACTCATAGAACACAAAATCGCATAGAAATGGGGATTTCCCACCAAGCTTCTTGTAAACTACCAGCAACAACAAGTCGCATTTCTGACCCCCAAAGACGAATTCAAACAGTTACATAATTGGGGCATCGCCCCTCACGCACTCCCGGCTCCGCCTCTGAATACTAGATCTGCAAAGATCCCTTCTAAATGGGCTACAAAAATTAAATCCTGAACCTCAGAAAACTAGGGGGCCTCCCCCCTGGGCACCCCCCCTTCATAACAGGTGCTTGACTTAACAGGTAAAAGTGGATGACTGCTTTATTTCTTTTGAAACCCCCCACGCCGAACTGCCACTGTGTGCCACGCACAGGGCATTACCCGCTCCTGTACTTCCAATTCACCACCTCAGCTAATTACCAGCCACTTTTTGTTCCCTCGGGAACTATCCGAGTCCTTGGCTTACGTCTCTATATCTCCCGGTCATCGATATAGAAGCTTCAATACTGATTGTTTTATATATTGCAATTTTGTTCATGTTCTTTTTTCTTGTGTTACTGTTACAATACTTGATTGACTCTACTCAAAATCAACGGTTCTTGTGTTCATTCTCTGTATACAGAGCTACTGTTTGTAATTTGTTTTTCTGTAAAGATCCGTCAACCTCAGTACCATTTTGATAACTGACCTTAGCAGCTCATGTCCCTTACAATCACATCCCTTAATGTTAAGGGACTAAATAGTCCTTTCAAGCGATCCCTCTTATGGAGGGAAGCAGCGACTTCCCGATCTGATATTCTATGCGTACAGGAGACCCATCTATCCTCCCGGAACCCTCCACAATGTACTAATAAACGATACCCCCATATCTTTCATTCTCGCACAGACAAAAAAGTTAGAGGAGTACTGATCGCAGTACGCTCTACGGTGGCGCTCATGGTTTCCAATGTAGAGCAAGACCCCGAAGGAAGGTTCCTAATTCTGGCCGCTTGTTTTAATAACAAACCCTTGGTGATTGTGAACATTTATGCTCCTAACACTCATCTAAAGCCCTTTCTTAAGTCCATTCTTGCCAAAATACAACACTACCCGAAAGATCAAATCATTTTATGCGGGGATTTCAACGCGGTACCAGATCTCGCACTTGACTCCTCATCCCCCCAAAGGAGAAGGTCCTCCACCCTCTCCTCCTTTCTACATCTGGAAGAATTCTATGACCCTTGGAGATGTCAACATGGTACTGAGAGAGACTATACGTTCTACTCTAATGCCCAGAGATCATATTCCAGGATTGACCTGTTCCTGACATCCCAAGTGCTGCTACAAGCAGTTGCGTCCACTAATATTGGCGTAATATCATGGTCTGATCATGCCCCCATCTCTATGGTTCTCAATCTCTCCCCTCCTACCACCCCATTCACAATTTGGCGTCTGAATCCCAACCTGATCAGCGCTAAGGACATTAGGGAACAGGTCAAGACTGCCATTGACGATTATTTCGCTCTAAATCAACACTCTGTCCCCAATCCCACCACATGCTGGAACGCTCATAAAGCGGTCCTACGGGGAATTCTATTGAAGCTAGGGGCTCAGGAGAAGAAAAAGCGCTCAGCGACCCTTAACGCCCTTTTAGATAGAATAAAGTCTCTAGAGAAGAGTAATATGAATTCGCCCTCTGCCTCTACTCACGCAGAACTCAGTAAACTGAGGTCAGAATTGAGTACCTATCTTCAGAACAAACATGAATTTTATCTACGAAAACTTAAGCTAACCTGGTACTCCCAAGGTAATAAATCAGGGAAAGCTCTGGCCCAACAATACAAACACAGGACAGCCCAGTCCACAATCTCCCATCTAATAGATTCTAAAGGCAACAGATTGACTAATCCCAAAGACATAGCCAACTGCTTTGGCACATTTTATCAACAACTGTATAACTTAAAAGACTCCACGACTGAGACGCAGCCCACTGAGGCGACTATCCAGACATTTCTCTCTAACGTTGCCCTCCCCTCCCTGTCCCCTTCTCAAGCTGCTGACCTAGCCTTACCTTTCTCCCCCCTGGAAATTAAAAACGCAATTAAAAGCCTTCCTCTACATAAAGCCCCGGGACCAGACAGTTTTGGGAACGAATATTACAAGACATTCATGGATGCACTGACCCCACATTTATGTTGCTCCTTTAATCACATGTTGGCCACAGGGGAGATCCCCACAGAATCCTTAGAAGCAACCATCTCCACCATCCACAAACCAGGGAAGGCCTCGCATGACCCAGCTAACTACCGCCCTATTTCGCTACTTAACACCGATCTGAAAATGTATGCCAAACTCCTTGCCACCCGACTTTCACAACACATGACTTCCCTCATACACCCGGACCAGGTGGGTTTCATTCCCCGCCGACAAGCCTCAGATGGCACCCGTAGGTTTGTTGATCTTATCCACTGGGCAGAGCACAGTCGAACGCCTTCTCTGTTGATATCACTGGACGCAGAGAAGGCATTCGACAGAGTCCAATGGGGTTACCTCGAGGCAGTCCTAAAGAAATTCGGCATAGAGAGCGAATTCTTGCGAGCTATCCTAGGCCTATATACCTCGCCTACTGCGAGAATCCGCACATTCAGGTATTCTCTCAAACCCCTTTAGAATCACTAACGGTACTCGCCAGGGTTGCCCACTCTCACCATTGATTTTTGCACTGGTCATGGAGCCACTGGCGCAATCCATTCGCGCGCACCCCCATATTTCTGGTATCAATGTGAAAGAAACCTGTCACAAGATAGGTTTATATGCGGACGATGTCATCATAGCTATCTCTGACCCAGTGAAATCCTTACCTGTCCTGACTGAAGTTCTACATAATTTTAGTGAAGCATCCTTATACAAATTGAACCACTCGAAATCTGCCATGCTTGGCATTGAGATTTCGCCAGCGCTTAAAGCAGAAATTGCTAAAATATCGCCCTTCTCCTGGGCCCCCGGTTCCTCTTTGCAATATCTGGGCATTCAACTGGTCTCCCCCTCTTCTGTATTACTACGAAATAACCTTGCCCCTTTACTTACGAAACTGAACAACTTAACCTCGAATATGACCTCCTTAAAAGCTTCATAGGTTGGTAGGATAGCCCTAACCAAAATGTTTCTCCTCCCACATGTACTTTATTTCTTTCGGACCCTTCCGCTTCCAATTCTTTCAGCAGACCTAGCTAAATTACAGCGTACATTAGACTCATTCATATGGGCAGGACGTAAACCACGCTTGAAATCCTCTGTCCTGCGCACTCCCTCCACCTTAGGAGGGATGGGATCACCGGACGTTAAAAAGTACTACAAGGCTGTCATTCTAGACCAAGGGAAGCAACTGTGGTCGCAAGACCCCAACACAAGGTGGCACCAAATCGAAGCAGCAACTCTCCCAGCTGACCCACAACTAACCCTAGCTGCTAGCTGGCTGTCTCTCCCTATCACACGATCCATCCTTCCAACAGTACGTGCCTGCCTAGCTCAATGGAATGCAATATGCCATGATCATCAAGACATACACAGAGACGCATTGAAAAATCTCCCCTTACTAGCGCTACAACTTCTCTCTCCAGACCTCTCGATCAAGCACTGGCATGAAGCCGGAATCAAAACAATTGGAGCCCTGTTTCTTGGTGTAGATCTAAAAAGTTTTCAACAACTGACATCGGAATTTAGTCTCTCGCATAAGGACTTTTACATCTACCTAAGGCTCAGACACATCGTCTCTCAAAGCTTGACATCTCCAGACCTCACCTCCAAGGAACTTCTCCATTTTTACAACCGTCCCCTTAATGTCTCAAAGGGCATATCCTTTGTTTACAAACTTCTCTCCAGACCTACCGCGTCCTCAAAACCTTTGAACATTCTCTATTGGGAATCCCAGTTGCACTGCTCTTTCCCTATGGAAGATTGGCATCGCGTACTACGCACCCCACTAGTCGTCTCCAAAAATGTAACGCATTGGGAAACGGTCATGAAATTGTTTCATAGGTGGTACTATACACCGCAAAAGTTGGCGACCATCTTCCCCACCCACTCTCCAAAGTGCTGGAGGAATTGCAACTCCACCGGAGACATGTTCCACATCTGGTGGAGCTGCCCGGTTATGGTGTCCTTTTGGCTTCAAGTCTCCTCTCTGGTCCAGACTCTGACCAACTCTCCCCAACAGCTGACTTCACGAATGGCTCTCTTTGGTCTGGATTCCCAATATTGACCCCCCACTAGTCTACCCGTAGTACACCACGAACTAATCTCAGCACGCCTGCTCATAGCTCGTGCGTGGAAAAAACCCCTCCCTCCCACACTAACTGAGCTTATAAATACACTTAATGTTCATTGCCGTATGGAATTTCTTTTCTCCAGAGTAAACATGACAGAATATAGATTCAACAAACAGTGGTCCTCCTGGTTAACACACCCAAGCTGTGTTAAGCTTGGGTAACTTGTAATACATCACCCCCAGACCGAGTGGAGCCAGCAGTGAAAGTCACTGGTTTAATGTACCATTTCTTATATATTATATGTAAGTTAGCTGTGATTTTCCTGAAGCTCTGATTACTGGACTCAGCTATCTCAATCAATTTTCTTTTCTATTCTGTTTGTTTTTCTTTCCTTTTTTGCAATCACTTTGGGACTAAGTTCCACTCACACTCTATCTTACTTTTCACTGTTCTTTGGCATGGCCTCCCCACTGGACACAGCCCGTTGGGGTGTCAGGGGGGGACGGGATGCCCCCGGACCTACCGGATCTAGCTATACAGAATGCGTAGTATACAGCAGATGGGTACCAGGCCCATATGTTTTTTATGCTAGTAACTCACGTTGTTCAATGTATCTGGGCACTAATTGCTTATCTATTCATCATCTCCCTACAACTTATGTACAATTGTTGATGTCAATGTTTGTTACTGTGTTATATTACAATAAAATCATTTGAAAGTAAAAAACTTTCATAGGTGACTCTTTAAAAGTCCTTATAGGTCAACCATTTAGAGTTGACCATAAATTATGGCAGTAGAACTACTTACTCTCACACTGGTGTGGGCACAGATACGTAACGTATAATACAATTGTTGTTTTGGTACTTGGGTGCCCCAACTCATGTATTTACATTCCTATATATATATATGCTGGTACATAGGGTCGGGGGTGGGGGAACAATTTTTTATTTTTTTTTGTGATGAAGCCGAGTGCTTGGGTGTAACTTTTTAAACCGTTGTGTTGCCTTACCGTATTCCGTTCCTCTGATCAAATGCTGGTATCATTGATGCAGGATGTTCAGACATGAGAGCCACCAAAAGCTGCAGAACATCGTGAATATTCTCATCCTGTAATATAGGGACAAACAAGTCAGACTCAGATGACGCATTTTATTTCCACAGCCAGCTACAGTTCAAGTTATGTTAACGAAGCTTGTCTGAGCTTTTTATGCTGGAAACCTAATTGCTAATAGGTTTCCAGAATAAATAGGTACATGGCAAAACAGCTCTCTATTTTACTATGCTAACTGCGCTAGGCCTTTAACCCAGCTCTAATGGTTACACCTCCATTAAAGACAGTTTTAATAAAGTGCTCAACAAGCTTCTTACCATCGAGAAAAGTTTTAGGCATGAGTCACCAAATAAACAAACACATTGTACTGTTGTTGCCCCCTGAATGTGCCAATATCTCACACTCACTAGAACCTCATTAACTCCTAATCTGAAGAAGCTGAATAAAGCATAGAAGCAAGAAAAACAAATGGAATGGGTCCCAAATCATATGACTTGTAAAGTTGCGTGTCCTCTCATAAGCTGCCACTTGGACTGAGTCGTGTGATCTCTAATCAACTGCCACTTGGAATGGGTCATACGATCTTTAATCAGCTGCCACCTAAAACAGGTCACATGGTGTAACTGCTTCTGTTAGTAAGCTGCCAGGGGACACAACAGGCCAAAGAGCTAAGCTCTGAGCATTTTTCAGTTTCCCAGAAGAGCCATAGTCCAAATCCAGTCACCTTCAAATAAGTTTGTGACTTATGGGTTTGGGCCTGCAATAGCAAGTACCCACAATGACTGTAGTATTATGTGCAGTTTTTATGTACTGTTTTTTTTCTGCATGTAATGAACATGCATATACCATGCTCCGAGGGGTTAATTTACTCCCCCTGGAGCGTAGTTATAAAGTGAAGTGTGTTATTTGTGTTTGTAGCTATGATTAAGGGCTGCAACATGCAAGATGCTTATTTTCTGAATTTTTTGCATTTTTTTTGCGTTTTTTTGCTATGAAGGATCAGCGTCACTGATGGCATTTGTCCTATGAGTCCATTCACACAGGGGCAACTTTGGATCAGACTTGAAGTAGTCCCAAGTTGCCTCAAGTCGCACAACATGATAAAATCTGTGTAAGTAAATGAGAGCCATCTTAATGTACACTACTGAAGTCACTCCGACTTCAGAAAAGGTTCCTGTACTACTTCAATCCGACTTCTAGGCAACTTGTACCCATTGATTTCAATGGAAGTTGCCTCCAAGTCGGATCCCCTGTCTTAACTGAAGCAACTTTCCAGGAAGTAAAAATTGTTTTACAGGCAAACCCCTCCCTCCCACAGAGCTGATTATTATGTGATTGGCCACTGGCAAAGTCCCCTGTCCTGGAGGCAACTTCAAGTTGCCTTCTAAGTTGCCTCAAGTCGTGCTGTGTTTCATACTCAAGTCGTGTCCAAGTTGCCTCCCAAAGTCTCACTGGAAGTCATGTTGCCCCTGTGTGAATGGACTCTAAGGCTCTGCACCTTGTCTATGTGTTGGAGTTTACTGTAATAAAAAACAGCCACTGCTACTGTCTCTTCTCTTCTGCAGGGTGACTGGTCTTGTACCAACCCCTGAAATTTTCTGCAGGAAGCCTGCACTGGATGGGTCAGACATGCTGACACTCATTGCACAAGTTACATCGTTATCAGAAATCAGCTTAGAGAAGGATGTGCAGATATTTTAGTGCATGCAAGTACATGGGAAGTCACTGCAAAGTGGCTACCGGAAAACATCAGTGCTGATATAGAACAAAGGATGCAAAGCAAACTAAATATCACACAGTTAGGATTTAAATGTACTAACGCAGCACATAACTGTTTTTCCAACCACACTCCCCTCAGGCAGCACCAACTATGTATGTCCCCAACTTTGCCCTAAAACTATATCTGAAAGCCTGCCGTGTTTCAGTTCCATTTAGAGTAACCATCGCCAGTGCTGTGTGTCACAAATTGCAGAATGTTGCATTAGATGAGGGTCAGTTTTGACGCTCAGGCAAACCATCAAAAATAAGACAAGATGAAAGCACATTCATTTTTAGACACTCTGGGAAGTCCATCAAGACTATGCACAAATGTGCTGCCTGAAAAAACTATTTAGAACTCAAGTAGACACAAATTCAATCTGTAATATTATACAGCAATTCTATGAAATGTCAATAACCCCATTAACTGGTATTAAAAAAAAGATTGAGACATACCTCATGCATCGTCAGCAGGTAATTTAAAATGCTCTGTAGTTCATCTTCTTTGACCCCTCGGTCCTGAAGAAAACAAAATGTTAATTAAGCTTATAGGGGTTGATTTAATAAAGACAAATAGACTGTGCACTTTGCAAGTGCAGCTGCACTCATTTTCCCCAGCGCTTAGTGAATGTGGAGAAGACTCTGTTATGCATTTCTGTTTCTAGCACAGCATTAAGCATCAAAGATTTTTTTTTTCTCAAAAATGCACCACTGGGATCAGGAACAACCTATCACCTGGGCTAATCATGGTCTCATGAGTATTCAGGTAGGTGTGTCCAAGAGTTTGCAAACGCTAATGGCCCATACCCTCTATCCAAAAATCATGCAAAAAGAAAAAATACTCCTTTCGAAGCAATCATACAATAATCGGATCGTTGGTACAGAGCTTTCGAAAGCCAATCATGACAGTTCATCAGATATTATCCAAACGGACATGCATGAAAATTATTCTCGTACTATACCAGATCGTACGATTTCCGTTAAATCAGTACAGTTGTTGTCTCAAATACAATACAAATACTACAACACATGACATCACTTCTGATTTTTTATTCTGTTGTATGAGAATTTTTTTAACTTTAGTAAACTCTTCATGTTCCATATGTGACTAGCATGAATCCCGATGTGCATTCCGATGTGCTCCTGTCACCCGGACACGGCGCATCTCTGATCGGCAGGAGGGCTCTGTGATTGGCCCTCCTGATCACGATGGCCACGTGCAATCAGAGCCATCATTTGATGTAAATACAGAGCCGGTTGCTAGGCAATCTGCTCTCCTCTCCTCACACAAAAGTTGTCGGTGAGGAGAGGAGAGCGGATTGCTGCAGCCGGCTGCTGATCAGTGAGTATGAGCTTTTTTCTACAGCTTTTTACTCTCTGATCACCAACACACGTCCCAATGCAATGTCCCCAAAACACCTGTCCCCCACATGTCACAGTAAAATCACATCCCAATGATTATCTGCGCATGTGTCCGTGATCACCTGCGCAGGTTTGTACATGATCATTTGCGTACATCTGTCCGTGATCACACAAACCAATTATTATACACTTAATGGAAAAATGTTTTACCAAAAACATGTAGCAGAAAACATTTTGGCTTAAATTTGATTTTATTGGACTTCTTTTAAAAAAGAAAGAAGAAAATATTGTTTTTTTTTTTTCAAAATTTCCGCAATTTTTTTTGCTTATATCACAAAAAATAAAAAAAAACAGAGTCATGAATAAAAGGAAGCTTGATTTGTGTGAACAAAATGATAATTTAATTTGGGTACAGCATCGCATGACCGCACAATTGTCAGTGCAAGAGCGCTGAAAGCTGAAAACTGGTCTGGGAAGGAAGGGGGCAAAAGTGCCCAGTATTGATGTGGTTAAAGCGGAAGTAAACCCATAGATTTAACGGTGTAATAAAAAAATAAAAAAACACATGCCAGGAATGTAAAGGTCACATTGGATGTGCTCTCAACCAAACTGTCAAACCATCCAATGGCTGGCGTCATAACTGATCACAGCATTGTGGCAGATGAAGATTAAATAGAGGCCAAGATGGCAGCTTCCTTGGCTGAAAACAAGGAGGGTTTACTTCCACTTTAACACAGAAGCCATAGAATAGATTGCAATCACAAAAGGTTAATAGATACAGGGTCATGACAAGCCTGCTTTCCCTCACTCCTCAATCCAAAATTTGAAAGTGTAGTTATCCTTTAAGATATTAGCCTTCATTAGGCGGTACAGTGATCCAGCTGCCCCATGACAGTGTGTTGGGGTTCTTCTCCTCATGCATCAGCTGTAACTTTTGAACTTGGTGAGGGGGTGTGCAGGGCTCTGCTCAAACAACTGCATCTTCCATTCAGAGAGCTCTGTGAATAAATGAGCTACAAGTTCTGCCGCCACCACAGCGGACGGACTTGTAGCTCTCAACGAACCCGAGCGTGGTAATCACAACACTTCTATCAGTCCATTGACGCTTCCTCCACCTCTCCAACTGAAAGTCTGTACCTTGGTAGAAACAGAGAGTTGATGGAGGAGTCTTGAGGAGCATGGCATGCACCCAGCTTTGCAATCTCCAATGCAAAAAAATAATAAATGTATTTTTTCCCTGGAAATGTATGTGCATTTATTATTATTATTATTATTTTTTTAAAGATGGACATTAGTTTACAGCTGAAAAAAAACGAGGACAGGGACATGGGTATGTTTTATGTCAGAGCAGCACATCACAGGTTGAAAGGTTATTGGCATAACAGTTCATGTTAATATATATATATATATATATATATATATATATATATATATATATATATATATATATACACATATATATACATATATATACATACATATATATACATACATACATACACACACACATACACACACACACACAAATACATATACACGCACACAGTGGATATAAAAAGTCTACACACCCCTGTTAAAATGTCAGGTTTGTGTGATGTAAAAGTACGAGAAAGATGAATCATTTCAGAACTTTTTCCACCTTTAAAGTGACCTATAAATTGTACAACTCAGTTAAAAAACAAACTGAAATCTTTTAGCTGGAGGGAAGTAAAAATAAATAAAATGGTTGCATAAGTGTGCACACCATGTGTTAAAGCACTTTTTTCGATTTTATTACAGCACTCTCTTTTTGGGTATGAGTCTATCAGCATGGCACATCTTGACTTGAAATATTTTCCCACTCTTCTTTGCAAAAACACTCCAAATCTGTCAGAGATGACATCTCCTGTGTACAACCCTCTTCAGATCACCCCACAGATTTTCAATCAGATTCAGGTCTGGTCTCTGGCTGGGCCATTCCATAATTTTAATCTTCTGCCGGTGAAGCGATTCCTTTGCTGATTTGGATGTATGCTTTGGGTCATTGCCTTACTCAAAGATGACACTCATCTTCATGTTTAGCTTTCTAGCAGAAGTCTGAAGGTTTTCTGCCAGTATAGACTGGTATTTGGAACGGTTCATAAATCCCTCTACCTTGACTAAGGCCCTTGTTCCAGCTGAAGAAAAACAGCCAAAAAGCATACTTCACTGTGGGTATGGTGTTCTTTGGTGATCTACAGTGTTTTTGCACCAAGCATATCTTTTGGAATTATGGCAAAAAAGTTCAACCTTGGTTTCATCAGACCAGAACACATTTTCCGGCATGCTTTTGGGACATTTCAGATGTGTTTCTGAAAAATTTAGCTGGGCTTGGATGTTTTCCTTCATAAGAAAAGACTTTTGTCTTGCCACTCTACCCCATAGCCCAGACATATGAAGAATACAGGATATTGTTGTCACATGTACCCTACAGCCAGTACTTGCCAGATATTCCTGAAACTCCATTAATGTTGCTGTAGGCCTCTTGGCAGCCTCCCTGACCAGTTTTCTTCTTGTCTTTTCATCAATTTTGGAGGGATGTCCAATTTTTGGTAATGTCACTATTGTGCCATATTTTCTCCACTTGATGACTGTCTTCACTGTGTTCCATGGTATATCTAATGGCTTGATAATTCTTTTGTACCCTTATCCTGACTGATACCTTTTAACAATGACATCCCTCTGATGCTTTGGAAGCTCTCTGCGAACCATGGCTTTTGCTGTAGGATGCCACTAAGACAATGTCAGGAAAGACCTACTAGAACAGCTGAACTTTATTTGGGGTTAATCGGAGGCACTTGTGTACGGACTATTACTTAACAGGAGTTTGAATGTGATTGGTTAATTCTGAACACAGCTTCATCCCCAGTTATAAGAGAATGTGCACACTTATGCAACTACGTTATTTTAGTTTTTTTTATAGTTTTACCCCCCTTAAAAGTTTTCAGTTTGTTTTTCAACTGAGTTTTACAGTTTATAAAAGTCACATTAAAGGTGGAAAAAGTTCTGAAATTATTTATCTTTGTCTCATTTTTTTTACATCACAGAAACCTAACATTTTAACAGGGGTGTGTAGACTTTTTATATCCACTGTGTGTATATATATATATATATATATACACACACATTATATATATATATATATATATATATATATATATATATATATATATATATATATATATATATATATATATATATATATATATATATACACACACACACATTATATATATATATATATATATATATATATATATATATATATATATACACACACACACACACACACACATATATACACACACACACATATACAGCCATTTGCCTGGCTTTAAAATCTTTAATCAACAGTGGTATGATTTATGTAAAAGACAACTTAAACAAAAAAAAAAAAAGGATTAGACTTAAAACAAACTTATGCCTTGTTAATGTAGGGTACAGAAATGGGTTCAGTTCAATGCAGCTCTGTTTTAACCACCAGAAACAGAGATTTAGCCATGTAAAGCTCTTTGTTGGGATCCAAAATGTATACAGGGCTCTCCCTTCTCATTATGTGACAGTGATACTCACTAACCACAAGTGCAATCATGCTGCAGTAAAAAGGAGAGATTGGGGGCGTGGCTTGTGGCGCATGGAGTAGGACGCACTGACTGATCTCTCAACTGAGTCTCCTGTATTATATCCTGTGTCAAATACATCAAGGAAATTTCATTCATATGTTATGGAGATGCCCCAAGCTGGTGAGATACTGGCAGGATGTTATTCAGTCCATTAATAATATATATAAAAGGTTCAACTTGACTTTAACCAAGTTATGTGTATTTTGGGTGGATTGATGGAAGACCTGTATCCCTACTTATGTAGCACTTGTCAGATTGCTGTATTTAGCTAGAAAGCGGATAGCGAGATTCTGGTTATCCCCTCACACACCTACCTGTCGGCAGTAGATTCAACAGGTAAATCACATACTAATACAGGGATAAAAATACATACCTTCACAGGAATACTCCTCAGAAATTTCAAAAAATATGTCAGGAATGGCTGGACACTCCTGGGGTGGCTCCCTCTCAGCTTATACTTACCAGACTACGTCAAACTTGAGTAAGCCATGTGCCATATGCGTGGTGTGTCAGATGGCAGAGAGCAGATTTGGTCCAATATATACCCATGTAGGGATGGGCTACGTGCACTGCAAGAGTTTATTTTTTTTTTCTTGTTTTTTGTATTATGTTTGTTTTGGGTTTTTTATTGTATTGTTACTAGAAGTGAAAATACCACTGTTTGAATAGTGTGGACTCTTTGCAAACAAGTTCATATTTTATGTAAAGTAAAATGAAACTTTGAATACTTACTAACTGCATATGAAGTTTATACTTGAATGATTGTACCTTATATTTTCTTGTACAATAAAACCTTTTCTGATTTAAAAAAAAAAAAAAAAAGGAGAGATTAACATGCTCCCTACACCTGGACGTACTGGGTATTTTTTTTATTATAGACTTTTTAAATACATGCATACACACATACGTTAAAGATTAGACTTGTTTGGGATTTTTAAATATCTGAGGTTTACCTAAATTTCTTTTGGATTATATGCAAGCATTGTTATGGGTATTTTTTGCTATACTACTTTGTAACACATACTTTTAGAACTGGTAGGAGCTCCAAAAGAGACAATGATTTATGGTATTTTGAACTCAGAAATAGAATTAATCAAGACTCCACCAAGCTGCAGTTTTAAACATGGAAGAGAAAGAAAAGGAATGAATATGCAATGCCAACATTGCGTAATTATGATATATAAAACCAGATGAGTCCAAAAGTAAAGCCTTAGCAATAAGCCAAAGTTAGTTTAAAAAATATCCAATGTTTTACCTATTCCTCAGCTTATGTCAGGAATTAATAATTAAACTGGAAAACATATTCACATCCAGAAAGAGAATGCATTACCTTTAAAATGAGCTGCTTCAGAAACAGCAACATAAATGCTCTCAGGGAAATGATTTCTTTCTGAGAAGGTCGGGCGCCATCTAAATGAAAAAAACATGAACAGTTAAGTTTCCGATGGTAGGTAGACAATGCTCAAGAAAACAGTTTACATCGCTCTATATGGTTCTGTTCAAATCCATCATTTACCTAAAGCTGGTCACCATTTAGGAAGGCAAATGAAATCTCCCATCCATGTCTAGGAAAAGTGTAACTTGCATTGATGCCATTAGCAGTGTGCTCCAAATGTATACAGCATGCTTTAACCACTACAATACAGGGCACTTTCACCCCCTTCCTTCCCAGCCCAATTTTCAGCTTTCAGCGCTCTAGCGCTTTCAGTGACAATTGCGCGGTCATGCTACACTGTACCCAAATGAAATTGTTATCATTTTGTTCGCACAAATAGAGCTTTATTTTGGTGTTATTTATTCACGACTCCGATTTTTTTTTTTGCGATATAAGCGCAAAAATAGCGGAAATTTGGAAAAAAAACAATATTTTCTTTTTTCTATTTGAAAAGAAATCCAATAAAATCAAATTTTGTCATAAATTTAAGCCAAAATGTATTCTGCTACATGTTTTTGGTAAAGTATAATAATTGGTTTGTGTGATCACGGACATATGTACGCAAATGATCATGTACATATGTGTGCAGGTGATCACGTACATATGTGTGCAGATAATCATTGGGACATGTGATTTTAGTGGGACATATGTGGGGGACATGCTTTTATTATTAGGGACATGTGTTTTTATTATTTGGGGACATGTATGTTTTGGGGACATGTGTGTTTTGGGGACATATGTGGGGACTGTGTTTGTACTGTGTGGTGTGTTGTGTGTTTACACTACACTGATGATCAGTGAGTAAAAAGCTGTAAAAAGCAGCCCATACTCACTGATCATCAGCCGGCTGCAGCGTTCTGCTCTCCTCTCCTCAGCGGTGACTTCCGTGTGAGGAGAGGAGAGCCGATTGCCTAGCAACCGGCTGTTTGTTTACATCACATGACGGCCGTGATTGGACACGGCCGTCATGTGATCAGGAGGGCCAATCACAGAGCCCTCCTGCCTATCTGAGATGTGCCGTGTCCGGGTGACACGAGCGCATCGGGATCGAGCCGCTGCGCGGGCGCGCGCGCGCGATCCCGCTACTCCTGAAGGACGTTCCTGAACGTCCTATCAGGAGTAGACGGCTCCCACCCGGCCGTATATATGCATTGGCCGGGTGGGAAGTGGTTAAAGACACCTTATCACCACAACAAAAATACAGATCTTTTTTACTTGTGGCTTTCAGCACAGTGTGAATGTAACCTTCCCTCACGTTTACATGTTAGTCTACAGCTATTTTGTCTGCCAACAGACGAAAGATTCTCATGCCCACCTTGACAGAGCACATTTTCAGGATCTCTTAAGGCCTCATGCACACAGTACGTGTTGCCAACTCTCCTAAAAGCCTTTCCTCCTGGCAACAGCATTTTTTTGGCAGAAAAAAGCCTGATGCTTATAAAAGTGTGTAACGCATTTACATAGGCGCATGTACACAGGTCAATCGCTTGAACGTTAATCCAGAATAATAATTTATTCTGGCCACTGAAATTAATTACCTCTTAAATGCTAAGTGCACGTTTAGTTGCATTTACATGTGTTTAGAAGCATCAGGCATTTTTTTCTGCCAAAACTCTGCTGCGCCTGGATGCGCTGGCAGTCCTTTTTTTTTCCCTGCCTCTAAAAGCCTATGTATGCATGGACACATAGGATTACATTCAGGGGTGTTTAGAGGCAGGAAAGAAAAATGACAGACGTCACTAGGAGCAGCTGAAGAAACATTCAATGTGTATGAGGCCTAACTTTTAGGCAAAGTGTCAGAATACATGCAGGCAGATTTCTAATTATCACAACTATTCCCACTGCGCCAAATCCTTATGTCCTTTTAGAGGATTTAGATTGGAATTCTAAATACTGCTACAGACAGGCAGATCTCTCATTGTGAATACCTTCAGCTGCCCAACATGTGATTTTTTTTTGTTCTGCAGAAAAAAGAAGGAACAATCCAATTTGAATGGCGTTCTTTTCTTTCTTTTTTTTTCTTTACGTCCAATGCTTTCTTAGTGACCTTTCACAATGAAAATAACAAAATCTAATGGGGCGCTCCACTGCTCAGCTGCTGGAAAAAGACAGATCTCTTGGTGATAAGGGGGCAGTACACATGAAGACTGCATACCCATAGCAAGAATGCATGTTGATTTCATCCTATGAAACTGGATTTTATTTTATATATATATATATATATATATATATATATATATATATATATATATATATATATATATATATATATATATATACACACACACATACACACATACACTGAGCTCTCATGTCAACCCACTATGAAAAGTGTTTTTCTACAAAGCAGGAACTGCATTTTAAATCAAATATACAGAAATGGAGTTCAGACAAGGTGTACTAAATCTCCAGAGATGAAAATAAATTACTAGCTACACGGTCAGTGCTTTTTATCTGCTGTTGTATTGAGTTCACACATATCTGCTTTCACTGAAATAGGCAAATGTACACGCTCCAATAGTAATTCTCTATGGCATGCCTACAGAACAGATGCACTCTATCTGAATACTCTTCATTCAATAATCAGTTCAGAGAAGTGTTCTGCCCTAAAGGAAAACAATATCTTACACTGAGTGCTGTCCAAATGGGTATCTATCACACACCTTTCACTAAAGGCCTTTTCCTTTCCAATAAACTGAGCCATATTCACATAAACACATTTAATTTACACTGAAACTTGGTTCAAATGTTACAAAAGGCAATGGAGTGCAGAAAGTAACCTATTAAACATCACTTTTTTTGCCACCGAACTGCCCTAAGCCAATTATGGCTTGGCTGCTCAGAGTAAGAGTTGTTTAGATTTGCAGTTGGTGGCGTTTTAGAAACACGCAGTTGAGCCATGTTTTTAGTCCCCCTTAAAGCGCTTGTATAGTCATATTTGTAATTTTGACCTACAGGTAAGCCTATAATAAGGCTTACCTGTAGGTAAAAAGAATATCTCCTAAACCTGTATGGTTTAGGAGATATTCCCCTCGCAATAAGCTGGGGATTCTTGGCTGAAAGTCCAGCAGACGCCAGACCCTGCCAGGAAGAAAACTCCCACGTGCATGCGTGGGACTGACAACATTGAGGCTCCAGCCACTCACAACGCCAGAGCCGCGATATGCAGAAGACAGAGTGAGATGCCAGCGCCTCGAAGGTATTTCATATTGAGTTAGTATGCGGTGCATACTAGCTCAGTATGCCTTTTCCCTTACAGGTCTAGAAGAAAAAAAAAAGTCAGCGGGTTTACCCCCGCTTTAAGCTCAAAAGAAAGTGGACAGGGGTGTTCAGATGCCACAGACGTGATGCTTCACGTCACACCTGTGGCAAAAATATTGCCCCTGTTCCGTTCAGTGTCCAGTACAGCCACTGAATACAACTCATTCAAGCGAATGGGTACATGACACAAATGCCTCACTCCGCTGGTACAACATTTACAGGGTGGAACAGGCAGTGAGGAGGCGTCAAAATCGCCTCCTCTCCACATGTGAAATACCTCAAAAAAGAGGCATGGCAATTTAGCCGCACATCTAACACTGTGTTGACAGCACACATCTTCTGTAATGCTTTATTTTTTTCGAATGCTGCTATATTGACCTCCCTCTTTGCAACTCCTTGCTATTGTTTCTGCAGAATTCGCACATTAAGGCTAGGAGTGAGATATTTCTTTTTGTCTTCAAACACTTCAAATATTACAATCTACCACATCAAATTGTTTGCTTCAACTCTACTGCTAGTAATAAAAATATTTGTGGGTGGCAAGTGTTTTAAGGAGTTTAGCTATCTGACGAAGATTATCTGCAGGGACTGTCTTGGTTATATTCAGGCTAA
Source organism: Lithobates pipiens (assembly GCF_037356315.1). Lineage (NCBI taxonomy): Eukaryota > Metazoa > Chordata > Amphibia > Anura > Ranidae > Lithobates > Lithobates pipiens. The sequence goes on along the minus strand of NW_027507748.1, from coordinate 626,215,658 downwards.
AAATGGAGGTCTCAAAGAAGGGATAAGTCACTATTACACCAACAGTTGTCAAAATACACACACAATTTCAAAAATCATTTAAAATCCAGTATTCCTTATGCCATTCTGATTAAAGTGCACAAGTGGTGTTCGCTGAATCTGACAGGGTAGGTAGTGTTTGCTGCTTTGTGAGACAAAACATCTTATGGTCAGAGAACGTGTATAACCCTGTGTGGTAATACGGTAAGGGTGGTGGCAAAAACGTGTGAACACGAATGCCTGGTACACACTATATGTTTTTTTGTTTTTTTTTTACATACCTCAAGCACTACAATGACCAGACTTCTTCCCACAGATCAGATGTACTGTATGTTCAATTTAGTGAGGCATAAAGTTACAAGTTCTTACATCTACATCTAAACACAACAAATTAGCCTGAAGGAGCAGCTACAAGCTCAGCAAATCTTAAAATTGGCTGTACTTCTAAGAAATGTGCCAGAAATAACTAATGTTCTCTACAAAAATCAAATGCAGAAGCAAGACTTCACATCTAGAGAAACCCATCAATAAAATAAAAGACTGGCCAACTGGCAAACCAAGCCATGGAATGAGATAGGTAATACTTTTGTGTGGCCCTCATCATTTCTGATAACCTCAAAGAACCTTACTCTGTATAAAGTATCGGTAAAGCTGGTAGACCTTGCACTGGCAGTGCATAGTTTACAAACTAAACAAAAAGGTATTGACTTTCTGGTACACTATTTGCTGATCCTCAGTAGTTCTGACTTTACTTGCTTGCCCGTTACAGGTCAGTCACTCAAACAGCTGAAGCCAGACAAGCAGGCATCTAGCACTTACAGGTCTGAAATAGCAGCTTCTGTAATACCTCGTTACAATACAGGTTTCTTTTAACTAGGTATCTGAATGCAGCACACAGTATAATTCATGGGTAAGATGGGTACACAAGAGTGCATTTTAGGAGCAAAGAAGGAATGGCCAGGAGCCTTGCAGTGCCTTTTATAGGACAATTTTGAAAAATGATGGGTCTTTAGTAAAGGACTGACTTGAATTTTGCTGTATGTCTTAAATACTGTACAGATATTTTAGAATAGATACGGTTTACAACTGGTTGTTAGCAGAATTCTTTGGGAGATTAAAGCGTTTGTTAACCCCCAAAAAAATAAGAAAAATGGAACCTGTTCCTTTAAATCATTTTATACAGCACAATGTTTGTGATGTGTAATTTGGCCCCTTGTAACACCTAAAAAACCTGGCAGATCCTGCCAGTTTCTGCCCTCTCCAATATAAACTGACCGTGGTGCATCATGGCTGCTGAGCCCCAACACTGTGGTCAGTTTACGTGCCTCTGTCATCCACAGCCTGCTGTACTGTGTTTGTGTCCTCCTCTGTCCTCCTCCCCCATCCCCTCTCTGCCTGTCAGCTAGTACCAGGACCACCCCCCTCCTCCTGCTAATATCATAACATATTTGTTGCTACCATCCTCTCTGCAATATTAAATGATGTGCCGCACTGCATGTTTTTTCTAAAAAAAAAAAAAATCCACCGCTAAATACCTTATTCTATGGTGGTGGTCACGTGACCAGCCATATCTCTCTTCTTCTCCTGTCCTCCTCCCGGCTGACATTAGCGGGGATTTCTCAGCTACGCCCACTTTTCTGTCAGCTTGATAGTGCTAATTGGCACTATAAAATAAGGTATTTAGCGACGGATGTTTTAGAAAACACATGCCGTACAGCACATTATTTTATATTACAGAGAGGATGGTAAAAACAGCACTATGTGAGTTAACAACCACTTTAATGGACAAAAAGTGTTGTGTAAAGAAAATACCCCTACCCAAGACAAAGAAGACTTATCCATATTTTGACAAAAAAGAAAATGATCAGTAATCTATTTTGAAGGTACAAAAAAAAAGTTGATTTATAGCAGGGAAGGACTGGGAACCTTTTGTTTGGGAGGCAAACACAGTTAATTGACATTTTCATAGTAAGGACAGAATTCTAAGGGCCAATGAAAGTGTGTCCAACAAAATGTGCCACAATACTGCAGTGATTGGTGGCCTTTGATATAAAGAGTTTGTAAGGGATGAAACACTTTGAGCTGAAAGTTCTCTGCTGTGAAAATGATATGGAATAATAACCAAGCACAATAAATTTCATGGTTTTGCAATTTTCCAGCACAGACTTCCTTAGCAGCTCTTAACATTCAGTCACAAAATCTCAGCGCCACAAAGGAAGTCATTGCTGGAAGATTCTCATCGCCAAGCACCGCAATTGCAGGTCTGAACAGAGAGCATATAGGTATAGAATGATCAGCAGCTTTCACCAACTTAAGGGCCTGCTCTAATTGAGGTCCTCAGAATGTGGGAATAGAATCTCTCCCTCTCCAGTAAGAGTCATCTCAACATATATTATTTGTACTGGCCTGGGGAAGGCAAATTTGGGGGGGGGGGGGGGGGATGCCCCATGCCCAACTTTCTTCACTTAAATTATGGGGCCTTTCCAGCAAAAACATGCAGATAATTATCCATCCTAGATCTGGTGTAGAAACAATATTTATGTGGGGATGTTGGAAAATGAACACATTCAGTGACTTAAGAATACCAAGTTTTTTTGTTTTTTTTTATTATTTAAAATTGATCATTTCTTCTGAAAGGGATTAAACATACAACTACAAAAAAACGATTATACCCTACCCTTATATAATTCATACAACTGTCTACATAATGCAATTAACACTACATTTAACTGCCAACATTTCCCTTGTTAATCAACAAGAACAAAAAACTCCCATTTGGCAATGATTCTCTAGTCTTTGCATGATGTATGTGTATTTACATATAATATACTGTGTGTGTGTGTGTGTGTGTGTGTGTATGTATATATATATATATATATATATATATATATATATATATACACATACATATACACACACTTACCAATATTGTGACATGCTTCTAAGGTCATCAGTATACTACCTGCAATATTTGCTGTATTCCCATGCTAGAATAGTGAATTCAAAGGTAATTTTGGCATTGGAAAAGGTCATTTGAAGAAAGGCTACAATTGACATTAAGGCAGCCCTCACGTTCCATAATTTACAGGCAACAAAGTATAAGTCTCTAACTTATGATAAACTGACAGAAACCTTCAAACGTTACATAAGTTTCGCCTATTTGAAGACAACAACTACTTTAAAAATAAAAGATAAAACAGCCCACGCTCTAAACTAGAAAAACTCTTCATGTTATACTTTTCTGAAACGAAAGCCATTTTTTGTGCGTCTGTAGGAGGAAAAATAACATATCTTTCATTATAATGCCGTTATGAGTGAGCCAGTATCCCCCCCTGAGTATTCGCAAACAGATTCTAGTCTGTTCTCAGAAAAAGAAAGGCAAGTAATGCAATGCAATGAATTCTAATCTAATATGCATTCAAATCATATTGACAGCACTGCTACTAAAATAGCAGGTCTTCAAAATATTCATACATTTCAGCTTCGTTTATAAGCCAATGAAAAGTGCAACAATCTTCTATCAAAACACAAAGCAGCCAGGGTCCACTCTTTGAACAAAGCAGAACAGTCAAGACAAGGTTCCATTATAAAACCATGTTTATTGGTTGGTATAAATTTCTACTCTTAAAATCTAGCCCTCTATCCTTTCCTCCACAATTTCAAATAAAAACTTGTGACGCGGTGTAAAATCTACATGAAAACAGAATTCAATGATTTGCAAACCTCATAAACCCATATTTGTACATAAATGTACCATTTTAAAGAGAAAATAAGGTACTTTTGAAAAATTATGGCAGAAACACATCTTAACAAAGTTGGGACAGGGAAACAAAAAGCTGGCAAAGTAAGTGATACCCACAAGGAAGAGTAGGAAGAAAATTTTTACAACTCATTAGGTTAATTGGCAAAAGCTCAGTAACATGATTGGGTATAAAAAGAAAATGTTAGAGAGTCAATCTCTCAGAAGTAAAGATGGACAGAGGTTCACCAATCTGTGAAAAGCAGTGTCTAAAAAGTATCAAACAGGTTTAGAATAATGTTCCTTAATGTAAAATTGCAAAAACTTTAAATATATCATCTACAGTACATATATTATCAAAAGATTCAGAGAATCTGGAAAAATCTCTGCGCAAGGGATAAGGCTGAAACGTAATTTGGAAGCGCCTGATGATCTTCGGGCCCTCAGACGTCACTGCATTAAAGACAGGCATGATTCTGTGATAGATATCACTGCATGGGCTCAGGAATACTCACAAAAATCACTGTCTGTGAAGACAATTCTCTCTGCCATCCAAAGAAACAAAGTAAAGCTCTTAAGCAAAGCCTTATTGGAACATGATCCAGAAATGCTGCTGTCTTCTCTAGGCCAAAGTGCTTTTAAAATGGTCTGCTGCAAAGTGAAAAACTGTTCTGTGGTCAGACTAATTAAAACTTGACATTCATTTTTGGCAACTATGGGAGCCGTATCCTCCGGACTAAAGTAGAGGGACCTCCTAGCTCATCAGAGCTCAGTTCATAAGTCTGCATCTCTGATGATATTGGGGTGCATTAGAGCGTATGGAAATGGGTAGCGTGCACATCTGGAAAGGTGCCATCAATGCTGAACAATATAACCAGATTTGAGAGCGGCACATGCTTCCATCCAGAGGATGTCTTTTTTTAGGGAAGGCCTTGCATATTTCAGCAGGACAATGCTAGACCACATACTGCATATATGACAACAGCACGGCTTCATAAGTAGAGTTTGGGTGCTTAACTGGCCTGCCTGCAGTCCAGACCTTTCACCAAGGTCTGGACTGCAGACTCCTATATCAGACAAAAATGGGACAACACTCCTCTCCCAAAACTCCAGCAACTGGTCACCTCAGTTTTCAGACATTTACAGAGTGTTGTTAAAAGAAGAGTGGATTCTCCACTGTGGTAAACATGGCCCCTGTCCTAACTTTTTTGAGATGCTGCCATCAATTTCAAAATTACCTTAATTTTTATATAAAATTGTAATTGTTTTCAGTTTTAAAACATCCAATAGGTTTTCTATTGTGAACAAAATATAAGTTGATGAGATTTGCAAAACATTGCATTCTGTTTTTATGTAGATTTTACACAGTATCACAACTTATTTGGAATTGGGGTTGAATAACTACGGTACTAAAATAAGGATTTCAAGAAGTTCAGCTTGTCATCCTTCATGCTAAAATTTATGTCCTCCCACACATTTACATTGTTCTTGCACAACTTGCATTTAAGTGGTTATAGCTGGGAAATTCATCTCCCAAAATGTACCCTAGCATTCTGCACCCCTCAGCATACACCTATAGTATTCCTTGAAATGATCATCCATCGGTTTTATGCTGCTTTCTTTCTTTTTGAATGACTGAAGGAGAGAGAAGAAGCAGATCTTGTGGGTGATCATTTCCTTCTTTTACAAGAAATTGACCCAGCCATAAAAATGAAGCTGTTGCTTTTGTCAACCAATAAAAAGTTTTTTTTTTTCTTCTCAAAATCCTTTTATCCACCGAATGCATTCCAAAAATGCATGAACATGATAGAGTACATTGTTTTATTTCTTTGTAATGCGTAGTGCATTACAAAGAAATAAAACAATGTACTCTATCATGTTCATGCATTTTTGGAATGCATTCGGTGGATAAAAGGATTTTGAGAAGAAAAAAAAAAACTGCAATATAAAGAAAATGCTACATATGGATGTGGTGACCTAGAAAGAACATGTTCTTTTGTACCCAAAAAGTTTAAAGAAAACAAATCTGATTGGTTGACCACACCTTACTTCCTTTCCCACCAGTTGGTATACATGAGACTAAAATATTATCTGTCAACACATTTAGATTATTCAAAGACCAATCAACATTTAAATAAAATATTGTAAAACATTGCACAGCACAGTACAAGCTACTCACCGAGCCCTTTTGGGTTTATGCCACTACTGTCAGCAGGATTTACAACCCAGTAGTAGTACTTTAGTGTGTGCATTAGCTGTAATACTGTTCCCACCCTTCGGATGGTGGTGTAAATTGTGGCAGTGCCAATAAACTCAGCTGACAGATAGGTGTACAGTGAGAGCTGCACCTAAAACAGACAGAAACAAATTGGTTACAAAGGGCTATGCAATAAAAGTAACATGAGTAACTTGGTATTAAACCAAAAAACATAATGTATTGCAGTTTACCAATCCTTCGATGTGGTAGTTGCATTGGTTTCCCTTTTTAGACTTTTTTTTTTTCATTATTTCACCTGGTGATCTAGCTAGTAACACACTTCTGTTCTTAGGCTGGAATCACACCTATGCATTCTTAGTGCTTTTTGTATTTGGCAGATTTGCACTACAGAACGTGTTCCATAGGAAACCATGTTAAATGGACTGTAGTGCAAATCTTCAAAATGCAAAAAGCAATAAAAATGCATAGGTGTGAATCCAGCCTTAGACACCTCTGCACAGCAGCATTGTCAGTCTGGGGAGAGCATAGTGTTAGTCCCTTTTCACATTGGCGCGATTTGACATGCAATTTGGCATGCCAAATCTCAGCCTATTGCCAGCAATGGTATTGTCCCAATTGGTGCGACGCAGACTTTGTAGCACCGCACCGATTTCCAAAAGTAGTTCCTGCACTATTTTTGTTGACTTCAGGTGTGATTTCAATAGAAATCTGTGCATTACCCCGCACAAATGTCTTTCAAATCACCCCTGAACTTGCACTGAAATGCGGGTTTAAAATCATGCGAGTTCAGCTGAACTCACACAAATTTAAACCTGCGTTCAGTGTTAATGTACCCAAGTTGAAGCTGAATTCCAGCTAACACTTTATAAGCAGCTACACAAACTGTTCTTCATTTCCTTTTGGGATAAAGGTTTTACATACTGTAAATGAATAAAAGCCGACCATTCAAAGCACCCCTGTTCTTGCCTGTCAAGTCTCTAACTGCTACTTTGTCTGGGCAGCTTATCCTGTTAAGGGAAGTTGAAAAAAATAATAGTCTTACTGGTTGGATCCCCAGGTGAACAACACAGGAAATAACCCTAAAGAAAACTAATGCAGCCACCACATCTAAAAGTTGGTAAGCTGCAACATACCATTGTTTTTGGGTTTAATACCGCTTTAAGGTTTAGCACTGTAGGGAAGGCTGAAGCATGTATTTTTCAAAAACCAGTGACCCTATAATCCCTAAAACCAAACAAATTTGAAATATGGGAAGCATTGGTAGAAAATGGGAAGCTGCAGAATTTCAAATTTATTGTGTGAATAACACAGGGGCTGGCACTATAGCATATGAGGAGGAGCAAACTCTTGCAAGCTGTGTTTGACAATTCTGCAGTACCTACCTGCTACTTATGTCTACCTAGTATATATTCCTTATCCTCTCCTGAGATTACATGGACACTCAATATTAGATCACAATGCATATTGTATTACAAGGGCTCAAGTAGAAACTTTTCTAATAAGCATGAATCCACCCATGGCATTAGTGAACAAAATCTAAAGTGGAATATAAATTAGATACAAAATAATTTTGGTATGTCTTATATCCTCACCTGGTCAATTAAAACTATATTATCACTTCCCAGCATTTGACTTTGTGATGTCTCTAGTACACGTTTTGCTTTTATGTCTCCTTTAAATTCATTACAAAGGCCAGAAATGAAGTTCTAAAAAAAAGATTACTACTGTGTAAGCATAAAACTCCTTAATGTAAAAAAAAAAAAAAAGTAAAAAAAAGAAAAAAGACAAAAAACATAAATGGGTCAGTGGGGTGCTTTAAACGCTAAATGAGAAGTCCTGGACTGAAATATGTCCAGACGTCTTTTCCAGTAAATGCTATATGTCAGGAATTAAACTTGTATGGTACCTTTGCTGGTGTGTGTATCCAGATGGCAGGGTTGAAGAGGATATGATCACAAAGCTGCTTCAGTAAAGGTGCCCCGTGAGATAGACCATCCAGGTATTTCGCAAATGATAGAAACTGCTCCAGCACCGCTCTAGTTATGTGAACCCTGGAGGACTGCAACAAGATGGCACACAATCAACACTCCACAATGTAACTACAACACATCCTTTTTACTACATACAGTGTTTATTTTATTTCACGTTAAAGAACATGTGCAGAGAAGCCTTTGTAAAAACTCGTTTGCCTTTTTGTAGTTGACAGATTTCCCTCTTGAACACAAGATGAGTTGAGAAAATCAGCAATTATATCAATTCATTTCTGAAGGTTTGGCAAGGTCAACCAATACAAATAAAGGGAAATACGGTTAAAATTAGAAATTGTTTGGTGAAGATCTTGTTTTTTTTTCCAGGGTACTGTTCAGCTTTTTCTTTATACTCATGAATGTTCAGAGATTCACAGCCCTCAGTTCTTAAAAGCATCAGGAGAACTGAAAGATGTTGGCTCTTCAAGTATGGATAGTTACATAAAATGAGACAGATGGACTGTTTGGTAAGGAAAAGTGTTGCGAGACGCCTAATTAGTTATACTCTTATTCACAGCAGTAGCTCTTGCAACAACCATCAGCACAGCTCATTTCAGATAAGGGCTGAGACTTTACACAGCTCTTGGTTTTTATGCAGTAGTTAAAGTGTAGGCCAGGGGAAAAGAAAAACAAAACACAAATGCAGTACATCTCTTCAATACAGGCACTTCTGCCTAGGTTTTAACCCTTCAAAGATCCTGCAAGTACAGGACACTACCCATGGATCTGCAGGAAATGCACCCAGGTAATAATTTCCTGTTGTGGACCAACAATATCTTTTTCTAGACTAAAGCCTGCAAATCTGCTTGGGTTACTATGGGTAGCTGCAAATTATCCTGCAATTTACACTAGGTCTCTGAAATGTATTAAAGCATAAATTAAAGGCGAAGTATAGCCAAAGCTCGTTTGGCTGTACTTCTCTTATAGATCCCAGAAGGGCAGTTAGTTTTGCACTCCTGTGACCCATTTTCAGCAGAGAGCAGGCTGAAGTTTGCTCCCTGCTGATGTCACAGAAGTCGGTCTAGGGGCCACGTCATCACGACAATGAAAGTCTGGATCCATCAGGTCCCTGGAACAACACGCGGCTCAGCCTCTCAGCAAGCCGCTAAGAGCTTGAGCGGGCCACCCCCTCCACAGCCCAGTGCTCCAGTGAGTACAGAGGGAGCAGAGCAGAGAGCTGCTGATTGACAGTCAGCGGCTCTCTGCTCTGGGAGCTATCAGAACCGAGCAATCAGCAGTGTTTGATCGCTCGGACCGATGCTGCATCCACCTATGTAGGTTTAATACTGCAAAAAAGCTCAAACCTATACTTCTTTTAACTGTATTTGAGCATCATCAACCGAAAACACTATTAAAATAATTCCTAATATTTAATGTAAACTCACCAATCCATATCTCCATGTTTACTTTGTAAAGAAAACACTTTGAAAAACACCGAAAAAGGGGTTATTGCAAACTAAATTAGAAAGGAGCTAGTTTAGGTCCACATCCCTAGTACAATATGTAAAAAACTATGTTCCTCAACAAATGGGACTTTAATGAACCAAAAACGTTCAGGGAGTAGGAATTTTGGTAAAATTACAAATTTATTGCAACACATCAATGACGTGTCAACAAGATGAACAAAATTGAAAAACATGATAATAATTAGGACAGACATGAGAAACAAACAATAAGGAAGAGAGCCCAAATCAATTGTCGAAAAGACAGAAGAATTCCAATGCGTTTAGACAAATAAGGTAAAGGTCTTCTTCAGGGTAAATGGGCTGAGACTTTCCAGATCAATACATACAATCTCATGTTACATACATGTCAATCAGAAAAAAATCATAGCTCAACAGATAGAATGAAACTAGAACACCACTGCAGTGCCATGTAACTAAAGCAGGATGGAACTAGACCTTGTCCACATCAAATATCCCCCCCATGCGTCTGAGCCTGCCTTCCGAAGAGGGGCCAGAGCAGCATCAAGGGAAAACCCAACAGGGATTTAGGTATATGCAAAAACAGGAGGAAAGGAGTAAATAAATATTAAATACGTTACAGTGTAGAGCATGAATTGATACACCAAAAAATGGATGCTCAGCCAAAAAGGTAATAACCATACCTATCACTTGAAAGTTTGTGAATCTATCACCATGGAAGTTAGTCCATAGCGCAGAAACCAGATCCCACTGCAAAAAACACTGAGTGAAATAAGGCTATACCGTATATAAGGTCTAAGAGTAGAAAATGTCCAAAGGTTGTTCAACAGGTATCCAGAGAGAGGCTGAACAAACAGCCAGACCCGAAATCAAAAATGGTATATATTTGTAATGTACCAGGGGGCAGAAGGATTAACCCGAATGTGCAAGAAATCTTAGAGGATAATAAACCCCAAGGAACGAAGTAGTATCACATACCTTGTAAGCCTTGCGAGTCTCTTAAGTATAGCAGTTCCTCATATCTCCAAAGAGCTACCAGGAGCATAGGGAGCTGTCTGTTTTTAAATGGTGGCCATAATGAAGATGAGGGGTGGGGTGGGTGATGTCACTGAGGGAAACTCCCTCGATGCAGCTCCATGATTAGCCCCCCTGAGCTGACAGCACACCATGTCACCCCGCTGACACAGATGTATCCAATCACGGTGACGCTGGGTCAAGGCGCCACCCGCAAATCACGCCATCACAAGAGGCTGACTCGAATTACGTTATCACGGGCAGACGCCGACCCGATCATGTGATGGTACAGCATGCTGTGCCACCCGCCCACTGAGTCACGAGGGACCAAAGCGCATGGAAACAGACCATGCATCAGAGCCCAAAGTAAGTCACCGTCACCGCCCCTCGGGGGGGCAGTCTGTACGGCCTGAGTGTGCCAGCTGGAAGAAAAGAACAAACGAACGCAAGGGGAAAAGAGAAGGGAAAGGGGCTCGGCTGTGTTATGGAGAACCATGGACAAAGATGTATAAATTACAAAACAACCATCAGGACTGGAGGCAAATGTGGCTAAAGTGAATGGGCATATATTGCAATGACAGACCCTAAACTAACCAAATTGGATGCTTAAACAAGAAAAAGAAAAGGAGAAAGATAACATTTGCCTTAGCTCATGTCCAAATGAGAACATTGACAAGTTTGAGGTGATAAAGGATATACAGCTTTCTTTTAATAAAAAAATATTCTCAAACAGCTCTATTCCAAAACTATTAAAGAGGGCACACAACTTAAACCATAAAAAATGCAAGCAATAGATAATCTTATTGCACTTCTAGAGGAAAATCATCCGAACCCTGATCTCATTGGTCGCATAGCTTTGGAACATTTATTGTAAAAGCTTGATCAAACCAGCTCTAGTAGTATGCTGGTGGCGGCCCCTCTCTGGGAGGCAGGCTCAGACGTATGGGGGGGGGATATTTGATGTGGACACGGTCAGGTTCCATCGTGCTTTGGCTACATGGTGCTGCAGTGACTTTCTAGTTTCCTTCTATATGTTGAGCTATGATGTTTATCGATTGACATATATGACACATGAGATTGTATGTATTGATCTGGAAAGTCTCAGCCCATATTTTTACTTTTGCATGGACACTGTTTTTGAACTGGAATTTTTATTTCAAGGACTTTATACACATTGGTGTCTGGCTACATATATTTAATAAATTGATGTGTATGGCTTTATTATTATTATTATCACAATATTTATGCAGCTAATAGCAATTAGGTGTGTGTTTTTTTTATATATTAGCAGCGCTGGGCATTTGTTTATGAATATTTCAGTTACACATGTGGGATTGTGATTAGCGTCAGCAGCTTTTTTAGGCTCATATATTTATATTTAACATCTACCAGTGGCGTGTAGGTATATTTGTTTACTATTGCACTTGTATAATATTTAAAGGCTCAGGAGCCATTAAATGTTTTCAGTAAGAAATGTTGAACTTTTCACAGACGTATGTCTGGAAAGTTAATCAAATTAAATTTTTCTTAGTGGCAAATTTGAACAAATCTAGTGATCTATAATTGACTACAGAATCATAAAAACCAAAAAAAAAACAACTACAGCAAGAGTAAGCTGGTGTGAACAGTGTGTTTTGATGCACCTAGTAGGTATAGAGTGAATTTAAACTTAAATTTAAACTTAAATTTAGTTAGACTTGAACGTAAACATCTATCAAGACGCATACGAAAATAGTGAATTTTTCCCTCAACCTTTAATGTCTCAGCAAAATGTCTAGAGGAGCAGTTAATGGCTAAAGATTCAGCCCTCTATAACTCTCAGGCAAGTACATATTGAGGTTTGCTTCGGATTCTCTCTTCGTCCTTCCAGGTGAATATAGAAATGTTCTGATATATCTAATAATTATGCTGTAGACCAATATGTGAGCCACTACTTTTGTGTTTTTAACTTTTGTATTTAATTTTTTATTTTGCAAATTGTAAGTCTTCACAATTGACCTCCCCTACGTAGGCCACATCATTTGGAGTGTGTAATTACCATATTGCTATTAAAATCTCAATAAAAAGATTTATTATATATATATATATATATATATATATATTAGCTGGGCTTTAAATCTACTGGTTTCAGCAGTTTGCGCTTCTGCCTTTCTCTAACTTTATGATTAAGCACAATTACACATGCACTGCCATTATACCCTCGCTGTGAAATGTATTCCAGGTTTAAAGTGGAACTATATTCAACTACACTTTAACATTGACACAGTATGTTTCTTCTGCAATCAAAATCCTTGCTATTTGCAATTTTTTAAAATACTGCTATAGTTTCACTTTAAATACCACTTACCTACCCACCTAAATAACGTTTGCATTTTCTCCCTATAATTGTGTGGGTTACCTGTGCGTGTGCTCCTTTCTTACCACAGTTTAAAAACAAACTGGCAAGTTAACAGACTACCTCCAAACTGGGCCTAGTAGGTTTGAGACTAGCATAGTTTGTGAGCTGTAATTTTAAAGAAATACGCTCTTTAGTACAATCCCAATTCTAAAAAAAAGCTGAGGTATGGTGTAAAACCTATGTAAAAAAAGAATGCAATGCTTAGCAAATCTCATAAACCCACATTTTATTTTCAACAGAAAATAGAAAACATATGTTTAAACTTAGAATATGTGTTGTTTTAAGAAACAAAAAAGGTCATTTTGAAATTGAAGCTTATTTAAAATGGTCTGTTGCAAAGTGGAAAACTGTTCTGTGGTCAGACGAGTCAAAATCTGACATTCTTTTTGGCAACCATAGGTGCCACATCCTCCAAACCAAATAGGAGAGGGACATTTGATCTTGCTATCAGCATTCAGTTCAAAAGCCTGCATCTCTGATGGTATGGGGGTGCATTAGTGGGTATGGAATGGGCAGATTGCACATATGGAAAGGCACTATCAATGCTGAAAGATATATCTAGAAGCATATGCTCCCATCCAGATGACTTCTTTTTCTGGTAAGGCCTTACATATTTCAGCAAGACAATGCTAAACCACATACTGCATTCATGACAACATAGTAGAAGAGTCTGGGTGATTAACTGGCTTGTCTGCAGTCCAGAGCTTTCAACAATTGAAAATATTTGTCACATCTTGAATTGGAAAATATGACAAAAACGACCCAAGACTGTTTAGGAGTTGTAATCCTATATCAGACAAGAATGGGACAACATTCCTCTTCCAAATCTCCAGCAACCGGTCTCAGCTCTCAGGTGTTTACAGGGTGTTAAAAGAAGAGGGGATGCTACGCCATGTGAAACATGACCCTGTCCCAACCTTTTGAGACAAGTTGCTGCCATCAATTTCAAAATTATTCATTTTTTGTGTTAAAATGGTACATTTCTATTGTAAATAAAGATGATTCCATGATGATTTACATTACAGTAGCCTAAATATTACCTACAACCATCAAAAAATGGTAGGCAGAATGGTCAAGTTATATAATGTATTACTCAGGTATAAGGAGTGCAGTATGTGCTACATAGGACATCAATCTTATGCAGAAAGCCATTTGATTGAGGGCTCTACCAAGCTATGCAGAGGGCAAAGGAAGTAGGTGAACAAATGGAAGAGGCCATAGGGGTTTAGTGAACAAGAAAAAGAAAAAGGGAAGAGATGACATGATTTAGGAGTAAATATATTAGAAGGTATAAGAAGTGAAGGTGCAGAAGGAAGGGGGATGGAAAGGGGTTGAAAATATAATTTTTTTTTTTTTCAGCAGGCAGAGAGTCAAAGTCCTAATAACCATGTTCATAATAAGGCGAGTGAGGTAGTGCCCAATGTAGCAAATGCATAGGTCTATGGGGACTTTTCATAGTGATTATTCAGGATGCTAAAAAGCATTTTGTTAATCTCAAAGCCATACAATTACAAGTTTTGACGTTGTGAAAGGGGATTTTTTTTTTCTTGTGCATATTTATTCAGCTTACCTTTTCCAAGAGGTAGCCAATGACTAGAAAACCTTTTCCTCCCAGCATCTGTTCCTGCATTGCCACAGAACTCTTCAACAGCTCCACCAAGAAGGCCAGCAAGGTGGCACTAAAGCAATAACAAAGTAATGAAATAATCAATAACACCAATGTAGTAATTATTTCACACAGCTATATTTGGTAAGGGTACAACTCGCATGCTATATGGTAAGTGATTCATAGCTTTGGAGACCAAATAGGGCATCCCTTTGTTAAAACTGACTTTATGCAGCAAAGCTGGTAAAAAAAAAAAAAAAAAAATGGAGACGGTATCTTATCTGAGCTGATCCACAATGATAATTACAATGAGATACATATTTTACTTTTCATTCTTACATTTTTTTCAACAATTTAATTTGAAAAACTACATATAAACCACCAAATGCAAGTCACAGTAACAGTCTGGCCACATGGTAAAAAGCACAATAAGGAGCTTTATGGATCAGATTTTGAACAGCATGGGTACAGCATCATCTATAAAGTTGCTTTTTCCTAATGGTGTTTATTCTATTGTTTTCTGATTTGCCTACACAGAGTGACATATGTTCTGTTCACAATTCAAATATCTACATTTTGCTTGCTGCCATGTGGCAGCTGTAGACATGTGGAGAACTGTGCAGATGAGCACAAGGGTTCTTGCATGCAGGCATGCAGTAGGCATACACTGGATAAAATAAAAATACGCTTGTTGTTGTGGCTCCCTGAGAACCACAGTTGCAGCATATTTTTGCCTATAGGCATGCATTACAAAAAAACGCGGCTATTATGTGCATAAGCGCAGACACTTGCATGTGTATGGGTGTACTTTTCAAAACCTAAAATGTTATGTTTTGAAAAATATGCCTGTACAAAAGCAAACGCAACCACCGGAGTTTAGGCATGCATAGCTATGTACAGTACAGAGTTTTTTTGTAATGCATGTCTGTGGGCAAAAAAAACACTCTGCAGATGTGGTTGCCAGAAGCCAAAGCAATTCAAGCATTTTACTCTGTATTCCTAATATATGCCATGTGCCCTATTCCATCATTACTCTATGATTATTTACAAATGGGTCAAATGTGTAAGAAACTTTACAAACGTTGTAAATGTCCATCGTATTGCACACACTGAATACATTTCTTGGGAGTCATTTATAAAGTAATCATTCCAGCTGTAACAGTACACTGCCATGAAGTACCCTGCTAACATTTCAACAGCCCACTGAGCAAAACTCTTTTAGCAGCCCACCTTAAAACAGCAGACAGTAGAGCAGCCTTTCTCAACTAAAGCCAGCCATTGATGGAGCAATTTTCTTTCCTGGAACCACAGGAAAGAAAATCGCTCTATTTCCCTATCAACAGTGTTGATGAGGGATTCCCTCTTGTGGAGCCATTGTCTTCTCCTGGCAGGAGAAGCCATCCCCACCAGGAGAACACTGATTACTGCTAGTGGCTATAATAGCCACTAGCAATAATTCGCAAATAAAATCCGACTGGCTGGTAGTACCCAAGTTGATTAATCAACTTGGGTACATTCAGCCTGCGCATACATGGTTCAAATCTTGGCAAGGTGACACTCAACTTACCAATGTAAGGGGGCACCTTTCCATTGCCTAACACAGTAAGCAGGCATTTCTCTACTGACCAAT